>NC_079156.1:73345398-74683612 GCF_947563725.1 Argiope bruennichi
AAGATTCAGATCAGTGTCATCAGTTAAAGGATTTTATCTTATACGAATAAAATTTCAGGATCTTACGCAATTTCTTCTGCATCGTCGAGAACGGGATAACTGTTTGTTGTGATATTGAACGTGCACTGCTGATAACCTGCTTATAAGCTATCGCTTGATCCATAACGGCAGATGCAACTTCTTCAACTTGTTCCTGCTTGATAACATTACGTCCTCGGCTTGGTTGCACATCAAGAATTCCTGTTGTTTCAAATCTTTCAACCATTCTTCGTAAGTTAGTTACGGTCATTGGTCCTCTACGTAACTGTTTTAACCGCCGGTATTCATGAAAAGCAGCACTGGCATTTTCACCCCGCTGATAAAACAGCTCAACTAATAAGGCGCGTTCACGTAGTGATAACGCAAATGACGGGCGAATTCTTGCAGAATGACATAAATTCCTGCAACCCTTCCTTTTATCTTCGATTAATGTCACAAAGTACCCATACAAGCAAATTACTTAATAAAGTTTTCGATCGCAGAGCCAGGATTTCCCCTATCGGCATTTTTGGTACTATATATATATATATATATATATATATATATATTGATAAATCGAAACCGCATACTTTAATGTGTATGGTGGCCACCACATTTCGTCCAGTACATAACACCCTACAGGGCTCTGAACAGCTCTTGTAATTTCTTAATCACCCTGTACATTTTACATTAACATATACACTTTAAATATTGAATCAGTGTATCAAATTTTATTCACCTAGCTTTTGCCGTTTTCTAATTATCGTGTTAACTTTTATTCGGATAGCCGGACAGATTTACTAGGAATGGATTTTTTTCAAAATTTGTGAGAAATTTACAAATTTAGCGTTAAGCTCATAAACCAAATTTCACCCCTTCAGTTCAAATAGTTTTTAAATGATCATATTTACAGATAGACAGACAAACATAATTCCAAAAACATGTTTTTCGGCAACAGGGAGGTAGGTCTGAAAAGTGAAGATATGTCAAAATCTAAAGTTAAAATTTTTCCGCGATTACTTTTTTTTACCTTTGACGATACTTTCTCCTTGTATATGAGAAAGCAAAAGAATTGCGAAAAATAGCACCAGATACATTAAATAATGTAACAATAGTCATAAATACTTGTGCACAGACGGCATATGTAGTAATATACAATATGTAACGTGTGCACAGAAAATATATGGAGTAATATACAATATGTAACGTGTGCACAGAAGATATATGGAGTAATATACAATATGTAACGTGTGCACAGAAGGTATATGTAGTAATAAACAATATGTAACGTGTGCACAGAAGGTATATGCAGTAATATACAATATATGATGTGTGCACAGAAGATATATGCAGTAATAAACAATATGTAACGTGTGCACAGAAGGTATATGTAGTAATATACAATATGTAACGTGTGCACAGAAGATATATGTAGTAATATACAATATGTAACGTGTGCACAGAAAATATATGGAGTAATATACAATATGTAACGTGTGCACAGAAGATATATGGAGTAATATACAATATGTAACGTGTGCACAGAAGGTATATGCAGTAATATACAATATGTAACGTGTGCACAAAAGATATATGTAGTAATATACAATATGTAACGTGTGCACAGAAGGTTTATGTAGTAATAAACAATATGTAACATATGCACATAAGGTATATGTAAGTGTGTTTTTAAAAATTGCAAGTAAATGTTATATTTTTCAAATGTTAATGATATGATCGCTTTAATTCGGAATTTTGAAAATGAATAGTTTTTATTGGAAATAATCCTCACTGATGTCAAACTATGAAAATAAAAATCCCAACCAGAATTAGTGAAATACGTAATCAAAGATTATTTGAGATCCTTAATTTATTTATAAATCTACTTCAGTTAAGGATTTTACCTTTATTTAAAAAATTTATTGTCCCAGAATAATGAAAGCGCAAGTCTGCATTTCTTTGAAACCCAACCTAGATCTTTACTTGCTAAAGAGTGAGAAAAGAATGTTTTCAGATCATAGCACATAATTTAATTTTGTGTAGTTTTCATCCTTACCTTTCCAAATAAAATTCGATACAATGCGATAAAACAGATACGCGATAATTAAGAGGTTACAGCAACGAATAGTTAATGACAGTTTCCAAATATTTCCTCCGTAAATAGAGACCATGTTAATCCAGTTATTATAAACTCATTATTCGCTGAAAGCAGAATTGTGGCTAAACGTTTGAATTACAATTAAAGCTGTGGTGGTGATTAAAGATCTTTACAGATATGACCTAAAATGCTTCCTATTTCGCAGGTCTTAATGAAATTCCAGAATATTTCCTAACGATTGTTGCTTATAAGGATATTCACCCCATATTACCTCCAAGTGGGTTTAATTAAATCAATGAACCAAGGTACCTACTTCAAAAATACGTATTTTAAGGTATATACAGCCATTTCGCGATAAGCTGCACAGAAATATTTCTAATATTAATTTCCTCACAAAATTACTATTGCACACAAAGTAATTAGTTGTGTAGGAAATTGGAATATGAGTTTCGCAAGAAAACTGTAGACATTTAGATAAAGCTTTCAATAGTTAACCGAAATTCAAATAATAATGAACAGTTCCTGAAAGCATAGTTGCATTTACTCACGCAATAATTTGCTTTTTTCAATAATCGTAAAACGCTCATTCAACTTAACAATACGGGTAAATATCATTATAGATTTTTAAAGTATACTATAATTTAAAAATAATTCATTTAAAATATTTCTTCATTCTTTTAGAGAAAAATTGGCCAAACTTAAAAATAACGTCCGTTCGCGAAAGTTGATTTGGGGGGGGGAAGGGCGATTTCTCGTTAAATATGATAATCTGTACAATTATTGTAGCAACCCTCAACATTTATATGGTTTATTACGACCATCCAACATCGCAGACAACAGATGTTTTTAAGTTAAGTTTTACCAAAGAATTCGTTACTGAGCAGTATAAATTTAAAGGAGTCGTAAGTTTTGAAGTAAAAAAACGTTTCCTTACAGAAAAATCATTTAAAACAAGATAGCATTTTCTCTATTTCCTTACTTGTCTCTAGACACGTTCACTGCTATTGTTGTCATTAGTAAATAATCCCTCAATAAAAGTGATATGCCAGTAAATTGATCTCCCAAATGAAAATGTGCAATTTTTGCCATTTATTATTTAGGATTCCTTATGGAATCATTTACCACATCCATTTATTTATAAAATAGTTAAAATACGGAAAATAAGCTAATAAGTTATAAAATAGCAAAATATTTCATTTTAAAGAATATAATATTGATTATACATTTTTCTTTGCTGTGACAAATGAATACCTATAAATATTAGCATAATTGCCGGCGTCCTCGCATAGGGGTAGCGCATTTTCCCCGTTATCTGGGCGTCCCGGGTTCGAATCCCGGTTCGGGTATGGTTGTTCTTCATCTGTGTTCTATCCGTAAGGTGTGTGAATGTGCCCCCCTGTAAAAAGGGGTTGTGCAAGCGAATGTGTGAGTTTCATCTTCATATGAGGTAGAAGTCAGACTTCTGCCCTCGGGTGCTCAGGGGCCTTTACCCTCAAAAGCTACTGCACCCCCTTTCCGTGGTAACGCGGACACGATATCATCATTAGTATAATTTATTTTATTGCTTTCATTCACTGAACACCATGGTTAAACGAAAAACAGATTATTTTTGGAAGCGAAGCCTAGTAGTATTTGAAATTCAAACAAATTATTTCACGAAAATATGTAGACGGTATCCAATCTAATCACGTCCCAATAACTAATATCTAAAACTGATAAGTGTAAGCATATAATTCGATGCAAAAAAAATGCTTTAAATGAAGTTACGAGTAATGCTTCAGCTAATAAATCTAAGGTTAAAAAATTACGAAATCAAAGTTTTTATACCAATTTTGCAGAGTCATCAAATTCAATAAGATATTTATGACACATATTTTCAAATAATAAAAATAATTTTATCTATCGCGATCAAAACTGATCGAATTACAACATTTTTAATATTATTATTTTAAACAGTTGCAATGACTGCCTGAAGGGAAACCAGCCAAAGGAACGAGCTTCGTTTTCTCAAGGTAAATAATGATTTATTTTAATACTATCAAAGTTTCACAAGTTGGATAGTTTAGGTCGCATAAGAGTGGAATCTTTTTTTGTTGATGAAAATGTTAGTACGCCAAGAATCTTATTTTATCTGATTTCAGAAGTGAAATATTCTACCACTGTTGGGACATTGAAATATGAAGAAGGGATGTTGGATCAAGTGTTTGGCCAAAACATAGCTCAAAACCAAGTGGAGCCCCCCCCCCCCAAGAAAAAGTTTTTGTGCTGCTTAAAAATCGGACATTAATATAATGGAACTAAACTCCTTCATAAATCCTCAAAGATCTAACTCTGTCGATTTTAAGGAATCGCTATTCCTACAAATAATAATTCGGAAACGAACCAATTCTAGAAAACACGGGGAAGAGGAGGAAATGAAAAATATTCATAGCATTTAAAAGATCACGTCAGCATTTATTGAAAGATCTGGCGGACGTCTGACGCATTAGATCATCAAAAGCTTATTTCGAAGAAGTTCAAAGCTTTATTAGAAATTTCTCAATTTTATCAGACTGGAAGATAATCTTTCGCTTAATGCTATCCTCGATATATTTTCTCTGAAATATTATTTGCTCCTCAAAGATGCCTTGTCAGATGAAAAATGAAAAGCAATGCAAAAGATAAAATAGATGAATCTGCATAGCGAAATACAAAATTCTTCTTCAGGTTGTCGAAAATTTGTCGATAATTCTAATGAATATGGGGAACTAAAATAGAACTTGAGAAATAAAATAAAATGGTTCTAAATTAATAAGTTCATATTAGAGTGAACAAAATAATAGCGAATATGATGAGGCACCAAATAACGAGACGATTCTTACAATAAAGAGAGAGAGAGAGAGAAAGAGAGAGTGGTTTATTCTAATGCAAAGGTGAGCATTAAGTCGATTGCGACCACCAAGACATTTTGGAATGACTGCCTTTACTAAGACGCGAATACTAAAAGAAACATTTTTATGGAGCATTGTATTTTCTTTATCTCTTGAAGGAAACCCCCCCGGGGGGCACCTCGAAATGATGATGAGATGCTTCCGGCATGGTGGTTGGATCTAGCCACCCTGGAGGGTACACTAATAGGTGGGGGATCTGGCTCCTCCCATCGATGACGGGACGTACTTCCTTCGGGGAGGGTTGTACCGTGGCCGGTGACGGCCCTTAGGACTCAACCACAGTTCCCACCAATGTTGCTGTTGCGGCGGTCCGGTCATTCAGTTTTTATGGTTTAAATCTGTGTGCCTTCGGGCGGGTCGGAGAGTTAGATGGTTGACTTATCTCTTGAAGAAAATGAAATTTTTTCCTTTCATAATTACATAAATTTAAAAGCATGTTGTTCAGAATCTAAGAATAACTTTTGGAATCTAACGGACGTATCCTAATTTTAAAAAGTTGCATATCATTTAACGTCGTTCTTTGGTTCTACCTACCTGTGTGAATCTGCATTTTCATCGATGAATGTCATTAAGAGAACATATCGTTCCCTCCTGACACAAGGCCACTTAGAATCCAGTGCAAGATTAGCAGTTAGTAATTATATACTAAAATTTAGGCGAACAGTATGTAGCCGAATATGCATTCTTTGATATTAATATTTGTGGCAATTATAATTATGTTTGTAGTTATGTAGGTAAGTACATATTCCGTATTTATCATTCAGATACAATAAATATTGTAGACCTACGTCACTGGGTGGACCGCAACACCCTGAAAAAAAATGAGAAGTAACCCGTACTCTGAGAAAAGTCTGCCCATACCTATTCTAATGTAAGAAGGAGTGAAAACCTCGCTTTGCTCATAACAGCATGGCACCACGTTCGTTCGCTCTTCCGATTCCGGATGGTCAAGGGCCGTATAGTTGCAAGCATTATAATCTTTATTGGTGTGTGTGTGTGAAGGAGAATGGGATCTATAAACTTGCAAATTGACATTAAATTACTTAACATTCATAATTTTTTTTTCTTCGAAATCTATGTTTAAATTATGTCCAGCGCAGTTACAGACGTTATCATTTGAATTTGGGAAGGGTGGGGGCTTTCTATAAAATTGGAAATGGGCAATACTTAGCATTGGTAATTTTTAAAAAAAATTTCAATGTCTACGTTTAAATTATGTCCTGTAGTTACAAAATACTATAATCTTAATTTGGGAGAGGGGAAAGAAATTTGAGCATTAGTTTCTACATTTAGCATTAGTAATTTTTTAAATTTTATTTCAGTCTCTAAGTTTAAATAATCAAATTGAACAATTATAAAATATACATTAACAAATTGGCTGATATAATATTAAAGCAAAAATACAGTTTCAGAAGAAAAGGCAGTAACTTATATGAGAGAATAACTATACATGAAAAGTAATAAATGATGGGTGTATTAAAAAGACACCATCTCGCATTAGTGGTTCAACAGCTGTTCAAACGGTAATAGATCCCTATATAAGTGGAACTAATGTCATCACTTGATCCTTGTTCAAAATTGCAGAAATCTTCTTTTTAATGATCCTCATTTTGTTTAAAATGTAATGCCTAATTAAATTTTAACTAGAAAAAAAGGAATCAAAGTTCATTTTAAAAAGATTTTTTTTTCGTCTCAGTAACATTTTATCGCTAATTAATCGCAGGTTTTAATTAATTCTGAATTCAAACATTTTTTATTCTTATACAAGACGACACCTAGAGTTATAAAACAGAATGAAAGAGCTCTTGGGAACTCATTAAATCATTCTCAAGTCTGAAATTTTTTATTTTAAAATAATGAGCTAATTATTGTTCCCATTTTTGAAGTTTGAAACATTTTTGTGCTTTAAGAACTTCAAAACTAATTAATCAAGAGACTTAATTTGTATAACGCATCGGCTCAAATATCATTTGAAGTTCTTTAACTTGTTAAAATCTGGGACAATATTTTACATTTCTTTGGTACATATTTTAAAGCGTTGCTTTATTAGAATGAAACATTCGTCAGCGGCAATGTTGTGATGTTTCGGACGAATGTGACGACGATTACACAAAACCAGAAGGGAAAAAATATGATGTAACTGATGATTTTTCAGGGGGGGGGGAGAGATTCAATTTTTCTTTTTCCAATGATGAATTAAAAACCAAAGATTTCGTACACAATAATCTAATATAGAAAAGGCCTACAAAACTTTTCTTACAAAATTGTTTGAACCCTTTGCGAGATCATGGTTTTAAAAATAAGTAAGTCTCTGTTAATCTATATACTTATAATAAAGCTCAATGTGTGTGTGTGTTGGCGCTCTACAGGCCAGGTTATTTGACATACAGCTACCAAATTTGGTACATGTATACCTTAGAGGTCAGGAATGTGCACCTGGGATCCCTTTTTTTGAAATTTTAATTATCTACGAAAAACTACGAAAAAAAATCGTCTGGAGCAAAGCAAAGTTTGGCTCTGTGCCAGATAGTTCTAAACTCATGAGCTGTTTCATTAGAAGCATCCAGCTTTATTTACTTCTTCATCAAAATGTGTTATTTTTTTTAAAGTATATATAATTTTGAGTGAGAATATTGGAAACAATCTGAACAAAAAATACATTTAAGGAAAATATCGTCTGCTTTAAGTATGGTGTTTTTATCTATACTTATAATAAAGCTCAATGTGTGTGTGTGTGTGTGTGTGTGTGTTGGCGCTCTACAGGCCAGGTCATTTGACATACAGCTATCAAATTTGGTACATGTATACCTTAGAGGTCGGGAATGTGCACCTGGGGTCCCTTTTTTTGAAATTTTAATTATCTACGAAAAACTACGAAAAAAAATCGTCTGGAGCAAAGCAAAGTTTGGCTCTGTGCCAGATAGTTCTAAACTCATGAGCTGTTTCATTAGAAGCATCCAGCTTTATTTACTTCTTCATCAAAATGTGTTATTTTTTTTAAAGTATATATAATTTTGAGTGAGAATATTGGAAACAATCTGAACAAAAAATACATTTAAGGAAAATATCGTCTGCTTTAAGTATGGTGTTTTTATCTATACTTATAATAAAGCTCAATGTGTGTGTGTGTGTTGGTGCTCTACAGGCCAGGTCATTTGACATACAGCTACCAAATTTGGTACATGTATACCTTAGAGGTCGGGAATGTGCACCTGGGGTCCCTTTTTTTGAAATTTTAATTATCTACGAAAAACTACGAAAAAAAATCGTCTGGAGCAAAGCAAAGTTTGGCTCTGTGCCAGATAGTTCTAAACTCATGAGCTGTTTCATTAGAAGCATCCAGCTTTATTTACTTCTTCATCAAAATGTGTTATTTTTTTTAAAGTATATATAATTTTGAGTGAGAATATTGGAAACAATCTGAACAAAAAATACATTTAAGGAAAATATCGTCTGCTTTAAGTATGGTGTTTTTATCTATACTTATAATAAAGCTCAATGTGTGTGTGTGTGTGTGTGTGTGTTGGCGCTCTACAGGCCAGGTCATTTGACATACAGCTATCAAATTTGGTACATGTATACCTTAG
Organism: Argiope bruennichi; assembly: GCF_947563725.1. Lineage (NCBI taxonomy): Eukaryota > Metazoa > Arthropoda > Arachnida > Araneae > Araneidae > Argiope > Argiope bruennichi. The sequence continues at coordinate 73,354,032 of NC_079156.1, forward strand.
AGGTCGGGAATGTGCACCTGGGGTCCCTTTTTTTGAAATTTTAATTATCTACGAAAAACTACGAAAAAAAATCGTCTGGAGCAAAGCAAAGTTTGGCTCTGTGCCAGATAGTTCTAAACTCATGAGCTGTTTCATTAGAAGCATCCAGCTTTATTTACTTCTTCATCAAAATGTGTTATTTTTTTTAAAGTATATATAATTTTGAGTGAGAATATTGGAAACAATCTGAACAAAAAATACATTTAAGGAAAATATCGTCTGCTTTAAGTATGGTGTTTTTATCTATATCTATACTTATAATAAAGCTCCATGTGTGTGTGTGTGTGTGTGTGTGTGTGTTGGCGCTCTACTGGCCAGGTCATTTGACATACAGCTATCAAATTTGGTACATGTATACCTTAGAGGTCGGGAATGTGCACCTGGGGTCCCTTTTTTTGAATTTTTAATTAGAATTTTAATTATTAATTAAAAACTAACTTTCCCGCCAAAAAAATCTTCCATTTTCCCCACCGCCAACTTTTCCGCCAAAATAATCTTCCATTTTCCCCACCGCCAAATGAGAAAGGCTTAAGTTTTTTTTTCTCCCAACAGTAATGAGGCTAGGGTTAACATATTTCGGCGGATTATTTCAAACGATTCTGTTTATTTTCTTAATGTTTTATGCATTTAAAATTAAACATTGTTAATTAATCCATGTTTCAGATTCATTCTGAAGCACTTTTGAATTAAAATAACACAGAATAAAGGAAATTAAAAATGTATAATCTGCATAGCGTTACCCCAACTGGCGTAGAAAAATTCACGCATTTGCGTTACCGTAAAAGGCGAAGAAAATTCACTCATGCGCACTGTGTTCTGATTGTTGGCATGGCAACCATTATCAACGGACGATTTAAATTACTTTTAGGTTACTTGTATGCTTTTGTAAGTAAATTGTATTTATATATTTTTTGTATATGCTTATAGTTTTAAGTACATCGTTTTTTAAGTAGTTTTTTTTAACCTGTTTTCAATGATTTAAATTATTTTTAGGTTAGTTGCATGCTTTTGTAATTAAATTGTATTTATGTTAGTTATATATATTTTTTGTATATTCTTATAGTTTTAAGTACATCGTTTTTTAAGTAGTTTTTTTAAACCTGCTTTAGACCGATTATTTTAAAGGATTCATTTTATTTTCTTAGTGTTTGATGCATTTAAAATTAAACATTGTTAATGAATCGATCTGTTCATGATGAATCTGAGAAAATTTTGTTGACAAATTCTTGAGATATTACAAAAATTATGAAAGATATTCTTTAGTGCCCATAAAGTTTAAACGCTCAGTGACTCTATTATCAGTATTATATTATTAAAAAAAATGCTTTGTTTCAGTAAAAAATATTATGATAATTATTGCAGATTAATCATTTACACTTTAATTTAAAGCATAAATTCTACGAGGGGTAACAGAAAATTAGAAAATACATATTACGTTATGACTGAAGGCCTTTATAATATTATGAGTGAATTATATGACTATCAAAACTTGAAGTTTTAAAATATTTTGCTGAAGAATCTATTAAAGTTGGAATTGCATAAAATATTTATTTATTAAAATTTTAACGAACATTAAGATTGACGAACCGGCTGGTCGCCAAAGGTGGCTAGTACTAAATAAGAATGGAAATACGTCTGTTTGTTTATCTGTAGACACGATCATTCAAAAACGCTTTGAGAGCTAGCCATGAAATTTGGAATGTGCTTTTTAACCCAGATTTGTAGATTTCTTTCAAATTTCGAACAAAATCTATTTACAAAAAGAAGAGCTGTTTAGCTATTCGAAAACAAGAGCAATGTAATCGCAAAACAAGGAATTAGATTCATAAAAATTCAGCAGTTTTAGCACTGAAATGCAGATTTATACTGAATTTGATTGAGCAAAATTTGTCAACGGATTAACCGTCTGTCGGTCTGTATTCATATACATATAAACGAGATAACTCAAAAACACATACATAGTTAAATGAAATTTGTTAAGCAACTTATTTTATTTTATTTATTTATTTATTTTGCTTTTTAGTAATAACCCTCATTCATAGTTCTACAAAACTATCATGTGCGGGACTCTGATAATAAAAAATTGAGCTCTCGTGCCGCTAACGTTCTGACCTAAGGCTCACACTTTTTATACGGGGTTAAGGAAGACAACACCTTTAGTAAGGTGGATTCGAGAAAGTTCGAGATTCGAGTTTCCACTCCCGTAAGTCCCCCCCCCCCTGCTTTTGGAGATAAGATGATAATTGAAGATAAGATGATGATCATGATGTTTTGGCGATGCTTAATAATTTAATTTGTCACAGCAAAAGGCAGTCAGTCTTTTTAATGCCTTTTCCAGCTAAATTGTATGCCCTTGCCCGAAATCTTAAATTGCACGAATGTGCAATTAAAATTTTCAGACGACTTATTCTTGTGCCATTCTGTACGGAGAATCATATTCCAGCCCATCTTTCTTTATTTGATTTTCTCCACAATTAATGTAATCCAAAGGATACATAATGTTCATTGTTTTGCAATAACTATAAGACCAAGTAGGAGTGGCCTGCCTATAACTTTCTCGTATATTTTCTAATAAAAACATTGGATAGATAAGACCACGAATAACGATACAGATGTTTGGCATTAATTTTGGACTTTTACTGAAATGATCGTGTTTTCATGGTGATTAATCTCTGGCATGTGGTTAATTCACAATTATCCAAAAACTGAATTTATATTTCGGACTCCTTTTTCGCGGCCGAATGAACCCAAAATCTGATACCGAACAACAATTGTAGTCAAAAGATTATAAAACAATTATCATTTATTTAAATATTTGCCTTTTCCAGTTATTGCGTTATCGACCGATCAATATATTTGGTTCACAATTTGACGAGTTTCTGCATTTTAGATGTTAAATTTCTGAACAAAATTTCAACTATCCGAGTCTTTAAATTTTGCAGTTATTGTAATTACTTTTACTCAGACAGGCTTCCTCTGAATGGATTTCGTTCAAAATTTGATAGAAATCTTCCAATGGGATGCAAAGCTTATATACGAAATTTCATCTTCCTAGCTCAAAGTCTCATTAAAGCCAAAGGGTTCACAGATAATATAATTTAAAAAAAAAATGCGTTTTTTGGACTCTGGGATTTTAGTCATAATCTGAAATTTAAATTTTTTTGACGATTATAATACTTTCCCTTTGTATAATTTATATGCAAAAGAATAAAAATGGAATTAGGTTGATTTCAGTTATGGTTCTTCACAAATAGTTCCATAATTAAAAAAAAAATCGTATAATTAAGGTCATACTAACAATAGTTTGTTCATTGTGGGTGGAAGAGCTATAGCACTCCATATATGTGTTTTAAAAAAAGTTTTATTTTTAGGTAGATTCCTGTTAAGCAATATCCCATGATTGCCGATTCTAATGAAATACCTATTGCACTATTCTGATGACATAACTTCGGTAAAAGTTTCACAACAGAGAAAGAGAATTCTCTGTGAGTTTTATGTAGCTTCTTCGATCACAGCCCTTAGAAGCTTAAACAGCAATCTTGATTAGATTTGAATCAGTGAGAGAATAGGTGATAGGGTGAAAGAGAAATGCAGGGGAAGATGGGTGAAACTCATTTTCCCTAACAATGGAAGATCATTCAAGTGAGGAGAATTTTTCCCTCATTACAACGGCTTTTGTACTGATTCTTTCTCGATAGCTGCAATTGTTTAGAAATTAGCAACTGAAAAGAGATTTTTAACGACAACATAGATTGATTTTTACTGAAGGTTTGGGGCACCTTTTTTAGAAAGCACTTATCAGTTGAATTCTCTTCCACCTTTTTTTTCATTCTTATAATTTCCTTTCTAAGAGGATTCGACTTATTCGGTCCATTCGTCTTAAGACAGTCGATAAATATATATTTTGAGCTGCCTAAATTAGATTAATTTTTGCTATAATTTTTTTCCCTTTAATTTTCTTTTTCAACACAAGGTATTTGAAAACTCTCGATAAAAACTTAAAGGGACGACAGAACACATCGAGGCAAGAACAAATTATCTTGCAATTCATAGTTTTAACCCTTTAAAGGGCCATTTTTTTCTAGTCGTATTATATTAAAATATTTTTAGGCTTGAAATTAGAATAAGAAAAGGGATTCATTTAGCTTATTAGATAAATTTAATTTGATTCATTAATTAATTTGGTTCATTAATAATTAAGTAATAAATCAAGACACATCATTTTGTCTGAGATAAAGAACTGAAGCATCTAAGTTTCTGACTTACTAAAAAAATGTGTCAGAACTTATGCCAACCTACATAATTTCATACAAAGATTGATAAATTTGGTGGGAAGCATACTTCCCACGGCCCTAGAAAGGGTCAAGACAGTCGATAAATATATATTTTGAGCTGCCTAAATTAGATTAATTTTCACTACAATTTTTTCCCTTTTAAATTTCCTTTTCAACACAAGGTATTTGAAAACTCTCGATAAAAACTTAAAGGGGCGACAGAACACATCGAGGCAAGAACAAATTATCTTTAATCAAGCAGTAAAACGTTAAAAGCCATTTCATGATAGAGATGATCCAAACGAGGGGAAGGCATAGTCATCCGATTTCACAGGCTTGAATTCTTTTTCGGAGGGAGGAGAGGGGAATCAAATTGAAAAGTTAATCAAACAGAATGATAGTCCATAAAGTTAAATAAAAATTTAATATCCAGGGTCTCTATAGCTTCGGCTTCCCGAGAGATGCCTCGTACCCTTTCTATAAGAAATTCACGCCAATCACTTTTGGATGGTTTTACTCCGAACAGGAGTGATATGCAGAAGCCAGAAGAGCACTTTTTGGGATTCTTTGTTAGAAACGTTTTTCTTTTAGCTATTTTGTTTTTAAATATTACAATTTTTTCAATCTCTCAAATGAAATATTCGATAAAGTTGCGGGCTCTACTACTCAAAACATCCGATCCTGGAATATTTGTAGAAATATTTGTAGCATTTCAGAATGTGGTTTAGAGTAAATTACGTCTGGATAAATTAAGGATATATCAAAATGAATTAAGTACCATTGACGGGATTAATTCAGAAGTTCTGTAAAGTATCTTGTTTGATGAGAAATAAATATGTCATTTTAAATTTTTTATCACACTCGACTATAGTGAAGCCAAATCCGGTTGGTGCACAAAAGTTTTCCATTTCTAAAAACAGACAATGATTGATTGTTGCCGATATCTCCCAATCACTACATCGGTACAATGAGAAAACCGCGTTAATATTGGCGAATGCCGTTTTGAGCAGTTTCTCTACCATTCAATATTGTTTCTTTCAATAATTATTTCTTCTTTGACATTCAGGAGTTTCATCTTTCGAGGAAACTATAATAACACATCAAGCGTTGTGTGCGTTCTTAAATGCTTCTGTCGACCATTCAGTTTTGAGCCATGAGCTTAGAAACGTTCTGTACATATATATAAAAACATAAGAAATAATAAAAAGATAAAATACGAGGGCAAGTCAAAAATTATCTACACTTTTGACATAACTCTTCTTTAACTGTGCGCACTGACTTCTGTCCGCGCTGATTTTATTATTATACTGTTGTGATAATGCTGTGAACGTTTGATCCTAATTCCGCCATTTTCCTTCCTTCTGTTGCAGATATATCATGGCTGCTCCATTAGAAGTTTGTACCAAAGAGGAACAGCGAGCAGTGATCCGATTCCTCTAGTAGGAGTGTGTCAAAGGGTCAGGCATTCATCGCAGACTATCGTCGCAATATGGGGAAAGTGCACTATCACGTAAAACTGATGTAAAACTGTGTTTTTGTGTGAGAAGTTTAAAAGTGGTCGAACGCATGAAGAGGGAGTAGGACGGCCATCAACCTCCACTACAGGTGACAACATTCAACAAGCTTGAGAGATGGTTCTGGCGAATAGGCGAATCACTATTGATGAGGTAGCATCTGCTTTGAACATCAGTCATGGCTCTGTCGCCGAATTGCCTCAGATTTAAACGTGCAAAATGTGGTGCAAAAGTGGCCTCACGACCAACCGAAAACCTTTTATTTGGAAGGAATCCGTAAGGCTCGTTGACCGTTGGGCCAAGTGCATTGAAAAGAAGGGAGATTACGTAGAAAAATGATGTGCCTATTATAATCCTAAATCCATGTTAATAAACTGTAGAATGAAAAGTGTAGATAATTTTTAACTTGCCTAAGTAAAAAAGTACTAGATTTGAATAATAATTGATTTCATAAATATGCTCTTTTCACAAAAAATCAAACCTAGAACACAAGACTAAATTCAGTTTCTCAGTAATTTTAGTACTTGGTTTTTAATAAACAATCAGATGAATAGAAAGAAAAGACTGAAATTGAATATTATAGGATTATTCAAAAAAAATGGAGCAGATTTAAATATTTATTTTTAATAAATTATAATAAATAGAGATACTTAAAATACATCAATGATTAAAGAAAAGTTTGATCTACTATTTTTTGCCTTCGGATAATACAAGTAAAAAAAGGTTCAGTATTTTGTAAACGGCAAAGCGACGATGCCTCAGGAAAAAGCGTTTTACGTGCTATAATATACAAAGAGTGAATCCATGCTTGAAATGTCGCATGCGTTTCAAAAGTCGGCTTTAAAAAGCATGATCAAGAAAGAACCATCTCGTTATAAACATATTGTTACGAATCTGTACTGCTGCTTCCCAGCATAGTTGGTTCCACCATCGGAAAGAATGTTTTACAGTCATCTGTATTGGACGGAGTCCGTGTGTCGCGTCGGAGGTCCCGGAGCTTGGCAACAAACTTGGCGACCAATTTTACGACTTTGGCGCCAAAATAGATTATACCCGAAACATCGAGAATTTTCCCGATCCATCCAGTAGGAACCGAGATACGCCTCGAACGTTCCTGATTGGTTGAGAGGCTTCTAGCCCCGCCCCCTGAGACCTATAAAAGGAGGCGGCCGCAGCTGCCAGGGTCGTCGTAGTCGGAACCGACGGTAAAGAACTGTCCTTCCAGAAATAAGCGGAGCAGCGACGGATTGAAGCTAGTGCTGAACTAAGCTGTTTGCTATTGTCTGCAGTAGAGTCTGTTGTATGCTGCTGTTTATGCTATTTTGTATGCTGCACGTCTCGGCTGAAGATAATCGTCTGTGCTGTATATAGTTGTCGTCTTTGTGCTGTCCTGTGTGTCTTCGTGTAAATAAACGTCGTTGTTTTATTTTCTACTGCCATCTGGTGCTTGAGCGTTCTTCACACCATATAACCCCAACTATCCAAACGAACCCCGGAAATTCCGTAACAATATTTACAATTGGTACCAGAAATTCGTAGATGATTTTCCATGCAAAGGTAAAAGCGACAGAAGAAAATCTTGAGCGTATTCGAACTGCTTTCGAATGTTAACTGCAAGTAATCCTCAAACAGAGAAAGTAGATAACTCGGAATTTCAGCAATTAATCAATGACTTGTGGTTAAAATCTATGCCTCCTAATCTTCAAGATCTGCAAGACCGAATTGATGCAGCAGAGAGTTCAATAATGCGGAACCAATTACTACACGTGTGGCAAGAAATGGACTTCCGATTCATTTTTTGCAGAATAACAAATGAGACTCATGCTGAAAGCATAAAATTAAACATTGAACTTTCTTCTGTCCATTGATAAATCACATTTCTATTTTCGATTATTAGAAGTGCATATTTTTAAATCTGCTAATTAGTTTTGAATAACCCTGTATAAGAAATGAATATAGAAGGGGAAAAAAAAGCAAATAATCTCACCAGTGTATTAATACACCTCCACCTGATGCTCGAGCTTTATGAATAAAGTCGTTACATCTTGAAAAAAACTGAGAGAGATTCTGCCCCGGAGTGTCCGCAGCTTGGATACATAAATATTCTTTGTCCTGAAAATCATTTCATAAAATTTCTTACTTAATAAAAAAAAATTAAGTAAAAAATCATATCAAACATTTTACAAAAGACCAACTGCAAAGAATGATTTCATAATCAGTTTTAATGAAATGAAAATAACAAGATAGAGAAAATTACTAAACCGTTTGGTAAGAATTAAAACATTTACATTCAGGCTATTCTAAAGAAAATTTCAATAAGATTCAAACTTGCAGATTCTAACATCGAAGCATCATAATATTTATGCTTGTTTCGTGTCGATATTTTGCAAAGTTGCTCTTGATTATATAATAGCTATAAAAGAGGGGAGAAAAAAAAAAGGTATTAATATCTTAGCAACCTTCATGGACATAAATCCAGAAACAAAAGCAAGGTAGGTATTCAAAGTAACAACGAAGAATATTGTTATAAAATATACTAAAAATATCTTTAAAGATTTATTAAAATTAAAGGGGAAAAAACTGCATGGATATAAAATTGGTAACGTGGGAAGAATTGTTTAAAAAATTCAAATTACAAAAATTACAAAATTACAAAAGACCAAAATTACTTAAAAAATTACAAAAGACCAACTGCAAAGAATGATAAAATTGGTAACGTGGGAAGAATTGTTTAAAAAATTCAAATTACAAAAATTACAAAATTACAAAAGACAAAATTACTTAAAAAATTACAAAAGACCAACTGCAAAGAATGATTTCATAATCAGTTTTAATGAAATCAGTTAAGTGGTGTAAAAATACTGTTTTGTACACTAATATTATTACTCAATATTATTTAAAAAAACGTCAAAATTTTGATTAATTTTCAGCTAATTAAAAGTTTTTAAAAATCCTTTCTTAGCAGTACTTGCCTGTCCAAAAAATAGTTATTGTTTGTTACTAAGTGCAAAATTTGGTATTAAGCCCAAAAGAGGACCGACTAGGCAAATTACGTAGTTGCTTAGGGCAGTAAAGTTGGAGAAGGCGATTAAAAAACTTTATTTTGTTAGTTGCCAAACAAATTTGTAAGAAATATAATTTCAATGAAATAAAATATTTCAATAATATTAATACCATCAAATATATGCTCCATTATGTTCATTTAGCAATTGTAAAATTTAAATACATCAAAATTCTGCTTCAGTAGTATTGTAGATTTTAGGTAGGCTGGTTTCATTAGAAATAAATAAAATCAAATTCATTTTTACACATTTCATAAATTAAAGATTAACATAAAATAAATAGTTAAAATTGTCATCTTATAATGGGAAATTAAACAGCCCAATTCACTGAAAGAGGAGTCTCATAATGTGCATTGCCTACGACAGCAAAATATTCAAATCTGAGTTTGGTTAAGTCCATCGGTCCGTCCTGCACAGAATTTTGAGCATTTTCTTTTATCGAGCATGTCACAAATAATATGCTCGCCTATAAACATCACATTTTCACTACTGTGCTTTTTTTTTAATACCTCCAAATTTCTGTAGTATTTCAAAATATAAAAAAAAAATTTTGTAAAAAAAAGCTAAAAAGGACGATGTATGAGGATGGGTGGATAACCTCTAATATAGTGATTATTCACTCGTCCTTGTTAAATAATTCGATCTCAGTCATGAAGCATGTTAAATCTGATTTGTCAATCATATAGGAATGTAATAAATATTGACGACTGTCATAAACAGCTGAATATCGAATTTATGTATATGGTTAAAAAAGGTAAAAGATCGTATGTGAAGATTAAAGTTTGTTTGTGTGTGTATGTGTTATGATCCGATATTGTACACTTGCCGATTTGGTATTCTTGTGTGTCTCTCTCTCTCTCTCTCTCTCTCTCTGTGTGTGTGTGTGTGTGTGTGTGTGTGTGTGTGTGTGTGTGTGTGTGTGTGTGTGTGTGTGTGTGTGTGTATGTGCATGTGCATGCGTGCGCATGTGCTTATTTTGTTTGCAATTTCACGCTCTGTACTGCTTTGAATAAGACTACTTGCCGATTTGGCATTCTTGAATGCGTGCATGCACGTGTGCTTATTTTGTTTCCAATTTTACACTCTGTCACACTTTGAATGAAACTACCTTAAATCAATTCCTCCAATATGCTGAATTTTTTTAAAAATCATTGAAAAAAATAAAGGTAAAATTATTAATGAAAAAACATGTTAATTTCTGTTAATATGAAAATAGATTTTTTTCCCTGTGAAATATTTTTAAAATATTAATCCTTTGCAATCGGAAATAAAATTAAACGCATTATTATCCTCGGGAGGATTTGAGGGTAAAACCGTATCCTTTGGGAACAGAAATATATAATCGTTGATTGATCTTAATCACGAAATTAAATATCGAAATTTTTATTATTCAATTGATTTTCTTGACAGATATTGATTTTGATTTTCATAATCAAACAATGAATGTCAAAACGATATAATATTAAGAAAGTTGGATCAGAATTAGTGTTTGAAAGTAAAAGATTTGATTCCATAATAAAGTAAAATCCTTTTGAACAACAACGGGATTTCGCTGACTATGAATATAAGACTGTCATGGATGCTGCATCAAATGATAATTCTAAAGTACAAACAAAACTTGAACAGCCAAATCAGATGCGAAATATGCATACAAGTCTGAGGACTAGAAAAATTTTCACGCAATTGAAATTTACTCATTTTAGGTATGTGACTATGTACGAGGTTTTTTTTTTTTTTTTTTGAATATTTGCATTAAAAAAATTGAAAAAACGTACATGAAACAAAAATATACCGATTAAGTGGCAAGTTTAAAATAAATTCGAAAAAGGGTGTTTTTTTTGGTTAAAAAGAGATATAAAGCAAAAATTTTCTAGTTTAGAGGTTTCTCAAATGATTTACTTAACATTTTACAGATGGCTTAAGAAATATATAACCTTTTTCCTGAGTTAAAACATAAGCTGTATTTCTATCCATTTTTTAAATATAGGGTTCAAGTGATAAATAACATGAAATTTCCTATTTTTTTCACACTGTGAAGCACGAAAACAACTATGAAATGTTTCTATATGAATAGATAATTTATTCTCTGGTTAAGGAACTACAGAACATATTGAAGAATTATTATACCAAATTTGAACAAAAAGTAAACATTAGATTTTAATTTAAGAGGTTTTTCGTAAGAAAATTGTATCAAAGAATATAATTTGAGGAAATGACATCTAAAGATGCAAAATAGAATTAAAACACATGTCAATGAAAATATAAAAATCAGTAAACTTCCAAGGTTTTATACAGAAACCTTTTCAAACATTAAAAAGATTAAATAAAAAATAATTCAAAATTTCGTCAAAAATCGACTTTTTTAACGTAATTACCCACCTTAAAAGACAGAATTTTATATCGCAAAATATCCATAAATGATGTTAAAAAAAAAATCTTAAATTTTGAGCCTTTAGTTTGAAATAATGATCTATACTTGATTAATCTGTCTTTATCTGACATTCCGTGAGTAAAACATCTGGAGAAAGAATGCTAGCTTAAGAACTTTATCATGATGATAAAGAAGGGCCGCGGTGGCCTGGTGGTAAGGTCTCCGCTAGTGAGCCGCACGGTTTCAGGTGCGAGACCCGATTCCACCGAAGAACCGTCGTGTAAGGGGCCTGTTGCGCGCTAAATCTGTCAGGACCAAACGCTCTCCCGCTGGTGTGGTGTGGTGTGGTATGTAGCTCAGGTGTCGTCCTTGTCATCTGACCACGGTTCAAAATGACGAGGTCCGTCACAAAATTGCTCTAGTGTTGCTTAACAACGGGACGTCAATGTAACTAAACTAAACTAAAAACTAAATATGATAATAATTGCAAACATTCTATTTTGATCTCTAACCAAATAGTTTTCTTTCTTTTTTTCTCAGAACTCTAACATTGGCAAAAGTCCGAGACAGAAAGATTTTACGAAATGATAAAAATTATTCTAAATTTCATTACTAAACAATAAAAAGTATTGTTACAAATAGGTCCTAAAATTACTTTTCCAAAAAAAAAAAAAAAAAAAAAAAAAGATTAAAAAAATTGTACGTAATAAAATTGGTATCAATCAAAAAAAGAAAAAGAGCTTTTGGATTTTAAAGCGGTTTTGTGGACAATAAAATTATGCTAATGCGACGATTAATATTTTGCTTTCTTAAAACTCAAGTTAAAATTTTGGTAACCCCTTTCTTGGCAAACAACAAACATCCAAGAAGTAATTATGTGCAAAATGTGATATTTTTGTAAAAAAGCACTGCATTATGAACATAATAATTTCCACAAATATTCTGTTCATGCAAATCAGTTACTTTAAAATACACTAGAAACATATTTAGCATCATTTAATTCACTGACATGGTTATATTATGCAATTTTTATCATACTGCCAACTAGTTATTTCTGATTGCAGAAATTATAAAATATTGAATACCGAATCGTCTAATATGAAAATATTAATATTACATTTCGTTAAAATGTAAGGGGGCAAAGAAAGTATCTCATGTTATTACGCAGTAATTCTGCATATACTCTTTTATATAAAAAGACACGCCAAAATCTGTTACGTTTACATTAACAGCTCTTTAAGGCCGATTTTATATCTTGCTGATTTGTGTTTGGTATTAGTGATTCGAGACTTTATCCGATTGTAATGTCTTAATATTAAAATTTCTTTACTTTATTGCGTCTGGAATTATAAATCGAGTAGATTAAACTATTTTTTCCTTTTCCTCGTCTGTAGGTGACTATGGTATAAACTGCAATATGTTATTAAGTTTTGACTAGCTTTCGTTCTCCGACCTCTTCATCGGTGGTGTTTGTCTAAAAACTATTTATTGATGCATTTCTATTTCGCATTCATATGGTTTTTTTTATGTCGATTATGATATATTTATGAATATCATTGAACTAGCAAATAATTCTATTCACTTCATTTCGTTAGATTTTTTTTTTTTAATTTATCAGGGGACTAACAAGGTAGTGATGCTACTCAGTTAAAAAACCATGAAGTGGTAGTTACTTGGTGTAGAGCGGTCTAAAAGGAGGCGCTCCACTAATTTTAATATAAAACCGCACCGGAAAACTTACGATAATAAATTTCAAATTTTGTATTAAAAGATCTGCATCGATTTTTCAGCGTCCCTCACTAAATACAAATAAAAATACCTGAATAAAATTTTTTTATAACTTAATAATAAAATTAATAATAAGCTAATAATAATAATTTTTCTTTCCAGAAAACAAAAACATTATTTTGGATATAAGAGAACTGTTAAAATACTATTTATAAATTCTTGTTTAACTACATCAGATACTTTGATTACTTTTACTAAATACGCAAGATTTTCTACCCAAAAAAGACTAAAAATTGTAGATAATGCCAATTTCTAAACTAAACAGAATTTAGAATCAATGATACCTTAAAAGAATCTACGCTTTTTTAAATACAGCTGGGCATAGACGATTCTGATATTTTTTCAGCCATGTACTGCCTTTTCATATAAATATAAAAACGGTATTAGCATCTCTTATTCAATACTTATGATGAGAGAGATCCGACAAATAACAAGAAATAATTTTATTTGATTCTTTTGGTTTCGCTGTAACAAGATTAGATGGCGTACATTTCGACGTATATCAGACATAGAATAGAAAATCCTTTTTACTTGTTCATCATAATTGCATTAAAAATTGGGTGGACCAAATTCCCAAATCAAATTTGTATAATCGTAACATTTAATAATCATATTTAAAAGTTAAAATACATTAAATATTTTCAGTGTAACTTTGGATAAGAGCCTTCTTATAAACTTCCTGCAGGTTTAGAGATCTTTTGCGTTTATTTTAGTATTATATCAACATTTAAAAAAATGAATGAAATTAATGGGACTTTAGTTCTTCCTCAGGAATTATTCATGACAAATTTGGTGCTCAAATCTTCATTAAAAATAGAAACCTCCAGTTTTTTATTACAGTGAAAAACATGGAAAATCAAATCTATTTTCAAATTGTATAAATTACGATTGTATAATAATTTGAAATATTGATAACTACCATGATCTAAATTTATCTGCATTATCTGAATTTTAAATTAAAACATTTATCTGTAAATTGTCAGTTCTCTAATACTCTAAAACAGAGACACCCAAGTTATGGATCATGACACGACCTTGAAAATATATGTATTTTCCCACAAATTGAAATAATAAGATGCGGGCTTGAAATTACATCGCATAATAAATGTTTTTTCTTCCTAAAAATTTTCTTTCGGCTCACAAAATCGCTTTCCTAAACACGGTGACTTGTTTCGGAAAAAAGTTAAAGCGCCGGGAATGAAAAGGATTACAAAAGATAAGGTTTTGAAATAAATAAATAAAAATAGGGCACGATTTTTAAATTTGTGAACCCCTGCTTTCAAGATGAAAAGGCTGCAGCTGTGGTTAATCTAAATTTCTAGGTATCTAATTTCCTTTTATGGATTATTATTCTTTTTCTTTCACTTTTTAATAGATCATATCTCCTATCTTCCTCGCCAGAAACAGTATTCCTAGTATACGATGGTGTAGTAGAATGTACACAGATCGTGTACAGATGGTGTAGTAGAATGTACAATGTAAGTAGAATGTACACAGAGATTCTATATTTCATAAGCCTGGATTGAGGACTAAAAATTTTCAAATAAATCGATGATTCAATATTATTAAATACCGAACTACAAGTTGTAAGAGATTTTTACTGTATATTCAAAATGGCGTCTTTTAATAAAAGCAATGTATGTTGCATATCGCAGTACGGTTTCTTTTAATCACAAAACCTCATTAAAATCATATAATATTAAAAAAAATTGGGCCAATAATAACATAATAAGAAAAGCATTTATCAAATAAAAAACATAATTCCATGAAACAATAGATTTACCGAATTTATATGTTATTTTATAACATTAGATTATAAAAGTAATTTTTAAAAAGTGCAGCTTAAAAAAAGAAAATAGTTTTTGTAACTTATTTTTCAAAACAAAGACACTAATTATCATTTTATGAACCTCTACTTTTTACTGAAAAAGATATGCTTAAATTAAAGCTCCCCAAAAGAAGATATAATTTTGGAAAAGATTCAAGAAAGGACAGAGACAACATAAGACCCATGATAATTAAACCCTCTCTTATGTTTGTTCAACTTCTCAAGAAACTTTGTAACATCATACTAAAATCTACCAAAACAAACTGCTGACAAAAAATATAGCCTTTTACAAACTTTTATTATTATCCATAATTATAAAAGTGAACTCAGCAAAAATAAAACAAATTAAGACTATGAAAGAAAAGTTTAAAAATAATATTTACCTCATGAACTTTTTTTGCATTGTCGTGGATGGATATTATATGGGTAATATTATTGGCTCGGAGTTGTTCCTGGTCTTTTGCATCCCTGAAGTTTCCAACGTATAGACCAGGAAGAACCTGAAAGAAAAAAGAGAATGAAACAATTATAGTGTGAATTATATATTTTGAACATAATTATTATAATTATTTTGACTTTCTTTTTAAGACATTTTTAAATGCTGCATGACAAATTAAACCCCATGTATACCAGAACCACCCACTGAAAAGTTAATATATTGCTGAAATAAAACATTTAGTAAATTATGTTTATGAAAAGAACTTCAAGGTCATATATAAAGTAATAGAAATAAAATAAATTATATATAAAAAAGTTATACTTTTACATAGGAGATATGTAAGTACAGAACAAAGAATATACTGTACATTCCAATTAGAATGCAACACCTTAACCCCAAAATTAGTTAGAAAATATGTTACTGATTAGCCCAATTTTAAATGCACCTTATATCATATTTGTATATAACGAACAATCAACAGCTTTACTTCCGCAGTAAAACTCACACATTTCTTGAAAGAAATTCTAAATAAATTTTTCAGAGGAACAATAAGATCTGTTCTTCAGTAAGATGTCAGGTTTGTTTTCTTAAAATATTGGTAAGATGATAAAGTATTAAGTTTGCTACAGGTAGATGTTACAACTATTTTTTTGAATAATTCTACGATATCATCTTTGCAAAAATAAATACCATTCAGTTGGTTTATGGCCAACTGACACTGAGCCAAAGGAGAATGCAAAATTTTATTTTAGAAAACATATAGTAGACATCTGAAAAGTTGAATTATTTGCATTCAGTCAGGCATTTATTAAAAGTGTTGATTAGAAACAATAGCATAATCACAAGTATTGCATCAATTTTGCATTAGCCTGTGTATAAGTTAAAAAAAAAAAAAAATTCTAACATTAAAACTATTTCAAATGTGGTACCAAATTAACATATTTTTTAATTTATCTAATGAATAATAAAGCATGCAATATTTTGAAATAACATCTTTGTTAATTAAAATTTTATTAATACTCAGCATATATAATGTATAATATTCCATAATGAGCAAAAGATGGTTTGAAAACAAGGAATCTACATATAAAATATCTGAAATTAATTTTCATAAAAAAATTTCACAGAGTTGGAGAAATTATTTCAGGTTCAATAAAAAAACAAATTTCCTCTATTGAAAAAGTTAATATTTCAGTTGAAGAAAATGAATGCAGGTATTATTTATTAAAAAGAAGGGGGTTGGAGAAGTTTAAATGCACTGGGCATTAACACCAAACACATGATACTGAACTTTAAAATTAAATAAATAGTCTTGCAGGATTTAAAAATTCTTTAAATTGTAAGGGAAAATTATTGGAAGTAGAAAATTCAAGGTGTCAGATGTAAAATATCCAACTTACATGCATTCACTTTCCAATCTTTTTGAAAAAAAGAACTGATAATGATTTAAAATAGATTCCCTGAATGTTATTTTAAAAACTATCAATATAAAATGAGAATATACTATCTACACAACTTCCTTGAAAGATTTTCAAAATTTGAAAAACTAAATCTGTTAAAAAAGAGAAATTCTTAGAACTTTAAAATTTTTTCAAATATCAAAGTTGTTTTAAAAAATTCAATAATAAAATTTAAATTATTCTGCCTAAATGGGAGGGAAATTCATTCATTCTTTCATTCATTCACTTTTATTCATTCAGATTTCAAGAAACTAATCATAATAAAAATAACTAATAAAAGTAGAATAACACTGCAAAATAGTTAACTCTAACTTTACAAATGTACTACATTTATTATTACCTCAGGAGTTATGAAAAGTGTTTGAAAATGAATTAACTGAAAAATAAAACATGGTTAAAGGATCTCTATTACCTAAAAAAGAATTATGTGACTAGTATAATTTTACAAAGCTACGTATAGTAAAGAAATAATTAGGAATGCCCAAACAGGGTACTAAGTAATAAAATATTTATGGGCACTTAATCTCAGGGGTGTGCCTTCACAGATGAACTGTAAACAACTAAGTGGTAAGGCATAATGAAACAATTACTTCTCCATTATGTACTAAAATGATTTATTGTTGTTCTAATAGAAAAGCATATAAATAATAGGGCAAATTAAAATAAATGTTTTCTTTTAAGAATACCTTTGAGAATTTAAATAAAAACTGAAACTTTATTTGGAAAACTATTTATATGTTTCATAAATTTTTTAAATAGTAAAAATTCTCTATATTATGGCAAGAATTTATATTATAACTTAGATTATCTAGAAATTTCTGTATAGGGGATTTTAAAAACATCTAGCTTAATGGAGAATATTTTTGTAGAATTATATTGGTTATCAAATATAATATAATGAAAATAATTTCATTGCTGTAAGTTAAAAACTTTTAAAACATAATTTTTCAAAAATAATACTTTATTAAAGAGTTTTTAACTTTATAGTAGAAAAACTAGATTATGCAAAATATATATATGAAAGAATGAGAAATATTTTTTTAAATGAAAAATATTCAATTAAGTATAAATATACTAAACTTTTGAATGAATAATTATTGTGCATTGTCAAATATGGACTGAATGAAACATCTATGGATTGAAAATTAATAAATTTAAATGAGAAATATAATAAAAATTATCAGAAAATGTCTAGAAAATTATGCAATGACAAACATAATTTTGTTGATAAATTTTACAGAAGTATAATTTGATAAAATTAGCAATTATGAAATATTTTTAGTTATGTTTCATCTTGTAAATTTCAGAGGTAAAAATAATTTTAATGAAATGCAATTTCTAAAAATCATGTAAACTCTGGTGTAATATAAAATAAGAACAAATTGTTTTATGTACTACATTGCTTAAAAATTTTAGATTACTACAGATTTCCTCTTCTATATTCATGTACACTGTGAGGATAATTATACAGTATTAACCATTTTTTATTGTGTTTATTGATTTGTGCCAGTAAAGTGTAGAATATTGTATTGTCTAAATTATTAATAATTCATTTCATAACCAAAAATAATCCCCACTATCATCATACTTTATAGATAATTTTACTTCATTATCACCTTATTTGTTATAGAAAAGCTCATTATTAAGGGAAAAAACATAAATGATAAATGAAGTAATCTAATAGGCAGATAGAAATACTCATAGATCATAACTTTTCCTTTCTACTAACAACTAAAAAGAAAAGGGAGGAGGTCTAATTTTTTTTTAATTTTAAAAGGCTGTTTTGAGATTTAAATCCATAAAGTGATCTTATTTATTCTATAATTCCTTTTTCTTTTCAGAAATTCTCCTCTTACAGATTAATTCCTGAGATAAATAAGGAATAGGTAAATTAAGAACAAAACAATTCCTTTATCTTTTCAGAAATTCTCCTCTTACAGATTAATTACTGAGGTAAATAAGGGATAGGTAAATTAAGAACAAAACAACTACTTACAACTTTTTAGTAATTTTCTTTTATTTTCAACTGTTCTTTATTACTAAATTTGTGATGCACTGCTTCATTCCTCTGATATGTAAGAGAATCATAGATTGTATCTTATAATTTAGTAACAAGAATGAGAAGTTCCTTTCAATTCCTTTGCTTGATTTACCATAAACAGCTATTTTGAAATTTCAACCATCAATAGTTTGTGTTCTAAAGATTTGTCTAAAGCTTAAGTTAATGTAAAGACTTTGGTTTTTCATAACACAAAAACTGTTCATAAATATTGTAATATTAATATAGAAATATATTTTGAAATCAAATGAAGCATATAGCTTCTTATTAGATTCTGTATTAATACATAATAGTTTGATATCTATATTCGGTTACAAACTATTATTTACTACATGTATTGGCGCCTCTGTGAGGCAGTTGGTAAATGAGGGAGAGTCAGTTTACAATCTTATCATGCAATTCTATCTCTTGGACTTGGTTTGAAATGGTGTTTAATCCAAGAGGGATAAGAAACAATGAACTATTATTTTTAAATTTGTTTCAGAATATACAGGTTTGACTCTTTATCCTTTCTGAGGAATTCTTTCTTATTTTATTAGAAAGAAAAACATTTTTGATTACTCGCAAATAGAACTCATTTTAATATAATTATGTTTACATTTTGTATATCTAAATGAAAACCTGTAGAAAATATAATACAATATTGTTATAATATTAGGAAATATATTTTAAAGAAAGTTAATTCTTAGATCGCAGGAAGATACAGTCTAAAAATATCTGTCTACAATGGTGATTTTAATATCTATGCAGAAAAATGCTTTTCAATTTTTCAAATAAATGAATAAAAAATCTACATTTTCTTTCCATTGTAAGTGGAGACACTATTTCACTTCAACTCAACAAAAAATCTGGTGATTACACAAGGAAAAACCAATATCTCCTGAAGAAATCTCCCTTTTTTAAGGAAGTATAGGTAATACTATAACAAAAAGAAGAAAGCTATTTAAGAAGCATCAACTAAAGTAATTGAAGAAGGGGTTAATCTTTAAGAATATTTACAATATAATTATAGATGAGACAGATTAGGAGGGAGGAAGATTAAAATCCCAATAAGTTTACATCTCGTAATGAAAATGTTAAATCTACTAGATTATCTAAAGAAGTACTTAGCTATATGACAGAATAAATTTATCTATCATTTATCCCTATTATAATATGTTTGATATCAAATAAAATTTAAAATCAATGCATCAAATCTTGGATGATCATATTTTGTGGATGAATTGTAGATGAAGAAAAAATAAAAAGAATTTGATTTTACATTATGTAACCTAAAGCAGTGTAATTGGAATATAAACATATATCTAAAATATGTTATCTAATTAAACTTGTACATGTAATCTTTCATCAAGACTTCATTACTAGGCATAATTTTGATTACTTTTATAATACATCTTAGGATTCCTTAAGTAAAGAGTTTAAAAAATACAAATTGAAAAAATACATATTACAAATTTTTCTTAGCGACAGTATTAAAACAATAATTCTTCATTAAACTTGTAGTTTTTTAAGAGAAGGAATTAAGGAAGTATGATGAATTTTATTTGTAAAACATTTGTAATTTAATAGCTAATATTTTCCTCTTTTACTTAAAAAGTTCTTCATAGGTATTTCGTGAATGTTCAATGCATACACAAATTTCATATTTCTTTGAAATATTTTATACAAGACTTGAAATTTTAATGGGTTTAAATTTAAGATTAACTTAACCCAGAATGAAAAAGGATTCAATTAAAAATTTCAATATACATGTTAATAAAAAATCTATTAATAGAATTATTATGATGGAATGAAACAGTAATATTATGGAAAATTAAAAAATTATCTGGATCACTGGCATTAGGGCATGACAACCTTTACTGCTAAAAATTCCAACTTACCCATTTCAGTAATAATAACTAAATGAAAATTTTAAGATGAAAAATAGCAAAATAATTTATTTATGAAAGTAAACCCACTCATAAAATCCAGCACCTTTCTTTCTTAAAAATACATGAACAGTTTTCACAATTTTAATAGAATCTTAGTAACAAACACACAGATATCATATTTTTTTTTAAATTTTATAAAAACATCATAGAGAAAAACCATGTTGCCATTAAATAATGCAACTTAAAATTATATCATCTTGCTATCTTCATTCTATTTCTTATAGTGGTTAATTATTTTCTATCAAATGGTGGTTATAATTTTAGGTTACTTTTGATATTAGATGAAAAATATCAAATTTTAATGCAATTATCAAGTTTAGAAAACTAATTACAAGTTAATTAACAGTTCAAATATTATTCAATTTTTGATGTAAAACTAAAAATTAGCTTTATGGAACAATTTAATTATAGGATAATCATGAACATCATAAAAATGCAACTGTTAAAAATCCCATCAATTAGATACTTACTTTGTTCATTCCATTTCCCATGATGGTTGGTTATTTGCAGTCCAGTGGACGTTAGAACTTTGGACAACTTTTGTTAGCAGATGAAAAGTACTGGAATGTTGGCGCAATTACCATGACTAGATAATTAATTATAGTTTAGTTGATTGTTCAATTAAACAATTTTCAATGCAAAAATCGTACTTAAGATAAGATGACTTTATGAATCAATCAAAATTTTTTTCTCTCTTTCTTTTGAGCAAATAATTGATTGTTCAGCAGTTTGTATAATTTCTACCATCTAAATGAAGCCTTGAATTCTAAAAGGCGTTGGACGCAATATAATCAGCGAAAGCACACATATTTAACAACATATATAATTTGTAAACATTTAACAACAATCTAACATTTACAACAATGTAAATGACAAGTTTGCAGAGACTAGAATTCTAAAGCAAAATGACACGGAACGATGGAGGGAATCACATTGCAGGTTTCGTCAGAATCATATCCCTCGTATTCCAGAGGGGTTAATTAGGTTTTAAAAAAGTACTTTGGCCATGCCGAGAATAGCAAGTAAAATTTCGACACATCATTACGATTTATTATACCTGTCATTCTGTTTAAACTCGAAACAAACTTCATAAAACAATATCAAATAAATTTGACAATACTTCATTCTTTTCGACACCTTTTCCACAGGTTTTCATACCGTTCTGAATTTCAGGAGGGACTAACAGCCGATATCGATTTTCATCAAGCACCTCTTTATCCACGGATGTATTTACCAAAAAAAGTTTCCAGGATCTTTTCAAATAAGTCGTCTGCTATTTTCTTCTTCAGATCAGTTCTCCGCCTTGTTTCATTAACTACGTATGCCCGGCTTATCCATGGCTGGCTAGTGAGTTAAAAATGAGACCTGACCTTGAAAAATTTCACAGCATTGACATTCTATTAGATGTGGGGATGGTTCTATCGTTTTCGATTCTTCCTCCTCTAAAGACGTCAGCAGGCGCAAGTGCTCCTGTGATTTTACCCCGAGTCCCGGGACTGTCCGGAGGCATGCGCGTTCTCCACCAATGCGGATCGTTATCCTTCTGCAGAAGGGTTTTGTACCGGACGAAAAATTTCACCATCATTCTCTACTTTGTTGCTGAATCACTTTTCCGCAACTTTTCTAAACAGCACTATTCTACCTTTAATAATATCAAAGCTGATATTAACAAAGTGTTTTGATGATATATTTGCATTATTTGTAAATATTTTATTTAATTTACATTCGAAAACAGGATTTTATTTCCCTTTTGGAATGCAAAACTCAGGTAAATTCCAGATATAAGTTCTTTAAAAAATTTGTTAACATTTAGGATTCTAAATTAATCTTGTCGATTTTTTTTTTTTCTTTTTTGCAATAATAAACTAACAAATTGTTTAAATAAAACGTGTTCATAATTTTAATATATGAACCTCAAAAATACAGTATAAGAGAAATTCTCATACAACAAATTGAATTGTTGCTAAAAGTACCTTCAAAAAATGACAAAGTATAAACCTGATATTTATATGTATTGCATAACATCTGATAAAACGGAACGCCAATTAATTTTCAATTTTTACAAAAATTTAAACCAGCCATTAAACATATACTTTTATCGTTTGCACATCAGTATCTGTAAAAGCATTTGAAGAGACAATTTAAGTAATTCTTAATATTTATTCAGTTTGACTTTCGCTTTATTAATAGATACTCTACTATTCTGTTTATAATATTCTATGAAAAAAAGTTTAAAAATTCGTGCAATTCGATGATTATATTTTTAGTAAAATTTCACATTCAATAAAATTTACAATGCATGTTTGGCATATGGAAAAATATTCAAATTTTGCATGAATAGCTTTCATAGCTCTATAATTTCTTTTTAAAAAATTCCTTAATTGGATATAAAATATTTGAAAACGCATTGTAAATTAAACAAGGAATAAATTTTGTGGTTTTACTGAAACATTCACCTTAAAATCGATTAGATTTTTTCCCTTACTTAAAGTCAATAAAATTACGAATGAATTTGATATAAAAATATTAATCCATCTTTTCCTCCTCTCTTTGTCACAACAATACAATATACAATCTGTTCCATTGTACATCTTTAACATTCTTACGATCTGTCTTACAGGCTTCAATAAGCTCTTTATTTGAAAAATAGTTTTTATAAAATCTGCTTGGAATGTTTTATAGCTTTGGACAGACGAGCAAAATCAGAAAGTAATTATTTTGAATAATTTAATAACTGATATGTGAATTATTTTTCTTCCTGCCTGACATAAAAGGAGGACGCATTTTAGAAGCAAAAAAGCATAAATAATCAAATTATTATTATTATTAAATATATTCTTTTGTACCAATATAGACAGTCCTACTTATTTTGTATGAATGAGTAAGTGTGTAAGCAAAAATAGTTGTATTTATTCGGCACAATATTCTTTACAAGTGTATCTCCTGATAAATAACTTTCTGTCACAATCAATTATGGTTAACATAATAATCATGATGTTTTAATAAAATATTTTTATGGCAAATATTGAAACAGTGTATTCTAATAATCTTATACTTGTTCTGTTTTTTTTTGTGTGTGTGTGTTTGTGTGTTTGTGTGTGTGTGTGTGTGTGTGTGTGTGTGTGTGTGTGTGTGTGTGTGTGTGTGTGTGTATGTGTGTGTATGAACTCTTTTATAGAGTATTGAAATCCTAGTGCTATTAAAAATGCAACTGTTCGAACAATCTATCATATAACTTTGCGGTATTGTAACTTCACTTTCTTATTCTATGTAAATTTTATTAAACAGAATAATTCTCTCCTAGTTTTTACATATGGAAAAAAAATCCTACAAGGAAATATTTCAAGAATGAAAATGGATTGAATTTCAATTCAATAACTGTTGAAAATTATGCGAAAAAAAATTTAAATTAAAAATTGCATGACTATTAAATTAATATCATTAAAAACAGATTTTTTTTAAATGGTGTAAAAATCAGTTTTGTGCAATAACATTTAAAAGAATTTCGCAGAAAAGCTCCAAAATTAATTTTAATTAATTCAAATTCTAACTAAAATTTTAAAAAAATGCTCTAGGTGCGTATCCTCGCTCTCCTAAGTATACATGTTCCAAATTTAGTAGATCTGGTCTAACGATCTGACTTGTACAGCGTCAACACATTACACAAAAACATACATATTCGCTTTTATTATTTTAGACTTAGAGATTCTTAAAAAAAAGTGTATGTGTTTTTGTGTGTATGTAAAAGTGTGTTCTACTTAGACTCAGAACCACAAAATTCGGCATGGATATTATTTTAGAAAATGTGAAAATATATCTTAAAGAAATCTTTTTAAAAATTTCATTAGAATTTCCATTAATTAAATTTCATTATAGTTTTTATATATATTATGGCATAAAAATAATTTTAATGCAATTTTAAAATTCAAAAAGTTATATTTTCAATGATATCACTTAAGTTAACGTGCAATTTTGTCCTGAATGTTAACTATTTCTTAAAAATACATTTTATATATTTTCGAACAATAGATATCAGTGTTTCAATAAAATTCACGCCGTTTTCATTATTTTTATATATATTTTATAGAATTTTTTCAAATTGTTGGAAGTTAAGGAAACATATTCGGCTTACTATCGACCTAGTTTATATGAGAAATCAGAAAGTAAAATTACACCACAGAAAAAGACAGTGTACAAATTTAAATAGATGGTGCCGTAGGTCGCGACTCCATTAGGAATTTCATGTACGCGATAAACAAAACAGGTGTGAAGATATTGAAATAACACGGCTTTAAAGACATCACAGTTTGATGCTTAAAGATATATTTTTTGAAGAATTTATAAAAATAATATTTAAAAGAATACGCCTCATACTTTAAAAAGAAATTAGAATTTCTGTTTGTATCTAAATTTATATGTATGAAATATTAAATGATAATTCTTAGATTTTGTTCAGGCTAATAATATCTGTTAAAGAAAACGGATAACTTTACATGTCGTTAATAATAGCTACCGAAATATTAATTGAAAGCTTGCGTGATTTCGGATTAGAAATAGTCACGCACCATTCGCTTAATTAGTGTAATAATTACGTATAGATAAGTAAATATTCGACATGATTATAACAGGTTTCGAAGATCGATCGATTTTTGATTAGTTACCTAATGAATAATTATAAAAACAAATGATCTTATGAGAGGAAATTGAAATACTATATATAATCATATAGCTTACAGAAAATACTGAATCGTATTTTCTGTAAACTATATGATAAAATTAAAACCAGTAAAATGAATAGTCTAAATTCGGAATTATTTAGAAATAGTGAATTAATGTGTTAGTTTTTTAATAAAAGTTTTATAAATGCAATCGTAAACTAATCTGTGGCATTGATCTTAATGGGCGCAATTCCCGAGGAAAGTACAAAATAACATTGATGGTTTAGAGAATTCAGTAAAAATCCTCAAAATTTGAAGAAAAGAAAATTAACAAAAATATTAAGATTCATTTTTAACATATCTTAAAATAAATGTAAAGATACAAATCTGCTTAAATGAGATTTATAAAAGCCATAAACCATTTTGAGAACCGTTGCTATTTATG
The DNA here is from genome assembly GCF_947563725.1 of Argiope bruennichi. NCBI lineage: Eukaryota > Metazoa > Arthropoda > Arachnida > Araneae > Araneidae > Argiope > Argiope bruennichi. The sequence goes on from NC_079156.1 coordinate 73,379,900, forward strand.
TTATATAGTAGAAAAAGTAGTCTTTTCAATTCATTATAAAGATAATTAGCCGCCTTCATAGACCAATAATTCGACCACCATATTAATGCCTTGAATTTAATAATGCCATTCAAATTTGATGAAATACATTTTATCATACCAAATAAAAGTATTAAATTATGCATGCAAAATAAATATAGAAAATTCTGATTGGTTATCTATACACACTAACTGGCGAAATCGGTACCATTATTGGGAATGGGGCTTATGTTAATATTTGATTTTGCAATGTCTCTTGAAAATAAAGGGCAGTGAAGTGATACATGTCTCATCTCCCGAATTAAGATTTTAAGGGGTCCTTAGGTAATGGAAATCCCCAGGCCCCTATTTCCTCTCTCTAATTTCATGTTTCAGAAATTTTTTTATTGATTTTGATTCTCTATATAAGTAGTTTAATGTAACAAATTATGATAATCTAACGAAACATTTAATGATGGGTTCTTTTGTAATTAAATGTTTTCTTACACAAATAAAATTCAATATTCAAAATTCAAAATTAAATCAATTTCTAAACAAAAAATTATTTAAAAAAAATTTAAATTTTAAAAAATGAGCACACAAACTAAATACTACTTAGTAATACAATAGAAAGTTATTATATATATATATATATAAACTTTTTAAAGTATTTTTTTGTGATATATATATATATATATATATATATATATATATATATATATATATATATATATACAGCAAATTAAATAAAGGCATTATATAATCAGAAAATATCACAAAAAAATACTATATCGAAATTTTGGGACCCTTTATTCTTCGGCTTTATGTAATTGCGTATTTCAAACTTCGGCGCTGCATTGATAACATATCTAAACATCCTGGACCTTTAACAGAAATCAAAAATTAGCAAATGAATATTAGGATTGAATTTTGGTGATTGGGGTTTAACTTTTCTAATTATTTTAAATGCATAAATAATAATTAAAAAGAAACAGATTTTGTGATTTTGATGAATTTTCTCGTTTTTAACCTCTTTGAGGTCTAAATAAACGAATTTGTAATTACTAATTCTACATTTTTAATATTCTTATGATCTATTTTATAGGCTTAAATAAAATTTGAAAAGGAGCTTCTATATTTATGCTTGGAATATTTTACAGCTTTGGACAGACGAACAAAATAAGAAAATAATTTCAAATAATTTAATAACTGATATGTGAATTTATTTATTTATTTTTTTCAATCCTCACATAAAGGAAGAAAGTATTTTAGAGGTAAGAAAGTACAAATAATCAAATCATTATTATTACTACTAAATATATTCTTTTGTACCAATATAGACACTGCTATTAATTTTGTCTGAGTGAATACATGTATAAGCAATAGTAGATATATTTATTCGGTACAACATCCATTGAAAGTGTATCGCATGATAAATGATTTTTAGTTCTCATTTTTAATTTTATCCATTAGTCTTGTTTCTTTTTGAACTGTCAAAGGTAGAGATAGATAAAATTAATAATCTGTAGAGATTCCTGCAGTAAGGTCCCAGCTTCGGAGCAAAGATTGCCACATAATATACATTATATATATGGGCATTATACATTATGTTGCCCGATAAAACTAACTTCTTGGAATAATCGTCCCGCTACTGGTAAGGTATAGAAGCTGGGTTTAGTTTAGTTAAGTTAAGTTATATTTACGTGCCGTTTTAAACTTCAACACTAGGGCTATTTTAGGATAGACCTCGTAATTTTGAACTGCAGTCAGATGACGAGGACGACACCTGAGCCGACAGTCCCTTTTCCAAACTTCCACGCCACGTCAGCGGGAGACATTTGGCCTCGACCGATTTAACGTGCATTAGACACGCTTACACGACGATTCTTCGGTGGAATTGGGTCTCGAACCTGAAACCCTACGGTTCTGAAGCCGATACTTTACGGAAGCTGGGGAGAGTGATGATTATCAGCTCTAAACAATAGTAAAAAGCTCTCATGCAGCTTCAAAGTGGAATAAATAAAATTGGTTTTAAGGATCACCAGAACGATTTTTAAGGGAGGGCGACAAAGAAAGTTATATAACTTCTTGATTATTAAAACCTCAAAATGGAATATACTGAAGATTACGATATTTTTGAATATTTCGCATACGGAAAAGTAAAAATTCAATATGACATATAATAATAATAATAATAATAATCCTATTCCTGCAGAAACCGAGCATAGTTTTGCATCAAAACTTCTAATCACTCTGTACTAACGAAAAAAGAATTTATTTTATCAAACGTTTGTAGAAGAAAAAGCTGCACTTCAATTGAAGTCAAAATCTTAAAGCATGGGAAAGTATCGGAACTATACTCCATTCCATCAATTGATTGCTTTGGAACTAGTTTCAACGTTTTGGCTCTATTTTCTTTCCAATTCTTTCTCTTTTTGGAATGAATGAAATCGTTTACTTCCAAACATTCAATCACTTAATGTATTTGAACAGCAAACAGATGGTTTTAGAGTAAACGTGACCAGCCTCTTTCGAGGTAAATAATTTTTGAAATGATTGATCCAAGTCTTTAGTTATGATTAAAAAAACCTCCTTAGTTAAAGAAACTTACATGCAATCTCAGTTGAACATTAATAAGAATAGGAAAAAAAAATCTCTAAAATATCCCAATTTTTTTGTCCTTATTTACCAGCGGAACACATATTTAACATATTTTTTCTCTCTCAAATATTTACTATTGTAGATGTCGCAGCAAAAAAGGCATTGGCCCCTACCCTTCTGGAGATTAAATGGTCAACCCTCTTCTAAAGAAAAAGGATGATCATAGATTAATAATTAGTTTTCGCGGAAAAAACTTTCATGTAAATGGCCATTTGAGGAGCTGCAAAGAGTAAGTTGGATTGTATACTGATGCATAACCCCTTCCGGTACCAAACTGTGTGAACCATGAATTACTATATAGATAGCTTCCTTCCCATTTGGTATTGTAACATTCCCCGTTTCCCAGTACTGATAAGACATTGTATTGTATTGATTCATTGTGTCGTCGTTGTTACTTTCTAAACGCCTTGCGATAGCCAGATGGTGGATCTTTTCATCTGGGTGGTCTCGCATCTGTTCATTAGCGACTACAATGGAAGACCACATATGAAATTCCTCATCCCAGAGGTATTGATAGTACCTTCAAAGAGAAAGGGGTGTCCAAACATCTGGATGCTAGATGTTTCTCTTTGTGAAAGGACCTTCCCACGACCCACTGGCGAGCGCATATGGCTGAGAGAGCATATGGCTAAACACCGATTGGCCGAAGGAGAGCTCAAATGACCAATGTAAATTAAGAGGCGGAGATTGTCGCCGAAATAAGGCGCGGAGATTTTTTTTAGAGAGGAGAGAAGAAAATAATTGCAGAGGACGGTTGGACTACGCCCACGAGTTCGGAGTCTGTGAAAACTACCCCTGGAGTTGTCGTGTTGACATGATGGAGAACTGAGTTCAAGGAAAAACCTTCGAATTTAACTCCTACTCCTACTCCTTTACACCTGTAGTATCTCCTACTACTCCTTTACACCTGTAGTATCTCCTACTACTCCTTTACACCTGTAGTATCTCCTACTACTCCTTTACACTTGTAGTATCTCCTACTACTCCTTTACACCTGTAGTATCTCCTACTACTCCTTTACACCTGTAGTATCTCCTACTACTCCTTTACACCTGTAGTATCTCCTACTACTCCTTTACACCTGTAGTATCTCCTACTACTCCTTTACACCTGTAGTATCTCCTACTACTCCTTTACACCTGTAGTATCTCCTACTACAGGTGTAAAGAACTATTTATTTAACCAAGATTAGAACAAGTTGTTCTTTGTATATATAGGGCTGTAAAATAAAGAATTGTCTGGAAATTCTGCTTCGTTATTTGATCAGTCTGGATCAGACATTATAGTATAGTATCGCTAAATGTCTGATAACTAAATTTATAATGAAACAAGGATTTCCCTGCCTTTGTTCATAACAGACATTCATCAAATTTTTATGAAATGTAAAGATATTCCTGAATTACTGAATTCATTAAAAATTGAAATGGTGTAAGCAAATGATTGGCAATTGTATTGAGTAATTTAATGTAGTAATCATTTCAGTTCATGGCTCATTCATTTTTTTTAAAGAATTCTTTGAAATATTAGCTGGAGATGGATATCATCGTTCGATTCTTTTCTTTCAACAGTATGGTACGCACTGTTTTCAGTTTCCTACAATGATGAATATAATAAATCATACTGGGAACAGCACATTTTCTCTCTCACCTATTTAGTTCAAAATTTGATCCTGTTATATATATATATATCGGAACTCGGCACACAACTCAATTCAGCAATCGCTTGAGCTCCATACAACGCTTACGCTTCGCAGGACTGATCCAACTATTCCGCCGTCTCTTTCAACGACTCAATATATGACTCTTTTCATGATTGACTTCGGCTTAAGACTGCCGGCTTTTTATAGTTCCCGGTGGCTGGCAGAGAAGGTTCTGGAACAATCAGGCATATCTCGGCTCCTATTGGCTAAATCCCTAAATTTCTGGAAGTTTCAAACATTATATATTTTGTCGCCAAACTCGCGAAGTCGTCAAATGATTGCCAAGTTTGTTGCCAACCCCTGAGATTACTGATTCGGTACCCGACTAGCATTTAACAGAGTTGATCGTAAGACTGTCTTTCCAGTGATAGAACTAACCATGCTGGGAAGAACTTTACAGATTTGCAACACTACATTTTTGTAAAGATCACATACTGAAATACATATTTCCCATTTATTGTCTTGTTTATCAAGTTCACGTATAAGTAAATACAGATCAACTTAATCGACCATTAGTTAAAATATTTTGAGAGAATAATATGATATTTACGCTGTTGCGTTTTTATCATCTCATATGGAAAGTGTACAAAGAGAAAGTATTGTAATACTTAAAAAAAATGAACTTGAGATTTTGACAAATTGCCACACTTTAGACCTCCCTGAACGCATTTTAGCATTATATGAATCTGTCTGTGAACACAACTCAAAAACGCTAGGTGGATGAAATTTCGTGTATGGATTTATCACCAAATTCGTAGATTTCCATCAAATTTTGAATGAAATCTATTCACAGGAAATCTGTCTGGCCAGTGCTCAGGCAGATATATGATCGTTTAGTAGACAGATTTAGCAACTAAAAAATAGATTCTTAACAAATTTTGATCAAAATCTGTCAAAGAGTTGATCATCTGTCGGTCACTACTTTCGTATGCATGTAAACACAATAATATAAATCAATGAAATTCGACATGTAAGCTTGGGCTTACTGTTATAATTCTATGCCAAATTCTGCTTTCATTCGGTCGGCAAAAAAAGGCGCTCAAAATACATATCACGATGCAGTAAAAATGTTAGATTCATGGCAAAGATCTATATTACGTAATTATTATTTACTAGCGCTTTGCAAAGCCTTTTCAACCTTACTTAAGATCTGTAATTATATGCGGAGGGGTAAAATCTTAATCAGACAGCCTGAGATAAAATTTCAGGAAAATTATTCTCTCTGGTTGGAATTACACCTGGATGTCTCTTTATCTGTTAACTCGGCAACTGAAAACTACTTCGAGTTAGATGAATGAAATTTGGTATTTGATCATAACATAATATTTGTAATGGCCTATATAATTATAAATGAAATTCATTTCCAGGTGGGTTTTCCGTCTGTTTCCTCGAATGTAAGTGAATATGCTAACTTATAGAGGGCAAAGAGTTAGATGAGTACACAAGTCACAATTTTAATGGATGAGTACACAAGTCACAATTTTAATGTTCAAATTGAAGGTTTGCATCAAATATGGAATTAAGTCTTTCAATGGGTTGTTCATCTGTTGGTCGATGCATCTGCATGTAGGTAAATGCTGATAACTTAAAAATGCAGGGCCGTCGATAAATGAATTTTGGTATGGGATCCTGTAACTGAAATTATCTTAGAAATCCTGTATCAAATTATGGTTAGAAATCGTCAAAGATAGGTCGTCCAATATACATTGTCGTTTTTTGTTTCTATGAAGCACAAAGCCTTCATGTGCGGAATTCTGGAAATGAGAATCAGAATATTTGTAGAGCTCAACGACTTTCCCAAGGTAAAAAAAAAAGGGGGGGGGGGTTGGAGGAGGAGGAAGATAAACATCTATTAGATAACGTGCGAGAAAGTTTAGTTGTGATACCTGTCTTAAATAATATCCAGTACAAGTTATGGTATCTTGTAGAAGGCTAACCAAGTTTTCTGGGACCTTCTATTTTGCCGCCAAATTCGCCACCACGTTTTGGTAGGGTCGCCATGTTTGTCGCCAAGACCTAGGACGAGTGACTTGGCATCCGTTAAAATATTTGCCATAGAGCTTAAATACCTCTTTCTTACAATATGCTTTACTATATTACAGATTCATAATATTATTATTCAATGAAAGCTATTTTGAACCACTTATTAATTCATAAAATTGTTTTTCAATGATACTAATTTCATTTTAATAAAAAATTATCTCATTTTAATAAATTTTTAAAAATATTTTAAGCATATTTTGCACTATTATCTTTTATGGCTTTCTTTACTGCACTGATTCACAAGCGATGATATTAAATATTATGTATGTGTTTACTTTATTGTTGCTGTGTAATTAAGAAATTGTAATGCTATGCTAAATTAGTTAATGAATTTTTAAAATTGATTTGACTGGTGAATCAAGCCTAAAATATTATAATATTTTGGACTAGGGGATTCGAATATTGCTCAAAATTTTTATTTGTATAATCGATATATTAGAAAATAAAATTCTTTTGGAAATACTCCTACTTTATAAGAAATGTCCATTAGTTAAAAATCTAAAATATTGAATATTTGTCCCGGAACTATATTCAAGAGCAATTCCAAAAAAAAAAAAAAAGTTTACCGTAATAGGCTCTTAAGTTGCAGGCAATTAAATTTTGGAACAATAATATGAGATTTCTAATAAAGGGCTCCATTATAAATGCTCCATAATTAAAAGAACCTTTAGGACTTACTTCAATTTTAGAACCTCTGAAAGGAATTATGACACTAATTAATGGAATTTGGCATTTTGCCACATTTTTATTAGAGTTACATTCTTTAGTATCCTTAATGACCTCTAGCAGGTTAGATGAGAAATTAATTTTTTTCTTACTTCTTCTTTTTGAAAACATAAATAAAATTCTTTCTGTTGAAGTTTCCTGCAACTTTATAACTTGGTGTCTTTACAGTCTGAAATCAAGCAGTATTTCTTAATTACGATTTATAAGCCTTTTAAGGCACTTGTGTAAAACGACTGTTTAATGAAAAATATAATTAAAATTTTAATAAATAACTTTAATTATTACATGTTGAAAGCTATTAATGTAAATGCATTTTTAAAAATTATGATTGAAATATTTTAAGATATTAATGGCAAATTACTTCATTGCTTGAAAATAATAATTGATTATTAAAGTTGAACATTTATCATGAAAATGAGAAAAATCATACTTTAATGCATAACTTTAGTACATCTTATACATTTGTATGATTCCTATACCAACAGGCAAGTAGGCGCAGAATTAAAACCAGCATGTCATAAACGTTCTTGCATATTTCTAATAAATATACGTATGTAAAATTAACCACATGACGAGCAATGTTTACGAAAGAACAATAAAAATAACTACCAATTATTCAATAAAAATCTCTATTATTAATAAGGATGAATATGTGAGTATATATTAGCGTATATGTGTGTATACATTTCAAATTACCAAACATGATACATATATATTTTGGAGGTCAAAATTGTAAACCTCGCAGCTATTTTTTAAAATTTAATTAACTAAAAATTAAGCGAAATTTGGTGTGTTTTTCCTTGATAACTTAAAAAATATTACATCACAAAATTTACTTTTGTATCACCTTAAAATTTAAATAACTATGTATTCAATGTTGCTATTTTTTTACGGTATACTTTTTGAATTTTTAATTAATTCAAAATTATTTTAAACATAATTTTCTACGGTATGCTTTATTTTGAACGTAATATTCAGATATATTTTATTGCTGTTAGAAGTATTTCATTTACACATTTTCTACCTTAATGGTGATCAAGATATGAAAATTCAGTATACTTTCCCAAGTTGAATAGATTTAAGGCATGTTTTTAATGAAATTTTAGAAATTTTATTTTACTTAAAATTTATCTCTAACAAGTAACATTGAAAATTTTTTTAATTTTGCCTATCTTTAAATATTACCGCTCATTCCTGTGATAATTGTATATTTAAATATATAGACAGAAAATTGGAGAATCGCACTGGGCAATGAATAGAAGGATATAAAGCTTTTAAAACGATATAAAGTCAATATGAATTTTATCATAAATTGACTACTCCGACTCTTCCTAAGACACATGGGGAAAACTAAATTACCAGACCGCCACGATAGCAATACTGGCACAATTCCTATAGTTGAGCTCTAAGGGCCATCACCGGCCACGGCACAACTCGTTCTGTGGGAAGTACGTCCCGTCATTGAGAGGGTTAGCCGACCTCCACTATTTCTGTATTCACCAGGGTGGCGAGAACCAATCGTTATACCGGAAGCTTCTCATCTTCATTTCTGAGATGCACCCCCCAATGTGAGAGTTTGAATTATATATCAAAATTCGAAGTTTGAAAATATTTTACTGAGGAAGCCATTAAGACGAAGTTACACAAAATATCAGTTAAAATATTTAGATAGCATTACTCCGGCGAATCAACTGCACGTCATGAGCGACCAGTACTTAAATAGACACGATGTTGTTTCGAATATAGTCTCTATTCGAGCTTTGACGAATGGAAAATAATATATTTCACCTCCATCCCGATTTATGGATTCCTTGAATTTGGTTAGTTATATTCCAGAAATATTAAATTTTATTCCCTCTTGGTATACATAATTGCTAAACCAAGATTGATTAGAATCACGAGTGATTCTATTTAGTCTCAGCATTAGAATAAATGATATATGCTATTAAATGGAAGTGTAGAAATATGAATCCAGCTAATGCAACACTGCATCTCTTTTTAATGGAACCATTAAGAGAATAGGCATTACAAAGTCATCTGAAGAAAAATATTCTCTTACGTTATAAAAGAAAATTATCTGTTTCGTGACACTTGAACTTTGTTTAAAATCATCCTTATGATAAAAGAATAAAGATAACCAGAAAATGGAAAGATATTCTATCCATTTCCTTTCATAAAATCCATTTGAGAGGGGGAAAAAAAAGAATTATTCTTAATACATTCAAACTCCAATCATTTAAATGTCAAGTTACATTTGCAGAATCATCGCGAAATGCTATAAAACACTCTATTTTTCAGAAATATGAAGAAGCTTTTCTTAAAGTCAGTAAAAATAACGCATCAAATAACTGAAACTGCATCATTAAATTTCTTCATTTGATACTTGTTAGGCTTTTCCTATACCGCACATATTTCCAGTTTTAAACATTTCGCAAAATCAGTTAAAATGTTTAATTTAAGGATGATTTAGTTACATAATGATATGAACTCTTTTCAATTATTTAAATAAATATTCTTTTCAGACTTTATAAACATTTTAAACTATCTACTACAATCCGTATCTAAATTTTTCTCATTATAAATAGATATATTCACATATCCTTATAAAATGGAGATTTCGACATAGAAACAAAATAAAAAAAAGATATTATTTTTGAAAAACTTTTTCAATCTATTAAAAGGAAAGCTATTATTTGTTTTATCAACAATTATGGTAGCCAAAACAAAATAATGAAGGCTTGAGGCACTAATTGAAATATTATAATAAAATGAAATTTTAATAAATTTATTATAGAATCTATCATAGTATATTTTCAATTTTTAATTTTGTTTAGGATTATTTTTTAGTACGTTATCCATTATCATTTACTATTTTAATAATAATGTTTATTGCAATTTACTCTTTTACAATTTTATTTCTATCTCCAAATTTTTTGTAAAAAATATTTTTTTGCTGTAAAATATATTAATAAAGGTTTGATTTTAAATAATTTTATAATTCATTATTTATTATTTTATAATACATTATATTAACTTTTGATCAAAAGTAGAGGAATTTTTTAAAAAAGGTTTTATTTTTAAGGAGACTTTTCAAAGAAGTATTTTAACAAAGGAACAAAAAGGCTTCCTCAGGCCCTTTATATGTCATTTGAAGGACAAGCCTGTAAACTTTTCATCCGTCCTGGGATTAATTATTATTCTTTTCTACTCATCACATTTATCTCGATTGCAATTAATATCACTATTGCATATACAGGGTGTTCTAAAAAATAAAATAATAATAGAATAGCTAATTCACTTAAATACGGATGGGGAAAAAGGTAAATACTTTAAACGAATTTTTTTCCAAAATTGGATAGAAATCTATATATTTGGTTCTAAGACCGAATTTCATCCGTTTAGCATTACTGGTTTATAATGCCTGCAGACAAACCGATAGAGAACAACTTCGAACGAGCGCGTGGTCTCCCCAAAACTTTCTAGCATCTCTCTAACAAATGTCCTAACCCAGAAAACGCCTTGCATGGAATTCCCCGTTTTCCAGTACTAATAAGACATTTACAGCCAGCTGTGTCGTCGCTGTTACTTACTAAACTCCTCGAGACAGCCAGATGGTGGATCTTTTCAACTCGGTGGTCTCGCATCTCTTCATTAGCGACTACAGTGAAAGATCACATGTGGGAATTCCCCGTCCAAGAGATATTGAGAGTACCTTCAAAGAGAAAAGGGTGTCCAAACATCTGGATGCTAAATCTTTCTCATTGTGAAAGACTATGATAACTCCGTGTTCCAGAATAGTCAGTTATGAAAGGTGCATCACATAAAGGACCTTCCCATGACCAATTGCTGCCGCTGAGAGAGCATATTGCTGAACCTCGATTGGCCGAAAGAGAGCTCAAATGACCAATGTAAATTAAGAGGCGGAGATTGTCACCGAAATAAAGTGCGGAGATCTTTTTTTAGGGAGAAGAGAAGAAACGAATTGTAGGCAGACTGTTGGACTACACCCATGAGTTCGGAGTCCGAGAACCAACTGAGTTTCAAGAAAACACTTTGACTTCGACTGTTGTGTCTCCTACTACAGGTGTAAATAACTATTTATTTAACCAAGATTAGAACAAGTTGTTCTTTTGTATATATAATTGTAAAATAAATAATTTTATGGAAGATCTGCTTCGTTATTTGATCAGTCTAGATCAAGACATTATATTGTCGTCTTTGGCGAGTTTTTTGGCGATTAATAGGCATGCGGTTAATAGCATCCGAAAATCGTATTGTATTTTAGAAGAATTTTTTCAACCAAAGAAAAAATTTAAAACTTTGCTTAAAACCGAAATTTTATACAAAATTACGTTTGTAATAACTAAATTCCATATCAAATTTCATATATTTGTCATTGCATTTGCGTGTTTCTGAAAGTACAGAGCAACAAATAGTTAATCTCTCATTGGATTTGGCTCAAAATTTGATAAATGTCTACACTATAGAAACTGATAACTATAGAAATTTGATAAATGTCTACACTATGTTAAAACTGTGTTCTGAATTTTTTCTATCTAGGTCTTTTCATTTTGTAGTTATTGTGTTAGCATACATCTCAGCAATTGGACAGGCAGACTTCCTCTGAACCGAGTTTCCACAAAATTTGAAAGAAATCTACAAATTCGATGTCAAGACCGTATACCAAGTTTCATAGTTTCATCCTTTTAATTCAAAGCGTCATTGAATTGCTTTCGTCACAGACAAACAGTATTTTCCAAAAATGTGTTTTTCGAATTCAGGGAGCTTTAAAACGTGGAAATTCATCAAAATCTCGAGTTCGAATTTTTTGACGAATACTTTACTTTATACTACGGAAACGAGAAAGTAAAAAAAAAAGAAAAAAATTATAGAAGGAAATCTGGATTTTGTAAATTTATGAAATTTTTTAGGCCAAGTTATATAAACTATTACAATACTTCCTCTTTATTATACTTCGTATGTGAGAAACTAAAATTTGTAATAACTTATTTAAACTGACAGTATAATTTATATAAATAACTGCAAAAAATCTTTTCGAAAGTTACTAAGAAATGGCCTATATGATTTATGAATCATACTAATATGATTTCCACGCATCGTTTAAGGTATTATGTTGCTTTTTATATGCAATAAAAGAAATAGAGACTTAATTCAATAAGTGACGAACCATACAATAAGCAGAGGATAGTATAAACCAGTGTATTGAAAAATAACTTTAACTATTAACTATATTAGTTCCAAATAACTTCTGCTATCCATCAAGCCATTAAGCAGTCACACAAGCTATTTAAAAACACACTTTCTGATAAGTGATTCAATTTAATTTGCTAGGCTGTGGCAACTCTAGCGTTCAAAGAAACAAATTGCTGCGAAGAAGAAATTGAGAAGAGGAGGCATGCAAGAAGATGATTGGGTAATGAGTAAGTTACTCTTATTACCCTCTTATAAAAGAAAAATGCAAAGGAGAAAAAAAAAGAAAGAAGACAATTTTTAAATGGGAAAATAAAGCACTAACAGTGCAGAGTAGATGAAGTAATTTTCTTTCGTTTTTGGAAACTTTTGGCGAAGTTTAATTTCCTTCGTTTTTGAAACTATGGATCGAGATAAACTGAATTAAAGTTGGATATTTTAATAGAAAATAAATAACTCCGGGGGGAAGTAAATGGATTGGAGAGTAAGAAAGTTTTAAAAGCATTAAATTTATTTTTTATTTAGTTTTTTCATGTCTTTTTATTATGCTTCGAGTGTATAATAATTTTTAAAAGGGAGGTTAATCTTTATATCTGTTTTTTCTTCATTTTTTTACCATCATAGTTAAAGGTTTTGTAATTCGATACTGTCCTCTCAAATCTGGAATGCTGTAATCTTAACTAACCGCCTTCGGCAACAACCTTTTCATCGCATCTAAATATGAGTAATTTAGTCATGTAAAACAACTTTAATGAACTACATCTCATAATAACAAAAGAAAGTTGCATTTCAGATTATATAATTCACAATTATATACCCACAATAAATATAGGGCATTTGATAGGTTAGCTATGTTAGCAAAGCGGCGAAATGAATTGGCGAAAATTACGTTTTTAGGCTAGAGACTGCGCCATAATTTTATTTTATGAGGTATCTCTGTTAAATAGGAGGATGAAACTGAGTACACGATCAATGAGGAGTATTCATATGGAATGCAATTTGGCGATGTTGGCATGTTGGCTGGAGTCATGAGCTCTGTCATGGAGTTTTCCCCATAGAATATTCAACGTGACCATTTTTAATGCATCTGGAGAGAGGGAGGGAGGAGGGGGGTCAAGAGCTTTCATACGAAAGAAAAAATAACGAAATCGGTATAATGGCTGTGGCTGGGGAACTTTGTCATTGAATTTTCCATAGAGAAAATGAGGTGAAATGTTTCTGAAATTTATATTCAAAAAGAAGTTGGTTGGCATTTTTGAAGTATCTAGAGGCTATGAAGGTCATATAAAAATGGCGAAATAGATGAGTGGTTATAGAACTATATATATATATATATATATATATATATATATATATATATATATATATATATATATATATATATATATTGGATTTTTGATATATAGATAGGAGAAGTTAGATTTCTTGAGAAAATGCAAAAAGATAGATTTCCAAAAGATAGATTTCATAATTTCGTCAGAAATACGATTATTGAATGAAAAACTAAAAAAAAATATTTACGCCATTTAAATCTTTTTGGAAATAAAATTGAAAACAATTGGTGAGACAAATAAATTTATATTAAATAATTCGTTGAGATATTGCATAAATTATGAAAAATATATATATTCTTTCGTACACGTAAGACTGTAATGCTGAAAGAACCTACTTTCTGTACTTATCATTTAAATTTAATCATTTCCGTTTCAATTTAAAAGCTCAAATTTTAAAGGACTTAACAGAAAATTAGAGAAATGTACAGCACCATGAACAAAATGGAGTAAGGCTTCTTCTTAAGTATGAATTATATGACCGCATTTCAAGCTTAAAAAAAACTTTGCAGTAAGAATTATTAATAAATACTAAGTGACATATAATATTTAAAGGAAAATTTTAGTGACCGTTAGTCTCGGAGAATCAGTTGGTCGCCAAGCGCAATTTCTATCAAATAAAAATTTTTGGAATTGGACCAGTGTTTGGGGCTGGAGAATTGTTTCTTTGATTTTTCTTATTTTATATCTATCTGTTTATCTCTGCTAATAATAAAGATGACTGTATGTATGTATGTTTGTGTACGTTGATGCTCTATAGTATAGTACAGTTAATTTAAAATAAAGCTACCAAATTTGGCATTGATATATTTTCAAAGAGGGAAATGTTCATCTCGGATAAATGTATTTTATTATTATTATTATTTTGGTATTGCAAATAAGAAGAATTTTTTGCGTCGGCTTATAGTTAAAAAGAAAGTACGCTTATAGTCATGCTGACATTTTCCCATATAACTTTTCTGTCTGTACTATTGATAAAAGGATAATTTGTATATGAGTGTATCTAACTATGTATGTGAGGTGTATTTGTGCGTATATGTATATCTGTGTGTTGGAGGTCTACAGGAAAGATGGTAGACCCCCGGTTATTAAATTTGGCACAAATATAATTTGGAAGAGGCATCTCGTATCAAATAATAATTTATGGAATCGGACCAGTGGTTGGAGCTTTGATTTTTCCTGTCATATATCTCTCACTGTTTACTTTTACTAATGATAAAAACTACTGTATATGTGTCTCTTGCTTTGGCGCTCCACAGTAGAGTACAGTTATAACCTAAATCTAACAAATACGGCAGATATATTTTGAAAGATGGAAATATGCACCTCGGAGAGGATTTTTTTTATGTTTTGTTAAACCTAAAATTTGATGTTTTCTCTCGGTTATTTTGGAAAATATAACAAATAAATATATTTTTCACATCAGCTTAAAATTAAAACAACTACACTTTTTAATGATACGAACATTTTGGCCTATAACTTTTTATTTCTTTTTTTACTGTTAATAAAATGACAATGTGTATGTACGTGTATCCATCTATATGATGTGTGTGTGTGTGTGTGTGTGTGTTAGTGCTATTCAGGAGAGGTAGTGTATGTACGTGTATCCATCTATATGGTGTGTGTGTGTGTGTGTGTTAGTGCTATTCAGGAGAGGTAGTGTATGTACGTGTATCCATCTATATGGTGTGTGTGTGTGTGTGTGTGTTAGTGCTATTCAGGAGAGGTAGTGTATGTACGTGTATCCATCTATATGGTGTGTGTGTGTGTGTGTGTGTGTGTGTGTGTGTGTTAGTGCTATTCAGGAGAGGTAGTGTATGTACGTGTATCCATCTATATGGTGTGTGTGTGTGTGTGTGTGTTAGTGCTATTCAGGAGAGGTAGTGTATGTACGTGTATCCATCTATATGGTGTGTGTGTGTGTTAGTGCTATTCAGGAGAGGTAGTGTATGTACGTGTATCCATCTATATGGTGTGTGTGTGTGTGTGTGTGTGTGTGTGTGTGTGTGTGTGTGTTAGTGCTATTCAGGAGAGGTAGTGTATGTACGTGTATCCATCTATATGGTGTGTGTGTGTGTGTGTGTGTGTGTGTGTGTGTTAGTGCTATTCAGGAGAGGTAGTGTATGTACGTGTATCCATCTATATGGTGTGTGTGTGTGTGTGTGTGTGTGTGTGTTAGTGCTATTCAGGAGAGGTAGTGTATGTACGTGTATCCATCTATATGGTGTGTGTGTGTGTGTGTTAGTGCTATTCAGGAGAGGTAGTGTATGTACGTGTATCCATCTATATGGTGTGTGTGTTAGTGCTATTCAGGAGAGGTAGTCAGATCTACAATTATTAAATTTAGCATAAATATAATTTGGAAGATGGCAGCTTGAATGTGGAAGCAATTTTTTTTTTGAAATCTTTATTAATTAAATATTAAGCGAAAAATGGAACCCTTTCCTTGATATTTCCCAAAATATCATTACCCAAAAATAAATTTTATACCATTTTAAAATGAAAAGAAAATGTTTTCAAAGATGCCAATTTAATTTTAGTAAATTTATTTTATGTTTATATTTTATAAACTTTGAAAAATGTTTTATATTGTGACTTAGAGCAATGTTTATTATTGAAAACGAAAACCATATCATTATGAAATGATTTTTAGTCAGAAATGATGACCGTAATATGGCATGTTGAATAAAATCTACTTATGCAAAAAAATATTTGATAATGTTATCCTGTACAAACCAAAACACTACTTGTTTATAATGAGGTGAAGCCCTTGAAGGAACAACATATTTTCCACTGGAAATTAACTGAAATGAATTACAGCATTAATTGAAAGCCTTTCATTCAATTTTCCTTTGATTAATTATAATCAACTATAGGAAGGTAAAATATTCCTTATATTGAAAACGATTGCCAGGAAATCAAAGTTTTAATATGAATTTTCCACAAAAAGAATTGAAAAAAACAAAACAAAAAAAAACACTTTTTTCCCTTAATGCTTGAAAGATTTGTGATATTTCCTATGTGTTCATTATCCATGCATGAATTTTTGGCTAAATCCTAGGGACGGGTACCGTGAAATTTGGCGCCAAACTTTAAAGATAAAGTCGCCAGCGTCTCTTGAAAATCGTCATAATATTGAGATATAAAATTCTGAAGATTACAGCGTCCACGAGGCTTGGCGAGAAAAATTTGGCGGAAAATCGCTAAATGGTACCCGTCTCTAGAACTGTACCGAATTTTTGAAGCAATATTATATGAAAAAGATTACGCTATGAAGTATGAGCATGTTTTTACTTCAGGCAGCAAGTATTGAATATACAAGATCAATCACTTTTGGAATTTTTTTTTAAACAGCGAAAGTTTGGTTCTGCAATGTTTAGTCAAACGTTTTAGAAAAATATAATTATTAATTTAAATCTGGGTCCATTTAAATTTCGAAATTTTACCTATTCACTTTGATGTTTTAAAAGGAAAATTTGACATTTCATACTACAAAAATACAATTTTGCATTTTATTAAGATATATAAAATTTCGACAGCCGTCTTTTTTAACTCGAGAAATGATTCAATAAATATTATAACCTAGATAATTATTGACTGTCATATATTAATTTGGGTCGTTTGGCTGTATAAAAGATTTTAATATTCAAATTTTTACTTTTAAATTCTTTACTTGTTACGTCAGTAACAGAGTCTATATGAAATAAATATCAACTCTTACATTTCACATTATTGACATTACAATGATAACATTATTGGAACTACAATGATTAGATTGTTAACATTATAACCATTACATTGTTAACCTCACATTTAAACAATTATGAATTATTACACAATGCAACAATTAAAGGAAAAAAATGGAACAAACAACTTTCACTTTTGTAAAGAATCATTCTGTATTTTGCAAACATTGAGTTTGTGCGATTTTATGTAGCTACAGCTATGTTTTTGATTTCGGAGATTTGCCTCTATATGTTCTATTGCGTTTCAAAAAACGCTTTGGCAGGCTGCTTGCCCTTTTTATTTGAAATATTCGTGTTGGTGGCACTTATGGAGCTTTTGAAAATTTTCACCTTGAATAAGACCATTGAAAAAGCGAACAGAAAGCCCGTAATTATCGAAAAGAAAGTATTCAATAAAAATTATCCGACGCCTAAAGTAAGATCATTTATGGTATGGAAAATATGTCTTGCTCTCGACCTAAAGGCGGACTTGGATACTGGTAAACATTTTGAACGAAACAAGAGACTCTTTGAAATGAATAAGCACACAATACTGCATGACTCAACTAAGATTCCCATTGTCCAATCGGTAATGGTACTAAAAATCTGTCAAGCTCTAAATTTGAAGGCACAACCGGAATCCTCAAATGACAGATTGAATGCCGCGCCAATTGTATATTCAGAAATGATATGGAAAATGTGCCTGGCGCTAGGAATCGAGGCCAACTTGGTGTCATCACACTAATGAACAACCTATTTAAAACTGTAACAAATGCAAACTTCTGCCACGACATTCAAATATAATAATCAATATTAAATGCATTTCTGGACAATAAAAAATATATTCTGCATCGAAAAGTCAACTAAAAACTGATGCGTCAACAATCATCCATGCGATCTATTTGCTGATGAACTTTAAAATATCTTAGATTATGAATTTGATGCCATGACTTTAAATATTGAATATGAACCTTCAAAAAGATTGGAAAAATGCAAAAAACAAAAAGTGAAAATTGAATTGTACATTCTGAAATAATATGGATGATAAGCATGAAATTAAGAATCAAAATCAAATTAGTCTTATTGCACTAAGATATCAATAAAAATATTTTGAAAATTTCTGCAATAGAATTTAAAAAGGAATATAATAAAAAATTAATGAAAATATTAAAAAAAATTATAGACAAAAAAAGAAATTATCCGCTATGGAAATTCACACGCAATCCTATTTTTCAAGAATGAATTCTTGTGATCCTTTCGTTGATGTCTTTAAAATACGTCAAATTATGAAGTCATGACTAGAATTATCAAATGAGGAATGAAGGCCTAAAATATTTTGCGAAAAATCGAAAAAATACACTGACATTGATTCGGAAAAGGAATGTATAATGCGCCTGGATGTGGGACTCAAAGCCGAATTGGGGTCATCGACATCAAATTTAAACAATCTGAAAATCTCTGCACTGTGATAGTAACAATATTTTCAGACAAAAAAAAAAATGAATTCTCGTGCATTGAAAAGTCAAATACAAACTGATGTGTCTCTGAAGTTCCCTGTGGTCTATTTACCGACGAGTCTCAAAATATCATATGCTCTGAATTCGAAATCAGGACTAGAGTCATTGAAAGAAAAATATCTAAAACATTGTACAAAAACGGAACGATCCACCGATTCTTCATACTGAAATGGATTGGAGAATGTTTATGGACTTGAGTGTTGAAGCCAAATTGGCGTTGGCACAAAACAGGTGAATTTGAATAATTTAAAGTTTCTTCAATGAGACTTAAAAGTGAAGTTGGATATTAAAAATGCTCTATACAAAACAAAAAATCTTTGCATCGGGCAGTTATATGCAATCAGGTGTCTCAACAGTTGTTCCTATAGTCCTATCTTAAATGATCCTCGAAATACGGTGGCATCTAGAGTTAAAAATAGAATAATGGAAAGAGGAATGCCTAATAGATTGCAAGAATACTGAAAAGTACAGTACTGGTTATGGAAACTGAATCAGTACTGAAATGGAATGGAGAATGTGCCTTACTATTAAAATCAAATCAGAATAGGTGTTATCACAATATCTGGCAAATATAACTATTATGAAAAGCCGTTCAATGAGATATAAAATTGCAAGCGAGCATTAAGAACATTTTAGAGCAAAAGAAGACTTATTTTGTATTGAAAAGTCTCAAATTCTGATGTGACGCTGGTGATTTGGATCATAACTCCACTGACTACTTTCAAAATACTCTAAAATTTAAATCGAATTGGAATTATCAAATGAAGAACTTCAAAAAAGACTGTAAAAAGAACCCTGCATTTTGCATCAGATTTTCTTTATTGAAACGATATGGGAAATAATATGCCTTTGCTCCTAAGACTCCAAGTGAAATTGGCGTTGCCATATTGATAGACAAATTTAAATAATTTGAAAATCTCTGCAGTAAAATTTAAATGTAGAAATGCTTTATAAGATTTTCTAAACGAACAAGAAAAGAAATGTTCCACTGGAAAACCATATAAAACAGTGCACCGACGATTTCTAAGGTCCATTAGTTGGCAAAGTTCGAAAAGAATCAAATGTTTAAAATCACTATTAAAATAATTGAATAAAAAACGTAAAAAAATATAATTGAATAAAATAGCAAGATAAATCAGCTGTTACCATAGTATCTATATGGAAGCTGATACGACAAATTAGAGTTAAGTACGATTCTTCAGAAAATTGGCAAATATAAGTAACGTTTAATGTCCTATTATGACATGTAAAATTGGAGAGAAATACGAATAGCCTTTCTAAACAGAGCAAAATTGAATTGTTGAAGTGTCATATACATTGAAGTGTCATATACAATCTGATGTATCGACAACAATTCCTGAGCCCCATCTTTGATGATATTGAAAACTGTGCGACTTTTTGAATATGAGTCACAACTAGGCTCAAGGGATAAGGAACTTAAAAAAATACATTTCGTGACAATTGAAGTTCAGAATTGGCAAGGAGTATGCGCCTGATCTGCGAATTCAAAGAAAAACTGGAATCATCGCTTTATTGAAAAATATAAACAAAAAACAATCAGAAACAAGGTTTGAGATAAATAATAACAACTTTTCTAGACTGAAAGAGAAATCACCTGCTTGGTAAGGTCATGTATAATCTAACGTATCGATAGAGATTTGTGCTGATCATATTAAAAATGTGCGAATCTGAAGTCACTTTGATGAAAGTCAGAAAAGTCACGAAAGCTTAGAAAGAATGAAGAAGGCACAAATTGTATATTCAGTAATGGTCTATCTAGGGACATAAGGGAGAAATTTGTATCATCATACATAATATGGATGAATACAAATAATATGAAAAATATTGTTTAAAAAATTCACAGATATATCCTTTATTCTTCTATAAAAGAAACTACCAGTTTATCCAAATAAATTTCGAAATGTCTTCGAGTGTTCTTGAAAATAATATTTTGACATCAAAAATATTACAAATGAATTTCTTTACATTTCTTTTCAGTAAAACAGTCTCAGGAGGACAGTGACCATGATCTTCTGATAGATTGTTTGTTTCAACAAATACAGTTCCATTTTCAAAGGACAAATGGCCATTTCATTATATCTTGTATACTATATGTTTTTTCGGAAAACATTCTTAATAACATAAAATTACATAATGTATAAAATCCAGTTGTATTTTGCATTATTTAATATATATAAATCTGAAATAAATATCTGCTTTGCATATTCAAGTAGTACGAGTATGAATTTATTTACCATCCAACTCCATACACACATTTTTTGTTCTTTAAGAATTATTTATTATCAATTTATGAGCTTATCAGTTATAGGAGATACTCATTCCAAAATCTTCACATTAACAATTACATTGCAGACTAATTGATTGATAGGTCTTTTTGCTTTTCAATTATCATTGATATTTATTGATTTTACTAAAAAAAAGTTAAAAAGTGTCTTATTGCATAATGGTAACTTTCCAGATTTGGTTCCTGCAATCAAGTCTCGCTAAGGTCGTCTAGGACAGGGATGGCGAACCATTGGCTTCAGTTTATCGAATGAAGTCACATGTAAGCCGTTTTGCAAACCGTAAAATGCAAACCGCTTTGATTGGCGAAGTGCCCAAAATATTGTGTCGCGTGCCATAAATGAAGTCACATGTATCGATGCCATCGATGGCACGCGACACAATATTTTGGGCAAGTCGCCGATCAAAACAGTTTGTATTTTACGGTTTGCAAAACGGCTTACATGTGACTTCATTTGATAAACTGAATTTGTCCCAATTCGATTGGTTGGAAATCGAAGAAGTGATTATTTCCAGTCTAGTTCAATGTGGATTCAAAAATGTATTGAAACCAGGAAAAAGTTGGAATGGATTGAAACAGAAAGGTTCACAAGCAACATAAATAAAAATGCCAGTAACGAATTTTTGGAAACGTGGAATTCGATTCAAACATCTAACTGTTTGAAGAAGCTTGCTCATTCTATTTTAAGAATGTTTTCATCTATGCCTGCGAGTCAGTTTCAGAGAGGAATAACCTTAAAGATTCGCTTAGAAACCGTTTGGCGGATGACTCCAATTCAGCCTGCATTCTGAACATCTTACAATCCTAATATTTGTCATCTAATCTGCAACAACAGAAGACAAACTAATGTTACTTTAGTTTGAATTACACGTATAACTAAAACCTTTACTACTATATAGTACAAAATGTATTTTTTAATAGTAAATAAAGAATTTTGAGTTGTTAGTATTTAGTTTTATCATTTTCCCAAAAAGCACAGCCCGAAATTATTTGACGGCACGTCTATACCTCATCAGACATTTCTTAAGAAAAAATGGCACATTCATCCATAAAGGTTCGCCACCCCTGGTCTAGGATTTCTTAAGCTATGTAAATTTCGGCAATGCTCTTTGATCCTTCAAACTTTCAAAACAAAAAATTTTTAACGGTTTTAATTTATATTAGTTTAAAGAAGCAATCGTTGATAGTGTGATATAACAAAACACTCAGATGCAAATCATTTTTAAAAAGTTCCTACATCATATCGCGTATAAAAAAATGAAAATTGAAATGTGAAGTTAATTGTATATATAATTGTATCAAAAGGATTGGTTTCCCCAAAATATTCTCGCATATCTGAAATAAAGGTGTAATTTTCCTTCCACTAAATAAAATTGTAGTTGCTTTATGATAGGACCTTGGATAAGATCTCGAATTCTTTGCATAACATGTTCGAACAATAGTTATAAAATATAGATCTTTGGCTTGAATTTAACATTTTTTTTTAAATCTGTAATATTCATATCAAATCAAATATATATTCGAGGTGCCTTTTTATGCATCAAATGAAACCGAAATTTGGCATGGATCTAACTACTCTTGTATTCACAAGATAGCACACCCGGTTTCATTTAGTTGAGCCATTGCGTTTATATGCACGCGAAAATTAAGACTGACAAACAGTCAACGTCACTTAAAATTTGAAAAAATCTTAAATTTAAATGCTAAACTTGTTTACCAAATGTTATCACCTTAGTTCGTTGTGTTTTGTAATTATCGAATTTGAGTGTACTTGAATAAACTGACAGAGAAACTTCTTGTGAATAGATTTCGTTCAAAATTTGATAGCGATATAAAAATTTCATGTCAAATCAATTAACATAATTCCATCCGTATTGCTCAAAACACTTTTGTATTATCGTGTTCACGGACAGAAAACACGCTTTCAAACAATCGTTTTTCGGAGGGCTGAAACTTCGGAATTCGTCAAAATCTCGAGTTCGAATTTTTTGCTTTTTTATGAGAAAGTAATGGCACAAAATGTTAGAATAGAAATGTTTCTGAATTTTATGACTACTTAAAATCAATTTTAAGGTTAATTATTCTAAAATTAGAAATGGAAAACATTACTCTCTCAGTCTAATTCCAAACATAGACATAATTCCAAAAATATGTTTTTTTTTAAGAATTGGAGATGTTTGAAATGCAAAGTTTCTTTGAAATCATATTATATTTATAAGTATTATTTTGTTTGAAGCAGAAGGCAGGTTTGAAGACATAGATGAGACATTTTACATTTTAAAATTAATTTTAATCCATCGGGAAAGCATAATTATTCACAAGCAGAGACGCGGACAAGGCACGTCCACCACAGCGCGAACTCAAAAGCAAAAGTGGGGAAGAAGAGCAATATAAATTATCCCTCGTCTTATATAACATTAGATATGGATAGGGAAAATATTTTTTTACAATGCTAATATATTAATTAGATTCTGATGGGGATTATTGACGCATGTCAATCACAAGTAAGGGAAACACAGGGATCTTTTTAAAACGAATATGCTTATTGGACATTTTCCTATCCCTTCACGCGGAGCGTGAGAATGTGTCCACATTTAGCCAATTCAGCAATTTTATAAAGCTTCTCTTGAATTAATTAAGTAGAGAAAGTGGAATTTGAGCAAGAACTAAGAGAATGGACTTATTATGGGCTAAATTAAGATAAAATCTGGAAATTAATTAAATTGAAATTAAGAATTTAAAATATCATTACACATATATATCACAATCATTTCCCCCACAAATTATGAGATACATTTTTGCGTGAAACTACAGTGAAAACAGAAAGTTATGAAACAACCCCAAATATTAATTTCATTTTTGCCTTTTTTTTTATCAAAAATTAACAGGCAGTTTTCTTATCTTACTTAAGTAAATTTCGGTGTTTCAATTTTTCAAAAGAGAGAAAAAAACTTTTGGCTGAGAAAATAATTAAATTAGTCTTGGAAAGAAATAAAACAATATTAGTTTCTACATATTGAACGTCTCAGTCATTATTAAATTAAGAGTTAAATTCACTGAAGTAGAAAGAAGCTGTCGAAAACGGTTTAGAAATGCGACGTGAAAATATAAGATTCATTTTATCTAGAAGACTGAAATAATAATTATTTCACATTTTCTTTTCTTACTGAAAGGCTTGTTTTCAGATTTTTGCTTGAAATATATATTTTAAAGTTACGATTTGAATTTCTGCAATAAGTTTTCTTATTGAATTGTTCATATTTTAATCAATGAAAAAAAAATCTATTTCTCAGATGAATTCATAATTATAGGATGAATTTCAAATTGAAATAAATTTTGAATCTCTTATACAGTACTGCAATTTTTAAAAAAATCAACATGGGAAAATGAATTAAATGACTAATATTTTCAAAATGAAAACTTTTAACTTAACTTAGCTAAAAGTGCAGCCTAATTAGAAATGTTACACACACACACACGCACACGCACGCACGCACACACACACACACACACACAGCATCAACATCATCTTCTTCAAATGGAGCCGAAAATTTCAACTTTTCTTATCAGGTCTTTTATTATAGCTAAAGATAGAAGAATTAAATTTTGTATGTAGAATCGTTTTTCTTTTACCATCTCACCTTCATTTAACATATCTCTACTACTGCTTGTTAATGTCATGGTGAGACTATTAACGCAAACTACAGATATCAAATTTATGTACTCACAAATAATGAATATAAGCATTCTAGATCTCCACATCCAAAAAAAAAAGTTGAGACTTATTATGCCAAATATTAAACTGATGGCGAGATATCTTCAGAATCACAGAAGGGGAAGATGATTTTCTATGAATTTTTCAATTGTGAAAATGGCCATTAATAAAGAAAAATACTGTTCATCTTTGAATAAGCTGTAACATATCTTACATACAGAGATACCATAAGTACCTATTTCCCATAGTCGCCTGTTACTATTATTATGACACCTTACTATCACAGTTTACAGGAATCAAATTCCTGTACTTAAATCCTGAATTTGATACTCTGGATCTGCATATTCCGAACTATCCGCAGAAGAAAGCCGCAACATCCAATGTCAGGTATCGAATTAATGACGGGATATTTTTTAATACCTCAAGGGCTTGGAAGATCTATGATTTTTTCAAATGTGCAATCAATGATGAATTGCAGTAGATACCAATGTTGCGCACAGAGATATCAATGTTGCCCGCAATAAATAGATTCCAAAAACATTAGAAAAGGAAATTGCACACATGACAATTCAGAAGATTGATCAATTGGAATAGACAATGGGGTTGCAATCCCATCTAGTATCTATCTGGTGTCATCGAAATCTTATTTAATTTAACTATTTGGACAACTGAAGGGATAAAAAATGAAATCAGGGGAAGAATCAACTGCAGGGATAAAAAATGAATTTCGGGGAAAAATGAAATCACTGCATACATTATTTTGAAATTGATATGTCCAAGATTAATATATAACTTTAATTATTAATCAGCCCCTAATTTTCTCAAAAATAATCCTTTTATTGTAAATAATCATTTTCTGTCTATCTTTTCAGATTCAATTATTAATACGTCGATTACTTCCCCTGTGGGAATTTACTAATGAAGATCATTTTGTTTTTCATTGTGATCTCACAAAATATCTTTCATCTCTTTTTTCCAGTAGTTATTGATAATTCTGTATGGCTGAAAACTTTCCAATTTGTTTTCAAATTTGTGATGCATTGAAGCCTACGTTTAGCCAAAACCAAGAATGGTTTGTATTGGTCTTGGCTACACTTGTAGAATTGACTAAACTTGAACAATAGTGTGTATTTCTCCTTAGAGAACACTCTCGTTTTTAGCTTTGGATTTCTGTTTATTTATTTTGTAATTTAAACAGACGGCGTCTCAAATTTATTAGAATTGGAATGTTTTATTGTTTGATCATATTGTCACGCAGGTGCTCTAGTAGGGAACTCAATGACACACACAAGAAGTAGAGCTAAACCAATTTATTAACTCAACTCTGAACTCAGAACGCAGTGACTGACAGATCTTCTGCTTTTATACTAGCAGGAAAAGTTCCAGAATACTTTTCTGGAGACAGTAAGGAAAGTCCAGAACATTTATCTGTTAAACTAAAGAAAGGTCCAGAATCTGCTGGAACATGAAATAAAGGAAAACATAAAATCAATGAATGAAATATTTACACAAACTGTGCATCGCATTGTCTCTAGCGGGATTCGAACTTGCGATCTCTTGATTATGAGACCAGCGCTATGACCATTCGGCCATGGAGAGTCGACTGTAGCTTTTCAATGCGGCAATATCAGGTATTGAATGTAGTAGATTTTTTTTTTTTCTTAATGCAACTATGCTTTATGAACTTGCTCAGAATTGAATATGAGCTTCTTCGTCGACCTTAAATCACTTCATACCATGTTGATGAGTGGGTCGACTCGAATTGCAGATTACGTGCATTACAATTTGTGTAATGATCAACCTTAAGAATTTTATGACTTTGCATGCATATCATCAAAACAAAATTAGTTGCAGTACAATGAAGCATATGGATCATATATTGAGTGACATTTTCTAAACTTCCAAGGACCAGTGTTTCTTTCTATAAAACATTTTTTGTAGTGCTTTCTATTAAAAATTTTGTATATTATCATACTGAAAAGCTGAAGATTTTCTGTAACTTCATTTGAAGAAGATTGAAGGTATTCAGTCATCTCCGAATTTCTCCAAGCGTGTTGCAATTAAAACTCAAAACCTAAGAGAAATTGGTAATTAACTGTTGCAATCATTACCCTTCTCCCTGCGATAAGAATTCTAGTCGTTAAAAAACGCACCCATTTTTCTTCATTACTTTGATAAAGCTTGCAAATGAGCAGGCCTCCGTCCTAAATGAGGGTGAAGTTAATAGCATGCCTAATGATTCCTTCAAGCAATTTAGGCGGGTGGAATTTTTCGTTAGATTACAGACAGATATTACAACTGTTTAAGCCCGCCAGCCAATCGGATTGCTTGCTTTCCTTTCTGTGAGAAGAATTCGGAAAGTTTACTTTGTTGGAGAATGGGTGTAATTTAGTGAGGAAGCAAATGTTTTCCTTATCGGGTTCAAATATTTGAATACTTGGCTCATTTCGAAGTCTTTCATTAAGCTTTCAGTGTTTGTTTGTAATGTTAAATTAATGTTTAAAGAATGTGGTTGTCATAAGAAATTTATGAGAAAAGAAAATTGACGAAATGGGAGGTTTCTTTAATGATGTAGAAATTTGTCTTATTCCTGGAGTTATTGAAATAATAACATGCACAGAGTGATATAAAAGACAAGAAAAATGTTAAGAATCAGTGAGTGAATAAAAGTAAGAAATACACTTTTATAGAAAAGACGATTAAAAAATATACTACTTTTGTCGCGAAACCATGCTTATTAGCAAAATGGTTTTACAATTTAACTGATTAACTATTTAACCGCTCAAAACGCCCATTCAAGCAAATCACGGCAATCGCCCAAATAACCTTGCAAAAATTTCCACTATACCTGATGTACATTTTTTTTCCGTTATAGAAACTCAACTTGAAAGTATGAGATGAGGTGGATTTTCTAAGACTTATGAACGTAGCCTAAAGAAATTTGAACTTATTAAAATAAAAGTTGTTATTGAAGCTTTTGAAATTGGATTTAAGGAATCTTCATTACTTGAGGTTGCAGGCTTGTCTTAATTCTAAGGCTCTAAGTTCTAGTAATTAATTTGATATGAAAGAAAATCAAATTAATCCTAACAGTGGCGAATTTCCAACTGGACAGGCTAAGCAATTACCTAGTGCCTCAAGGTAAGAGGGGGTCGCAAACATGTCGATTTATTACAAAGATTTTATTTTCTTAGCTGTCAAATAAATAAGTTGATTCTATGAAAGAAAAATATTAGGATAATATTAATATTTTATAAAGTATGATTCGTTTTATGATTCATTTCGTTCCCTAAGTTATTAGTGTATTATTAAACACTGAGCCTCTGCTTTAATATTGTGTACAAACCTCGGATGTCTGAAGTGATAATGGATATTTTTATATAGTCTTTTATCCCATTAACATGTGAAAACTAATGCATTTTCACATGTTAATAAAATAAAAAAGTGTTTAATTTAAAATAAATCATTAACATATTAAAAATGAGATGAAATGTGAAACTAAATTCGCCAATTTATTAAAAGTGGGGCCTCATGATGTCCAAATCCGTCACTGATCTTAAAATATTATTATGCAATCACGTTCTGAATCTTTTTTAAAATTATTTTTCGTGTTAGTATTCGATGCAGTTTTTTTAATCATGTGAGAACATAACGTTGTTTTGGTTTGGGGTTTTTGAAGCCTCAAAATGCGTAGGCTGGAAAATAAAAGGTAAGATTTGTTGGAACTCATAAATTGTAGGATTTTTTTTTTCTGATGGGGACTATAAATATGAGAAAATATTCCAAATATCGAACGTTTCAGATTAATTTTTGAATCAAAACCATCTGACAGTTTTATTAAAAAGACCTTTGCAGATTGATTATGGTGTGAAGGTTCGATTTATTAATGCATTTCATGAAAGGAGTGAGGATTTAAACATTCAATTTTTTGCTCTCAGATTTCATACTGTCAAATAAAATTGTTCTCACATGATAATTTAAAATTTGCGGCAGCAGATTTCTTTTCTTTCTTTCTTTCTTCCTTTCTTCTTTCTTTTTTTTTTTTAAATAAGAATATCAAATTATATTTTCATTACAGAAGATATGTTGCCATCATTCGTGTTTTTGAATAAATTCATTTTAACATTGAAACAAAGAAATAAAAAATACCAGTACGATTTTCTTTGACATATAATTTCAAGCATGGATAAATGTATACCTTTTGCATTTATTTAAAATAAAAACACCATACTTAAAACAGACGATATTTTTCCTAAATGTATTTTTTGTTCAGATTGTTTCCAATATTCTCACTCAAAATTATATATACTTTAAAAAAAAATAACACATTTTGATGAAGAAGTAAATAAAGCTGGATGCTTCTAATGAAGCAGCTCATGGGTTTAGAACTATCTGGCACAGAGCCAAACTTTGCTTTGTACAGACGATTTTTTTTTCGTAGTTTTTATTGACTGCGTTTCCTATTCATGTTTGAGCATTTCTAATAATTTCTGCAATAAATTCTGATACAGAAAGATGGAAGAAAACATTTTATTAATAATGTTTTCCTTAGAACAAGTACAGCCACCCATTCCATTAGGGTAGCAGTTGAATGGATACGCGATTCGAATAATAATAAAAAAAGTTATTTGAACCGGAATGGTTGCTTTATTTTTTCATATCGAATCTTGATGAATGTAATCTATGGAATGAAAAAATAGAGTAGTGGAAATTCATAAAATGGGAAAGATCTCATCATTAATGTTCTTGCGGAATTTTAATATTATAGTATAAATTCTTTCATACAATTAGCATGATACGATATCCAATGAGCGAGTATAAAATGATTAAAAAATAATTGCAAATAATTTAATAATTAATTGAATCGGACATTTTTAAAAGGGAATCACTCCAGAAAATTTTCACTTTTTGATGATTTCTCTCAGATGTTATTGATAACAAGTTTGTTTAGCAGAATCCTAATATTTTTCATTGGCGAAACTGAATTAATGGTAGTAGTTCATTGTGAAATGAAAGACTCTCTGCTCCTAAGTTTATTTTTAGTTTAGTTATATTAACGTCCTGTTTTTTAGAACACTAGGGTTATTTTGGGACGGACCTCGTAATTTTGAACTGTGGTCAGATGACAAGGACGGCACCTGAGCTGGCACCCTCTCTCCAGACCACACCACACCACACCACACCAGCTGGGGGACGCTTGGCCCGGAAGGATTTAACGTGCACCAGACTGCTTACACGACGGTTCTTCGGTGGAATCAGGTCACGAACCTGAAACCATCCGGCCCTGAAGCAAAGACCTTACCACCAGGCCTCCGCGACCCGCTCTACTCCTAAGGAACAGTTTTTATGCAATTCTGAATTGGAACCTGTTTTGTGCAACCTTCAGTTTGCTCATATTCAGCCTTTGGTATTTTACTCATCAGCTGTTGCGAGGTGGGGGGGGGTAAGAATAATATAAATAAACAGAGTTGGGTTTTGCAACTTTCCTCTTGAAAGAATCACTCGCGTTTCTGATCCCCCTCCATATTCTTTTCTACATATTTTGTTATTACTCTGTAACCGTAACTAGTCTTTTTGGATTTTACAGTCAGTTCTGTTGTATTTGGCATAGCTTTCGGATGAATTTCGCGCACTTTTCTTTTCATTACAGGAAGCCTTGGTTTCGGTTTATTATGGCAAAAAAGCAAGATTTGTCAGAGGAAGAAGGTGCTGGCCTTATAAATGAAGTAATAATCTAGAAAAGTAGAAAAAATGACGACATTTGAATTCAAACTTTATGTTTTGTGTTTTTTTTTTTTTTTTGAAAGTTAGGCTTAGTGACGCAAAACTCCTGTCCTGTGGGATGATTCCTTTCGCGTACATTCTGTTCCGTGCGTGCGTCTAGAATGGAGGCCATTCATCCAGAAAGGGGTGACACAAAGTTTTAATGTTGCTACATCTCAATATGTGTCACTTCTTACTTCGAAATTGCTTCCATCCATAGAAAATTCTATCAAATTTAAGTAATTAGCTCAAGAGAGCGATGGATATGAGATCGTGGTCTAAGAGATGACCCGTTTTCAAAATGAATGGTGAAATGAAGCACTTTAATATATAAAATGTCTCTAGTTTTTATATTCAATCTTATGGCAATCGAAGGCAATCCTTTGTCTTCGATTCATGCATTCCATATAAAAACGAAACAAAATGGAAAAGGATCATTTATTGGCGCGCGACTTTCATATCCATTGCTACGCTTGCGCTAACTGCTTAAATTTTATAGAATCTTTTACAGATGCAAGCAATTTCAAAGTAAGAAATGACACATATTGAGATGTAGCAACATTAAAACTTGGTGTCCAGCCCTTAAAAAGAAAGTTCTCACCATTCCAAATTGCAGAAAAACTGTTCCTGAAGAGCAGAGAGTATTTCATTTCACAATGAAAGACTATCATGAATTCAGTTTTGCCAATCAGGATTGTGCTAACCAAATCTCTTATAGACAGAATCTGGAAGAGACTTTTATTATTGAAGAAACAAGAACAACAAGGTTTTCCGCTATTCATCCCCAAACCTAGAAAATGTCTCTGCCAAAGAAAAATTGTTGCCACTATCAAGAAAACACAAGATACTAAGAAATTCGATGAGTGCAGACCAACCAATTACAATTACTTCTACAATGAAATAATAAATGTGTGTCCTGGTTGGTGTCACCGTCTGGACATGTCTGGAAAACAGCAAACGGCTCTCTTTCGTTTTTTGAGTGGACACACCAAATTCCTCCCCTTCCAACATGACCGGAGGATCTGCTAAATGTCCTTGGTGCAAGGCAGATCCAGCCTCCCCCAATCATATTCTGAACTGTTTAAGTTTTACTATTTTTGTGATTTTAAGGGATTTGCTCTTGTTTTTAGACTTTTTAGAGATCTTTGGTTTCATGGAGGTGATATAGTGCACTTGGGATAAGAAACAACAAGATAGATGCGTAGCTTACAATTAAACAGAATAGCACCTGATTAATTGTATTTTCCTTTCTTACTTATTTTGTTTAATATAAGCAAATACAGAAATCCTTAGCAGTGACATTTGTTTTATTATCATAGATTTAAAAAAATACATGTCTTTATGAAATAAAATCTAAAGATCTTTCTCATATTCAGCTTCATTTTGAAAGCAGGTGATATCCACATACGAAAAATATTTTCCTGGTTAAATTATTGAAGCATATAAGTATATATGCATTTTAATATTATGCGTAAAACTCTGACAGAAAATTATTAATTAAGTTTTCTTAATTAAATATAATGGAAATATAATAAATTAAGTTTTCTCTAAATATAATAGAAATGAAAGTTTTTATTTTGTTTCTTCTGTAAAATTTGCAGAAGTCGAGAAATCTCTTTTCAAAATGACCGATCGATTTAATTATAGTAAGTACGGTCTTATTAACTTTACTTCATGTCTTGGATATGAACGAAGTCCAAAAATTGATGCCAAGTGCCTAATATTCTTCATCTGTTTCACTTTTGTGTGCCTGATACTTTTGCGCACCCCTGATATAAAGTGCTTGGTTGACGCGGTATCACCGAATAATTCTCTTTTATCCTCTATTTCCAATACTTGTATAATTAGAAGATAAAATAATGGAGACATGAATATGAAATATGTGAATTTTGTTTACTATTCATTTCCAGATAAAAGGAATTTATCTTCTCCTTCTAGTTTACCAACAGAGGTTTTTCTCCATTTTGGATCGATAGTTTGTTTGGAATTTTCTAACTCGCCTTAGCATGGTAATTTTCTCACAAGCATGCTTGAGTAATTTGAAATAACGCATTCCGGATGTCTGAATAGGGTAAGCTTATGTCTTCCTCTTCAATTAAAACTTTCTCGAAATCTGCCTCAGAAAACACCAGAGCTCAGGAAAAAAAACTCTGAAAAACGAAACAAAATCTTTCGGAATTCATTAAGAGGTGGTTAAATAACTCCGAACGGAACCGTTACTTTTAAAACTGCGTGGAAACAAACAATGAAGGCTATAAAACAGATAACAGCTCTGGGGGAAAGGACAGCGCTTTTCCAACTCCTAGCCGAGCTTGCAATATTTAATAACCTGGAATGGCAACAAAGTTCTTTGCTTTTTTTTGCTTTCGCTCTTTTATGTTAGTGTTCCCTGTGGATGGCCTGCATAGGTGATGTTCTTTCAAAAGTTGGGATCTTTCATTTTGTTCAGCCACTTTTGTTCTTTTATTAATTATACATGGCTTACGGTTGAGCAGAAGAATAACTGAATATTGGCAAGAAAGATTCAATTTCGATGGATTTTCTATATGGCAGTGTGTGATAAAAAAAGAAACAAGAAAGGAGCATAAAAAGTTATACATGCTTCAAAGGCCTTTCTTTGGGAGATGGGGGAGTTAAAATATGCTATGAACTTTATTAATAAAAAAATAACATTTTTGTTTTTGTTCCTTGCATCCGATTTATTGTGATGCAGAATTTTCCTTTTTAATTTCTCTTATACGTAGTTACAGATAAAATATAGTAATCGTCAAAAAATTCGAACTCGAGATTTTGCCAAATCTCCACGTTTTAGACACTTCTGAGTTCGAAAAACACATTTTTGGAAAATGTCCGCCTGTCTGTCTGTGACAAACATAACTCATAAAAGCTTTAAAGTAGACGGATGAAATGAGATCTACGGATTTTAAACCAAATTTGCAGATTTCTACCAAATTTTGAGTAAATTCTGTTCAGAGGAAGTCTGTGGTAAATAGCATATAAGCCAGTTAACAACTACGCTGCACGAGCAATTGCTTTTGTATCCTGGTCATGTTACTGGACTGCGAACCACAAGGTCCCAGGTTCTATCCTCGCGCATATCAATTAGCCAAATTGGAGACCCGGACGTGATTTGAACACGCAACCTTCTGATCTGGACTCGCGCATATCATTTCGCCTAAAAGTCCGTCTGTCCTGTAGTTCGAATATGAATTAACACTATAACTACAAAACAAAGAGAGCTAAATAAATAGATAAGATCCGGTACATAGATTTAACATCAGTAGTTTAGACACCTTTTCAAGGTTTGAGACAAAACAAACACCGGTTGATCGCGTATAGGTCTGTACATTCAGAAACATGTTAACGAAATAATTGAAAAACGCAATGACTTAAATATATCAAATTAAGTGTGGGATTTCTTGACTACAAGTGCAGTTTTGTGTCAAATCTTTATTTCAATCGATTGATAAAAACCTGTCTATAGCAAAAATTCGATTTTCGGACACTGTTAATCACAGGCCGTGGATTGATCGCCTAAAAAGTCGCCAAAGATGACACGACAGATTCAGTAAAATGCTAAATTCACACCGAAGGTTCGTAACTATTGTACGTCAATGCATACAAGGCGTTCTCTGGTGCTCTTGGAGGCCTTCTTTGGAAGTTTTTTTGTATTGGGATTTCTAGGCCCCAAATTCAAATATATCGAAATGTGAGAGAAAATTCACTCTTATCTTGTCATTCCGAGAACTTCTAAATCAGAAGAATCGAAGTATCCCAACTTGAATTAGATCACATAAACATCGAAATCATTAATCCAAGAATTCTCATTTTTATTATCTTTTTTTCTATCATTTGTATATAATTATCTGTGCCTGTGTCTTCACGAGGACACAGGCACAGATAATTATATACAAATATTTATATATATTTCATTTTACGTGCGCGAATTCTTTATATAGCATACAACCATCTCTGATTCTTTTCTTACATACTTCTTCAATCAAACTGAAACTAAACCGAAACTTACTTCTGTTACTATGTGGGATCATGGGATTTTTTCCTGACGTCATCAGAGCATGCGCAAAAGGGTTACATCATATTATGGTTAGGCCAGGAATTCCAACAGTATGCGAGAAAGTTTCGGGAGACTATTCCCACTGGTTTTTGTAAGTCCTTTTTTCTTTTTTAATTTTACAAACTTTGCTCTGAACAAACTATTTATTCATGCAAGAATTTTTGATATTTGTATTTGAATCTTTGAAATAAATTTTGCTTCCTATTTTGGAGATAAAACTGATTGTCTTATGAACATGCTTCACTTATTTATTCTTCAGGGCTAAGTCTTCTTCGAGCAGACTCGGGAAGATTGAAACTGAGATTTATTGAAAGCAATAGAAATCATCAGACATAGAAATTCAAATTAACTTTTGAAACACTGCTGCCTTATTATCCTTTTATGTACTTTAGTTTCGCCAATATTAATCAATTGAAAACTAACTGTCAGCACTGAATTAGCTATAGGAATTTAATATTCTGAAATTAAGGTCACGAGTAAGAAGCTGGAATTAATTATTTAATATTTATTTGGAAAAGTGCCAACGTACACAAAAGACTTTAAACCTGATTATTAAAGAGAATTTAACAAAATCTATTAACTTCAAAAGTAGCAATTATCTTTGTTTCAATGCTCCCATGTACCATCAGCCAAGATTAAAAGCGATTTAAATGTGAAATCGCGCCTCAACTTCAAGGAAAAATCAATATTTAAACTGTGACTGCAGACGGCCATTATGGAAATCATTTGTAATTTGAAACCAAATATTTGGAATTCAAGAAAATGAAAGCGCTCGAGGTATTTTATGAGTTTCTAATATCCTTTAACGATATCAGTGGGGCATTATGGGTATTGGAATTCAATTTATGCTGATTTAAGGAAGTGTACCTTGGGTCTTTTTGCTTGAAATAAATCGTTTCATTGCACATTAATTCAAACGATATCGTTTCTTATCTATTGAAAATATAGATAAGAGATATATCTGCATTTGAATTAAGAGAAATGAACAACTGATTTTGATAATCTGTAGAATTAACCCAAAATTCATTAAAATTGATTTTTGTTAATATTAAAATCAACTCTACACACCACATATAGGTAATATATAAAACATTTTCGTTTTTTTCTTTCTGCTCCCTTGTATGTAATATGCAACAAAGCGTTGTAATCTTTACCATTGATATTAATATTAACGCTACTTTATACAGTATATCAAATATGCGGCGTTATCTTTCATGTCTTTATACTTTCTTGTAAAGAATTCCCCAAAATTAATGCAAGATTTCAATTTTCCACCATTCGTGCAATAAAATGTTGGAAACCTTAATAATAAAAAAATAAAAAAAACTGGACAACTGATAGTTTAGGGTTAGTAAAATGGAACGTTACATGATAGAACAACATGCTTTCATTATTCAACAATATTTTAAAAATACTGAAAGTATGGCAGTCTGAGTTAGGAAATTTGAGAACTGGCTCCCTAGATTGCGTGATTTAACACTATTGGATTTATTTTTATGGGGTTATTTGAAGTCAATGTCAACAAGCCCACAAACATGCGTGCATTGAAGGAGGAAATTCAACCTTGCATCAACGAAATTCAGCCACATTTATGCAAAATGGTCATGGAAAATTTCGACAAAAGAGTGCGAATTTGTCAGCAATTTTTTGCTCTGTGTTTTATTTCATACATAACCCTATCCCGTATACTTAATAATTCAATAAGAATATAACAATTTAAAGAAAAAAACTATGTTTTTTATTCAGATTTTGCGTTAATACGTTATTCTATCGTATAATGCTCTTATTTTACTAACCCTAAACTATCAGCTGTCGAATGGTTTCTTTTAATTGGATAGCCAACACTTTACTGCACGAATGGTGGCAAATTCAAATCTTGATTAGTTCTGGGAAATATTTTATAAGATGATTGTTCCTTTTTTATATTTTTTTAACTATTACAAAGTGCTATAATAATAATAATGACAAAAAATCCCGCCCCCTCCAAATTTTGGCGGATTTCTTCATTTTAATCCAATTTATGAGTTCAAAAGAATATTTTTAGTACTCTACTTACTTACTTGACTTTGAAAACATGTTCATTCAACAGAAGAATAAGACAGATGAGTGAAAGATATACTCTTTACACCAAACTTGTATACATGTATCAAATTTAGTGTCAGATATCAAAACGTTTCAGTGTGATAAAATTTAACAATGTCCGTCATTGAAAAGGATATCCTTATTTGAGAATTAATGTCTCATTAGAAATTCGAGCTAAATAAAATAATCTCTTGTATTTATTTAAATTGAAAAGAATTTATTGAATTGAATATTGAAAAGTCAAACAATGGAATTTATATAATTTTATTTTTATATCTACATTTAGTATTTTCACCGATTTTTTAAATTTTACACATTTTTAATACACTTTTTTTTAAACTTCATTGCTTTCATGTTTGTAAGCATGGGATTTTAGAATCGATTCTTCATTCATTTCTTTGCATGCTGGAGTTTTAAAATATTGTAAACTTGATTATATTCAATATAAATACCCTATGTATATACCAGGGAGAGTTGTCTTTTCAAAACTTTCTCGCTTACCACAGAACGCTTTGCATGGCATTGGCGTACAATAGTTACGAAATATTAACTTTCGGCGTGAAATTAACATTTTTACTAAATCAATTGCGCCATCCTTGGCGGGATTTTTGGTGAATAATCCCTGACATGACGTTAATAGTATCCGAAAATCGAATTCGTGATTTTGATACGTTTTTCTTAATTGAATGAAACAAAGATTTGACACAAAACTGCACTTGAGTCACAAAGTTCTACGCCAAATTTCATACATATAAATTATTGCATTTTTGAACTATCGTGTTTACACGTTTCTGAAAGTACAGACAGAAAAACAACCCGTTGTCATATTTGCCCAAACTGTGACAGGTGATTATGCTATAGATGTTAATTTTGTGTAACAAATTTTATCAATTTAGCTTTCTTCGCTTTGCAGTTATCGTGTTAACTTATATTCGAGCAGCCGGACGGACGGTCTTTCTTTGAACGGATTTTATTCAAAATTTGACAGAAATCTGAAAATTTGTTATAAAGATCGTATGCCGAATTTCAGCCATCTAGCTCAAAGCGTTTTTGAGTTATCTTTGTCACAGACAGACAAATTGATGGACAGATATTTTTTTAAAAATGTGTTTCTTGAATTCGGATAGGTTTTTGTGGAATCCCGACAAAATTTCGAAATTTTTTGACAATTACTATACTTTCTCTATACTATTTATAAGAGAAAGTAATAATTATCAGTTATTTAGTTGTTTGACGAGTGATCTGATAGTGAATTTACAAAAAAAAAATGATTTTAAAATTTTATAATTTTTTGAATCATAAATTCTCAACTGAAGATTAAAATACAAAATAATTCTAACATAATAATTTCTACTTTTTAGTATACTAATAAAAGAGTGATCTTAAAACTGTTCTTTTTAAATTTATTTCTATTACCTTTTAATTTTATAAACATTTTATTTAACCCTTTAAAAGGCAATTTTTTTCTAATCATATTATGTTAAAATATTTTTAGGCTTGAAATTAGAATAAGAAAAGAGATTCATTTAGCTTATTAGATAAATTTAATTTGATTAATTAATTAATTTGGTTAATTAATAATTAAGTATCAAATCAAGACACATCATTTTGTGTAAAATAAAGAACTAAAGCATCTAAGTTTCTGTATTTCTAAAAACATTTGTCAGAACTTATGCCAACCTACATAAATTCATACAAAGATTGATAAATTTGGTGGGAAGCATACTTCCCACGGCCTTAGAAAGGGTTAATTCATTTAATTTAAACTGTTTCATGTTTCCAGACATGAACGTGTTTAATTGACTTTTCCCTTACTTCTTCATGCGCAAAGTTTTGAAATTTTGCTCGAATTTTGTTTGTTTGTTTCTGATGACAACATAATATTTTAATATTTTAAGAGTTCAGTTCCTTGTTATTTGATTCGTTAAGCTGAATTTTCATTCCATACTAGTAGAGCATTTTTTAAAGGATTTTAGAAATTTCAAATTTTTACAACGAGTACAGGGTGTTCATTAATTATTGTCGGGGTTTCCGTGCCTCATAACTTTCGAATAAAAAATATTACACAAAAACCGATTACGTAATCGTAAATTACAACTCAAAGAATTTTATTAATGATATTAAAGTGTAAAGCTTGCACAATTTGCACTTTGTAGGCATTCAGCTGAAGCCGATTTTTTGAGTTGTACTTTACGGATACATAATTCTTTGAGTTGTAATTTAGGTATTCATAATTCTTTGAGTTGTAATTTACGAATACATAATTCTTTGAGTTGTAATTTACGTATTCATAATTCTTTGAGTTGTAATTTACGAATACATAATTTTTTGAGTTGCAATTTACGAATACGTAATCGGTTTTTGCGTAATATTTTTTATTCGAAAGTTATGAGGCACGGAAACCCCGACAATAATTAATGAACACCCTGTATAAGACTAAAGAGTCCATTTAAAAGATTAAAGAGTGAATAGATAATAATTTGAATAAAAGAATTTATTTATAGATTGATTTTATACACTATCTAAATATTTGTACATTGAGAAGTTAAACACCCATTTCAACTGAAGAGAAACAATTTAAAGGCTGTACTCTCTACTTACGGGGAAAGTAAAGATACCAGTGAATTTGGAGAAGTCAAATTGCTTTGTTCTATATATGCCTCGAAATAACGTGGCTACTCAGCCCTTCACATTACCCATGTTTCGCATTAAGTGACATTACACATAATTAAGGAAGTTAGTGTTTTGACATTAATGTTGCACTTCGGCTAACAATCTGGTACATAAGTATAGATGATGCCCCTGTAAATTCATGAGTTTTCTCTTAATGATATGACTGAAAAGGTTAACATTTAACTTAGTAAGACTCAGAGGAATTTGAAAGAAAGTGGTTTAAGATATTGGATCCTCTGGAAAAAAATATTTCCTTTATCATTAAATATATGATTTAATCTTCACAGGCATTTATAAAATAAGATTAAGCTATTATTTAATACAGTTATTTAAAATAACTAGAAAAATAAATAAAAATTAGTCCTTAAATCGATCCACTGGTGCAAATTTTACCAATTTTTATTTCACATAGATTCGCCATCATTGGTTGCTTTCTCTCTCCGTTCTTTCTTTAAAGGCACTTCTCAAAAGAAAATATTGTAATATATATACTTTTCAACAATTGAATCGATTTCGCCAATTAATTGCACCTCTTTTCTTGCAAGCTAATCACCATTGCATTCTCCGTGTTTATTGTGCAAGTATAATTAAAAATGATAAATCATTAATTTGTTATCTGAATTAATAATTTAACTTTCATTTGCTGTGATAATATGTAGTTATCAATGTATACTTATATACCAATTAATGCAATTGAGATGGCGGGTAAAAAGATAATTAACTTAATTAATAACAAGGCTTATATAATTAATTATTAATTAAAAATCCCTAAAGATTTCATCATCAATATAAATATTTAAAAATTCTATCCAGTAAATTTATAAAAGGCAGGTTTTTAAAACACATATTTATAAGTCTGCTAAAAAGAATATACAAAATGATCGACTCTAATCG
The DNA here is from genome assembly GCF_947563725.1 of Argiope bruennichi. Lineage (NCBI taxonomy): Eukaryota > Metazoa > Arthropoda > Arachnida > Araneae > Araneidae > Argiope > Argiope bruennichi. Next base: position 73,420,317 of record NC_079156.1, read on the forward strand.
AAATTGTCTAATCTCTCTCTCTTCTCTCGACTCTAATCTCTCAATTGATAATCTCGAAATCGATAGTAAAGGTATCTACTTCTTCAATTGGAAAAATGTTCTAAATAAAATAAAGATTTTAGATTAATTCAATGGCTCCTTTATAGAAATTCTTTAATCAACGGATTCTGTTTTTACAAGTACTTGTTGATTGGTCTAAATTAATGAAATTCACAGCTTCATAACTCAGTCAGTATTGGTGGCAAAAAAGGAGTTTTTTTTTTTTTACTTAAGATTTTAATCTGTTAAAAATATATCGTTAAACATGACTAATGGTATTGAGGATTGTTAGAAAATTTAAATTTCGCTTTCTTCTGTTCAGTATTTATTAACTCAAATGATGTAAAATGTAATTTTTAATGAAATTTTAAGCATTTTCCAATTAGCCTATCACTAACATTTGAGAAATTAGCCATTAGATATTTTGTATATATTTTGTTAATATATATTCTATATTTTGCGCATATATCTATATATATTTAAACCGGCATTATGGCATAGGGGGTGCTCGTCTTCCCCGTGATCTGGGCGTCATGGGTTTGAGTCCCGGTTCGGGCATGGTTGTTCTTCATCTATGTTCTGTCTGTGAAGTGTGTGAATGTCCCCCCCCCCTCCCTGTAAAAAGGGGTTGTGTAAGTGAATGGGACACATGAGTAGCTAAGTTGTACTCTTGGCCCTAGATGGCGCTACTGAAACAAGAGACGCTCTCTTGGCTTAAAATCGCTGACCTCGTCAGCGGGTTTGTCTATGACAAGTGCCATAAGAAACAACAATATATATTTATATTCTATTTTGAATTATTAATTTATAATTCATTTTAAAAACTATACATTTTGGACTCAATTTTTTTTTTCGAATTTATGATATGCCGTTCACAAGGAATGAAAATTTATTTAAATTAATTAATCAAATTTAATAATGTTTTAAAAATAGGATGTTGATATGCAACTGTAAAAATTTTCATACTCTTTTCACATGATGAAATAAACGAAAATTATCAATTACAAAATCTCAACTTTACATGCATGAAAAAAATTTGAGTTGCATAAAAGCAGTTAAGGAAATTTAAAATATATAAAATAAAAGCTAAGAAGGCAAATTAAGATAATTCTAATGTATTTATATAATCAATGCAGTTATTTCTGATCCATCCATATATATATTTACGTTTGTCAGGTGATAGTGATGTCCTATAAATAAACTTCATTTAAATTTTCTGTATTTTTACTAATTTTTTGAGCAATAACATGGAGAATAAATTTACTAAGCAAATTTCTGCTCAGATAGATTTAATATATTCTCTGCAAAGATGAGAACGAAAAGTGATTTAAATGTCACCGTGGCATATGGCGATATTTTTTTGCGATCTGGCGCCAAAAATCAGATTTTATTGAATAGCATAGCATTGTTATGAACCATAATGCTATTTCTCGAAGATCCATCAACAGGAGTTCTAATTCCAGCATTCGCAATGCTAAAGCGATTATTTCCAAAAATACAAATAGATGTTCGCAAATGATGTAATCTTCATACGGCAATATTATATGATGAATGGTGGAATGTTTCGGTAGGGTTATTTATCGGAAGCTGTTAGTCATAAGCTGAAATGTATTTGCTTTTCTTGCGTGACTAGCAGTTCTTATATATATATTTAGGGCACATTATTTATTAATAAGTGATCTGCAAAGTATTTCAGAAGATTTACGACTTTTATTTTGCATAATAATGCATTTTTTTTCTCCTTTCAAACATTGACCTGTTTTATAAAAACTGTTCTTCATAAAAATCTTCACGCTGCAATTAACTTTTGGAAATAGGTAATGACAGCTCGTCCATTAAGGTTTAAAAAACTGTAGTCTCCCCCCCCTAACCTATGTTATTTAAAAAGAATTCATTTTCATTTTTAGTTTTATTTAGTTATTTATTCGCTCTGAGAGTTCCATGGAAAACAAAAATGTAAAAAAGAATAAAAACGAAGAAAGGATGCAGAAAATAAGTCAATAAGTAGGTCTGAGACTTTACGGTAATATGCCCTCAATAGCTCGAAAATTCATCAGTCACCCATCTTTGATTGACAGATAAAAATTCCAAACGGCGCTATTCTCTCGTTGTATCTCGCAAAGATTTTTGCAGCTCAGATTTGGCGCACGGCCAATTGTTTTCTCTTAATTTCTTTTATATTTTCCCCCAAGTTTTTTAATTTATTGTTCTATTCTTGATTTCATATTTCCCCATCAACATCGTGTCTGTTTAGTATTACTCTTGTTTTCTTTTGTTAGACTGCATCAATCGAAAAAAAAGAGATATATTGATAATTTTATCGATAATTTGATAATTTTTTGTATTGATAATTTTTTACGGAAATTTATGTTATTATATTTTAAATTCTTGGGTGATTCGGAGATAAAGTTTTTTTAAACTAATATTTCATTTGCATTGTATTGATAATTTTTTTTTTACAAAACTGTTTGCTTCTGATCAGATGGCTCATCACTAGGAATGTGTAGAAATTAAGTAGGATCATAAGTCAGTCATATTAACCCTTTAAAGGGCCATTTTTTTCTAGTCATATTATGTTAAAATATTTTTAGGCTTGAAATTAGAATAAGAAAAGGGATTCATTTAGCTTATTAGGTAAATTTAATTTGATTAATTAATTTGGTTAATTAATAATTAAGTATCAAATCAAGACACATTATTTTGTGTGAGATAAAGAACTAAAGCATCTAAGTTTCTGTCTTTCTAAAAAAATGTGTCAGAACTTATGCCAACCTACATAAATTCATACGAAGATTGATAAATTTGGTGGGAAGCATACTTCCCGCGGCCCTAGAATGGGTTGAATACGAACTGAGATATCAATGAACGTCGCATTATTACGACATTCATCTACAGTGATATAAATTTTAATTACTTAAAACTTGATCAATCCTTTCTGCAACTTTTACGCAATTTTTGAAGAATACTATCAACGAATTTTTTTGTCCGGCATAACAAAATTTACGAAATCGAACTCTACAAAATATTGTGTTAGGGAAGTTCTGTAAGGTACGATGCAAGAAGTCTATAGCACTTGCAATAACACACACACATACACACACTAGCAGACAGCAAATCTTAATGAAACAACAGCACAAAAGCGCCAATACGGCCACTCTAAAGAAAGAATATATTTCTGCCATTTATAAAAGTTTTTCAACAGGGCATGGGATTTTCTAAAAAATCGTTTGTATATTCGGCTCCTAACAGACATATTTTCATAAATCTTGTATTTCGAGAACCTTCATTTATGCCGCCAAATGTTCGCCAAAGCCGAGATTCATTGATTCATTCAGCGTCTATTATTTGTAAATCTCTCTTTTCAGAAATGATATTAACACAGTAGGAAAGCAAAGTTACAGTTTCATAAGAATGATCCAATCTGGTCCTTGCGCCATAAAATCAAACCAACCAACCAACAGTTTCATAATAATGCAGCCATTGGAGAAAAATTTGTTTTTAAAATCAGAAACGGTTTGTTTTTAACAGTGAAAAGAAATCCCTCTGTATTTAATGATTTATAAAACAAATAAAATACCAAAATTTACACAGAAGCGTGATCACATAAAGAGTTTCCCTTAATTCACCAAAAGAAGAAGAGTGAAAATTTTTCAACGGAAAGAAAACGTAACACGAACATGCGAAAGAAGCACTGAACGTTCTCGTAACTTAACTTCCTGTTAACTGAAAAGATCATTTACGATATTCTATCTATGTGCGTGCTCTGCCTAAAGTTTCCAAAAAGATTAAACACGATATTTTCTCTTTAAATACGATATGCCACCGCTTGCACTTCAGGCGTAATAACCAAAAACGATGTAGAATTATTAAAAAAGAATTCTCTATGTATGTTTTAAATATTGCGCATAAAGTTTTTTCTTAATATTTCAATAAAGATATTAAATTTATTTAAAAACATAATATATATTAATAATAAAAAAATGTATATGTATCCGTATATATTTCAAAAATGTATAACGCATTTTTGAAATAAAATGGAATTTCTTTTTTTATGTTTCCCCCAGATGTCGAATAAATATTTATTGACATAAGATATATCAAACTTTCAGATATAAGATATTTTATTTACTTACACAACTAAAACTTTTCGTATATTGTGGGTGTCTGCAAACCCTTCCCAAAGCCAGGGGGTGGTCTCTTCGGAAGTTTCTCACTAATAAGTGTGTTGTCCCTCCAACCCACAGGTATAAAAATTGTACATCTTGTGTAAGGTTGTGGGCGTAACGAGTGCTCAGACTTTTAGCTTCAGGTATGAACGCGCATGAGCGTTTTATGCCTCGCAGTATAGAAACGAAAGCAGGTTATATATTTTGGACGACTTTTTTTGTCTAATTAAAACCAAAATTCGATACAGAATTAGAATCTTAATAGCATCATTTATCAAATTTCATATTATATAACATATTATTTTGATTGAAACAGAGTGCATGTTTGAAGGCATAGACGAGACATTGTAATTTTAATTTCGTTTTATTCTCACTTTAATATCATCTCGGGTAAGCAATTTATTTACAAGCAAACGCAGCGCGTCACAAAAGCAGAAGTTAGAAAGAAGGGCGAAACAAATGATCACTAGTCTTATATAACATAGGATTTCCAGCAACGCGCCGATGGAATACATTGACAAGGGCAACGGAAGTATCACTTTCATTTGATACGTAGTACTGATGGCGCATTATTTTTCACAAAGGAATTAATTAAACCGAAAGTGGAATTGGATCACGAAATAAGAGGATATTTTTAGAATGAAGTTACTATGGGCTAAATTAAGATAAAATCTTAGAAATTAATTAAATTGAAATTAGAATTAAAATATCATTATATATATATATATATATATATATATATATATATATATATATATATATATATATATATATATATATATATATATTTCAGTCATCGTATGTACATATATGCAAATGTTCAGACCGACAGATGGTTAATTATTTGTAGAATTTGATACAGAACAGATACAGATACAGATACAGAAGATGGATTTTGTTTAGAATTTCATAGAAGTGAACTAATTGGATGGAAAAATCAAATTCGTAGATTTCTCTAAAACAGCACATTAAATAAACATTTGTAATAGCACATTAAATAAGAAATGTAGAGCCTAATTTTTTTAATATTTTATTTCTCTGTTTAAAAAAAAAATGCTCAAAAATGCTGTTCAAAATGGATCTGATTGAATATATTATATTTTCAAATTATATATACAAATATACATATACAAATTATTATATTTTCGCACAATATCAATAATATTGTTAACAGCAACAGATTATTCGATTTAAGCTGAATTTAATATTTTCATAAGCGTTATGAGCGGAATGCAAATCTATAAAACAATAATAATAACAACACAAATTTAATTTAAAACATAATCATCTTTATACATAAAACTTACTAATTGCCTATCAGTTTTAAATCGGCACAATTTGATTTTCTGTCTCACTACATAATACATTACCGATTTTATTTTCAATATTCGCAATTGTATAATACATTACAGGGGTATCTTCAGTTTTATCTTCAATACTTGTATTCAAAAACCTTGTATTTTGAAGATTCACATTAGTGTCTATGGTGCTCTGATTTTCAGAAAGATTGTTTTCACTAGTTTCCCAACTCTTTGAAACAAAATGCGTCTTAAATATTCGGGAATGTTTCTATTGTGGCACTTTCTCAAAGAAAAAAAAAATTAAGAAATAACAAAACATTAAACTACAAAGTTTCAAAGAAAAAAAATGACTAAATTATATTAGTTTTTAAAGAATTCTGGTGTTGAAAAGTTATGGATATCAGTTAGGTAGCAATGAAAACTTAAAAAGAACGCCGAGTATTAACAGAAATGATATAAGAAGCAAAAAAAAATCATAATTATTTTACCAGTGGACTTGATTAGTCCAAAAATATTTTTAACTTAAGAATAAAAAAAATTACTTCAAAATGAAAACGAATTTAACCATGTGCCCGCAATTCGAAAATATCAACAATAATAAAAACTTCAGATATCTTCCAAACTATATGAATATGAAATCTAAAATCTGGTATAAACTTTCCAATTGTATGAACTCTCGAAAAAAGGCAAAAATTTCTTTGCTGGTATTTCTTTTCATTTTAAGACATCATTTAAGATACTGACTAGACTTAAACAACAACTGATTCATTATAGTTCAAATCATATTTTAAGAATTTTCATCTACCTTTTGCTCTAAAAGGTCTTCAACGCAAAAATGACTATATAAATTATTTCATTTTTCTCCTAAATAAGCTGATTGAATTTATTCTGGAATAAATCTAGAAAAACTATTTTACTTCCCTTAAAATTTTCCAATGTAGGATTTGATGAGTTATTATTTAATCAGTAATCGAGGTCTAAATATCGCAACATTTTCATAACGTAGAGATGTCGGTTCAAGCATTCGTGCTCATCATCTGACCATGTTTCGATTTGAGGAGATATCATGCAAAATTACTCATCATGTAGCTTGAAAATGGATATTAATTTAAGTTTAACTGATCTAGAATAAATAAATTTAAATATTTTGTTTTTATTTTCTTTAAAACATTTATTTCCTAATTTGAATATTTTTCTTTCCCTGAATTAATTCAGTTAAATATTTTAACTCGCTTGAATAAAATTATTTAAAACATTTATTTTTTCTATATTACATATGTAAATCTCGCAATTCAATAAACGGTACTAATTTATTTTTAAGGCCGCGCGAAAAATCTCTAAAATAAGAAAAAGAAAACAGTCACAACATCTGGGCGAAATCTTGGCATCTTATTTATATTGAGTCTCGTCATCTTATTCATATTGAATCTTGGCATCTTATTCATATTGAATCTTGGCATCTTATTTATATTGAATCTTGGCATCTTATTTATATTGAGTCTCGTCATCTTATTCATATTGAATCTTGGCATCTTATTTATATTGAATCTTGGCATTTTATTTATATTGAATCTTGGCATCTTATTTATATTGAGTCTCGGCATCTTATTTATATTGAATCTTGGCATCTTATTTATATTGAATCTTGGCATCTTATTTATATTGAATCTTGGCATTTTATTTATATTGAATCTTGGCATTTTATTTATATTGAATCTTGGCATCTTATTTATATTGAATCTTGGCGGAATCTTGGCATCTTATTTATATTGAACTTGGCATTTTATTTATATTGAATCTTGGCGGAATCTTGGAGGAATCTGAAAATGGTCAAACAAACCCATTATCTTGGCATTATCTAAAAATCGCCAAGTAAACTCGGGAATACAATCATCATGGTATGTTATGTATAATGGAGCTTGGCGCTGTGGCCGTAATCTGAAAATCGCCAAGTAAAACCATTATCTTAATGATCTTAGCATAATTTGAAAAATCACCAAGTAAACTCAAGGATACAATCTTCTTTGCATAAAAATAAAATGGAACCTGCCGAAATTCTGACATTATTATGAATAATGGAGCTTAGGGATCTTGGCGTAATCTGGAAATCACCAAGTAAACTCATTATCCTTGTAATCTTGGTGCAGTCTGTTAATTTCCAAGTAGAGCCAGGAGCCGTAAAAATGAATTAGTGCTCTATAAACTTAATTAAAGTACTCAATTCAATGAATTTATTATTTTCATTTAATTAATTTATTTAAATATATTTTTTGTCAGAATTAATTAAAATATCATCAAAAAGAAAGAAAGAAAGGTTGTAAAATCTATGTTAAGCATTTAAACACTAATATCGAATTATCAATTTCAACATCGAAGAAATCTTTATATTCACTACTTATATTTTTTAGTTTCTATTTCATGAGTCACCATCAAACAAATAAAGAAAAAATAAATACAACACAATGAAACCCACTTTCCCAGAATATTCATCCATTTTCATCAGCAATGAGCTACAAAATCCAAATGCACATAACATTCAGCCCTTTTCATATCAATCTGCAACCATCTAATAGATTAAAAAGAAACTCGGCTCCAAAATAAACTTATTTTGGGCGTCATTCATTTCCGTAATTGTGCAATAAAAGATACAAGCCAAACGATAAAGAATATTTAAATATTCTTCATACATCTAAAAAAATTAATTTCATCAATGGAAGTTTTAAAAATCGTAATTTTCTCTTCGTAATTTTTTAAGGTTCCACCAAAAACTCACGATCAAGTATATTTAATATTCTCTATATCTTGAAAAATAATTACAGCACCGACGAAAGTTTTTGAAATCTCAATGCTCATACAAGCCAAACGATACAAGCCAAACGATAAAGAATATTTAAATATTCTTCATACATCTAAAAAAATTAATTTCATCAATGGAAGCAACGATACAAGCCAAACGATAAAGAATATTTAAATATTCTTCATTCATCTAAAAAATTAATTTCATCAATGGAAGGCAACGATACAAGCCAAACGATAAAGAATATTTAAATATTCTTCATACATCTAAAAAAATTAATTTCATCAATGGAAGTTTTAAAAATCGTAATTTTCCCTTCGTAATTTTTTAAGGTTCCACCAAAAACTCACGATCAAGTATATTTAATATTCTCTATATCTTGAAAAATAATTACAGCACCGACGAAAGTTTTTGAAATCTCAATGCTCACCTCCAAATTCTTTAAAATGCTAAATTTCATTGAACTAAGCCAAAGACAAGTTTAGCACAGCAGCAAAATTCAGAAATGAAGAATATTTATTTATTTTTATATATTAAAAATAATTAATATAATCTCCGAAGGAAGCCGAATTTCATTAAGCTTTGTCAAGCAGAAACTAAACCCAATAATAAAATCCAGTGACAAAAAACATTTAATAATTTAAAAAATTAATGTAATCATGGATGGAATTTTAATTCTCTCTTCTTAATTCTTGAAAATGTTGAATTTCCTTGAACTAAGTCATGAACTATTTAAACAGACAAAATTAAGAGGTGAAAGGTGTTTATTAATTCTTATACATTAAAAATAATTAATTTTGTCTCCGAAGGAAGCTTTTGCATCCTTAATTCTTCCTTATTAATTCACTAATGTGCCGAATTTTGTTAAACCAAGTCAGGCAGAAACTAAATACAATATTAAAATCAGGTGTCAAAAAGCATTTAATAATTTTAAAAATTAATGTAATCATTGTTGGAATTTTAATTATTGCTTCTTAATTCTTGAATATGTTGAATTTCCTTAAACTAAGTCAAGAACAAATCTAACAGCCAAATGCAGAGATGAAAAGTGTTTATTGATTCTTATACGTTAAAAATAATTAATTTTTTCTCCGAAGGAAGCTTTTGCATCCTTAATTCTTCCTTATTAACTCACTAATGTGCCGAATTTTGTTAAACCAAGTCAGGCAGAAACTAAATACAATATTAAAATCAGGTGTCAAAAAGCATTTAATAATTTTAAAAATTAATGTAATCATTGTTGGAATTTTAATTATTGCTTCTTAATTCTTGAATATGTTGAATTTCCTTAAACTAAGTCAAGAACAAATCTAACAGCCAAATGCAGAGATGAAAAGTGTTTATTGATTCTTATACGTTAAAAATAATTAATTTTTTCTCCGAAGGAAGCTTTTGCATCCTTAATTCTTCCTTATTAACTCACTAATGTGCCGAATTTTGTTAAACCAAGTCAGGCAGAAACTAAATACAATATTAAAATCAGGTGTCAAAAAGCATTTAATAATTTTAAAAATTAATGTAATCATTGTTGGAATTTTAATTATTGCTTCTTAATTCTTGAATATGTTGAATTTCATTAAACTAAGTCAAGAACAAATCGAACAGCCAAATGCAGAGATGAAAAGTGTTTATTGATTCTTATACGTTAAAAATAATTAATTTTTTCTCCGAAGGAAGCTTTTGCATCCTTAATTCTTCCTTATTAACTCACTAATGTGCCGAATTTTGTTAAACCAAGTCAGGCAGAAACTAAATACAATATTAAAATCAGGTGTCAAAAAGCATTTAATAATTTTAAAAATTAATGTAATCATTGTTGGAATTTTAATTATTGCTTCTTAATTCTTGAATATGTTGAATTTCATTAAACTAAGTCAAGAACAAATCGAACAGCCAAATGCAGAGATGAAAAGTGTTTATTGATTCTTATACGTTAAAAATAATTAATTTTTTCTCCGAAGGAAGCTTTTGCATCCTTAATTCTTCCTTATTAATTCACTAATGTGCCGAATTTTGTTAAACCAAGTCAGGCAGAAACTAAACAGAATATTAAAATCCATTGACAAAAAAAAAAAAAAAATTTAAGAATTTTTGAAATTAATGTCATCATCGCTGGAAGTTTCTGAAATCTTAATTCTTGAAAATGTTGAATTTCATTTAACTAAGTCAAGAATAAACTGAGATCAACAGCAAATTTCAGAGAAGAAAATTTATTAATTTTTATATATCAAAATAAGTAATTTGATCTTTGATGGAAGTTTTTGAAATCGCAATTCTAATATCTTTATTTTTCAAAATGCCAATTTTCATTAAACTAGGCCAAGAAGAAACTAAACGCAGTATCAAAATACAGTGACGAATAATATTTAATAATTTTAAAAATTTAAAAAAATTAATGTTATCATCGATGGAAGTTTCTGAAATCTTAAATTTTCGCTTCTCCATTCTTTAAAATGTTGAATTTCATTTAACTAAGCCAAGAATAAATTCAGTATAACAGCAAAATTCAGAGATGAAGAATGTTTATTAATTCTTAAATGTTTAAAAAATAATTTTATTATCGAAGGAAGCTTTTGAAATTTTAGTTCTCGAACCTTAATTCAAAGAAATGCAAAATTTCATTAAAATAAGCCAAGATGAAACTAAACACAACACCAAAATCTAGTGAATAATAAGTCTTAATAATTTTTTAAATGTTAAATTTCCTTAAACCAGCCAAGAATAAATGCAGCACAATCAACTCATTTTTCCAGAAATTCCATTCACTTTTACCCGCAGTGAACCATAGCCTAGACGTGTATGACATTTGACGCCATTCATTTCAGTGATTGTGCAGCAGCATAAAACGAAACCCAATGAAGCAGAAACAGGCCCCCAAATCTGCACTAAATCTGAGCTCTAATGATCAGGAAAAAAAAGCCTGGAACAAAAACGAGACAAAAGAACAAAAGACGTAACTTAGCTACCAGACTGAAATCTCTTCAAACAAAAACTCAAACGATCACTAAAGGGAACGAAGGGGCTTCCACGGCGCCTCTGTACCAATTGCCTAGTAGAAACTAATCAATCATAAAATGCGATTTGAAACAATCCAGAGACAAAGCAATAAGCTGGAAAAATATTGATAAGGTAGTTGTTGTGCGTTGGCAAATTTGAACTCGCGTGAGAGGTTGACATTGTTAAAAAGATGATCAATACCGTCCAGGCTGAGAGTCATTAAAGCACCGATTAATTTTTTTAAAATATTGGAATATAGTAAATCAGAGATTTCAATGAGCAAATATTAAGGATATTAATAAGGTACTGTCACGAGTAAAGTCACGGAAGCGGATTCGTATATCTTTACAAATAATGATGTCAAATGAAGAGTAGATTTTGTAATTTTCTCCAAGAAAACAAGAAAAAAAGTGAAGGTTAATATTACCTCAGGAACAACTGATCACGGAATAGCGTGAGTTAGTTACATTTTGTCATTAAATTGTTTGGAAGTATCATGATTTCTGTAATGAAAATATTTAGAAATCGTGTAAAATGTATCTAATCTATATCTATACTTATAATAAAGCTCAATGTGTGTGTGTGTGTTGGCGCTCTACAGGTCAGGTCATTTGACATACAGCTATCAAATTTGGTACATGTATACCTTAGAGATCGGGAATGTGCACCTGGGGTCCCTTTTTTTGAAATTTTAATTAGAATTTTAATTATTAATTAAAAACTAACTTTCCCGCCAAAAAAATCTTCCATTTTCCCCACCGCCAACTTTTTCACCAAAAAAATCTTCTATTTTCCCCACCGCCAAATGAGTACAGCTTTATTATTTTTTTTCTCTCAACAGTAAAGAGGCTAGGGTTAACATTTTTCGGCGGATTATTTCAAACGATTCTGTTTATTTTCTTAATGTTTGATGCATTTAAAATGAAACATTGTTAATGAATCCATGTTTCAGATTCATTCTGAAGTACTTTTGAATTAAAATAAAACAGAATAAAGGAAATTAAAAATGTATCATCTGCATAGCGTTACCCCAACTGGCGTAGAAAAATTCACGCATTTGCGTTAGCGTAACTGGCGAAGAAAATTCACGCATGCGCATTGCGTTGCCATAACAACCATTATCAACGGATGATTTAAATTATTTTTAGGTTAGTTGCATGCTTTTGTAAGTAAATTGTATTTATGTTAGTTATATATTTTTTTGTATATGCTTATAGTTTTAAGTACATCGTTTTTTAAGTAGTTTTTTTTAACCTGTTTTCAATGATTTAAATTATTTTTAGGTTAGTTGCATGCTTTTGTAATTAAATTGTATTTATGTTAGTTATATATTTTTTTTGTATATGCTTATAGTTTTAAGTACATCGTTTTTTAAGTAGTTTTTTAAACCTGTTTTCGACCGATTATTTTAAACGATTCATTTTATTTTCTTAGTGTTTGATACATTTAAAATGCAACATTGTTAATGAATCGATCTGTTCATGAAGAATCTGAGGAAATTTTGTTGACAAATTCTTGAGATATTACCTAAATTAAGAAAGATATTCTTTAGTGCCCATAAAGTTTAAACGCTCAGTGACTCTATTATCGGTAATCATATTATTAAAAAAAATGCTTTGTTTCAGTAAAAAATATTATTATATTAATTGCAGATTAATCATTTACACTTTAATTTAAACCATAAATTCTACGAGGGGTAACAGAAAATGAGAGAGATACATATCACGTTATGAAGGAAGGCCTTTATAATATTATGAGTGAATTATATGACTATCAAAATTTGAAGTTTTAAAATATTTTGCTGAAGAATCTATTAAAGTTGGAGTTGCGTAAAATATTTAATGGTACGACCGGAGTTTAAGCCCCTGTTTTGCGCAATTTTTAAAAATCGCCAACAATGGCCTTGCGAAATGTTCAAAAGCAAAGGAGCAGATGTTCAATTATAGTGCATAATAAAGATTGCCAGCTTTGGTGCGTTATCGCAACTTGGCGAAGAACGGGGTTAAACTCCGGTTCAACCTATTTAATTATTAAAATTTAAACGAACATTAAGATTGGCGAACCGGCTGGTCGCCAAAGGCGGCTAGTATTATTTAAAGCTGACTTTTCTGTCTGTCACGGCTGACTAAGACTTGCGAAGAGTCTAGACATGGGGTCATGTCAATGATTTTATGTCCATAAAACGTTCGTCGTTATAGTCACACACGAAAAAAATCAAAGAGCGCATGGCTTTTGACATATAATAATTACGATCTTAATTTGTCTCGTTACAGTATATCCTTCATCTTTCTGTAAAATTCATTATGGATATTTGAATATATGATCTAATTATACAGATGGTATAAATTCCTCTCGAAAATAGAAAGCCTCTTGTGTGTTAAATGTTATGAGTTTTATTAAGCTGTCTGAAGAAAATGAAATGAGATGTGTTTTTACCGTGTTATGTATGCATTTCAATAGAATGAAAGCGTTAAATGCATAATAAAGGTATATTACAGTTAGTAATAAATGCAATAAATCTTAAAAGAATTAATATTTTTATATCCGAAAATCAAAAAGACAAGTGGAAAATTTAAAATTTGAAAACTATATTGATGAAGAATGTAAAACCCTTTTCATAAAATAAAGGCAATTTTAACAATAAGAATAAAAGCTAGAAAATTAGTTTAAAATCTTTAAATAAAGTAAAAATACTTATTCTTTTTTACTGTTTTTAAAGTATAATGTTTGCTCATTTTCGAATAATAGGTATGTTTGATTATCTGTGATATAATTTATTGTTATCTTCTTGTCTATTTGGAGACCAGCTGATAAGCCAAAAATATTATTCATACCTAAATTTCATCAAACCATTTAGATGTAAATCCATGTGTCTGATTCCTACAATTGCCATATGTTACAGCCATATTGTTTTAAATGTCTTTCATATGTTCTATTCATTATGTACATAGACTTTTCCGATAAACACCAGTCTCATGACATCATAACACTATTAAAAACGTAATGTGCAGGTCATCAATCTATTAGGGTGTCCCAAAAGCTTCTTTCTCATTGCGCTATGAATGACCTTATCTGACTCTGCTTGTGCAAATATGTAGACTTATCTATTAGCCGTCTATGTCATCGGTTTCGGTCGTACCAAAGCTCTACTACACCCTAAGCCGGGACTACCCCCCCCCCCCCAAAAAAAAATTCTTTTGTCTGTTTGGTGGGATTGGAAAGCTACGAGCTCCTCCCTCAAGGTGAAACAAATTCTACGAAATACTGTCATCAGTTGGATCAACTAAAAGTTGCCATAGCGAAAAAACAAACAAACAACAACAACAAAAAGAAACCCCGACCAGAATGAATGAACCGACGAGGCGTTGTTTTTCATCATGTCAACGCGAGACCACATATTGCATTAGTCGTAAGAGAGAAGCTCTTACAGTTTGATTGGGATGTTTTACCGTATCCTACATACTCTACCGATCTCGCTCCATCCGATTATTACTTCTTTCTGTTCTTAAAAAAATTCTCTTTGCAATAAGCGCTTTAAATCCATCAGCGAAATAAAAGCGCACCTCGAGGATTATTTCTTGTCCAAAACACAACAATTTTGGAACGAAGGCATAATGAGGCTTCCTGAGAGATTGAAGAAGATAATAGAACAAAAGGGTTCTTATATAACAAAATAAATAATATATTAAACAGTAAATATTGTCTATTTATTTCATAGTAGAAATAGGAAAGAAACTTATGGGACACCCTAATATTAATTTTCACAGTATTATAACTCCGCTTTTTTATTCATTTTATAGTTTACATAAAATTAAACAGACTCTTTCTTCTTTAATTTTTAATTACGGAAGAAAATCAAGCGATTCCATATTTGATGAAACAATGGAAATGGTTTGAATTTCTGGGCATAAAGTAACGTAACCTTATGTAACAGAAACACACTCACTCATTCCTTTATCAAATTTGGTGCTAGTATACCTTGTGGGTAGAAATGTGCATCTTAGAGCGATTTTTTTTTTAGAAATGCTAGCTAAAATTTTAATTTGGGGAAAATTTACCTGAATTTTGATATTTTTCCGTAATAATTTTCGAAAATATTACAAACTACAATTATTGCGCAAAAATTAATTTCATGCCTGCACAAAATTTAATAAAACTGTCGTTTTAATAATAACAATTCATTATTAAAACGACACTATTTATTATTAAACGAGTGCACATTTTTTTCTTAATATTACAATTTCTAAAAAAAAAAAAAAAAAAAAAAAAAAATGCATTTCCCCCTGCTATTTCAAGAATTGATTGCATTGTCCTGAAATTCAAACCGCTTTCATTAATTTGTCAAATATTTCATCGCGTGTTATTCTATTCCTTTGTTAAAAGTTAAAGAAAATCTGTATAATACGAAACGAATAAAAAAGGTAAAGTTACAATACCCCGAAATTTAGAAGAAAAAAAAATGAATCACACATTTGCGTTTCTAATAGCACTGTGATGTCATGGAACTAGTGTCTATGAGAAAGGTTAATGTCCGCAATGGGTACAGCATGCGCATGATAATTTAAATAACAAGGTTTGCATATCTGAGAAGTTAACAGAACTAAGGACATGAAGTTATATCTAAACGATTTAACAAAAATTAAATAACCAATATTCTCCGTAAAGTATCAAATCGCGAAGGCAACTAATGTTAAATGAAAATGTTTAATAAAATATCCACAATGTGTCCGAAAATGGCCATTATTCTGGAGCAATGAAATAAATATATCATTTACGGTATGGTTTTAATTACATTTAAAATGTGATATTTTAGAATTCGATTTTTCAATTGAAGTACTTTTTTACAATAAATAGATTCAGCTAAAAAACTATTTGCAAAGAATTCAGAACTAATAATATATATCAGTTATTGAAGAATATGAAAAAAAACATCATTTTTTTTCAATTTATTGTTATTTCATTTCATTAAAGTTAAGCAAATGTTTGTCAATCGCTTAAGTGTTTACTGCAGCACGTTTTATTCCAAATAGATCTATCAGCGTCACAAAGAACCAATCGGACAATGGATTATTCTTCAATCAGTTATCATTAAGCTTACTGTCAAATAATAAATCATTCTTATCACGGTATAAATGAGTAAAGAAACCGATAATTTGCTAAAAAGGGGCAGTGCTTTTTCAAGGTCTTGAATATCACAGAGCTTTTTATTACTAGGTTTGTGCCCATTTCTGGATTTGAATCGAAAGTAATTTGTTCGTTTCCTTATTTGAACTGATAGGTAATTTTAGTATTTCTATTTTCCAGAATGGCAACAATAATAAAATATCTTTCTTAAACAAATTTTTATTATTGTAGTCTTGATAATCTAAATTTGCCTAAACTTGCCCCCAATAGTAGCCTAGATGTTGAGAATTCGAAGCAAGGCAAGAGCGTTAAACGGAAAACAAATCACAGCCTGTCGTTATCAGTAAACATAGGGCGACGTAAACCATAAACTTCTGCTCAGATTTTGAATTACGTTTTGTAATATTTATTAACAGTAACCTCTAAGGACCATATGGTCTGATAGGAATATTAGTTGCGTTTACATAGTTTTAATTAAATCTAAAATAAATTGATGAAATTCATTTATTATTCAGTTTCTAATTGTGATTGACATTAAAGCCAAATAATTTTACTAACCTTCCACATGTTCTGTTAATTTTGAACATAAACTTTTCTAATGTAATACACTCCCATGAAATTGTATATTATCAAAAGCATAACTAGTCATGTAACTAAGTTTCTAATTGCATGCTGTCTTTCATAGCAGTGTAACTTCACTTTCCGATTTCTTAGGTAAAAACGTGCTGAATAAATAGAAGCTTTCTTCATTAGCTTTCAGCAGTGGAAGAATAAATAGTGAAGTGAGATAAAATATTTGGCGGAATAGTGAAAATGGTTTGAATTTCATTGCAGCAATGAAAATTATTATTAAAAATTATGTAAGAAATGATTTAGACATTTTCTTATGAAACTACATTGAGATAATACAAAACACATTGTTTAAAAAGATTTTTAAAAGGGTGTAAAAAGAACTTTTGCGCAATAGTATTTTCAGGAATTAGTATACATAATCTTTGCCTTCAATGTATATCCATGCCAATTTTTTGTCATTTTAAAGCTCTGCGTGGGAGAATTTCAAAATTTACGCTCACGCGTTCACCCACGCACACAAAAATATAAACAATAAAACCTACGCATATATTCTCCTATATTATTAATGGAAATACTTACAAGTATTAATACAGAATAAATTTGTGTATTTTATTCAATAACCTTTTGTTTCGCTATTAAAGTGCGCCGTTTTAACCCTTTCTCGGGCCGTGGGATGTATGCTTCCCACCAAATTTGTATGAAATTATGTAGGTTGGAATAAGTTCTGACAAATTTTTTTAGTAAGTCAGAAACTTAGATGCTTCAGCTCTTTATCTCAAACAAAATGATGTGTCTTGATTAGTTACTTAATTATTAATTAACCAAATGAATTAATTAATTAAATTAAATTTATCTAATAAGCTAAATGAATCTCTTTTCTTATTCTAATTTCAAGCCTAAAAATATTTTAACATAATATGACTAGAAAAAAAAATGTCCCTTTAAAGGGTTAAAAGAACTTCTACTAATAAATCGTTTTCGTGAATTCAACAGTCCTCAAGTTTGAAATCTACTGGGTTACTGAGAGTCTATTCTATTTTCTCGTATATAGGAAGTATTGCAATTGTGAAAAAAAAAATCGATCAATTCATTTCTTTATTTTTAGATTTTTCTGAGTATTGTTTATTTTTAGATTTTTCTGAGTATTGATGGCATTATTTAAAAATTGTGTCTGTTCGTGCATCCACAGCATCGATGGATGAAATGTGTCATGCTATATTTATTCATTTATTGAATATCTGTATTAAATTTTAAGACAAATCTTTAAAGGGAAATCGGTGTGTTAATAAACAAAGTAGCTGATGTATCCGTTAAGGAATCTGGATTAAATAAATAAATAAATCTTTATGTCAAAGTGATAGATTTTAACAAAATTTGAATAAAATTCATTAAAGGAAAATGACTTGCCTGTCTATTCTGTATATGCATGTGCATAGAAAATAGATAGAACAAAAATGCATATGAGCTAGATGGGTGAAGCTTGGCATTTGCCTTTACATCGAAATTTTAGATATGTGAAATTCTGGCGCCATTAGTGAAAATGGAAATTTTTATGTCCATTCCTTGAGTGAATGGAAACTGTTTCAGTTGAGCGAAAGCTCATCTATCCTTTATCGAAATTTGAGATTTATAAAAAAAAATTATAAAAAAACCTATTTTATGTAATTGGTAACACAGCAAAATCTATTTCCTTCACTTTAAGGGGTCTGGGACACAAAAATCGCAAATTTTCAAAAATTTTTTTAGCTGAAAAAATTTTGCATGCTTTTCTGCTTAAAATGACATTTAAATCATGTTTCTGTCTTAATTAGAACGAGAGATATCATAATTTTTGTTGACCACTGCTTTGAAATTCCAACTGTCAAAAAGGCGTTGCCATGGCAACTTCATCTATTTAAATGTAAACATACATTTCCCGGACCTGTTTTAGCTTAATTTTTGATTTTTTTTGAAATAAATTTTTAAAGAATTTATTTTAAATCCTAGATTTAGTTTGTATGCAACTCAACTCCTTCAATAATGAAGTGAAACGAAGAGATTCAGTGTTTATTAGAACCTCTGTGTTTACATTTCATGAGACAACGTGCTTTTTAATTTTCTGCTCTAAAGTTTGTTTTCTTAATTGTAAATGTAAAATTAAATTAAAAAAAACACTTGTGAGGAAGGGAGGCGTCTCTTATGCATCTGGAAGCTTTTAAATGTATTTAAATAGTTTTAATTCTTATAAATTTTATTTTTAAACTTTAAGCGCATTTTTAACCATGTTGCGTTTTTTCATTATTTGTTGTGATCAAATTGATATAAGTCCAGATCATATAAAGATAGAGGTCTGAAATTTGAAACACATACTTTTTAAACTGTTTGCCTTAAT
The DNA here is from genome assembly GCF_947563725.1 of Argiope bruennichi. Taxonomy (NCBI): domain Eukaryota; kingdom Metazoa; phylum Arthropoda; class Arachnida; order Araneae; family Araneidae; genus Argiope; species Argiope bruennichi. The sequence goes on from NC_079156.1 coordinate 73,439,685, forward strand.
TTTGATTCAGTAAATTAAAAAAAAAATTACTTTTCAAGATATGAATTTTTTTAAAAAAAGTACCCAAGATTTTTCAAAATTTTCATTCAAATTTTTTAAATTTTTTTTTAATTAATATTTTTTAAATTGCCAAATCAAAATGAAAGAATACATATTTGTGTTTGATTTAATGAAAAAATTTTGAAAATTGATCAAAAATATTTTGAGTTATATCGATTTAAAGCAACGTCACTTTTTTTAAAAAAAATTTAAATTTTAAGTTTAAAAAATTTTTTTGAAAACTTTTGTGTTGTGATTTTGCTTATTAATAAAATGGTTGATCAGTACAAAAAAATTTCAAAATTTTAAATTAATTCATAAAATTTTTTTCAAAATGTGTCCCGGACCCCCTTAAATAACTTCGTCTTTATTTTATTTTCTTCACGTTCTGTTATTAAAAATTGTAATATCGCTTTCCTGCAGTATTAATATAATAGCTGAAGAAAGTGATTTACAGTGAATGTTAATGGATACTATGTCGACCGTCCTCATATTTGGCGACAAAAATGAAATTTCTGAAAAATACAAGAATTATTCCGATATTAATAGAAATAGAAATCCAAAGATCCTTCTAAAAATTTCCATGCCCCATTGGGAAAGTATAAAAGTCAAAGTGATTAAGCAATGAATCAATTTTATCTTTGTTGATCGTAGGGGTGATTTCTCCAATTGTTTAATGCTGAGTATCGATATTATTAAATTATCAATTTTTTGCCTGCTAAGTATTGTTAGTGTCTACAAGTGTTGTTGTGTGTAGCTTCATAATTCTTTTCGTCACCTGTGTTTCTTTTTTTATACGGCATATTTATAGAATAAAGCATCATTTTTTATCATCCAGCGTACTGGATTTCTTAAACACACTTACATTACGATTACCGTCCAATACTAAACGTGCAATACAATGATTTAGGAAGATCTTTATATTACAAAATCCTAGTTGGAACTTGCATTCTCTTATCCCCTAGACGAGACAGACTGCAAGAGTAAAAAATTTCTGCATTTTGGGATTATGAAAACCTTTTTTTAATAGCTAATCAATTTATTTTTGCATATCAACAGATTTCAAACTTAATTAAAGCGTTGATGACTTATTTTAAGTTATTTATTTTATTTTAGTAATTTATAAATATATATATTATTGTGATAAGTGTGAATATATATATGTTTTCACGAATTCTTTTTTTAATGCATATCATGAAAAAAAGACGCCTTTAGTAATCAAATTCTTGAAAAATAAATTAAAATTATGGACTAATGATTTCTTTCCAAATGTAAGCATTAATTATTAATAAATTCCATAAAAATATGAGATGAAATATTACTGTCTCTAAAGTCTTGTCATGTGTAATGATATAATTAAATATTTCATTAAATTATAAATAAATATATAATAATACTTTGATTTGATTAATATGATTTTAATAATTCTATTTGGTCCTGCCTACGTCTTGCAACTTATTGCAATCTTATTATTTTATGATTCATCGAATTGTTTTGTTAATAAAGCATCATGACACGTTTATAATATTTTTAATCGACTACAAACCTTTCTAAACTCAGCTGCATAGTCGTAAATCCGCCACTGACAGTAAGCCACTGCGGCACAAATATAAGATAATTAAATGTAAAATGGGAAAATCATTTCATAATTGCGTGAAGAATTCACTATTTCCATTTTTATTCATATTCAAGTAAATTAATTTAATAAAATCAACGACTCTTAAAAAAGCCTGCAGAATCACACATTTTTTTCTCAAAAAAAAATCACAAAAAAAAGACCCTCTTTTTTCCAATATCAGTTTATTATTTTTCATTTTTATAAAAGAAATGTCGATAACATTAATAAAATTAAGCAAAAAAAAGTAATGAAAAGCCTTTTATTTTTTAATGACTGCTTTAAATTGAAAAAAAGTAATTGGTGAAAAAAAATATATTTTCGATTTATTAAAGTCTGCAATTTTGTGAAAAAAAAGTGCTTTTTAAAGCAGACGTATGCGGAGATAATTATTTCTTCTTCCGAGTTTTCTTACTTTTTAATCATTAGTTTTGAATTCTTTCTTCAGATATCAAAAGAGTAAATTTTAAAAGTCCAATTAAAATTAAAAATATTTCCGTTTTATTACTTTTGCAGTGAGATATTATCTCACACATATCATTCGAAAGCCAAGCTTTAAAAATTTAGAGCACAAAAGGATTGTTATTGAGTAGAAAATTGTAATGGTATAATAAAACTGAATTCAATATATTTTTAAAAAAGTATTAATTTCTCAAACACAAGAGAAATAATATATTTTTGTCTTTTATAATATTCTTCAAAATGTAGAAAGACTTTCTTGCTGCGATAATATTTCCTTATAATAAAGTTATATTCATTGATCTTAAATTTAAGCCGAACGGTTTATAATACGGAAACTAGGATAAAGCTCTAAAATATATAAATATTCGAGACAATCCTGTAATATAACTGAATGTTTATTATAATAATTATAATTTTAATTATATATATAAGCTATAATTTTATGTATTCAACTTTATATTGCGTGTGTGTGAGGAAGCCATTAAGACCAATTTCGACAAAATATTTTATTGAAATTTTTAGCAACCATTTAAATTATTTTAGCGATTTGAATGCCGGTGCACCGACTGGTCACTAGCTTTTAAATAAAAATTTAATTAAAACTTTGCTAATCTTTTCTAGTCAGCATTTTCTTCTTAAAAATTAACTATGTACCAAATTTGTTAGTTTTAGACTAAAACAATCTGTCTTGCAGAACTTTCTCAAAGATTTTTGCGTCATGCATATTAACATTCATGGCTTTTGTAAATGGTGTCCAGTTGATAAGAATTATCATATTAAAATAAAGTTACACACTTCAAGATTTTTAATGCATTTTTGCATAATGTATATAATATGTGTGGTTTTTATTAATAGTATCCAACTAACAAACATTATTATGTTAAAATACAGGTATGAAATTCAGGTTACTGTATCATGTATATCGTAGCATGCATTATTACAGTTAACACCAAGCACTAATAAAGTTAAAACCTGCGAAAATGACTTGAAAAAAACCTTTTCTTATACTCTCTAATAAAACGGTTTATTCCACTACCGATCCCCTCCAAGAAAGAAATTATGAACTTTGCCACAAAGTATTAATACCACAAGTGCTCAGGTTTTTATTTTAGGTCCAATCTCACACATTAATGCTGCGTATTTTATAGAAAAGAAAACGAATGTTTGTGTATTATTTGCATTATTATTGATAACCACTTGGCGAAGAAGTTAAGAAAAATCAATCAACCTATCGTGCGAGGATTGGGTTGTGTTTTTGACGATAATGTGCTGGGATGCGGTTAATACACAAGTACCAGAAAATCAACAAAGCATTTTCGATACCTTTTCCCGACAAATTGCAAGCAAATTGAGACATAGAACTACATAGTCACAAGATCGTATATCAAATTTCATTTATTTAATTCAATGCGAATTACTGCATTTACATGCTTGTGAAAGCAGAGACCGACAAATGGGAAACACTTTGACAAATTTGGCTCATTCTTTGATAAGAATCTACACTTTAGATGCTAAAACTGTAAACCAAGTCTCATTTACCCAAAATGTTGCAATTTGAATTACAGATCGATAGAAGGTCAACCTCTTAACAGATTGAATTCGAAATTCAATGCGTTTCTACAATGTAGATATAAAGCATCTGCATCTATAACGTAGCACAATCCATCTAACCTTTTTCGTTTTGTAGTTGCCATTGTACTCGCATTCGGACAAATTATTCCATATACCGAGTTTTATCTTTATAGCTCAAAACTTTCTACAGTTATAGTATTTGCAGAAGATACACACAATTTCATTTTTTTAAATGATGTTTTGGTTTGAGGTTTTTGAAGGCACAAAATGCACAGGCAGAAAATGGGCGATTTTTTGGTTTTGAGGCATCAATTTTTCGGTTTTAGGGTTATTAGAAAATGATTTAGATGGTTGTCACATTTGGCGACTTATCTTTAAAAAGTTGCAACTTGGCGCGAAAGTCCGCCATGTACCTAATTTTCCTGTCTGTTCAATACAAGACAAGGTCGAAAGAAGTAATCGCCCGAAGAAGCATAGTGAAGGAAACGGGGAATCAGCACGAACAAGCGAGGGAAGGTATCGGAAGTTTATATGTATATATATAAGTTTTGGAGACCGAAAGATTTTGAGATGGGGGGGGGGGGGAACCGTCGTTTTTTTAAATATCGACGCATGCGTCATCTGATAGTCACGTGGTTGTCTCAAACCGGTTTAAACTCGTGTTAATGACTTAATTTAATTAAGATAAACAATGACTACAAAATACTAATGTTGTTACATAATAACTTGAAATTTGCGATAGTAAATTTCTTTTCTTTTTTAATCAGTGAGATCTGAAGTTCAAAGGTTCGTCAAAATCTTGAATTGATTTTTTAATATTTACAATACCTTCTCTTTAAATATTTCGTATAAGTGAAAATAAAAATGGAACATTTCTTTTGATATATAACGGATCCTATAGGCTACGAAATGAAGAAGAAATTTAGAGACCAATAATGTTCTCTCTGTTTTGTAAATAGAATAATCTCTTTTGGTCAACCTAGTAAGCGAAAAAAAATATCATACGTAAGATGTTTCTTCTGTGGTTATTTGATTCGCCACGTTAAACAGGTTAAAGGACCTCCTGCGCCTTCAGATAACACCCTGAAGAACTGTAGATGCACAGCAAAAAAGAATTTAGCACCGTAAGATTCTGTGCCTATCTACTATGGAAACAGACGTCCTGGAGGAAAGGGTAAATGCATCGATCGTTTTCCGGAACGTCAGGATAAGCTTCATTTTTTGCTTTAGCGGTGTTCATGGAATCTCTTAATTTGAGATGGTTACACATCAGTAAATGGTAGTCGTGTTTACAGGCTATCAGTGGGATTTTTTTTTAATTTAATGTACACAAAATATTGTGGCAGAATAAACAAGATTGCTCAAAACAAATGCACAAATTATAAATGGCTATAATTTTCTTATCAAAATATTATTAAGAAAGAAAGTGGCAACAATTGCTTCTAATAATGAAGGATAATGTATATGCTCTGTTTGTATATTGCCGTTCTGTTGGAACGATCGTTTGAACTACTAAAATTAAAAATTTTGATGTAGAACTACTAAATTTAGCATATTATATATATATATATATATATATATATATATATATATATATATATATATATATATATATATATATATATATATTAGAAACTAAAAATGTCAATTCCTGAGCTATTTTGTAGTAAAAAAATTAAATAGAAAAAAATTTATTTAAAAAGTGAATTAGTAGAATTTAAAAAAAAAATTAAATTTTAATTAATAAAAAATTAATTCATGCTTTTCGAAGTTTAAACTTTTAAAAATATTATTGAAAGAAAATATTTTCAACATTTTTTGAAATTTTAAAATATTTTTTTATTGATAGCAATTTACCTCCTAAGCATTTTTTTTTCTTAATTTTGTCGTATTTTTAAAAAATTAGTAGTTTTCAGAAATATATTTCTTTATTGCAATAAAATTTAAATGGCTTTCATTGTTTTCTCAAATATTTAATTGCATGTTGTTGTTTTTTTGCCATTATTGAGTATGTTTATTAGCTGAAATATTCAAGTGAGGATTCAGAATTTGTTGTCGCAAAAGACAATGTGTCATTAGTAATAGATCGCCCAAATGCTTAGATTGTTAAAGAAATTAGAATATCTTAAATCCCAACTCCATTAAAGAGGTTCATATACAAGAAAAGAGAACGAGTGTAAGGCTATAAAAATGCAATGGCTTAATTTCTATCACAATTCGACGCTTAAAATTTCTTTGTGATGGAAAAAATTAACATAATGTTATGCTGAAGAGATTTAAACGGAATTGAACACAGCCAATATTCTAAGGAAACCAGCCATATTTTTGCAAGAAGTTATAGAATAAAGAGATACGTTTAAAGCTGTATTTGCAATTTTAATACAAATTTGCAGTTTGCAAATGTGATTTCTCTTGGTCACATAAATAATATCTATACATGTAGACTGGCTCATTATTGTGTAAAGTATTCTCTACTTGTAAATTCTCTATGTGCTAAGTTTGTTCGCCGTTGTAAGCAAAAGAAAAGGCAACATTGATTTTACAGTATATCCTAATCAAATGAAGACGCAAGAATTAATTCGCAGGATTAAGGATTTCCACGAGAAAAATATGCAAGTGACTATAGATTGTGCGATATATGACTATGAACGTCTGGTTTCGTAACGTTTGGTGAGAAATGGATATAACCCATGTGACCAATAGAACTCACAATTATTACGTGTGCACACAAAAAATATAATCTGTAATCTCTTCTTTACTAATAATACAGATGATTGTACGTGCATATCTGCGTATTGGCGCTCTACCGGTAAAACCATTTGACCTACAATGCTAAATTTGGCTCTCATATTTCGAGAGTGGAAATGCACCTCGAAGCAAATTTTTTGTAATCTTAATTAAAATTCTATTTAAATAAAAATTTAGCTGAATTTTGGCGTTTTTCTGCGATAACTGACGTGTCGTCTGATGACATGACAATTGTGTCACCTGATGAACTTGAAACGATAAAAATCGAACAAATAACAGAAAATGCAGACGCGCTAAAAAACAAAAAATGAAATTAATTAGCTTTCAGAAAGGCTTTTATAATTTAAATTATGCGAAAATAAATTTATAATTCTTGGTTTTCTAATTTTGCTCCTAGTCTAATGAATGAAGGTTGGAAACATCCCTTAACAAATCCGCACTTTTTGTCGTGGGTTAGGTGATAGAATATTTGATCTTAGCAGGAAACAATCAACTGATAATCAATGGAAAATGGTATTTTGCATTATTCGAAAAATGGTTTCAAGAAATTCAAAAAAATTAACGAGATTAAAATGATGGATTAAAAAAATCTCAACTTTTTTTAAATTTTCCGAAAAGAGCGATCATTTTTTTTAAAAAAAAATTCAAACTACTGTAAAACACCTGATGGATAAAACAAATTTCCTTAGAACGATGATTATCTGTTCTGTATGATGGGTGCAATGATTTTTTTCTATAATCATGAGAAACAACATCCAAAAGGGCACAAAATAAAAAAAAAAAATGCTGAATTAAATTGTAAAATTCAAGCTTCGAGGTGCACTGAGTCACCATAACAATTACATGTGCGCCAAATTTCTTAGCTGTAAGTGCGATATATTTGTCTGCACACAGCAAAGACACAAAGCACTTCCTTTTTACTTTCTCGTATACGCAGTACAAAGAAAGTATAGTAATCTTTAAAAAATTCGAATTCGAGATTTTGATGAACCTGCACCTCACACATATACTTCACTATGTTCCAAAAACACATTTTTGGAAAATGTCCTTCTGTCTGTGACAAAGATGACTAAAAAACGATTTGATCTGGAGAAATGACGGTTTGTATACGGTCTTTATACCTAATTTTTAGATTTCTATCAAATTCTGAGCAAAATCCGCTTTAGGAAAGTTTGTCCGGCTATTAGAATATACGTAAGTTAACATGAGAATAACAAAACAAAGAGAACCGTATAGATAAAACTCAATACGCAGAATTAACATTTATTGTCCAGACACTTATCAATTATTAACTTATTATTTGAGGCAAATAAAACAAGGGATTGATCGTCTGTCGGTCTGTACTTTTAGAAACACGCAAACGCAGTAATTCAAAAAAGCAATGACTTAAATATATCAAATTTCATATGTGATTGCATAACTAGTCGTATAATTCTGCGTCAAATTTTTATCTCAATCGGTTGGGAAAAACTTGTTTTAAACACAAATTCTATTTTCGGATACTCTTATCCACAAGCCAGGGATTAACCGCCAAATAACTCGCCAAGGAGGACACGAGATATTCAGTAAAAATACTAAATTCACGCCAAATATTCGTATTTCGTAACTAGGTAAGCTAATGCTACGCAAGGCGTTCTCTAGGATAACATCTTTTTAAAGAGTATGCGAGAAAGTTTTGAGGAGACCATTCTCGCTTGTTTGAATATAGATACAGTGCTGCTAAAAGAAGAATTTGCATTATTTTTTTATTTGTTAAGAAGCTAAAAAAACACAATTTTTTTAATATTTGTCGATGGACAATTAAGTATTAAAGAAAAAAAATTTTTTTTTTTCGAAAAATGAACCAGATTTTTAACATTACATCAAATAATTTTCATATTCTTTCTAACTTAATAAGTCTGCAGATGTTTGTCATTTGCAATCTCAATCGTTCATTTAGTTAAAGCCAATAACGCCAACCTCATACATCTTCATTTTGCGAGACACTCCAACAATATGAATTTAAACTGTGCCTTAATTTGCTTGGAAAACATGAGGGCAGCGGTATAATTTACGATGCTATAAAGATAATGTCGCCTGTTATTCTCTGGCTTTAAGTAATGACTCTTTTTAAAAGGTTGAAAAATGCAGAGCTAGAGAAAATTTCTCTATTACTGGAAGAATATTGTCTACAGAAGGGACATTTTGCTTGTTATTTTGATCATTTTGAAGAGCATCCTCATTTTTGTAATGGTTCATCATAAAAACTTTATGATTATTCGGTGGAATTATAGTAGAAAGAATTTGGGTTAAAGTAATGTCCAGTTTTACTAAATACAGGCTTTTAAAAACATTAGCTAGTTAAGCATTGTGGTATTTGAACTTTCGTGTTCTGAAACAGGCTTTGGGTGAACAAACATATTTACAAAATTGTATTATGAAATAGGAAGGCTTACACAACTTGCAAGCTTTAAATTATGATGTTATTGTCCACAGATCCCATCTTTAACAACTAATATCTCACGTTATTTCTTGTTATGTATTAATGAGAGTTGCATTTTTCCCCCTATTAATTTGAAAACAATTTAGGATCGCGCTATGAACGTTTTATTTTGCCATACATTATTCATTTTGAAAAAATAAAAGAACAAGCATAGTGCAAAATAAATATGCAATTAGATGATGCTTGTGATGACGTTTATCATGCAGTTTAACATTCGATAATTTACTTTTTTGGATTCTACTGTTTTGTTTAACCTTGACCACTAAGTAAACTAGCGGAAGTGGTCACTCTAAATCTTTCTCTCATACTCGCCTTACATAACATTGGCGAGTTAACAAGAGTCTTTCGTAATTAAATTAATGTTAATGTTTACACATTGCTAAAACATATGCATTATTTTCCCCTTAATTTAGCATTAGTCTCTTAACTCTGTTACCTTTTTTCGAGTTTAAATTCACAACAGGATTTTAATTGATGCGATGCGTGTATTAATTACTTTTATGATGCAGATTTCATACAAGTTTCACTGGCTGATTATAAATTTCATAAAAATTACCTTTAACTACGTAAAGAAAATAACATAAAAACTTAATTACGCTCGTAAAAATTCAAAAAGTGCCTCCGCGATATCAGGAATGATGATGAATTATCTATTAATGAAGGTCGTGTGGCGAGCTGAAGAATTGTAAGACTTTTCTTTAGGGGTAGGGATTAAATATAGTTAATGGAAGGTAAAATATTTAGTTGAATTGTGTCACATTAGGCTTTAATATTTCATCTGTAAAATAATAAATCACAATTTGTATACATCTGTTTGTCTGTTAGCACTCTACAGGCCACATAATATCACCTAAAAATTACAATTTTCACATTAAAAAAACAACTACAAATACACTTTGGACAATGGAGTCGATTTTTGAAATTTTAATTAATTAAAAACTAAGCAAGAGTTAAGTAAAGAGTTTATTTTTTAAAAAAACTGGAGCACTCCAGTTTTTTTTCTTTTTTAAATTTTGAATAAACTTTTATATAAGGCCAGCTTTTATTAAATATTTTGAAATTTGTTTGCATTTGCTATTAAGGCTTAACTTCAGAAACAAACAATGGTGAAAACTATTTTTATGTTTAATTGTTATATATATATATATATATATATATATATATATATATATATATATATATATATATATATATATATATATATATATATATATATATATAGTCTATCAAAGTTGGTTGGCATGACTATTACCATAATGGGTACTGAAGGTAACTATCCTACTGGTACATAACGTTACGAATCTGTGATGCGGCTTCCTAGCATTCCATAGGAGGTCCCAGAGCTTGGCGACCATTTGGCGACGATTTCGGAGACTTTGGCGCCAAAATAGATTATACCCGAAACATTGAGAATTTTCCCGAACCGTCCAGTAGGAACCGAGATACGCCTCGAACGTTCCTGATTGGCTTAGAGGCTTCTAATCCCGCCTCCTGAGACCTATAAAAGGAGCTGCAGCTGCCGGGGAGTCGTCGTGAATTGAGTAGAGTAGTCGGAAGCGACAGAGAAGAGTAGTCGGTATCGACGGTGAATTGAGTAGCGCGAGAGTTGTCGGAATCGACGGTAAAGAACTGGCCTTCCAGAGAAAAGCGGGGCAGTGACGGAGTGAAGCTAGTGCTGAACTAAGCAGTGCGCTACCGTCTGTCTGTCTTGTTATATGCTGAACATGATCGGCTGAAGATAATCGTCTTCTGTGCTGTATATAGTTGTTGTTTTTGTGCTGTCCTGTGTGTCTTCGTGTAAAGAAACGTCGTTGTTTTATCTTCTACTGCCGCCTGGTGATTGAGCGTTCTTTACACCATATAACATCCACTATCCAAACGAACCCCGGAAATTTCGTAACAATATCATATTATATGTCTCATACATATAATCTTCTAAAGTTCATTATCATGTGATGCCACTCACATACAAAGAACATTTCATTAATAGAAAAACTCGTAATTAAGTTCTGAAAATATTAAAACAATGTATTTTCTTCCAAACCAAGAGAAATTTTCAAAATTTGATAGCTCTCACACATCAAGAAAAGGTTGAAAATAAATTACAAAATTGCATTTTCACAAACATGAAACACTTTGAATTAAATTGAAACGTTTTAAAGAGCAATGTACTTTAGCAAAACATTTCATACTGTAAACCAAATTGAAACATACAGAAGTCGAAACGATGGTTTTGGCGACCGAATAATTAAATCCGCAAATGACAGGACGGTTATGCAGATTAAATCTCAATCTGCTCTCAGACTGCGACGTACATCATTGAAGGATTAGACCCCCATTAACTTGCCATTCTAGTCATTTAATTAAATGCATCGACTGCATTTCAATTGTCTATTCAATGAACTGTATGAAATGAATTACGAAATAGGAATTCAAGACGCCTGAAAGATTTTCTGCTAATATTTGGGCTTTAATCTGAATCAAATAGATATTTTTCGAAACTCATTTGCTAATGGTTCATCATAAACAAATTTTAGTTACAGTATTTACTTTTATATCAAAATATTTGTTCTGTTTTACAATAGAGTATCTAAATATTTAAAGTAATAATAAAAATCAAAGAACCAGTCCCCTAGCAACAATCACAAGCCCGATTTTACCAATTTTTGTTTCATATTAAAGAGTATGGCACTTAGAGGTCATCAATGTTCGCTTGACTACTCCACCCCCTAATGTTTTTGGAAGAAATTTTAAAAGCATTATTTTATTATACATACCATATGGGGGGGGAACAAGACAAAATTTCTGAACCTCAATTAATATACCGATTTTGCACATTTCTATTTGATTTGGAAGTTCATGATTCTAGATGCATCATAAATAGTCGTCTGCCTCTCCCATTCCTCCTTTTTGTAGCTAGATCTCACGAAATAATAATTTGAAATACCCTCATAGTTTCAACAACTGTTCTGACCGCCTATTTTATTGACCATCTTGACCTCACAATCGGAATGCTCTAGGTTTGTTGTGTGAAAATAATCTGAAATAGTACTTTCTTTTGTAAAGGGATTTATCAAAGTTAGTTGGCATAACTAAATGAATACTGTTAATATGGTGGGTGAACAGTTAGTCGCCAAAGGGAGCTAGCAATTCCAAAAAAATTTCTGTTTAAACAGGAGAGATTCATCACAATATCGAGGCCGTATTTATTAATGACTAAAATAAAATTCACTTTCTATATGTCTTACATGAGAAAGCTAAAACCTTAGAAGAAGTAAAAAAATTTGAGAGTGAAGAAACGATTTAGTTATAAATATATATAATAAATATAACTCTTTTCCATTTTTTGGGGAATAATAGAATTAACAATAGAAATATAGAGAAAAATTACGATTCTTTTACCGTATCATGATTTTTTATTCACGTTTTTTACGTCATTTAATTAAATTGTTATATTCTCGTTTTTAGTCTTTCATCGTATTATTACGGAAAATTATTGAGAGGATTTATGATGAGAAATCCAGCATTTTCGATTTAAAAAAAAATTAATCTCCATTTTAAGACAGAAATCGTGTTGAAATACCGAACACAAAGACAGTATTTCAGAACTGACGAGCTTCATTCCACAAGAAATCAACATAAATAGCACAGCACACAATAAGTGCACACAAAGACAGCATTTCAGATATCAGCAATACATATGCAGGCACCAGATCGATAACTCAATAACATCATATCACGTAAATAACTCAGATTGCAGCTAGAGAGCACGCTTCGTGATCACATTCTAAACAGAGAATTCCCATGCCTGGCTGAGGGTTTCTCATATAATTTCCGTGATATAATATTGAAATTTCTAGAAGGATATATGAATCTCTAGTCGTACATAGATATCGACGTAATTCTTGTGTTTTGCAGAACCTTCATTATTGTTCCTAAGATACCAAATGGTCACCAAGTTTGTCGCTAATGACGGGGTCATTAACCTGTCATCCGTTCAACATTCATTAATATATTTATAAACTTATTTTCCTTACTATAAAGCTATCTGTGCTGGAAAAAATATCGAAGACAAATATTAATATTCAATATTAACTGCATTTGAGCACAATCTGGTTCATGGGGAATACTGATTGTCTTTATTTAGCATTAAATCTCTAATGCATGACTTGAAGTTCATGAATTTTTACAGCAAACCATTTTTCAGAATCGTAATAAGCCTTAATTCATAAAATTTTAATAACTTTGCACCTATTCTTTTTATTATGTACATAAATATTGCACCCATTTGAACCTTGAAACTATTTTTTTTATTACGGGCGTAAATATATCTCTAATGTCGGTGAGTGCCATGATGTAATAATGGCTTTAAAAACTTAATTATAATAAATTGCTTCACATAAAATGGAAAATCACTCTGCTTCAAACTGCATATATCATTAAAATATTATAATATATAAAAATATTATATATGATATTATAATACCATAAGTGTTTTTATAGACATCTTCTAATTGTGTATAGTATTTCGTCATTCTGTAGCTTCACTTCTTTTTATTTCTTATGTAAACTGTGATGACAATTAAGGAATCAATTTTCCTTCGCTTCTATTAACGAAAAGATCATGTGAGTAATTATTTGATGAGCCAATAAAAAACGCCTAGTTTCTTATTACAACAATTAAAGATATTGAGTAAAATTATATAAAAAGAAATTAGTTTATAAAATTCAGAAGAAATTGCAGGGTAATTAAATTGGTATAAAATTTTTTTTGAACTTCCAAAAGGTTTAAAAATTTATTTTGTACAATAGCATTTAAAAAAAATTAAACGCTCAGCTCTCTCTTAGTTTTTAATTAATTAAAATTTCAAAAATCGACTTCATTGTCCAATGTTTATTTGTAATTTTTCCTTTGTCAAAATGGTAATATTAGGTGATAATATATGGCCTATAGAGTGCCAGCAGCCAAATAGACATACTCACAAATTGGGATTTATTATTTTAGAGATTAAATATTAAAACCTAATCTCGAGACATAATTCCACTACGAATTTTACCTTCCATTAACTATGTTTAATCACAACAAAAAAAGGGTCTTTAAACTCTTCAGTTTACATCACCGTCTCCATTAAGAGATAATTCATCATCGTTCATTATTTCGTAAAGGCACTTCCTGAATTTTTAACGAACGTAATTAAGTTTTTGTATAATTTTCTTCATGCAGCTAATTTAATTTTTATGAAATTTATAATCAACCGTGTGAAACTTCTCTGATGTTTGCGTTATCAGAATACACGTATCATATTAATTAAAATTCTGTTGTAAATTAAAACTTGAAAAAAAAGTGATAGATATAAGAGGCTGATACTAAATAAAGGCAAAAACATTGCATATATTATAGCAAAGGGGTGCTTGTGAAACATTAATTTAATTACGAGAGACTTTTTTTATTTCTAATATAAATTAACTGATGTATTTTATTAGGATTATATTAGCTTTCTTAAACGGTCTTTCTGTCAAACAGTTCAGATAAATTTCGATCATACACTAAGCGGAATGAAACATCCATATTCTTTTCAATATTTTGCTATCGAAATATGAATGCATTATTTGTAAATTACAGCCAAATTTACATAACAAAAATTGCTGTTAAAAGTAACTAATTGAAGCACTTACACCTCTCTACATTTTTCTTGCGCTTGTTTTGGTATAAGCATCGTAGTATAGTGGTGGCCGCTTACATTTTGAACGAATTTACGTCTATCAACTGCATCTAAAATTTTAAGCACATTTAAAATTTTACTTCAACTTCACACACGGAAATTCATTTATTTTGCTTGTTGTGTTTTAGTGTAAATACATTAACAAAACAGAATGACAAACTTCTAACAGTTAGCTGATTTCATCAAAAATTTGATACAGATTTTTATTTCTGATGTACATATTCTATACTAAAAACCCCTCACATAACTCTGCAGTTTTCAATCATTGTGTTTAAGAGCAAATGTACCGATCAAAATGTTGGACCATCAGTTCTTTGTCAGATTATATCCAATTTAGTTTAATTAAGTTATATTAACGTCCCGTTTCAAAGCAATACTAGGACTATTTTGGGACGGACCATGAAATTTTGTACCGCGGTCAGATGACGAGAACGACAACTGAGATTGCACCCCCTCTCTAAACTTCCACACTACAATTCCGAAAGGACGGATTTAACATGCACCAGATTAATTATAAGACAGTTCTTCGGTGCAATCAGGTTCTGAACCCGAAACCCTCCGGTTCCGAAGCCAAGATCTTACCACCAGGAATAATCTGGGGACACCGCAGCTCCAGATCATGTCCAGTAATTGATTCAGTTCTACGATTTTCGAAATAAAGTCCGTATAGCTCATTACATTTTAGCATTGTTACATTTTAAAATCCCAAGGATGAACAGATGTTTATACTTCCGTATGATGGATTTGCAAGAATCTAAAAATTTGGTTTTAAAATTCTCGTGTAAAAGTTTTCGATTTCAGCTTGTGATGCTTTTAGGTTTTCGCTTTTGCAATGATATCATCTGTTCCCAGATACGGAAACCGTCATTTGTTTTGTGCATGCACTAATCAGTTTTGATTTCACTGAAATAGGACTGAGAGGGCAGGGAAAGAATATATATATTTTTTTTTATGGGACAATATATAAAAACTTCACAGATTCGAATTAATTCAAAACAATTACGATTCAAAACAAAAAGTAAATCGACATTACAAAAGAACAATAGATTGGGCGAAGGCGCTGAGCAAAGAACTCTGAATAAATGCTCTTCTCATTCTCTGGGTATCACCCTTTTTCGGAGTAGAACCAGCCAAAAAGGATAAGCATGGGATTCATCAGAGAACTATGCATAATTCCACTTATAAAGTGTACCTCAAAATTAAAGCAAGATTTTAATTTGCCTCCATTCATGCAGCAAAGTGTTGTCAACCCTATGAAAAAAAAACATTTGAAACTGATAGTTTGATATTTACGCATCACACCTTCGCGGAGTGGAATCATCCAAAAATGAAAAGGTTCATCAAAGAACAGTACATAATTCCATTTGTGGTTTTTCAGATTTAAAGGGGTCTTGGAAATTTGATAATACCACATTCGAATTGGTTAAAGATTCTAACATTTTTTTCGTGAACTTCCTATAAGAAATATTTATGAAGATTCATATGAATCTTTCACTTTCTGTGTCCATATTTATATATTTTTCTCTACACCTTAACTATTTGTTCGATTGCATACAGGGCATAAGAAAATCGAACACAAATAAATAATATAAATTATAGTAGTTCTTAATGTAACAGAAATAAATAATAAGTTTTTATATGCAATGCATATTATACTGAATTAAAATAATATATGAATAATCTAATGCTATTAATACACTAGTTCCTCGGATAACTTTATTAAACTTCTGATATCTTTATGAAAATCTTAAAAAATAATTTTCCTTCCCTGTACTTTGTTTACGAGTCCTCTTGTTGGAATCTCGGCTGTCCATATGCTTGTATATTGAGGAAGCCAAGGTCGCCATATACTGTCATGACGGTGACCTACATTAACCAGAAAATCAATACGGAAATGCGATTTACGAATCCCATTTAACTCTTTCTGCAATATTGACTCTTTGAAAACATTCGAGATCGATCTCTAAGAGTTTCAAGATGTCAGAAAACGTTTGATTAATGGACCATAGTAAGTTCTTTTTAATGCGGGAGAGGTTGTACAGATGGGTGGGGGATGTTTAAGAACAGAGATGTAAACGTATGTAAAGTGTCACATGATTATGAAAAAAATTGCAAAGCTAAAAACTAAACCGAAAGGTTAATAAAATAGTTCATATTTTTTTTCACGAAAAATATTCACAGTGTTTTAGGTAAAGTTTTATGATTCGGCATGTTATTGGAAAAAAATTTTTTTTTTTAATGAAGTCGTAATGTCATAACAAAAATACTATGGTCTTAGAGGAATTGTAAGTATTTTTTTCAAAAAAGAAATTTATAAAAACACGTTATTTTCAATGAGTTCAAAAGTAGAAAATATGTTTCTTTTAAAAACGTGGAGATCAAACTAAGTCTTGGATTGTTTAATTTAGTTTAGTTTAGTTACATTAACTTCCCATTTTAAAGCAACACTAGGGCTGATTACACAAACAGCGTTTATTTCCGCTGCGGATATTATACCGTTATCGCTCACAGAAATCGAAGGTTTACGCACACGGCGGTCAAATTTCCATCGGCGTATTATCATTAGCAAACAAATTTACTTTAAACGTGTTATTTAAACTATTTACTGTTTAAATATAATTTTAAATGAATAGAGTGCAGATTATATCTTTATTGTTATTTTGTTGTCGAATGAAGAGGAAAAGGAAAAAAAAAATGGACTTATTTGGATTTTTTTCAATTAATGAAAAAAGAGAGGCGTGATGAGGTTTTTACATGTTATTGAAGATTTGGGGCAAAAGAAAGTGGCATGGGCGGTTCAAAGATATCAGCACAAAAATATCAAAATGAGGAATACCATTCAGCATGTAGAAATGCTGGCAGTAACTTTTGAAATCTATAAGTTGGAATATTAAATTTCAATGAGTAAAATAAATGTCTCACCTGCAATTATTTTCGTACATTGCTTTGAAGGTAACTTTGTTTATTGATGTAATTCCATAAAAACATGCAAATATGAATAGAACGCTAGATACATTTCAAACATATAAATATACATTTAATATATATTAATCATGTAACCAATATTACCATTCAGTTGTGCCCATGGGCATTGCTGACAGTAAATACCGTTTCATTTTGTGCTTGCCAGGTACAGAAAGTCCAGAAGCTCCGTACTTTTTTGTTGGTGATGCAGCATTTGGACTGCATAAAAATTTGCTAAGGCCATATGCTGAAAACACATTCGACAGTCGAAAAGAAAATATCCAATTGTCGATTTGTCAAGCAAGAAGATACACAGAATGCTCTTTTGATATTCTCAGCAATAAATGGAGAATATTCCATCGTCCTTTTAATGTTGTGCCACAATTTGTGCATGATGTTATTAATAATTATATTAGGGATAATTATATTATTATATTAGGGATAGAGATAGATATATGATTAAGGATACAATGTCAATTATAAGATTGGAAGATATTCACGGAGATAATATTACAAGAGAAAGCTTCAAACAAAGGCCATATGCTGAAACACATTCGACAGTCCAAAAGAAAATATCCAATTGTCGATTTGTCAAGCAAGAAGATACACAGAATGCTCTTTTGATATTCTCAGCAATAAATGGAGAATATTCCATCGTCCTTTTAATGTTGTGCCACAATTTGTGCATGATGTTATTAATAATTATATTAGGGATAATTATATTATTATATTAGGGATAGAGATAGATATATGATTAAGGATACAATGTCAATTATAAGATTGGAAGATATTCACGGAGATAATATTACAAGAGAAAGCTTCAAACAAAAGCCATATGCTGAAACACATTCGACAGTCGAAAAGAAAATATCCAATTGTCGATTTGTCAAGCAAGAAGATACACAGAATGCTCTTTTGATATTCTCAGCAATAAATGGAGAATATTCCATCGTCCTTTTAATATTGTGCCACAATTTGTGCATGATGTTATTAATAATTATATTAGGGATAATTATATTATTATATTAGGGATAGAGATAGATATATGATTAAGGATACAATGTCAATTATAAGATTGGAAGATATTCACGGAGATAATATTACAAGAGAAAGCTTCAAACAAAGGCCATATGCTGAAACACATTCGACAGTCCAAAAGAAAATATCCAATTGTCGATTTGTCAAGCAAGAAGATACACAGAATGCTCTTTTGATATTCTCAGCAATAAATGGAGAATATTCCATCGTCCTTTTAATGTTGTGCCACAATTTGTGCATGATGTTATTAATAATTATATTAGGGATAATTATATTATTATATTAGGGATAGAGATAGATATATGATTAAGGATACAATGTCAATTATAAGATTGGAAGATATTCACGGAGATAATATTACAAGAGAAAGCTTCAAACAAAAGCCATATGCTGAAACACATTCGACAGTCGAAAAGAAAATATCCAATTGTCGATTTGTCAAGCAAGAAGATACACAGAATGCTCTTTTGATATTCTCAGCAATAAATGGAGAATATTCCATCGTCCTTTTAATGTTGTGCCACAATTTGTGCATGATGTTATTAATAATTATATTAGGGATAATTATATTATTATATTAGGGATAGAGATAGATATATGATTAAGGATACAATGTCAATTATAAGATTGGAAGATATTCACGGAGATAATATTACAAGAGAAAGCTTCAAACAAAGGCCATATGCTGAAACACATTCGACAGTCCAAAAGAAAATATCCAATTGTCGATTTGTCAAGCAAGAAGATACACAGAATGCTCTTTTGATATTCTCAGCAATAAATGGAGAATATTCCATCGTCCTTTTAATGTTGTGCCACAATTTGTGCATGATGTTATTAATAATTATATTAGGGATAATTATATTATTATATTAGGGATAGAGATAGATATATGATTAAGGATACAATGTCAATTATAAGATTGGAAGATATTCACGGAGATAATATTACAAGAGAAAGCTTCAAACAAAGGCCATATGCTGAAGCACATTCGACAGTCGAAAAGAAAATATCCAATTGTCGATTTGTCAAGCAAGAAGATACACAGAATGCTCTTTTGATATTCTCAGCAATAAATGGAGAATATTCCATCGTCCTTTTAATGTTGTGCCACAATTTGTGCATGATGTTATTAATAATTATATTAGGGATAATTATATTATTATATTAGGGATAGAGATAGATATATGATTAAGGATACAATGTCAATTATAAGATTGGAAGATATTCACGGAGATAATATTACAAGAGAAAGCTTCAAACAAAAGCCATATGCTGAAACACATTCGACAGTCGAAAAGAAAATATCCAATTGTCGATTTGTCAAGCAAGAAGATACACAGAATGCTCTTTTGATATTCTCAGCAATAAATGGAGAATATTCCATCGTCCTTTTAATGTTGTGCCACAATTTGTGCATGATGTTATTAATAATTATATTAGGGATAATTATATTATTATATTAGGGATAGAGATAGATATATGATTAAGGATACAATGTCAATTATAAGATTGGAAGATATTCACGGAGATAATATTACAAGAGAAAGCTTCAAACAAAGGCCATATGCTGAAACACATTCGACAGTCGAAAAGAAAATATCCAATTGTCGATTTGTCAAGCAAGAAGATACACAGAATGCTCTTTTGATATTCTCAGCAATAAATGGAGAATATTCCATCGTCCTTTTAATGTTGTGCCACAATTTGTGCATGATGTTATTAATAATTATATTAGGGATAATTATATTATTATATTAGGGATAGAGATAGATATATGATTAAGGATACAATGTCAATTATAAGATTGGAAGATATTCACGGAGATAATATTACAAGAGAAAGCTTCAAACAAAAGCCATATGCTGAAACACATTCGACAGTCCAAAAGAAAATATCCAATTGTCGATTTGTCAAGCAAGAAGATACACAGAATGCTCTTTTGATATTCTCAGCAATAAATGGAGAATATTCCATCGTCCTTTTAATGTTGTGCCACAATTTGTGCATGATGTTATTAATAATTATATTAGGGATAATTATATTATTATATTAGGGATAGAGATAGATATATGATTAAGGATACAATGTCAATTATAAGATTGGAAGATATTCACGGAGATAATATTACAAGAGAAAGCTTCAAACAAAGGCCATATGCTGAAGCACATTCGACAGTCGAAAAGAAAATATCCAATTGTCGATTTGTCAAGCAAGAAGATACACAGAATGCTCTTTTGATATTCTCAGCAATAAATGGAGAATATTCCATCGTCCTTTTAATGTTGTGCCACCATTTGTGCATGATGTTATTAATAATTATATTAGGGATAATTATATTATTATATTAGGGATAGAGATAGATATATGATTAAGGATACAATGTCAATTATAAGATTGGAAGATATTCACGGAGATAATATTACAAGAGAAAGCTTCAAACAAAGGCCATATGCTGAAGCACATTCGACAGTCGAAAAGAAAATATCCAATTGTCGATTTGTCAAGCAAGAAGATACACAGAATGCTCTTTTGATATTCTCAGCAATAAATGGAGAATATTCCATCGTCCTTTTAATGTTGTGCCACAATTTGTGCATGATGTTATTAATAATTATATTAGGGATAATTATATTATTATATTAGGGATAGAGATAGATATATGATTAAGGATACAATGTCAATTATAAGATTGGAAGATATTCACGGAGATAATATTACAAGAGAAAGCTTCAAACAAAAGCCATATGCTGAAACACATTCGACAGTCGAAAAGAAAATATCCAATTGTCGATTTGTCAAGCAAGAAGATACACAGAATGCTCTTTTGATATTCTCAGCAATAAATGGAGAATATTCCATCGTCCTTTTAATGTTGTGCCACAATTTGTGCATGATGTTATTAATAATTATATTAGGGATAATTATATTATTATATTAGGGATAGAGATAGATATATGATTAAGGATACAATGTCAATTATAAGATTGGAAGATATTCACGGAGATAATATTACAAGAGAAAGCTTCAAACAAAGGCCATATGCTGAAGCACATTCGACAGTCGAAAAGAAAATATCCAATTGTCGATTTGTCAAGCAAGAAGATACACAGAATGCTCTTTTGATATTCTCAGCAATAAATGGAGAATATTCCATCGTCCTTTTAATGTTGTGCCACCATTTGTGCATGATGTTATTAATAATTATATTAGGGATAATTATATTATTATATTAGGGATAGAGATAGATATATGATTAAGGATACAATGTCAATTATAAGATTGGAAGATATTCACGGAGATAATATTACAAGAGAAAGCTTCAAACAAAGGCCATATGCTGAAGCACATTCGACAGTCGAAAAGAAAATATCCAATTGTCGATTTGTCAAGCAAGAAGATACACAGAATGCTCTTTTGATATTCTCAGCAATAAATGGAGAATATTCCATCGTCCTTTTAATGTTGTGCCACCATTTGTGCATGATGTTATTAATAATTATATTAGGGATAATTATATTATTATATTAGGGATAGAGATAGATATATGATTAAGGATACAATGTCAATTATAAGATTGGAAGATATTCACGGAGATAATATTACAAGAGAAAGCTTCAAACAAAGGCCATATGCTGAAGCACATTCGACAGTCGAAAAGAAAATATCCAATTGTCGATTTGTCAAGCAAGAAGATACACAGAATGCTCTTTTGATATTCTCAGCAATAAATGGAGAATATTCCATCGTCCTTTTAATGTTGTGCCACAATTTGTGCATGATGTTATTAATAATTATATTAGGGATAATTATATTATTATATTAGGGATAGAGATAGATATATGATTAAGGATACAATGTCAATTATAAGATTGGAAGATATTCACGGAGATAATATTACAAGAGAAAGCTTCAAACAAAAGCCATATGCTGAAACACATTCGACAGTCGAAAAGAAAATATCCAATTGTCGATTTGTCAAGCAAGAAGATACACAGAATGCTCTTTTGATATTCTCAGCAATAAATGGAGAATATTCCATCGTCCTTTTAATGTTGTGCCACAATTTGTGCATGATGTTATTAATAATTATATTAGGGATAATTATATTATTATATTAGGGATAGAGATAGATATATGATTAAGGATACAATGTCAATTATAAGATTGGAAGATATTCACGGAGATAATATTACAAGAGAAAGCTTCAAACAAAGGCCATATGCTGAAACACATTCGACAGTCCAAAAGAAAATATCCAATTGTCGATTTGTCAAGCAAGAAGATACACAGAATGCTCTTTTGATATTCTCAGCAATAAATGGAGAATATTCCATCGTCCTTTTAATGTTGTGCCACAATTTGTGCATGATGTTATTAATAATTATATTAGGGATAATTATATTATTATATTAGGGATAGAGATAGATATATGATTAAGGATACAATGTCAATTATAAGATTGGAAGATATTCACGGAGATAATATTACAAGAGAAAGCTTCAAACAAAAGCCATATGCTGAAACACATTCGACAGTCGAAAAGAAAATATCCAATTGTCGATTTGTCAAGCAAGAAGATACACAGAATGCTCTTTTGATATTCTCAGCAATAAATGGAGAATATTCCATCGTCCTTTTAATGTTGTGCCACAATTTGTGCATGATGTTATTAATAATTATATTAGGGATAATTATATTATTATATTAGGGATAGAGATAGATATATGATTAAGGATACAATGTCAATTATAAGATTGGAAGATATTCACGGAGATAATATTACAAGAGAAAGCTTCAAACAAAGGCCATATGCTGAAGCACATTCGACAGTCGAAAAGAAAATATCCAATTGTCGATTTGTCAAGCAAGAAGATACACAGAATGCTCTTTTGATATTCTCAGCAATAAATGGAGAATATTCCATCGTCCTTTTAATGTTGTGCCACCATTTGTGCATGATGTTATTAATAATTATATTAGGGATAATTATATTATTATATTAGGGATAGAGATAGATATATGATTAAGGATACAATGTCAATTATAAGATCGGAAGATATTCACGGAGATAATGTTACAAGAGAAAGCTTCAAACAAACAATATGAGAAACATTCTACTTAGATATATTGCTTCAAATGCAGGCGTGATTTCCTGGCATACATCTACAATATAAAAGTATTCTGAACGCCATGGTATTAGCGACATATAATTGTAAAATATGCCACTTTCTTATTTGAAACAAGTATTGTGAAAAAAAATCCGTTTTTCTTCACATTATTTTTATTTACTTGTAAAATATTTTATATTTATTAGAAATAAGTTAAAAGCGTAATAAAATTTGTTGATACACTTAATATCATTACTAATTTTCCAATAATTTTTATATTTTTGACAAAAAAAAAAAAAAAAAAAAAACGTTTGCTAATAATGCCAGCTCAGAAATAAAAGTAATTGATAATTAAATCCAGAAGTAATAAGGCAATGTAAATAAAATTCTTTATAACTAGAGATTATTACTACTATCAATTCTAGACTCTCAAAATTATATATTTTTTTTACAACTCCATCTATTATCTAGTAAATACATATGAGAAAATATGGATTTCGTATGAATCGCTTCTCTCTTTTTCCTCCAATAAGTTAAAGTTAGAAATTTAAATAAGTTAGTAATAGAAAAAATAAGTTAGAATTTTCTATATAAATTTCCTGCCAACCTCACGTTTCTGTCTTTAAAAACCCATAAAACAGACCTTTCTTGGATTAAAGCGATTAAAATTTCATTACCGATATTTAACTCACTCTTGGTCATAATCGATTAAAACCCATTGATGTTAAAATAAAAATAGTCTTTCAAGCAGGAAAACTCACTGTGAAAAAGCAACTCTAGACGTTAAAAGAACGCCGTGTGTGTACGTTTGCATTTGATTATGTGCGCCAGTACTTGGACTGCGACGCTCAAAGTACCGTTGGCGCCAGTGGCAGCAGACGTCAGCACAGTATACGCCAACGACAAATTGACCGCGCCTTTATTTTTCCACCAAATGTGTAAGCTTTGATATAATTCAATACACTACTGTTGTTATGGCGGCGACGGTGAATTAAACGCGTCGGAAAAATCCGCTGTGTGTGTAAACAGTCCAGGACTATTTTGGAACGGACCTCGTAATTTTGAATCTCTTTTCAGATGATGAGGACGACACCTGAGCTTGCAGCCCATTCTCCAAATTTTCGCACACAACAGTGGATGGGCGCTTGGCTCCGACGGATTTGGCGTGCGTCAGACCCACTTACGCGATGGTTCTTCGTTGGAATCGGATCACAAAATTGAATCCCTCTGTTTCCGAAGCCGAGATCTTACCGCTAATCCACCGAGGCCTCAAAGTCTTTGAAATATGCGGTTATAAGTATTCTCTGAGGGAAAAATCGCGCATATAATATATTTTAATTCTTAACGAGTTTTTAAGATTTTTTTAATGAGAAATGTGCATTTGAATATTTCTTTCCTGAAATGTCAGTATTATTGCTGATAAAAGAGAATTTATCAATATTCATAACAGATTTATGTCAGGCTAATAACCTTCGACGACTTTAGCTACAAATTTGCGATCATTTAGTGACTCTAGTGACACAAGTGAGGGGTCTGAAAAATACATAAAGTTTGGCGATATTTCTGTTAGAAGACGAGATCTAAAGATCCTTCTAGAAGATTCCATATCTGGTAAAAAAAACCATAAAAGGTGAAGCGATCGCACAAGTCGAGAGTTGTGGATTACCTTGAAGATTGTGCAAAATCTCTAATTTTCTACTGTTCTGAGATGTTTTCTGCTTAATTTTTGTTGCATACAAACGCAATTTTTTTATGTACGCCTCGGCAATTTTTTGTTGTTTTTCCGTTTTCGTTCTGTTTTTCGTAGAAAAAAATATTGTTATCTGTTACTGAGTTTATTGGATTCCTTGCACCATGCACCTATCAGATTTCTTGACATTATGCTTACTCTAATGTTATTTCTTTAAGAGTAATAGTCAACTGTTCATGTTTGTAATATTTTTATTTGATGCTAGCATTTTTAAATCAAAATTTTACTTTTGCTTTTCAGTGCATTAATAAGTGCATTCAGTGCATTAATGTGTTATTAACTCTTTTTTAATAATGTTTTGAAATTTAGCTTTGAATGTACTTAGTTCATTATTATAGACTTTATCAACCTTGAAATCAGTTTTTTAAAAGTTAGCTATCAGATAGCGTTTGTAATAAGAGATTATTTTTAAATGAATCTGATAATTGATAGTTAAATTAATAAAAATTAAAATATTGCATTATCATCTGGAATATACAAAATTTTAAAACTCTAGAATATCAGAAAAATTTATAATTTTACATGAATATAAGAATTTATAAAACTATATAAACATTCAAGATAACGCAACTCGACCGATCCATAATAGATATGTGGGATCTTTAATAGCATAATAAAAACTAAGTACAATAAAAGCGGTAAAAAATAAATCAACTGAGTACAAAGATAGGCAAACTGTGAACAAGAATTTTTCAGTATAATTAATAAAAACATCATATAATTTTTCGAATCATCGTATTAAAGTCTGACCTTATAATAATTCATTATGATAAAAGAATAATGTAAGTATAGGTTGCCCAAATCATTATTAATAGTCTCCCCGAAACTTTCTCGTAGACTTTCTTATAAAGATTTTGTAATGTTCTTCAGTTTAAAAATTCTGGACCTTGAGTGAGGTCATAAGTGCTCAGATTTTTATTTTCAGATTCCAGCGCTTGAAAGTTCTGCGCTTCGTAAAATAGCAAAGGAAACGAATATATATATTTTGGATGCTGGATATTTAATCGATTGAAACCAACATTTTGCATAAATCTAAAATTTTACCTGCAACATGTCACATGTCACTGATTTATATTTGCCTTTTTGAGTTATTGCATTTATATATATTAGAAAATACAAACGAATATGTGGTCAGACTGACTTTTGATGGATCACAATTTGATACATGAATCTACACTTTTAGTGTTGCATACTAATTTTTATACATACTAGATTTGCATACTAAATTTTATTTTGCATTGCGTTTTTGAGATATCGCGTTTACATGCATGTGAACAAAAGGATTTACAAATTTTACGTTTACAAAGGATTGATTTACATTAATTACATTTACAAAGGATTGACTTACATTTACAAAGGATTGATTTACATTAATTACATTTACAAAGGATTGATTTACATTAATTACATTTACAATTACATTTACAAAGGATTGATTTACATTTATTACATTTACAATTACATTTACAAAGGATTGATTTACATTAATTACATTTACAATTACATTTACAAAGGATTGATTTACATTTATTACATTTACAATTACATTTACAAAGGATTGATTTACATTAATTACATTTACAAAGGATTGATTTACATTAATTACATTTACAATTACATTTACAAAGGATTGATTTACATTTATTACATTTACAATTACATTTACAAAGGATTGATTTACATTAATTACATTTACAATTACATTTACAAAGGATTGATTTACATTTATTACATTTGCAATTACATTTACAAAGGATTGATTTACATTAATTACATTTACAAAGGATTGATTTACATTAATTACATTTACAAAGGATTGATTTACATTAATTACATTTACAATTACATTTACAAAGGATTGATTTACATTTATTACATTTGCAATTACATTTACAAAGGATTGATTTACATTTATTACATTTGCAATTACATTTACAAAGGATTGATTTACATTTATTACATTTGCAATTACATTTACAAAGGATTGATTTACATTTATTACATTTGCAATTACATTTACAAAGGATTGATTTACATTTATTACATTTAGAATTACATTTACAAAGGATTGATTTACATTAATTACATTTACAATTACATTTACAAAGGATTGATTTACATTAATTACATTTGCAATTACATTTACAAAGGATTGATTTACATTAATTACATTTACAAAGGATTGATTTACATTAATTACATTTACAAAGGATTGATTTACATTTACAAAGGATTGATTTACATTTACAAAGGATTGATTTACATTAATTACATTTACAATTACATTTACAAAGGATTGATTTACATTAATTACATTTAGAATTACATTTACAAAGGATTGATTTACATTAATTACATTTACAAAGGATTGATTTACATTAATTACATTTACAAAGGATTGATTTACATTTACAAAGGATTGATTTACATTTACAAAGGATTGATTTACATTAATTACATTTACAATTACATTTACAAAGGATTGATTTACATTAATTACATTTACAAAGGATTGATTTACATTAATTACATTTGCAATTACATTTACAAAGGATTGATTTACATTAATTACATTTGCAATTACATTTACAAAGGATTGATTTACATTAATTACATTTACAAAGGATTGATTTACATTTATTACATTTGCAAAGGATTGATTTACATTAATTACATTTACAAAGGATTGATTTACATTAATTACATTTACAATTACATTTACAAAGGATTGATTTACATTAATTACATTTACAATTACATTTACAAAGGATTGATTTACATTTATTACATTTACAAAGGATTGATTTACATTTACAAAGGATTGATTTACATTTACAAAGGATTGATTTACATTAATTACATTTACAATTACATTTACAAAGGATTGATTTACATTAATTACATTTACAATTACATTTACAAAGGATTGATTTACATTAATTACATTTACAAAGGATTGATTTACATTAATTACATTTACAAAGGATTGATTTACATTTACAAAGGATTGATTTACATTTACAAAGGATTGATTTACATTAATTACATTTACAATTACATTTACAAAGGATTGATTTACATTAATTACATTTAGAATTACATTTACAAAGGATTGATTTACATTAATTACATTTACAAAGGATTGATTTACATTAATTACATTTACAAAGGATTGATTTACATTTACAAAGGATTGATTTACATTTACAAAGGATTGATTTACATTAATTACATTTACAATTACATTTACAAAGGATTGATTTACATTAATTACATTTACAAAGGATTGATTTACATTAATTACATTTGCAATTACATTTACAAAGGATTGATTTACATTAATTACATTTACAAAGGATTGATTTACATTTATTACATTTGCAAAGGATTGATTTACATTAATTACATTTACAAAGGATTGATTTACATTAATTACATTTACAATTACATTTACAAAGGATTGATTTACATTAATTACATTTACAATTACATTTACAAAGGATTGATTTACATTTATTACATTTACAAAGGATTGATTTACATTTACAAAGGATTGATTTACATTTACAAAGGATTGATTTACATTAATTACATTTACAATTACATTTACAAAGGATTGATTTACATTAATTACATTTACAATTACATTTACAAAGGATTGATTTACATTAATTACATTTACAAAGGATTGATTTACATTAATTACATTTACAAAGGATTGATTTACATTAATTACATTTACAATTACATTTACAAAGGATTGATTTACATTTATTACATTTGCAATTACATTTACAAAGGATTGATTTACATTAATTACATTTACAATTACATTTACAAAGGATTGATTTACATTTATTACATTTGCAATTACATTTACAAAGGATTGATTTACATTAATTACATTTAGAATTACATTTACAAAGGATTGATTTACATTAATTACATTTACAAAGGATTGATTTACATTAATTACATTTACAATTACATTTACAAAGGATTGATTTACATTTATTACATTTACAATTACATTTACAAAGGATTGATTTACATTAATTACATTTACAATTACATTTACAAAGGATTGATTTACATTTATTACATTTACAATTACATTTACAAAGGATTGATTTACATTAATTACATTTACAAAGGATTGATTTACATTAATTACATTTACAATTACATTTACAAAGGATTGATTTACATTTATTACATTTACAATTACATTTACAAAGGATTGATTTACATTAATTACATTTACAATTACATTTACAAAGGATTGATTTACATTTATTACATTTGCAATTACATTTACAAAGGATTGATTTACATTAATTACATTTACAAAGGATTGATTTACATTAATTACATTTACAAAGGATTGATTTACATTAATTACATTTACAATTACATTTACAAAGGATTGATTTACATTTATTACATTTGCAATTACATTTACAAAGGATTGATTTACATTTATTACATTTGCAATTACATTTACAAAGGATTGATTTACATTTATTACATTTGCAATTACATTTACAAAGGATTGATTTACATTTATTACATTTGCAATTACATTTACAAAGGATTGATTTACATTTATTACATTTAGAATTACATTTACAAAGGATTGATTTACATTTATTACATTTAGAATTACATTTACAAAGGATTGATTTACATTTATTACATTTACAATTACATTTACAAAGGATTGATCATATGTCCCTCAGTAAAACTGAGGGATAGATGATTAATCCTTTGATTGATTTGGTTCACAATTTGATTGGATTTTGAACTTTGTATGCGAAATTAATGTATCAAATCTTGTTAATTTTGTTTTGTCAGTTTTGTAGAATCGTGTTCACTTTTATTTAGACATACAGATTTCCTGTGAAGGGATTTCATTCAATATTTCAAATAAATTTATAAAGTGGATACAAAGATGGTATTCAAAATTAAATCCGTCAAACACATATCATTTTTGAGATATCGCGTCCACACACTGATTAACATTATTGCGAAAATGTGTTTTTCAGATTCTGGGAGTTTTGAAATATGGAGATTTGTTCGAATCTGAAATTCGAATTTCTTGTCAATTATAATGTGTTTTTTTCTTTCCATGCATTGTATAGGGTAAATCAAAGATTATATTGAATTTCGAAATGACGTTGCAAAGTTATATGAAAATTCGAAAAGCATTCAGTTGGAATTATTAATGTTTCATTTTTCTGGTACGTGTATTATAAAGAAAATATAGTAATCGTCAAAAAATTAGAATTCGAGTTTTTTCACGAATCCCCACGTTTAGACCTACCCCGAGTTCAAAAAATATATTTTTGGAATTGTCAGTTTGTCTGTGACAAAGTTAACTAGAAAATGCCTTGATCTAGACGGATGAATTTTAATATAAGGTCATTAAACCAAATTTTTAGATTTCTAACAAATTATGAGCAAACCCCACTCAGATGAAGTCTGTCTGTCTGTCTGGCTATTCGAATGTAATTCAACACGATAACTACAAGAGAAAGAAAGCTAGGTATAAAAATTCGATGCACATGTTTAACATCTATAGTGCAGATACTTTTTAAATTTTAGGCCAAATCTAACAACAGGTTGACAGTCTGTCGGTCTGTACTTTCAGAAACTTTTGAACGTGATAATTCAAAAACGTAACGACTTAAATATATCAAATTTGGTATGAGATTTTGTGACGACAAGTGCAGTTTTGTGTCAAATTTTTGTTTCAATCGGTTGAGAAAAATGAGTTTAAAGGACAAATTCTATTTTTGGCTACTATTAGGGCATGCCAGGGATTAATCGCCAAAAACCTCGCCAAGAATCACACGATAGATTCAGTAACAGTGCTAAAGTGAAGCTAAACATTAACATTTCGTAGTTATTTCATGCAAGGCTTTCGCTGATATGACAGTTAGTGAATATACGAGAAGGTTTTGTGGGGACCATTCCTGCTCATTTAACTTTTGTAACCATTTTAAAATATATTCTTAGAAATAGGGCGGTAGAAAATAAAATTCCTCCCCTTCATAACGAAAATATTTATTCGTTACATATTTACCACATTCTCTTTTCAAACTTTTCGTATTATGAAACTAAATTTTTCAGGATATGAAATATATATTTATAAAAAAAATTTTTATTGAGCTAGAACAGAATAGAGCTTTGGAATCTAATTATTTATATGGAGCTAGAATCCAAAGCTCTATTCTGTTACAAATATAAAAGAAAAAACAATTCAGAATTCTTTCCAAAGATTTCGGTTTCATTCTGTTCTTTAAATATTTAAAGATATATTACACATCTTTTTTTTCTTCGATTAAATTCCACTTTATTTTTTATTTCTTCGTACACGATGAGAGATAATATATTCATCAAACGCTTCAACCTTGAGAATTTTAAAGAATTTCTACGTTTCAGACCTGTTTGAATCTAACAAATATTTTTTTGGAATTGTGGATGTTTGTATGCTTTTGAATTCGATAACTCGAAAACGCTTTTGGATTATCGAATAAAACTTGTATGTGGTCTTTACTTCAAATTTATAAATTTCTCTCTAAAATCAGAGGACATACGTACGCAGTAAGAAAATTTGTCTGTCCTTCGATATGATTATGAGTATGATAATTTGAAAAGATTGTGTGTGTGTGTGAACATGTTTTACAAGATGCCTGCAAAAGAAGAAGCAATTCTTGAAATTTTAACTTCGATTTATTTCATCCCGAGAGGCATAATTTTTACAAAGAAAAAATGGTAAAAAATCCGTCCGTCTACATCGCGACACATTAGAAAAAGAGCCCGAAATATTTTCCCTTCACTGGTTTTTACTTTCAGATTTTGAAAGGGATTTTTTTTTTACATCTATACTTATAATAAATCTCAATGTGTGTGTGTGTGTTGGCGCTCTACAGGTCAGGTCATTTGACATACAGCTACCAAATTTGGTACATGTATACCTTGGAGGTTGGGAATGTGCACCTGGGGTTCCTTTTTTCGAATTTTTAATTAAAATTTTAATTATTAATTAAAAACTAACTTTCTCGCCAAAAAATCTTCCCTTTTCCCCACCGCCAACTTTTCCGCCAAAAAAATCTTCCATTTTCCCCACCGCCAAACGAGAAAGGCTTCAATTTTTTTTTCTCCCAACAGTAATGAAACTAGGGTTAAAATTTTTCGGCGGATTATTTCAATCGATTCTGTTTATTTTCTTAATGTTTGATGCATTTAAATTTAAACATTGTTAATGAATCGATCTGCTCATAATGAATCTAAGAAAATTTTGTTGATTAACTCTTGAGATATTACATAAATTAAAAAAGATATTCTTTAGTGCCCATAAAGTTTAAACGCTGAGTGACTCTATTTTCAGTAATCAGATTATAAAAAAAATGCTTTGTTTCAGTAAAAAATATTATTATATTAATTGAAGATTAATTCTTTCCACTTTAATTTAAAGCATAAATTCTACGGGTGCTAACAGAAAATAAGAGAGATACATATTACGTTATGACTGAAGGCCTTTATAATATTATGAATGAATTATATGATAATCAAAATTTGAAGTTTTAAAATATTTTGATGAAGAAGCTATTAAAGTAGAAATTGCATCAAATATTTAATTATTAAAATTTTAACGAACATTAAGTTTGGCGAACCGGCTGGTCGCCAATGGCTAGTGTGTAGATATAGGAAAGGGTATCTTAGAGAAATCTTATTTTCCTATACCTCAGTTTTTGAATGAGACTTTCCTTGTAATTTTCAGTGATAATACGCATATAACGAAAGGTTATTAAAAGAGCAGAATGAGAAAATAATAACACATTTATTAGACTATCAAATATGGTCAGATAATATTTTAATTGAAAAAAAAAACTAATTTAAAATGAACACTTACATAACTAGAAATTCTGAAACGCTTGTGCATATGTGATGGATGCGGAAGTTTTTGACTGAAATACAGGATTTTTTAAGATATCTCGCTTTGTCTAAGATATCCAGAGTATGTACTGCCAAAAGCAATTCATTCCTTGGTTCAGATATAATGCCAGTCAAAACTATATAATAATATACATTCATCATACTGCTGTACAAAACAAAAGTAATCAAAAATCTACTAGAAATTCAAATCATAATCTATAGAAAATTTGACAATGATGAATTTGTTGCGTCAACCTATAATATTGTTACAAACTGCAATGTTGCTTCCCAGAATGGGATGCTGATCGGATACCAAATCAGTAATCTCAGGGCTGGGAGCCAACTTGGCGACCATTTGGCGATTTGGAGATAAATTTGGCAACAAAATATATAATACTGGAATTTTTCAGAATTTCAGCGATTTAGCTACTAGAGAAACGAGATATGCTTGATTGTTCCAGAACCTTCTCTGCCCACCTCCGGGAACTATAAAAGGCCGGCAGTCTCAAAACGAAGACCATCGTGAATCAAGTCGTGTATTGAGTTGTAATCGTGGAAGGGTCAAAGGCGAATAGTTGGATCAGTCCAGCGAAGATCAAGCATTGTGTGGAGCTCAAGAGATTGCTGAATTGAGCTGTGCTCCGAATCTTACTGTTTATTGTGGAAACAGAATCGAGTCGTGTGATAAGTAGCCATTCGTGTAGTAGGGAATTGGCATTGGATACAGCTAAAGCGAGGAGACAGTGGAGAATTGCAGGCGTTTGGAGAGACCGTAGAGAGTAGCTACGAAGATTCCCTCCTCCTACTGAATTCTGCCTGGCAGCTTTGTGTACTGTGGTTGTTATTATTACCAATAACTACTTGTGGGTGACTGTTTGTTATCGTGTGCTGCCTATGTTCGTCTCGTCTATATATTCGTTGTCTTTGTATTTGTTTCTTCGTGTTTAATAAAAGTCGTCGTTCGCTACTAAAGGACTGTTTCTTCATCGACCAACAAATCGGAAAGAACACCGCAATTTCAGTAATAATATACTATGCACAGTTATTACTGTCAAATTTTCTCTACTCTGTCGGTTTTGCAATGTTGAGTTCTAGATTGACTGTTTGTTGAGCATGATAATAACTTGTAAAGTAAGTAGTCAAACTATTCATAACTGTTTCATAACTATTAATAGTTACGAAATATTAACTTTGAATTTTGCATTTTTACTGTATCTACATTGTGACCCTTGGCGATTCATTCCTAGTATACGGTTAATAAGACAAGTTTTTTTCAACCGACTGAAACGACCATTTGCCACAAAACTGCACCTGCAGTCACAAAATCACTTACCAAATTTCATTTATTTCAGTCACTGCGGTTTTGAGTTTTCGTGTTTACATACACGAAGGAGGATAAATTGACAGACCATCAACCCCTTGACAGATTTGGTTCAAAATTGGCCACATATCTATAATTTAGATGCTAAACCTGCGTACCAACTTTTAACCATCTAGCTCTCTTTGTTTTATAGATATCGTGTGGATAGCCGGGAAGTCTCTGAGTGGATTTCACTTAAATTTTGATAGAATTTTACAAATTTGGTAAGAAGACATACCGATTTTCATCCGTTAATTTAAAACATTTTTATGATATCATGTTCACAGATATACTCATAAACACAATACCAAAAATGTGTTGCATACATATGTATATATATGTATACAAAGGCATACATATGTATATATTGTAATATGTTTTAGATGATGAATTTTAAATTCAGACAGGTCTGAAACATAGGGATGGCAAAATCTCGAGTACTAATTTATTTGATGATTGTCGGCGCTGCCGAGCTTTTTTAATTCTTATTTCTCATCAGAAAAATTAATAAGGCAAAGACTGCCCTTTTAGTAAATAAATGTAAACGAAAATAATTGGCTTGACACCATATTTAAATTTTTTGATAACATTTAATTGACGTAGGACGAAACATAACATATAAGAACACTATTACAAAATTTAGTACGTTAACATCATAGAACTTTCCAACATCTATCTCTCTCCTCTCTTGGCCGCGTCTCTCTCGCCGTCCTTCTTCTCCACCCTCTTCCCTTCAGTTCGTTTTCTGGTTCTAATCATCCGCAGCGCCCTCACAATGATTATAATACTTTCTCGTGAAATAATTTAAGAAATAATCAACGACTGAGAAATTATATCTTTGAAGGAATTGGAATCTGCAATTTTTCGCCGATAGGGGGAACTGGTACCACATTACACTTGATTAAATTCACTATTCAAGAACTAAATTATTTGCATTATTCTGAAATGAATATGATAACATTTTATGAAAAGAAAAGATTTCAATTAATTAATATTTTCAATTTGAAACTTTCGTGCATCTGTGATAAAAGAAAAGAGAACAAACTATACAGCATTCGCGAGATTAGTTTAGTTATCCATATGCAAGCAGTATGACTAAATAAATAATTAACTTCATCATTACATATTCCTAAAAATATAAATGAATTAAGCTACTGCAAAAGAAGTAATTCTTTATAATGCGAAATAGTGAAAATTTTTAAACAAGCAAACATTGAGATTGTTAATTAATTTTCAAGACATAGACAAACGAAGGAAAAAAAAACTGCTGCCATTTTTCTGGCTTTGAATGTAATTAATTATTTTAAGAAGTAGACTCTTTCGTCAGTTTGAAAAAAAAAAGAACTAATTTGAATGTGAATGAAAAATTCTTTTAAATTTAGATTACAAAGAGAATTAACTCTCTAAAACTGAATAAGTCTTTTTTTAAATGCACAGTTTGTTAGATAAAGGAATAAATTTATCTCCATTGTTAGGTGGAAGATTTTATATAAAGAAATGAAATAATTCATTTAGAATGTAGAGATATGAGGACTGATTTTTTTTTTTTTCAAAATTTCCCTTCTTAACCCATTTTCGTAATTATCTTGGAGGATGGGGGAATGTGAAGAAATATATTCTAAATTCAGTTTTTTATTCGAATATGATTATAATACAGCAACACACAGACACAGACACACACACACACACATATATATATATATATATATATATATATATATATATATATATATATATATATATATATATATATATATGCAATGATATTTTAAAATCTAAATTGATTTCTAATTAATTTCCTAATTTTTATTTTAACTTAGCTCATTCTAAAATTTTCTCTTATTTCCTGATCCAATTCCCACTTTTTTATTTAATTACTTTTAACAGGCGCTCAGTAAAATTGCTAAGTCAACAAACTCTCACGCTGCGAGTGAAGGGATAAAAATCCTTAAAATTTACAACATTCTTTTAAAGATACCTAAATTTTCCTGTCCTAAATGTACACGTGTCAAAGAAATACCTATCAAAATCACATTGTAAATCAATGAAGGGAAAATTTCGGTCTCTTTTTTGCTCTTATGCCTTTGTGCTACGATGTAGACTGAAGTATTTCTTATCACTTACACTTGTATATAAATTATGCCTCCAAGGATGGAATAAATCGAAGTTAAAAATTAAAAACTCTCTCTCTCTTTCTATATATGACAGAGAGAGAGAGAGAGAAATATAATTCCTGCACAATGAAGTTTCGAATCTGAATAATCATAGAAAATATGTTCAATTTAAACTTTCGTATTGAAAGCGTAGAAAATAAACGACTTTCAGCGTTTGATTTAAATTTATTATATTATTGACAAACTTTGTAAACAGTACTTTTTAAGCCGGATTCGAAAAGTTTAGCCCTGATCATAATTGACAACGGTGTTCCGTTTTCAAAACTTTCATTCCGACCAAATATAATAGTGTTTGATACACGGCAGATTTAATGTACTACAGGTTTAAATATCGGAGAGATATATAGAGAATATGAAATATTTGTAAACGAATGTGAAATGCATTTCAAATTTATCTCGAATTGCTTAGAAAATAATTTTGAAAGCTTTTGGCTTCGTAGAATTCGAATAAAGTTGGCAATCCAA
Organism: Argiope bruennichi; assembly: GCF_947563725.1. NCBI lineage: Eukaryota > Metazoa > Arthropoda > Arachnida > Araneae > Araneidae > Argiope > Argiope bruennichi. The sequence continues at coordinate 73,477,129 of NC_079156.1, forward strand.
AAGTCAAATTATTTTAGATTTTTAGAAGAACTTTTACTCAGTTCACATGAGACATATATTATAAATAAGTGATTAAAGCCTTTTTATTTTATTGTCGCGTATATGTAGTATACAGTAAGGTAGTTTGAGAAATCATTGGAAATTTCGAACCAGGGATTTTACTGAATCTTCTTTCATATATTCCCGAGCCCAAAAAGACACATTTTTTTTGGATATATCAATTATTTTTCGTAATTAAATTTATATTATTCAAAATCTAATAACTGCCATAGCTTCATCAAACAATTTTATAAATGTGAAAGACTGCATAATTATCACATCAATGCAAAAATTATAAAACTAATATGCATATAAATTTAATGTTGTTTTTCTAAATATATAAAAATTAGTTTTGAATTCAATCAAGTTGTTTGGAAGACTGTGTTTGTGCTGGGGACTCATGGGCCTCCCTGGGGAAATCCGTTGTTTCATTTCGAGTACTCCCATATAAATACAAACTGCAAGCTCAGGTATGATATCAGAGTTGTGTCGTGATTTACATATCTGAACCTGATGCATCGAAAAATCCAATGATTTAAGGAAATGAAATTCGATATGTGTTTCTAACGGAAAATTTCTAGACTTCAATCAAACTTTAGATGAAACAGGTAGATGAGAAGTCTATCTGCCTATCCATGTGTACATGAATACGATAATTCAAAAAAGAAAAGATGGATGAAATTGGATTCTCAATTGTATTATCAGAAATATGGATATGCATGAAAATCCGGTAACAGAGTGACTATCTGTTTGCTTGCTCCTTCGTTTGTATGTGGAAAATGATAATTCAGAAACTCAGCAACTATGAAATTTCTAGACTTCAATCAAACTTTAGATGAAACAGGTAGATGAGAAGTCTATCTGCCTATCCATGTGCACATGAATACGATAATTCAAAAAAGAAAAGATGGATGAAATTGGATTCACAATTGTATTATCAGAAATATGGATATGCATGAAAATCCGGTAACAGAGTGACTATCTGTTTGCTTGCTCCTTCGTTTGTATGTGGAAAATGATAATTCAGAAACTCAGCGACTATGAAATTTCTAGACTTCAATCAAACTTTAGATGAAACAGGTAGATGAGAAGTCTATCTGCCTATCCATGTGCACATGAATACGATAATTCAAAAAAGAAAAGATGGATGAAATTGGATTTACAATTGTATTATCAGAAATATGGATCTGCATGAAAATCCGGTAACAGAGTGACTATCTGTTTGCTTGATCCTTTGTTTGTATGTGGAAAATGATTTCAGAAACTCAGCGACTATGAAATTTCTAGACTTCAATCAAACTTTAGATGAAACAGGTAGATGAGAAGTCTATCTGCCTATCCATGTGCACAAGAATACGATAATTCAAAAAAGAAAAGATGGATGAAATTGGATTCACAATTGTATTATCAGAAATATGAATATGCATGAAAATCCGGTAACAGAGTGACTATCTGTTTGCTTGCTCCTTCGTTTGTATGTGGAAAATGATAATTCAGAAACTCAGCGGCTATGAAATTTTGGTATGCAGTTTTATCACCACGATTAAAATCTATATTGTTACGAATTCCACTACTAAGTCCGTAAACTCACTGGGTTCGCTTGCAGTGGGTGTATGGTGTGAAAATAATCAGCAGGCCTCAGTAGACAACAACGATGTATATTTAACACGAAGGCACTGATACAAAGACGACAAATATGTACAGTCGAGACGAACACACAGCAGCACACTACAACAGACAGTAGCTCACAAGTAGTAATTCGATAGCATCAACGACCACTTCACACAAAACGGCCAGACAGAATTTAGCAGGAGAGGGAATCTTCGGAGTTTCGCTCTACGGTCTCTCCAAGCGGCTGAAATTCTCCACTGTCTCCTAGCTTTAGCTGTATCCAACAGCTGACTCAATACCATACGACTGGCTACATCACACACAACTTGATGCTGCTTCCACAATAGACAATAGGATTGGGCACACAGCTCAGTTCAAGAATAGCTTGGGCTCCACACAACGTTGCACTCCACTGTTGCTTCGTTATCCTCTCGAAGACTCGATACTTGACATCGACTCTAACTGCAATTCCTTTCAGCTTGAAACTACGGGCTATTTATAGTTCCCGGGAGGCGGGCCGAGAAGGTTCGGGACCGTATCTTGGTTCCTATTGGATGGATCGCTAAAATTCTCGAAGTTTCTAGTAATATTTATTTTGTCTCCAAATTCGTCACCGAGCCCTGAGATCACTGACGCGGCACCCGATCAGCACCCACAGGGCTGATAGTAAGACAGTCTTTCCAGTGATTCAACTAACCTTGCTGAGAAGTAACTTTACTGGCTTATAACAATATTATAATTTTGATCCACATTATTGAAAGGAAGACGTTTGGAATTCCTCCACCGTTTTCTTCATTCACTAAGGATTGTTGATATCTTTCACGTCAATTTTCTTTGCCACTAGAATCTTTCACGTCCCTCATTAGTTTGAAAATGGCGATAACTATAACCATAAACATGTGTCTAGATAAAGTAGCTATGCGTTACATGGTGAGATCAATGACTGCGCCACCTGGCGGAAAATAATGGAATTTGTCTTGATATCACGAAAACAATGCAAAATACGGGAATAAAGTCAATTACAGATTCAATTGCAGAGCGTCTTTTACTTATTACAAGAATATTCCTTGAATACAATAATGCCTAATATAAAACGCATATTTATTTGTGCCCAATTTTCTACACTTTAGTACCAGAAAAATGTTATAAATAAAACAGAATGATTAGTTATCACCTGATAAATTTATTTTTAGTATTCGAAATAATATCTGTTAACTATATTACATATATAGACTGTTATTGCTCAAAAGATGGTCCTTTCTCTAGTTGCCGTAAATTGCTACTTCACAGATTTGGAAAATCGCGACCAAGCCAACACACGGCTTTCTCAGAAAGAATTTCGTACAAAATTTCATAGAAATCTACACATTTGGCCATTATTCCATGTACCAAATTTCAACCATTTAGCTCAAAGTGTTTTTCTGTTATCGTGTTCAAAGACAGACTGACTAAAAGATATAATTCTAAAAATGTAGCTTTTGGACTAATGACTATTCAAAATGTGTTGATTCATCAAAATCCAAATTGGAATTTTTTTTTTAATTACAATACTTTGTATACAAAGAAGTAAATAGGATTTTTTTAACAAAACGTTTAAATTTGAAGCATGGAAATCTATCAAAATCTTGAGATCGAATCATTTGAGCATTACAATTCTTTCTGTTTGTAAACAAAATAGTAAAAAAAGTTAAATCAGATTTATTTGGGCCCATCAAATGTCATTTCCGGCAAGCTTTCATTTCTATGATGCTTTTCGGAGATAATCCTTGAGAGATAGAGGATATTAGTAAGCGGGTGACTGTAATACCCCATAAAGACAGTTTAAGTCGTACGCAATGAAGTACGTAAGACTGGATGAAGAAGATTTCTGGAGAAGAATATCAATGATCCCTTTCCATTTTCATGATGTCCCCATTTCGTCTATTTCACTTTTTTTCTTCTAACAGAGGCCTTATTTAGTTTCAGGTAGCACATAGAAGAAAAACTCTAAATTAGTGGAATCACAGTACAAAAAATTTATTTATTCAAAATTAGAACTAAGTGGAGGAGAAACCACACAATTTTTAAATAACGATAATTTTTTTAATTTATTAAAAAATAATTTTAAAAAGCATTATTTAACATTATATTATATTTATTTAAAATAAAAATAATTAATATTTTTATACATTATGAAACAATATTTAACTAATAAAAATTTTATTTTTATTAATTAAATTTTTAGTAATTAAAATAATGCTCTCTCTGTCCCATAATAATAATAATAGTAAGTGAATTTTTAAAAGGGAATTTTAAGCGACTGTAGTTGCAAATTATGCTGCAGCTCAAAATCGTCAAGCCTTCCGTCAAAATCTATGTTCCATGATATCTGCCTTTTGTTTTGATTCATCTTTCAATTTTTATGTTAATTTGTTATTCCGAATTCTGACCCATTTTTCCTCTTTCGTCTCTGATCGAAATGAGTTGTTTTTATTTCTATGGAATACCAACTCACTGTAAAAATCAGATCAAACCAAAATAAAATGGTTTTCACGAAATTTTCTCGCATACGCTTCAAAAAAGTTCTTATCTCTCACCCACCATAAAATTATGGATTTTGAGAAAAGCCTTGAATATATCTTATGGCTTTACTGAAACGAACCAAATATAGATTTTTGGATTTAGAATTTTGAATCTAGAATTTTTACTGAATCCATCGTGATTATATGTACTTTCGACGTCTTTTTGACGACCGATTGATCGATACAAAATTACAATCGTAGGTACAAGATAACATACTGAATTTAATTAAGTCATTGCATTTATAAGTTATAATATTTACATGGATGGAAAAGTAAAGAACGAACAAAGATCACCCGTTTGAAGATTTGGTTCAAAATTCAGTAGCTATCTCGATCTCAGGTAATTTTATCAACATAGGTATCAAATTTTATCAACTCAGGTAATAAATTTTATCAACATAGCTTTGTATTTTGTGGTTATTCAGTTCACTTTTATTCGAAGACAGACTATTCGTGACCGGAGGTCACTCAAAATTTGATAGAAATTTAAAAATTTGGTTGTAATTCCATACACTAAATTGCATCCGTCTAGCTTTAAGCGTATTTAAGTTATTGTATTCACATGCAGAATGACATGACGCTAAAAATGTGTTTTCTGGACTCAAGAGTTCTTAAACGTAGACAATCGTCCAAATATTGACCAAATTTTTGGACAATTATATACTTTATTACGAATGTGATTTTTCGAGTTAAGATCGAGTTGTACTTGATGCATCAAAAGAAAAACGAAATGGTGCAAAAAAGGCGCAATAGAAATCTGTAAATTTGTTGTAAGACAACAGACCAAATTTCAATTGGCTAACTCAAAGAATTTTTGAGTTATCTTTGTCACAGACAGACAGACAGGTGGACATTTCTAAAAATGTGTTTTTTAAACAGAGGGAGGTCTAACACTTCGTCAAAAGGTCGAGTTCGAATTTTTATTACTTTTCTTTCTCTGTACTACGTATACGAGAAAGTAAAAAGGGGAAACTCGTAATAAATTTGCCATGTTCTAGATTTATCTGAGTTCGAAAAATATTTTTGACTGTAAACATGAAAACTCAAACACGCTTAAGGCTAGAAAAATGAAATTTGATTTACGTTCGTAATCCCCAAATTATTTGATTTCCATCACATTTTAAACGAAGTTCATTGATAGAAATCTTATTTATCTTTCAGAATGTCCAATTTCAATTGATCACGAACGTTTTAAAACGGAAAAACCAAGGGAGACAAAATATTACACACAATTTAAGCTTAGTTTAGTTATATTAACGTCCCGTTTTAAAGCAACACTCGGGCTTTTTTTGGAACGGACCTCGTCATTTTGAACCTCGTCCAGAAGACGAGGACGACACCTGAACTACCACTTCCTCACCAAACTTCCACACCACGCTATCGGGAGGACGTAGGGCTCCGACGGATTTAACGTAGAACCGGACCCACTTACACGACGGTTCTTCGGTGCAATTGGGTCTTGAACTGGAAACCACGAGGCCACCGCGGCCACACAGTTCAAGCATTTAAGATATAAAACTGTCGACAAAATATCAGATGGTTGACCATCGGTTGGTCGGTACTTTCGCTTGCTTGGAAAAGCGATTAACTCATAAACACAACGACTCGCATAAATGAAATTCAGCATATAATCTTGTTGCTACAAATGTAGTCATGTGTCAAATTTTAATTTTATCCTTCGGGTGGAAAATATTCCAAAAAGCCTAACAAATTTTATTCGCTATATTACGAAGTAAAAAAACGACATTGAGAATAAAATAGGAACCCTCCTGGTGTTTAAAGTCTTGTCGAATGTCCGAAATTTTTATTCAGGAGAAGAGGATGATATCGTACTTATTAGAAAGTATGCGAGAAAGATTTCGAAAGACCACCTTCGTCAGTTTGTAACGATTTATTAAAACAGCCAATTATTTCTTTTGTCTTAACATTTTTCCATTTAATTTAACTTGTTTCTTGTGTCATAATTTACAATTTTGATAGGATTTTTTTTATTCAATTATTGATATACCAAATATTAGAAATTTCGCACATGTGAGCTTTTCAGATGATAATATAATCTAGAAAATTATCAGTTAATCAATTAATATTGATGCAATTTTGATACAACATATCATTTAATAAAAAATTTGAAGTAAAAATTTATTTTGTGATTTCATAATGTTTATTATAATGAATTATGACAAATACTAATGGCTTGTAATAAATGCTAATCATGATTCAGCTATACATCAGAAATTGTGCATTCGAAAAGCAAGTTGCGCCTTAGCTGAGTGTGGCGAAATCAGGATGTATTGGTATCCCTTCGTATTTCAAAATCACGCAAGGTTTTTTCGATGTTCTTTCTTCCCTTTCGTTTGTAAGCAGTACACATCTTCACATTCGTTTAGATAAGTTTGACAAGTATAAATTTGTCTAAAACGTCTAGACAAGTATAAATTTGGCAAATACATTTGTAGTGCATTAGCCTGAAGCAAACAAAACAGCCGTCCGTATCCAACACCACAACATGAAGAAGCCAACCAAAAGATAAAAATAGTAATAAGATAATAAAAAATTTAAAAGAATAATAAATTTGATAATAATAATAAACGCTTTTATTTGTATATCACAAACTAGAAAAACGAATTTTTGTCAGAGATATGCATTCGAAATAAACCCATAAAAGCATTTCGCACTGAAATCTATACTTCAAAGATAATAAGTCAATATTATAAGAACGATAATTCTTTAACGTTCATTATAAATTAAGGTATCCGAATACATAGAAAAGGCCGATTTTCGCTAAAAATGGTATTTTTAAAAAATTCTTTTATTGGATAGACCAGTCGTTGAGTTATCTAAAACAGGTTTACTTTTGTCTTTACGTTAATTAGAAGTCAAAATATTAATATTTTCATAATGATCGGTAAACAGGACGAGGGCATTCAAATAACCGGAAGCACTCATTTAAAAGGACAAAAATTTGTTAAAAGTTTGTTTAAACACAAATTTAGTTTTAAAAACAGTACATTTTTTCCACTGCAAAATGAAAAATGCCAATGAGAGTTTCAACTGTGTTTTGCGGAAATTTGTACCTAAAGATGTCTTTGTTGAGCTCCGAACCCTCAGATTAGGAGCATTTATGTCTGTAATACATTTTAACGAAGGTTTTATAGGATTACTGAATGTTCTTAAGGTTATTGGAGTGCGTAATAGCGCAAATGCAGTTAGAGCATTTGCTCAGCTCGACAAAAACAGAATATACGAATCGGCGGCATTCACTGCCAAACACAAAAAATGCCAGAAAAAAATAAAATGATTAAAAAAGGGAATTTATAAAATACTGAGGAGGAAGAAGGTATAACCTATAAATGTGGTGAATGTTAAGTATGTACGCCCATAATTTATTATTAAAACATGTATATTTTAAATGCATTTTTCTCAAAATTGATTTTTTTGCTTATTTTTTGCTCACTTCAAAACCAATAAATCAAAATATACTTATCATATTACTATGGAATTTGGTGCACGTTGTCTTTATACTATTTTCTAGGGAATGAACTAAAAGAATTTAGATTGCACGAATATTTTTTTTAATTCACAGCCCATTGTTTGAATAATAACATCATAAATTTACTAAAAGGTGATCCGAACGTGTTCGGATACCTTAAATTATACCATAAATGCAATTAAGACTCGAATGTGCTGTGGTTCAAGTCTTTAGGATTTTGCTTTGATATTCATATACTTGATAAACGAATTATTTTTTTTTTTTACTTTTTAATATACTCCCACCCCCCCCAAAAAAACCCCTCCTCTTAAAAATAGTTTTATTTTTAAGAGGAGGGTTTTATTAAGGCCACTTTTATTTAAATAAACAAATAAAAGTGATCAAGTTATTTTTTATTTTTAAATATTGATTACGAAATAAAATAACTTCAGTGCAGACGAAATGGCATTTACTTTTTATAACGGCAAATTGTAATTTAATCCATAAAATATGTCATTCCAATTTGTATCTTAGATTTGGAATAATTTTATACAGAAGACGGAAAATATTATATGAATATCTATTATTTGAAGAAAGAGCTGAGGGTAAGTACAAGGGCTGTTCAAATGAAAAGATACGAAACGACACTGTGGGTATGAATGAAGACTTTATTCAAAGTATACACCATAGGCCTAAACACAATGATCCCATTGTTTAACGAACCGAAGGATTCCTTGTTCCTAGAATTACTGTGGCCGGCCGTAACGAGACCCAGTCCTTCACAGCGTCCTTGAGTTCGCCGTCCGAGTTGAATCGCTTCCCTTTCAGATGTTTCTTCAGGGGACCAAACACATGAAAATCGCAGGGAGACATGTCCAGGTTGTAGGGCGGATGGTCGAGATGTTCTCACATGAACTTGGTCAGTTCCGCGTGTGTGAACCTGGAGACGCGTGGGCGCGTGTTATCATGGAGCAGCCCCGGTCTTTTGTCCTTGATGGACCTGCGTAGTCTTCGAAGTGTCTCACAGTACACTTTGGAGTTAATGGTTCTTCTGTGCCTGAGGAATTCAACAAATAGCGGACCTTGGACGGCACTTTTTATAAGAGTTTCTGCTCTCTCCTGCTCATGTGGGCGCCCGCGCATTCTCCGATCTGCGCGGGAGACTCCAATCGCATCCCTAGATGTTCTCCCTGCGTTCTCCCATAGGAACATAGGCAAATATATTAACGGTTACGTTGCTACGACGTTTCGTATCTTTTCATTTGAACACTCCTTGCAATTTGGTAGCTTTCGGGCAACTAATCATTATTTGCTCATTATGATACTAATTCCTTGGAAATTCTGAAAGATTTCAATTGGCAGTGGTTTAAGTGATTGAGACTTTGTTTTAAAATTTATATACTTGATAAAAAAAAACTTACTTTTTTACTGTTTAATATCTCAAAAGAAGCCTCCGCCTAAAAATAATTTTACATTTACTTAAATTAAATAATGTAATCAAAGAGTTTTTTTTTAAAATATTGATTAAGAAATAAAATAATTTGAGAGCAGTGGTAAGCCTCTATTTTTATAATGACAAACTGTAATCTAATCTATTAAATATGCGATTCTCCTTTGTCTCTTAAATTGTGAATATTTTTATAGAAAATAAAGAAAATATAGAGCAGTTATATGAAGCAAAAGGCTATTATTTGTAAAAGGAGCTATGATGAGTAATTCAGAAAGTTTCAGAGCAACTAATGATTGTTTTCTCATCCAGAAAACAACGCAACGTGAATAATTGCAAAAATCCAATGTTCAGAAATAAAGTATTTTTCAGAGGATTTTTTTTAATTGTAGGTTTTTACCAAAATATTTTGTTAATAACAGGTTCTTGTTCAAAACAATTGACAGGTGTGATATTCATAATGACCACCTGCATTAAAATATGTAGCAGTGTGCATAAATTTTATCTATACATAAATTATTGATAGCTCATTATCGATTGTGAATATGAATCCTGTATCTGCATTAGAAAACAGACTATCACCAAATACAAAAATATTTATCTTTCCAATAAACACGGTGAAAAAAATTGAGAAGATTATTAATTACCTTTGGTATAATTTTGAATAAATCGAATTAAATTAATTACTTTCTAGAATTAATTGGAAGATAATTCTATAGTAAATTAACAAGAAAGGAAAATAAATTAATTGGAAAAAGTAGTCCCAGAGTGTCTTAACAAAGATCAAAACGAGATGATGAAAGATCTTAACGAGAAATAATAATTTTTTTTCATGATTTTTATAATACATTGATTAATTTAAAATTCTTATAAATCTTTGATTTAACTGGTATGTATCCTTGTTATTTTAGAACACTAAGAGGCAAAATTCGTATTTATAATACAAAAAAGTATAGACATACAATTACAGAATAGTATAGTGGTTAAAACCTTTGTGTAGCATTCAGGAAACTGAAATTCGATCTTTAAGTAGCATTTTTTTTTCGAATTTTTTTTTCAAATTAATTTAACAATTTCAAACAGTTTTAATTAATATGCTTTTCATTTGTATGCAAAAATAAATATTTATTCTCCTAATTTGTGGACTATAATATAATTATTTTTCTTCTAAAAATTAAAAGTATAAATGCATTTTTTTTTAATATTCAGAATAAATTAAATTAACATTTTAAAATCATTTCAATTAAAACGATATGAAACTTTATATGGAAAAATTAATTTATTTTCTCTTAATACCTGAATTATAATTTATTTTTTAAAAAAAATTTAAGATATGAAGGCATTTTTCTTTTTAAAAAATTATTCAAATAAAATTACAGACTAGTTTTAATTAATATGTAACTTTTTTTATCCATCAAAAATGGGGGTTTTAAAAATAAATCAACTTTAAAAGTAAAAAGTCATTCGCTTAATACTTGAATCATAACTTTATTTTTAAGCAGGAAAAATAATTACATATGACCCTAAATGATGATAAATGTTAATTAAATTACTGGCATCACAAAAATATTTCGTTAATTTTTTATTGCATACAAGAGAGAGAATGATAATTATCGTAAAAATATTTCAAACAAGATAAATATATTTTGACATTTTGTAAAATTCATTAATAATTATTATTCATAAGAGAAATCTTAAAGGAATCGATAAAAGAAAAAACAAATTTCATTTATCTTAATAAAATATTTGTTTTTCTTCAGAAAATCGGGCAGCACACAAAGCATATCGTATGTTACTCAAAATTTAGAACCATCTGCCTTTTCATTTCATAACTGAACACCTGCTTTCTACTTTTTCTTTTCGATGATTAACAATTTAAATGTTTGAGGATATAATTTTATTTATTTCAGCTGCTCTCTTTAATTCCCGATTTAAATGCAGCTTCCTTGAGTTATTATAAATAATTTATCTTTATTAAATTCCAAAAACTTAAAACTTCTAGTGATTTTAAGATAAAAATAGTTATTTCGAAATATTTTTAAAATTTAAAGTATATTTATAATTATTTCAACACTTAAAAATTAAATTAGTTATAATTCAAGAATAATATACATGAACACAATAATTTTTCTTTAAAAAAATTATAAATTATGTATTAAGAGAAAATACATTTATTTTTTCCTTATAAAAATGAGTATCATATTAATTGAAACCATTTTTAAAATGTCAATTTAATTTAAATAATTCTGAATATTAAAAAAAAATGCATTCATACTTATAATGATTTTTCTTCTAAAAATTAAATTATAATCCACGAATTAGGAGAACAATTATTTATTTTTGCATAAAAGAAAGGAAAAACATATTAATTAAAACTGTTTTTAAATTGTAAAATTAAATTAGAAAAAAAAAAAGAAAAAAGAAAAAACGCTAGCCCAGGATCGAACGCCGGTCTCCCGAACGCTACGCCAGCGTCCTAACCACTACACTATTCGCGTCTCGGTAAGTGTACGTGTGTGCGCGTGTGCGTGTGCGTGTGCGTGTATTTTAGCAACAACTCTCGAAAACACCAATGCACAAAACTTTTTTATATATCATTTTAAAATTGTCTTTTAAATTATATAAATTTAGATGTCTTGAAATTTTTTCTGAATTTCAACGAATTTCAAAAAAATATTTTTGGCAATTATAGATTTTATTGTTACACATAAAGCATTTTCATTGCTTCACCAAATATTTAATTAATAGCCTGATTTTTTTTTCGCTGTTGAAAGCTAAAAAGGAAGGAAACCGTTAATTATCTTCCCATTTTACTTGAGTAATCAGAAAGGGAAATTACATTACTACAAATGATAATGCAATTTATAAACGATTCACTCAAACGCATAATATTTGATAATATTGTGATACTATGGGAATTGATTCCGTTTGGTAAATTTTCCATTATTCAAAAATTTGTCATTATTAATTTAAGTGCAAGAGATTTAATAGAAAATAAACACAACCGCAGCATAAACTGAAAAAAAAACTTTAAAATTTTGCTTTGAATTCTTAATCAGAAATATGAAAATAATTAATGAAAAAATATAGGTTTAACGCAAAGCCCTGGTTGTAAAATATTATTGTTAAACACTGTTGAAGATAATAATAGATAACAATTTTCATTACATAATCTTATTCTTAATCTTTTTTATATATATAATTCAGCGAACGTTGCCAGCAATCCATACATGTAAGAGTGAGTGAAATTTTAATTTTTAATGAATTGGTATCGAGAGAAAAAGCTCGATCCTGGGTTCTTTCACTTTATTGCCAAATTCGACGCCAAAAGATCGCCAAGTTCGAGGGTCATTGATCAAGTATACTTTAGAGTACATATCTGTAAAATTATTTTAATTACCAACAAACTCACTACACAGAAAAGCTGTACTACTAATTCGTAATACTATGATGAGAACTAAAAAATATTTTGACATTATTCGCTCTATTTATTGACATACATATTTTTCTAAACTGATTAATCAATTAGCTTATAAATTAAGTTAAGGAATTGATAATTTAGAAAAAGAAACATGTGTCTGCATATGATAGTTTTTGAGAAATAATTTCTTATAATCAAAGCAAAATTTAATGTTCATCTTTTGTATTATTCTGCCAAAAAATGAATAAGATTTTGGAATGAACTTTTTTTTTCTTAATTGGTCACATAAAACAACAGACAATAATAATTTTACTTTTATCTAAAATATTTTTTTATTTTTATACATGAAATCTACTTATTAGAAACTTTTTCTGATAAAAATTTGCCAGTATCAGTCTAATAGTCTGTAAGTCAACAGATATTAAATTTTCCTTCAAAAATATCTGATTGCGATAGATTTCAAAAACTCATTAAAATATTTTTTTTCAATATTTTACAAAAAGATATAGCTAACTTTGAAAACATTAAAAAATCATAAATTATTTTCATGTTTATAAGTAGATAAAGCAATTATTAGTTAGTAATAAAAGTCGTTACGAAAATACAGAAATTTAACATTAATCAGTGATGAAACTTATTAATTCTAAAAGACTTTCATCGAAATAAGAAATTCAACTGGCAGAAATGCATCATTATTTACATCATTTTAAATATATCTCTAGACTCTTTTTGAAAGAAATGAACAATTATATAAGATTTTGATTTTTTTTCTTCTGTTTTTATATTTTAAATATATTTTAACATTATTTTTTTATTTAATTTGTCTTTTTTATGTTTGTAACTATAGATTTTTGTAATAGATTTTTTCTACGTTTCCTAATATAGTGGAGTTTTGAAATTATGTACATTTATATACTAACAATGTACAGTTTTAAATTTCTCCTGTTAGCACAAGATATTATTCAGAATATTGACAAGTTCAATATTTTGAAAACCGTAAAACCATCGTAACAATATTGTTAGACACTTTTGTACTAATATAATTAAGCTTTAATTATCAGCAAATCTATTTAATTAAATTTTGATTCCATACAAGTGGTGCCATCTGATGACGGATTTAAGAAAAAATGATTTTGGAATTCCATAATATTTATATTAACAATTATAAATTAAAAAATGGAAGACAATTAAAATATATTTCAATTTCTTAACACAGTAATAAGAGCGTGTTTCTAAAACAATTCTTAATGCACTTATTTCCACCAGTCAAACATGAGAGTTGACCTGCTTAACTGATATATTACATAGTGCAGATACGTTCTTTTATCCTAATCCAGAGACAGTTTTCTAATTTTAAAACAAAATTTTCCACTTAAAATCAGGAAAAATACTTTCGATTATATCTTTGCAACTGACTTTTATTTCCTGTTTTTCTTGTGATTTATTGCTTCGGAAAAGCAGCCTTAGGAAAATAAATGAAAACACAATGTTCTCAGAAATTTCATCAATTGCTAGAAGAACTTTCATATAGCGTTGTTTAAAAAATAATTCTTAAAATGAAATGCCGAAATGCGCGTGTTATATTGGAGCAAACTATTTACTTTTCTTTATTCCAGCCTTTCCCTGCATTATTTTTATTGGTCACTTCTTTCTAACATTATACACCTTAAGCCGAAGTTTTAAAATAGAAAAAAGAATGTTTTCTGGAAATTTCATTTGTACTTGCATCTTATAAACAAGAAATTCTTGTTCGTCTAGAAAGAAGATTTGAGATTACATCGAAATACTCTTTAGCATATTTCGGAAGCAATGTTTCGGGAAATTGCACTTAAATTCCAAAAAACGAACGAAAACTAACGAGTTATTTGCCTATGGCAACGAGTTTTACTAAAATATTTCGATATAAGGCAAGCACATTTATGAAGCAACACTTCTTTTCACTTTCGTTTTTAATATAAATAACGAACACTCAAACTTGAAGGATTAAATTTATGAATATTTCTATAAACTGCTTTTCGAATGGAGGCAAATAATCATACAAAAGTTTATAATTATATTAATATGCTCCAGAAAGTTTATTTTCTCAATGAATACGGAAAACTAGTGTTATTGGTACAAACTAGATTTTGTGAGCGAAAGTAGTGTAAGTAAAAATAAGTAATATATATGCAAATTACACAAATGTAGTTACAATTTTCTAAGCTGTAAAATTTGAGAATGACTTTACATCATTCTGATTAAAATCGTTGCTTTAGATAAATACAACAATACATTAGTCGGAAAAAAAATGAAAGGTAATTGAGTCAAGGCAAACAAATATGTTTTATATTATCGCTTTATGGAGTAAACATGCTCATGGGAATATGTACAATTATTAAAACCATATGTAGCATTTTTCTTCGAACATGTTTCGAAATAAATGAATAATTGCTCACGTAAATCAATGCAATAATGGAAAAGGAAAAGAAGGAATAAAGTTTTCATCCAAATATGAACAGCAAGGTGCATCTAAAATTACTTCTAAATAGGATTCTGTTACGTTTAATTTTTAGAACAGAAATGGAAATTATTCATTTAAATATCTCTATCCATAGACAGACTTTGTCTCAATTTGGATGTAGATGTACTATTTTGACTTCTTTTATACGAAGTATGTAAAGCGAAATTATTGTAGTAATTAAAATGAAATTTCGCCGGCGTCCTGGCATAGGGGTAGCGTGTCTTCCCCGTGTTCTGGGCGTCCTGGGTTCGAGTCCCGGTACGGGCATGGTTGTGCTTTCTCCGTTCTATCTGTGAGATGTGTGAATGTGTCCCCCTGTAAAAAGGGGTTGTGCAAGCGAATGAGAGCGTGAGTAGCTAAGACGTACTCTTGGCCCTAGTTGGCGCTACTAAAACAAGAGACGCTCCCTTGGCTTAAAATCGCTGACTTGTGCATGGCAAGTCCGCGAGCTTGTGCATGGCAAGTGCCATTATAAACAACAACAACAAAATGAAATTTCGCATCGGCGACGTTTAAAAACTCCCTGGCTGCAAAAAATTCATTTTTGAAATTATGTCCGTTTCTCTGCCTATGAACACGATAACTCAAAACACATTTTATTCCAGTTGGATGAAATTTGGCATGTGAAGTTACATTAAATTTGTAGATATCTTTCAAATTTTGAAAGAAATCCATTTAGCAAGAGTTTGACTGTCTGACTGATGCGTTTTAGTTATTGTGTGCACTTGAACACTATAACTAAAACACATAACGTTCTAGACTAGACATAGATTGATCTAGACAATTAGATATAAGAGTTTAGCATCTAAGATGTAGATCCATATTCAAACTCGCATTAAATCTGTCAAGGGGTTGATCATCTACCGGTTTGTACATTTGCATGTATGTCAACACTTTAAGTGAAAAATGTAACAAATTGGATAAATGAAATTTGGTTGCTTTGACATTTAAAGTGTAGATTTTTATCAAATTTCAAACCAAATTTGTTAAAAGTTTGATTTTCTAATTGCCTGTATTTTCACATGCACTTAAATGCAATAGTTTATAAAAATTATTTTTAATGTGTGAACTTGTGACTATGATTGTAGTTCTTTGCCAAATTTTGGTTTCATTTGTTCGAGTAAAGGCCCTCAAAATACATTTTCGAGTTTCTAGTACTTATCTATTAATTACATGGTAGTGATTAATCGACAAGCAATCTGCCCGAGATTGTACACCAGATTTCATAAAAACGCTATATTTCGTATCAATATATCGTATCCATTGTTTGCTAAAGCAGTGAAATTAATTGCAGGCACGTATTGTGAATTAATTGTTACTGTGAGCTACGTATTTCGAAGCACAAAACTCTCATGTTTGGAACTATGAAAAATATACAAAGAAGTTTAAAACATTGGATGATGGATGGTGATGGATGTAGATATTTCCTCATGCAAGATCATTTCCTCGGAAATATTGCACCAAATTAGAACTGTGGAAATTCATCAAACTCTCTTAGATGGACTTTTTGATAAACAATATTTTCTGCATGCGCATTTCTTTTATAAAAATGCAAAAAAAAAAATCATGTCAGTTATGATAAATTTATTGGTGTGCCGCTACCGCAGGATCCATTTTAAGAAAAAGAGTGCAAAAATCAAAAGAAAATATATGTATCTTCTTTAATAATAAATATTTTTTTTACATTTTCTCTCGGCAAGTTGGAAGACAAAAATTACTATCTGGCAACATAAATTATTGATGCTAGAAGCAGTCAAAACTAGAGCTTCAAAATCTATTTTCAGCGACTAACTTCTAAGATATTGCATTTATGGAAAAACTTTAAATACAAAAGTTGTTCATTTTAAGGAGGCACTAATTTGACTAATGAGATTAATTTTCCAATCTTAAGTATTAAGAAAGTTACATCGAAATGAAAAATTCAGCTCCCCCCCCCCCATCGTTTCCATTCCCTCTGAGCTAGATAGTTCATTTACGTACTTGTACGAGCTTTTTTATATTTCTAACAACATATTCTAAATCAGTTAAAATCCAAACAAAACTACTCTAGTTATTATTCCTGTTCACAAGATAATATATAATCCTGTTAACGATAGTGTATATATGCGTATAAAGCCTTATACGCATATATATATATTATCGTTAAAGTTCGAAAGTCGCTTATATGCACATTAACGGCTTCCATATCGTTAAAGTTCAAAACAGATGATGGGTTTCATTAACTTGGTACTAAAACGGGTATTTTAAAAGATTTGTATGCAAGATAGGAATTCAGTGTTTTCAAAGAGAGATTTTTAGGAAAAGAAGATGTCCTTACTGTAGAAATATCTTTACACCAAAAAGTAATAAAACAATCCCTCGTTACCGGGTAGGGTTTCAAAAAAAATGTAACTGCATATCCAAATGTACCAGAAATATGTGTGCTTGTCGTAAAAACCAATTGCTATGCAATTCAAAGTGTTACCAATCTTTAGATGATTTTATCATTTGTTTCGCAAATTAATTTTTTTAATTGTAATAATATGTTAAACCATTTGATTCTTTGCATTATAGTTTTTCAATTGGCTAGTGATTAATTCTAACTACGTTGTTGTTTACTTGATTATATTAAATCGACTCTTTAGATATCGAAAAATAAATGAATAATATTAAATCAATTTCCTTAATTTCAATAATATTTTAAACCGTTTGATTCTTCTTATTGATGCTTTTCAATAGACTGGTGCTATATTTTATCAACTAATGCGTTGATTGTTCGATTGTATTAATTTGATTCTTAAGATATCAAAAAATAAACAAACAGCGTTAAATTTAAGAATACAGAAATGTTGCTCTTCTTCCAGAAGAGATCTTATTTTCACTTTAACGATTGCAGATAAAATGCAGTAGGTAATGTGCAGATTATCTTGGAAATTCGAAGATTACCAAGGTAATTTGAGAAATAATACAATTTTTTGCACTTTAACTTTACCGGTTATGCACTTTAGCGGTAACATATAAATAACATTTTTAGCGAAGGGTGGTTTTGGGTTCTAGGTACCATGATCGATGAAGAAATGAAGAAATTTTCCAGAAGTTATGGCATGAGAACCATTGAAATAGGTAATATTCGTGCAGAAATCTACCTAAAATGCTAAAATATATGCTGGATTACACTGATTTCAACTTTTTTTCCCTATAAAAATTGAATCAAAAATAAAGAAACGCATCATTAATAATTTATGTGTCATAGTTTAAGTTAGTGAAATAAACGATTTGAAATCCTTCATATTTGTTCTTTAGATATTGCAAAGAATTTGATCCACAGATGTTCTATCTGGTCATAGGAGTAATAGTTACCACAAAATAAAATATGGACTCTTACCTGAGAGAAATCAGGATTTTTCCCTAGCTCTTTGGAAGAACTCGCTTCCATTCCAGTTGCGCCAAGCTCTTCACATTCTTCGGCGGGAACAACAGATGTAGGTGTGCACATGGTGGTTAGCGATGGGAAACACAGAGAAGAAGAACAGTTGTGGTATTTGGTTAGTAAATTCCTTCGTCAAAAGAGTGGTTTGTGTCCGTAGATCTGATCTTTATCATAACAGTTCATGTTCTTTCGTTGTATTGCTTGAAGAAAATCTTGAAGAGCTATTTTATGGCTGAACGGATACTCTCAAGGAAGCCAGAGAAGAAGATTTCAATCTTCGTTGTGCTATACGTATTCGTTGTTCTAATAAAAATCGAAAGATAGTTTTAAAGTGAAGAGAGTGAGAATGCAAACTTCAGAAATCTCAGTGTGCAAGTGACTGACTATTCTTAAAGAACCTACGGAGGTGATGGAATGGGCTAGATGGAAAAGTCAGTGAAAAAGTGGACTAGAGGCTACCAGAAGTGTATGCATTGTCGTAGAAAATATCTAAAAAGATTTCGTAAAATCCTATTCTGAAAGGTTAAAAAGTAGTTTAGAAATGCCGTCTGGAAGCAAGATTAGATGGAGTTCTTCAAGGATGTTAAGTTCCATGATCAATGGCAGTTGATCTGAAAAGAGAAAATAAAACTTGTCTAGTAAAAATAGGTAATTAAATTAGAAAAATTCGAATTTTAAAGCAAATTTATAAAAGTACAAAAACTTCATTTTTCAGAACTGATGAAAAAACATTTTTTTTGTAATAAACACACCATCAAACAAGGGTTTTGTTCCTTCATCCAACATTTGATAAAAATCTGCAATTTTGATTCTAAGACTACATACAAGTCATATTGGTTTAGATTGTTCTGTTTTAAGTTACGGTATTTGAATAAAGACAGATAGACCTATAATACTACAAAATCAGTAGAAGAAGGGTATTCTAAAATATTTTTATGAATCTGTAATGTTGCTTCCGAGCATGGTTAGTTCCATTGTATGAAAGACCGTTTTACGATCAGCTGAGTTGAATGTTGATCGGATGCCGGATCAGAGATCTATTGCTTGGCAACCATTTGGTAATTTGGCGACATTGGCAAAAAAAAAAAAGTTGATGCTAGAATTTTCTGGAATTTTGACGATAAGACCAATAGGCGGCGATATATATTTGATTGTTCGAGAACCTTCTCTGTCCTGCTCCGGAAGCTATAAAAGGCCATCTATTCAAGCAGAAGCTAGTCATATAGATTCAGTGATGAATTAGTTGGATCAATTCAGCGAAGCGCAAGCGTTGAGTGGAGCTCAAGTGATCGGTGGATTGAGTTGTGGATCGAGTCTTGGGGACAAGTGTTGAAGCAGTATCGAGTCGCATGTTGAATAGCAAGTCGTGCAGTAATGAGTCGGCATTTGGGTACAGCTAAAAAGAGGATACTGTGGAGAATTGCAGACGTTTAAAGAGATCTTAGTGAATAGCTACTACATGGATTCTCTCTTCCTGTTGAGCTCTGTCTGACCGCTGGTTTGCTGATGTTATCGTTTACTAGCGATTACTACTTATGAGCTGTTGTCTGTTGCAAGTGCTGTTGTGCATTGATTATGTACATCTCGGCTGTGTTTTGCCACATATGTATTCGTGTCTTCGTGTTAATGAACGTCGTCATTCAGGCCTGTTGGCTGTGAACTCTATACTCACTACAGCGAATCCGTTCGAGTTTAACTGAATTGTCTTTGTAACAATATAAAACTTCATGTCGAAATTCTTAGGTAAATGATTAGTAATAATTTTTAGTGACAGCTTATAAGAGAAAATTAAAGTCTACAGAAGTACACAGTTTTAAAAAAATATAAATTATTAAAGATGGTAACATACTATACAACAGCAAGGCATAATTTCAGAATTAATTGACTTATTGATAAAATTTTAATTTCCAATTTTAAGCGACCATTTCCTTAGAAACAAATACATGAATTGTCTCTTCCGATTTTATTTTTTTTCATTCACCCTTAATTATATTCTCCTCTTCACTATGAAATTACTGAATTAATAAATATTGAAATCGATATTCAGGGTGTACAAAGCTAAAGTTTCTGAATTTAAAGATGCCTACAAACGCAGCCATTCATTAGAAAAGTAAAGAAATTTTTAAGTAATTTCATAAAGCAATGGGAAAAACATTGAAAGAATTAATGAAAAGCAGTTTCAAACATGAACACCGTGAAATTAAAAGGACATAATGCAGTGTTTTTAACATAATGAGCTTTTATAAAAACCTGCAAACATTCGCGAAGAATTTTTTTGAAACTATTAGCCACTTATCATGGTCTTGAACTTACGGAGTCGCTTTCTCTATCAGAAATAAGTTATTTTACGAATTCTTTACATCATTGTCCGTTATCTGAATAATATATAGTATTGTGAAGGTATTAAAAATGTTGTCGAGCTTTCTGCTGTAATAAAATTGTGTTAATTAAATCATTTTTGTCAAAAGTGTAATCTCTTGTCAGTTTCTCTGTTGAAATTTCTCTCTTTGCAGGCAATTAGAATAGGTGAAATCTAGTTAATCTTAAATGGTTCCAAGAAAGAATAAGGAAATTTGGTGAAATTGGATTGCTGTCTATTCATTCTGTCGGAAGAAAACCAGTGTCCATAAAACTCTTATTCGAATAGAGTACAGACAATTTGAATAGAATTTCAAGGTACTATTGTTACGAATTAGTAATATTTCTTTCCAATGTAGATACATTTGTTTCATCATAGAGAAGAGAATTTTATATATAGATTAAATGTAAATTTAATGGTTTATGGGTCAATGATCCCCAATTTTGTCAGCATTTGACAATGAATTTGATAATAAAAATACAGAAGCTAAAATATTCCAGAATCTCGCCTATAGCTTTATTAGGACTCGAGTTCTAACGTTTATATTTAGAATATTATATGTCCTGCCACAAGAGCTATAAAAGCAGAGCCAAACAGACCAGAAGAGTCACTTGTAGTGGAGTAATCGAAAGTAGAGAAGTTAGGTGAGTTGAGCTCAGGCGAGAAGTTGAGTGAATTCTCTCCAGAGATTTCTCCTGATAGTTTTGTGCTGTTAAGGGTATTTGTTACCAATTTGCTGCTTGAATGTTGTTACTTATTGCATGTATAGTTTTGTAAACGTTTCGCTTGTCATTTTTTACCTGGTATCTTGTTTTAGGGTAGAATAAAGTTTGGTGATTTGCTATTGAGCCTTTTGGACTTTTCCCTGTGCACCCACTGTTCGGAATTTTTCTTAAGAGTAACTATGCCTACCACAAGACTTTCTTGAATATTTTTAAGTTATATAATAATTATTAAGTCTTGCCGAAAAAAAGTTTCATGTATATTATGGGTTTCCAAAGGAGTATGCCCTCTAGTAAGCATATTTAGAATTTATTTTATTTATTCGTCGAACAATGTACTACTCTTTTAATCAATCATCACAAAGCTTCACACATCTTTCCAATGAGTGGTTATGGTTGAAGATAGTACTGAATAGAAGAACTTAGGAAATTTAAATATAGGTACCATGTACATTACTGTTTGAAAAGATACCATTATCATTCTACTGTATCCGAGAATAATAATGATACGAGAAAAGTAAAAAAAATTATCTCTTCCACACATTGATAATCACTGTATTTATCTTTGATTGGCTGTCTTTCTTTGAAATAGCGGCAACTGAAACAGATTATTATTTTACCCTAGAAGTAACACGTTACTTGAAGGAGAATCTGGTTTTAACCTGGAAGTTAAAATCTTAGCTGTTTTCTGGAAAAGTGTTTTGCTTTAAATAGAAGACAAACTGACGAAACTAGGGATTTACTGTGAATGATTTTATAATAATTAGATCCGCAGTATGCAGGAACATATGATGATTAAAAACTCTACTGAAGTAGTCGAATTTTTAAATCATAAAAAGTTATTCACACAAGCTTATAAATGAAACTGTATAGTAATGTCATAAAAGGTTCCAATTCTTAACTTCTCTCTTCTGTGCGGAAATACACACATTCCATTCCGATTCTGAAAATTCGCATGATCATTGTACAGGAAGTGTTTTAGTTCGGTTAGTTAAGTTATATTAACGCCCCATTTTAAAGCAACACTAGGGCTATTTTGAGACGAGGACGACACCAGAGCTGCTACCTCCTCTCCAAACTTCCGAACCACACTAGCGTAAGAACATTTGATCCAGACGGATTTAATGAGCACCAGCCTCAGTTACACGACAGTTCTTTGAAGGAAGCGGGTCTCAAACCTGGAACCCTCCGGTCCCGATGACAATCCCTTACCACCAGTTCACCGCGGGTCTGTACGGGAAAGGCATATGGTATAACGTGCATAAATTAGTTAGAACGAGGACATAAATTGGCAAGATAAAATATGAATCCCCTACTTTAACCTCTTCGTCTTCCGTAACGCGTCTAGCGCGTTCAAGTGAAACTTCTGCAGTGCGGCTGTAACGCGCTTCAAACGTTCTACATTTTAAAATGCGTTGTAAATGTTTATTTGAGTTTTTATTTTTGTTTGTTTTAGTTCGCTGGTGAGAAATTTTCGTGAACAGAAAAGGACGGCAAAAGGGATAAATACGTATATATATATATATATATATATATATATATATATATATATATATTACATCGCATTAATCGCAAGAAAACTAAAAATATAACAAGGAGGCTCTATTCAATACAAAATCGTTGTATCACATTTTTTCCCCTATACCTATCCATTCTCATAATAAGAGAGATCTATCTATAGTTTCAAAAAAAGAGGATACGTATTTCATTTGAAAGTTTGATAAACAAATACAACAAGCAACTAAATTAAGTGTAAGAAAACTAGATACTCACTGAAATACTGCTTCATTTATTTCATTTAAACGCATGTCATTGCCATTATGTCACTACCCATTTTGAACTTTCTCGAATATCCTGAACTGAATGCAGATGGAAAATAACGTCCAAATACACCACGCATAAGCAAATAGTTTTCGACAAGTTCAGATAAATTCGTCAGGTCACGTTCTCAATGCCGCGTGCTTTGGAATAGGAACAGCTCTCAATTCTCGCCTCAGCTTGGTGAAAATTGATAATAATTTGGGACTAGATTATTTTTTATCATTCATAATTTCTTAAAGTTTTATTATAATAAATGGCAATGCAAAATGGCGAATTTTGTTTCTTTTTTCGTTTGTACTAATACATTTGCATAATCAATCATTTTGTGGAAAAAATTATCGAAAATATTATAATATTTTTAAACATATAATATATTATCTTATATTCAAAATATAAATAAAAAAAAGCTTAAATATTAGTCTTTTAGTCTCAATAACTAGTCCTTTTTCGCCATTTATCTAATATAAAAACTCATGGTCCCTAGTTATATCATTAGTAGCCGCCTATTGCATCCACACCTATTTCGTGTTAAATCTCCAAATTATAACTTTATTTTATATTCTTTAGGTGGGAGAACTTTGACATAATCCCTCAATCAAATCATTATATTGATTCCTCCAATTTCTATTTCATTTGCAAGTTTGTTATCTTTAGATGCATCATCAATTGTAGTTTGTCTAGCACCTCAATTAGCAACAGCAATGCAATTTCAAAAACATTATTTTGCTATATATTATCTTAGAGGGAAATAAACCAGAACAGTACCTTCAGCTCTAGCTAGAGGTTTGATTTCACCAACTTTTATTTCTTTTGAAATCATCTGATGTCTAGATATATCATCAATGATCACCTATACCACCAAATTTGTTTACCCATTTCAAAGCTCGAAATAAAACTGCAAAGTACAAAGGCGAAGGATGAAGACATATTTAAAGAATGAATTGTTGACCATACCTGCCCTTTTCAGAGTTGAGTGGGAAAATCACTATCATTGAACCAGAGCCCTTTCGAAGATAGTCCAAATAATGTGCCAGCAGCAGTAGTGAAGAAACAGGAAAAAATAGGTAAATGATTTTTTTTTCTTTTCCCCCTCTCTTCTTGGTAATATCGTTAATTATGCATGAGTGCATGTATGAATGTTAAGCGAAAGAAGAATGAAGGGATGTATGAATGAATCATTCTATATCACTAATTAAGAATTCCTTTTCAGATAAAAAGAAAACTAAGGCACGAATAATCCCCAAACTTAAAGCAATATTTTTAATTCCATTTAAATAAAATAACTATTAGGTATCGGTGATATAGGATCGTAGAGTCCAGGTACTCCGTTTAAAATATTCATCACTGACGCAACCATCTATTAATTATATCAGTTTCTCAAGTTAACGGCCATAGCTGACCAATCAAAATACTCTACTTTTATTGTGCAGTTATTATTTAAAATAATACTCTGCGTGATAAAAAGTATTTCGTCGAAATTGATTGACATTACTAAAAGAATGCTATTAATAATGCTAATATGGTGGACTATATTTAATTATAAAATTATATAATGATTATATATTATAATTTATAATTTTATAGTGGGCTATATATAATTGTGGGAACTGTTAACAGATCTCATATCCTGTATGGCGCCATGTTGCGTCATTAATCATGTGATGCTTTCTCGCCATTATTGGCAGACGAGAGTTGGGTAGTGAGTCTGTAAAACGTGCAGCTCACGTTCATGTATCTTTATATGTTCTATGTTAGCAGTGTTTTGTCCTTTGTCCTTTAATATTAATATATATATTTGACATATTAATGCTGGTCGGTGCCTTTTCCCATATAATTATAAATATCTATTTTTAATTGAATAATAGGTATTAATAAAATGCTAATATAATGGGTTAATAGCTGGTCACCGAGTACTTAATTCAGTTACATTAACATTCCATTTTAGAGTAACACTAGATATATTTTGGGACGGGCCTCGCAATTTTAAACTGCTGTAAGATGAAGAGGACGACTCCTGAGTTGGCATCCCCCCTCCAAACTTCCGCACCAAACCAACGGGAAGACGTGTGGCTCCGACGGATTTAATGTGCGTCAGATCCGCTAACGCGACGGTTCTTCGGTGGAATTGGGTCTGGAATCTGAAACCCTCCGGATCCGAAACCGAAACTTTACCATCAGGCCACCACGGCTTTAGTTGATCACCGAAGTTAGCTAATTATTTATAAATATAAGGAATCATCGATCCCTCAACTATTTATAATACAATACTTTTTCCCATAAAAAATATTCTATTAGGTGAATAAACTAGTGGTATTTAGAATGCGGTTACTGATGCAGAAATTCTACCTGGAATTACAGAACATTTGAAAGTATAAAAGTTAAAAATAAACGGCCAGAGTTTAGGGACGCCATATTTCAACAATACTAAATCTGTTTTTCTGTTCAAATCACGGCATATCTGATGCACGTTGTAGCCTGAATACTTGCTTTTTATCTTTCAAATATACTATATCTTTCTTATCCTAAAGCATCTGTATTGTTGAATTTTTCCCCAGTACTGTTATAGGAATAAAAGTTGAGGTATTTTATTTATTTAGCGTTGTTTCGCTTCCGTATTTTTGAAGATAATAATCTAATAAATTTAGATGATATTCTAGTATTTGGCATTTTCAAAATCCCTCTTTCAAGATTTATTGGCAACGATACAGAAAGGAAAGCAGTAACCAGATATAGGAGGTAAAGATCTTTTTGTTTTCAGCAAGAAATTTCATTTTTTTTTAAAAAAAAGAGAAGACTGTTAAGCGATTTTAAAGTGGTAAAAATGAAAATGTAGTCGAGAAAAATGGTCATATTTAATTTCAATTAAATATTTTGGATATAATTTCATGTTCATGATTATGTTAAATTGTCAGACTTTAAAATCGTATTTTAATTGCCTTATATAAGTTTTGTTTATTATGTATATGAAGTTTCCTAACGAAGACCAGGTTCATGATATCACACCGCTATAAAAATTTAAAGATTTGGTTCTTCTAACTTTTTGAAGTATGGCAACTTCACTAGTTTAGTCATTTTTGTAAACTAAATCGATATTAAAAAGAATCTTTCTTTTTATATCTTTTAACAATGTAAGAAAATCATATGATAAAATATTAAAACATAGAAAAAAGTTTTTAAAATATTAAAATTCGGGAAAAACGAGACGACAGTAAAATTGGCATTATTGGGAAAAAATGTTTTACATTTTAAAACGATATATTTTTTTTTGTTTAACCAAATTTTTTGAAGGTATCTCGAAAAAACTTCCTAAAATATATTTATACGAAATTCGGTAACTGTAGGTGAAATTTTCTCATATTTAAAAAGCAAACAAGCGCATATTCTTTTAATATTAGTAGAGATCATTCGAGTTTTGTTGTTTTACGAATATATTAAATATTTCAGCACAGATAAAAGTATACGTTAAAAGTTCACACTAAAATATTTATTATGATCCAAACGTTCTTTAATCAAAACAAGACTTTTTTCATTTATTTTCCACTTTCCAATAAGTTCTTAGTTTTGCATTTATTGAAATTTCTTTCTACAAAATACCCTTAGATAGTATCAAAAATAAGATTAAAAAAATCATTGTATTTTAAATGGAGAAGCAATGATTTTGAATTTCGATATTTTAATAATTTCCATCCAAAGATCCAAAGTTATATAATAATCCCAATCCAAAAGATTTGATTCTTTTATTATCAAGGTATGTGGCAATTAAAATAGTTTTTGAAATCCTACTTTAACATATTTATTGCTAAATTAATTACAATAAAGAAAACGACTTTATAAATTAACGTAATTCTCAAATAAAGCTGCTTTAATTGAGATTTATTAATGCCCAAATTGGCATTTTATAATTTCATAGTACTGACTGTACGAAAAACACTGATGATAAAAATTTATCATATTTACAAAACAATGTTACTACTTTATTTAAAAAAACTCAGTATCAAAAAAAAATTATAAACAGGAAAGACCATTTTCTTAGACCAAATAATATCGATATTGCATTTATTTTAAAACTGATATCAACAAAAAAGGAAACCTTTACCCTACAATACAGTGTACCATACAAAATAACGAAATGGTTACACGTTTTTATTTCCATTCATAAGCTTCACATGACTGTTCCAAAAGGCAACAATGAGTGTTATGAAATTTTATCTTAAACACTTTTTGATAAACATTTGTAGAAAAGACTGATATGTGGCAATAGCGGTATTAAGTTAGATTTAAACTAGAGACTTGGGAAAATACCAAGTCGTATGAATAATTCTACCATTAAAAATACTATCACAAATATTTATTGTATTTTTAAAAAATATTTTTGTGCAAAGGGATCTTTATTTCCATGGCAGAATTGTTATAATGTGATTTCTGTCACTGATATATTGTTTCATTCATAATGTAACCATTTGATATATTTTAATTTTTTTTTTAATTTTACAAAAGAAAATAATTAAAAAAAAATTAAATTCTTTTCTTAAAATATATGCATATATTCAAAACATATATATTTGTAAAAAAAAATTAAAAAGTCGTGCATTTTATGGTTAAAAATTCTTAATTATACATTCAACGACAATTTATAACTAAGCCCAAGCTTTTCTATGCATCGAAATTTGATCGTCAATATTTTAAATTTTATACAATGCTTTATATTATACGCAGTTTATCTCTGGTGTATTTTGCATCTTTGAATAAAGGAAGAGAGTAAAAGAAGATATTAGGCTTTTTACGAATAGTTTAAATTTATTCTAATGTTATTTTTAAATTAATAGGTAAGTTAGAAAAAAACTTTGTAGGAAAAATACTTAATTTTTGTTAAAATGATAAATTTATGATTAGTTAGATCAATTTAAATCAATTTGCCGGCGTCCTGGCATAGGAGTAGCGCGTCTTCCCCTTCATTTGGGCAATTCCGGGTTCGAGTCAAGGTTCGGGCATGGTTGTTCTTCTTCTGGGTTCTATCTGTGAGGTGTGTGAATGTGCCCTCTTGTAAAAAGGGGCTGTGCAAGCGAATGTGACGCATGAAACAGCTAAATCGTATTCTTGGCCCTAGTTGGCGCTATTGAAAAAACAAGAGACACTCTCTCGGCTTAAATCGCTGACAGATAGCGAGCGGGCTAGTAAAGTGCCATAAGTCATAACAATAACACACAAAATCAATTTATGATTAGATGAAGAAACTTGATATATTCTTATTTGATACATTTGATTTGATTTGAGATTTTATGAATGAAATTTGAAGATAATTAATAATTATTGAAATTTTCATCACTATTATAAATGAATTTTTAATTGTTTTTCTGAAATAGCATTTCCTGTATCTTCAAAATATTCGAAAAATTAGTTGGTATAATTATTACTTGTTAGTCATCTTTGCCGATCAGCTGGTTTGCTGAACATATTGGTTGTTGATTTTAATTACAAATAAATCACTAAAGCAAAACTTCATAATTCTTTCTAGAAAATATTTTTAGCACTTAATTCTAATAAATATTATAGAAGTAAGAATATTTTAATATTTTTATATATTCTATTTATTGTGTGGATGAGCCTCCTTAATGAGCCCCTATCCCATGACATTATAGTACCATTCAAAACATCTAATAAAAGAATAAATTTATCTTCTAATTATGCGTCATCTCATTGTATTGTAACTTTATTTTTTTATCCTGCCTATAAATTTCATACATAATAAGCAACCTTTTTTATTAATTCTCAACAATGAAAGAAAACCACGGGATTAAATATTTGATAAAACAATGAAAACTGTTTGAATTTCATTGCAACAGTGGAAAATTATGTGGAAAATATCTTTAAAAATTATCATAATTCAGGAAAAAAGTACATGATTGGTTTCGTTATAAACAATGATTCTGAATTTTGAAATAGTTAAATTTTGAAACAGTGCAAAAATCATTTTTAAATAATATTTTCAAAAGTTGAATAAAAATCGATAAAATCTTATTATACTTATTAGTAATTAATTTTTAAAAAAAAATCATTCCGAAGTGCTTATTCTTACCTTACAAAATATATTTGTGATAAACTTGGTAGCTTTAGATACAACCTCTATAAAGCGCTAACAGACAGATAAAGAAAGAGACAAATTCTCATTTATTATTTTTAAAGAGAGTGATGTAATAGGACTGAATTAGTAATATTAAATCAAGCAAATTGAAGATGAATATCTTCCAAAAACCCATCCCATAATTTGAGTCCTTTTTATACTCTATACAACGCAACACTAAGAACCTTATTTTAACCTATTATAAACGACTTTGGATTTCATATCTTTTTGGCCAGTGGTCAACTTTCACTGACAAAATAAACGTCCTTTTACTTTTCAACTCGAAAACAAAGAGCATAAGTCTCAAAACTCGCATCCATTTTGCAATTTAAAACATTTCTTTCTGTCCAACATTTTTCTCCATGATAAATCTGAAAATCAAAGCTTTTTCAACAGATAAGAATCATCAGTCATTTTACGTTTTTTACTGAAAAAAACTTTTTATTTACTGTATCGGTTTATAGGAATTCTTTTGAATGATGTATCGTAACTTTTAAGTTATGTTTTGCTGGGTTGTTTGTTTATTTTATCGTTGGTTTGTCAAGCTAGAACAAAAATTTCATGACTTTTCATTTATTCTTATTAAATTTTAATTTTTATTTAAAACAAAAATTATTTTTAGTGTGGGTATGATATTATTAAAAAAATAAAAATTATTAATAAAATAAAAAAGATTAAAACAACTTTCAAAAGTATTTCTAACCAAAGTATTATGCATTTGACAGTATTAACTTTAAAGTTATTTTTTAAACATATTTTGAGAAAGACAAAAAACGTAAATAAAAAAACTTATTGTTAAATATCTTATGAGGATAGTTAAATTAATACTTCTAGAATTATTCTCTTCAAAAAATAACTGTCTGCATTATTTAAGATCAATATTTTATTTATTCTTAAGTAATGTTCAAT
Organism: Argiope bruennichi; assembly: GCF_947563725.1. Classification (NCBI taxonomy): domain Eukaryota; kingdom Metazoa; phylum Arthropoda; class Arachnida; order Araneae; family Araneidae; genus Argiope; species Argiope bruennichi. The sequence continues at coordinate 73,507,518 of NC_079156.1, forward strand.
AAATCGTATGCATTTTTTTATTTGATTTGATTTTATTACTTGATGCATTAGTATTAAAAGCAATCGTGTGTATAAAATGTTATTTTTTCATGATTCTCAGATTGAATTGTTTTATGAAAAGAAAATGTTGAGAATTATTTTAAGTAATTTTAATTAATTCAACATTCCTACAGTCAATTTTTTTAATCTATCGTCTGCATTTTGGATATGCAAATTTTCTTTCTCATTTAAAGTTGTATTTGAAATTATTCATTTATCTTTGGTTAAATTAAACAATCTCTGCTTTGCTTTTTTAAACTGCCATGGATATTTAATTGAATTAACTATATTTACTGAAAAATAAACTGTGTAATTAAGCAATTTCTAAAACAAAAAATGATGCTAACTAAAAGCTAAAAAGAAAGCGATACCCATTAAAATTATTAAAAGTAGCTTAAATAATCTTTTTAAAATATTCACGTTTCCTTTTTCTAAATAAATTTTAATGAAGATAATTTTTTAAAAGGATTTTTATGTTTACACTAGCCGCCTTTGGCGACCAGCCGGTTCGCCAATCTTAATGTTAATTAAAATTTTAATAATTAAATATTTTATGCAATTCCAACTTTAATAGATTCTTCAGCAAAATATTTTAAAACTTCAAATTTTGATAGTCATATAATTCACTCATAATATTATAAAGGCCTTCAGTCATAACGTGATATGTATCTCTCTAATTTTCTGTTACCCCTCGTAGAATTTATGCTTTAAATTAAAGTGTAAAGGATTAATCTGCAATTAATATAATAATATTTTTTACTGAAACAAAGCATTTTTTTTTAATAATATGATTACTGATAATAGAGTCACTGAGCGTTTAAACTTTATGGGCACTAAAGAATATCTTTCTTTATTTATATAATATCTCAAGAATTTGTCAACAAAATTTTCTCAGATTCATCATGAACGGATCGATTCATTAACAATGTTTCATTTTAAATGCATCAAACACTAAGAAAATAAAATGAATCGTTTAAAATAATCGGTCGAAAACAGGTTTAAAAAAACTACTTTAAAAACGATGTACTTAAAACTATAAGCATATATCAAAAAATATATAACTAACATAAATACAATTTAATTACAAAAGCATGCAATTAGCCTAAAAATAATTCAAATCATTGAAAACAGGTTAAAAAAAAACTACTTAAAAAACGATGTACTTAAAACTATAAGCATATACAAAAAATATATAACTAACATAAATACAATTTACTTACAAAAGCATACAACTAACCTAAAAGTAATTTAAATCGTCCATTGATAATGGTTGCCATGCCAACAATCAGAACACAGTGCGCATGCGTGAATTTTCTTCGCCTTTTACAGTAACGCAAATGCGCGAATTTTTCTACTCCAGTTGGGGTAACGCTATGCAGATTATACATTTTTAATTTCCTTTATTCTATGTTATTTTAATTCAAAAGTACTTCAGAATGAATCTGAAACATGGATTAATTAACAATGTTTAATTTTAAATGCATAAAACATTAAGAAAATAAACAGAATCGTTTGAAATAATCCGCCGAAAAATCTTAACCCTAGCCTCATTACTGTTGGGAGGAAAAAAGAACTAAAGCCTAAATCATTTGGCGTTTGGGAAAATGGAAGATTATTTTGGCGAAAAAGTTGGCGGTGGGGAAAATGGAAGATTTTTTAGCGGGAAAGTTAGTTTTTAATTAATAATTAAAATTCTAATTAAAATTTCAAAAAAATGGACCCCAGGTGCACATTCCCGACCTCTAAGGTATACATGTACCAAATTTGGTAGCTGTATGTCAAATGACCTGGCCTGTAGAGCGCCAACACACACACACACACACACACATTGAGCTTTATTATAAGTATAGATTAGAACGAATTCAAAGTATACATTTCTTTATTTAAGTTATTAAATAAAAACTTTAATCTTAAATATGAAAGAACTAGATTTGAATATTTAAAAGAAATCATACAGTAAATAAATTAATTAATTTACTAAATTTGCTAAAGTTAGTTTTAGGTTTAATATTTAATTAGATCATTTAGAAAGAAAAATAAGGGCATAATATATAATTTTTTAATACAGATCTGACTTTTCATTCATATATTTTCAAAAAAAATAAGCCAGTTAAGTTCCTAAAACTAAATTTAAAAGTTTGTATTTTGAAATAAATGTTTTCACAGAATGTGGAGAACAGGAACTTTCATAAAAATGAGAACTGAAACGTAGAAAATAAAATTTCCCCAGCCGTTTTGGTAAATGGGAAAAGTGAGACTTCTATTAGTTACAGTAGCCAATAACGGTTTGGGAAAATAAAAATAATAGAGAATATAAGTAAAAGTTTTTCTTAGAGTTTTATATCTGGTTTCAGAAAAGAGCTAAGTAAAATGGAAGGCTTCCTTTTCTATTAATGTTTCTACACACTTTATCAGCAAGAGATACATAGAAAACAGATTCACTGTTCAAATATATTTACTTTAGAAGCCTCAAGAGCATTTTTCGTGAAATTGTAAAAGTTTTCAGAAATAAATTTATTTTTCAGCAAACATTTATGTCCTATTTAACGGTAAAAGTAAATTTTGCTTTCTATTTTATGATGTCTATAGTAATGGCCTTGCGCAAATACCAAATATTGGTAATTTAAATGCATTGGTAGATTTTAAACCAAGTCTGTAAAAGAACGATAGAAGGAGAGGCGATAACGCTTAAAGGCGATTAAGAAAATGTATTAGGAAGGCTGTCTAAAAAGTATCCGATCTTTGGCCAGGAAAAATTTATTTCTTGCATAACGAAATTCAAAGTAGGCCTCTTGCACCATCACACACTTAACCCACTGATAATTCTACTGTGGGAAACTCTCCTGGATGGCTTCTTTTGGAATGGTGTTCATCTCTGTTATCGCGTTCTGCATTATCTCTTCTCTACTCTCAAAATGGGATCCTTTCAAAGGTACTTTCAATATTGGAAAGAGCCAGAAGACGCAAGAAGCCATATCTAGAGAGTAGGGAGGTTGTGAGACGACTGGAATTGCGTGTTTCGCCAAGAATGTCTGGATCAGATGTCACGAATGAGCCGGAGCATTGTCATGATGCAACTATCAGTTTTTGTCGTCCAGCGGTCTGGTCTTTTGCAACGGCCTGCTTCTCTGAGTGGGTGTAGAACTTGTTGATAGTACTCTTTTGTCACTGTTTGCCCTTTTGGTGCATCTTTGTGGAGCATTCGTTATCGTCTTCACTGAAGTGCGGCCATTTTTGAATCAGGTAAACCACTCATTCACTTATGTTATCACCACAACATCGATTCCAAACACTTGTTGAATCTTATGAATCGTTTCGCTTTGAAAATCGCTAAGCTTTTGGCAAAATTTCATGCAGAATCTTTGCTCAACTCGTTCAGTCATTTTGAAAGAAATCAAAAATCTGGTAAGCACTTATAAGAGCACCTTATTCAGTGGCTAGAAGGCAGCGACTAACGCACTCGAATAGGAAGAAGAAACTCAAGCATGCGCATGAAGTTGTCTTCTTCCTCTGTGCACAATGACACCTCTGTAGCATCATTACCGCACGCAAAAAGGATCAAGGTCGGATACTTTCTAGACTGCCCTCGTATACACATGCTAGCTAACACAACTGAAAAAAGCAAATCAAAGAAAGGAAACCAGGATTTTACTTTTTCGGCTATGCTTTTAATCAACATTATTCAAAATCTTATTGACCAATCTGCGCTTTACTACACATTGCGTTTAAGTTGGATGCTGAAAATTAACCTGATTTTCATCGTAGAGAACAGTTTTACTTGAAAGTCTTACTTGGAGGCAACCTAACGTAAGTCAGATTTCTAAAAATCTTGGAAGATATCTTGCTGTTCAAACTTGCTTTGGACAGCGAAGTATGCCATATCCTCTGAAAGATGACATCACAGAGGATGGGGTTTTTATAAAATGAGAATTGGTTTTAATTTAAGTTCATAGGCAGATTTTGAATTAATTTTATGAAAGAACAACTGAAGGAAAAGATGGACAAAGAATGACACCCTTACGTTAGCAGACCAATGGCTTTAATCACTAAAACTTTAGCAATATATCGCATTTTTGTGTATTTTTATTTCAAAAAAAAGTTAAGATAATACATGTTTTGGTGACGTAAAGTTTTGGGTTCCAAACTCAATTGTGCTGTTTTCATTTTTCAAAATATAAATTTCTAAACTACTTAATCAATTAAAAGAATTCAAGGTATATAATGGGTCTAAACTGATATTGGAGAGTCTTCACGATTATATAATCGAAGGAATCATTCTAATTGAGCTGTTTGAAGGCGAATACCTACTTTATCAATTCATTCCTGCTAACCTGTCGTTTCTGTTCAAATGATTGTCATTTCCAGTTTGAATTGCATTTTCAATACCAATCAGTAAGGCACAAGGGAAATTTAATTGCTTGTTGTCATAGACTTGAATTTAATTGAAGAGGACAGTAAACTGCATGTGTGAATTTCAGGGGCAAGGAATTAATTACTCAATGTTCCATTTGATCAATAAAGGATTCAAAATATTTCATTCAGTCAAATCTTAAAGTGAATTTTTTCAGCGGGATTAATAAAGTTAATTTTAACAAAAATATGAATTTAAATACATTTCAGACAAATCAGGGTAACGTTCAATTTTTTATATGTTCTGATTGTCAATAAAAACTCATTTACTCATTATTTCAGCCATTTATTCATTAATTTAAATCATCAAATCAATAATACAGTATGCATTTTTGTCAATGTTATTAAGAAATGTTCATATTTATAACTAAATTGCTATACGAATATATATGTATATATTATTGACTATATTGTGTTGCATTACAATATTTGAACGAACAACGACATTTGTAACCTTTACATTCATTTTTTTTTCGTTTGAATTCTTATAAACAGATTTAATGATTAACAAAGATAAATTATTATATTTGTGTGATAGCTTAAATACTTTTAAAAACTTAAAAGCAAACATTGAAAAGGAAAATTTAGCTATTGATGAACATTTTATTTTAAACTAACTGCCTTTGGCGACCAGCCGGTTCATCGAGAATATTGGTCAAACTTAATTTTATTTAAATCATAGACACAATAGACACAATTGTGTTTGTGGTTCTGAGAAATTCTCAGATATTAAACCCGCATTATTTTAATTGTATTATATGCGCCTTGTTAACTGTGTACATAAACCTTTCTAATGAAGATTGATCCAGTGACAGCAAAGTACTGTTAAAAACGTAAATCTATCTTTTAAATTTATCGTTACTCTACTTTCAGTTTCTTTTTCTCTTTAGTAAAATGCATAGATATTAAACAAAATCTTTCTTCCTTAGCTTTCAACAATGGAAGAAAATCAGTGATCAAATATTTGATGAAATAATGAAAACGGTTTGGTTTTCAGAGTAACAATATAATCTATTGCAGGAAATTAGATAATAAGATATTTTTAAAAAAATTCTAATCCATTAAACTGGTATCATTAAAAATATTTTTTTTAAAATTTAGAAATGGTGAAAATGCAATTTTGTGAGATTATATGTTCGGAAGTTATCGCATAAAAAAGACAATATAAATCCTAATTCGAATTAATTAAAATTTTAAATAATTGGTATAAAAAGGACAACTTATATTTTTCAAGAAGAGGAACAACTTCTGAATTCGATTGCCATACATAATCTAGAATTCTATACAGAAATCTGGGTTACATTACACAACCAACATACCTTCATGCGATTTAGAAAATTCTTTTCTTGGACTTTCAGAGTCACATGGCAACTCTTTTCAAAACTTTAAAATATTTTTCAAAAAAGATTTAAGAGTCATGCATTTTTTTAGTGCCCCGCAGCTATCTCTATTACTTACACCAATAATACTAGCTACGTAATGGGCTTTAACACATCCAACAATTCTTCACGACATTTGACACCGACCAAAAATGCTTGGCAGACAGCCAAATTGAAATTTTCCACGTATGGAAGTGGACATTTTTCATTTTTATTTCTTGTATGTACTTACTTGTTTTTTTTTAAATGTGAGCTAACTTACACTGAGCCATCCGTTTTATCTGTTACATCAAATCTTCAAGAATGCTCTAGGACATATTCTATGTTTAGCTTCGTTTAGTATTTTCTGTAATCTTAATATATCCATTCGACGTAGGTAGATTATCATACTGAGAAAATCAACTGCATTGTTTTTGAGTGTACCACATTAAAAAGTAGATTTTAAAAGTGCAAAAAAAAAAATTATACCGTTTTTTTTTCTTTTTTTGATATTAAAAAATCAAAATGACTACAATACACGTTTTAATTGATTTATTTTTATGAGCCCTCACTCAGAGAAAAGAACTTTTTTGAATTCTCATATTACGTTTAATATAACGTAATTTTAAGCTATTTACTGTTAGCCTGAAATGTCTGAAAATAAATTATTATACTCGGAAATGTTGAATAAAATTAATAATGTTGAAATCACGAAACAAAAAAAATAATTTTCTTGCTATTAAGAAAAAAAAATATCACATATAATATCGTTTTTATTAAATGAAAAAAAAAATCAAAGAAAGAATGAATAAACATTAATTTTAGCGGACGATTATTTTTATAAACATTGAATAATTATAGCATTATAAACTAATTTAGAAATAAAAATAAAAATTGTCTGCCTTTTTATGTATTATTTAGCATAAGCTATTAGTTATCATTTTAATAATACCATATGACGTCCTATCACAGGGTTTGTAGAATGAAAATTTACAACGGCACAAGTTTGTGAATAATAACATGTGAAATGTGCATAACTCTAAACTGCAAGCAAGTCCTTTGAACTCTTATTCAAATGCTGAAAACGTTTGCCATTGGCATTGCGTTCTGTTTGCCATTATAATTGTCAGGGTAAGCACGACTTGTAAAGTTATTATTCATTAAGTGTTGTGAACTAGTTTTCCAATAATTTTATTTAGTGTGTCAATTCCTTTTACATATTTTGCTAACATACACCCCTCTATGGGCTTTAAAACTCTGTCTTATGTAAAAAATTATTTTATCTATATGCTTAGCCCAACTAACAAGATAGCAAAAAACTAAACTCTCTCTCTCTCTCTGTGTGTGTGTGTGTGTGTGTGTGTGTGTGTGTCTGTCTGTCTGTCTGTGTCACCTTTATATTTGAAACAACTGAAAAGATGAATTTAATTGAATCATTGTGGTACTAATTAATGTGAGTGCAAATTAAAAAGTGTCTATATTAGGAAATAAAAGCAAAAATGAAAACGGAATCGATGTCTAAAGAAGAAAATCTTTTATAACATTGGCAAAAGCACACGATTGAATAGTATAATAGATGAATTTGATCATATCATTAAAATATTGTTACAGATATAACCATCATGTTTGGTGTTTTTTTTTTCAAACAGCGCAATTATAGCCTAATAAACCGAAAACTGGATTTTCTATTTTGTTTGAACACTGACAAAACCTTATTTTACAAAAGCAAGTAAAATTTAATTTTGACTGATCTATTTATCATTGTTGGAAATTTTGTACTGCTTTAAATTTAAAAACAAATAAAGAAAAAAACTGTTTTGAAATGAAATCGAAATCATTAAAAAGATAACTTTTTGAGTTTTATGATAATACAAAAACAATTTTTATGAAATAATAGCTTGTAAAAATATTGGCCTCCATTTTTTCACAGATAAGTCAAAGAGATTACTCATGGAAGCTTTAAACTTAGAAACCCAAGAAATGTCTTTTCATGAGTCCAAACTCCAACTCAGAAATGAGACTAAAAAACAAATAATTAAGGATTGGCAGGAGCTATAGAATAATTCCATCAAGGGAAGGACAACTTATCGACATTTTAAAAACGTTTCGGGTAATCAAATTGAGTATATCCTGGCCATAGTGTATTTTCTGCGCATCAAAGTCGTTTCTTTGACCAAAGTTCGACTTGTCAGTATGGCACCGAAGAAGGATCTATAAATCACGTGATCAAAGTCTGTGCACTATGGCGGGAACACAGACTCAGATGACCAAGAAATGGGATGTCTTTTGACGTCGAAGAACTCATAAAAATTTCAGTCATTAAATCTTCTATTAAGGACCATTTGTCAAAGCTTTTGTCTTAAGCTCCCTCCAAAATTAAAAAAAAATTAACGCTCATTTAATGTATATTACGCATATTCATTATTTCACAATTTAATATGTAATGCAATACATAATGAGTTTTTTTCCCCATTCTTTTCTGTACCAATATGCGTTTTCTCTAGCGGGTTCTTTATTGTTTTTGCAAGGGTCCAATTTCATCAAGCGTAGTTTGTTCCTTCGTTCTAGGTAGGGTTGTTCTTCGACGGCCCCATCAAGTTTCCTACATGGCTTCTAGCTAAGTAGGGGTATCGCACATTATGTTGAGTGACCATATTACCCATATGGTGAGTGATGGTTAAACTATTTTCAAGCTGGATTACACTTTCTGTTTGACGCCTACTTCTTGATTTCTTTATCCACTTTCCTCTGAGTTTCTGACGATACAACGAGCTTTCGCCTGACCATTTCTAATAACAGCTTGCAAGGCTATTAATTAGCAAAATGCCGGAAATTACAAGCCGGATCATAAAGACGTATTTGTTTGCATTTGACAGTTGCCATTTAGCAGCGAATAATAAGGGTAGTGGGACAAATGCGTACAACCATTTGCGTACAGATCATAAAAGGCCAATAAATCATACGTAGCTCTTTGAAAAAAAGGGGGTAGGGAGTGATTAGTCTAGGTATGCTAAAACACATGTTTTCTGTTGGCAAAAGTATTTGGCGAGAAAATGTATTGTTATTTTAACTAAATTTTGATACTTAAACACAAGGAAAAAACTTTTGTCTCTAAGTGTATATACTGGCTCTGTACACATCAGGTCGTCTGCCTATCAAATTTGGCTTTGGATCAATATACTTTGGATGGTAGGAAAGTGATTTTTTGAATTTTTAATTAGAATTTTAATTAATCAAAAATTAAGAGAAATATTGACTTTTTTCCGTGATAACTTTCTAAAAATTTACAGTAAAAAATAGTTTTTACTTGCAAATCATATCAATTCTCTGCATTATTCATTCACAGTCAAAGTATGCTAAATATAGTTATCAAATGAAAATCAATAAAGTTTAAAAGAAAATCTGAAACAGAAACACCTGAACTTAACTATTACCATCACAAGCGATTCCAATTGTTTTATGATAAGTGGATTATTTAAATGTGCATTTCAGCTAATTAATAACACACAAGTCAATAAGAGAATTTAACAGTTGATAAATTTGCTACTATTTGAAATTAAATCTGTTCAAAGCTTTTGATAAATCTGGTAATCAAATAAATAATTCATATACACATGAAATAAATAACTTAAGAAGCCTGATATAGTTATAAAAATACATTTTATCTTATATTTAAAAATCTATTATTCTCGTTTATATAAATATAAACAGAAGATCTTGACTATAAAACGTACATGCTATCTAAGATCTGTATTTTTTTACAGAATAAAAATACGCAAGGACTGATAAACCAATAAAATGAATGTTGTTTTAAAAATTTTAAGATAATTTACATTAGAGATAACATTATTTTTGTATTAATATTTTTAAATGCACTGAATTGCATATTTCTTTCTCCCAAATATACGTGTGTTAAATTTAGTATCTCTACATCCAATGGTCGATATTTTAAATAGATTGATAGACGCATATATATACATTCATTTTTATTCTTGGAAGAAAATCTTATTTTGTTAATTAAAACTTCTAGATCAAAGTCTGAATATTCCACACTTTAATTTTTGAATAATTTTAAACGAAAAATTTGGAAATACCTGTGAAATTTAAAGTATATACTTCCGTGTTTAAAGTCAATTTTTTTCCATTCCCTCCCTCCCCCCTCCTTTGTGTGCGTGTGTGTGTGTGTGTGTGCGCGCGCGCGCATGTTATCAGGTATTTTGTTATTTAAGTTCCTAAATCAGTCCTTATTTTATTTTATGAATTAAAAATAAAATTCGGGATATTTTAATGGAACATTACAACTGAAAATGAAATAATAATACATAAGAAAGCATTTTTTAAACTTTTTCCGAATTTACTATTTACTTGATTTTTATAATATCGCAATGTATTGAATATTATTTTAAAATATTCTTAGTGTGATTTCTTTTATCTTTTGTGACATTGTTACAAATTTAGATAATTCTGAAACGCTGTATTCTCTTATTTTTCCATTGATGATGTAAATTTTGAAAGTAGAATGCATAAGAAGCTAATAAAGAATACTTATGATAAATATTAATTGCAAAATGCATATGCAGGTAAGTTAACATAATATTCTAATTGGATGAAGAAGTATTTAAATATGACGAGTCTGATTAAATGACAAATCTTAACAAAGAGTGATTAGTTAAAAAAACGCAACAAACAAAAGTACCCTCAGCTCTTGATAATTTTTAGTAGTTGTAGAAAGGTATTTAGTTTTATACTTTCATTTATGACAGACGGCCCTGCAGTCAATTTATTCAAGTCATAATCAAGTATTTATTAAATTAATTTTGGAATTTTATTCTAGTAATATTCCTAATTACCATTTACAAGTTATTCGTTATACTGTTTTATAATTCTAAAAAATTTGGAGCTTTACAGTTTAAAAAAATATATTTCCTCCTTTTACAATATTGTTTAGAGTGTTATAGAAAGTTGTCTTTTGTTTTCGATATTTTGCTTAAAATTAATTTTACGTTTTGACTGTGCACTTTTTTTATTTGTACAATATTGAAATGGACTTTTTAGAAAGGGACATAATATTGCAACTTTAGTTTTCAAAATTTACTACTTAAAATTGGTTAATAAAAATTAAATTAAAATCAATTTAAAAAATTGGAGAGGAAAAGGGCTTTGTGATTTGCATTATCTCAGGGCCCCTGGAAGTTTTAAAACGGCCATGAATTCTTCTGAAATAAGAAATAATTACATTGATTAAAATATGGAAAAAACGCATAGTTAATCAGTAAACATTTCAATTAAGGTGTAGATGTATATTGTTGAAGAGTATTACCAGAACTTCATTCAAAACTATTTTTAATGATTTATTGTAAATATAAGAACGATCTTCAATAAAATTAAAGTTACTGAAGAACATATACTACATATATTAATGTAAAAATCATTTTTCTTAATTCTATTTTATTTTATTTTTTAACAGTAGATTTGGATTATGGTTTAATAAATAGTGCAACTAGAAGAAAATTAAATTTGAATTCAGCCAATATCTCCTACAAATTTTCGCAGATACAAATGATCAGTTAGCAAAATATTAATATACTTCTGATTTAGTAAGTTGCTTATTTTATGCACCGTATACTTACAATATTTCATATACAAAATGCAAAGTCATACAATGAACAAATAATTTATCTTTATCAGAGTACAGATTTTAAAAAAAATATAACAATATTTAAATTATATCTACGATGACAAACAGAAAATTTTAAATTTGTAATGGCTTTCTACTCTGGAAACTGATTTTTTTAAAATTGATATAGCATGGAAACTTAACATCCGTAATTGAAAGCTTTTCTTACTACTTAAGGAATTTCAAGAATTGCTTTTGAAACTTTTTCCTCCTTACAAATCATTCCAATACCACTAACCTCATTTAATTGTACTTTAAATTTAAGAAACAACTTTTTTAAGTGCCTATATTTAAATAACATATTTTAATGTTCGAAATTATTGAATTAAATAAACAAATGAAGAAGAAATAAATCAAAAATTAATGAAACGCAAACTCTTTCGTTTAATGCAAAACGTTATATTTATGTAAAGTAATGCATTTATATCTGAAATCTAGAAAATATGATTATTATTTCGAAGTGGGCACACTATTTATATGAGCAGAAATATCATTCATCAATGTTTTTATCTTACATTTTTAAATAAATACATTGAAAAGCAATCCATCTTTCATAAAAAGCAAAGTGGAAATTATTCCTTTAGAATTAAAACGTATGAAATTATATTAATGAACGTATCGTTAAGTATTCGAAATTGTGTCAAACATCAGGCTAACTCTCGCCAAATATGACACTTTTAGATAACGTTTAAGATGTTGTAACCTCTTCTAGAACTGACCCTTATCAGTAACACAACAGCATTGTAAACGAGACAACTGATTGACAGTTTTATGATTCGTACGCAAAGTGTATTGTACGCAAAAGTCATACAACCAATAATAAGAGCGATTTCTGTGTCACGTGCGTCAACTTTTTTATACATATTAAATATCTTTAGATGATTTTTTCTTAAACTCACAACCAGATCGTGCCACTGATGTAGAATCTAAATGTAATTTAATTAATATTTAACTGTAAGTTAAGTTACGAAAGCATTAGAATAGTGCATTGTTAATAAGACCGCACAAATGTACGAAATTTTCAAACACCGATATATTAAAAAAGTAGGTGAAAAAAAAAAAGCGTTCAGAAAATTCAATCTTTGCAAACAGGATACAAGTCAAACTAACAAAAGTGTTTAAAAAAGAGTTAATCTCTTTTAAAACCTATCTATAATTACAAATTTATAAATGAAAAAAACTAACTGACCTAGAACTTTTTTATTTAAAACCCGATAAAATATTAAACGTTTCTGCAAGATTTGAAAATTAATAGAAAACTGAGATATCTTTATATTTTTAAAGATGAATTAAATTCTGTTTCGAATTCAAATGAAACAAAAATAAATAATCTATATATATTTTTATTTCAGTCGATATTTTGTTTAATTGTTTACGAAGCTGTCACTTATTTCTGGTAATTCACAATGCTACACGCTACACAAAAATTTATGAATTCGTGGCGCATCATATTTTCAGTGTACCTGTGCATGATTAATAAGTTCCTTGTTTATCGGTCACAGGACTGTGAAACCATATATCTTGAAAAATTCTTAAACATGACATCAAAAAAATTCCTAAAATCGAAAATCCTACTTTCCTTAGGTCCCTGGCGTTATTTCTATTAGTTAACCAATAATACTTGTTTCATAATGGGCAATAACACATCCAACTATTCCTCAGGACATCTGACAGCGAGCAAAAATGTTTGGCAAGCTGCCAAACTGAAATTTTTCACGTATAGAGTATTCTTCACTTTTATTTATTGCATACTTTTACTTGGTTTTGATAATGTAGCCAGGCTTTCTCTGTCTCTTCCTTTTCATCTGTTACATTCCTTCTTGAAGAAAACACTTCCATTTTTCTATTTGAAGGTTTTCTTTGTGTTATCTTCAATCTTTTAATATATATCCATTCCGACATTGGAATGCCGTCATGTTGTGAAAATATATTGGATAGTTTTTGTTTGAGAAACAATAAGAGAAGGTTTTAAAAATGGGAAAAAAATGTGTGACTTTTTAAAACTCTTTGGCATCATTTTGACATTATTCATTTTGAAAAAGTTCAAAATGATTGTAAAATATGCTTTCGATTAATTTATATTTTCAAGACCTGATACCGATTAGAATTTTTTAAAATTTTTTCTAAATCCTTATATTTAATTGACTATGATGTAATATAAGATATTTGTTAATTTGCTTGAAACTTTAAAAAAATTATCATTTTTGTGCAAAATTGTTTCATGAGGTTAAAGTTTAAAAAACTGTAAAAAATTTGTTTTCTTATATATTATGGAAAGAAATATTACATTCATCGGCATTTTATAATAATTGAAAATCAAAAGAACAAAAAAAAAACATTAATTTTAGCAGATGATTATTTTTTGAATTACAGAATAATTTCAGTACTTCGAATTTTATTAATTCAGAATAATTTTTTTTCTTTTTTTATTTATTTTATATATAACATACATTTGCTCAAACAATTGAGGGTACACCTTACTTTTAGTTGATAAATCCGACTTTCAATATAAATAATAAAATACCAAGAAGTGAAGATATGATTTTATTTTTACACATAACAAATGGTTTAATTTAACGTAAAAATAAAGAACAATCAGATAAAGACTCCTAAACTGAAAAGTTCCAGAAGCATTTTAAATAAACATATACATATTTTTGGCTAAAAAAAATTGGGAATACAGAGGGTGTTCTCACATTTTTAATTACTATTAAATATTTTCTACTTGACTGCTACTTTAATCCAATTTTGCGTAATCTTACCGTAAACTTTTTCAACGATCAGTTTTGTGTGATTAAGTTTGTTAGAAGGACTTAAAACCAAACTTTTAATTGGAAAAAACTTTTAATTCGAAGGGAAACCAGTATTGATGTACGGAAATTCGTATTAAGATTATTTACAAAAGAAAGCTCTTATCATGAAAGGGCTGAAAATGTTAGTAGAAGCCACATTTCTGCTCAGAAAATCATTGTTAAATTTAAAAATAATGGATTGATTGAAAATAAATGTGGAAGAGGAAGGAAAGATATTCTGAGTGATGCCGCAAAAATTTTGAAAATTCAAGAAAAAAAAATTTGAAATCAAGATTGATCCTAAAGTAAGTGCAATCAACTTTTCTGCAGAAACTTCTCCAAATCATAGGCAGAAATGTAAGCGCTGAAACTGTGCGAAATGTTGTTAGACAAGCTGGATATGAAAGTCAAGTTGGTAGAAAGAAACCGTTCACCAGCTTGCAAAATCAGAAAAAGTGTTTAAAGTGAGCAAAAACTCATCAATTGAAGACCAATAACTTGGAAGAAAGTTATATTTAGTGATGTAAGTAAATTCAACATTTTTGGCAGTGACGGCCGTCGCATCGTACAGAGAAAGTCCAATACCGCTTTGGATCCAAAAAATTTATGGTTCTACAGTTAAATATGATGATTACTCCGTCATGGTTTGGGCTTGTTTGGCTTCATCTGGGGTAGGAAATTTAGCTTTTATAGATAACATTATGACCCATAGGGTTTACTAGGATATATTTGCAACAATCTAAAGGAAAGTGCTAAAAATTTGGATTTAGATGAAAATTTCACTTTCCAGCAGAACAACGGTCCCAAACTCAAGACATATAACGTCAAAATATGGTGTCTTTTTCACTTGACACCATATTTTGACACCATACAAACAGAAATTACACACACCATCACTGTCCCCAGACATCAGTGTCATTGAAATAATCTGTGAGCCAAACTCGAAACAGCGATCCAAAATCATAAAATTAAAAACAAAAACCATTTAAAACAAGTGTTACAAAGAAGAATGGGGTAAAACATTTTCAGATACCACTAGGGATTGCAATACCGGTATACCGGTATACCGAATACCGGTATTTTGAGCCATTGTACAATTTTGTAATACCGGTATTCACAAGTTGAAATACCGGTTTTTCGGTATTTACTAAAAATTTTTAAAATTGTCACTACTATACGTTCAGGGATCGCGAACATAGCAATATAGTATACGTTTTTGTTTTTATGTCTCCCTAACGAGCGAAATTAATTAGCTAATTAATAGCTTAATTAATTGTTTCAATCTAAATTAGCGAAACATGGATTATCCCTGAAAGAAAATATTGTATCCATAACGAGTGATGGAGCAACAATTATGAAAAAAGTTGGAAAGTTGATTGGTGCAAATCAGCAGTTGTGCTATGCACATGGAATTCAATTAGGAGTAATAGATGTATTATATCAAAAATATAAAGAACAGAAGAATCCAAATACTGTGGATATAGAAACTTCGGATTCCAACTTTGAAAAGAAAAAGAGTGAGAGTCATATTGACAATGAAGATAATGACAATGTAATTGTTGAAGATGATATTGCTAATGAGGATGAAATATTAACCTATCAAGAATTGCTTCCTATAATTTATAAATTTCGAAAAATTGTTAAAATATTTAAACGTTCCCCTATAAAAGGGATATATTACTAAAATATATACTAATTGAAAATAAAACAGAATATATGTTAATATTAGATTCTAAAACACGTTGGAACAGTTTACTCCTAATGATGCAATGATTTTTGAAACTGAGAAATCCAATCCAAAAAGCAATAATCGTCTTAAACCTGTAAATTAATTTTTCAGATATCTATCCAGAACTATATCAGCTCTACTTCCAATAAAACTGACTGTTGAAGCATTATGTCGGAGAGATTCTAATTTATTAACAGCTAATGCAACAATAAATTTAATGTTGCAGTCACTGAAAGAACAGCGCACATTAGTATCTGAAGAATTATATATTACATTGAAAAATCGCACAGAAGAAAGGCATACCTAAATAGAAAATGTCTTATGGTATTTACATAATTCTAATGATTTTAAAAATGAAAAGAAGAAAAGAAAATAACCAATTCAAATTTGATTAAGTTAGAATAAAGTTTCTTAATTTTTTTTCCCACAAACCTATCCACATTCAGAATTCGGTTCAATTATCGAAGATTATGATGTCACTACTGTTGATAGTGAAAAGGAATTGTCTCTTGAACAAAAATTAGAATTATCGATGAATAAAAAAATTTCAACGAACCAAAATACAATACAGAAATCAGCTATATCCAAAACCATCCGACGAGAAATCGATTTATTTGAAGATGAGGGATTTAGAGGTAAATACTTGGAAAAAGTATATCGCACATTGCTAACAGTATACCACCAACTAGCGTAGATGCCGAAAGAGCGTTTTCGACAGCTGGTAATTTTTACGCAAAATTACTTTTCAGGCTTAATGACAGAACAATTGATGCATTATATTTTTTTAGATCACATTTCAAAAATTTGTAATAGTACCACAAACTGAATAGTGATATTTACATTTTTTGTGTGATTTAAATAAATAAGATGTTTCTTTACTTTTTTGTGATTATATATTGTTACTAGCAGACCCGGCCACTCGTTGCTGTGGCTAAGGTTTTTGTTATATTATATAGTAGTAAACTATTCAAGGGAAACGGTAGGAGAACACCAGTCATGGGGACCACCATGCTTTTTTACACAGATGCCATTTGTAAAAAAACATGGGGACCTCCATGATTGATTTTCTACTACCATTGATATTGAGCAAAAATCAATAAAAAAAATTAAATTTCTTTATTTTTTGAATTCAAGTTTGTAACAAATGAGTACATTACAAAGTTGTTAGTAAAAAACACGTAACTCTTAAACTTATAAATGAGGTAGGTAGGGCAGATAGTTTTAAATCTTTGACAATAATGTTTATTATTTTGAATTATAAATACTTTTAATTTCAATTTAATTTAGCACTAATCGGTGCACAAAATTTTTGGTTAACCTGTCTTTAGCTAACACAAATAGATTTGACGGTTTTCCTACACGTGAACATGCAACATATAGTTGCCCATGAGAAAAACATGGATTTTCCAAATCTAAACCACAAATGGACATTGTTTGGCCTTGAGACTTATTTATAGACATGGCAAAAGCTAAACGAATTGGAAACTGTAACCTTTTGAAGGGTATCATAGATTCTGATGGTATCATCGGAATTTTCCTTCTCCTTTAAACTTTCCAGTTAAAATGGTAGCTTCAAGTATATTTCCGGTGATCTTTTTGATGACCAAACGCGTACCGTTGCATAATCGAGGTGGATTCAAATTACGCAGGAGAATAATAGGTGAACCAATCTTGAATCGAAGGTTATATGGTGGTATTCCAGGTACATCTAGTGAATTTAAAAATTCAATTGGAAAATGTACACTATCATTTTCATCAGCAACAGTATCGATTGATTTAAAAGACATCAGATCGCCTGGTAACAACTGTTGTATTTGGAAGTTAATTTCGTCAACATCAACATTTTTGGCTGCCAAAATAGCCCGATCACTGAGCCAGTTATGATTCAAATAATTACTCTGTATATCCGGAAAAATACTCCGAATCAATTCATTTTTTCCCTGAAGAACAGTGCAAAAATTGTCTGACAGTTTAATGCATTAAGTATTTGGTTGCAGTTCTATTTTACTGTTCCCAATATCTAGTAATTGTTCAGAAAATATTTGTGCTGATGGATCATTTTGCAATTGTACGCGCATGTTTATGGCCAATCGAAGTGTTTCAACACTTCGCCATAAGAATGATTGTTTTAAACATGCATTTTAATTAAAGATTGTTCATAATTAAAAATTGCACTAATAATTAAAAAGCAAGAAGAATTCCACTGTATTACTTTTACTATAATATGAATTCAATTTATACTTTAGTCTAAATAACACGTGGTCGGCTATGCTAATACCAAAAATTGAAAAAGTAAGAACAATTGAATTTCATTGTATTGCGTTTACTACGAAATAAATTTAACTTATACTTTAGCCTCAGCAACACGTGGTGGTTATGCCATTAAATTGTAGCTTATGTGAAACGTTGGTACTTTTAACACAGCGCCATCTGTTAGAATACTTACTCAATCCAGTCAACAGATATCGCCATCTGTTAGAATCGCTTGGAGCTAACAGATAATTGTGACTGTCAAATAAGGAACAAATAATTTGTTCCTTCTTAATACCTTCCTTCTTAGTATAAACCCTTTATGATGTATAATAAATCCTCTAACTTCAATGATACAGATTCTGGCTTCCTTAGTTTAAAGGAAAGATTAAAAAAAAAAAAAAAAAGATATTCCACATATGAAGTTGCCATGAGATTTATTCCGTCATTGATACATTTGTCTGTTGTAATAATTCAAAATTCATTTACAAAATGAAATCAGTTTCAGAAACATTTATTAAATAATGATACGCATTGTAGCTGAAGTGAATGATAGCTGAGTTGATGATAGCTGACATAACTTGATACGTACATGCAGTTTATTAGTAAAGAAATGAAAAACTGAAACGATTATTGTAACCATTTTTTATTATCATATCTTCAATAATTTATAAAAAAAAAGATTAAATTTCATTTAGCATTCTAATGAGTTAATATTTTTTTTATTATCCGATTAGAGGAACTTATTATTGGCTCGTTCACTTACCTTTTTTACGATATCCTTAACAAAAGAAATAAAATCATTTAATTGAAAATTCAATGAAGGTAACAAATGTTGTTGCCGTACAACATTTTTTTTAGTAAACAGTCAGATAAAGAATCGGAATTCATTCAAAACGAAAAGTAATAATTATCCGTGTGCACCTCCAAGTATTTTTCCAAACTTCTTTATAATTTAAAAAAAAGCAGAATTTTAGTATGTTATATTAATCAGTGATCCGTTAAAACATTTGTAATTAATCATTTTCAAATAAAATATCTTATTTCTGAGAATTGCCACCGTGCACAGTAATACAAAATCCAAACATAGGATCGTGATACTTTATCCGTTGCAACGTATAAAATTTATTGTATGCATTAAAAAATAATTGTGGAAAATGATATCTTATTCCTGAGAAACGTTTTCGGATAGGATCATAAATAATTCGAACATTCGGATTCGAAACGTAACGCAAATGCGTGAGTGTTTCTACTCCAGTTGGGGTAACGCTATGCAGATTAGAAATTTTTAATTTCCTTTATTCTGTTTTATTTTAATTCAAAAGTACTTAAGAATGAATCTGAAAGATCGATTAATTAACAATGTTTAATTTTAAATGCATCAAACATTAAGAAAATAAATAGAATCGTTTCAAATAATAAGCCGAAAAATCTTAAGCCTAGCCTCATGACTGTTGGGGAAAAAAACTGAAGCCGTACTCATTTGGCGGTGGGGAAAATGATTTTTGGCGGGAAAAGATTTTTTGGCGGGAAAGTTAGTTTTTGATTAATAATTAAAATTCTAATTAAAAATTCAAAAAAAGGGCTATCCTATCTTTTCAGTTAGATCAAACTGCACACGGTGTGCAAATTTGATTAAAATCGGTTAAGTAGTTTAGGAGTCCATCGCGGACAAACAACGTGACACGTAATTTATATATATTAAGATAATTTATAAGTTACAAATTATTTTTTGTGATATTTACACTCTCTAACAAAACTGGCAAATAAAAAGAAACACCTGTGTTGTCTTTCTTTTTCCAAAATTTCTAATACCGGTATTAAAACCGGTATCCCGATATTAAGATTTAAAAAATACCGAATACCGGTATTGAAATTTTGGTCCGGTATTGCAATCCCTAGATACCACCCAAAAGTAGGCCAAACCGGTACCACGACATTTAGAGGCCATTAAAAAAGCCAAAGGGCACTCAACTATTTATTTATACTTTCTTTGAATGCGAGATATTAGAAGAATTTCATTGGTGTATTTTCAATTTTTTTTAGGCAAAAATAAGCATATGATTATTTAAAATGCTTCTGAAACTTTTCAATTTAGAAGTTTTTCGCTGATTGTTCTTTATTTTTAATTTAAATTAAACCATTTGTTTTGTGCAAAAATAAAAACATGCTTGCATTTCTTGGTAATGTATTATTTATATTGAAAGTCGTATTTATCAAGTAAAAGTAAAGTGTAATCTCAATTGTTTGAACCCACTGTATATATTTATCTTTTTATTTTTCACTCTGGCGAAGCAATGTAGATTTTTTTATGTTCTTTTATGAATTTTTTACATTATTATTTTATAAAATAAATCCTTTGGAATTCAATAAGCGTAAATGTAATACTTTAAATTATTTTTTCATTGTGGTTCAACGTTTTATTTTACAAAAATAAAACATCAGAAAGTAAATTGAAACCAGTTTGGTTATTTTCAGAAATTCAATTTCAACGATTTGAATACAAAAAAATAACTTTCCTAGACAAATATTTTAAATACTATAAATTCTTTAAATAAGATACAATTTAAATAAATGTAAAATTGAAAAAAAAAAGATTTTGTCGATAAAAACATTACTATTTGATATCAAATTGCAAAATCAAATCTTTTAAAGCGTGGAACGTTTATAGAAATAAACCAAATAAAATAGAATTTTACTCACTTTTATAACAAAAGTTTAGAATATTTTTCAGATGTTGTTCATTGCGCCGGTTCATTTTTTTCAATGCTTCACACTCTAAGTTTTATTTTTTCCTCCATATTTAAAAACATTTTCTTCTTTTTAATCGTAAATATAATTCATAATTTTTTATTATAATTATCATGGAATAATGAATTATCATTATAATTATTATTCTATGGAATAATTGTTTTAATTTTTTTATCGCAAATGTTATTTTCACAAAGTCGTTGCCAGATATTAAATCTCAAGAAGAATCAAAATTTAAATAGAATTTTTGATTAATTGATATTTAAATTCTAAAAATAATTCACAGTACGTTGACAAAAATCAAACAATTGTAGATAATTTCAGAACTTTAGAAAATAAAAAAGTGAAAGAAAAATTGATTTATCTTCTAGATCTTTAAATTTACAAACAAAAAATAAAGGAAGTGAAAATGATATAATGCAATAGTAAAACACATGCATTTGTCTTTTATTTTAATACTAAAGAATTGGCATCACAAAATTTAGAAATTTAAAGCTTAATAATGAGCACACAATATTTTAAAAGAATTAATAAATAATTCTACATTTTTATGACACGAACTTTCTACTGTAATAACTTTTTTCAATAATCTGAAGTGAAATATTTTTATTTACATATTTAATTTACTTCTACTTACAATAAAGAATATTCATATCCCAATTCTTTTAATAGTCATACATTAGATTTTATTTAAGTAATTTGCGAAATGTGACATTAAAATGGAAAAGAAAATTTGTTCAAATAAGAAACCTTTTCGAAACTCATAATAGTGAAAAAATTGTAATGAAAGCAGAACACATCAGCAAATCCTCGTTATAGCTGAAATCATCATATGTAATGACCAGATGATTTCAATCATAATTTAGAACGTTACATTAAAAGCCGACAAATTAAGCATAGGATGTCTCTGAAAAAAGAAACGAAACGAAATGGAAGTTTAACATAGAAATTTTATAACTCAGCTCTTAACTCATTAATTACAGAAATCCATGGCGTGATTCCAGAATTTATTCAAGCCGAACCTGTCGTTCTTTTTCTCAGAGATTTTAAAATATTTCATCATTTGTGGATGATAAGTTATGCATTTGATGAGAATTAATCATGTTTTCTACTTGACATAGTTTCGTCCAGAGTTCTCATATTTTAATGAAAGTTCTGGTTCCTGCCGCTTCTTTTAAAGCTTTAAGTTTGATCTATTTTGAGGAAATCTATAATCGATGTTTGCGTGAGGATTTAAGTTCCAAAAATTTTAGAAGTCATCTATCAAAGATGTCATCTTGATGACTTAAACTTAGAATACGAATTTTTCGGTAAAGACTATCTTAATCTTTACCATCCACAAGACATTTTTTAGATGAAGTAATATCCACTGGTCCATTTAAATAGGAGAAATATATTTGTGACCCTAAAGTCAGAAAATGGATGAGAAAATGCTGTTTCGTTCAACAACAAGAAAGATAAACAGTAAAAAAAATAATAACAATTGTATAAAAATAAGTTCATATTAGTGTACTAAATTATAGAAAATAATTTTTAATGAAAAATTAGAAAAAGTTACAATAATAGTAATATAATTACAATAACACAAGTAGTTTTTATTGAAAAAATTAAAATAAATATTAATAAAAATTTTATAAAAATACATTTATATTAGTATACTTAAATTGTAGAAAATAATTTAATAGAAAATTTGAAAGTTGGAACCCGAGACTCTAATACTATTAGTAAATTAGAATTTTAACTACGTTTGCCATGCATATTTTTAAAAAAAATTATTACAGTTTAGGAATTTTCTTTTTTATTATATTTATTGTGCATTAATTATTTTTAAAATTCATTTTCAGTTTCTTACGTTTCTGCAAATTCATTTTATCCTTCAAAATTTATTCGTTATTTTTAGCGTGAATAAGCAATCAAAAGATGAGTTTTGTTTATTTTTTTCACACTAGCATCTTAATATTTACAGAATATTTTAAACAGTTTTTTTCTTCATATTTAGTACCAAATAACGTTTTTATTATGATATCAAAATATTATTAAAATTAACGATTGCAATGTAATTAAAGCTTAAATTAACAATCTTGTCCCAAAGAAATAAAAAAAATATATTGTTAATTAGAACACAGAAGTTTAATACTCTGTAATACAAAATTTCAATACAAATAATACAAAATTTCAATACAAATAATACAAAATTTCAATACAAATAATACAAAATTTCAATACAAATAATACAAAATTTCAAAACTCTGGCACATAAGAATTCAGTGCAAAAAGGCCAAAAAATTTCATCTTTACAACCATAAAAAAAGTGAAATCAAATAAAACCGTATAAAATTTAACTATTAAGCAAAATTTTCTAAAATCTATTAATCGAAGATTATTTTCTTACTAATTTTTACTGTGAAGTTTGAAGAATCTTGACCAAAAAAAGAAAAAGAAAAATCTTGTGCCAATTTTACTTATTATTCTCCACAGATAACTAGTAAAAAAGATAAATGTATTCGAATTTGTCTATATGTGCAGGCGTGTGTGCTGGTGCTCTACAGGACAAACTTAGAATTTTCAAACTTGGCAAAGAATTTTGAACATGAGAATGTGCTTCTCAGAAAGATTTATTTGAAATTGTAATTCGAATTTCAATTAGCTAAAAAGGAAGAAAAATTTTGAATTTTTTCGTGATAACTCTTGAAAATATAATTACACGAAAAATATTTTGGCCTTGAACTACAAATAATTATCCTTGGAATGGCCCCAATTCAATAGACTCCCAAATGTTTCCTAAATTTTCGGAATTAAAAAAAAAATTTTTTTTCTTCCTTTTTTAGAAATGGATTACACTGTTGCTTAGAAAATCAAACCATTTTCATTATTTCATCAAATATTTCATCGTGTGATTTTATTCCACTATTGCCACTAAGAAAGATGTATTTTTTTAATATCTGTGTACTTTACATGACGAGAAAAAAAGATGAACCTACAGTTCCGTGATAAACGGAAAATTGATAAATTGAGCGATAACATTTTTAAGAGACATGATGCCATCATGGGTTTTGATCCTATTAGGATGGTTCATATATACAATGAACAGAGCATATACAGGGTGTCCTAAAATGAACATGATTTAAATTTGCCACCATTCGTGCAATAAAGTGCTGGCAACCCTATTAAAAAAACATTTGACAGCTGATAATTTAGGGTTAGTAAAAACGGAGCATTATGCGATAGAACAAAGTGTTAACGCAAGATTTGAATTAAATAAAGAAACATAGTTTTTTTTCTTTAAATTGTTATATTTTCATAGAATCGTAAAGTACACAGGACAGAGTTAGGTATGGAATAACACGTAGGGCAAATGGCATCCATGTCTTTGCTGGCACATACGCATTCTATATGGCCGAATTTCATTGATACAGCTTTGAATTTCCTCCTTCAACGCACGCGTGCTTGTAGATTTGTTGGCATAGACTTTTGACTTCAAATAATCCCATAAAAAGAAATCCAATGGTATTACATCACACGATTTAAGGGGTCAATTGTCAAATTTTTGAACTGTGGTGTCCAGACTTTCATTATTTTTGAAATATTCAACAACATGTTGTTTTATTGTGTAACACTCCATTTTTATTAACCTTAAACTTTCAACTGTCACATTGTTTTTAAAAGTGTCGCCGACACTTTGCTGCACGAATGGTGGCTAATTCAAATCTTACATTAATTTTGGGACATACTATATAAAACTACTAACTAATACGGCTATAATTTCTGAAGGAATTTTATAATATTAATAATTTAATACTTAAAAATATTTTCATGAGTGAATCAGATTGTTTTAGATTATGAATAAAAATTGAATTAAATATAAATATAATCAATAATCCCAGCGAAAGATCTGGTCATCAAAATTTAATTGTTAATATTTATAGATAAAAACTTAAAAATCAAACTATTAAAGAAATTTATTTTAAAAAATTCATAAATAATTATTTGTCAAAGTGTTCTCATAATTTCATATTTTTGACACGTTTTTATTTTTTATGTTTTATTTTAAGATGAACATCTCTGCCTTATTTGAAAACATCCATCTAAGAGCCTTCTTCTGAATAAAAAAATATCCAAAGCTAAATTGAATTTAAAAATAATATCCCTGGTTACAAAATAAAAATTCCTAAAAGTATTTTTTGATATAGATAATTTAAATATTTGTTATGTATTATAATTTGTTAAATATTTGTTATATGTTTGTTATATATTATAATTTGTTATTTGTTATGTTATTATTTATTGAAATTATGACTCTCACTCTTTCTATCCATCCGTGAGTGTGAAGTAAAATTTCACTTTTATTCTTTTAATCACAATTACATTTTTGCATGAAATTTTGGACCTGGTGAAGAAATTGAAAAAATTTCTTCTTTTTTTTTTGTTTGTTTCTTATGGCACTTGCCACTGACAAGCCCGCTGTTACGAAGACAGCGATTTAAGCCTGAGCGGGACGTCTCTTATTTTTTACAGCAGCGCCAACTAGGGCCAAGAGTACGACTTTGCCACTCACGCATCATTCATTCGCTTGCACAACCCCTTTTTACAGGAGGGCACATTCACACATCTCACAGATAGAACAACAGAAGAACAACCATGCCCATACCGGGACTCGAACCCGGGACGCCCAGATCACGGGGAAGACGCGCTACCCCTATGCCAGGACGCCGGCCTTCTTTTTTTTTTAAATATATACTTGATTATATTTCTCGTAATATTAAAACACCAGAAAAAAAACTCTTTATTGAAAAAAGGGTTTTTTTACCAATTGATTTTGCCTTTCATGTAGTATGAAAAATAAATTTTTGAATCATGAATTTTATTTACAGTTTCTTTCTCGGCCCTCTGGAGCTACACAAAAAAATTGGTATGTAGGAAATGAATGACATGATTATGACACAAAAATGCTATGACAGTGACAAAAAATGGCCTTTTTAACAAGCGTCAAAAGCTATTTGATGTTAAATAATTAAAATTCCAATATTGATTTAAATGGGATAAAACTAGAGAAGTAATTGAATTTAGCATCGAATAAGCATATACTGAAAGCTTGGTGCAAAATATTGAAAATTACGCAACTGCCACCCCATTTCCAAAACTCATAAAGGCTCATATTTAATGACAAATGATCAAATCCCCCCCCCCCTTCATTTTGATTCAGTTTTACTAAATAGCTTTATAATGCAAATAAATGGGAATGTGCTATAGGCAACACATATGAATAATATCTCATTACTACTCTTAAATATTTTTCAAGGACATTATTACATTTCTTATGATGAAAATCTAAGTTAAAACTTTTGTATTCTGATCACAAAAGTTTCAGAAAATTACTTGTAGAGGTATTAATTTCCTCTGTCAGCATACTTTCAACATAGATCATTTCCAAAAGATTTGGTTGGCATGTTAAGTGTGATACTAAGGGAAACTCCAATTCATACATTTGCATATGTCAAACGAGAGGTAATTTATAGCTTCTTGAGAACACTTTATGGATTGTAGAAGAAGAAAGTGCTCAAAATTTGGATGCGAGGGATTTTTAATTTATGAGCATATCCCATTAGTAGGGCTGTAAAGTACAAATGGGAGAGCATAAAAACGTATAAAAATTCATAAAAATAAATAAACAGCTATTGCGCGATAGATATTTATTTATGGTTGTATAAAACAAATTTTTCACATTCTTGGCTGCAAAATTCAGGCTGAATGAATTTATTATAATATATATGATAAAACATTTGCATTAAGTAAGAAAGCCCATTTTATTTTGTCAATTAAGAAACACTCGTAATTTTTTCTCTGTCTATATATTAGGTAAATATTTCACTTTTAAAGCATCATTTATCTTTGTAGAAATAACTTTTTATAGAAGCCTTTTTTTAGAGTGTATATAAAAGACGTCATGTAATCCTGTACAAATCCAACCACGAAATATGGAAATGTGTCTGTTTTTCGCGATTTAGTGAGCAAGATAATTGAAAAAATGTAATGAGTAGTTGAATGAAATTTGGAGTGTGTTCTCCAAACCAAAATTCTCAAATCGATTTCTATCGAATTCTGGATCAAACATATGAAGAGGAAAAGATGTGGCCTTCTTTTTCGCGTGCATAAATACGGTTACGGATAATAACCTAATAATTGAAATGTTCATGAGAACCAATTGCAAATAACGACTTTTTATTTCACACGAAAGAGCTAATAGCAGTTTTTTGGTAAGGCAACAAAAAAAAAATGCTGAGCGTATACAATTCACTTGTCAACAATAGCAGATAAGCAACTAATTGGTAATAACAACTGCAACAGTTCAGAACGCCCAAAGACAACTTGCAATGGATCAAGACTTTAGAGATAGACTTCGCTCGACCACTTATGTCTCTCTCTCTCTCTCTCACACACACTATATTATATATATATATATATATATATATATATAAGCATAAGGTAAGGGATATATATATAAGCATAATTTTTGAAACAGAGTCGTGGCCGAAGACAGGGAAAACACTGAATTTCTAACTTCATTTTATTTTATCCCGGGAGGCATGATTTATGTACAGGCGTAGGCAACGAGTACATAAACACAGAGTGAAATACGGAAAAGCTAAAAGACAGGGAAAATATTTTTCCCAGTGCTTATATACTATGAGATTCTGATAGGGATTTCCTACACGTGTCGAATTTGGTAAGGGAATCATAGGGGTCTTTTAGAATAATTTGTTTAGGTCAGCAATTTTTTATTCCTTCACTAGGAGCGTGGGAACCGCTGACGAAAACATTTTACAAAGCTTCTTTTGAATTAATTAAATAGAAAAGTGGAATCGGATCAGAAAATAAGAGAATATTTTAGAATGACATTAATATGTGCTGAATTGAGCAAACATTTGGAAATTAATTAAGTTAAAATTAGACTTTAAAATATCATTACACACACACAATATATATATATACCGAAATTATTTTCCAACATGTAGTTTAAGTTATTAAACAAAAAGATATATATTATTTTTTTCTTGGAATTAATCGATAGATATTAATTATAATTTTTTCCAATAAATCTATTCAGATATTCTACACTTTCTTTTATCCACAAATA
Organism: Argiope bruennichi; assembly: GCF_947563725.1. Taxonomy (NCBI): domain Eukaryota; kingdom Metazoa; phylum Arthropoda; class Arachnida; order Araneae; family Araneidae; genus Argiope; species Argiope bruennichi. The sequence continues at coordinate 73,535,659 of NC_079156.1, forward strand.
AAATTAAATACAAAAAAAATGATAAAATTATATTCGAATTATTAAATAGACGCAATTTATACTGATTCACTAGTTATTTCTATTAATTATTCGACGCGTTATTTCAAAACTTCATCCAATACAACTGCCACTTTCAACTTCACGCTTAATTTACTCAGACGAGACTGACGGTCAATTAAGGAAACAAAGTTGAAATGGGAAAAAGACTTCATTCTTAAGAATGTTTTATTGGAAATGGAATAGAAAAGAAATAAAGATTTTTTTTTTCGCATTATTACAATCATAATGCATTCAAAAAAGCTATCAATTATATAACTTCTTTTAAATGCGAAGCATTTAATAAGAGTCTTTTTTCATAAGAAGTTGATTCTTTTATACTCCAAGTTAATTAAATATTTTGAGCAATATATAACTCCCAATTTTTTAGCCCTTTTTTTTGTTGTATTATTTTCTGTTTATGAGTTTATTTGTGTCTTTAAATTTAACCAGAAATTTGGCATACAGCCAATTTATTTAATAAATATGCTTTATTCTTCAGATTAGAAAATATAAAGATTCATAAAGCTTTTAAATATGAAGAAATAAATCATTTTTATTAACAGCATTGACTAAGAAATTATGAAGAGCGCAGAAACATACTACTTTTTATTTATTCAAATTCTTATGTTTTCTACTAATAAAACTGTGCTCACTTATTTTACTTTCTCATTTATGAAATTTCACACAGGAAAAGTACTGCATTTCTAAAAAAAAAAATAATAATTGTGGAATTTCTACGTTTTAGATTTTACCGAAATTGCAAAACTTTTTTTGTTTGAAATTTTGTCAGTCTGTGAATACAATAATTCTTAAATGATTAAAAAAACCATTAAAAAAACTAGATGGAATATGATGAGTCATCTATAGATCAAAACATCAAATTTATTACAAATTTTACGCGATATCCATGAAGGATAAGGCTAATTGTCTGTCCATTTGTGCGTACGTGGACACATTATCTCAAAACAATAACAAGCTAGGTGGAAAAAAAATTTCTTCATCTGAACAAAAATCAACAAATGATACCAAACTGAATTTTTTTCATCTACAACCTTGAATAGAGTTACCAAATTTGGCTTATATATACACTTTTGAAATTGCGAATGTGCATTTTGGAGCGAGTTTTCGAAAATTTTAAAGGATTAAAAATTTAGCACTCTTTCAGAATAATTTCTGAATATATTTCAAATAAAAATGATTTTTTACATCATCTTAAAAATAAAATATCTCTTCTATGATATTATTTTTTTTTCAAATATAATGTTTTCAATTTTTAAAATCAATTTTTGAAAAACGTTTTAAGTACATTTCATTGCTGAAATGAAACTCAAATAGCTTTCATTTTTGGAAAAAATGTTACATTTTAGAGATATTCTCCCCTTCTCGGTAAATAAAATATTTCTTACTTGAGTTTATATCTGTGTTCAAACCCCAGATAAACAACTACAACGCTCAGCCATAGCCATATTAGTTAGAGTACAATTTACTCCCCCAGGCGATAAAGTTTGGAAAATTAGGAAAAAATAACATTGTGCTTTAAAACGTTCGTTGAAAATTTAATCTGTATCTAAAACACCGCCTAATTGCTAAAAGTAGACTTGACAAATGTCAAAATATGTACGGTAAGTTACCGATTTATAGTACGTTTCCTCTATCTCTCTCAGAAATCGCATTGTTAAGGAAAAAAATCCAAAATACATCCTTTACCCGTAATTGGAGACATGAATTTCATCAAGCGGCCAGAGACGTAGAATCAAAATGACTTTTTTTTTTGTGTCTTTTGTAAACAGCATTGGGATTTATTTTGGAAAACAATACATTCTGGAAATCACGAAGTTGCCAAAAATATTAATAATAAAAATTTTAACTGCTATAATATTAAATGTTGGAAAGATGTTATAAGAGAAACCTAAACAATCTTTTGATGAGTGTTTACTTCGTTTAGATAGTGCGGAATTACACTCGTGTTAATAACTGTTAGAATTTAACAAACAAAAATAGCGAATACAATATTTTAAAATATTAATTTAAGAATATTTCTTTATTCTTTTTTCATTATTCAAATTAAAAGCAGTTTCAGAGACATGGAGTCAATGACTCCGTAAATAATAACAAAAACGTTGAAAAAGAATAACTCGGTTATACGAATGTGTTCATGCTTAGACTTAAACAAACATACTGCTGAAACAACAACTTAAAAGTACTGAGGCGATAATTATATTCAAGAACAAAATACCACGTGATAATCAAAGGTAATGAACAACGCGGAGTCATTTTGACTCCCGCCTCCAGTTACACATTAAGTGTATGGTGAAAATTTAATTACAGATTAAGTATTCAATAATGGAACATTGCCGACGACCTGGCCTAGGAGTACTTGTCGTCCCCTTGATTTGGGCGTCCCGGATTCGATTTCTGGTGCGGCATGGTTGTTCTCTGCTCTGTGTTCTATCTGTGAGGTGTGTGAAAGAGCCCCCTGTAAAAAGAGGTTGTGCAAGCGAGTGTTAAGTGTAATCCTCATATGAGATAGAAGTCAGACCTCTGCCCTTGGGTGCTCAGGGGCTTTGCTCTCAGAAGCTACTGCACACTCGGCTTAAATCGCTGATAGTTCGTCAGTGGGTTTGTAAAGTGTCATAAGTAATAACAATATAATGGTACATTAATCTACGTGAAAGCGTGAAAATGCAGGTAACAAATCATATGAAGTGTAGGCAAAATAACATATGAAGTATAAAGCAACAGACAAACAATATATCGACAATAAAAAAAATAATAACACTACAAAGCGCTCATTGAGAACCCACAAAAAATAATCTTCTATGAAACAACATTAGCGTTACATATTCAATATACTCATTTTGCCTTTGTATGTAAGATATCGTTTCGGTAACTTTTATTTTTCAGGAATTCGCTTTCCTATCCTTACAAGAGTCTCAAGATATTGCACATGTCTCCAAACAGGAAAAATTGCATTTTTTCAACCCTATATCTTTTCTATACAGTTCATGTAAGCTTGAAACTTTTCAATGATCAAATCATATAGAAATTGTGAAAAATACTAAATTGTTATAACCACTAAAAACGATCTATCCGAACTACAAACGAATAAAAAAAAGATTCCAAAAGTTAGCTGCAAAACCACGATATTAGATCAGTGATTTATCTGCAATTTTATCCCCGGATGCGACTTTCGACGCCTAAGCACCAAACCGAAGCTCGGATCACGCATCCATAAATCTCGCGGCAACCTGAGCTCCATCCATCTAATTATTTTGAAAGCTTTTATGTGCCCTCAACCGATAAGAAGTAGTTTGGATGACAGAATTTCCAAACGTTGCCATTGTGGGAAAGGAAAAACTTGGGACGGGAAAATCGTCTGCGGAAAAATTTAGACTATAACTACTGAGGAGGAACAATAAATAATTCTCTGTTTTTTACCTTAAAAAATCCATTTCAGTAGAATAATTTTTCTTGGTATGATTAAATAAAATTATCTTGCAACGACACTACCAATTTCATTTCCTTTTTAAAACTTTTTTTCTTATGCGATAAGGCAATAAATAAATACGGTTCCGAAAGCACACTTTCACCAGTGTGCTAAAAGTAGTAATTTTTTATTTTAATTATAATCTTGCTTTTAACTCTAATCTGCAATTCTACTTTTGTTTTTTTCTATAACCAACCATCAGTAGTGAACAGCTGGTTTTTCGGAATACTGTTTGTGTTTAATTTAAATTTAATCTCTTATGTCTAGCTCAATATTTCAATACATTTTTCAGCAATATATTTCTAAGCAACAAACTGTGAAAGACATTAAAGCTATCTATTTTGAAAACCGTATATTTGTTCTACTTATTGTATTCGTAAATCTTCCTGTCTAATCCCATGACGGCAGAGTGCCATTAAAAACTTAATTGTTTGGTGATTACCTATTTTAAATTGCTCGTTGTCTTTTGTGGCATTGCTATTTCTTTTACTGCTCAAAAAATTAGCCGAATTTTTCTTTCATATGTACAAAAAAAATTTCAAGATTTTAAAAAATTGATTGAAGAAAGATATTTTTTAACATCTTAAAATGACGCACAAACCAAATTTATGTTATAGTATTTTCAGAAGTTAAAGAGAAACATCTTAATTTTCAGGTAATCAAAGTTTTAAAAACTTCCCAATGAGGAATATATTTTCGCCTTCCAAATTATAATTCAACTGTAACTTTAGGTCAAACGGTCTGTTCTGTAGAGTGCCAATACGTGCGCGCGCACACACACACACATCCTTATTATCAGTAAAGATTTATTTGATTTTACGGTAGTAATTACACAAAGTGGTCAAAGCGTCTTGTAGGCATTTTTATATATTAAATTATAGCGTATGATAATTGCTTCAAAATACGTTATTGAAAAATAAAAACATGTAAACATTTTTATTTTTTCTAAAATTGGAAATTAACATTAGAACTACTAGAAATCGACATAGACAGATTCTACGAAATATCGACATTATCATATATTCCCCAAGAGATCGACATAGATGTAGATTCTACAAGAGATCGACATAGATGTAGATTCTACAAGAGATCGACATAGATGTAGATTCTACAAGAGATCGACATAGATGTAGATTCTACAAGAGATCGACATAGATGTAGATTCTACAAGAGATCGACATAGATGTAGATTCTACAAGAGATCGACATAGATGTAGATTCTACAAGAGATCGACATAGATGTAGATTCTACAAGAGATCGACATAGATCTAGATTCTACAAGAGATCGATATAGATCTAGATTCTACAAGAGATCGACATAGATGTAGATTCTACAAGAGATCGACATAGATGTAGATTCTACAAGAGATCGACATAGATGTAGATTCTACAAGAGATCGACATAGATGTAGATTCTACAAGAGATCGACATAGATGTAGATTCTACAAGAGATCGACATAGATGTAGATTCTACAAGAGATCGACATAGATGTAGATTCTACAAGAGATCGACATAGATGTAGATTCTACAAGAGATCGACATAGATGTAGATTCTACAAGAGATCGATATAGATCTAGATTCTACAAGAGATCGATATAGATGTAGATTCTACAAGAGATCGACATAGATGTAGATTCTACAAGAGATCGACATAGATGTAGATTCTACAAGAGATCGACTAGTCATTTTTATTGGTCCAGTAGTTCTAGTGATAAATCACAATTTTACCTTCTGGTTTTATGTAATCACATTCGTCAAATGTTTTATTCCGAACTATTTTGATAAAGCAAAGCCTTTAAAACATTTTCCAAAAAAATACAAAATATCGTCTGACATTCTAACAAAAAAAAAATTCAAACGGCATATTATCCGACACGGAATAAAAACGAAATACTTTAATTAAATTGTTCTGAAGTCCTTCAAACACAAAAATGTTTCAAATTTCAAAAATGGGGACAATAATTGCCTCATTAAACGAAAAATTTGAATCTTGAAAATGATTTAATGGCTTACTTCAGCTGTATTTATAACTTCAGCTGTGGCTGCATTTAAGAAGAAAAAAATGTTTAGCTTTAGAAGCTAATTAAAAGTGAGATCAATTAGCGATAAAGAGCTACTTAAAGTAAAGCTTTTTTAAAAGAACTCGAATTTAATTAATTTTAATCAAGTTAAAACTCACTTTAATTAATTTTAAGCAAAATGAAGATCATTAAAGAAAATTTCAGCAATAAATCAAATAACAGCTACTAATTTACAAATATTCAACTCTCCAAGTTTTCATGATTTAGATAAAAGAATCACGAATCCAAGATCTAAATTCAAAGCAAATGTGTCTTATGGGATGACTAGAATCACCTATCCATCCATCTTTCTGAATATGAATCCGAAACTTTAGCCTCATTCCATCTAATTATTTTCGAATTGTTTTTGCGAATTTATAAAAAAATTTTTTCGTGCAAGATTAGGATAGATCATCGCATGCAAATTCTCTAGGCAACGAGTTGAATTATTTTCATATCCGTTCCGAAATTTGACACAAGTCGTTAATTCTGGTAGTAAAATCATTTATAAAATTTTATCTATTCTTTGTGTTTTCACTTTCTGATATATGAAACATACAAAGACAATGAAAAATGGAATTTTAATTGGAGTACTTGGAATTTCAGACCAAATATCTCCAAAACCTATAATTTATTTCGGTATTTATTTATTTACGTTTCCCGGTTTACTTAAGAATTTTCAAATTACATAAAGAACGCCAAGGCACTTGGCGTTATTACAAAATTGGAACACTTCGCGTTATTACAAAATTAGCACATTTGGCGTTATTACAAAATTGGCACATTTGGCGTTATTACAAAATTGGCACATTTGGCGTTATTACAAAATTGGCACATTTGGCGTTATTACAAAATTGGCACACTTGGCGTTATTACAAAATTGGCACACTTGGCGTTATTACAAAATTGGCACACTTGGCGTTATTACAAAATTGGCACACTTGGCGTTATTGCAAAATTGGCACACTTGGCGTTATTGCAAAATTGGCACACTTGGCGTATTTACTTGGCGTTATTACAAAATTATGTAGCCAGTGTCCTGGCACAGGGGTAGCGCGTCTTTCCCCTGATCTGGGCGTCCCGGGTTCGTAAAGGCTCGGGCATGTTTGTAAGGTGTGTGAATAGGGGGGTGCAAGCGAATGTAACGCCTGAAGTAGCTGAGTCGTACTCTTGGCCCTAGTTGGCGCAACTGAAAAAACTAGAAATACCCACTCGGCTTAAATCGCTGGCAGATAACTATCAGCGGGCTTGTAAAGTGTCATAAGTAACAACAACAAAATTTTGCTTAGATGGTTGAATTTCCGAGTTGAATTGGGAATTTTCAAAGTACGCTAAGATTGTCAATGCCGAGTTTCCAATTGCCAAATTGACTACGATTTGCCTTTTTTGGGGCTTTTTATCATAGAGACAATTTCGGGATTTCATTTTGATTTACCTATTGCATGATTAACAAGAATTAATATTTAAAAATATCAAAACAATTCTAAAAAATTGATGTTTTTCATAGAGATTACATAGGGATACGAAACAAAAACATAAAAAAAAGAGAAGAAAAAAATTGATCTTGAAATTTTGATGAACTTCTACGTTTTATATATTGTTGAGTTATGGAAAAAGAGAGGGCAATCAGCTGGTTTTATCGAGTTTCTGTTCTACCGCTGTATCCGCTTCTGACAGTAGTAAAAATCTGAATATTCATGGAGTTTCCGGTCTTATCCAACTTCATAATTTTCATACGGATGATAGCTTGAAAGAGAGATTACGGAAAAACCGGCATATTTTCAACTGCCTGTGGGAAGGGGTGCTCGGATGAAGAAGGCCTCGAATAGGCTGATTAGAAAATCTTATTAACCTGTTTACCAAATAAATAAATTTATGATAAATACAAATTTTATGCATAATGAAATATTAAGACTACAATATCTGCTGACAATGAAATGTTAAAATAATTATAAATTAAATTTAAATTTAATTAAAGACTTTTTGCAATAAATTGGAACATTAACATTTATATAACTGGTTATATTATATTCCAATTGACAAGTCCTGTAAAATAATTTGAAAATTTTCATTTCTTTATAATCTTTTACAGTAATTAAAATTTTTATTGTAGTAAAGAAATCATTAACTACTAATTATGGCGAATTTTTCAAAAATTTTATCTCTTTAGCTATTTTTTTCATAACATACATGGTAAAACAATATACATGGTGTGCTTGCATAATATACAGGGTGTATATAAATATGAATCCAAAATTAATTGTAGTAAAAAAGCATTAATTACTAATTATGGCGAATTTTTCAAGATTTTATCACTTTAGCTATTTTTCCTTGACATATATGTTAAACAATATACATGGCGTATTTCCATAACATAAAGGGGGCGCTTAAGTATGAAGGCAAGTTTGTAAATCATTGTAAATATATAAAAACATGTAAGTTCTCAAAAAATATTTAAAAAAATAAATATAAAATAAAACATGATGCTAAACCTGTCGGAACGTGAAATTAATTAATTTATTAAAAAAAGAAGCATAATGTTCAATGTTTGAGGTCCAAATACGTCACTGGCTCATACGCTACTTATACCAAACTTCATTAATCTAGCTCGTCTGAATTTCAACATATCAAGGACGTATAACGTATTCAAAGACAAACAAACAGATGGACATATGGAGGTATAAAAATGCAAAAAACTCGTCAAACTATTTTACAGCTTCCTTTATTTTTATATTTCGTATAAAAGAAAGCAGAGTGTGAAAAAGAGAATGCCCATAGCATACAGTTTCCAGTACATTTATCTTATTGATGTCTGAAAACTTCCTTTACTCTTTGTACTTCAGCCAAAGCAGCCAGACACTCTCCGCTTATCGATGGCAATAGCAGTCAAGTATCAGATGCTCTGCCATCAGTGAAAAAAAAGATCAGCGAAAAAGTAAAGGCAAGTACCGAAAAACTATACATGTGCTACAAGGAATGATAAGAGAGGGAAAACGTTCGCCCAGGTCCTCTGAAACCATTACATCTAATGAGAAAAATACTAAAAGCTATTTTTCACACCGCTGACTGCGGAATAATGAAAAAGAATTCTGTTCTTTTTTCCATAATTGCTTCAATAAAAAAAACCTAAATGAGTTTTTTTCTTTTTACATACTTTATATGAACGTTTATTGTTATGTCTTTTTATATAATAACTACAAACAAAGGATGTAATGCATATTAATCCAGATATAAACAAAAGAAATTAATACTAGTTATGTTCTTGTTTATTTTTTGCTTTGTAACATATGATAATATTGATAAAAAAAGGCGTTAGTTTTCTTTTTTCTTTCTAATTCTTAGTATACGAACAAAGAAAGAAAGTTTTGTATTGGTAAAAAAGATGTGTTTTTTTTTATCTTCAAGTTTGAGACCTCTCTCGGTTTGAAAACCACATTTTTATAATTATGAGTATCTGTCTGTGAAAACTCAATAAATAAAAAGCGCTTTGAACTAAACTAATGAAATTTGTTATAAGGACTTAATACCAAATTTATTAGATTTCTATAAATTTTGAATAAATTCCATTGACAGACATTTTGTCTGTCCGATTATCTAAAGTACACTTGAACTCGATAACTATAAAACATAAAGAACTAGATTGATGAAATTTAGCCCAAAATATTAGCATCTAAAATGTAAATTCATTCCATATTTTTTAATCACATTTGTTGAAGGATCGACTATCAATCGGTATATACTTCCAAGTTTAGTTTAGTTTAGTTTAGTTACATTAACGTCCCGTTGTAAAGCAACACTGGGGCTATTTTGGGCTATTTGGGCTCGTAATTTTGAACCGCGGTCAGATGACGAGGACGACACTTGAGCTGGCACCCCCTCTCCACACCACACCAGCGGGAGGACGTTTGGCATGCCGGATTTAACGTGCAACAGACCCCCTTACGCGACGGTTTTTCGGTGGAATCGGGTCTCTAGCCTGAAACCCTACGGCTCACAAGTATATATAGTTCCAAATACATGTGAATACAGTAACTCAAAAGCGCAATAATTAAAATAAATTCAATATGATATGTGATAATGTGTTTGCAGTTGCAATTCTATGCCATATATTAGTTTTTTCGGTCGGAAAAATTGTATTAAAATACACATTCGATTTTTTGGTATTTGTGTATTAACCGTAAGCCAATGGTTAATCGCCAAAAAGAAACCTCCAAATATTGCAAGCTAGATTCATGCCAAAGATTTACATTTCTTAACTATCATTCGTCGATGCCGTGAGATTTTCTCACAAGCATCAGTTTTCTTTACTATAATATGAATCATCCCATCTTTCTAAAAATAAAAATCTGATTGATCTGATTCTAAAAATAAAACTCTGAGCTCGTGTAAGGTTCTCAACCTTGCCCAAGGTCATAAATTTATTGACGGAGATAGAACTTTAATTAGAGAGTACACGAGGAAATTCTGGGGGGATCTCTGTCGTCAATTTTTACAGAGAAAAATTACGATAACAATCCCTTCTTTTTTTTAAAAAAAATGTGTTAAAATATCTCTAATGAATAATTGTAATTAATGGTTATTACAAAAGATTTTTTGCAGAATTATGTTACATGGATGGATCGTGTCAAGCAGCATGAAGATTTAAATGATGAATTGCCATTTAAATGCGGGAAATAAATTCTGGAAGATTACGCCATGAAATGCAAATTTTGGAGCAGATGTGCCAAACTATGTTTATTTCAACCGAACAAATTTTTTTCTTCAATAAATTGTGCAAACAGAAACTCGAGAAAGAAAATATAAGCAGTCTCAAGAATTCAAGAAAAGCGGAAGTGAAAATTCTACTACGGATTGAATGTTTGGCGAAAGCACATGCTTAAATATTTTGATAGCGAGTTCCCCAGCCTGAATCCCATCATAGCACATTTAAAAACATTGTTTTCAAATAATGTATCAAATTGAATTTAAAATATTAAAATTAAATAAATGACTGTAAAAAAATTAAATTTATATCATAAAAACAATTTTTTTAGTCTTAAGATAATACAAAAAGCATATTTATAAGATTATTGTTTAGAAAGATATGAGCATTAATTTCCATAGGAAAGCCATAATGATTACGGCTACACTTAAGATTAATATTTGGGAGCCAAAATTGCTATTTCTCGCCAAATATAATAAGGAAAATTTTTGATTGCAACTTTATTGTTAGGATTTCTGGTATACTCCCAAGATTTCAGAATTTTAGAGAGTTTTTTTGGACGATTGGTACGATTTTGACGTGTTGCCACGAAACCTTACATTAATCTGAAATCTTAACACGATTACTTATCTGGCAACACTAAGCGTATTTTTGCCCTTGATTGAAGTCTGTTTATTGATTTCTTTTATATCTTCTGACTGAATGTCCTTTTTGGTGATATGAGGAACTATTTCCAAAACACAGCTAATAATATTTTGCAGCTCCGTAGCTTTAGAATCAATACAGTTGAAAAAAATGTTCAATTAATGAAGCAGTCTGAAATCCGTATGATGTTTTAATTATGCTTAGCTGTTGCCATTCGAGAATTATAAATAAGCTCGATTTCTGTACCATGTACATTAGGTGTTTTATATATAGATATTTTCTAGTTGGAATGGAGAACGTTAAGTTATATTTAAAAGATTTAATTGTAAATAGCACAAACAATATTTCCGGTGAAATCAGCCAGTAATCGCAATCTGCTACTTATAATTAAAAAAGAAAATTACTGAATCGCAACAACATGCAATGTAGGGTAAAATTAGTGACTTACACAAAGATGCGATTTTAGATCCATAAAGCACGTAGCATTCTGAACATTTTGCTAATAAATCTCCTTGATGCGTAGCTAAAACCCTGAAGACAAGAATTGGAAGTTTGCATTATTTTGTGAAAACTATTTACACTCCAAAAACTAATTTTTCACGCAGTACAAACAAACGGAAACTCGCAAACGATAAATAAAAATGTCACGGTCACAAATTCTTTCCCCCTCTGGTATCCGTTTTCTTCGGAACAGATGGATCGTTCTATCTGGTGAAACGCTCCAAATGGTAATAAATTGGTTTCTCAAAATATTTTCAAAAAATGAAATGAAACGATAATTAATTCCGATCAAAATAGTTCAAACTAAGAAAAATATTTTTCTAAAAATGGTTTCTACGAAAAGTATTTTGATTTTGTTTGCTAAGGAGCTCTTTTCTTTAGTTCATAAATGTTTTCGATATTTAATTAAATAGCTTCAATTTATGGCAGCAGTTAATATTTATCAGGTTTATAATAAACATATTTTGAAAGCCATTTATTTTCTTTAAGAAAGGAAAGAATTACTTAGAAATCAAATTTAAACCAGATATTGCCACTTTTGCTATTAAAATTTTATTTGTTATTGAAATAAAATGCAGGAAATCAAACTTCTCTAAAAACAGTAAAATTATCCGATTTTTAAATGAAAGAAATTTTTAACATTTTATGATTAAATGCTGATCTGAAAAAAAAAAAATTTGGCAATTTTACATCATTTTAAAATACAAAAAATTATATATATAAAATCTTTTTAATGATACTAATTTAGTTAAGAATATTTTTTTTATGAATTTTAATACATTTGTAAAAAATTTTAATGTAATATTGGCAATAATTCCCTTTATTATTGCAATGAAATGTATACTATTTTTATTGTTTCTACAATTATTTAATTACCTGTTTGTCTGCCATTGTTAGAATCTAAGAAATGAAAGCACCGAAATTATTTATTTCATTCTAGCCGCCTTTGGCGACCAGCCGGTTCGTCAGTATTACCGCTCGCTACAATTTTTAATTAAATATTTTAAGTAACTGGTCTCTTAATAGATTCTCCAACAAAACATTTTTAATCTTCAAATTTTGATAGTCATACCAAACTTATACTGTTGTTTAGATCGTTTCGTTCAATTTGTATATATATTTTGCTAATTTGTTGTCATTTCCGGTAAAACTTCAATTTTAATTTAAAGTGGAAATGATGAAATTGCAATTAATATAAAGATATTTTTTAATAAAACCAAGCGTTTTATTTTATTTATCATCTTTATTGTTATTTATTTATTTATTATTATTATTGAATATGAGTATTGCAAACAGAATCGCTCGGTATTTAAGTCTTATGTGAACTACAAAATATTTTTAATAGTTTATTTAATATCTCAAACAATAATTCAACAAAAATTTCTCAAATTTAGCATAAAATTCAGTTTTTCGTTTTGCTTTCAAAAGAATTGAAATGAAATCAATAAAAATATTTTGTTCCGGCCTATAAATATATTTCAAAAATTGTGAAGTCTAAATTTAATGCAGTAAGGTATCAGATTCTGAGAAATATTCTGGACACACCAAATTTTAAATAAATGAATGAATGTTTCTATTTTCCACGATCAACTAAGACTTATTTATGAAGTTTTGAATGTTAAAAATTGAGAAAAACTCAACATTTTCATAATCTTAGGCCAATTAATCTTGAGAAACCTGCGCGCTGATTGGCGTATTTTCTTTGAAACGATCGATGGAAAATCTAAAATTATCCTTTTTTTATTGAATAGTGATATTCAAATTTTCATAAATCAGTCAGTTTAAGTGATTGATTTAGTTGATTGGAAATTAACTCTTTTTATTTAAAATATTAGTGTTTCAAGAACATTTTGTTATTCGTGATTTCTACAGCAGAAGCTTTATGTAAAATCAAAAATTCGTTATTTATTAGAGCATTTATTGAATCAAGTTACATAAAATATAATCATTTTCCATTTAGACCATTTTAGCATATCTGTGTCTTACTAAATATCTGTGTTTACAAATTAGCTGTGTGGCCCTGATTTGAATGGATATCCTGTTCATATTAAACAAAACTTGCCTTAAAATAAAACTGATTTATTGGATTAATAATATAGAGAGTGAAAAAGATCATAAAATAATTTTTCTTGAATTTATTTTTTGTAAAAAATAATATTTCATATCTGTTTCATTTTCTACAGACACGTGCCGAAAATTATATTTTTGCAGATTTCATTTCCAAAAAGATTTAATTTATTTTTAATTAGAGCTTTAATCAATGTGATGGCAACACTTTGAAAAAAGCTAATTTTTTCCCATGAATGCGAAACGTGATCGTGCGGCTTAAATTTTATTTTTATTTTGTACGAAAAAAATTGTTGAAAAATATAGTTAAAATATTTATTTAAAAATTCATTAAAAATAGAAATTTAATTTTAAGGTTAAAACATTGGTATCATTTAAAAGATAAATTTTTGATCTTTAACTTCATGTAAAAATATTTTTTGTGCGATGATATTTTCGGAAGTTATAGCAGAAACACGCCAAAATTTCGCTTAATTTTTAAATAAATAAAATTCTAATTAAAAATTCGAAAAAATAACCCCCAGGTGCACATTCTCGGCCTCCAAGTTATACACGTGCCAAATTTGGTAGCTGTAGGTTGAATGGTCTGGCCTGTAGAGAGCCAACACACACACACACACAAACACATTGAGCTTTATTATAAGTATAGATATAGATTATTTGATCATGTCGCTATAAATATTTATTTGGGATTTTTTTTATTTTATTTCTGGAATTTATTAATAAAGCCTTCAAAAATATTAAGATTAATATACCCGATATGATGAATGATTTTACTCCTTATTTTTTAATATTCTTATTTGTATGGGTAAATCCACCTAACGGGAACTTACTCATATAATTTTAATATTGGAATAAATTGCTCATTTTATATGAGAAATAACATGTGGAAAGTTATATTACGCTAATAATTACGATTTAAGCAAATATGATTTTATTAAAGAAATTAATTCTCTACACTTCATTGTGGAAGTTAATACATACATTAAGCCAACAAGTGTAAAACTTCCGAAATTATATAGTTTCAATACATATCCCGATTAGTTGTTAAAATTGTTTTTTGGGGGAATCATTTATATCAGATTATGCATTGAAATTAAAACATAATATTTCTGATGAAGAGGTGGTCATCAAATACGGCTAGTAATAAGAATAGGAAAATAAACAATAGAAGATACCCATTGAAGAATAAGAAGAGAAAGAAAATTAAAGATAAAATCTAGTGGTAAAATTTTAGTTTAAGGAAAAGAAGATCGTAGGTTCGACTTCCCGTTGCAGTTAAGATGGATCTGATTCATGATAAAAAAATTTTGATCAAACTTTCTCTGTTGTTGTTATAAGGTACCAATTCATATACCGTCCTCGTCACCTGATCACAGATCATAAGAACGAAATCCATCGTGATTTCAAAATGGAACCTTAATTTAAATTAATGCACTAAATTTTATTTATTTTCTCATAAATACATCCAATTTTTGCAAACTTTTCAATCTGATTCTATGGAGGGTTTTTAATAATTTTTCAACATTATTATTTCCATCTATTTAGCAAAAACAATCATCTAAGTTTTGAAAAATGACTGCCCACCAGAAGAAATGTCAGAAGAACAATTTACGTACTTTACTCAATCGAACATCTAAAATAAAGCAGCATTTAACGAGGAAAATTCCTCAAGACAAGTTTACTCCAATTATCGGCTGGGGTTCTAAAACGGGGTCTGAAACTGAATTCAATTATTGAAATATTTCCCGATTCCATATTTTCAGAAATAATGACTGACAAGTCATTAAAATAAGCTACCAAAAACGAAAAAATAACAGTAATAATTGTCATGTATGAAAATTCTTTGAATCGAAGTAGAATGTTCGAATTTTCGAAAGCAATAGAAATAACAAATGGACTGGAATAAGGGAATGAATGGACGAATGGTTGCAATTAGGAAATGCTAAATGAAAACAAACTAGTTCATGAAGTAATTGCGAAAAAGAACGCAGAGCAATGGAACGGTAATGGAAGGCTTTTCGCTACATGAAATTACCTACGAGGAAGTTGAAATTACCATACTGTTAAAATATAACACATTGAATGTTCAGAAATATACAGTAAAATGAGAAAATGCAAATTGCTTCGATTTATTCAAATGAAGTTGTTACGTAGCAACGCTGAACGTTAGTAAAAGACGGTTATTAGAAAGAAATTTGTGCTGCATGCAAACGGATAATCAATGCATTAATTACTCGCTTTTTCATTTAAAAAATAACAGTTGGTTTTTTTTAAGTAATTAAATGTATTTTCTTCAGTAAAAAACATTTATATAAGTATGCAATTACTTAAATATCGCATAATGGGAAATTTTACTTGCTTCTTTTTTTTATTTCTTATTTTTCTAAAAAAAATGCTTTTTTTAAAAACCATGAGTAAACTTTTAAAACTCCATTATTTCTCACTTGATCCGTATCATATGTGTAGCGTCAATTTAATTTTGGAACACACTGAACATCTTCAATTTACTATTCGTGGTATTACATAAATGGTATATACAGAGGATGTGTGATATCATTTCAGTTAAAAAACCGTTGCAAGTAAATAAAAAAATTTCACATATTGGATCACAATTATGATTAAAATTCTGTTTTATGAAACTAAGAAATTCAATGTGGAAAAAAGTCTACATTTCAAATAATACTAGCTACAATCAATTTTATTTTTAACTAGCCTCCTTTGACAATCAGTCGGCTGTTCGCTAAAATTTTCAATTCAATATTGTTACGAATCTGTGATGCAGCTTCCCAGCATAGTTGGTTCCATAGGAGGTTTCAGAGCTTGGCGACAAACTTGGCTACCATTTGGCGACTTTGGCGCCAAAATAGATTATAACCCGAAACATCGAGAATTTTCCTGATCCGTCCAGTAGGAACCGAGATACGCCTCGAACGTTCCTGACTGGTTGAAAGGCTTCTAGCCCCGCCTCCTGAGACCTATAAAAGGAGACAGCCGCAGCTGCCAGAGTAGTCGTAGTCGCAATCGACAGTGGAGAGTAGTCGGAAGCGACGGTGAAGAAGTGGTCTTCCAGGGATTGGCAGAGCAGCGACGGAGTCACGCTAGTGCTGAACTAAGCTGTGCGCTACTGTCTGCAGTAGAGTCTTGTTGCATGCTGCACGTCTCGGCTAAAGATAATCGTCTTCTATGCTATATATAGTTGTTGTCTTTGTGCTGTCCTGTGCGTCTTTGTGTAAATAAACGTCGTTGTTTTTTTTTTCTACTGCTGACTGAGCGTTCTCCACACCATATAACTCCCACTATCCAAACGAACCCCGGAAATTTCGTAACAATATATTATGCAACTTGGTCTCTTAAAAGCTTTTTCAGCAAAATATTTTTAAATTTCGAATTTTTATAGTAATATAATTCACTTATACTATTTTGAAGGTCTTAAGCAGTTTTATCCATTGTATTATATATCTCTTTAATTTTTTGTCAGCTCACGAAAAATGTAAATTTTAAATTAAAGTGGAAATGGTTGAATCTCTTAATACAAAAACATTTACTGAAACCAAGCATTATTTTTTAAATATGAATACTGAAAACAGATTTATTCGGCACTGAAATCTTATATGTACTACAGAATAATTTTCATAATTTATGTAATATCTCAAAGAATTATGAAAAATTTCTGATTCATCCTAAAATTCAGTTTTTAGTTTTGCTTTCAAAAGGATTTAAATGACGTCAATAATAATATTTTGTTTTATTTCCGTCCAAAAATAAGCTTCAAAGAATTATGAAATCTAATTTTTATAGAGTTCTTTGGTCCTAAAGAATTATTCTGCGAAATATTCCTGACACTCCGATTGTTAAATTTAAAAACTTTCTATTTCTGCAATAAAATCTGACCGATTTATAAAGTTTTGAATATTACAATTTTAGAACAATCGACATTTTTATAATCTTATGCCAATTAAACTTGAGTGAGCCTGGACGCTGATTGACATATCTTCTTTGAGACGGCCATTTTTATAGAATAGTGATGTTTAAATTTTCATATATCAGTCAATTTTAGTGATTGGTTTGATTGATTGGAGATAATTTTTTTTATCTCAAATATTATTATTTCAAGAATACTTTGTTAAATAAGATTCTCTGGACAGAGGATTAGAGTAAAAATTTAAAATTCTTAATTCATCAGAGCATTTATTGATTCAAGTTACATAAAATATAGTTATCGACTGCATTTAGACCATTTTAACACATGTATTTCAATTATTAAAGGTTTACAAATTGGTTGTTGGGCCTTGATTAGAGCAGATATCCTGCATATATTAAACCATCTTTGCCTTAAATAAAACTGATTTATTGAATACTAGCCGCCTTTGGAGACCAGCCGGTTCGCCAATCTTATTGTTCCTTCAAATTTTAATAATTAAATATTTTATGCAATTCCTACTTTAATAGCTTCTTCAGCAAAATATTTTAAAACTTCAAATTTTGATTGTCATATAATTCATTCATAAAATTATAAAGGCCTTCAGTCATAACGTAATATGTATCTCTCTCATTTTCTGTTAGCACCAGTAGAATTTATGCTTTAAATTAAAGAGGAAAGAATGAATCTTCAATTAATATAATAATATTTTTTACTGAAACAAAGCATTTTTTTTATAATCTGATTACTGAAAATAGAGTCACTCAGCGTTTAAACTTTATGGGCACTAAAGAATATCTTTTTTAATATATGTAATATCTCAAGAGTTTGTCAACAAAATTTTCTTAGATTCATTATGAGCAGATCGATTAATTAACAGTGTTTAAATTTAAATGCATCAAACACTAAGAAAATAAAACGAATCGTTTAAAATAAATGGTTGAAAACAGGTTTTAAAAAAACTACTTAAAAACGATGTACTTAAAACTATAAGCATAAAATAAACAAAAAAATATATAACTAACATAAATACAATTTACTTACAAAAGCATGCAACTAACCTAAAAATAATTTAAATCATCCGTTGATAATGGTTGTCATGGCAACAATCAGAACAGAATGCGCATGCGTGAATTATCTTCGCCAGTTGCGTAACGCAAATACGTGATTTTTTTCTACGCCAGTTGGGGTAACGCTATGCGGATTAGAAATTTTTAATTTCCTTTATTATGTTTTATTTTAATTCAAAAGTACTTCAGAATGAATCTGAAAGACCGATTAATTAACAATGTTTAATTTTAAATGCATCAAACATTAAGAAAATGAACAGAATCGTTTGAAATAATCCGCTGAAAAATGTTTACCATAGCCTCATTACTGTTGGGAGAAAAAAAACTGGAGCCTTACTCATTTGGCGGTGGGGAAAATGGAATATTTTTTTGGCGGGAAAGTTAGTTTTTAATTAATAATTAAAATTCTAATTAAAAATTCGAAAAAAGGAACCCCAGGTGCACATTCCCAACCTCCAAGGTATACATGTACCAAATTTGGTAGCTGTAGGTCAAACGATGTGGCCTGTAGAGCGCCAACACACACACACACACACACATTGAGCTTTATTATAAGTATAGATTATTATAATTAAATATTATTATTGACTTCATTTGGACAATTGTGTTAGCAGATGAATTCACACTAAAGTAAGGCAGTAATATTTAAATGTAAAAATATCCCTTCAAGTTGTTAAGTTTTAAATACTTATGTTATTGTTTATTTCGAAATGGTTTTTCCGTTCTTCAATTAAACAATACACACATAAAATATTCGGTGTGTTTAAGAATTCGAGCTCGTGAATTTAAAACTTCAAATTAATTTATCGTATGAAAACCGATTATCTTAAATTAAACGCAAAATATATCGAATTTAAATATTTTCTTTTGCTAGACACATATATTTCTAAGGAAGAGTTTTTTTTAATCGTTTTAATCGTTAAAAGACAAATTATTAATCCATTATTTTTATCTACAGGATTTAGTATTTTGGCCGTAAGATTTTCACTGGAATACATGCTAAAATAGCAATGGTTTATAAATATTTTTTCTACTAGATGACTAACATTTCCCCCTATTTCTCTAAAATTGTACGCAGCGAATTTGAAAGATTCACAACGGTAAATAAAATTTTCGTTTTATGCACTCAGATTTCAAAATAACGTCATTTCCAAACCTTTCCTACAACATCTAGACCCCTTTTTCCAAAAATACTTCCTAGAATCCATAAAAGATTATTCTATTTTTTGATCATTGCCTACCAAAAGACGCGTTAGTGCCTGAAAAAAAATAGAACCATAAAAAGAGCCATTCCATTAATAAATAAACCAAAAACTGCATCCATTTATTGCAGGAAAGTCAATGTTGTCTTTGTTTTTTCGATAAAAATAATAAATCGGATTGTACGCGCTATTAATCTGATTATGGAAAGCAATCGAACATCTAATTTCGAAGACATTTTTAAAGTTACAACGATGCACGCCGCCGCTTATCGAATAACATTAGATTTCCATCAAATCTCGTTCCATGGTCCATGTTTCCAGCCATTTTGGCTCGAGGCCAGCAATCAAATGACGTGCTCCAAAGGGAAGTGAGTGTTCAAGTTCCAGTAAAAGTCTCTGAGGACAGATTTAGTTTAAAACTATCATTTTGAATTTCTCTGAAAGTTATGGGGGGGGGGGGCAACAACAAAGCATTTTATAGATAAGACTTATCAGAAAGGTCTTGGAACAATTGGGAAATTGATTCCGAAAATTGTAAAATGAAACAGAAAGTTTTACCCAATGGCTGTAAAAGAGTTGTTTCGTTATATTAAAATGCAGAATCGTATTTTTGTCTAGTTAGTGCAAAACAGTATATTCGCAATAAAATAAATTTCTTATTATCAATTTGTATGGAATTTTATATTTACACAATAAAACGTATATATCTTGCCGATTCTTTCTAAAACACAATTTTATATTTCTGTTCCAATTTGCATATATTAAATTATTTAGTAAGAGCTTATTCAAACCATTGCAAAATGTCGTTTTCTATTATTCCATAGAATATTTTTATTAGCATTTTTTATTTTCCAACTACGAAAAGGATATTCTAAGGACGACTGCTTTGCCTTATTTATTTATTATTATTTTTATGCTTTTTAAAATATCTTAAGAAATCAAAAAAGATTTGAAATTATCAACTTACATTTTAAATGGATTATTCAGACGATTTTCCCACATAACGAACACATTTTTTTTTCTAGCTTATAGTCAGAACTATAATTTTTTTCTTATTGTTGCCATCTAAATAAAATGTGAATAAAAATTCCTAAATTTGCAATATTTTTTTCTTTAATTTTCTATTTTAAGAGATTTTTTTTACCGATACTTTGATTTTGAAACTCCTTTTATTATCTTAGAACTAATTTTTAGTATTCAAATCGTTTTTTGAACCCAATTAGATGGTTCATTCTAACATGTTCAACAAGTTTTGACTAAAAGTGAAATTTCTACTTTTGATTTTAATAAAAAGCATTGCTTGTTATTAAAAAATTTCAATACAAAATTGGACTCAATTATACATTAGTGATATATATCATTATGTCGCATCGATTTAATATTATAATCGATTATAATATTGAAAGCAGGAAAAATCTGTTATCAGAAAGCAGCGTGGTGGAAAGTGTGTTAAATGTGATGCTCAGTTGTGTTTTTCCTTTGAATAACTTCAAATAATTAAGGACATTGTTGTTTGGAAACATACAAATCCTAAACATAAGCACTGAAAATGTTATATGTATTAACCCTTTCTAAGGCCGTGGGAAGTATGCTTCCCACCAAATTTATCAATCTTTGTATGAAATTATGTAGGTTGGCATAAGTTCTGACACATTTTTTTAGAAAGACAGAAACTTAGATGCTTCAGTTCTTCATCTCATACAAAATGATGCGTCTTGATTTGTCACTTCATTATTAATTAGCCAAATTAATTAATCAAAATTAAATTTATCTAATAAGCTAAATGAATCCCTTTTCTTATTCTAGTTTCAAGCCTAAAAATATTTTAACATAATATGATTAGAAAAAAATGGCCCTTTAAAGGGTTAACAAGAATTAATATTGAACCATAAGACAATAAGATGCAAAGTGAGATGCAACGTGTAATATGTATAGATTTAGCTTACAAGGAATTCCTGCTTCTAAGCATTTCAGACAATTTAAATGAATGAAGAGAAGAAGAGAAAAATAGCTCCTGTATCTTTAAAAATAAACAAAACTTTTAATTGTTTTGAAATACAGTAAATCATTGTTTAACCCTTTAAAGGGCTATTTTTTTCTAATCATGATATATTAAAATATTTTTAGGATTGTGATTGGCTTAAGAAAAGTGACTCATTTAGCTTATTAGATAAATTTCTTTTGATTAATTAATAATTAACAAATCAATGCGCACCATATTGTGTGAGATAAGGAAATGAAGCATCTAAGTTTCTATCTGACTGAAAAATTTGTCAGAACTTATGCAAAACTACATAATTCCATACAAAGATTGATAAATTTGGTGGGAAGCATACTTCCCACGGCCCTAGAAAGGGTTAAACGGATTAATATTGGAGAACAGGTATCCGTTAAACCGTAAACTGCTCTTTGAACAATTCAGAACACCGTGCTTGATGATATAAATATAAAATATTTAATATAGACATTAGTCCCAAAGTCGATTATATGTACGTGCTGTAACAATCAATAGACAATAATCATCAGTCAAAATTTAATATCTGAATTAAAGTTGCACCGAATATATACGAGTCATTGGTAATTGTTATGGTTATCGCTATCATTGTCCAACAGAAGCTATATTCATTCAGTCCGGAAGTAACCCTGCAGTCAAAGTCCCCCCCCCTCCTCCAATACTGACAGCCCCGCCAATTTCGGATTCTAGTACGCTCCATGTAATATAAAAAGAGGATCCTTTTCAAAACCATACTCATTAATGCGCCATATGCTTTGAGAACTACTCGCGAGCAGATATTTTCATATGTGAATATCTATGTAAGATTTGGTTAGCCGCGAACCAAATCTTACTCTTTTTTCATTTTGTCGTATGCGAAGTATGGAGAAAGTATTGTTATTGTCAAAAAATTTGGACTCGAGATTTTTAACAACCCTCAATTTTTTAGACAGCATTGAGTTCGAAAAATGCATTTTTGGAAAATGTCCGTCCGTCTGTCTGTGACAAAGATAACACAAAACAATTTGAGCTAGATGTTTGAAATTTAGTATATCATCTTTATACCAAATTTGCAGATTTTTATCAAATTTTGATAAAAATCTGCTCTGATGAAGTTCATCTGTCCGTCGGTTTGTGTATAAGTTAGCATAATAACTGTAAAAAAAAGAGAGCTGGTTAGATAGAATTCGATACACAGATTTGACACCACTAGTGTAGCCACCAATCAAATTTTGAGTCAAACCTAATAAAAGGTTGGCTGTCTCTCAGTCTGTATCCTCAGAAATATGTAAACGTAATAGCTCAAAAACAAAATAACTTAAAAATATCAAATTTGGTATGGAATTTTGTAACTACAAAAGTAGTTTAATATCAAATTTCAAAAGGCTTTCGTGTTTATAAAACCTCTTTATACTTAAAATTGCACCGAGAAGAATTTTATGCATGTTTATGTTTAATTATTTTCAAAATCAGTTATTTATTAGAATTTGATATTAAATCTCATAATTATTATCTTTTCTATACATTGAACTGAAACTTTTATTCTCATAGAAATTTAAACCCATTGACAAACATATTTTAATTACTCTAAGTTCGCTTGAAAATAAATAAATCACGTAAAATCGCCCAAAGATACCGAAGACTTATTTTTCTTTTCAAAACATCATCGAATACCATAACTGTAAAATGAAACATAGTAGACAGAAATCATAACACTCGTAAAGGAATTTTTTAATTAAGATATTTCTTCTTTCGTTTTCAAAATAATTACATACTTCAAATGATTTAATTAATTCGATTCATCAAAGATACTACTTTAAGAGAAAAGACTCCGTCTAGCGTTTTCTATTGATCGAACATTCCATGTAAAATCCCACAAACTTTTTAATTAACATCATAATTCTGAAGCAATTCAGTGGAACATTTCATATTAATCTTCTGATAAATATCTCTTATCTATCGCCCTATTAAAACGAAATAAAAACTCATTTAGAAAAATGAAAAACATCCCCGATCAGAAGTTTCTAGAAGAATCTTCTTTCTATTCAAAAGAAGGGAACGAGCCAATTAATGCAAAATAGCTTTTATGTTCGCAAAAGCGAAGTTTCCCGCCATTTCGAATTGAAAGAAGTATTCTCCCAATTTTTTTGCATCAAATAAGACAGAAAAAAATCTTTATATTCAGAAAGAGTTCTTAAAGCGTATTTTATAATAACTTTTAGCATCTTTTTAATCTAAAACGATGCACTAATTAATATATTAAGTTGGATGTGAAAAGATTAGTCTTTTGCAAATTAAAACGGTTCAACAAAGAAAAGAAATTTTAAAAATTTCATAACTTAAAAAAGAAATTTCGTGCAGTTTACAGTGGTTAAGTGGACGATCAGTATTCTCGGCAGATTAATGAAAAAAAAAATTCAAATCAATCTTTTTAATCTGAAATTTTGTTTGCAAGTCGGTATAAGAAAAGAAAAGTTTATCGAAAGATGGAAAGTAAAGAACTATATTAGAACTTTTTAGAATTCCTATTCTATTTAAGAAGAGGGGGTATTATAATTAATGGAAATAGCCTCTAATACAGAAAAGAAAAGTTTCTTTTACTTCCAAATCATTCAATAAGATTATTAATTATTTATTGAAGTCCATAAGTAGTGCCAAACATTTCATTAAATTAATATTGTAGCGGTTGCAAAACTCTATTACTTTCTCTTTTGATACAACAGATGGCGCTACCTTATTAACATCAAGGTATATTTCCCATGATCCTTCTTGTGGGCCATTATTAGATTGTATTCTTATGTCGTGTATTTTCGTGTTCTTGTTTCTTTTGTCTTGGGAAATGTGGAATTCAGAAAATAATTAAATAACTTTTCCTGTAATAATTCCTCCCCTCCGTCTTTTATTTTCATCTACCTCATAATGAAGTTATAAAGAGTCTAATCCCTCTACAATATAAAGATAAATTTTGATGCCATGGAAGATTTACAATTAGTCTTCGATCATTATTTTAAGTACCTTCCGACCAATTAAATCAAATCAAATTCAACAGCTATTTTGTTAGTGAAAAAAAATGCTAGATACTTCGAAAAATTCTTCCGATTCCAGACGAGAGCAAGTCGAACCAATTAATGGAAAATGACTTCTTAACACACAAAGCCGAGGTTTCCCACCATTCCGAATTTAAGGAAGTATTCTTCCAATCATTCCACATCAAATAACGCATAAAAAAGTTCTCCTCCTATTCAGAAAAAGTGCTTAAGACACATCTTTTAAGGGAATAAAGACTTTTTTCCTAGAACTTGGCGAAAAAAGAGTTGTTAAAAAAATTCTAATAGCAAAAGGGAATTGTCTACGTTTGACAGCGATAAGCTGACGATTGATCTTTCTGACAGAAATTTTCTTCCATTTTATCATCTTTTCTCTTTTTCCTCTTTTATTTCATTTGCACGAAAGGATATTATCGACGTTTTCAGAAGGAAGGAGGGGTGCTACATCCGAGTAACACCATTTCCTAGAGGAGTAAAAGCTAAATGGTTCTTTTCAGGGATGTACCAAAATATTCCTTTGTGTAACGCGTGTCACATCGCTTGACATATAAATGATTAGGAAAGTAGATTTTTGTTCCAATTTCATTACCAGGGTAACTATTAACCTAGTATATTGCTGAAATACAGGCTTAATATTATTCAAGCCAATGGCTTTCAATTTTCTTTAACGTCCTAACTAGATGACACATCATATTGTCACGTAGATACTTTAGTGTGGAACACAATGACACACACAAGAAGTAGAGCTAAACCAATTTATTAACTGAACTCTGAACTGAGAACACAGTGACTGACAGATCTTCTGCTTTTATACTAGCAGGGAAAGTTCCAGAATACTTTTCTGGAGACAGCAGTCCAGAACACTTGTCTGGTAAACTAATGAAATGTCCAGAATCTTCTGGAACATGAAATAAAGGGAAACATAAAATCAGGGAATTAAATATTTACACAAACTGTGAATCGCATTGTCTCTAGCGGGATTCGAACTTGCAATCTCTTGATTATGAGATCAGTGCTATGACCATTCGGCAATGGAGAGTCGACTGCCTCCTTTCAATGCGGCAATATTTGGGACATATATTCTTTCATTCTGTGTGAGAAAGTAAAATGTATTCAAAAGATTCTAATCAATATGCATACCAATTATTTTTGCTTTTCAAATTAAACATTTCCTTAAGTTAATTACAGATCAAAAGTTCTATAATTTAATATGGACAGCGGATTCAGACGCGTTATTCTATATGAAAGATTTGATAACAAATTAACATTCATTTGTGATTATTCAGTATTGGTGCTTTTTTTCTTTCAATCGTCACCTATGAACATATTTATTACAAAAATACTATTTATAAATATTTTACATTGCTTTATAAAAGCATCCATCAGAAAGGCAAGTTAAGTTATATTTCTATCCATTTTTACTTTCCTGTGTACGAAGAATACAGAAAGCGTGTTGTAATCATTAAAAAAACTCGAATTAGAAATTTTGTCGAATCTTCATCGTTCAGAAAACACATCTTTATTATTATAACAGTCTCTCTGTCTGTGAACACGATAAGTAAAAAAGACGGATAAAATTTGGTATGTGGACTTTAGACCAAATTTGTAGAATATTTATCAAATTTTGAACGAAATCTGCCTCTCTGGCCATTCGTTTTGATTTTTAAATCTTATTGCTGAATAAGATTAGTTTTTAGCCATATGTTTGGCGCAGTTTGGCCAAGATAGGCTCTTGTGCCATTGAACTTCATAAACCTAACCTAGTTTTTAATCGGAATAACCTTTTTTAATACCTGCGCCAATCAAATGCTTCTTATCATTTGATTGGCGCAGCATGGCCAGATATGGCTTTTGCGCCAGAAAACCTAAACAACCAAACCAAACCAAACCAACCTCTGGCTATTCGAGTACAAGTGAATTCGATAGCTACAAAAATGTAAAGAATTAGATAGATAAAATTTGGTACATAACTTTAGCATCTCAATAGTTAATAATTATCAAATTCGGATCCAAATCCATTAAAGGATTGACTATCTATAGATATGTTCTTTCGTAAGCATGGAAATGTAATGATTCATAAACGAAATGACTTACATCAATGAAATTCGGTATATGATCTTGTGATTATAATTGAAATTCTATTTCAAATTTTTGGCTTCGATAGATTCTTAAAAAAATGGTATCCAAAATGTATATTCGCTAGATTCAGTATTCATATAGATAGTGTTACAAAAAAAATTTTCTTCTACAAAATAAAATACCGTCGATAAATCGTAATGACGCAGCGCATTTAATCTCTAATAGTTCAGCAGCTTTCTTGCTGTCTAATCCTCCAAGACCTCTCCGTCTCGTGTGCTTGCTTTTTTTTATAGCCTTCCCACAGGAAGTGATGTCATTTACAGGAAGTGACGTAATCTTGGGAAAGTCCCAGAACTTTCTCCAAGTTTCAAGGAGAAACTGGTCTCGGTGATATAATGTTGGGACCATCTAGAGTCTTCTAGAAGATTCCTTTCGACGCCAAGGTCGCCAACATTTGTCGCCAAGACCGCCAAATTTCCCGCCAAGTCGCCAACTTTTGTCGCCAAGGTCGGCATCTCAGGGATACGTTTTTATCACTTCGTAACAGTATATTCGCTAGATTCAGTATTCATATAGATTCAGTAAAAATGTGGATTCAAGTCAAAGATCTAGAATTCATGACCATTATTTGTAAGTGCCATGCAAGATATTCTCTGTCTCACCCAAAGTCCATAATTTTATATGGGGAAGGACGGAAATAATACCTTTATTGGAGACTGCGAGAAAGTTTCAGGGAGATTCTCTCTGGTTCAAGTCAAAAATAGATTGTAAATCTAGCTAAACAAAAAAATATTTATAGATGTGTTACGTAATTTTGAACTATGGATGAATACAGATGACAACATCTAGGCCGGCGCTCTGATTTTGGGAACTAAAACAACAAGAGGAAGTTTCAAATAATCCCATAAAAAGAAATCCAACGGTGTTAAATCACACGACCAGGGGGCCAATTCTCACATTTTCGAACTGTGACCGCCAGACTTTCATTATTTTTGAAATTTTGTTCAGAAGTGAAAGCACGTTTTTCTATCGGGTACCACTCCATTTTACTAATCCTAAACTATCAGGTGTCAAATGGTTCCTTTAATAGGGTTGCGAATTCTTTACATTATTAATGGTGGCAAATTCAAATCTTGTGTTAATTTTGAAACACCATTTATAATCGCTATACCAGAAGTAAAAACTATCAAAATTTTCCCCACATAATCTAAGCTTGGACTGGTTTCCATTTCACACACAACAAATAATTTCATAACCAGGATTTGATTCTGCATTATCTCGCATAACTCATGAAGCATCTGTTATCAAGAATCATCTGGACTAAATAGCATTCAGCATTACTTTACTCTCCCGCGTCTAATTAATTTCGAGGCGGATAATTACGCAGCCCGTGCCATTATTCATTATAAGTAGCTTCCGCTGCTCCGGAATTTTCTCTCTATTCTCCCGGCGTCGGGGCATAATTTCGTTTACAAGATACTTCCCATAGTTGAACTAATTTTTTACGCGAAATGGTGAACAGCGAACGAGTTTGCATGCCATGCATAGCGAAAATAATTAAAATGCCTAATTTGAATTATTTTGTGTTTATCTTGTTTACGCGCATACATAAATATTAAATGTTGTTTGTTATTTGAAATATTTTATTGTGATGTGAGAGCATGAGGTTTTTGAAACCACAAAATGCACGGACAGAAAATTGGCCATTTATCGCTTCTGAGGCATTCAATTTTTAGATTTTAGTTATTAGAAACTGATAAAGAAGGTTATCACATTTGGCGATTTTTTGCCACCAAAATGTACAGCTCGGCGTGAATCTCCACTATGTACCCGATTTTTCTTGTCTGCCCAATAAAGGGTGGTGTAGTAAAAAGTTATCACCCAAAAAAGCACAAAGAAGAAAACGAGAATCAAAGCGAAACAGCGAGGAAGGTATCGTAAGGTGTATATATATATATATATATTATAAAAATAATAATCGATTCTTTTTTAAACTTTTATTTTCAGATTTTCTGGGTGACAAAAGAAATTTGGAGCTCGAACAATTTTGAGATGGGAAAAAACCCATCGCTTTTCTAAAAGTTGACAATTGCACAATACAATAGTCATGTTATCATTTTAAAATATTTTCACATAAAAAAAAAATCAGACCTGAAGGGAAGTTTTGGAACTCAAACGATTTTCAGATGAAAAAACCGTCGTTTTCTAAATATCGGCGCACGCGTAATTTGAGAGTGTGATTGTTTCAAACTGGTTTAAACTGGTTAATGACTTAAATTAAATTTAAACTTAAATTAAGACAATGACTTAAAAAATAATAATGTTCTCACACGATAACTGGAAATTTGCGATAGCAGATTCCATTTTTTTAAAATTGTTTTCCTTGACGTACTTTTAAATTAAAAATAAAATTAATGTAATCACTTTTAAAAGCAACAAGACAGGAGCCAAGCACAATTAATTCATTGCTATGATTTGATTGTCTTATTAAATCTTTTGAAGCCAACAGCTGTTTATTTTAAAAAAGCAATATTTAATACAGTCCGGTAATATGTTCTCGTAATTTTGAGTAACTAACAAATTATTACCATATGTAAAACAAATGTATAAAAACTGTTTAATTAGAGTTTAATTTTCATGCATATGTAAATGTATTGGAACTTTATATTTGAAAGTTGTCCGCATAATATATTTTTGAATTAAATATTAATTCGGCGATGTCACTTCTAAAAGTAACTGGTCAACATTTTTTATATGCCCATGTGTAAAGCCTTTTAATACTTACCGTGCTTTGATTTTCCAATATTAAATGCATTTAAATCCAACTGTGCTTTATTTTGGGAATTCAATTACGCAGCTTAATTTCATCGAGGAAAAAAACTGCAGAAATTTGAAAATTTCAAATATGTGTACATTTAGTTTTGACTCAAAAATTGCAATACTTAATTCATTTTTTTAAAGAAAAATATAATTAACTCTTTGATTAGTAAATAATGAAAAACCGTAAAAAAAATTTTGGAGCTACACACATTAAATAAATGGGAAATGTATAATATGTTTTAGTGTTCTTAGAATATTTGAATAATTAATTTTTAAAAATTAGTTTTAATTATTCTCAGAAATCTGGGTACGAAGACATGTTAACACTATCCATGTAAAACATTGGAAGATATACATCTCTCATAAAAGCTAATAAAAACAATGTTTTTGAGCAACCGTGACAAATAAATGGTTAAGTAAGTTTTAAAAAATAAATTATTTTAAATAATCGCACTTTTTTACTTATTCAAAGGCTTTTATTATTGTTGCGTTGCCCGAAAAAAAAATTAATCAAAAACGAACTTGATTTACATATTTGTACAGGAGGTGTTCAAATGAAAAGGCACGAAACGACACTGTGGATATAAATGGAAGACTTTATTTAAAGTATACACCATAGGTCTGAGCACAACGATCCCATTGATTAACTAGCCTAAAGATATTGTTCCATGAAATCCTGTGGCCGTGACGAGACCCAGTCCTTCACAGCACCCGAGTTGAAGCCCTTCCCTTTCAGAGGTGTTTTTCAGAATCTTAACTCCAATGAGTACTGTGAGACATTCCAAAGACTACGCAAGTCCATCAAGAACTAAAGACCGGGGCTATTCATGGAAGGTGTGGTTCTGCTCCATGTTAACGCGCATCCACACGTCTCCAGGGTCACACACGTGGAAGAACTGGGCAAGTTCAAATGGGAGCAACTCAACCATCCGCCCTACAGCCTGGACCTGTCGCCTTGCGATTTTCATGGGATTAGTCCCCTAAGAAAACATCTGAAAGGGAAGCGCTTCAACTCGGACGGCGAACTCAAGGACGCTTTGAAGGACTGGGTCTCGTCACGGCCACAGGAATTCTGGAAACAAGGAATTCTTCGGCTCGTTAATCAATGGGATTGTTATACTCAGGCCTATGGTATATAATTTGAATAAAGTGTTCATTTATACCCACAGTGACGTTCTGTACATTTTCATTTGAACACCCTTTTTATTATTGTATATAAATTTTGTTTCACATATTTTCCTGTTACAATCAGTATGTAACCTTCTATCTAAAAAATAAGGCAATATAGATTTTTTTTTCTAAATGGAAACGTCGGCTAATTTCGGAACATATTATTATAAATGTATATGGAAAAAAGTGTATCATAATATAATAAATGCTGAGCTATTTTTTAATGTTTTCCATATTTAAAACATAAAAATAAAAGAAAATTCCAAGACGTGAAATTTTACTGACATTTATACCTTTTTATTTATAATAAACGTATGATAATATTCAATAGAATGCAAGATTTGGTTTCATCGTTATATTAATAAATAGCGTTTCAATGTAAAATAAAAATTGTTCTACTATTGTAAATTTAAAAAAAAACAATTAGTTTCATTCAAATAGATACTAAAAACGGTTTTGCATGTTGAAAAAAACTATGCCAATTCTGCAAATTAAAATATTTTGGAATTTAATTGCAATTAATGCCATCTGATTACTAAAACAAGAAAATAATGTTACAAAAAATTTTCTGCTACAAATACCGCCAATAAATCGTAATGACGCAGCACATTTAATTGCTAGTTCAGCAGCTTTCTTGCTGTCTAATCCCCCAGTTTCTCTACGTGTCGGCGACTCCGACTACTCTCACACACCACTTCTGACGATACACACAGTTCTTCACCAGCTTTAGAGTGCTCGTCTTTTATAGTTCCGGGGGGCGGGGCTAGAATCTTCAGACCAATCAGAGCTTACCTCGGTGTTATTACTGGATGGATCGTGAAACTTCTATAACTTTCTGGTATTATCCATTTAGTCGCCAGACTCGTCAAATTCATCGCCAAATGGTCGCCAAGCTCAGCGCGCACAGTACAGATCTTACAAAGGTTATAATGGTTTTTCCAGGATGACACTATTCGTGCCGGATAGCAAAATTACAGATTTGTAACAATATTCACAAAATTTCACATGAAAGATCAAATTAATGAAGGTTTTCCTTGTACTACGACCGTCATTTCCCTTTTTTTCATGAACCTTTTTTATTGCAAACAAGTCGTTTGAAGGTAGAAAGTTTTGACTTTAAGTGATCTAAGATACAAATACGAAATTGATAAATGATATTACTAAACATTATCGAACAATTCTTTAAACATATTTTATGTCTTGGTTTCTTAGCATCAGAGGAAGGGAGTTGAATCTAAATATAAAAATTAGGTTATTTGTTTCTATAGGTATCTTAATGTAAATATCTTCTCCATGTATGTTTTTTTACATATCAGTAAAGGTAAAAATTATAAGAAGTCATTACTTTAATTGGCAGAAAAACTATGCATTTAATAGTTTCTATGTGAAAAATAAACTAAGGCTCATCAGCTGGTGCATTGAATTAAGTTTATAATTACTCAAGTCATTATAGATTTACGATATTTTTGTTAATAAATTTAGCTTGAAAAAATATATGGTACTATCATTATCAGATTTGGAAGCACTCAGCGTTTTTGCGCATGCGTCTGGAGGCTTTGAAACACATAAATAGGGGTGGGAAGGATTTTGATTTCATTTGATTTGTTTGGGGTTTTCTGCCGCAAGAGCAATGATGTTGACCATGCTGTGCCAAACAATGGGTAAAATTATATCACTTTAAAACAGTCACCGAAGGAAATATGAGGAGAAGCTAAATTGGATAGTTTAGTTTAGTTATATTAACGTCCCGTTGTAAAGCAACACTAGGGCTATTTTGGGACGGACCTCGTCATTTTGAACCGAGGTCAGATGACGGGCACGACACCTGAGCTAGCACCCCCTCTCCACACCACACCAGCGGGAGGACGTGTGGCAAGACGGATTTAACGCGCAACAGACCCCCTTACACGACGGTTATTTGGTGGAATCGGGTCTCGAACCTGAAACCCTACGGCTCACAAGCCGAGACCTTACCACCAGGCCACCGCGGCACTGAAGCTAAATTGGAATCAAGATTCAAATAAACGGATAAAACGTTATGGACTTTAAGAAAGAAAAGAGTTGGACATGAGGTATCTTATCAAGCAGGAATGCTAATGTTTTGAAAAAAAAATGTAAGCACTGGGTATTGAAATGTGAGCATTCTGACAATATATGTTGTAGAGACATTTGAGAATGACATCGCGAACACAGTGGTGGTTGTTCGCCTAGCTACAAATGAATATGGATGAATCTAGTGTGTCCAATGCATAAAAGAGTTAAAACAGTATTTGCTTTTTTGTTCGCTAATGAGGGCCAAGGTTGCACATGGGGTTTGATAACATGAAGTTTGTTGTTTGTCTCCAGTCCCACTGTCTCTGCCATTTAAAATAAAGAAGCATTCAAATATGTTTTTTATGTCACTTACAGGAATATTAGTAGTGATTGAAGTAGTCGCCAATTTCGCAGCCTTGTCGGCCTCTTCGTTGCCTAAAATTCCAACATGGGATGGCATCCAACAGAATTAAATAATATAACTATAAGAAGTTAGTTTATCAAAATATCTAAGACCTTTAAAACCAAAAGACGAGGATGATAATTAAATAATTTTAGAGAATGTAAAACGCTCAGAGACTCCGTATAGATGATAAAATTTTTATCTAGGCTATTAGAAATTTCTTCTAAAGCATATCAAAGACCACTTATTTCACCCACTTAGGTGCGTGAAGGAAGATGATGAAATATGAGATATTTATATTAATTTTACAATGTAATAAATCTGAACTATGAGAGCAATTAGCTAATGTAGTAGCAGTGGGTAATCCTCAAAATTGAAATAATCTCATAGATATGAATACAAAAATCACGAATTAAAATAAAATTAGACAATTCAAATTGATATGAAGCGGGGGATCAGAAATAAAGCGCATAAAACGGTGAAAAGGTAAAGACCAAATCACACGAAACGGACTCATTCATTGCGTATCAGATCAAGCTAGATAGCTGCTTAGGGCAGATAAGTTGATAAGGGTGGGGGGCGAGCAAGTCGATTGAGAAAAATTTATTTTTCTAATTTTATTTTTTATACTTTTTGCTAAATACAATAAAGAAGCTTTTTAAAAAATACAAATTATTTGAATTGTGAAATATAAGGATATTTTAACATTATTATTATTATTATATTATTAATATAATGATATCATGATTATTATTTTAAGTATAATTGGTCAAGTTCCTAAATATTACATCACTTTTGTTACTAATTGGGAATATTTATAAATTGTATATTAATGAATAAATATATAGATGCTGGTCAAATTAGAATAGATGCATAAAAAATGCATTTTCAGGATATAATAAAAATATTGTCATAAAGTAAATCATCACCATATTAAAAATATGCTGAAATGTAAATTAACCATCTTTCTTAAAGAGCGGTTTCATAATGTTCACTGCTTAGAATTACAAAATGTCTAAATCAGCTTTAGCAATACGTCACCCCTCTGAGGTGTAAAATCTTCCAAAAATATTTGTCTCACTTTCTGAAAGTATTTTTTCACTAGTTATTTTGGCAAAAAAAGCAAGCAATCTGTAACTTTTCGATTTAATTGAAAATAAATGTGTTACTTAATTTTTCTGCAATTTTTAATCACTTAGAGCTTAATATAATTACTAATTAATTCCTCCACAGCAATTTTGTTTGAAGTAATTTTCTCGAAGAGTAATTTCTAAAAAAATTGATACCATACAAACTGTCGCAAGGAGGATTTATCGCCTTTTCAAACAAAACAAGAAATAGAGTCAATTCACACAAATATCACAAATACATGAAAAATGCAATTAAATTTAATATTTAACATCTAAGTTGATATATATTTATCTAAGGTGTTTAATATTATGACACGGCATCACTTCTTTTTTATTCTGCAAATAATTCAGTAGATTCCAAAACAAAACTAGATGGTAAACCTCAGATGCGTCATTTGAGCATCAATTAATTCCATTATAAAAATGGTTGAAAAGAAGACGAATTGAGGATTTGCAATTTATTTGCATGTAGCTTTATTTCATACTCTTAATGTGTGTTCAATGTCGTTTTGGAAACAGGAAAATTTTGATTTACATTAAATTTTCATTTTTAATTGCAAATTTTAGAGTACTCCGTGATTGATTATTTGCTTAAAAGAAAACTGTTAACAGAAATAGCGACCTAAAATGATAAATTCTTTTACATACATTATGCTGAGCTAAAAAAATAATTCCTAAAGAGTTTTCTGATATAAAATTTTAATTTTCTTTCGAAATTATATTTTTTTAAATATAATTAATCTACAGGTAATCAGGATGTAACTTCTTTAAATAAAGAAATATTTTTTTTAAAAAAAAACTAATTTTAAAATAGTATTTCAAACTAGCTTGCTTTTGCCGTCTGAAAGAATATATTTAAAAAAAAACTTCATAGAATATCATTATAATTTTTTTAAATTCATTTTAACTCAATTAAATTTTCATAATTTATTTTAAAATGTTCAATTTAAATTTGTAATTTATTTTATTTTTATTATAACAAGCAAATTAGGCATCTACATGTACAATTTTTAAGAAAAAAAAAGTAACAATTTTATGTAATTTTTAAAATTTTTATTTGTAGATGCCATATAGTTTTGAAATATTTATGAAATTTCCTTTAGATGTTTTTATTAAAACTCAACTATCTTCATGAGTGAAATCCCTCAAGCCTAAGAATATATGTAAAATTAGTAAACAGTCAAGCGTTTGTTATTAAGTGACAATTTCAGGAAGAAAAGTAAAGTTTCATAGTAAGGAGAATTTAATTACTGAATTTAAATTTTTTTAAATTTATTCAATTTTTCAAGAAGGAGAATAAATAGACAAAACAAATTATTAATTATAATACAAATTTTACTCACATTGTTTACATTTTTAAGTAGAAAACTAAACTTAAGGAATACAGAACCTTAAAAGAAAAAAAAAAGAAAAGAAGCCTTAAAAGAGAAAAATAAATTTTCTTTCATGGCGTCTCAAAAGAGCGTGATACTTTTTTTCCCGGAAAAAAAATTGCTCACATGAGGCTTGAAAAAATATTTTTTCTCTCTTTAGAATAATGAATAAAATCAAAATCCTAAACACCAACAACTCGAAAGAGAAATAAGTAATTCAGCACATTCTTCACTAAATTTAAAGTTGCGTACCATTCTAAATATTTATTTTAACTCCACGAATAAAATTCTCGTTTAAAAAGGTCGCAAGCCACAAATTAGTTCACGGCATAGTTCAAAAAAAAAATGTTTTTAACGAGAAATATCTCTCTACCATTTTATTACTTATATTCTCTCTGCGCGGTCTTTATCTATGATGTAAAAAGAAAAAATCTCTGTGACATGTGAACATAATGGCTCACGAATCATTTAAGATTCAGATTAAAATAAGGTCTTTTTCATCGATTTTTTTTAAAATCATTGAATCGCGTTTGTGATGGTTCAGCGTTTTCGTTTCTTTCTTTTTTTATTATTATTCAAGAGTCAGCAGAATGATTTATTAAACTTTTTTTCCCCTCTTTTCGCTCTTTTCATCGAAATATGACATTTTAAATTAATGCGCTTTCTTTCAAGGCCATGTAGAGGTACACGCGTTTTCGAATACCAGGTGGTGCGACGCGAAAATGGTAAGGGAGGAAGAGGGGTAGAAGCACTAATGTATCTGTATAAATTACTTCAACTCGAAGTCGTTAGACTTCATCGAATATTTAAGAGAATTTTTCTTTATAACGGAAACTTCAAAGGAATGTTTTAAGTAATACTGCGCCTTAGATTGCTTGCTTTTCAAGTTTAATTCCAGAGAATTCTTAAAAGATTTTTCTGGTTAACGCATTGAATGTTATAGATCAGTTTAAAAGAGAAAGCTTTTATTTACAGCAATATAAGTAAAGATGTTATGAAAGGTTATTCTAATAGCCGCCATTGGCAATTACCTGATTCTCCAAGAATATATTTATACAGTGTCTCACAGAAGTGACGGGACACTTATGCTTTACAAAAGGAAACTGTAATAAAATAAATTTTAAAAAACCTGTACAAATTTTTGTGAGTGTGTTTCATACTTAAATTTAATAACAATTATTACGTAACATACATTTTGTCAAAATATTAAAATATTAATTTAATAAAAATACAATTGTTTAGAACGGAGCAAAAAATAGCTCACATAAGTGATGGGACACCATTAGATATGAACAAAAATCGTCTGAAATAAGCAATAAAAATATTTTTGGTGGTTTTGTTTTTATTCAAAAGCAATTGGCAATAATTTATAAAATCGTCTGCAGTATTTCTCTCCAGTTTGTTTTGGAATTTTTGTGTTTTTTTAGCTCTGTGCAGCCATGAATGCTAAACGAAAAGAAACTGTTCTGAACTGATAAAAACACCACCACAATCTCCAGACTTAAATCCCATAAAGAATATTTGGCAAGAATTGGAATCAAGAATTCACAAACACACCATTTCTTCAAAACAACAATTAAAATCGGTGCTTCAAGAAGAATGGGGTAAAATCACTCCAGAAATCACAAAAAAAATGAGTCGAATCCATCCCAAGAAGATTAAATCATGTTTTAAAAGTAAAAGGAAATCCAACAAAATATTAAAATCTTTTAAAAAGTAAAATTTTTGGATAAATATTTGATGGAAAAGTAAGTGTCCCATCACTTATTTGAGCCATTTTGTGCTCCATTCTAAACAATTGTATTTTTATTAAATTAGTATTTAATATTTTGACAAAACGTATGTTATGTAATAATTGTTACTAACTTTAAATATGAAACACACCCAAAAAAAATTTTTACATGTTTATTTATTTATTTTATTACAGTTTCCTTTTGTAAAGCACAAGTGTCCCATCACTTTTGTGAGACACTGTATTATATTTATATAGTATAAGCATTTTTTAAGCAGAAACGTGGCCGAAGACAGGGAAGACTAACTTCGTTTTATTTCTATCCCGGGAGACCTGATTTTTTTTGCAAACAGAAACGACGAGCATAACACAGAACAACACAACACGAAATAAGGAAAATCCAATGAAAATTTTATCCCTGTGAATATATAATGTGAGATTTTAATAGGGACTTTCAACACGTGTCTACCACAGGGATGGGAATCATAGGGATCTTTTAGAAGAATTTGCTTAAATCGGGAATTTTTTTTTATCCTTTCACTCGGAGTGTGGGAATCGCTGACGAAAGCATTTTTACAGAGCTTTCTATTTCATTAATTAAATAGAAAAACTGGAATGGGATCAGGAAATAAGAGGATATTTTATAATGAAGTTAATATGGGCTGAATTGAGCTAAAAATTAGGAAATTAATTAAGTTTAAATTAGATTTCAAAATATCATTACACACATATATTATATTATATATATGTAACGCTAACGTAAGAGACAACGTAAGACATTTATTTATATCAGTTTTATTTCTCCACAATTTCCTCTTTAAAAGTATTAAAATTTTTAATTCAGTTTGATACATTTGAAATTATATATTTAATGCTATGAAGGAATTCAAACTCTACATCAAAACATTCAATCGCGTTTTTTTTACCAGTCATTAACTCAGTAGTAGGATTTTCACTTTCCCTTTCACTTCATAACAACTTTTTAATTTGTAGTATACTGATTAAATTCACGGTTTTTAGCCATATCAAATAAAAAATTAATCATTTAACAACCTAAAAATTCGATAAACTGAGCGGATGAACTGGTCGTCAAAGACGGCTAGTATTGTTTAATGTGTTTAATTTAAATTAAATCTCTTATGCGTAACTAGAAGCTCATGATTCTCACAACAATGTTATTTTTAAATATCGAGCTGATAAAAATTGAAGCCATATTACTTTATTAATCTTATGCCTGTTCTGCACATGAACATTCTTAGTGGGGGCGAGTCCCAGGATATCATCTTGCCAGTAAAAACCTAACTCGTCTAATAATCTGCCTTCTAATTTCACATTGCCGTTTGCAAAATGGATGACTTCACTTTCATATTCCTCTAGTAAACTGAACAGTTAATAAACATTATTTTTTTCCCTTCAACTTTCAACAATGGAAGAAATCCATGTAATTATATATTTGAAGAAACAATGAAAGTTTGAATTTCGGAGTAGTAGTGAAATATATAAAAAATATTTTAAGAAATTTGGATTAAAAAATATTTTTTTAAGAAACTTCCAGAATTTTAGAAAAAAATTTGCAGCGTGATAAACTATCCGCCTTTAGCAATTAGCTGTCTACCCATATATATTCATTGCTTTCGATTCAGTTAAATCTCTTAAATCACAAATCCCTGACTGCATCAAAAAACGGATAGTCACAGACATTAAAGCCATCGTTATTTTAATTGTATTACATTTGTTCTGTTCATTGTGTGCATAAATATCTCAAACAGATTTTAGTTTGGTTTTTATTGCCACAAAAGCCATGATGTGCTGCGCCAACCAGTGAATTAAAATCATAACAATATGAGAATATAAAATTTTACTAAGAGAGGTTATAAATGATGTTTTTTAAGAAAATAAACATATTTTAAATGAGCTTTATGGATTTTAAAAATAAATAAAGCTTTATGGATTTTAAAAAATCAAAAAGATTAGCATGAGGGATCTTACCAAGTAAAGTTGATAAAGAAAGACGTTTGAAAAGACAGTTGCATAGTGAATACATTGGTGGTTGTTCTCCAAATAAAAGATGAAGATGAGTGAATCTAGTATGACCAATCCGCAAGCGAGTTAAAAACGTATCTGCGTTTCTATTTTTTTTAATGAAGTCCAAAACTGCAAAATAATGAAGGCCAAAACTGTTTGATAGTGTGAAGTTTGTTCTCTATCTCAAGATCCCTCTCTGTTTGCCATTTCGAGTAAAGAACATTTTAACATGTTTTTTTTAATCGTTCGCTGGTAAAGTCATATTTATAGGAACAGTCGCCGATTTGGCGACTTTGTCTGCTTTCTCATTGCCTAAAATTTCCACATGCGATGGTACCCAACAGAGTAAAACAGTAAAACCATGAGAATTCAAGTTATTAAAAATATCTAAAACTCTTAATATCAAAGGATGATCATGAAGATTGGAATTAAATGATTTTAGTGACAAAACACTTAAGAAGTCAGTATAGATAGTAAATTTTTTTGCAAGTCATGAGAAATTTCCTCTAATGCATATAAAATAGCAATCACCTCCTCTGCAGAAACTTAACAAGAAGAATGAAGCTTGAAAGAAAAAAAACTCTTCCAGGAAAAATAACAGCGAAAGATGCTCAAGATGCAAGAAAGAAGATCTCAAATGGAAACTAGTCCTATGGCATCGTGCAATTAAAAACTTAATTTTCCGATTTATCTATTTTCTGAGTTTACGGTAACTTCGTCTTTTTTCAATATTAGCTGCCTTTGGCGACCTTTTTTTGCTATATCAATGGTTGATGAAAATTTAAATTAAATTTTTTGTATAACTATGTTTTAAAGTCTTCCTAGGCGAAATACTTTTAAACTTAAAATTTTGTAGCACATATAACTCGTACTATTTTAAAAGGTTGTTAGAACTGTTCTGTTCATTATACTATGAAATTCCTTAATTTTCTGACTATATATTTATGCATGCAATTATACCACAGGAAAGAGCGTCAGTATTTAAAAATAGGTGACTTTACAATTTCTTCACTGTTGCTTCATTCTTAAATAAAACTTTAATTGTTACAAAAGTCTCGAAAGTTTTAGTAAAAATATATCTTATATTAGATCGTATTCAACAAAGAGTAACAAACGTAATTTTCATATCTTATTCATCATCAACGCGGAAATGTAAGTGCGAAATATTAGTTGCACCAATGAAAATCTCTGAATTTTACGAAATTTAATGTTGTAAAATACGTTTAAAATATCTTTTTGATTTTAATTTAGAAAAAATTATGAAAAAAAGACATTTTTATCATTAAAAAGATGATTTTCTGAATTTTAAGATGAAACGTGAAACAGTTTTGAGCAATAAGTTTTGAGCAACAGTTTTGAGCGGAAGTTGGATTGGCAAAAAAAATTCGTTTAATTTTCATTGATTAAAAATTCCCCTTAATTTTTAATTAGTTGAAGTTTTAAATAAATAGCTGTTAGATGTGCATTTTCATCACACAATATAAGCGCCAGTTTCGACAATTCTAAATCAAGTGGTCTGACCTGTAGCGTGCAAATATATACACACAGACAGGTATGCATTATCTTTATATTTAGCAGGGAACAAATATATAAAAACAATAAATAAAACAGCACGTAATGCCACAATTTAGCTTAATTTTGCCACTGAATTCTCAAATACACGAAATATTGTTAAACACTATAAAGGAAAATAATATTATTTCCTTTTTAACATAAGTTACAAAACTTGAAATGTATTTCATTCTTACAAAGCAAAAATACTCGATAGCAATATTTCAAGATTCTTAATAATTCTACCAAAATTTTGAAAGAATAAAATAACATTTGCAATGAATGATTCAATTAAGATAAAACGATTAAAAATAAATCGTTTTCATAAAACTTTTTATAAGTATATGAAAAAAAAATCATTTGCAGATGTATTTTGGTTTTGGTTTGGTTTGGTTTGATTTTTTTGGCGCAAAAGCCATTTTTGACCATGCTGCGCCAAGCAAATGGTAAGATGACAGGGCAGACAGTAAAAGCACACATGTTAAAATATAAATCGAAAGGTATCCAAATACACATGCAGAAAATTAATGTGCAAGAATGGTAATAATTCTATATGGAACACTGTTTCGATAAAAACGCTACAATTGATCGATGTAAAAAAAAAAAAATCAAGCGTTAGCAGTAGTTAAAAAGCACTAGATACAAATATAAAAACCGATAGTTTTTAAAAATTTAAAAATGTTTGGGTGGAATTTCTCTCCCACCAGGTCCTGCAAAGTCAATGACGAAGACTTAAAAAAGTGTAGACGGAAGGAATTAAAAGATGGGCATTCAATTAAAATGTGATTTATTGTAAAATCAACACCACACGTGAGACACTTTGGAGCCGTCTCGCCAAAAATGAGGTGCCTGTGTGTGTAACGAGTATGTCCTATACGGAGGCGAGTCAATTTGACATCAACCTCTCGTATAGTGTTAACTGGCCACAAATTAATTTTCGGTTTGATGAAATGTAATTTATTATGGATCTGCAGATCCCATGACTTTTGCCAGGTAGATAAAATGCTGCAGTTAAGAGACAGTTTAACATCGCAAAACGGAAGTCCTTTGATCATAAATGTCGAAGCAGATTTTGCAGCTGAATCTGCTTTCTCATTCCCTAAAATGCCCACGTGACTAGGAACCCAACAAAATAAGATGCTTAGACCAGCTTGTTCTAATACACGCAACATAAACAAAATTCGAATAGCAATTGGATTCATTCTGTTGTGATAATTAGAAAGTGCTTTCAGAGCACTCATGCTATCAGAATAAATGATATTATGTTGAGTAGCAGCCGAAATTTTCTGAAGAGCACAGAAAATTGCCATTAACTCAGCAGTATAAACGGAACAACAATTATGAAGACGGTGACTGAATGTCTCAGATGGAAACACAATGCCACTTCCAACATGTCCATCTGTTTTCGAGCCGTCCGTGAAAATAGGCACAAAAGATGAATACTGATGGCGGTGATATAAAAACAGCTGCTGAAAAACAACATGTGCAGTTAAGGATTTATCGAATCCTGTAAAGGGGTTCAAAAAGGAAAAACGCGGGATATCCCAGGGAGGGAAGCAAAAGGAATCAACTGCTTTAATATGAACGTCTTTGAGATCCGAGTCATGCAGCAGCAATTTGACTCTATCATAAAAGGGAAGTATGTGCGAAGGACGGGCATTATACAATCGACGCAGACCTACTGGTAGTTCCATATTGCTTAAGGGGTGTTTTGAAACAGATTTAGTTCTGAAATAAAACTGAGCAGATAATTTCTGTCTCCTTAAGCAAAGGGGTAGCTGATGACATATGACATAGAGGCTTCCAACCGGAGAGGTACGAAATGCACCAGAACAGATACGCAAAGCTGAATGGTGAACTGGATCTAGACGCCTCAGAACAGATGAACGGGCTGAACCATATACCATGCACCCGTAATCTATTCGGGAGAGGACTATTGCCTCATAAATACGGAGAAGGGAGGTTCGATCGGCACCCCAAGATGTTCTGGAGAGTACTTTCAAAATTTTTAACGATTTCTCACACTTTCTTCGCAGGTGTAAGATATGCGAGAGAAAGGTGAGCTTTCGATCGAAAATTACTCCCAAGAATCGTACTTCATTCACTACAGGAATCGGTGAATCATTTATTTGAATATTGGGATCCTGATGAATGCCTCTTTTCCTACAGAAGTGTACACAGCTACTCTTCTCTGGGGAGATGGTGTGACCATTGTTATTGCACCATGCTACCAATTTATTTACTGCGTGTTGTAATTGTCTCTCTAATAAATCCATATTACTGCCTTGGCATGAGATCTGCAGATCATCAACATATAGTGTTCCCTGAACAGATGAAGGCAACTTATTTAAAATTTGGCTTAGATGAACAATAAAAAGCGTGACACTGAGGACACTTCCTTGCGGAACACCCTCAGCTTGAATAAAATAATTAGAATAAACATTACCAATTCGAACACGAAAGGTACGTTGTGTCAAAAAATTTTGTAAAAATATGGGCAAATTTCCTCTAAATCCAAAGTTAAAAATGGTAGAAAGTATACCATAGCGCCATGCTCGGTCATACGCTTTTTCTATATCAAAGAATATAGAGACAAGGTGGTTTCTCCTGACAAATGCATTGCGAATTTCGGTTTCCAGTAATACGAGGTTGTCAAGAGTTGAGCGACCTCTACGGAAACCACTCTGCAATGGGGAGATGCAACCATGTTTCTCTAATTCAAAAATTAGTCGAGCATTGACCATGCGCTCGAAGGTCTTACAAAGGCAATTTGTAAGAGCAATCGGCCTGT
Source organism: Argiope bruennichi (assembly GCF_947563725.1). Classification (NCBI taxonomy): domain Eukaryota; kingdom Metazoa; phylum Arthropoda; class Arachnida; order Araneae; family Araneidae; genus Argiope; species Argiope bruennichi. Next base: position 73,579,506 of record NC_079156.1, read on the forward strand.
AGTTCAGAGGGACAGATGGTTCTTTGCCAGGTTTTAAGATAGGAATCACAATAGCTTCTCGCCATTGTGAAGGGTATTTCTGCTCAGTCCATATTCTGTTAAAAAGCATTAACAGATTGGAAAGGGAAATGGTATTCAAATGGCGAAGCATGTTATATGTGATTCCATCTGGCCCAGGACTGGTATCATGGACTTGAGACAGCGCCGTTTCCAATTCAAACATCCTGAATTCACAATTATATGGAATGACATCTCGGGTTTTAAAGCGCAAAGGCAACCGTTCCGTGCGATTCTTAATTGCCAGAAAATCAGGGCTGTAAGAATCAGTTGCGGAAACTTGTGCAAACGCTTGGCCAAGAATGTTAGCAACGTCTAATGGGTCCGAATACATCATATTACCAGTTTTTAAAACTGGAATAGAAGTTTCATTATAGATCCCATTAGCAGCCTTTACCTTTTTCCATAAAAGTTTACTGGTAGTAGAGGACGTGATGGATGAAACAAATTTAGTCCATGATTCTCTCTGACTGCGGCGGCGAATGCGACGAGCAAGCGCTTTGGCTTTCTTAAAAGCGACCAAGTTCTCAGTCGTTGGGTACCTTCTAAATAGATTCCATGATTTTTTCTGTTTCTTATGGCTGTCGCGACAGGCTTTATTCCACCACGGTCTACGAAATTTTCTTAAACGTGGGGATATTTTCGGAATGGTGGTGTTTGCGGCATTTATTATCGTATCAATCACATTTTGTATTGCTTTTGAAATATCTGTATCACTAACCATAGCCTCATTGATAACCGCTAGTTGTGAAAATGTATTCCAGTCTGCCCGCTGGAATAGAAAACGCGGGGGACAAATAGCCGCACAACCGCTATCAGTGTGGGAGAGTATTAGGGGAAAGTGATCGCTATTGTGCAGATCCTCTCCAACTGTCAAATTCAACATCGGTAGCAGTTCAGGAGAGCATATGGCCAGGTCAAGACAGTGGAAGCTACGTGTGGGGGCATGGAAGTACGTTTGCTCGTCATTATTGAGCAGACAGAGACAGTTGTTAGCAATAAACTGTTCAATCTGCTGCCCACGAGAGTTTGTACTAACCGAGCCCCACAAAGTACTATGTCCGTTGAAATCGCCGATTATAATAAAAGGCGAAGGAAGTTGGTCCACTAATGTGTCAAGGTCTTGTTGACGTATTATATCATGTGGCGGAAGATAAATACAGCAGACTGTGACCAAAGATCGTATATGGACCTGCACAGCCACAGCCTGAAGAGATGTATGCAACATAAGAGGAGTGCTCGGATAAAGGTTTGAAGTAAAGATGCAGACACCTCCAGAACCATGAGATTCAGTGCCTGCATCTTTCCGAACACAGTTATATCCGCGTAATTTTAGTGGAATGTTGGGTGTCAAGAAGGTCTCCTGAACACCGAAACAGACAGGATGAAAATTGTTAATAATAGACTTGATATCCTGCAATTTGGACCGGATGCCGCGACAATTCCAAGAAACGAAGGTACCCATTAAGAGAGATGTTTGGCTGGAGAAAGAACAGAGGCATTAGTCTGAGTTGCCGGATCATCGCAACTCATATCAAGCTCATCTTCATCCTCAGAGGGATGTAATTTTATATCAGGGCTATGCAACTTATCCCCAAAGATCGTTGTTAAATCCTTGTGGACATTACCCTGCATCGCCATTCCCAAAGCGACGGAATTATTGGAGGTTGATTTTTTTAATTTCAGAGGTAAATCTTTTTGCGAAAGACCGCGTTTTGCAAGTTTTAATGTTAGTGAGCTTTGTTTTTTGCGTTTAGACTTTGTTTTTACAACCTTAGGAGTGTCAGAAGTATCATTAATTGATTTTTCAGAAGTATCATTAATTGATTTTTCAGAAGTATCATTAATTGATTTTTCAGAAGTATCATTAATTGATTTTTCAGAATCGGAATCTGTAAGTTTTTCAGGTGGTTTGTATTTTTTAGAGTTTTTCACACAATTTGCACAGGAGCAGTTTGAACAATAGGTGTTTTGAAGTACAGAAGCATAACTCTTACCAGGAGTAGGCGTTTGCGCTTGAACCTTACGCCTAGCTTCGGGATATGTAATATCTTCTTTGAACTTAACAGTAGTGATTTGTTTCTCTAGTATCCAGCGCGGGCATGATCGAGAATAAGAAGGGTGATTGCCACTGCAGTTCACACACTTTTCCTGTGCGGAACATTCCTGGCTGTCATGCCCTTTACCTGCACAACGGGCACATGTTAATGACCCGCGGCAATTCATTTTAGAATGTCCAAAGCGCTGGCAATGGAAACATCTCAGAGGGTTTGGTATATATGGACGGACTGGTAGTCTGATGTAGCCGGCATAAGCAAATTCTGGCAGTTTAGGTGTATTGAACGTTAAAATGTGATGTTTTGTCTCCAGAAGTTCTCCATCACGCCGAAGAGTGATGCGGCGAACATTCGTGACGCCCTGCGGTTTCATTTCTGCAATAATTACCTCCAAGGGAACATTTAGCAATTCCCCACAGGTAATCACACCTTTAGAGGTGTTCAAAGATTGATGTGGATTAACAGTAACCGGTATTGTAGCTAAATTTTTAATTTTTTGTATCTGCTGGGCTTGCTTCCGAGAATTAACCTCAACAAGCAAGTCCCCAGAGCGCATTTTTTTTATTGATGTTACATCGCCAACTGTTCCAGTTACAGCCTTCTGAACAAGAAATGGCGATACATTATCGAATGATTCGTTAGCATTAGAGATCCGCTTTACAACAAAAAAACTATCAAAATGGTAAGAATTTACAGAAACTGGTGCTTTATGACGCCCACTGAAGGGACCCTTTTTGGGAGGAGCCATGCGATATGGTGAATGATTCGGGCCCGACGGCACCGCCCACCACGGAGCCCAACAAGGGAAGGCAGCCACCGGCTCTGGCCATTCCCAGCCTCGGCACTTACCTTGGTGCTAGCCGGAACCTATACGCTCGGAGTTACCCCCGGGGACAGTGACCACCCTTAACGCCAAGCCCAAGGAGTAACCCCTTTGCTTGATCCCTAGCAGACTAGCCACTCAGGTGACTAGGTACCAGCCGATTGATACACCGGGGACCACAGTGCACCACCCGTCTTTCAAATGGGTCGCCACGCACGGCCAACACGTGGGACATTGGCTGTCCATGAGAAGCAAGAAGCAAACAGAGCGGCGACAGCTTCTCATGGAGAGCTCCCTCGCTTGCCGTCGAGGGATGGAAGGATCAAGTAAATAGCAGAAGGCGTAGAGGAGAGTAAGCATGAAGGGAGTAAAGATCCCTGGGAACCTCGGGATTGGGACACCCGTACTCACCTATAGTAGGTGAGCCCCTGAGGGGATTTGCAGATGTATAAAAGCTAAAACGAAAATATCGAAATTATAATCGATAAATATTAAAAATCGTCTGCTTAATAAAAATCTGAATAAAAGTAGAAGTGATGATATCTTTCTTTCTTAAAGCTTCCGTTCTACTTTCAGATTTATATTCTAAGTAAAAAAAATTAACAAAATTTAAAATTAATGACACTATTCATTACTACATTCACTATTCATTACTATTCATACCTATTAAAATTAAGAAATTTTGCTAATGAAAATGCACTGACTTAATTTAAAATTATTCAATGAAAATTTATTACATAATGGACAGATTGTAAATTCTTTCAACGAGCTGCCATGCGTGATTAACTATAGGTAAATTTTTCGGGTACAAATTTGTCATTACTCCAAGTATTAATCAAAAGCTTTGCACCCGAATAATTGTGCAAATTAGTTTGGCACTTCCTTTTATGTAGTAGCCTTTCTTTGATAACTGTTTAAAAATTCTTCAAAGCTCGAAAAGAATCTTAAAAAGATCCATGGTGCAGCAGTTTATGGTGAAAAAATTATTCACAGAATGATAAGTAAAGGAAAATCCTAATGCTAGAAATATTGATATTTGCTTTAATAAATTAGCAATACTGCACGAAATAAATTTCTAAAGTGATTCACAAAATTGTTTAATTAGAATAATGTCTCGCTTTTAAATTGCATGGTAGCTTTGAAAAGGATCGTAATTTTGATTAATGTTTGTAGAGAACAATACAAAACGATACGTGGAATCGAGAGCTTATTGTTCTATTGCTCAAAATCTGGCTGTGTGTTTTTGTATAACCCTTTCCTCAATAACATTTCTTTAGTGGTATACATTATTCCAAATATTTTTCTCAGCGATATATTTGCATTACTTTTTCCACAGAAAATGAGAAGAACATAGCCTGTTCTAAGGTATGTTTTTAACTAAATGTTCTATAATTAAAACAAGAGAGTTTAAATGGTTGGGGATTTTGACACAAGAAACAGTATTAGCAAAATTGCGCCAAGCATTTGAAATTAAAATGGACGAAACTCCTGTAAAGCCACAGTGAGAAAGAATGAGAGTTAAATTTATGACAGAATAAATGCATGGAAAGATCTAAGGCGAATATACTTTCTTAAAAGATTATCATGGATTTCGAAATATTTATAAAAGTTGTTTTTAATTACATATCAAGTTAAGAAAAAATATTTTTGTTGTACTATACAGTATTAATAATTTTATCTCTCCAATGCAAAAAAAATTTATTTATATATATTAGTCTCTCAGATAAATATATATTTTTTTATATTACAAAATTCATTTTTATGAAGTTAATACATAAAAATCGTCTCATTTCGCCTAAGTCGTATCATTTCAAATATTAAAATTTTCATTTAAACATTACAATTATATTAAAACAATTCAATCCTGCTTGGTGTGAATTAACTTTTAGCATTTTTATTGTAAAACGACTCTTCTGCTTATCTTTAAAAATCCATGATCAGAAACAAGGAACGATGATTTTATTTTTACATATTTAACAAATAGATCACAACACATCACTGTATATATACTGCCTAAAGGCCTCCTCTGTCTTTCCCGCTCAGATCCCTCTCTGCTAGGGAATTAATATTTAACATTTTCGTCATGCTCTCAGAAGGATCGCCAGATCATGGAGCCGCCAAACGTTTATAAAAAAAGTTATCTTTTTTCCCAACACTCATGGACAACATTCATCGGAAACACATGCTTAATACAAAGTACTTCTAATGACAAAATGCAATATCTGGTAAGTATATATCAAATAAGTATCGAAAGAGACCTACATTTGCACATTTGTATACCATCTGGTACTAGAACATTTAAGGGATAACAGATGCACCAAAAATAGCACAATCGATACAGATTCCCTATGTGGAAACGGAATATTGCATCGATTGATGTAGGAGAAAAGTTGTTTGAGCTAGTCAGCAACACAGGTTGATTGTAAAACATCTATACATTTTAATTAATTATTTGATCAATGCCTTTTTTCCTGTAATCTAGAAGAATACTAATTATACGAGACAGATCAAGCGATGTTTGAGCAAGTATGCATGAACTGATGTATGAGATATTCAGAACGATTTAGAAAGTTGGAGATGAACTGGGAGACCTAAATACATTCTAGTGAAAAGGTAGTGTTAAAATTCGTCCTGGGAAGGCATCTGTTCTACCGGAAACTGTATACGATATAAAATATACAATCATCTATAACCTATCCATTTCTATAAAGAAAATAAATAGAATCTAGAAAAATTAGCCAAATATTAATTCATTTTTAAAAATAGTAATTTTCTCAAACATTTTCAAGTTAAAACCTTTTTAATAGCTATTTGTTTTTATAGTAGTTGTACTGTTATGTAGAAATGGAATAAAGGAGTTTCGGTTTTGTCAATTACAATCTGGTTGGTGAATCTGTTATGAGTTGAAAAAATAATATCATATCCATCGATATTGTTCGTAATCTGTAAAGTTGTGAATAATGCGGCTGTACGGAGATGGAATGGTATTGCGAACCGTGATTTCGGGTACATCGCTTAACAGATGACTTCGTTGCATTATTTTGTCAAGGTATTAAATATATCTACGATTTATGTCTCTAAAAATCCGTTCAATAAACAGTTGAAAAAAACCTAAATATATCTGAAGAGTTTGAAATTACCCGAAATTTGCATGAGAGAGTTTTTCGGTCTATATTGACCGCTTGAAAATCTGCCATGGTATGCTAAATAATAATAGGAAACACCACCTAATTAGTGATATGTAATGTATGTCCGTTAACAAAATATAGTATATTAATGAGAAAAAGTCTATTTATACAATAAAAACATGGTGATATAATTGCCCTTTACAAAGACAAGCTCAATGCTTCAAAACATTATGCATTTTCCCATCAAAATCAACACAATACCGTTTCTAAGCCCATTGGTGCAATCTTCCTTCGATTCATTGCAACCAGCTTTATGATTGTGAAATTTTCCTCAGATATGAAAATATTTCTGGAAAGGCAAGTAAATACTTTGAAATATTCATAAGAAATTATTGAAAACAAATTATGAATTTACTTGTCTTAAATTTCCTACTCTGGGAAGGATTATGTTATTTTCCATGAGTTAATTATTCACGCATGAATAATTAATACTTTTAAAATAGCATTAAATGAATAAAGAGTATGTATAAAATGATCAAATATAAATGTGAATTTAATTTAACTATCATTTATGTAATACACAGGTTCAGATACTTATAGCATTTTTTCATGCATAGTTAAGGTTTGATTCTACAAAGTTTCAATTTCAAATAAAATATTGTTACAAATCTGTAATTTTGCTACCCGGCATGAACAGTGTCATCGTGGGAAAAAAGTTGTAAGATCTGTCCTGTGCCTGCTGAGCGGGTGCTGCGTCAATGACCTCAGAGCTTGGCGACAAGGTTTGCGAGCGTTTGGCGGCTTGGCAATGAATTTGGCGACTTTGGTGACAAAATGGATCATACTGGAAAGTTCGAGAAGTTTCATGATCCATCCAGTAAGGACCAAGATACACTCAGATACGCCCTGATTGCTCTGGACGATTCAAGACCAGCCTCCCGGAACTATAAAAGACGAGCACTCTGAAGCTGCAAGGAAATCGTGTGTATCATCAGACATGGTGTGTGAGAGTAGTCGGAGTCGCCGACACGTAGAGAAACTGGAGGATTAGACAGCAAGAAAGCTGCTGAACTAGCGATTAAATGCACTGAGTTATTACAATTGAGTGGCGGTATTTGTAGAGAAGAAAAATTTTGTAACAATATAATGAAACAGTGGTAATGGTCTCTTTGAAACTTTCCCGCAGAATCTCTAAAATCACTGTTAGTCTCCTACCCTCCAGCATAAAATTATGGCACTTGTGCAAGCCGTGAACGCTAACTAGTGCTCAAATTTTGATTTCTAGAGTCTCGTACAGTGATGAAAAATCGAGCACATGTTTTGGATCGAGCACAGATTTTTATGAAGCTTATATTTTCAATTGCGGAGATTTATCTCTACGTATTTTACTTTTTTCGAAAAACGCTCATTATTTCACATACGTTGAATTTGAGCGAATTTTTGTTTTAAAGATTTTTATGTAGCTAAACCTATATTTTGAATTGCGGTGATTTATCTCTACGTATTTTACTTTTTTCGAAAAAACGCTCATTATTTCACATACGTTGAATTTGAGCGAATTTTTGTTTTAAAGATTTTTATGTAGCTAAAGCTATGTTTTGAATTGCGGTGATTTGTCTCTACGTATTTTACTGTGTTTCGAAAAACGCTTATTATTTTACAAACGTTGAGTTTGAGCGAATTTTTGTTTTAAAGATTTTTATGTAGCTAAAGCTATGTTTTGAATTGCGGTGATTTGTCTCTACGTATTTTACTTTTTTCGAAAAACGCTCATTATTTCACATACGTTGAATTTGAGCGAATTTTTGTTTTAAAGATTTTTATGTAGCTAAACCTATATTTTGAATTGCGGTGATTTGTCTCTACGTATTTTACTGTGTTTCGAAAAACGCTCATTATTTTACAAACGTTGAGTTTGAGCGAATTTTTGTTTTAAAGATTTTTATGTAGCTAAAGCTATGTTTTGAATTGCGGTGATTTGTCTCTACGTATTTTACTGTGTTTCGAAAAACGCTCATTATTTTACAAACGTTGAGTTTGAGCGAATTTTTGTTTTAAAGATTTTTATGTAGCTAAAGCTATGTTTTGAATTGCGGTGATTTGTCTCTACGTATTTTACTGTGTTTCGAAAAACGCTCATTATTTTACAAACGTTGAGTTTGAGCGAATTTTTGTTTTAAAGATTTTTATGTAGCTAAAGCTATGTTTTGAATTGCGGAGATTTATCTCTACGTATTTTACTAGGTTTCGAAAAACGACAGACTTTAACAGGCGACTTGCATTTTTTATTTGAAGTACTTGTGCTGGTGGTTATAAAGAAAATAACCACCAGAAATTACTCCAAGCCAAAAGTAAAATCATTCATGATTTGGAAAATGCGTCGTGCTCTAAATTTGAATGCTGAATTAGATATTGTCTATTATTCCAAAAAAAAAAATTTCTTAAAAATGAAAAATTACAAAATATTATGACTCTACCATGATTCCTATAATCCATTCACTGATGATACTGAAAATATGCCAAGCTCTATATCTAAAGGCTAAACTAGAATCATCGAATGACAAATTAATTGTGCCACCAATTGTACGTTCTGAAATAGTGTGGAGAATGTGCACGGCATTAGGAATCGTAGTCGAATAGCATCATTGGAATATTGAAGAAATACAAGTAATTGGAAAATCCCTGCCCTGATATTTAAAGAAGGAGATCAATTTTTTAAAAAAATTCTTGACAAAAAAATCCTACTCTGAAAACTCAAATACACACTGATGTGACAATAAGGATCCCTGTGATTATTCACTGATGATCTTTACAATATTCTAAATTCTAAACCTGAAATCACCGCTATAAAAAAGGAATGAGAAATTTGAAAATGATTGCAAAAAGAAGAAAAAACTAAAGGATGAAGTAATAGCACTATCTCAAATTAATAAAGAATCGACATAGCTTAACCCTTTAAAGGGCCATTTTTTTCTAGTCATATGTTGAAATATTTTTAGGCTTGAAATTAGAATAAGAAAAGGGATTCATTTAGCTTATTAGATAAATTTAATTTGATTCATTAATTAATTTGGTTCATTAATAATTAAGTAACAAATCAAGACACATCATTTTGTGTAAGATAGAGAACTGAAGCATCTAAGTTTCTGTCTTTGTAAAAAAAAAAAATGTCAGAACTTATGCCAATCTACACAATTTCATACAAAGATTGATAAATTTGGTGGGAAGCATACTTCCCACGGCCCTAGAAAGGGTAAAAGTGTAAAAGCAGAAATAGCGTAATGGATAAATGCAAATAATTTGATGTTTCCTGCAATAAAATTAAAAAAATGGAGCTAATATTAAAATTATTCGTGATAAAATAAAAAAAAAATCTCCTCTTTGGAAAGTCATAAACAACCATATGTGTCACAAAAGATTCATGTGTTGATGACAGACAAAACATGGCAAGCACCGAGAGTTCTGAAAATAAGTCCTTGAGCAAGGAATATCATTTATAGAAAAAATGAATGATGGCTTGATAACACAGTCTACAAATATCTGAAGTGCATGAGTTTAGGAATCAAAGCATTATTGGTAAATGTAAACAGTATGGCAATCTCTGTATTGAGATTCATAAAAGCAGATGAATATTAAGAACATTTCTAAAAAAAATGAAAAATCTTTAATATCGATAAGTCATACACAAACTAATGTGCCATTGACGATCTTTTTGTTTACTCGTTTCTGATCATCAAAATATTCTAAGCTCTACATTTGGAATACTTATTGGAGCCATTGAAGGAGGAATGTCAAAACTGTTGCAGAAAATCGAATCGAATAACTGAAGTGGTTTCGAATCAAAACCGGATAAGCGTTGCCGCAATAATCGACGAATTTAACTAATTTAAAAATCTATGTAATGAAATTTAGAAATGGAAATGGATATAAAGGATTTTCTAAAAAAAAGAAAAAACTCTCCGCATTGGAAAGTCACATACAAACTGGCGTATCACCTATGATCACTATTCTTCAAAATATCCCAGTCTCTTTAATCAGGATTAGAATAATGGAGTGAGTGAGTGAGTGAATATTATACTAGCGCAAGATCCATTCTCTGGATAAACTGCGCCGCAACTAGATGAAAATTTTGGTGCTACGCCTTAAAACTTTGTTTAAAATGTTTATAATCTGTTTTTAAAAAATACAACTACAAATTAAGAACAACAACAAGGAAAAAAAAACATTTCAAATTTCTTTGATAAAACCCGCCTCTATTAAATACAGAAAAATATTAAAATGCGGTTTATGTCCTATTAAAAGCGGAAGACAAGGAACAACTGTATTAAAATACTTAAGACGCAATGAGTCCAGTGACTGACATTCGATTAATATATGTCTGATAGTTAAACTATCACCACAACAATTACAAATTGGTGGTGGCTGCTTTAAAAGTATATATTTATGCGTTATTCGAGAATGCCCTATGCGTAATCGTGTCAGAATAACATTAGAATAATGGAAAAACGAATGACAGAAGAACAGTAAAGAAACTAAACTCACTAATTGTTCATTCTGAACGTGCTTGATTTTAGGAATCAAAAATGAATTGCAATCATCTGAATAATTAGAAATTCAAATAAAATGGAAAAAAACTGCAATTAAATGAAAAGTTGTGATTGCATTAACAGTATTTTCTACAAAAAGAGAAAATTTTTGCATTGAAAGATTATTTGAAATTTCACGCATCGATGAAGATGCCTGCTGCCCACCGCTGATGATGATCAAAATGTATGATTGTAGCTCTGATTCTGAAATCCTATGTTTCCTTGGTTGAGTAGTTTGAAAACACGAAACGCTCTCAGGTTGCCATTAAAATCATCAGATAATGCCAAAAAATACTAAACTAGAACTAAATGGTGCACCTATTTTACAATCTGAAATGGTATTGCTGAAATATTTTGACGAAGAGTTCTGCAAACCGCTGAAGATAATCAAAATGTTCGTAACTCAGAATCTGAAGCACAAATAGAATAATCGAATAATTAATGTCAAAACAACAGATGCAATGGAACAACAGATATAAAGACCCAAACGTACAAGTTTTATAAAAATGTCTACAAAATATTTCTTTCCACTTCTAAGCTTCTGAATTGATCTTGTAATTCAAGGTATTCATCAACTTTTTCAACTAATGCAGTAGGCGATTTCAATAACGAACTCTCAATCATGTATTATTCTTGAATATATATCTGACGGCGCGCTTGGCTTGATTCGTTCCGAAATTATTAAGCCTTTTAAAACTTCTATTGTCTTTATTTTCAGTCCGTTTATCCAGCCGTTGAAGTAAGTTTCGAGTTCATAAAAATATTCCCGCCAAACTTTTCTGTCCTTAATTTGGTGAGAGTAAAACAATTGTCTAAACTTCTCAGCACTTAATTTAAAGCATTTGAATAGTAATTGCCTGACTAATTTTCAGCTAATTCTTCTGGTTCACTCATGATGAGCTTTACAATTTCGCATGGAAGAGCTCCGATCACACACGCCAGTCGGTTGTAACAACGACCAAAAATTTCGCCAATTTGGCGATTTTAATCGTCAAACTATATAGCATACAATTCGATTATTATAAAGTAAACTATATTAGCATGTGATATAGCACTTGAGTATATTTTTATAATTTTGCGATAATTTTTTTCGGCGCTTTTTTGTCGCCATTAAAACCTAATTGTGGATTTTGTGAATTTTATTGGCACAAGAGCTATGATGTTGGCTATGCTGCGCCAAACTGTATTTTTCAGGATTAAATTATAAAATTTCAGCTATAAAAAGAAAATGAAAACCTGAGAAAGATGAAGAAAATCTTAAATATGTGGATAAAAACCTATTGATTTCAAAAATGCAAAAATTTGAACATGTGGTGTCTTACCAAGTAAGAAATGTAATGGAGTATTCGTATTTTGAAAGAAGTGCAAACGTTGAGCATTGAAATTTGGACATTCTGACAATATATGTTGGACAGACATTTGACAGTCACACTGGGAACATAGAGGTGGTTGTTCACCTAGTAACAAGTGGAGATGGGTGAATCTCGTATGTCCAATGCGTAAACGGGTTAATACCGTGTCTGCTTTTCGATTAGGTAATGAAGACCACGGTTGTACATGAGGTTTAATAGCATGTAGTTTATTGTTAGTTTCAAGGTCCCACTGAGCTTGCCATTTGGAATAAAGAAGCCTTTTAGTGTGCTTATTTAAGTCGCTTACAGGAATAGATGTGACCGCTGGAATACTTGCCAATTTAGAAGCCTTGTCTGCCTCCTCATTGCCCAGAATTCTTACATGAGAGGGTGGGTACCCAACAGAATAAAATAATAAAATCCCGAGAAGTCAGTTTGTTAAAAATATCTAGAATTTTGAAAACCAAAGGATGATTATGATCAAATGATTTTAGCGATTGTAACACACCTAGAGAGTCGGTATAAAACCTAATTGTACCGACCCAATATTAGCGCACTTTTCTCTTTCGAAATGTACTAAAAATAAATCAATGTTATCAATTTTGGGATTAAAATGTCTCAGTTATGCTTGCCATTCAACTTTTGATTTGTTTGCTGAGTTAACATTTACTAAAACTTCGACATCAACTTTTAGCTTTTTCATCGCTAATTTATGCTGTCTTGTAGCTTCTTTTATCACTAATTCATGCTGCCTTGTCGCTTCTTTTATTGCTAGTTCATGCTGCCTTGTCGCTTCTTTTATTGCTAGTTCATGCTGCTTTGTAACTTCTTTCATCGCTAATTCATGCTGTCTTGTTGCTTCTTTTATCGCTAGTTCATGCTGTCATGTTGCTTCTTTTATCGCTAGTTCATGCTGTCATGTTGCTTCTTTTATTGCTAGTTCATGCTGTCATGTTGCTTCTTTTATTGCTAGTTCATGCTGTCATGTTGCTTCTTTTATTGCTAGTTCATGCTGTCATGTAACTGCTTTCATCGCTAATTCATGCTATAATATAGCATATTCAGCGGCAAAACATCGTTTCTTCAGCAACTTTTCTTATATCATTTAAATTTGATAAAATTCCGAGTAGTAATTCCTCATAGCAGTTGTTACTTTTTAAAATTAAGTTTTTCAAATCAGCTATTCTAGCGATCTCCGGAATTTCTTCTCCAAGTTCTAAATGCTATATATTGCAAGTCACTCTTAAGTAATCTTAATAAAAATGACATTTCAAAGCAGTTCTGATTAGCTAATCCAACTTCTGAATGTAACGCAATTTTTAAAATATATATATATTTAACTTTATTCGAATGCTCCAACGTATAACGAGAAGCAAAAATAACACAACTTACATAGTTGAGATCAAAACGATAATTATCTGAAAATGGCTAAATTCACTCAAAAACATGATGCGCGTGCGTGAATAAGATGAGAAATACAGTTGCAGGTATTCAAATCACGTTACACTTCATTTTTTTTTTTTTTTGAGAAACAGAAATGAAAGAATCTATTAGGATATATATATATATAAGTTTTTGTCTGCAAACCGCAGTTCAACTTTTATTATTACTTTTAAAAATATTTCACACTAAAAATAGGATGATAGATTTTATACGCACTTCTTTAAAAAACTGTTTCATGTTTACTAAACAACCGAGATAATGATCTTCCAATTAATAAATTGTTTATTTCAACAAATTATAAACCAATTTCAAAGGACCATGGTCAGTTTCATTGTCATAGATTCAACCAATTTCAAATGACCATTAGAATTTGCATTCAGTCGCTCTTTCAGAAAACAAGTAATATATAATAAAAATTAAGTCAATTCCTACTTAGGTAAAAAAAAATTAATTTTAGTTACTTTTTATAAAATAATTACAGTTTATATAAATGTGTATATACATATGACAAAATTACAATATTAAGTGACAAAATAGAGCTTGGCGACAAACTTGGCGACCATTTGATGACATGGCGACGGATTTGGCAACTTTGCAACCAAGTTTAGTTTTAGTGACGTCCCGTTTTAAAGCAACACTAGGGCTATTTTGGGACGGACCTCGTCATTTTGAACCGCGGTCACATGACGAGGACGACACCTGAGCTTGCACCCCCCTCTCCCCACCACGCCACACCAGCGGGAGGACATTTGGCCAGAACGTTTAACGTGCACCAGACCCGCTTACAAGACGGTTCTTCGGTGGAATCGGGTCTCGAACCTGAAACCCTCCGGTTCCGAAGCCGAGACCTTACCACCAGGCCACCGCGGCACAACTTTGCAACCAAATAGAAATTACTGTACAAATTTAATTAATTAATTAATATTTGAAAAAAACTGTATTCACATCAAGTGTCATCCACTATAAGTTTAAAAAATGTATTTGAACTTGAGTGAATGAATAAAAAGTATTTTACTAACGACTGAAAATTTGAACAAGATATACATAGATAGAGTGTGAGCTAATAGTAGGAATATATTACATAATAAATGTTGTATTTCGTACGTGTATAAATCTGAAATAAATATGTACGTTGCATTTTCACGTAGTATCGACAAAATTTTATTTACCATCCAAATCTACATACATATTCAGATGATTTTAATTCTTTGAGTAAAATTCACAGACCGTGACAGTTTAATTTAGACATGTCAATTTTGGGAACTGAATTCAAACGGATCCGTATTGAAAATTACTCTAGGCATTAAATATTCATTACAATTACTTTTTTCTTCGAGATAAAACCCATAAAAATAAAGTTTAATAACTAATTTTTAATTAAAGTTAAAATTTTGTTTCGAGATATAAAATCCGAATATTCGAGATATCTTCCGAAAATATTTCTGCACAAAAACAGCTTCTTTTTATAATGATATCCATTATACTATCGGCAAAATTTTTCCTGAATTTTGAAAATTTTTAAAAATTTTGTTGTATAATTTCCAACAATATATTTCATTGATGTAATTAATTCAAACAGTTTTTATGGTTTTATCAAATATTTAAACACTTGTATTTTTTCTATTGCTGAAAGTTGAGAAACAAAGATTCTACTCATTGTCAACGGAGTTTTCAGGCGGAATCAGAAAGCGAAATCATAAAGACAACTAACAATTAGAATCGAGTTTTTCTAAGGAGGCATGTTTTTAATTTATGTTTTATTTATTTATTAGAAATGTTCATTCCTACGAGAAACGAAATAATAATAAATAACGTGGGTTTCATATCTATTTCTTAAAAAACACTTTATGGAGAGAATGAAGAACACGGAATTATTCATAATGTAGTAGTTTCTAATGACACATAGACAAGCCCACAGACTTTAGAAGCCAGTGATTTTAAGCCAAGGGAGCGTCTCTTGTTTTTCAGTAGCGCCATCTAGGGCCAAGAGTACGACTTAGCTACACACACGTAACAATCCTTTTTACGGGGAGGACTTCATTCATGCATCTCATTCACAGATCATAATTTAGATCTGAATCAGAGAACCATCACCCCTGATCCAGTGTATTACTCTCGACATGGAGGACTTTGTGACCATGACAGACTTAGACGTGCACTAGCCACCACACACACTGAGAGTCTTCGACCGGCGGGGTTCGAACTCGCAATCCAAGGGATGCGAATCCAACGCCCTAGGAACCAGGCTATCCCGGACAAGTATTCATAATGACATTAATTGAAATTAAATACAACTAATTATTTCGATGTGCCAGTAGATCACTATAGACGACTAGTTTATTATTTAATCAAGTATTAATTTATTAAAAATTCATAAATCGATTCATTAGACATGCTTAAACATATTTATTAATATTATAGGATTTGTATAAAAATAAATGTCCCTTTATAGAATATATTATTTAATTAGAGAGTTAAATAAAATGGCAAGTCAAAAAATCAATTTTATAAACGCTTTCCAAAAATACTTTATATTATTTTCTAAAGTTAATGTCTTTCCTAATTACAAACAAAACAAAAGTCACATAACTTCATATAGATTCTCGACCGAATATTCTCTAATAAAGAGTGTAAAAAAATGTTTCTTAATCTCCAATATTTGTGCAAGAACCTTAGAATTAGAGGACTGATAAAGTTCCTCTTGCTGATAAAGTTAGCAATTAACAGACTTCATCTCCTATCTTTAAATCTAATCTCCCCAGGAAGTATAAATATTCCAAAAGTTTCTCTCCACAAGCTGAGCTATGATAACAATGATTTTCAATCTCTGGCTTTGCAAAATTTATGAAGCAGATTGTTAGATATTTAGTCGGTGGAGAATTGGGCAATTGAAAGGAGGCAGTTATTGCTGGCATTTGAAATCTCAAATGTTTGGTTGGTAATAAACAAGCTTCAGTTTAAAATAGATGTGGGATTGTGTCTGGAGAGCAGTTAAGCAATACTGAGTAAAAGATGTTCAATAACACACTTTTGAAAGTTTGAGACTTCGATTTAGTCCCCTTTTAGTTTTAAAAAAAGACTTCAGTACATTTTCAATTGATAGAAAAAGGACAATAAAAGAGAAAGAAAGAGCAAGATAAGAAAGGTCAGTTTCATAAATACGGTACCGTCTTTATGAACGGTGCCTTATTTATAAAATATTTCTTCACTAAAAATATTAAACAGATCGAAAAAAAACTTTTAAAAAATTATCAATATTATATTTATTTTTATTACTTTCGCTTATTCGAGGCATAACAGAGAAAATACTATAATTATTAGATATTTAATTTCGAAATTTCTATAATATTGATTTGATCACGTTTTTAGACCACATTCAATCTGAAAAAAATGAGGAGAATCCATCAAAAACCTACACTGCTAAGAAAGCAAATATGCATCGAAATTTTAATTTAACATCGTTTGTATAGTAAAGTTCCATGCAAAATCTACTTTTCGAAGTAATCACATTCGTTATTTAAATATCTGTAGAGATGTGGCACTGCTTTGTAATGGCTTCAGAAAAGAAATGTCCTCAAACTTCACTCACTCGAAAAGCGATCTAATAATAAGTCACAACTTACGGTCTTTTCTCTCGTAATCAATATCTGTATATTATTTCTCTTTTATGTTGCACCAAATCGCGACAACTTGAAGAGACATTGCATTTTCAACATGGACTTTTGTGCAACCCAATATATTTCAGTGCAGTTGCATATTTTTCGTCCACAAAATACGTATCACTGCATGCACTTCTATCATGAACGCAATTTGCAGTTGTCCAGATATATTTGACTAATTATCAAACAAACTAAAATTATTGGAGAAAAAAAAATGATACATTACACCATATAAATTTCGAAATTGTAGCCACAAAGCTTCATCAAAATCGTTTTTAATAGAAAAGTTTTAAAAAAGAATGAAATTTTCCATTTCACTAAATTACGTATAATTATATTCATCTATATGAGACTAAAACAGTTCAAGGAGCTACAAACTAGTCAGATGAAAATTGTTAAGCAAGCGTTCCAGCAAAACAGCAGATTTCTATCAAATTTTAAATAAAATCTGAGCATTATATGTCTATCCCCGCTTATGTGTATAAATATTACATAGTAAATATCCTTCGGAGTAAATCTGTCTAAAATAGTTTATACGACGCTACATTAATAAAATATGATAAGAGTTATATGGAATTCTTTTTAGGTACTTTTCAGTGGTAACAGAGACCAAAACACGGCAAGAAAAAATTTCGCCAATTTAGCGATTTCAATCGTAGAACTATATAGCATGTGATTTGCTCGCTTAAAATTTTTAATAATTAATAATAATGCATTTATAATCATATTTTTATAATTTGCATAATATTATTATAATTTGGTTCAATTTTTTCTTGGCTCTCTTTGGTCGCTGTTAAAATCGAATTGTACCCTTTTTTCCTCAGTCTCCAATCATTTTTCCTATTTTTAACGATCAGACCTGTTAGTTTCAACTTCCCAAGATTAACTTTTGCTGAGAGGAGCTGATCTCCAAAAAGAGTTGAAAATCACTGGTTCATGCAAAGAATCACAGATATCAACAGCCAAACTGTTGATATCTGTTCAACTGTTCCAGCAAATGCTCCCCACTAAAGAGTACAGAAAATGAATCCAAATCTTCAAGATTGGCTTCCCTAGAATTATTAAAATTACTAGCCGCCTTTGGCGACCAGCCGGTTCGCCAATCTTAATGTTCGTTAAAATTTTAATAATTAAATATTTTATGCAATTCCTACTTTAATAGCTTCTTCATCAAAATATTTTAAAACTTCAAATTTTGATAGTCTTATAATTCTCTCATAATATTATAAACGCCTTCAGTCATAACGTAATATGTATCTCTCTAATTTTCTGTTAGTTCCCGTAGAATTTATACTATAAATTAAAGTGGAAAGGATTAATTTGCAATTAATATAATAATATTTTTTACTGAAACAAAGTATTTTTTTGTAATATGATTACTGAAAACTGTCACTGAGCGTTTAAACTTTATGGGCACTAAAGAATATCTTTCCTAATTTATGTAATATTTCAAGAATTTGTCAACAAAATATTCTCAGATTCATTATGACCAGAACGATTCATTAACAATTTTTAAATTTAAATGCATCAAACATTAAGAAAATAAATAGAATCGTTTCAAATAATCAGCCGAAAAATCTTAAGCGTAGCCTCATGATTGTTGGGGGAAAAAACTGAAGCCGTACTCATTTGGCGGTGGGAAAATTGAAAAGATTTTTTTGGCGGAAAAGTTAGTTTTTAATTAATAATTAAAATTCTAATTGAAAATTCAAAAAAAGGGCTATCCTATCTTTTAAGTTAGATTAAACTGCACACCGTGTGCAAATTTGATTAAAATCGGTTAAGTAGTTTAGGAGTCCATCGCGGACAAAGAACGTGACACGTAATTTATATATATTAAGATTTGCCCAGCAGACTTCCACTGTCTATGGATCTAATCTTTACAGGAAGTATTAACACCCCGGATGTTGTTCTCTACTTGTTGAACCTATAATAACATCGCCGGTAATTTCCAACATCTTGCTTTGCAAAATTTATGAAGCAGCGTTTCAAATGTTTAGTCTTCAGACGAGTGGGTATTAGAACGGCGTCGTGCTATTGGCTTCGTTCACCTCAAATATTTGTCCTATTATAGACGGAAACCTCTAGAATAAGTAATAAGGGATTGTGCCTAGTAGCTAACTGACTAAACGTGAATGGGGAATGCTTATTAATTCTGCGAGAATAAAGTAAGGTCGTTTGATGAAGAATTGTTCAAACTTAAAAATTTTAAGTCTGTTGGGTTTTAAATTATAAAAAATAGAAACTTGGTTTTTGAAGTTAAAATTAAATCGTTAATATGAATAATATTGTTTCAGAATTAACAGATTTTATAAAGTTGACGTTATATAAAAAAAAATTTAATATATTTAGGGGGTTTCAAAAAGTATCTAGTATTGACGAAATCTGATTCGAAAGATAAAATCTATGAAGATAGCAATTTATGAGTAAAGCAGGACGTTTCAAAACTATATACATACACTCATGTCCAAAATTAAGGTCACAAAAATGTCTTTCAAAGTAATTCTAAATGATTACCAGTAAAATTTCAACAAATTATATTTTATATATTGGGAAGGACCGGGAACACGATATTAACCTTTGTTGTCGGAAAAAATGTTGTTTAGCATTACTTTTTGAGGAAATACTGAAATTTGACCGTTTAGGCATCTGCGATTTTTGTCTGCAATTTTGTGAATATTGCATTAAAACAAAACATTGAACATGTTTCCAGTGAGAATGAGTTCTCATAATCGTTTAGATGATTCTTTGAGATGGAGAGCCGTTGGCAGGCTTGAAGCTGGGCAGTCTCAAGCGGAGGTGGCTCGATGGTTACAAGTGGCACCGAAAGTGGTATCCAGGTTGTGGAATCAATTCCAAACAAGTGGTACTGTAACCAGGAAAGCCGGCAAAGGCCGTCACAGAGCAACAACGCCTGCATAGGATCGCGCAAGACGGCATAGGCTGACAACGGCTCCTCAACCTACTCGTGATCTTGCTGCTGCGTCTGGAATAAGAATTTCCAGACAAACAGTATACAGACGTCTAGCAGAGAGGGCCCTTTAAGCCCGACGACCAGTTGAGTGCGTCCCTTTGACTGCACCCAACAGAAAAGCCCGGTTGTTGTGGTGCCGAAAACATCAGTCTTGGGCACAGCAAGAATGGGGAGTGTTCTTTTCAGCGATGAGTCGAGATTTACCATACAGAATAACACTCGTCGAATCTTCATCTGGAGAGAGCAAGGAGCTCGCTATCATCCCTCCTATGTAAAAGAAATCGACAGATTTGGTGGCAGAGGAATCCTTGTCTGGGTTGGCATAATGTTGGGCAGTCGTACACTACTGCACGTCTTCGATGCGGGTACTGTCAATGCGCATCGCTATACAGATGCGATCCTTGAAGCCTATGTGAGGCTGTTCCGGGGTGCTTTTGGCCCAGACTTCATGTTTATGGACGATAACGGGCGTCCACACAGAGCCCAGATCGTTGATGATTTTCTTGAGGAAGAGGATATTCGACGTATGGACTGGTCCTCGAGGTCTCCAGATATCAATCCTATTGAACATGTCTGGGATGGTCTCGGAAGAGCCATTGCACAGCGTAACCCCCCTCCTAATACCCTCCAAGAGTTAAAAGCCGCTCCTTTTGGAAGAATGAGCTTTGTTGCCAGAAGCATTTATTGAAGCCCTCATAAACAGTATGAAAACTCGTTATGAAGCCTGAATAGCAGTGCACGGTGGTCAAACTCCATATTAGACGGGCTTTCTCCGAGATAAAGGCTTTTATCTCTGATTCATAATGTAACACTTTTTGATATACCCTGTTTCTTAATTCCTAATTAAAATCTTTTCCATGTTGTTATGTGTCTGTGTTCTTTCTTCCATTGTAGTGTACCTCTGTGCCAAATTTCGTGGCAACACAATGAATAGTTTTTCATTTTTCGCAGATTTTATGTTTGTGACCTTAATTTTAGACATGAGTGTACATTGAACACTACAATGTTATCGTCAGATTTTTCTTCAGTTAAACAATATTATACATTGTTTCAATATCTCTTCTAACTTGAATCATAAAACAATTTCGAAAATTACAGATTTTTTTTTAAATATATTTAAATGTAAGATAGCAAGGATAAAAGAAGACTGTGAAACATGATTGCTTCAGGTATTAAATACTGCATAATAATCATCACAAACCTAGAAAGAAAAGCGAAACTCTCTTTTTTATTTACTGTTGTTTATATTTACTGTTTTAAATTATTTATTTCTTTGCTCGTATGTTCATATTTTTGAAAATTTTTATAAAGATTGCGTTTTCTACTCCGTGTTACGTTAAAAATAAATTTTGCACGTGCAATAAGATGGTTTTTATTTCAATTTTTAATTCTCAAATATATTTTTACAGTCCTTTTATATACATCAAGATAATCTGATTGTAAAACCTTGATGCGAAACGATAGTTTACAGAACAATAATATTTTTATTACTACTATTCAAATAACTAAAAACAACGAATAGAAGTGAAATTCGTTAAATGTAGCGACACTGTTATTTGAAAGACATGAATTGCATATAAGACAAACCCAACAATTACGCCTTTGGGAAAAATCAATCAACAATACATTTTTTTTTTCTTTTGCAGCAAAACCAAACATTTTTTATTTGTTAGTTTAGTTATTTTGTTGCTCTTTGCGTGTTTTTTCCCTTGAAATAAATTGTCGTTTTCAGTTTTCCTTCAAATAGCTCTCAAGAGAAAAGTCGTCGAATATAGCTTGAATACAAAATAAAATCTCATGATATATGGTAGTCAGTTATGAAATTTTTAAAAACCTAAATGAAAAAAATATAGTAAATAATGTTTTTTGTATTAGTATCATACATTAGTTTCAATAAATTACAGATTGATCGGCAAGATATTAAGTATTTACCAGTTTTGTTTCAAGGATCATATCTCAAACGAATTTATAGTCAAAATATAAAAATCTGGTGGAAAATATTTTGTTTAGGATATTGGAATGGCGAAAAGGAATGAAGTCCAACTTCCGTTTTTCTGAATACATGAAAATGAGGATGAAACCTGTATAGTTTTGCCAATTTAACTTGTCTAGTTGATAATTAGTACAATTTTCTCAATATACTTTTTAAAAAATTTTAAAATTTCGAATCTTTTCTTCTTATTTTCATTGTTTTAGAGTGATAATTTATTTGTTCATCAATTAAAGTTTTAAAATTTCATATTTAAAATTCAAATAAAATTATTTTGAATTGCAATAAAAGCGTTTTAATAAAATTCCTTAAGAAAGCACTTATCATGTTAATAAAAAGATTAACTAATAAAAGATTTTTTAAATAATTTTTGCTCGCAAGTATTTGAACAGATTTTCTTCACACACTCGTTACTAGGCAACCTAATTCCTTCGAATCCATATAAAATTTATTTGATTGATGACTAACTGAAAATAATGTTCTGAAATTATTGAAATACACTATTATCCTCGTGAATATATAGAGATAAAAAAAAGAACCTTCACACATAAGAAATATAGTATAAACTCAATTAAAAAATTCTGTCTTAACAAATATGAAAAAAATCAATATTGTTGCAATTTTTTTTCTAAAGATACCACCAATCAATCGTAATAATGCAGCGCATTTAACCGCTAGTTCAACAGCTTGCTTGCTGTCTAATCCTCTCATCTTTTACTTGTCCGCGACTCCGACTACTTTCATACACGACTTTTATAGTTCCGGGAGGCGGGGCTAGAATCTTCTAGACCAATCAGGGCGTACCTGCCTGTATCTCGGGTCTTAGTGGATGGCTCGTAAAACTTTCCAGCATTATCCATTTAGTTGCCAAATTCGTCACCAAGTCGCCAAACTTAGCACGCACAGGACACATCTTGCAACGGTTTTCCCACGATGACACTATTCGCGACGGGTAGCAAAATTACAGATTTTTAACAATATAAATGAAAGTAAAACATATTGAATAATGCTATAAAAATATCTACTAATTAATTGCCTTAATATTATTAAATAAAATTAATTTCCACAAATTACATATTTTAATTATTACATCTAAGATACAAATAAATGCATTAAATATTTTCATAGTACAGAATGGCAACGGGAATGTAATGAATGTATTAACAAATGGTGACTCGTGTGATAAGTGCTTAGGGACGCTATAAGGTTTCATTCTTTACTGCACAGTGATTCTTTTATCTTTTTTCCATCAACAATGAGTAATATTTATTTGTAAAAAAATGTGACATTGAATTATTTCAAATACATAAATATTTTACGTAATTAATTTTAATAAAATATTTAATTAAATATTATTTTAATAAAATATTTAATATGTTTGTCAATTTCTTTCTATTTTCTCATAAACGAAGTATTCAAAGAGAAGATATTGTAATCACCAAAAAATTCGAACTCATTGCTTCGCATTTCCCACATTCCTGAAGGAGAATTAGGTAAGTGAAATTGAGTTCATGGTCTTAGCACCATATTTGTAGATTTTCATCAAATTTGTAGCAAAATCGATTAAGAAAAATTTGATTGCATGTTTGAATGCAAGTGAACCCGTTAATTGCAAAATATAAAGAGGCAACTGAACAAAATGTGTTGCAATTTTGCATACATAACGTGCGATTGCAATCGCCAATATTTCCAATTATATAATCACTTATTTCTTTCTACGGAGTATCAAGTTAACATTTATATTACAAACACGCGTTACATATAGAGTATTCTAATGATTATATGTATATTCCTGTACGTACGAATCAAACAGATATCAAAACAATAACTTTTTCTTATCTGCACCTGTATCAAATAACTGCGCATTTGAATACCAGCTGTTGGGATATTGGAACATAGAAGAAACAAGGAAATAAGATGGAATTGAAAACGATAAAATCGATACTAATTCCCGCAATGAAATGAAATTCTGTATCGATTAAAATAGGAGAAAATGTGTATGAGCTGAACTGCAATACAAGTTGATTGCAAAATATCTCTACATTTTTTATGAAGATTTTTCTTTTTGAAAGTAATCTAGATAATTGCTAATTAAATAAAATATGTCTTATGTTATTTTAGCTCTTTTACGTGGCTTAACGTATAAATAACTGCCGAACAATGTCACTAGCAAATTTTTAAAAAAACAAACAAGGCCGAACAATCTGGCTTTAATATATTCAAGTAATAATAGTCTTAAAAACCACCCTCAGAAAATATCTCTAACATCGAAACCCTTATAATATTGTTACAAAATTTCTTCTACAAATACCGCCAATCAGATACAATACTCTCACACACGACTTCCTCGCAGCTTGAGAGTGCCTGTCTTTTATAGTTCCGGGAGGCGGGGCTAGAATCTTTCAGACCAATCAGGGCGTATCTGGGTGTATCTCGGTTCCTACTGGATGGCCCGTGAAAGTTCTCGAACTTTCCAGTATTATCCATTTAGTCGCCAAACTCGCCACCAAATCGCCAAATGGTCACCAAGCTCTGAGGCCATTAACGCGGCACCCGCTCAGCACGCACAGAACAGATCTTACATCCTGTCTTTCTTACGATGTCACTAGTCATACTGGGAAGCAAAATTACAGATTTGTAACAATATTTGCAAGTTACAATAATGTGTAGAGCGACCATTCCCAATGAGAGTATGTAGAATGCAAAGCAATAGGTCAAACAATGGTTTCTTTTTAACAACATTTATTTCATCAAATCTTTTCATTCTAACAATTTGGTAACTGCTATTATTAATATGTTGTTAACACATGTGCTGATATTTAAATATATTACAAATAATTTAATATCCTACAATCACAGTCTAGTAGGCGAATCCGTTATAAACAGAAAATGCAATGCACTGATGAAAATCTCCAAATAGATTTTTACAGGTTTTTAAATTTAGACAATTTTACTCATACCTTTAAACTCTTCGATTTTTTCAATGCCGATTAATATTAATGTATATTTCGCCATTTAAGAATGCAGAGTTTTTTTTAAGTAAGATAAATGTACGAAATTATAATAAAACTTATTACTACATGCAATTCTTAAATTTTTCATAATTAAGTTTTGTTTAGTCAAAATGATGTTTTTTATTTCTCTGTTTGAGTGTGTGTGTACGTATGTGCACTCAGTCAGTCAAACCGTTGGTTTAGAGCTAATAATCCAGCATTAATAATCTTTGTAAAATAGGAAAAAGTACCTGGAAGAATATTTTTTTGTTTTTTATTATATATAACTTAATTTTTAAGTAATTTTAAAAACTCAACTAACTAAACTAAACTAGTTATTAAACTTTTAGACGTTTAATAACTAACTTTTAACTATTCCCTAAAGTCAAGAGAAATTTTGAATTTTTTCCTTGAAGACTTCTGAAAATATTTCAGCAACAAAGGGTGTTTTTTTAAGCAAACATTTTAAATTTATCAATTAATAAAGTAATTATATCAATTACACTATCGCCCAAATTTTTCCTGAATTTTGAAAATTATTTAAAAGAATTTTTGCATAATTTCTTTCAATGTATTTCCCTGTTTCAATTGAAACAGTTTTCATAGTTTCATCAAATATTCATTCGCATGAATTTCTTCCAATGTGGAAAACTGAGAAGCAACGATTCTGCTCATTGTCATCGGAATTCACAAATGGAATCAGAAGGTGAAGTTATAAATTATAAAAACAACTAGCAATTAGAATAATAACGATTTTAATGTATTTTTAATGTAACGTATGATAACTTGGGACTCGATTTCATTTGAAATATTCATACTTACGATGAATGAAATAAGAGTAAAGTATATAAACAATGAGGATTTAGTATGCATCACGAGTTGATATTGAAATTTCTTTGTATAGAGAATCAAGAGCCTGGTGTAATGCATAAGGAAATTAATTGAAATTAAATACAACTAATAATCAAGATGTTCCATGCGCGACTAGTTTAGTGCAAAGCTCAGTGTAGCAATTTATTTAATAGCTAGTTAATAATCATTTTGGACGTGCTTAAATATCTTGTGCGCCTATTTTTGTTGTTGTTCTAATAGGAGTAAGAAACAAATATCCCTTATAACTTCTATTTTCTAATTAGATAAGATGGCAGGTGAACAAATTGTTGGGATTAAGCGAGCGGACTATTTTTCTCGCGTAGGAATATCTGTGTGATTACACTTCTGCTTCGTACCGGCGCATTCCTCCCGCGAACTGCTTAACATGAAGCTGTGTGCGTAAACATCAATGCCTGTTTTCTTTTCGTTTCTATGTTTAATAAATGTGCTGTCTTCAAGAACCATGCTGAGATTTATTGAAAAGTAACAACACAAATCAATTAATTTTAGCTTTGAAATTTAATTATTAACTTTTGAAGTTATTTCAAATGTACAAGAGTTTTCAGAAAATATTTTATATTACTTCTTAAAGCTGACGTTTTTATTAAATACAAACAAAAAAAATCACACAATTTCAAACAAATGCTCTACTGAATATTCTCCAATAACGTGTTCAGAAACTATTCCTAAATCTTCAATGCTATTCCTGGCACCTTAGAATTATATAAACCGCTTTTCCTCTTCCTGATAAAGCTGGCAATTAACAGACTTCATCTACCATCTTAGGATCTAATCTTCTCAGGAAGTATAAATATCCCGGAAGTTTCGCTCTACAAGTTGAACTCGGATAACACCGAACAGTAATTCTCAATGTCTGGTTTTGCAAGATTTATGAATCAGATTCTGAGATATTTAGTCTGCGGAGAATTGGGTAATTGAAAGGATGCAGTTATTGTTGGCATCTGAAGTCTCAAATGTTTAGTTGGTAATAAACAGGCTTCGGTTTCAAATATATGCAGGATTGTGTCTGAAACGCAGTTAAACGATCCTATTGAAAGACGTCTGGAGATACACTTGTGAAAGATTTAGACTTCGATTTTGTCTTGTTTTAGCTTTTAAAAGAATTCACTATGTTTTCAGTTGATAGAGAAAGGACAATATAATATATACTTTCATGATGACTGGAATTTATGAAATATTTCTTCATTAACAATATTAGAAAGATATAAAAAATTTAAAAATACATTTTTATAACTTTCTTATATTCGAAGCATAACCGAGAAAATATTATAATTGTTAAACTTTGAGATTTCGACTAATCTTCAAGTTTTGAAAAAAAATATGAAAAAAAAATTAAGAGATTAAAGACTGCCAGATGACAGACATTGAATAATTTCAAATATCAGTCAAAAAGTTAGTTGCAAGCTTAAAAAACAAATTGGAATCGAAATTTTATAATAGCTTTAATTGTATGGCAAACTTCCATGAATAATATACTGGTAAGACCGGAGTTTTACCACCTGCTTGGCGCAATTTTCAAAAATCGCCAACTTGCCAACAATGGTCTTGCCCCGTGTTTTGCGAAATGTTCAAATGCGAGGGAGCAGATGTCCAATCACTGCGCATAATAAAAGCGAAATATAATAGGTTTGCCAGTCTAGAAAAAAAATGGAGGTTGCCAGCTTTGGCGCGTAATCGCGACTTGGCGAAGACGAGGGTTAAACTCCGGTTTACCCAATATACTTTTCATAATAATTATCTTCGTTTTTTTAAAGCAACGTGGCATACATTTTTCAATGTCTTTTGCAAAGAAAGCCTTTTCAATGTTATTGAAACTGAATTTGCTGCTAGGTCACATGATATAAATAATTATCTGAAGCGTTGCCATAAAGTTTGAAAATAATTTTTCGCCGAAAACTTTTATAAACGAGTACTACTAACTCTTTGACTAACCTACATATAATTATACCCTTCTGTATGTATGTGAAAAGTTAATTAATCCTTAACTGGGGAGGTGAAATTTTAGGACTTAACTGGGGATTTGCGATCTACGAGACCGCATTTCATTTACACTGAAATTAAATTTTCTATTGAATGTATTAGTATGAAAAACTGCCAATATATTTTGCAGATATTTTTCTTGATATATAGATATGTTTTAGAAATTTTTCAAAATATATTATCATTGAAAAAAGTAAATGCGTTGCAAGATATGTTTTCTTCTCAAATTACATGTTACAATAAATAATATTGTTGAAAAATCATATTACTTTTTACTTTTAAAATCATATTTATTTTTACGGTATATGAAGGTATATAGAAGACAATATGATGTAAAATTCAACAATTATATGTAAAATAAAAAATGGCAGTGGGTAAAATTGGCCCTTTTTTTATCGGCTTGTGTGACTTTCATAGCATGGTTTTCTAGGACATTTTAAACATATAGGTTAAAAACTAGTATAAAAATCAACCAATAATTTTTGTATATATATATCTCTTGGTATATTAATATATTTTATAAATTTTTCAAAATGCATTATCAATAGAAAAATTAATTATGTTTGAACATACATATCAACATCAATTGAATGCGAGCTTTCATCGAAAATCTCTTCTGTACTATTATCCTTATCACTAAAATCACTTTCTGCTTCATTTAAAAGTGTTCGGAGCACTGCTTCATAATAGGATCAGTAAACTGGATGATATTTCGGGGCCCAAGTTTTAGCGCCATCTACTAAGCCTTGCGTATCACTGGGACAGTAACAGGGGGATGCGGTCTTAGAGACCGCGCTCGCAGAAATAACTGAATTATTTTAAAAAGCATCTGCTGAAATCGGTTGAAAAAGTGCACGTGTATTGAAGGTCACAAAACAGGAAGCTACAGGGTCAATCCATTCAATTGAGCTAAAAATAGAATAGGGGTGACCGAAAATCCATCGCTAGCGGTCTCACAGACCGCACGTCCCCAGTTAAGAGTTAAAAAAACTTCAAGTTAAACAGTTGAAAATTGGTAAGGAAGCGTTGCACCAAAATACCACATTTTTATCAAATTTTAAATAACATTTGTGCATTCAAAGTCTATCCTGAGCCTATGGTGAAAACGTTACGTTGGAAATATCATTCATTATATGTTGGAATTAATGAGTAAATGAGTATACAATAGCTTATGCATCGATACATAAATAAAACAGTATAGAATGACTTGAATATGGCAGAGGGTTTTTTTTTTCAATCTTGAATCACTTTTTGTGTTTGCAACGGTCATACATGTTGGTTTTAACTTTTCAAGAACAACCCATTTTGAGAGAAGCTGATCCCCAACAAGAATTGAAAATCTCTGGCACATACAGAGAGTCACAGATTTCAACAAACGCACCTCTTCATGAAGCTGTTCTAACAAATATTCTCTACTAAAGAGCATAGAAAATGTATCTCCAAGATCAGTCCTCATTCCCTAGAATTATTGTAACTATTTCATTTGCAGTCTTCCACCATCTTTGGATCTAATATTAACAGGAAGTATCAACACTCCGGATGATGTTCTATACAAGTTGAACCTATAATAACATCGCCGATAATACCCAATGAATTTCTATGCAAAATTTATGATGCAGCTGTTCAAATGTTTAATCTTCAGACGAGTGGGTATTAGAATGCCGTCATGCTATTGGCTTCGACATTGCCCATTTATGGATGGAATCTTCTAGAATATATATAATGAGAAATTGTACCTAATAGCAAATTGACTAAACCTGAATTTAATGAATGTTGGTAAATTGTGCGAGAAGTAGAGAAGAACTTGTGATATTTAGCGATTTTAAGTTTGTATCGTTTTAAATTTTTTAAAAAAATAGAAACTTTGCTTTTAATGTTAAAATTAAATTGTTAAAATGTTTAATCTGAGATTTTATTTATTAATTTACTGCATAAGAAATTTAGAAATATATTTAGGAGATTTAAAAAAAATATTCATTAGCATTAAATGAATTTGATTTGATAGTTTGGTTTGATTTGGTTTTATTAACGTCCTGTTTGAAGCAACACTAGGGCAATTTAGGGACGAACCTCGTCATTTTGAACCGCGGTCAGATGACGAGGACGAAACCTGAGCTGGCACCCCCCTCTCCACACCACACCACACCAGCGGGAGGACGTTTGGTCATGACGGATTTAACGTGCAACAGACCCCCTTACACGACGGTTCTTCGGTGGAATCGGGTCAGGAACCTGAAACCCTGCGGTTTCGAAGCCGAGACTTTACCACCAGGCCACCGGGGCCTTGATTTGATAGTAAAATCTATTAAGTGAGCAATTTGTAAATACAGCAAGGTGTTTCAAAACTGTATGCATACATTGAATACTACAAAGGTATCCACAGATGTCTCGCCCGTTAAGCAATGTTATGAAATAATAATCCCTTAATATCTCTTGTAGTTCAAACCCTAAAACAGTTTCTAAAGTTTCCAAGTTTTTTACGAAGAGTATTGAAATGTAAGAGAGCAAAGATAAAAGAAAACTGACGAACAAGACAGCTTCAATTATTAAATGCTGCATGACAATCATTGCAAAACTTGAAAGACAAGCGCATTTTTAAAACAATTGTTTCGGATGATTTCCTTCTTTGCACGTGTGTCCATATTTGTGAAATGTTTAGAAACTTTGTCTCCTACTCAAAGTTTTTTGCGTTTTTTAAATTAATCTTGTTGGTGCCACAAAACGATTTTATTTGAAATCCTTTTTTCCCAAACATATTTTTATAAGCCTCTAACTTACATTCAGATAAGCTCATTTCAAATCCTTGATGCCAAACGATATTTTATAGAAAAATAATAATTTTATTTCGAAATATCAAATAACTAAAAACAATGAAAAGAACTGAAACTCGTGAACTAAAGCGTCATTGTCGTTTGAAAGAAATGAATTATATATTAGATAAACCTGACAATTACACCTTTGGGAAAAATCAATCAACAATTACTTTTCTTTCTAGCAGAAAAAAAACACATTATTTTATACTTGTTCATGCGATTATTTTGTTGTTGCTCTTTCACCCTTGAACTAAATTGTTGTTTTTCAATTTTCTTCAAAAAGCTCTCAAGAGAAAAGTCGTCGAATATAACTTGAAAACTAATAATATCCCATGAGGAATGGAAACCAATTATGAAACGTTTAAAAAACGTAAATGAAAGAAAATATCATAAATAATGTTTATCGTATTACTGTCAAAAATTAATTGCAACAAATTACATTTATTAAACAGATGTTAATTATTTAATAATTTCTTTTCAGGTGTCATCTCTAAAACGAATTTATTATCAAAATATGGAAATTTGAAGGTAAACAATTTATTTATCATATGAGTATAGTAGAGGGAATAATGGAGATTTTCAACTTCACTTTTCCTGAATACATTCAAATGAAGGCGAAACGTGTATAATTTTGCCAAATCCATAGGCGATAATTAGCTAATTTTTCTCAATTTATTTTTTAACAAAATCTTTAAAATATCAAATCTTCTCTTTTTATTGTTAATATATGGGAGACTGGGGTTCACACTACAACTTTTTTTAATCGTTTTTTTTGGGGGGGGCGGATTTAGATACGAATTACATATTGATTGCATATGAATATTTTCCAGTCTTAACTACATATGAACTGGACATTTAAATAAAATCATGAATGCGTTTAATTTAACATGTTATTTTAAACAATCTGCTATATTACAGTATTCATTTCACAGTTTATCTGTCATTACTCATATTTTTGAAATTACACTCAGTTTTTACCGTGGTGAAATCGGATCCTAGATGGCGCTATATGACATTGTCAGCATGAGAGTAGATAGAAAAAGGCCCTAATATTTAGTTATAAAAAATGTATTTTGTGTTTAAACTCGCGATTTTTCAGGAAAGACATTTGTAACTTAAACAGAACATAAACTTAAAAAGAAAAAATACTAAATATAAATACATAAGTAAAAAATAAAGCAAAAAGCGAGACTCGAGCCGAGGACCCGCAACCCATGCTTCGTTCACGATGTTCTGACCACTATATCGCACTGTGCCCCCCCCCTTTCGAAGTGGAAGATGAGTATACTTATTTTATATTTAATTATAAAAAATGTTTTTTTGTGTATAAAATCGTGTTTTTAAGGAAGGACACCTTTATAGATAAACTTAAAAGACAAAACTTTTTCTAAATATAAATTTTGATCTAAATCATTTATATTATATAACAGTTTTAAAATGCAACAGTTTTAAAATGTCCTATTCAAAATAAAAACAAAAGTATTTTAAATTACAATTAAAGTGCATTAATGAAAGCCTTAAAAACTTTTATTAATTCGTTAATAAGCAGATTTTTTACTTCAAAAAAATTAGCTTTTGTTGATAAAAGTATTTGAACATATTGTTCCGTACACTCTTTATTAGGCAGCATTATAACAAAATTAAATTTGTTTAGTTAATGATTAAATAAATTTAATTATAAATTAAATGATTCATTTTAATGTTCTGAAAATATTAAAATAGAGAATTATCATCGTGAACATACTGTAATTCATGAAAAATACATATTATTTAATTGCCTTGGTGATTATGCATTTCGCAAATTAATAATTTATTATTAATTATTATTATTAATAATAAGCAAAGTTTAAATATAAATGATTGTATTAAATACTTTCAAAGCACAGAATTGTAACTATAAGGCAAATGAATTAAAATGGCTTCTCGTATAATATAATTGCAGGGCTCTGTAACTTTTAATTCTTCATTGGAGAGTAATTTTTGGACTTTCTCCGTCAACATAATTTTTAATTAACAAATTTATAGCATTTATTTATTTATTTATCTCAAATAGAAAAATGTTTTACCTAATTAATTTGAATAAAAATATTTTTTTAGTTTCACTCTCTTTTCTCATATATAAGAAATATGCAAAATATTGCAAACGTCACAAAATTTGTGTCTTCACATTTCAGGCTTCATTGAAAGCAAAAAAAAGTTTCGTCTGTTATTAATTAATTGCATCTATTTTGTCTGTCAGTCTGCGAACAAGACATTTAACCAGCTTCGAATATGATGGATGAAATTCAATATGTTGTATTTATCGACTTTTATTAAATTGGAGGCAAAATCTATTCAGTTTGTATATTCACAGCATTAGACGCGATGATTCAAACATGCAATGACTTAGATCTATGACATTTGGTATGGGATTTAATATGATTGTTAACAAAAATTGTAGTTCTGTGTCAGACTTTGGTGTCAGCCAATTGAAAAAGCAACATCTAAAATTCAATTACTCGTTTCTCTACTGTTCTACGGAGAATATAATTCTCATGTTCGGATTGGTTTGGTTTGGTTTGTTTTGGTTTTTTGGCACAGGGGCCATAGATTTGGGCATGCTGCGCCAGATTAGGTAAAATTCTTTCAAGTTAAAATTTCGAAATTCCTTGGTATAGGAAACAATGTGGAATAAAAATTATTAGTAGATAACCTTCAAAAAAGAAAGGACAGTAGACTAAATATGTAAATAAAAACCAATTGATTTTAGAAACGGTAAGAGGTTAACATTAGGAGTTTTTCCAAGTAAAGAAAATAAAACAATATTATTAGATTTAAAAAAATGTAAACGCTGTGCATAAAAATTTGGGCATTCAGAAAATATATGTTGGACGGACATAGTGCAGTTGCACTGAGAACAAACACACTGGAGCTTGTTTTCCTAACAGCAGATGACGATGTGTATATCGAATATGACCCACTCGTAATCTAGTGAGAACTGTATCCGCTTTCCTGTTCATTTGAGAAGGCTAATGTTCGACAGTAGGTTTAACTCCATGAAGCTTGTTTTCGCTTTCAATACTCCATTCTCTTCGCTATTTGTTTAAAAGAAATATTTTTATGTGCTTTTTCAAGTCTGTCAAAGGTGTAGTAGTATTCTTTGCGGCAGTCGCCAATTTGGCAGCCTTGTCTGCTATTTCGTTGCCCACAATCCCAACATGGGATGGTACCCAGCATAATATCACATTAAAATCTCGAGATGCTAGTTTATTTAAAACTCTACAAATGAAAGTTCAAGCACTCACGGTATTAACAGCCTTGCCCACAGTTAACAGATTTTTTTAACATATTTATTTGAGAGTATATGAGAAAATTTCGGAGAGACAACTCTCACTGTTTTTGTATTCCTTTCCATGTTTATAAAGATTTATACAGATACAGTTACAGAATAAAATGACAGCATGACGAATGATTAAACTAGCATTCTTATCAGTGAACATGAAAAATGTACATATATTCTATCTACTTCAAAAATAAGCATAATGAAAACTAAATATTTATATTATTAGAAATTATTTAAATATAAGAATCATATTCCTCACTTTATTTCCACCGAGAAGATCAAAAACTCTTACCTTGTTGCTTCAATGGCCGTTGAAAAATGTTTTGTCCATTGAAAAAAAGCATTTATATGTAATCATCTCACTTCGTATAGCGTGCTTAAAAAAATATTTTATTCTTTGGTAATTTTTGAAAACACAGTTCAGAGTCTGATGTAATAACAGAACTGCCAAGATGTAAAAAAAATGATCGATTGATTCTGTTATATAACCCGGATAGAGAACAAAGGCATTTTAAAATGAGGATATATTATATTCTTTTTTAAAAAAGAAATTTGTTTCTTGAAATAACTGTATTTTATTTAAAATCGAGACTTTTTAAGCTATGAATCATGTTTCAACATAAGATCACGTACAATAATATTAGATTTGTGGTAATTTCTGTTAAATTCATCCATATTTGTGAACCAAAATTATTGAAACACTCAATAAGTTTGCAGAATTTTGGTTAAAATTTAAAGTACTATAAAAATCTATTATCAATTCAATTGTTATCTATCATTTGTTACCTTAATTTCCTTAGCTAAATAAAATTAAGAATTCTATTTTTATTATCATTCCCTTTCACAGTACTTCTTCAAATTAAAATATAAGGTAAGAAAAAAAACCTACACCAGACTGCAACTGCGCATGCGCGGAAGCTGAATTCGGTACTTGAAGGAATCACAGCTCGTTCGAGAAATTATTTTCTTCTCTTTGTAAAGAGGAAGAATCTTCAGAAAGTGAAAAACTTCGAATAGGAACTTTTTCTTCTGTTTCAGATTTTTTATATTCAATTTCTCTAGAAGATTGATAATTTAATGGGAAATTGATACTGTGTTTGGTTATTGATATATTTACTTATTAAAGCAAACCAAAATCGATTAATGATTAAATTTACATAATAAAAAAACGTGGGTCTGCAGCACCTCAGTACATGTGTACGAACACTTCTGATAGTAAATAAAAAAAATTCTTATGCGATGTGACTGGCAATGTGCAAACAAATAAACTCAATTACACACAATATGTATTGAAATTAACATTTTCAATTTGTGAAGCAATGTGTTTGCTGAAAAATATCTTTAAAAATATTTTGTCTTTTTGTAATTTTATATTACTGTGTAGAAATTGCTTATCTGTTTTAAAAAATGATGTCATACCATTTATAAATTTGGTTTAAGTTTTTAAACATATCTACTATTTTGATGAAAAGACTTCATTTCAAATTTCCTTCATCTTGCGTCTTGTTCTTTTGAATTGTTTTAACTGCACACACAGTGGCAGAAAAAAAATGCAGAAATAATAGCAAAATAGTTATTCAGGGCTCAGAGGAGTCTCAAATATGTCAATTCATCAATGATTAAAAATCAATCGCACGCAAAATGTAACTTAATTTTTAATTAATTAAGATTTTAATTAAAAATTAAAAAGATTCGCTACTAGATGCACATTGTATACGTGTGACAAATTTAGTAGCTGAAGATCAAAATGTCTCACCTATAGAAAGCGCACACACCCACATATTCACCTTTAATTAGTATAGATAGAAATATAACTATAATATTCCACATGTGAGGCAACAGAAATATAAAGATATCAATAAACTAAAGGATTTACAAATATCTTTCTTAATTATGATTTCAGAAAGGTTTTAATGAATTTCAAATTTGAAATAAAGACAGCCTTTTCTAATTCAAAATTAACTGCCAATCAACGTCAAAACACAAGAATTAAAAATTTCATTGACAACTACTTATAAAAGACCAAGCTTAGAAAGAGTTATCGAGTGATTCTGACAAGTTAAGAAAGAACGTCAACCACAAACCGCTCTCTGAAAGATGATTCTCCATCGCTGTTGACTTATTGTCAAAAGATGTTTCGCTCGTTGAAATAGAGCTACAAAGCAGCAACGTCTGATTACAGGGGTTTGGAGAAGTATCATTGAATGATGGAGGCACGGAATGCAGCATCGACAGATTCTAATGGTATCCAATAAAAGTATTTTGAAGTTAGAAAGGGAATTGGAAACTCCGAGGAATTTTATCTTGGAAACAATGTAGGGGAAAAGAGAGAATGCGAGTGAAGTTGTATCGGATAAATGAATCGGATTTGTATTCGAAATGAATCAAACTGTATAGGAATTTCGGAATTCTTCGCTAAATTTGTCAGACGATTTAACAGTTGAAAGAATGTAAAAGGAAATGAAATGATCAATGAATATTATTGGTTTGACTTGCTCTTGATAAAAGTTATGCCTCATATTTCAATAAAAGTGACTTTTATATCAAATTAGCCGGCTTTAGAGACTAGCTATTTTACCAGATATAGTATTGAGTTTCATTTCACTTAAATATATCCTACATAATTTTATGGTCATAATTGAATGGACAAAATATTTTAATTCTTTATTCACAAAAATTCTTAAAACATTTTATGATTTTAGATATATTTTAAATATTTAATTCGTGCAAGTAAGCAGCCCATAATTTTTATTATAAGTCATCAATAAGGTCATTAATTATATGGAAAATAATCTAGGACTTCAAAGTTCTGTGATGACGCTTTATAAGCCGGATAACAGCTACGAGACATGAGAAGTTTCTTTTGTCTTGTGGTCATGTTACTCGGCTACTAACCCAAAGGTTGCGAGTTCGGTCCTCGCTTATCGCCAACAGCAACATTGGTGACCCGGTGACGTGATACGCAAAAAAAAAAAAAAAAAAAAAAAAAAAAAAAAAAAAACCTTCATGCAATTGTTGTAGCGCCCTCTACCAGAAATAAATAAAATTTTTAAAAAATGAAGCTAATAAATAATCAGCCAAAAAAAAAATGAAGCTGATAAATAATCAGCCAAAAAAATGAAGCTGATATATAATCAACCAATAAGAAAAAAAATGTAGCTGATAAATAATCAGCCAATAATAATAAAACAAATGGATAAGGCGCAACAGCAAATATATCACCACTTATAACAGCAAAAACAGGACAAAATATCGTTCGTCTCACCTCCGACGCACTGGAGGGGGAGTAATGTGATGACGCTTTATAAGCCGGATAACAGCTACGAGACATGAGAAAATTTCTTTTGTCTTGTGGTCATGTTACTCGGCTACGAACCCAAAGGTTGCGAGTTCGGTCCTCGCTTATCGCCAACAGCAACATTTCCGATAGGAATTTACGGAAGCACTATTTTTATATCAATATTATACAGTGTGGTAATATTTGAAATTTCAGTGGTAATTCGAAAGATACAAAAAGTGGAACAATAGTTTTATTAAATAATTATCTGATAATATAAGACATAAAAGAAACCATAGAGAAATTATAATTTTTCAAATGCAAAACAAATGAGTATTTTATGTACGCAAGCACCTACATGATTTATAATCTTCTAAGTATCTATCTTGGCCTTGTGTCATTTTACATACTTGTCTCTACCAAGCTTCCAAATATAAATAAATTAGTTCTGTCATCCAATATTTGAAAAATGAGCTTCCTAGAGGTGCATTTCTGAATCCCAATAGGTTTCAAAGCATTAATATTAATATAGTAACAAGAGAAAACAGACAAGACTTAATACGCGAATGGACCAAGTATTGAGTAATCCGCAAATAAAGAGTTAAACACCAAATTGTAACAGACATTAAAGCCGTGTTATTTTAATAGTTTTGCATTTTATCTGTTTATTGTGCACATAAACATTCAGTACTTGTAACACCAAATTTCGTTCGGCATTATTTTTTTTTTTTGTAAAGTCATAAATAAAATCCTATCTTATGGCTTGTTTAAAATCACAAGCGAAATCTAATTGAATTGCAAACGTGGAATCGAACATGGGAAAAAATGCATGGGAGTTCGAAATCCTAATTACTATTCCATCTCTAATATGTTTATGTAGGCCATGTATAGCCGCATGTCACTATTTATAAAAAAAAATTCGTAAAATCGCATTTTTTTAGAAAAAATGGCTATATAGATCAATTTAAAAAGCAAAACCTTATCTAAATAAAAAATGTGATCCAAATCTTTAGAATCGCTTCCGAGATGCACGAAATAAATTATATATATATTAAAATAAATTACATATACACATATTATATATATATATATATATATATATATATATATATATATATATATATAATATATATATATATATATATATATATATATATATAATATATATATATATATATATATATATATATATATATATATATATATATATATATATATTGTAGAATTGCTCGTTTAAAGTTATAAGATATAAACATCATAATGGCTTCGAGTTCTATGGCATCATAGTGATCATCAAAAATTTAAATACCTGTGTAAAGTATTTCCAACTATACGTATTCATTTGCTATAATATAATTTCACCTTTGTGATTCCTCATGTTACCTGTGCAAAAAATAACCAAGCAAGTCTACTCCACCCAAGCAAGTCTATTCATAAGGCATCCGAATTTAATTTGAATGACCGGACCACAACAACAGCACTGACGGGAACTATGGCTGAGCCCTAAGGTTATCACCGGATACGGCACAACCCTTCCCGTGGGAAGCACGTCCCGTCATCGTTAGGAGGTCGCTGAACCGCACCATTTCTATACAGACTCGGGTGGAAAGAACCAACCAACATGTTGGAAACTTCTCATACTCATATATGAAGTCCCCCCCCGGTAGGAGTCTTTTTTAGATGATAAGTAGAATCTTCTTCCTAAGCTCTCAACAATCGTAAAAAATCAAGAATTAAATGTTTGATGAAAAAAACGACTTTAATTTCATACTAACAATTAAATATATTGGCGAGTCGTGCAAAAAAAATATTTTTTAAACATTGGAAATTTATTTTTAACTCTTCTTTTTAGAAATAAAAACTGAAAACTATTCAGTACTAAAAGTCCAACTCTAGAATATGTCTTGAGAAAAAGAGATGAACAGAATTTTATCATTTTTACCATACAAAATGTTTAATTTCTTTCAAAGAATTACATGTGAAAATTTTAATTGGAAACTTTTTTTAATTTGGAAGTTTTTAAATAAATTTGTTTAAAATTATATTCCAAAGCATGTTTTAATACAATTTTTATAATCTCTTATTACACACTGGTCTAGTGGATAAAAAAAATATATATACCTTAAATAATTCATTCATTAAGATATATTTTGCTTTGGTGTTAAAAAAAATTGATTACTAAACTCGAATCGAAAAGTTTTTCAAAATGCAAATGAAAGGTATTCTTACATTTAAATAATGAGTGAATTAAAAGTCTAAGACTGACAGAATAAAATACCAAACTAGAAAAGAATAATTGTATAATTTTAACGAATTCAGATAAAACGTGAACCATAAATATTTCCTGAAACATTTTTCTCCATTGCGGCTATATCGTTCTCTGCTGATATTTAGTATAAAACTCTAACTGTAAAGCAAAATCATCTTGTTGCTTTGTATTGGCGCATTTTATTTGGAATAACGGAGATTTTGAAAACGATATTGATGGATGCGAAAGTCATTTGAGAAGATAGAAAATATTCAAAAGCTATAAAAAGGAATTTGAAACCAAGTAAGTGAAATTTTGTGTGAAATGATGGAAAGGATAAAAGAGAAAAAGAAATAGAAAATGGACAAGGTTGTGTTAGATCTTCAAGCATGAGGAACTTTACTGGATGAGGAACCTGTCAATGGAATATTCTAATAAAACGATTTGTGCACTAAAAGAAATCTTAACTGTATTTTATTGGAATTATGCTCCAATTTGAAATGGTAATATATTTTGTATTAAACAAAAGAGTTATATTTAATTCCAGAGTGAGTTTTAATTAGTCAGTAACTTTGAAATGGAATAACATTTGAATTGATGCAGATAGCACTAAAAACTTTTGTATAGAAAAGAACGTGTAAAAGATAATTAAAGGATAACGTTTTCACTGTAAGAACCATCAAACACAATAATGCAACTACCGTAAAATATTGCCAAATATAAATTCAAGTTTTTTTTTATGCTTTCAAATGAGATGGTTAAGGCAACTGTGAGATCAATAAAATTTTTCAGCTTTTTTTTCATAAATTGACCACAAAATGGAAAATCACAGGGATTAATATCTGGTAAATAAGCTGATTAAATCTATTTTAAATAAAATCTTTGTTCTGACAGGTGATACTTCGTTTCTCGAACTCACCATTAATGACTTAGGTTGATTTTTGAATATTAACTACATTTCTGTAAAAATAATGTTGTATTCTTTCTATGTAAGAACCAATATTTAGGATATAAAATCCTGTCTTCTTTTAAATCTGTTAATTTTGGAAGAAATTTTTAGAAATAATTAAAGTGAATCAACCTACTTTTTTATGGCCTCTCTCGTTTCACATTTTTGTAACAATATGTAGTGAATTTCTGGGAAATTATTTCAAGACTACACAATATATTGAAAATATTTTATGATTTTTATGAAGATTTGTGTTATTTATAATTCATTGCTTTTCGAAAGCAGCGACTATTATTTAAACAAAAATCCATTATGAAACGAAGATCTTCCTTTTATACATATCATGCCTTTCATATACCATAGCAAAATACGATATCATCAACTTGTATCAATCTAGTGCGATATTTCACCTTTCCGAAATGGGAAGAAAAATTAAGATATTATGCATAAGTAATTTTCTAAGCTATATTATTGACCTGGGATTTCCTTTATGTAATAAAATGTTGGAAAACTAGTTGCAGTATCTGAATAGCTTATTAAGCTAATTGGAAAGGACTGGGATGCTCAAATCATAAAAGTCCCTTGATCAAAAATCAACTAATAATAATTCAGAATTGAATATTTCGTTTGAAAATTATTTGATATGATGAATAAAAGTGCATCAATAAAATTTGTTGAATGTTATCCCAAATGTCTTTTGAAACTTTTTTAACAACTAACATCGTTAACCTTAAATGTAATGCTCCTTCAAAATATAAAAAGGAGCTCTTCAACTACATCAGAATGAAATGATCCAAAATAATGTATCAATAATTAATTAAAATTATGTTCTTATAATAAAATTCTGAAAAGGTGCTCTTCACCAAGATTGAAATGAATTCTTATCTTTGTGCCATGATTCAAAGAGCAATTACCCTAATTTCAGGGCAACCGGTGGTAATTCTTGAAATTCAATAATTTTAGGTAAAAATTCCTGAATGCTCCATTATCATAAATTAAATTATCGCATGATAGTATTTATAAGAAATATGATAATGCTTATAGAAGGAAGGCAATAATTATTAGAAGAAAATAAAATCATACCGAAAGAGAATTCTACAAGTATAAAAAAAGAAATTATAAATTTGTAGCAGCTGCATTATACTCTATCTTCTCTTTTGGATAATAGATGGCGATGCTTGATTAGGTAAGTATCCCATAGTGCATTGCGATTTAAATATAATGAAATGATGTTCTATTAAGGAGTGCGCGCCTTAATGTCTTGTCTTGTATTTCGTGTTTGTGTTTGTTTTGTGTGAAATGTGATCATTAAAGAAATGTTCCCGAAAACATACGTCCTCTTGCTTCCACTGCAAGGATCATAATGATCTTCATTCCATCTCAAATTTATTTTTTTAAAAATAACTAACGAATTCAGAAGTTGCAGAAAAAAAGAGAATCATAGAAGTATTTAAAATGTTAATATGCTCGGAAAAGTAAATACTAGACACAATATCAAATACCGCAAATGATGCAATTGTATTAAGGAC
Source organism: Argiope bruennichi (assembly GCF_947563725.1). Lineage (NCBI taxonomy): Eukaryota > Metazoa > Arthropoda > Arachnida > Araneae > Araneidae > Argiope > Argiope bruennichi. The sequence goes on from NC_079156.1 coordinate 73,621,580, forward strand.
TTGTTTGTTTAATTTTAGACCCCGACAACATTACGAGGCCTAAGACCATATTGGTGGAAAAGTTCAGAGACCAAACTTATAGCTCGTTTACATGCGCTTCACCTTCTCTTGGTTACTGAAGCACTTTAGTAACTGCAGAAGGTTGGGAAGCAAATGAGAGAATACAGTCGTTCTCTTGCTTTTATTATAGAGAGACATCAGAGAGTTTTTAGAGATATCGGAGCCTTTGACACTTTCTCTTGATGCCAAGTATTTACATCGAAACATTAAAAACTATACAAAATCTCCAAAACAAGAAACCAGGATAGGGAAGATCAGCTAGATTTCGTCATATGACGCAAACCGCAACGACTTAGATAATTAAAATTTGATATGCAATCTTGTAGCAAAAACTCTTGATCTTTGTCAGATTTTTGCATTCAGTTGGTGGATTTTTTTTGTTTGTTTTAGTTATATTAACGTTCCGTTTTTAAAGCAGCTATATTTTGGGGCTAAACTCGTAATTTTGAAACGCGGTCAGATAACGTGGAAGACATCTGAGCTGCACTCTTCTCTCCAAGCCTTCTCACTACATCAACGGGACGACATTAGGTCCCAACGGATTTAACGTGCATCAGTCCCTTTTACACGATGATCCTTCGGTGGAATCGATTTTCGAACCTCAAACCCTCCAGACCCAAGGCCGAGTCCTTCCCACCAAACCACCACAGTTTCTCTCAGAAGGCGGAAAAGAAGGTTTCTAAAACTTGTACGCTATTTTATTCATTATATGATGTAGCACAAAAGGTGCTAAATTGTGCTACATTACGCGAAAGTCAGGAATGAAGATACATTCAAGGCTGGAAACTGTCATGACCTTCTAGGGCTTGCTGCATCCTTTTTTACATTACCCCCAATCCCATTGTATGCTCCGTGGAATGCAAAGGAGTACAGAAAAAGATTATTTGAGTGCACGGGAAAGATGCGGGGAGAATGTTTTTGCGAGTTTATATTAAATGCATCAAAGTCTCACTCGCAAAAATGTGTCTCAAGTTAAAATATGCACTTTTAATAAAATGCCTCTGAATGCTAAAATATTTGACGCCATTTTTTCTTAAAAGTTTTTAATGTTCATTTCATTAGTTTCCCTATAATTTTATATTACAGAAAAATATTAAAATTTTTATCTTTAATGTCTTATTTAAGGTAGGCGAAATGATAAAAATTTATTAATATTCTTAGTGTTTCAACCGGTTTCTTTATAAAAACATTAAAATTGTGTTTCTAAGTCTGTATTTTGGGAAGTTACATTGACTTTTCTGTTTACATTTTAATCCTGCTTTCTCAAATTCTAATCTTTGGTAGAATTTTCTAACAAAAAACCTAATAAAATAAAATCTAATGCATATTTTTGTTCAAATTCGGTATGATAATTTCTCAATATGTACTACAGTTCTTGAACTACAGAATAAGTAATTTATTCATTTAGAAATATTTTATAGTTGTCTAGGTGCTTCATAATGTCCAGTCAAACACAACACAGTCAAAATCCAATATTTAAATAACGGATAAAAATAGGCTTATTTTTTAGTTCAAGAACTATACAATATATTTCTTAAGCTATCTGCAAACTTTTAAACAAATCATTTGATAAACATCTAAACTAGAAGAGTTTTGTTTTATACATCTTTTTAGCCAATAAAAAAAAAACGTCCGTTTTTCCAAAAACTTTTTAAAATATGGCATTTAATTGGTATATTTTAATTTCAAACATGTTTTTTTATATTTATCTTTCTGATACAGATATTCAAAAATATAGCTATTTTCGTGCGTTTTTCAAAAATTCATCCCAAACATAGCCGCATATTAAAAATTCACAAATTCTATTCATTTAATACAAGTATTTCTTAATAAGATGCATTTTCACAAAGATATCTTAACTCTATGAAAGACTAAAAATCCAATTATATTTCATATAAATAAAACAAGATTAAAGTAAATTCTCCTTTGTAGTAAAAAAGAAAATGTTCCTAAAAGCAAATCTACACTGAATGCAAAAGACAGCCTTGTTTTAAAATTCAACAAAAGATTAAATTCTGCCATATACGAAAGATTGACAGCAATGTGTGCTTAGCTAAGAAATGTTGTTTTTAAGAAAAATTTTCCCACAAAAAAAAACTATTTTTGAATATTAAGAATGCCATTCCATTTCAAAAATCCTTCCTTTGGATTTTACATAAACGTCACTTTAGATGGAACAAAATCCAAAACAAGATATAAGGAAGTGAAAAATTGAAGGAAGAATGAATATATGCAGACGATTTTGAGGTCTGCCAGAATTCTTTATCTTCGAAAATCCGCTTAGTTTAAGTTTCTGTATTCAGTGAAGATATTTTTGAATTTTTCTTGCAAAATATATGTATGCTTTTTCAGAAATATTTTGGCAACGATTTAAACCCTTGTATTTAAAAGTTAATGAATTCCTTTCGCAGGTTTTAATTCTTTTTTGGAAGCAAACGTTCTTTAAAGAAAAGTATTTCATAATAGTATTTTAAAAAGAGTACTCAAATAAACTCATATTTGAAATTGCTTTATCAAGTATTTAATATAGTAAATACAAATGTTTATATCATTTTCGTTCTTTAATATAAATATCTTCAATTTAAGCTTAATATTTATTTTTGAGGATTTTAACAATATTATAGACTGAAACAGAGCTTTATTGTTCCATTCTCTTTTTCAATTCCTACTATTAGCTCACACTCTCTATATATATATATCTTGTTCAAATTTTCAATCGTTAAAAAAATACTTTTTATTCATCCACTCAAGTTCAAATATTTTTTTTTAAACTTGTAGTGGATGACACTTGATGTTAATACAGTTTTTTTTTTCAAATATTAATTAAATTTGTCTAGTAATTTCTATTTGGTCGCCAAAGTCACCAGATCCGTCGCCATGTCGCCAAATGGTCGTCAAGTTTGCCACCAAGATCTATTTTGCCACTTAATATTGTAATTCTGTCATATGTATATACATATTTATATTAATTGTACTTATTTAATAAAAAGTAACTAAAATAACAAAAAAATTGTTGAACTAAGTAGAAATTGACTTAATTTCTTTTATATATATATTACTTTTTTGTCTCCATTTCTATTGGAAATTATTTGTAATTGTATGTCTTGGTCTTACCCAGTCAAATATAAATTTAACCCCATTAATTTTTACTAATCCATTAATATCTACAAATCAAACAAATAACCATCATACTTTTTTTAATTCTTTTAAAAATCAGATTTAAAACATTTAAAATATTCTTAACTGATAAAAAAACAAAAAATTTTATCAACATATTATTTTTATAGGGTTTTATAAAATATAAATTCAAATACAATTTCATGAATCACCAAGAATATTTTTTTAATAATTAAAATGGACTGCATGGCTTTTTAAAACATGCACTTTATGATGGAATTAACTAGTATATACTTGGTTGAAACTGCGACAATGTTTACGAAAAAATTAACAATTCAAACAAGCAATCGGAGAAACTCAAAAGAATTTTCAAGAAAAAAGCAAACTTTTGTAATAAATAAAAAAAGTATTTCTATATAAAAGGAAACATGATTAAACGTATAAAACAACGAACACATTTCCGCCATATGTTTAACAGTTAAAAAATATAGGATTAAAAAATTTGATGGTTCAATGTTCAATATGATTTTGAAATATATATTTCAGGAATTATATCCAAAATAATTATAAAAGTTTGAAAATGTTATAACAAATGTTTCAAAGTAATTAAACCATATTATTAAAAAAACTGCTTTATTGATAGAATTTGTACATTTCACAGCGAAATCCAAACAGACTTTTATTTTTATTGATTGGTCGTTTTGATAAAATATTTATAAACACGCTCAGAATGACATCTGAGTGGAATAAAAATAAAGTCCATGAAAGCCAATTGATTATGAATATTTTATAAGTATTCCAGCAGCATTCCATGACTGGTACAGACATGCATTCTTGATGAATTTCGTTTTTTATTCTTTCCTTCTATTCGCTGAAAGCTGTCGTGACACATGAGAGACAGGGAACACAAACTCTCATGGAAATTACCCACATTTATTCCATAGTTTCATTATCCTACTGTTATCATTTAGTAACATATTTTTAATAACCACCACGCCCTGTACATTTATGAAATTGCCTTAAGTGATACGTTCATAATGGGCAATCTTCAGCAAAAAACCCTTATGCTTTAACAGGATGAGTTATAGATTTTCGGTTATTGAAAAGGACAAATCAATAGATAAACAAAAAAGATGATCCTTACTTTTGAATAAGTAATTATAATGAGATAGTTGGTCATTTTAAATAACTTTTAGTTCTTAATGCAAGCATAATAATTGTTCAATGATGATATCTATATATTTAAAACTAGCCTAAATATATTATATATGTAATGATATTTTAACTCTAATTTCAATTTAATTAATGTCCAAGGTTTTATCTTAATTTAGCCCCTAGTAACTTCATTCTAAAATATTCTCTTATTTCGTCATCCAATTCCACTTTCTCTACTTAATTCAAGAGAGCTTTTTAAAATTGCTGAACCGGCTAAAAGCCTAACTTTCCCACACTCCGAGTGAAAGGACGAAATACCGCTGACGAGACAAATTCTTTTTAAAAAGATGCCTGTGTTTCCCTTATTTGCATGTAGCAAAAATCCCTATCGAAATCTCATTATATATTAGCACTATGAAGAAATATTTTCCCAATCTTTGTCGTTTTGTGTGTTGCTCGTCGCTTCTGCTGTACATAATGCATGCTTCTCCTATATGAAATAAAACGACGTCCCAAAATCGAAAGTCTCTTCACAGTTCTTCGAAACTGCATTCTGCTTCACATAAAATAATGCTTACATATTATATAATGTTTTAAAAGTCTTTGCACCGTTTATTCTGATAAGCCTAATTTTCAATTTAGATCATAATACGTCAGTTATATCACAGGCAAGAGTAGCAGTGTTTAAAAGTGGATAGATTGTAAAAATTGTTTAGTTCTGTAATCAAACATTTATTATAAAAGCAAAAGAATTTCAAACATTTTATTATAAACTTTTTATTATAAATTCAAATATTATTATTTTATTATAAACGTTTTATTATGAATTCAATATATTTTATTGTTTATTATAATATGGCTATTACTAAAACCTACTCAATAGGAAAAAATAAACCGAATCTTCATTCTTTTTTTATCAACAAGAATAAAATATTAGTAGGATTAAACATTAGTAGCAACAACGAACAATTTGAGTTTGTCTTCAACAATGAAATAGGTTGTAGCAAAATATGCTGAAACTTAGTGTTATTATTAAAAAAAAAACTACCCGGCTTTAATATTAATTGATTCGCCAGAATTAATAACCATAAAAAATTTCTATCGAATTTTTATGCAACTTGATCGTAACGGTCTCCCCAGCAAAATAGTGAATGCTTCATATTTAGACATACAATAATTTATATAAATTTACACTGTTTTTCTTCATTGCACTTTCCAATCTATATCTTTATATATCCAGTTATAATTGAGAAAAAGTTTAGAAATCAGAATGCTAAATTTCATAATTTTTTTTACTTGTAACTCTAAAAACAGAAAAGACTTATCAAAAAGTTTGTTTGTAATGTAACTGAAGATATGAATTGATCTCCTAAAATTGATAAGTTCTAAAATTGGCAATGAATTCTACTTAAAGAACTAACGTATCTGAATGTGTGTGTAAATTTAGATAGTAAATAAACTGTTCCTCGTACTACTTGAATTTGTAAAGCAGATATTTCTTTATTTTAGATTTATATACATTAACATAAAATACAATTAAATTTAATACAATATGCTATTTTCTGTTATGATGTATGAAAATCTAACGAAACAGGCACGTGTTCTTTGAGAATTGAACTGAATTTCTTGAAACAAACAATTTATAAGAAGAAAATTATCACTTTCCTCTATAGCAATGAAGAGACTTTTTCACTGGGAAAGAAATGTTTAAAATAACCAACCGTAATATTTTTGGTATCAAAATATTATTTTTAAGACCAATATAAACCATTTGAAAATTCATCATTAAAATTTAATTCAAAAGCAGTATGCAGATTTCTGCCTTTCTCAAAATATATTTGTATAATCTGTCAGATACTTTTATAGAAGAATGAAGAATATTTCATATTGCGAATTTTTTTGGAACATTATTTTTCGAATCACTTGTAATTATCCATATTAAGATGATGAAAAAGTTGCTTTTATGTCTCCGATAGACCATTAGACAATATACAATTGGTGTCTTCAACATTCTATCTAACCTTTAGTGACTTTACTAAATATGACTTCAGATTTAGGCCTTCTCACAACTTTAAAATGGTCACCGGATAGGCCACAGAAATCGTCGTTAATATATTAAATTATGTATGACCTTACTAAACAGGTGATTTCTTCTATTGTCTAGAAATGCTGTAAATATTCATTGCTAACTTTGTATCTTGTTCTTGAATTTTTCATTTTATTTATATTTGTCAGTTACTGTGATGATACCAGTTTTTCTTTCATTCCTAAAGTCAGGCGATCACTCCATACAATTTCTGAATAACAATCAGTGCTCTTTCAGTTTTCATTAAATGTATTTTTTACGTTCTTCATTCCACGGTCCTAATCGTAACTTGGATTCAGAGTTTCGCATATCTTCAATATCATCAGTGGATGCATCACAGGAATCGTTGTCAATACATCAGATCTTATATGACATTTCAATGCCAGAAATCGCTCCCTTTGTCTAAAAATGCTGTTAGTCTTCATCTCTAACTTTGCATCCCGTTGAACTTTTCACTTGCTTTACATTTGCCAATTATTCTGTTCTGACGATTCTTAATTTTCTTTGATTCCTAAAGTCAGGCGATCACTCCATACAATTTCTGAATGAACAATCAGTGCTCTTTCAGTTTTCATAAAATGTATTTTTTAAGTTCTTCATTCCATGGTCCGAGTCGTGAATCAGAGTCAGAGCTTCGCACATCTTCAATATCATCAGTGGATGCATCACAGGAATCGTTGTCGATATAGTAGATTGTATATGGCATTTCAATACATGGAATTTCTCTCTTTGTCTAGAAATGTTGTAAATGTCCATCTTCGCCGCATTCAAGAACTTTTCACATTTATAATTTCAAATTAATCTGATGATTCCTATTTGTCTTTGATTCTAAGGTCAGGAGATCATTCCATAACATTTCTGAATGAACAATTCATACATCGTTCAACTTTCATAAAATGTAATTTTTCAAGTTCCTCATTCAGGATCCAAGTATTGACTCAGATTCAGAGCCTCTCCTATTTTCAGTATCATCAGTAGATCAATCACAGGCATCGCTGTCGATATATCAGATTGTAATAAACTTTTAATGCAGTGGTATTTCTACCTTTGTCTAAAAATGCTGTTAGAAATTATCTTACAACTTTACATCTCATTGTAGGGCATTTCACATTATTTCTAATTCTCAATTATTCTAACGCTTCCTATTTGTCTTTGATTTCTAAGGTCAGGTGCACACTCCATACTATTTCTGAATGAATAATCGATACATCTTTCAATTATATTTTCTCCATTCGATGAGTCTAATCGTGACTTCAGTTTTTTGTAACTTCGTCAACGAACTCATTGTAGAAATCATCTTTAGCGTACGTATAGTTGTATATCTCTTTATATTGAAAGATTTCGTTTTCCATTCGTTTAGAAAACCTTTAAAATTCATTTCCACATTTGAATCTCATTGCAAGGATTTTTTAAATTATTTAAATTCCTCAGTCATTAAAATAGCGTCACTTTGACTTTGACTCCTAGGACCAGAAACATTTCCCATATCTTTTCAATATAAAAATCTGGTACATCGTGCAGTTGTTGCTTTTTTTACATTCTTTTTCAAGTTCTTTAAATGATAATTCTAATCAGATTTTAGGGCATTTTGAAGGTAGTCGGCGGACGGACCACACAAATAACCGGCGACACATCAGAATTTATGAGGCTTTTCTATACAGAATATGTCTTCTTTCGTCTTGAAATGTTGTTAATGTTCACTTGCAACTTTATATCTCAATGCACGGATTTTCATAATAGTTGTATTTGCCAATTGTTCTGATAATGAAATTCTTTGATTTCTATAGTTGGGTACAATCTTCATTCCGCTTCAGAATCAATAATCAGTGGTATATTGTTCAGTTTTCAAGGAATAATTTTTGTGACATTCCTCATTTGATTATTCTATTCTCCAATCCGGATGCCAGAATGTTTCGAGGATCTTCTACGATTGGAACTAATCTTTAAGACATCTGATTAGATATGACTGTCCAGTGCTAAGACTTCTTATTTTGTATAGAATATTTTTCAGTGTCTAACATCTTTAACTATCTTTAAATTGTATTGAAGGAATTTTAAATTATTCAAAGTCTTCTGTTATAAGAAACCGAATGCCAATTCTGTTTTGCATTTAAAGACAAACATTCTCCAAACCATTTCATAATGTAGAATTAGCTAATCGTCCCGTTTTTTGTACAATATGTTTATTATTCTTCTTTCAGTGATTTATGTCTAGACTTCAGATTCAGATTAAAGGATATTTTGAGAGATATCAACAAATAGACCACAGGAAACATCTGCGACACAAATTTGTATTGGACTTTTCAATGCTGAGGAATTTGTTTCGTTCAGAAATATTGTTAATATCTCTGAAAAGATTTTCAGATTATTTAAATTTGCCTATTATTTCGATGATGCCAATTCATCTTTGAGTCCTATAGGCAGGCACATTATTCATTTCTGCTTCAGAATCAATAATAAGAGTAAAGGTTTGGTTTCTTTTTGCATTCGCGGAATCTTTGACATTCTTCATTTGGTGATTCTCATCTCAACATCACAGTTTGGCGTTTCTGAAGACAGGCAATGGATACACAGGAATCATCTTGATATATCGGATTGTATATGAATTTCCACTGAGGAGAATTTCTTATTTTATCCAGATTTTTTTTTAAATATTTTCACAGCTTTTAAATTCCAAATGGAGAAATGTTAAAAATATTTATATTGATACCTTATTGCATCGACACTCATTTCATTTTGATTCCTAATTTCATGCACATTGTCCATATTACTTCAGAATGCACAATTCATTTTTTTTCTCCTTTTTGCTTTTTTCAATCTTTTTGAAGTTTCTTATTAGATATTTTAAGCGATGATATCAAATTCATAACCTAAAATATTTTAAAGATCATTGGCAAATAGACCTCATGGATTAATGTTGACATATCAAATTGTAATTGATTTTTCAATGCAGAATATATTACTTTTTGTCCAGAAAACGTTTTTAATATTGATCTTTATGTTTGAATGTCATGACAGAGATTTTTAAATTGTTTGTATTCGCTCCTTATTGGGATGACGCCAAGTTGGCCTCAATTCCTAGGGCCAAGCACATTTTCCAAACCATTTCTGAATATACAATTGGCGCGGCATTCAGTTTGTTATTTGATGATTCCAGTTGTGCCTTCAAATTTAGAGCTTGACAGATTTTCATTACCATCAGTGACTGGACAGTGGGAATCTTAGTTGAGTCATGCAGTATTGTATGCTTATTCATTTCAAAGAGTCTCTTGTTTCGTTCAACATATTTACCAGTATCCAAGTCCGCCTTTAAGTCGAGAGCAAGACATATTTTCCATACCATAAATGATCTTACTTTAGGAGTCGGATAATTTTCCCTGAATACTTTTTTTTCGATAATTACGGGCTTTCTGTTTGCTTTTTCAATGGTGTTATTCAAGGTGATAATTTTCAAAAGTTCCATAAGTGCCACCAACACGAATATTTCAAATAATAAAGGCAAGTAGCCTGTCAAAGCGCTTTTAGAGACGCAATAAAACACATAGAGACAAATCTCTGAAATCCAAAACATAGCTGTAGCTACTTAAAAATCTTTAAATTATAAAATCGCACAAACTCACTGTTTGCAAAATACTGAATGATTCTTAACAAAAACCGAAAGATAATTGTTTCATTTTCTCGTTGATTGTTGCATCGGGTAATAACACATAATTGTTTTAAATATAATATTAACAATGTAATCATTGTAATTTTAGCAATATGAAATGTAATTGTTATTTAGATTCTGTTACTGAAGTAATAATTAAAGAATTCAACAGAGAAAAGTTGAATATTGAAATTTTTTATATATCCCATCAATAAAAACCTTTTAAGGAATTCAATAACTAACTTGGCTGTGATATCTAAAATTATTTTTCGAGTTAAAAAAGAGGGTTATTAAAATTGTATATAGTTTATTAAAATGCAATATAGAGTTTTGGCATATTAAATGCTAAAATTCTCATTATAAAGCATCAAATTGAATAGGTTAAATTTCGAATTTTAATTAGAATCTATTTTAAACTCTTATCATTTCGTTTTATTTAAAAATATACATATTGGGATATAGCAGTACCAAACTTTCAAAAATCTTGAAAAATTCTAAAAGTATTTGAACTTGTCTATTAAATAAGTAATAGTTGAAATAAAAACTTACTTTCATATTTAATTATTGCTTATTATTTGTTCATATAATGTTGTTTCAAAAATTCAAGTATATTTAATGAACACGAGCAATAATGCTAATATTCCAAAAATTAAGAGAGAATTTTTTTTAAATCATTGCTTCTAAAATGCATAATATTATCTAGATTCGAAAACAATCGTTTTCCAATCTCTGAAATATTTTACATTCCTAAAGAAGATTATAATCAGTCAAAAGATGATTGCACCAAAAGCTAAGAAAAATATTGTAATTTATTTCAGTTCATTTAAGTGGAAAATATGCTGTTCCTTGAAGAAACTCGCCGTATTATAAAATAGAAATATATTTGACTTTTTATATAATAGCTATAAAATTATCAACTATTTCTTTTATAAACACATTTTGTTCAATATGCTATATTATCTTCATTGTTTCTGACTACAAATCATTTCCGAAGATTTGGTTTTCATTTTTAATAATAAACATTTTTTAAATCACACTTTAAAAAGAGTTTAAGTTAATTAAATATTTTAAAAAATTGTAAAAACAGAATTGATATCATTGAAAATATTTTATTTTTATTTTAAAATAATGTAAAAATTATTTTTGTGTTATGATAAGTCGGAAATAATCAAGAGAAAATGCTCATTTCTCGCTAAATATTTAATTATTTAAAATTTCAAAAAATCACTTTTAGATTAAAGATGTCACCTTCCAAATTATATCTATGCAAAATATGGTAACTGTAAATCTAACAATCTTTCCTGTAGAGCGCCAACACACATATCACAGTCAGACACACGCACATTATTCTTGTATTGAAAAGCTTTTTGGGAAGATGTCTGTATCACTGAAAACATGTTTTTCCAATTATAAGCTGAAGCAAAAATTCTTTTCATTTGCAACATTTTCCGAAACTATCAAGGAAAACATAAAACTTCGATTCATTATTAATAAAATATCAAGAAATTTATCCGAGGAGTAGATTTCCATTTTTAAAAATATATCTGTGTAAAAATTGGTATTTTTAGATTAAATGAACTGTACTATGAATAGTATCATGGGAGAATCTAATATGGAAGAAATAATAATGTTATATCTGTTAGAAAAATGTAATAGGTATATACATATTATAATCATAATAATAACGTATCACAAAAGAATTTTATTTTTAAAAAGATGATAATACTGTTTATCATGAACTAATTAATATGGGCGAAATAATAATATTGTGTCTTAAAGACGAATTTATTATGCTGAAAAGTATCCATACAATATAGCAATTAATTACACAAATCTAATTGCTAATAATTTTACTGTTAAAGAAATGTCAACGATATTTTTTAATATTTTGTACTGAAATACAAATTGATTTTCTTTGCTTCATCAGATATTTAATCATGTGATACGCTTCCTTTATTGAAAGCTAACGAAGATTCTATTTATTATCTGCGCAATTTACATTTGGATATATGACAGTGAAGTTCGAATACCGCGAAAGACAACATGCAGTTAGAAAATAAATTACCGTCATTCTTTTAAAGGCTGTATGATTATACGGGGATTGACTTTATTTGGAAAGATCATGAGAACATTAAAAAGAATAGGTGTATGTCGATTTAAAATAACAAGCTTTTATATTTATTACAATTTGATTTTTAAAATACTTTGTTCAGGAGCCCATGAACAAACGATGCACGAGAGATTTATATGGAATAAAATAATAAATGTTAAATTTTCCCACTGAACCAACTAGCCTCCAAAGGCGGCTAGTAATATTTATCATAAACGAACTAAATTTGCCAAAAAAGATAAGAATAATATCATATATTTTAAATAAATTTAATTTATGAAAATATAATAGTGCTGTGTACCGGGGGGAAATCTAATATGGAAGAAATAATGATGATATATCTCTTAGACGAATTTAATAAGTAAACATATAATAATAATATATCACAAATGCAACTCATATTCAAAGAGATACTAATACTGTTTATATCATGGACGAATTTAATATGTAAGAAATAATAATAATGTGTCTTACAAACGAATTTATTATCTAAAAAAAGTATTCCCAATATAGTACCGGAAAATTTTATATCTAAAGAGATGCAAAAATCATTAATGTGCAAGCATTTCTATTAAATCTAATGTGCAATCTGCAGCGATTTTTTTTAATAATTATAACAGCAATTGTGTATTAGCAGCATCGTCTTCAGTATTCGCAGTATGGGTGATGCAATAAATACACAAGCACCAAAAATCGAATTTTATTCCCAACACCTCTTTTTCCAACCGATTATGACTAAATCTGAACTACAATCTTATTCACAAATTCCCGTTACTAAATTTCATTTATTTGAGCCATTACATTTTGAATTATTAGTTTTGCAAGAATATTATTTATTACATTTATATGCATGAGAAAATATCCACCGACAGAGTCATATTACTGATTTTCCGACCTGCCCGAAGGCACACGGATACTGAATGACCAGACTGCCGCTACAGCAACACTGGCTGGAACTGCGGTTGAGTCCTAAGGGCATCACCGGCCACGGTACAACCCTTCCCGAAGGAAGTATGTCCCGGCATCGATGGGAGGAGCCAATCCCCCACCTATTTGTGTACCATCCAGTGTGGCGAGATCCAACCACCATACCGGAAGCATCTCATCCTCCTTTCGAGGTGCCTTCCGGGAACTTGGTATCCACCGATAGAGTACAATCCTCTAATTCCAATTTGATAAGAATCTTTAAATGCTAAATCCATATACCAAATTTCATATATATAGCTTTTTACATTTTGCAATTACCTTGTTCTCTTGCACTCGAACTGTCGGTAAGAATTACTGCAATTGGATTCGAAAAAAACCTGCAAGTGTGGAGAAATACCTACATAAGAAATTTCATCAGTCTAGCTTAAAGCATTTTTGAGTTAACATGTTCACAGACAAAGAGGAAGAAAGAAATGATCCCAAAAACGTATTTTCCGGTTTCAAAGTGATCTGAAGCGTGGAGATTCCCCAAAATCTCGAGATCATATTTTTTTTCTTTTTTTGGTGATTACTTATTTCTCTTTTTATATTTCGTATATGAAAAAATAAAAATAAAATTTAATAATGCTGTTTAAAAAAGATGAATGTAATATGTAAAAAGTTAATAAAATTTAGCACATTAACTAGTACTCAAATCTAACACATAACACAATAACACTTTACATAACAAATGAACAAAACGCAAAATCTACAAATTTGCCATTCTTTCTTAAAGGCTGATATAAATCTATCACATTAAGTACTTCGGAATATTATTTCATGATACCTTTAAATAGGAAAATAAGATCATAAATTGATTTTACATCAAAACTAAAACTCATTTTCCTATCTAAATTATTTCCCATGATGCATTACAACATTTATTTGGCAAGTCTGTTACTTCACAAACATTCCTCCCAACTGCCTAATTAACGGACAGCCTCCGGAATAACATGGTCTGCATATGAAGCTAAACTGTAACTACAAATGGAATGCATATATGGAATTGTAAACGGAAATACTATAAGTTATCAGCAATATAATTATCTCTCCATATAATAAATATCTTATGAACTAGCAATAATGACACATTTTGAACGTTACAGTATTGCTGAATGTTAATTTCACTATGAATTATTATCTCTAACGTCATTTTATACATTTTTATTAATTGTAGTCCAAAATATGATTTAAAGGCTTTCATAGTTTATGAAAATTTTATAGTATTGCCAAAATAAATTAACAAATTCATTCTCAAGCACATTTCATTTAATGAAAGAATTTATTTATTATTGAGTACGTGATTGAAAATATTATTTTTCCCAACACAATAGTACTTTCAAATAAATGCATAATAAGTAAATAATTATTTATTAATGCGATTTCGCAAATTGTACAGACTAAGTCTATGGCAAAGGATGCCGACGTGCTCTGATTGGCAATGCTTTGCCAAAAAGATGCCATACCGAAATATATTTTTATAAAAATAAATAAAATATGTGAATTTATTCCCCCTCTATTTTTTACGGATTACATGTAATATAATCTGGAACACATATACAGCAGAAAAAAATCAAATCTTGAAACTTAAATTCAGGAAATATAAAAATTACAATTTATTAAAAATATTTTTTGTGTGTTTCTTCTTAATATTATTTTGATATAGCTAAAAAACTTAGCTTACGAAATCACGTATTCCGTTAAAGCTTGCATATTTATACGTTTTGGGCATTAAGGAATCATCTCCCCGTATGTAGTGGATGGGAAAGTAACAAACGTTCAGCAACAAGTTTCAATGACTGCATAAAATATCTAATAAAGGCACGAAAATCATAGAAAAATAAGAATTGTTTAATTGCTGCATCATATGTTGAGTAATTACTTTCATATAGTTTTTATACTTCTGTGCATAAACAGCCTTAGTTACTTGCATTACTAGTATTATTAGTAATATTTGTTATTAATATTATTAATTAGTATTAGTAGTATTACTAGTAATATTTAGATAAAACAGTTATATTAATAAAAATTAGATCGTGTGGATATTCACTCGTATCTTCCATAATGAATGGTACAAGGTTTGAGCCAAATAAGCGTAAACTACACTATTATGAGTGCAAAACATTGCCAAAAAGATGCCAAGGCTTAAACCTATCAGAGCACGTCGGTATCCTTTGCCATAGACTTAGTCTGTACAATTTGCGAACTCGCTTTATTAATATATACAATAATTTGGTAAATAAAAAAATTATATATAATAATTAAATAAATAAATAGGAGGTAAAAGCATGCAAAAATTAAGCAAATAAAAAACGGAATAATTAAAAATGAATCTCATGATTCGATTCACTATAAATGGCTACGCGTTAGCAAAAAAATTATTAATAAATATGACGCTTTCTTAGGTTAGATAAATCAATCATACAAAAAATTAAGAGTGAGCTTTTTAGGGAATGTATATTTCCGACTGACAAATTTAGTCGAAAATTACAAGTAGATCTACGATTTTAATATCCGCTCCACATGTCTACAGCCTTCTTCTTGCGTTTTTAAAATTATAGTAACCATATTTACAATGACAAATGCAATTACAAGAATAAAAGTTTAAAAACATTTTGAGCGAGTTATTATCAATGTTCTAAAATTAGAAAATACTTTATCAAGAGTCTGAAGTTTAAAAAAAAGTTAAAAAATAAGGTACAATGCCGTTCAACTGCTCAAATAAAGGGGAAAATTTTAACACATTTATAATATATTTGTAACGAATATTTAGAAATTATACTTTTTTTTATATTAGATTTATTTTCTAAAAGTAATATTTTTATGCGACTTTATTTTGTTTTCATCTCCAAAATTTTAATTAAAAAATTGTGTGCGTGTTATGTGTGTGTGCGCATTGGCATTCTACAGAACAGACCGTTTGACCTAAAGCTACCAAATTTGTTTGAAATATAATTTGGAAGCCGGAAACATAACATTGTTTCTGAGCATAACATTGTTTCCTGAATTTCGGCAATTTTTACTTTCTCTAGAAGAAAGTTTACAAGAAATATTGTAATACTCAAAAAAACTCAAACTGATATTTTAACAAATCTCCTGGTTTCAGATCTTTCTTTTTTTAGTTCACATTTTTGGAATTATGTCTGTCTCTCAGTCAGTCAGTCAGTCAGTCTGTCTGTCTGTGAGCGCAGCAACTCAAGAACACTTTGAGATAGAAGAGAAATTTGGTATATCAAATTTCGACCAATTTATAAAACTCTTCAAATGTACAACTATTTTGTACAAAACGCAAAGAGCTAGGTTTATAAAATTTGATACACAGGTTTAGCATTTAATTCGTACGGACACACTTGAAATTTCGAAAATCGTTCAAAATATCAAATATTTTTTTATTGCTGGAAAATGTTCAAACGATACTAAGATGTCGTCCATATTTGGAATATTTCTCAAGTTATAATTATTTTTCTTGAGGTACTTTCACTAAAAACTCTAGTTTCGTTTTTTTTTAACTCATTTTTTGAATAATGATATTTTCCCACTATGTTGCTTCATTCAAAGAATAATAATTCAACAAGAAATTAATCAAATACAATTATTTATATATCAAAATAATCTGTATAAAACAATGCAGGTTTTGTGCCTCAATCAAAATTATATTTATAGAAATAAATTTTTAATAGCTATTTAAACGTTAAAATTACAGAAAAAATCTGGCTTTTTCAATTCATCGTTGATGAAATTTTTTTGAAAAAGAAACTATATATTTTTATAACTTGAATGAGGCAAACAACGTGAAGACTAATAGTAGGCATCATTTCCAAATAGAATAGTGAGTCTGTACAAATTAGAATTTAAGACATCGTGTGTCAAAAGATGTGCTAATTAGCTCATTAAATATTAATTAATAATTAGTGTAATATAGTTTTTCTCACTGAAATGAGTTTAAACATATATTAATGATCTACTGTGAAAAAACTGGATTTTTAAAGTTAAAATTTTAAAAAAATCTAATGTGTACGTACATCTTAAAATATGAAAAATAATCAAATTAATCTTATCGTTGACCATCTGCTGGTCAATAACTCAAGGATTAAAGTTCGGCATGTCATCGAGCGACTACAATTGTAGTCAAATTTCGATTACAGCTTTTTTGTGTCAAATTTCAGTATCAATCTGCCGGCAAAAGGCGTTTAAAATACATAGCCAAAATAAAATAATATTTCAATAAATATGCTGGATTCGTGCCAAAGATTTCGTAATTATTGTTCACTAATGCCATGTAAAGTAAACGACAACTTATCCGAAGACCACAAATTTACTCAATTACATTTCAATTTTTGAGCATGCATCAAATCATATCTCAATTTTTGAGAATGCATCAAATCATATCTCAATTTTTGAGCATGCATCAAATCATATCTCAATTTTTGAGCATGCATCAAATCATATCTCAATTTTTGTGCCCGTTCTATATAGGTGCCTTTACTGAATAAAAAAGCTGTTCCATAATAAATCCGAAAACTCGAAAGAAAATTATCACTTGCGATAATACTCCAACTTCATTCTGATCGTATCGATTCTTTTATCAGTTGAGCTGTGGTTAAGATCAACGAAAAAAAATTTCCGCAATTCGGCAAAATTCTTATCTATCTAAATCCCCAATCTCAGAGATAAAAAAATCTCGACGAAATGAAAAAGATCTTTTTAGAAAATGATGAAAAGAAAAGCTTAGCTAAACTCCTCTCCAAAAATAAAAAAGAAAAACCTAGACTGGAAGATGCTAGGTATATTTGAAACACCTTTAGAAGTGCACTTACGGCGAGTACTTCTAGAATTTGCGAAGTAACATACCCTTAAGTACCTCTTGGCGTGACCCAAAAAAGAATATGGTATTGAACTCAGCATCTTTTTTTCTTCTTTTGTAGGGATCGTAGCCAAAGGTATTAACTATTTTTGGATCTTGGAAGGTGAAAAAAAGGTTATAATGATTAGATATCCTGCTATTTTCTAGTATTTTTTATGAGAAATAACAGAACAAATCTAGCGTCATAATCTGTATGATACATGTAAAAAAAACTCAAGAAAATTTGCTCTAGGTATCTGTATAATATTTTTATTCCCGCTATCGAACATTACGCGCTGATAATGCCATTTGTTTTATTATGTCTGGGATTGCTTGATTCAGATACACCATCGACATACTAAACGATTTAGTTTTTGCTTAATGTCCCGTATATGTTTGATGCTCATAATGTCTGTATGTGTCAACAAACTAACTATTTATCAAAAACACCCTTGTTATGATTTTTAATTATAAATTATAAAAATAATTCTGCAGTGCAGATAAGACTTCAATGCCGAACGACTGCTTTCAGTTCTCATTTTTTTAAGACATGCTGGAATTTACTAAAATACGTATTTATATTAATCATAGTTTTATTATTTCCACCTTAATTTAAAATTAAATTTTACAGGCATTATAGAAAATTAGAGAGAGATGCGTAGTACAATGAACAGAACGGCTTAAGGCCTATATAATAGTATAAATGAATAATATGACTATCAAAATGTGAAGCTTAAAAATATTTAGCTAAAAAAAATCTATTATAAGACCAATTTACATAAAGTATTAATTGAAAATTTTTGCGAGCATTAATATCGGCGAACCGGCTGGTAAATAATAAAACCATGGTTTATTTATTACTTGCTAATCACGATTGACGATTCGCTAGTTTGCGAAAATATTTGTTGCATCTAATCTCAGTAAAATCGTTTAGATATAACTTCATGCCCATGATTCCATTATATTGTCAAACATTAAAACAATACTTATCTTACTTGCCTTAGTTAAGTTCTGTTTATTATGTACGAGAACCTTTCAAATGGAAACCGAACCCATAGCACCATAGCGGCGATTAAAAGCTTTTATGTCCGGATCATTTAACATCTAACTTTTCGTGATAGTTAGTATGGAAGTGGGTAACGTCAGCCTAAATTTTTTTTTTTTTTTGAAAAATTTAATCTTGGTATATTCTGCATCAAATGGATAAATTTCAATTTAGTGATGAGTTAATGGCTGACCTTCTGCCTCAAATCGACAAGTGAATTAACTAAATCGCAGGGAAATAATAGAACTGTAATTAATAAGACTGCGATAAAACCGGCACCATTTTTTACTTTCTCATATATGTAGTATAGAAAAACTATAGTAATCATCAAAAATTTCGAACTTGAGATTATAACAAATCTTCACGTTTTAGACCCCCCCCCCAAAGTTCGAAAAACGCATTTTTGTAAAATGTGATTTGAGCAAACTCACTCGTCTGTTCGAATACAATTTAACACTATTACAACAAAACAAAACAAAAACTTGATAGATAAGATTCGATGCATAGATTTATCATCTATAATGTAGACACCTGCCCAACTTTGAGCCAAATCCATAAATGGATTGACCGTCTGTCGGTCTGTACTTTAAGAAATATGTAAACGCGGTAACTGAAAAACGCAATGACTTAAATATATCAAATTTGGTATGGGATTTTGTGACAATTATTGTAGTTCTATGCCAAATTTTTGTTTCAATCGTCTGGGGAAAAACGCATCTAAAAGATAAATTCGATTTTCAGATATTAATTACGGCATGCCAGGGATTAATCGCCAAATAACTCGCCAAGGAAGACACGGTAGATTCATTAAAATTGCTACATTCGTGCCAAACGTTAATATTTCTTAACTATTGTACGCCAGTGCTATGCAAGGCGTTCTATGGAATAATAGCTCTATTAGAGAAAATTCGAGGAAATTTTAGGATGACTGATTTCGCTGATTTCTTCATATTTCTGTACTGAGCGTCAGAGAAACATAATCAAAAATTGGAATAATTTGATTCAAGATGTGTCCTATCTTTATCTGATAAAATTCACAATTTTTATGTTACATCCACTAACTCGACCGAGTTAAGCTGTAATTATCTAACTATGATATTCAATTTTTAAAAAATATATATACAGATTTCTATTAGCTTTTTATCGTCTGCTTTTGCATCATTTCATTTTTGTCCCATCTCGTGAATACTTCAGTCATTCTTATTTGAAAGAACAAAGAATTTTATGTTTTTGTTTCAAAGCTAATGAGATTTAAAAAAATCGAAGCCATTTTTATAATAAATCGATTTATGGATGGAGCAAAAATAGATGTTGTTAAGAGATTTTTAAGCGAAAGAAGTTCGTCTCTCTAGCTCTCCCGAGTGAAATGAACGGTGGAAACCTGAAGAAGCATTAAGCTCATCAGCGAAACTAATGGATGCAGAGAGTTTAAAAAAAATATCTTATAACTCTCAAGTGTATATCGCATTAACTTCAGACTGCTTTTAAGTCACGAACGGGAATTTTGGTTGGCATGGTAACAATTTTTGAATTACTTACAAGCATTTTCTAGAAGCCTAATATCGTAAAATAACTTTGATTTTGCTCGATCTCGCAAAATTTGATTACATTATAATGATGTAAATAAAAAAATATATAATTTCCGATTTTCTTTTATAGATATTAAGAAACTACAGAAAAATGTGTTCTGTTTGAGCATTTTAACTATGGGCAACGAATTTTTTAAGTTTTACTTCCCCTTTTTTATGCGAACGAAGAGAATAAGTTATAAATAGAAATTTATTGATTGTAATTTTTCCAAAATGGATGAAGCTTGGAAGATAACAGCTAAATAAACAACCAAATTAATTTTATCTACTTTAGCCATTAATTACTAATGGAATACATACGTCCTACGAAGTAGACTATAAACAATAGTAGGACTTTACTGAATCTAAAACCTATTCAATATTGTCTTGCTGATTCAGTAAAAGCTATCGGAAAAGGAACAAAAACTTTATATTGCCAAATTCCGCTTTGCAAACTCTAATTTTCAGCTTATAACATACGATATTAATTTATAGATATTCTGTGTAAACAAACCTAAAAAAATAAATGCCTGCTGTTATAAATGCTACACTTTTTTTCTATTGCAAATATAGAACATGAGAGGGACCTAATGATCCCGCTAATAGTGGGGCACATATGTTCCGCCCTCCTAAATTCATGTCCTCCTAATAACATGACTATGATCAAATACAACTAACAAAGTCTAATACATTTTTTGTTAAAAAAAAAAGATGCAGATTTAAAAGGCTTCGAAATAAATAAGATTATTATGGTTAACCAAGTTATAAATAAATATTAAGTTTAAATGCAAAAATGGAACAAAATGGGAAGAAATGATGAATCCGAGCTCAGGCAGGGAGACTCAAACCAGAGATTTTTTCTGTGAGAGGTCTAATTTTCGTCCAAGAATTCACCCCTCGTGACCCGAAAATCCCAAGAAATCGAGATTTTGGAATTAAAATGAGTATCACAAAATTAAAGACAATATATTTCACAACAACGATAATCAAAATATTATTTCAAAATTCGAATCTAAACAAGACCACAGCAAAATGGAATCAAACCGAACTACACTAAAACCATTAACGCATACAGCAAAGAATACACAAAGAGCAAAATTGAATCAAATTAAACTACAATAAACCATTAAAGCATAAAGGCAAAGAACATACCAGTTGAAAGTCAAAACTCCAGGAACTTTTATAAACCTGTAAGTGCAGACCATAACAAACTAAATTCAACTTTCCCGCGTTTAAAACGGAACACGCCTACAACGCTAACAATCAACAAAATGCCTAGTCATGATAAGAAATATATTAAACGATCTAAGCGTCATCTGTTGGAAGAAAAAAACCAAAAAGAATAAACTAGAAAGCAAACCTTTAGTTGTGAAAAAATAGAAAATAATAGAATGTATGTTAGAAAATAGATAAACCTTCTCTTATTAGAATTTTTATATTGCAAAAGTTTTTGGGAAAATCATGAGTAGTTAAGTTTTTAATGTGACTGTTTATTATTTCAATATAAGAAATTTTGTTATTACATTTTATTTTTAATCCTGTTAAACTGTAAGAAAATCTAATTTTTCAAAAATTTTAGAGTTAGAATGGTAATTACTAAGCTTAATTACTTTGAAGTTAAATTTATACCTTATATCGTAAATACCTAGTAAAGTTTTTCCATTAAAAATTTATATTTTTAAATCCAGATAGGTAGCATTGTGTTGACTTTCGTTCTTTTTAGTTAAAATTAAATCTTTTGAATAACAATCAATAACAATATTAGCATTATCTATATTGAACAAAAGTAAATCAGCAATACATCTCCAACCGTTCATTAAATCATATTTAATTATTTTTTTCTCATAGTAATGTAGAAAAATTTTGGCTAAAGCACTTGAAAAAGCTGTTCCCATTGGAATTCCTTTTGCTTTTTTATAAAAATTAATCCCGTTAAAAACATCGTTTGGAAATATTAAATTTGCGTAATTCAAATCTCTTTTTAAATATTCGCCATATATAAAAATACAGACATGTATTAATTTTTCATGAGATAGATTCGTGTACAAATTTTCAAAATCTAAAGTATTAAGTTCATTAATATTGTTATCTTTTAAAAAATCCAGAACTTCTTCGTTATTATTAATTATAAAATTATCCTCATCTTTAATTTTTTCAGGATAATTTTAAGTACTTAAAGAAATATTTTCCTATATAGTAATTATGTGTGATTTTTAATATTTGAAAATATTGTTTAGTAATAATAAGATAATATTTCGTTACTGTTATAGTAAAATGTCTTAAGTTAAAATGGTATACACAGCAAAATATACGAAATTTCGATACAGTAGATGGACTCATTATTATTATTATTTGTTGTCCCACACTCCAGATGCCTATAAATCGAACGGTCATCTTATCGGTTGGATGAACATGTGATGGAAAAAGTTACATCAAAAGATTGGCTCATGGCGACACATACCATTTTGTGACAACATATAACAATCACGTCACATTCAACAATATGAGAAAAGATGTCGTAGTCTTTATAAGTGTTTTGCATTTAAAAATATTTTTGACACACAAAATTTTAATATAACAGTGACAATTTTTAAAATATTACATGCGAAGGAATATGGAAATTATATAGTATATTTTTTGTGATAATATATAGCAATATAATAGCAATTTATTTCACATATACATGTGGAATAAACTGCAATTACAGATTACATTGCGTCTCATACAGGAAAAGTAAGGGTATTAAATTAAATTATAGAAGTGTAGGTTTAAGAAATTTTGATGATAAAAACCATATGCAATTCCTTTTTTTTTCATATGATGAGATATCACGTGTTTTTATACCTCTATTTCATTTTGTAGAAAACTGCCTTAAAATACAATAAAAGTACAGCTAACAATTGTGTTTTTATTGTTGTTTTATTTAAATGCTATGGGACTTTTCGAAAAATAACAAATATTCGAGCCTTATTTCGAATTCGAAATGTAAAAAACATAACGATTCTTGCATTTTATCAACTACAATAGCAATTTATATATGTCTTATAAAAGAATTAGATTTTATTCTTTTAATACTTATCAAATTTTGAAAAAAAATTCGGAAGCTACATATAATACTTTGCAAAATATTTAGAAATTTTATCAACATTTCTCATAACAAAACATATACATGGAGGCATATATATGAGAACTATTTTATATGACTTACAGACAAGAAAATTCAAAATAATGAAATATATATAAATAAATCTTAATCAATATGTTTGTAAACTTAATTGAATATCATGAGCATATATTATTAATAATATTAATTTTTGCATATTATTCTGAATTTTTAATGTTAACACCATTGCGATTTTTGCACCTAATTTTCCAAAGTATACAAAACGAGAAAAAATATCAGCAACTCAAAAAAATGATGAATTGTTTTAAAAATCATAATTATGTAAATATTTAAATAGAATTTTAAACAAAAATATTTCTTACAAAAATAAAAATACTTCAAACTTTAAATATTCCACTTAAATATTCAAGTCCTATATTTAAAAATAAATTATATCCATGTGAAGATTTATTATTTTAAAATAAGATTTCAATCAAAAATTCAATATTTGAATAAGAAGCAGAATTTACAAAAATATTCATAATAAGATAAGAAAAATATTCAGTTCAAGAAAGAAATTAATCTAAATCGTTCAGAAAATAACAAATACGATTGATTCATTGTATCACGAAAACGATTTCTGTTATCAATAACACATTACACACAAAAACAAAATTGCCAAAACAAGAAATTCGAAAATGCAAACCAAAACTACAGATTCGCGAACCAAAAAAGTTTTTTTTTCTCCTGCTCGCTGTAAAGCCATTCTTCTTACGGGTTCTTGTGCAAATCTGCATCTGCTTGTGATTATACTTTCTGTGGGTTTTTTATCATCATCATAGAGATATCTATTTAAAATGAGATATGATTTCAACATGAAATAACTAGGAAATCAGGTAAGCACAGTTAAGGGAGTTTTTCTTTTTTCTTAAATCAAGATTATGTTTTTTTTCTAAGATTAAATCTGCTAACCATTTGGGGATATTTCAAAAGATATTAATGTTCTAATTATAAAAGTAAATGATTATAGTTTATCTTAATTATTTTTTAAATTAAAAATGTGTAACTCTTTCAATATCATCTTGATTTTTTTATATAATTCTGTTTGAAACTAGTGATTATGTGTTAAAATGATAATTTTGAATTAAAATGCCATTTTGAAGATCACTATTTACTTTGGATGTCTTAAAATCTATAATAATATATATATTTTGTATTTTATGGAACTATAAGTAAGCGAAATTAACAAAAGTTCTTTCCAAAAATGTTGATATTTTAATAATAAAAGCAAATGTCAGTTGGTTATCTTCCTTCTTTTTAGATTAACTGCAGTTCATTTTCTTGAAATATCCAATCGAAATAAACTACGTTATGATGAAAATTTAAATTTATGTCGCCATTTCGTGAACTGTTATAATTCTTTTCGAAACTAGTGATTAGATGTTAAGATGATAATTTTGAATTAAAACGTCATTTTCAAGATCATTCTTTATTTTACTTTGGATGTCTTAAAATCTACTTAATATATATATGTTTTATTTTATAGAACTATAAGTGAACGAAATTAAGGAATTTCAAGAATTTTAATATTTAAAAAATAAAAGCAAATATTAGTTCCATTATCTTCCTTCCTTTGAGATTAAATTTAGTTCATTTTCTTGAAGTATTACTTTTTAAGTCATTACTGAGTTCGAAGCATGCCACGTTGTGATGAAAATTTAAATTTATGTCACCACTTTGAGAATTTTTCATTATTTAAGCCAATTTCTTTAAAATGTATCTTAAAATTTTCATTTATTTCATTAAAAAATATTAATAAATGTAAAAATTAAATGTTCTTGTGATTTGTATTCACAATATAGAACAAATTTCAGATTTCATTTGGTTTGATAAAATTTTGGGAAGAATTACAATGTAAAAATCTGATATTCCAAAATTTAATTCCTGATAAAAATTTACTTATTTAATCTATTTAAATCATTAAATTCAATTCATCATAGTCCTGATTTTTTAAAAACGATTTTTGTTTGTATAAATAAATGAATAATAACGAGAAAAAGCGATATGTATAATATTATTTTAATTATATGATAAATTTTTTACACTTATTTTCTGATTTCATTATATATATAAAAGAGAGGATACCATTTCTTAATTTTGACTTAATTAAGAAATTATTGCAACTTTTGAAAACTAAATAATTTATTTTAAAAAATAAATTATAAAAAAAAACTAAATGCAATTTAGAAATATTCCTAAAATATTTTGAGAAATGATTCCCTGAGGCAAAATATTTTACTGCATATTCATACTTAAATTTATAAGTATGAATATTCAGTCAGTTGAGATACATAACCCATTTTCAGAGAATTGACAAAGCATTTTTTCTGTTTATTATTCAATCTAATACCATAAATTCTTCGAAATATTCAACGAAATTATTAAATCATTATATGCTTTCTAAAGTAAGTGCTGATCTAACACTTTTGAGTAGTTAAGCTGTGCTGTATCGCATAACACGTCCCCAAAATAACGCAATTAACTTAAATGTTTTCAAAGCCAAAATACTAAATCATCATTTTAAGGTAAATTATCTGAAATATTAAGTATCTTCATTTAAAATATCAGAGAATTACTTAATCAACTAAGTATACGAATTGTTAAATTCATTATATCAATTAAAACTTATAAATAAATTGTAATGATTTTATAAAACATTTATGAAAAAATATTGACAAATAATATAGAATAATGCCTAATCTCTTTGTTTGAATTCTTCAATTCAAAGTATGTTAAGGACATATTTTGAATTGAAGAATTTTTTATATTTTAATATTAAGTTTTAATATTAATTAATTTTAAAGACAAATCTCGCTTAGATCCACTATATACCCGCAGACGATTTTTGCTTTCTTGTATAAATAGAAATAACAATGAACATATTAAGTTAAAAATTAAATACATTCGTAAGTCAAAATTTAAAAAAATAATTTTTACTGAAATTAACTTTATAAAATAAATGCTTTAAAAATGCCAAATATTTTATTTTTAAATAAACATTCAAAAGTAAAATTTATGTAGTTCTAAGTTTACTTTTTAATAAAAAATACTAAAAGTATTTCAGTTAAAAATTTTGTTATATTTCGTGTTAATTTATTTTTCAATTTTTAGAATTTGGAAAGGATAAAATTTTACTTAACCCAGTTTCTTATATTCATTCTATTACAACATTACTTTCTTTGAAAAACGCAATTACTTACATGATATTGAAAATTCTTATAATTTCAAAAGTATTTTTATAACCATCAAAAAACTAATTTGAACTTTGCCACATTTAAATAAAATGAGTTTATTTCTTTTTATATATATTTTTCCTGATATATACAAATTAAATGTCTTTTTTTTTTAAATCCTTACGAAAGAATTTCAATGCATTGTATTTAAAATTCAACACATGACTTCCATCTGGTCATCTCTCAGTGTAACGGCTTTTTCTGAATTTTATAATAAAAGAAAATTAATATATTCTCATATACCTTAAATAAAGAAAATAATATCCCTTATATGTGAGAAAAATAATTAAGATCCTTTAAGAGAATTCTATTTAAAATTCAACACATGAGCTCTGTAAGTCATTTTTTAATGTAAAGTCTTTCTCTAGGTTTTCTTTTGAAAGAAAATTAGCTTAAGTATCTCTGAAGAATACGTGCTCTTTGAAAAGATTTGGATAACTGGTGCACAAAAGTAAAAATAATCACAGCCTATGCAAGATGCATTATCCTGAAGTAAATTGCTCTGTGCACCAGACTTTGTTTCCCCGATGACCTGCTCTTCAGTCTAGAGATAGAAAACTAGGACAAAAGAAATAATATTTTCCTGGCACATTAAAAGAAATGCATAATGCAATTTTCTAGAATACTTATCATATTCAAAGATAATGATAAGTAATTGTCTTAGTTTAGATTAGTTATTCTCATAGCAGGGACTTGACTGTTCCACACTATAAATTCAAAGAAAAATTGTTCAGAAAGTTCTGAAGAAGTTTTCTGAAAACAATTAACTTCAGTGCATATTTTATTCTTTACAGTATAAATTGCTATGATTATTTCATCAAACTAAATTTATGATTCTGCATCAAGTAATCAAAATTAATTTATTAAACGTGCTCAAATTAAATAGTATACTATAGATATATTACTGTGAATTTGTATTTTCTTAACTCTTGCATATTCCTAAAAAGCTTTTTAAATAAATTATTCATTAATATTATTATGTTTTAATGAATGCTTTAAAATTATAATTCTAAGGCTCATTTTAATGCAGTTCTTGCCCTCCTTATTTCTTATGTGTTAATTAACTACATTATTACTTGCTAATCGAAAATAGCTGGCCAACCTGCAGAAGGCCGACCCTGCCAACATGCATTATTGCTATATGCATGTTGGCAGGGTCGGCCTTCTGGGGAGTGCGGCGGATGTTACGCACTGGGGCCTTAACATGATCAAGAACTAAAGTGACGATTCTAAAGCAGCCATGTACTATAGTATCCGAATGGATTGTACTCTTGATATTCCCCATAAGCAACAAACGTCAATCATTATTAGATATGGAAATTTTGAAAAGTTTTCTAAATGGGTCATTTATAGAAGTAACTGGAGAAAGACTGGCAAAAATTCCATTAAAAAGATTAAATGAGTTTGATTTAGATATCATAAAAGAACGAATTGTAGAGGACAGGCATACTGCAATGGTTTTGACATGAAAGGGAAATATGAAGGTGTGTAATACAGAATAATTGCTCTAAACTTTCATGCAATTTTTGCGCCTTGCCTATCAGATTCTTTTAATTTATCAGTTTGTAATGCCGCTTCCGGCAGAATATGCTGTAATTTTTTTGATATTGCAACTCTTCTATTGTTTATTTTCTGAATCTATAAAAATATGGGAAATTTTACAAAAAACATTTAAATATTACTCTTAAAATATTATACGAATTCTTGGGAAGCCAGAATAGATTAAACTATTTCAAGCAAAAACAATTTCAACAACAAATTGTTCTTGATTGATTTAATTTAATTTGGTCAATAAAATTAAAATTGAAATCGAAAATTTAACACAGTTTTAGAATAAACAAAAAAGATGATAGCACGCAAAGCGAATATTTCAGAACATTTTCCTAAAAATCGAATTCGAAAAAGAAAAAGATTATATTAATAGCTGAAGATGAAGTTAGAAAAAAACCTGATGATAGATGTTATTTTTAGCACTGTAATTGATACTGCTATTGTACAGATAGAAAATAGGTTTAAAAGTATTTCAAATAAATCACTGATAAAAAAAAACTTTAGTAAAACAATTAG
Source organism: Argiope bruennichi (assembly GCF_947563725.1). Lineage (NCBI taxonomy): Eukaryota > Metazoa > Arthropoda > Arachnida > Araneae > Araneidae > Argiope > Argiope bruennichi. The sequence continues at coordinate 73,650,639 of NC_079156.1, forward strand.
AAAAATGTTCTAAAAACTTTGTATAGTTTTATAGCAGTGTAAATGTAAACCTAATACAAGAAGTTGGTTTGCTGTGGGATTTCATTTCGAATAAAAGGGATGTAACTAACACACAATATATACTGCAGTACATACTAAATAATTATTATAATGAATGATTTATAAATATATTAACCGTGTTAAAACTTTTTTACGTTGCCAGTTACTATGGCAAGTGCTGAGCACTCTTTCAGCAAATTAAAATTAATAAAGAATTGTCTTCGGTCAAGCATGTGTGCAGAACGCTTAAATGGACTTGCTGTATTAAGCACCGAAAAAGAAATTGCAAAAAATTCTAATTTCTCTGAAGTAATTAATAGCAAAGATAAAATCACGCATTAAATAAACATGCAATAGTAATATATGTATTTTTTATTTTTTATTTTATTTATTTATTTTTGCTTTATCAAAAATTTAAGGCCCCAAATGGTTTTTTGCACCCAGGCCCCTTTATAAAGAAGACCGGCTCTGCATGTGGCAATGTGTGAAAGGTAACTCATATGTTGCCGTTGCCTTATTTCGAAAAAGTCTCATTTGTTTAAGCATAAGTCTCAAAAAAACTCCCAATCTTCCTTTCTTGTTCCTTTCTGCGTTTAAATAAAGACCTTAATTCTTAGAACATGTTACAACTAAGAAAAAGTCGGTAAACACTATCATTACAGTAGTACTAAAGTGCTAATTTAAGTTAGCATTAATTTAGTTAACATTTGTTTTCTTGAACAGAATTCTATGCGTAGCAGAGAGTTTTGACAGACCAAAATTATCGAAATCTATTTTGTATGTTCCGAGGAGAGTAAGAAACTAGATTACACAGAAAATGTCTCATAAGTGACGAAGTAGTGGGGAGAGTGTTTAATTCTGTGATGTTATGAAGTTCAAAACTTGCGAGTAAACCCGATATTACCGTAAACGAGTAAATATGACTCAAAAATCTAAATGAACTATATTTTTTTACTTGGAAGAATAATGAGTTGATTATAATGTAGCCTGGTGCAGATGGAAGAATTAGGTTTACAGTTTCCATGTAAACCATGTACAGAGGTTAATAGGGTATAGGTGTCAGCAAACTGTCAGGTGTGGAAACTGTTCCATTCACAATAGCTTATTGAAGGAGCAATTAGCATGACGCTAATTATGCTAACTGAACATCAGAACACTAGACTTTCTTGTTGTCTTTCGTCAAATTCAGATTTTTTCTGCACCAGCGTTATAGTGGTTCTGAATTTCTGGTTTATCTTGACATTATCTTGAGTTCTTGAGGAAATTTCCTTATAGAATACGGCACCTTGACAAGACAGACTTATCAAGGTATCATTCGACAACTTTTCAGTCTGTTCAGAAGTGCAGTGACCGCAGATTTTGTCGTTATAAGTTATAACCCTAATCGTCATTGCGTAGCCGTAATAATGGACGAATGCATTGACAACAAGGATATCACCCGTTTGCAATGCCCAAGTTTCTCCACCAGATTTCAGTGCATTTGACCATGTATGAGATATCCTTGTTTGATGGGTTGAAGTGCATTATCTACCCCTCCCTAAGCCTATTCCATAAATTAGGATAACATTAAAGAAAGAGAGATAGGCCACTTCACACTTTAAAAATAGTGCTCACCAAATGAGAAGAATAACAAGATAATTTAATGTTCAGTATGCTTAAGCATTCTTTTGTGTACATTAATGTTTACAAAGGTTAGTTAATATGCTTCCTTTTGACCTTCATAGAAATTATACGATTTCAGTTTCAAGTCAATACCAATACCAATATTTTTCTTTGGCTCAAGAAATATTTCTCTTATTTAATTGGGAATTGTGGGATATAAACCCGTGTTGTGTGTTTATGCGCTCATTTTGTGCTTGATTCGTATGAATTGTTATTATAAATTCATAAACTTTAGTTCTGATTTAAATTTTCAAAAATAATTTAACAGATTAATTTAATTTAAAAATTTATTATTATTCTGCAGAAATAAGTATTTTCCTTTCTAAAAGAATTACATTAAAATGATAATATAAAGTGTCATTTTTAATTAAATACAGGAAATTAAGCAAAATATTAGATCATTGGGGCATTTTATGTAGTTATACTAGATCGTTTTCTGGTACTCAAATAATTTAGATGAATATTGGAAATCTAATGTTTTATTGCTTCGGTTGTTTGTTATGGCACTTGCCATGGACAAGCCCGCTGTTACGAAGACAGCGATTTTAAGCTGGTGGGGGAGCATCTCTTGTTTTTCTAGTATTGCCAACGAGAGCCAAGAGAACGACTATGCTCCTCACGCATCACTCATTCGCTTGCACAACCCCTTTTTGCAGGAGGGTACATTCACACATCTCACAGATAGAACAACCATGTCCAAACCGGAACTCGAACCCAGGACGCCCAGATCACGGGGAAGACGCGCTACCCCTATGCCAGGATGCCGGCTCTAATGTTTTATGCTTTCACTTTGTCAAACATACAAACAAACAATATTTGAAAAGTAAAACCCATGTATCAAATTGAATATACATGTACCTGCATATATTCAACTTCATGTCTGTCCATGCGTTTCAAAGTTGTAAACTTGAAAAAATAATCTTGATTGCCTTTCAATGTTCCATTTCGTCTGAAAGCTTCTGTCCTGCAAATATGTACCAAAAAATATTTTTTCAAATTGATACAGAAGTCTACGTTTTATTATTTCAATAACTTCCTTTTTATACGTCAGACCAGGATGGTTTCCTGTTCTTCAAAGTGCGCCTGAAACTACTCCTTCAGCAACTGACATCTTCCATCTTTTTCCGAAAATCTTTCAGATATTTCTTTCCCATATCGGATAACCAGCAAGAAAACCTATCTTTATTGGGAAGAAAATACTGACTGATATAGTATTTTTCTGTAGAATCAATAGCCGTTTAGAATAGGAACTCTTTTTTCAACTTGCCTGCAAGTAGAAAGAGCATTTTAGATAATTTATTTTTTAATATTGATTTTTGAAATATCTCAACCAGTGGCAGGTCGTCCATTTGATCAGCAGCTTTCTTTACTCTTATCTCAAAGTTTATTTTTGATTATCGTTTTTATTTTTTCTTAAACAAAATATAATGTTAAGAAATATTCCTATCATCCAAAAAATTCAATCTTGTGACTGTAAATTTTTGCATGCTTTCTAGAAAACTACCCGTTTTCTTAAGCTTCAAAATATAGCCTGCAGAGCATCTTAAATTCTTAAAACTAAAATAATACTCCAAGCAATTTAGAATTCCATCGGCTTGTTTATTCTTTCAACATAACAGCGTATCTTACAAACATTGCCAGATTCCAGAAGGTTTACAATTGATCATCGGCTATTATGCAAAAATTAAACGAAATAATATTAACAAAATATGTTTATCAAAGAAAAAAATCGTTTGCTTTTACTTTTTAATAATATTTTAACAAAATAAAAATAGTAGCAGTTATAAAATGTCTGAAAAGGAATCGTCTGCTAAATGTCTATTAACAGATTTAGATTATGATATTTATCGAACTGTAAATAATCTCCGAATTTTTGCACTTCATGTATCAGAATTATGTCTGTCTATGATCACAATAATTCGTAAAAGATTTAAGATATACAGATGAAATGTATTCTGTAATATTTACTAGTATAATATATCATTCACTAGTATCACGCCATAATTGTTTATCTCTGTTAGGTTCTTTTATTTTTATTTATTTTATTTCTTATTCAAAGTTTCTTCTTTATCTGTGCTAAGAAGATTTTTCGTCGGAACACATAAAGAAGGTTTGTTTGTGTAACAGTTTTTCTATACATTTACATCTGTACGCTATAATTCGAAAACTTCATTGGCTAAACCCATGAAATGCGCCATAAGGTTTTATCATTAAAATCATAGACGTGTGACAAATTTTCTGCAAAATCAGTCAAATGATTGCCTGGTTAATAGCGTCAAGTAGAGCCTCAATCATGCAGATTTCAATTCATTGATTAAAGACGCAATTGAATTAACGATAAATGTCGGCAGTAAGAAAAATATTGTTGTTGTTTATAATGGCACTTGCCATGGACAAGTTCGCTGATAAAGTCAGCGATTTTAAGCCAAGGGAGCGTCTCTTATTTTAGTAGCGCCAACTAGGGCGAAGAGTACGCTTAGCTACCCACGCATCACATTCGCTTGCACAACCCCTTTTTACAGGGGGGAACATTCACGCATCTCACAGATAGAACAGATGAAGAACAATCATGCCCGAACCGGGACTAGAACCCGGGACGCCCAGAGCATGGGGAAGAGGCGCTACCCCTATGCCAGGACGCCGGCAGAAAAATATGGAATTCTGTGAAGTATCAGCAAATGAAACAGTCAAGAACCAAGACTTAAACTTGTCAACGCATTAGTATTTGGGAACAGAGAAATTTTAAAATTAATTTTACTGCAAGAAATTGGTCTTTGTTTGTGGATCCTATATTTCTTTGAAATGATTTGAATTGGCCTGTTATGTTCCAATACCAAATGTTTTCTATCAAAACTCTCAATAATAGTGAACTCGATAAGCCATCTTTTTTCCCCTTGTGAAGAAATCGTTGACACTGTGAAAATATGGATTAGTTTTGTTTGACGATATGTCTGTTTGGAATTTTTGCTACCGCGAACACTCAAAAATGCACCCAAATAAATGGATGTATTTTAATAGAAGATTTTCTATTAGAAGAAAGAAGATTATAGATGAAATAGAAGAAGAATAGAAGAAAGAAGATTATTTTAATAGATTTTTTATTAGAAGAAAGAAGATTATAGAAGAAATAGAAGAAAGAAGATTATTTTAATAGAAGATTTTCTATTAGAAGAAAGAAGATTATAGAAGAAGAATAGAAGAAAGAAGATTATTTTAATAGAAGATTTTAGAAGATTACATCAAAAATTGTATGTCATTGTTAAATTTTGGACTAATCCGTCGATATTTAATAGATTATTTGTTTTCTGTCCGTTCATTTGTGAACACAATAACCCAAAAAAATACAAGTTAAGCAAAAAAATTTGTTGTATGATATCGACTTCCAAATTACAGGCTTGTTAGAAATTTTAAAAATAAAAAAATATGATTGTCAGGAATTAACTTTACTATACAGGTTGCCCATAAATGAATACTCCAATTAAAAGGAAACAAAGCAAAATACAGCCACGTTGTTCATCGGAAATCAAAAATAAGATTTGGAAATTTAAATTCCCACATAATAAATAATAAATGTTTAGTATCAGATCCTAATGAAACACGAAGGATGTTAAGATGGTTCCATAACCCTACCCTTTTTCACAAAGTTGTTTGAAGTTACACTCTAAAAGGCTGCAGATAAGAGTTTCTTAAATTCATTAACGATGGTTGGAAGTGGTGTAATAAAAAGCTGCTTTTATTGAACCCTTATAAATGTATTGAATTTAAACTTTTAACTGTTATTTTTTTTATTTCTGATGATGTTATTTTTTTAATAATTCTGCAAAGTTGAGATATCTATTTATGAATCCCTGCACTTTGGTACAGCTAAATGCATAAAGTACCACATTGTGCAAGTATATTAAAAATTAGAAGGGAGGCCTCTTTCTCGTATATAAAAAAATAAATAATTTTAGAACGAAACTTTAAAACAGCAGGAGTCCTCGCCATAAAAATAATATGTTGCCTTGAAATCTGGGAGTAGATATCTACTTTTGTTTTGCCCATCAATAAAACATACTCTCTGTCAAAAACTAGTCTAAAAGCATTCGGTGATAAATTTACCAAGCACTAACCTTTTTTATCTATTATCAACATTAATAAGGTTTTGTGGCTTCACCTCACTAACCTCGCCCGAATGGTAGGAAGGAAAACTTTAGTAGATGGATTCTTCCGGAATAGGCGAAGAGAAAAAGTAAGAGAAACTCAGTGACACACGCGGAATGAAAACTGTCAATGTCACTGGACAAGAAGTGCCTCTCGCAGAGTGGGGAAAGCATTTATTATTTAGAGGAAGCCGCGTTGTCAGTGGACATTTGTCTGTGTATTCTAGATAGGGTAACAGAAAATAGAAGGACTATAACAGAATACTTTATTCAGGAGGTAAGAGGGGGGAGGGATTAAGAAAAATTACACTGTGTGCCTGCCTGAAGATTCATTTGTGGATTTTAGAAATGCATACAAAAATAAGACTTGTTTTGTTTGTTAATAATTTCTTACGATTCTCTGCTCAATCTATTTTAGTGATAATTTTTTTCCTTTGTTTATCCGGAACCTTTATATTTTGCATCTAGTATGTTTACTTGTACTTGGACAGCTGGATAGATAGACTTAATCTTCATGTATTTCATTTTATGTAGTTGATAGAAATCTATAAATGCGATGATTAGTCTATGTACTAAATTTCATCAATCCAGCTCCAAACATTTTTGAGGTATCGTGTTCACAGATATGCAGTAAAAGCGACAAATAGATTGAAAACATTTCAAAAATGTGTTTTTTTCGAACTTGGATTTGTCTAATACTTGGTAATTCATCGAAATCTCGCGTTCAAAATTTTTGACGCTTATATTATTTTCACTTTATATACTAGAGGATAAAAAAAGAAAACATACTTAATTTATTTTTAAGATTTTTTTTATTGTATATAATTCTATAATGATTCATTTATAATTAGAAACAGGGGCAAATTTTCGAATAAGCACACTAGCCTGCTGCCTAGGGTCAACGGACTAGAGAAATGCTCAGGCAAGTTGATTGAAAATTGTTATTAACCATGTAGTCAAATAAATAAACTTATTTAAAAACATAAATTCTTGTATTTATAAAATGTTGGGATTTTTTATGCTAACACGGAATTATTAAAATATTTATTAAATTAAAATATAATTTATTCCTTATTTAATTATTTATAAATTTCATTAATTTCATATCCTATATTGGAATATTAATTATTCATTAAATGTTTTTACTGTATTTTACTGTTCAAGTCTTCAAAAATGACAAATTTTAAAGATGCTTTCGTTTTGAAGTTTATTATTTCCTTATACCTATCATAATAAGTAAGTACTTTTTTTTTATCAGGGAATCACTGGGCCCACAATTAAAGCTTATTTTTTAAAACTTTTCTTATTTGAATTAATTTTTTCCCTGATATACTTAGTAAAAGAATAAATAAAAACGTATCCACTTTTACAAAATTATAAAAATAAAAAAATGAAATAAAAAAGGAACAATTAACATGCAGAGTAAATTTTATTTATTCTTTTTTATTAAAATTTATTTTTAAAAAAAAGCTAAAGATAAATTGACGAATTATTAAAAGAGAGGTTTTAAAATGTCTTCTGCTTGGGGCCACAAAATATTAAAAAATTTTCATTAATGAAGTTTGTTATAACGACAATCCAAACTAATGCAATTCTGGATTGTCGCTTTAACGGATTTTTCTTTATAGAAGATATATATTTAATTCGTACTAGCGAATTTAACATTTAGTGATTATTCATTTTGTGTTTGCAAATTAGAAGCAAGCTTTAAAATCTATTTTCGCATATTTTAATCTTATTCTTTATTCCCATTTCCATAATGAGCGTTTATAATTTGAACAAGAGAGAAATATTTAATTATCTTAATTGCGAGTTTCCGGTAATAGCTCAGGGAGATAATGGATAATTGAATGCTTTAAATGGATACCTGAGAGAATAGTAGTCCAGTCTCTTAAATTTATCAAAAAAATACTAATAATAGTTTAGTTAGGGAATAGTTAGGGAATTCAGCTTTACCAGTTCCGATTAAAAAATGAAATCGATGAATAGAATAAAAATATTAGAATTATGAATGCTTATCGATACGTTGGAGCTCGTAATAAAAATTTATTGTTTATATTTTAAAACTTAAATATATTTTAAAAAATGATGACTTTATTCCATAAAACTATATCACAAGTAACTATTTTATAAAACCATTTTTTTTTAAATACATAGAATCAAAATTGAACGAAGTAAGTTAAATTTATTGATATTTAAGCTTTAAAAATATAAAAATAATTTATTTTTGACAAGAATACAAAAGTATACAAAATTTCAAACAACTCGCACATTAGAAAGAGTGTGAAAAATCACTCCTGAAATTCCATAGTTACTTAAAGCCATTCAAATTAAACAGAAGCGTTTCAAAGGAATAGAAATTTTAATTATTTTCAAAGCTGAAAACAGTATAAAAGTAATTTAAAGAGTCTATGATATCAGTCATTTGAACAGCCTTGCCCGCTCTTGCAAAAAGTAAGTAAAAATAACGATTAAGTATATATTTTAAACGATAATGAAATTAGGAGGAAATTTACTATTTTTATCCAACTCGATATTTTAATAAAAAGTGAGACATTTATATGCATTGGAAATTTTTATCAATAGATCTGGTATTTATCAGTGATTTTTCTTAAGTATTTGGGATTTTTTTAAATATCTGCAATTTTTAAATACTTGTAAATTTTTGAAAATGTCTGCCATTTTTCAAAAACATGTGTCTATATTTTAAATGTTAAGGTATAAAATAACATCCAAAATTAAGAAAATGGAATGATATGGTTTTCAAATTAAAAACTTAAATTAGTTTTCTCCAAATGTATTTTGAAATTCTTTAAAGGATTGGTAATGGTATTTAAAAATAAAAAAAAGACATTAATTTTCATTGAAATCTGGTTTTTATATGATTTTATCATCTTAAATATTTGGGGCTTCAACTAAAGAACATGAATCCTCGCGAATGCCTAGGCATAAATGGCACAATGCATTAAGACAAACAATCCATTATTTACTATCATAAAGCAATCCATTCCATTTATCGCTACCATTTAAGATCCTCTTATATTTCCTATAATAGCACTTCATACAATTGTTATTTCTCTCTTGATATAGTTTGGCAGAGCTGTAAGCCATTAAGTTGTCTAGCTTCTACATAAGTGGCTTAGGCATCAATTTCTGGCCTGAAGATTCCATGCATTATGTTTGTACAGAATGTGTACATGGCCTCTAGGGATAATTTTTAGGAGTCTAGGTACTCTATAAAATACAGCACTGAAATCAAATTCATCATAATGTATTTGTAAGTTGTTCGAGAACTGTTGCCATTTGATTGAGAATATTGTTATAAATGAAGATATATTTTTTATAACTGAGTTAACTGTTGTTCACGTGTTTAATGTGTCACTTTACTCTATTTTATTTTAGTTCTTTATTATATGAAGTATCTTTAGTCAGAATTGAGAAAAGAAGTATAGATATAATATAATGCTAGAAAATGTGAAATCAGATCTTAGATGGTAAGTTGTACCATTGTGGCTCTATAAGGATAAACTTTCTTATAAAAAATATTTCAAAATTTCAATAATGTTTATAAGTGGTTATATTATCTGTAGATTATACCATACAACATATATAATGGAACACTACAAAACCCATGTTTAGATCAAGAGTTATCATATTTTGGATTTGGTTTGCAATAACAAAATATTCATTTTTGACAGAACATTTTGGCTTTTCTTTCTTTATTTGGATTTTACCTACAGTTTTTCTAAATCCAAATTTACAAAAAAAAAAAAAAAAAAAAAGCGAAAAATTGATGCTTTAAAAGCGATAAATCGCCAATTTGTTGCCTACGCATTTTGAGACTTCAACAATTTGTTGCCTACGCATTTTGAGGATTCAAAAACCTCAAACCAAAACAACATCATGTCTCACATGATAAAAATTCCCCACTCACTTGGTTTGCCAGAAATAGTTAATTTTAATAAAATTGTTTAGATATTGCTACATATCAATAATTGCATTTTACTTTCAGACATTAAAGCCCAGTTAATTTAATAGTTTTACATATATTTCGTTGTAAAACTTGGAAGCTGAGCAAAGGAAAATTTTTAATTGTCAAAAATCAGAAACAAACTTGCATCAATATTGAATAAGTATCATTAAAAATATCAATTTTTTTTAACACGTTGCAGAAATTATTTTTACGAAATAATAAGTTCTGAGTTATCGCTGGGAAACGTCAAAATTCAATTTAATTTTTAATTAATTAGAACTATAAATAAAATTTCAAAAAATTCCCATTCTCTAAGGCATATATGAATCAAATTTGGTAATTATAGGTTAAACGGTCTTGTCTGACACACATACATTGATCTTTGTAGTAGTAGAAATGTATGCCTGTACTTCTCTTTGGAATTAGTTTCATTTTTATGTTGCTATTGTTTTTTATTTGTTTGTTGTTTTTGTAATGAATCCTTGATACTTATTCTAAGTTTGTTAGACGATCTCCATGGATCCAAAAACCTACAAAAAGTCGATGAATGAAATCGAGTCCTTTGTTGTTTATCTTTTCATCCACAGACTTTTTTGTTTACTTTTTTTATAATTATTTCAATATATGATTCACGCCTGAGCTCATTCTGTAAACAAGATTTGTTTTTTGGCCTGTACATTTTTTAGCAAATTCCACTTTGGTCATTGTATTTTTGTGTTGCTTTTTTTTTCAGTTGTATTTTTTTATAATGTTTTTTTTTTTCAAAATGCTTTGCTTTACTTTTTTTTTCCATGTTTATTGATTAATAATTTCGCAATTCTAAGTGCAGAAACACACAATGGTATTAAAATTAAAGCTGAAAATGATATTTTCCCTCATAAATTTCAAAGTATTCTATTGCATTAATACAATTGCATATTATGATCCAAAAATATCATGTTTAAACCACTTTAAAAATCCAAAAATTAGCTTTTAATTTTTGGATTTTAATTACCATACAATTTTTTTATCCCATTTCCCTATACAATTTTTCATGTCCAATTTTAATAAATTTATCAAAATATTTTTAAGATGATTTTCATCGTTTGGTTATTTCGTTCTGTGAGTGAACGTTGCGACAATATTAAATTTTAAAATATTATTAAAATAAAAACTATACTTCCAAATACAACGAATTTCTTTTCTTTTTTTATGCATGATAAAATTATGCGTTTTTTCCTTTAAAAGATTTTTTGCGGGAAAAAAAACATGCATTTTATAATTAAAAAACAGTTTGGCTGCGATTAAATTATGAAAGACATTATTAAGATTCATATATGAAAAAATTAACATAATTGTTTCTCAATATTTTTCAATGCCTCAGAATTCCAAGACAGTGTATTTTATTCATAAAGCATTTATGCTATAATGTTATACCTTGAATGCTTCTCTTTTATCTTCGTGGAAAGAATAATAAAACTTAATTGCAGCTTCTTCTGTTCATCAAATATGTAAAAGGATATTTTTTTTCGTTCAGAAAAAAAAAGCAGGTATATTTATTTTCTTGCAATTTTTCTCATTTACTTCTCCACTCGCATGTCACTCATGATTCGTGGTAAAAATAAATTAATTGAGATTCGAATTTCTAATCAGCTACACTATAGAATGCTAAGTTTAGGCTTAATTCGTCTGTCTTGTTTTCATTTGGCTTAATTTCATCTGCAGTTGTATAGCACACATAACAACTTCTACGCTACGTAATTTTCAGAAAGAATACCTATCTAAAAATAGTATCATGTTAAAAAGAAACATCTAATATTTTGAAATATAAATAAAAGCATTAGTTAATAACTCGTCCTCATTATTGACATTTTAAGCTGTTAAATTCTTAATATAAAAAGCAATTTTTTCAAAATTTTTGATAAAACTAAAAATTATGAATTTAATTTAATCATCCTACTACAAATTTCTGAGTGTCAAATTAAAGAATTTATATTCCACGAAAAAATTGTTTTTTTTTTTTTTTTTTTTTGCTGTTGTTAGTAAGGTTACATTTTTCCTTAAATTTCTATACTACAATGAGAATTGGTGAAACAGTTTCTTTTATTCCTTTTAAATTTATTTCACATGCACCAAATCCATGACTGCTTTTTTGCCACAATAGACACACATGATAATTTTTTGTAAATTTTTTTGTTAGAAATTTTAATAGGTATGCATAAGTTATTTATAAAATGAAAATTCAAAGTTTCTAAAAATGAAAATAGAGAATTTGACTGACTGAAATTCCGCATATAGAATTTAAATGTACTCCTAATATATGCACTGCAAGTCATATGAATAAAAATGTATATATTTTAACATTCCCTTTGTTGTGGGTTATCTGACAAATATACGATTACTTCTTTTTTCAATAACTAAATAATATTATGTCTGATTTTTTTTTTTTTTTTTGCTATTGTCCTGGTTTGTTTTGGAAAAAAAGTGTATTTTTGTTTTGTCTACATTAAATTGTGTTTATATATCTATATAATTGTATTACTAAGTTATATTTTTTTACTAATGTTAACAATATATATATTGGTGTATCTGACGAATACAGCACGTCCACGATTATTTGGAAAAAGCATGCGACTAACGGAGTGTTAAACTATGTATTTAATGTACTTATATTTATTTACTACTGCGTTACTCATGTGTTAAGAAAATGTGCACGATTTAAATAACTTCATTAATAAATGCACATGTTACCATTTCATCCAATAAATATATTAAACACAGTTATCTGTGAGTAAATTTCTAAAATTACCATTTTAAAAATATTTTTGAAAAATTTAGGATTCTAAGAAAGCAGAGAACAATAATCAAATAGGTATGAAAAATATTTTTGAAAAATTTAGGAATCTAAGAAAGCAGAGAACAATAATCAAATAGATATCAAAAGATATCATAGGTATCAAAAATATTTTTGAAAACTTTAGGAATCTAAGAAAGCAGAGAGCAATAATCAGATAGGTATCAGTTCTTAGATTATTTTTATAATTCTAAAATAAAAGCCTAAGATAATATGCTTAAAAAAAATTTTGAATTTAATTAACTAGTTTATGCCAGAAAATTTTAAAATTACGAAATCAGTTAGTTTTTCAATAACAAAGATACTTCGCATAACATTTTGATCGACTTATAAACCAGAGTTTTTAATGACAGAGGAAAACTGGTATTCTTATATAAAAATAAAAAAGAAATTAGAAAAAAACTATCCTTTATATTTAATTAATGAATTATTTATCAGTTAATCTTTTTATTCGTCTTTCAAAAGTCCAAGTATTTTAGAATCAACAGTAATCGTATGTGAAGATTTTATATATTCATTTAAAACTTCTAAAGACCCAAAGAAATGAATAATGAATATTAATGCGGCATTACATTGCGGTTTCTATCAAAATTTGAAATGCATTTTAGTCCATTTATTCATTTCTCATCCACAAATACAATGTCATAACTTTAATTATACTCAAGATATGGAAATCGCTTGTAATAGTCATTATTAGAAAGATTTGGATAAATGCCATAAAGTTCTTTTTTCTTGCATTTGTTAATTTTAACAACATAATGTTTTACGTTGAAGAAAGCGTAGAATATTTCGGAAACATTGTAATTATTCATGTGATGTAAAGATATGTTACATGCAGCGAGAAAATGTGAAGCATGTTCTTACTGATATTCTTTAGGCTTAATTGGATGCTTTTAGTTTAATTTGCATTTAGTATTTCAATGGAATATCTTTTGGAAAGAGATGTTTTCCGTCTCTTAAGTACTTTTTAATTAACGGTCATTGCACGATTGAATTTGATTGTCAACAGTCATTGAGCAAATTGTATTCCAATTAATAATTCGGATATAATTTTCAATATAGCAAATTAATTAAAGTAATTTCAATTTCCCGCTAGGAAATATACATAAAGATTAGCGCTTTCAGACACGATTCATTTCTATGTTCAGTCACTCTAGTCCGAGAAATAAATGCAAAAAAAGATTCGAGTCTCTATCTGAAATATCGTGGCATAATAATGTTTCAAACTTTATTCATCTATTTCATTTTTAAAGTTTATTCTTAATTTTATGGCAACAATAGCATTTACACACAAAAAAGAAATATTTAATATTGATCTAAAGTGGGTTACTGTAAATTCAATGAAGAAAAATGGAAAATATGTTTGTGAATTATTATAAATTATCGTATAAAAATAATTAATTAGTAAAAATCTCACTTTTTAAATTTTAAAGATTCCCAAAATGTGATTATAAGCTCCAAAATTATTTAGAAAATGAAAAATCTAATTATTAAGACTTTGAGAAAAACTGTTTATTGATGATGATGCCGTGTCCGCGTTACTACGGAAATGGGGTGCAGTAGTTTCAGAGGGTAAAGACCCCTGAGCACCCAAGGGATGAAATTTAACTTCTAGCTCATATGAAGATGAAAGTCACACATTCGCTTGCACAACCCCGTTTTACAGTGGGACACATTCATACACCTCACAGATAGAACACAGATGAAAAACAACCATGCCCGAACCAGGATTTGAACCCGGGACACCCAGATCACGCGGAAGATGCGTTCCCCCTATGCAAGGACACCGGTAAAACTCGTTATTTGAACAACTATTACCTAAGACGAAACTCTGGACCAAATGAATTACTTATGCCAAAACTCTTTAAATACAATGATCTGCCCTATAAAGCATTTTTGTTTTATCAATGATTTTTTGTATAATGTAAGTCATTTCATGCTTGTTATTTGCAAATAGTATGACACCCTATATACATGATTTAAAAAAATATTTCTGTAGCCTTAGCTACCCATGTGTATCGATTGCGATAATTCAAAATCACATCGAGTTAAATGGTTAAAATTTATCTTGAGGTCTTCCTAACATAATAATAGACTTATATAAAATTTCAGATCAAGTTTGTCATAGTCCAGCCGAATTATACTTTTAGGTGGAAAAATGATATAATATCAATTTTATTGGTTTAACCCATTAACCGTCGATTATTCAGCATCTGTATCTTTGTAAAATGGTTCTTGTCGTAAAAGTGGAAAGATTTTTTAAGATTTTTTTAGGTCAGAGTCGTTATTAGGATAATTTTCAAAAAGTGAATTTTTTACGTTTCAGTCGGTCTTAGGATAATAAATGATGAACGACTTTCTACGTTCGAGCCGTTACATGAGAGTTTCGTTGGGACGACTTTCTACGTTCCAACCGGTTGAAAGGTTAAGTTGTTGAGTTGGTTATTCAAAAAAGACCTTTAAGTTTGCACTCGGATATGTTACCGAATGAAGGGAGAGAGGAGGGGGAAGGGATACCAGTTTCCCACATTTAAATAAAAAGCTATTAGTAATATATTAAAAAGTTTTAGGTATTAACTAGAGGGAGTGGTTCTCCGCAAAACTTTCTCGCATACTCTCTAATAAACTTGTCAGAGAATACCTTGCATGGCATTGGCGTGCAGTCGTTACGAAATGTTAACTTTTGGCGTGAATTTGGCATTTTTATTAAATTTATCGTGTCGGCCTTGGTGAGATTTCGGCAATTAATCCTTGGCATGCGGTTAATAGTATCCCAAAATCGAATTTGTGCTTTAGGCACGTTTTTCCCAACTGCTTGAAAACCAAATTTTGTCGCAAATTACATTTGCTGTCACAAAATCGTAAACAAAATTGATGTATTTAAGTTATTCCATTTTTGAGTTGTCGCGTTTACATGTTTTTGAAACTAAAGACCGACAGACGGTGAACTCTTCTTTGGATTAGACTCAAAATTTGACAGGTGTCTATAGATGTTATACTTGTGTATCGAATTTTATCCATTTAGCTCTCTTTGTTTTGTAATTGTCGTGTTAATTTATATTCGAACAGCCGGACAGACAGACTTCTTGTGAATGGATTTTGCTCAAAATCTGCTAGAAATCTAAAAATTTGTTGTAAAGACGTATGTTAAATTTCAACCGTCTAGCGCAAAGCATTTGAGAGTTATGTTTGTCACAATTTCAGGGTGGTCTAAAACATGGAAATTCAATCTATTCATAAAATAAACGTGTAAATAACATTCACTATAAACATGGAAATTCAATTCTAAGAATTAAAATTTCGATTTTGAGTTCTTTGACGATTACTATATTTTCTCTATACTACGTATACGAGAAAGTAAAAAGATCTCTAAAATGAACTGTCGAACATTATTATAATTATATAAGGTCAAGACTAAATTTGTAAAAAATGCAAATTTGAAAAAGTATTTATTATATATATATTTTAATTTAAATAAAATTTTTGGGATTACATTAAAGAAATAATAACAAGTAAAGAATTTGTTAGTAGTATTACATAAAATGGAATTACTGGTAAAATCTTAAGTCAACGTTTGGATTAATTTTTGAAAAATTTAACTTTCTCGAAGTAACAGAGTCATTGAACACTGTCTATATATAATTTTAATATGACTTTCTATAATAATATTAAAATACAGGAATCGATCTTAAATTATCATTCTTTGATGTTTCGAAATAAAATTTGAATTTTTTTAGTTTTTAAACTATGTTTTTATAAAATTTATTTAATAAAATGTAGGGTGCCAATCCCATTGAAAAATATTATGATAATATTTTTTTTTTCATTTCTGGATTCTTATAAAGAGATAGTAGCTTTCCTGTGAAGAATTCCTTATTTTCATTCAATTGATTCTCGTGAATATTAAAATATCTTTTGGAGTATGAGAGATTTTTACGGTGCAAAATTATAAATTATGTAATTTGTTAATATATATGGCAACAGTTATAAAAAGGATATGAATGCATTCGAAACGGTGGATGAGTAACCAATGAAATGACTCATAGCACTACTGGTGGTGAAATTTTGAATTTAAATAATCAGTTCTCAAAAATTCATGAAAATGGTGGGAAGCGAATTAGAAAAGTATTCAGTATCAACGATTCTTCGATTGAACAAATTTCAGAAGGAAATGACACTCAACATGTATGAATAAACTGAAATAGAAAGATGTTTAAATTCTTCCGGTTTCCACTTGCTTCACCGGCAAGAACGAATATTTACTCGCTTCTCGGCTACAAAATTAGCATTTGAATAGACGGTGCCATTTTACAATTTTAAATTCGCGTTTATCATTTCAGGTTTAGGAGTGTCATTTTTGTCACTTCTAAATCGACAACTTTGAAAAAAAAAATTCTTTTGATTTTTTTATTATATTTTGAATGTCATCTTGCATCCTTGGACATTTTTAAAAAAATTCAAATTACAATTTTTATTGTTAGAATGTAATACAATAAAAAGAATGAAATGTTTATTCTTTTTACAATAATTTTGGGGCTTTTAGCATGGAAAAATGAAATTTACGTCATCTTAAAACTTAGAGTTTCATCAACAAAAATTAAATTGAAAAAAATGAGAATTTATGTTTTTCAGATTTGCACCCTTGGTTTTTCATTAAAAAAATGAATTACTAGGAATCTATATTATTCCAGAAAAATCTATAATTCATTCAGTTTTATACCACTGATCTTAGCACAATGACTGCAATGTAGCTGCTTTTTGTCATTTTGAAATAATAATAATTGATTTCACTTTTCCTTATTTTAAAACCTCAGTAAAAGTACTCGTCACATGTATTTGAAGCCGAAGGAATAAAACTTGTCAGTAATTGAAAAATATTTATTGGAGGAATAATGGTTCTTCCGCTAGAGTTGAAAAGCTGTAATCATGAAAATATATATTATTGAATATCTTTGTTGTATATTTACTTTATATATTAAGGAGTGTTTAAATATTACGTAACTTAATTACATGATTTAACATTTTATAAACAAAATAAATAATGGATGCGTTTGATCGGGGGACGCAGAATCTTAGTTTAGAATTTAAAGTTTTACACTCGTTTAACATGCTATGATATAAAAAAATAAAATATCGCTCTATTATTTCTAGAAAACATTTGCTGAAACTCAAAAAAAGTTAGCATAAATGTTAGGAATCTTCCAATAAAATATTCAAAGAAAGTTTCGAAACCCTTCACTCATGATTTGGCAAGCATTTTGCTGGTGCTATAATGTATGAGTATAGGACGATCTGAAATTCAACCACCTGCTCCCATTTCCGTTGGCAGAATCGAAACTTTTTCTCCTTCCCGCATAAAAGAAAAACACAAAAAACAAGAAAGTAAACATCTGGATTTTATCCAAATTTCTAGCTTCAATGTACTTCGACGTGCCAAGAAAATGTAACATTACACCAACAGCATCACGTGTTGCACATAGCACTTGAAGAATAATCTTGGTGGCGTTTATTTGTAATGCAAAAGGTAAAACGGTGGATATACTTTGCAAAAACTTCGCTTTTATGAGTTTTTATGAGAAAGGGCACATCTTTTATTTTGTAGAAGAAGTAAGATTTGGATTATGATAGGCTGGGACAGAGCCTTTCAACTTTATTTTAACGCAGCGTGTAATTCGAATGATAAGTCATCTGATTAAAAATATCGTACAGAAATTGGTTTGATATCTTCTAAGATTCTGTCTTCTAATTGAAGGAAGTGGTAATCTTTTGGAAGAATATGGACTGGTTCCTTTTATTTTGCTATCATAATAATGAAACCGAAGTGCTAAAAATTTTTGCATTGTCGAGTTAAATTTAGTTAGATTAACATGTAATGTTGAAATTACATGAGAACCGTCTTGAGATGAGTTTTAATTTTTAGCATTATTTACCGAAAAATAAAAATATTTGAGCTAGAATTTTCAAGACCAGTCTTCAATGCCCATAGACAGGCAGAAAGAACACTGACATCGATGTATTAAAGTACACAAAACAAGTCACCTTTGAAAACTCGAACCCCCTCCTCTACATAACTTTCACTTCAGAAGTCAAACAAAATACATAAGAAAAGTAACTAAAAATATCCGAGTTAGTAATACTTACACGACATTGCCTGTGATGAATTTCAACAAAATAAAAAACATCACAATAATCTATACTTATAATAAAGCTCAATGTGTGTGTGTGTGTGTGTGTTGGCGCTCTACAAGCCAGGTCATTTGACATACAGCTATCAAATTTGGTACATGTATACCTTAGAGGTCTGGAATGTGCACCTGGGGTCCCTATTTTTGAAATTTTAATTAAAATTTTAATTATTAATTAAAAACTAACTTTCCCGCCAAAAAAATATTCCATTTTCCCCACCGCCAAATGAGTAAGGTTTCAATTTCTTTTTTTTTTTTTCCCAACAGAAATGAGGCTAGGGTAAACATTTTTCGGCGGATTATTTCAAACGATTCTGTTTATTTTCTTAATGTTTTATGCATTTAAAATTAAATATTGTTAATTAATCCATGTTTCAGATTCATTCTGAAGTACTTTTGAATTAAAATAACACAGAATAAAGGAAATTAAAAAATGTATAATCTGCATAGCGTTACCCCAACTGGCGTAGAAAAATTCACGCATTTGCGTTACCGGAGCTGGCGAAGAAAATTCACGCATGCGCATTCTGATTGTTGCCATGACAACCGTTATCAACGGATGATTTAAATTATTTTTAGGTTAGTTGCATCCTTTTGTAAGTAAATTGTATTTATGTTAGTTATATATTTTTTGTATATGCTTATAGTTTTAAGTACATCGTTTTTTAAGTAGATTTTTTTAACCTGTTTTCAATTATTTAAATTATTTTGAGGTTAGTTGCATGCTTTTGTAATTAAATTGTATTTATGTTAGCTATATATTTTTTTTATATGCTTATAGTTTTAAGTACATCGTTTTTAAAGTAGTTTTTTAAACCTGTTTTCGACCGATTATTTTAAACGATTCATTTTATTTTCTTAAAGTTTGATGCATTTAAAATTAAACATTGTTAATGAATCGATCTGTTCATGATGAATCTGAGAAAATTTTGTTGACAAATTCTTGAGATATTACATAACTTAAGAAAGATATTCTTTAGTGCCCATAAAGTTTAAACACTCAGTGACTCTATTATCAGTAATCATATTATTAAAAAAATGCTTTGTTTCAGTAAAAAATACTATATTAATTGCAGTTTAGTCATTTCCATTTTAATTTTAAGCATAAATTCTACCGGAACTAACAGAAAATTAGAGAGATACATATTATGTTATGGCTGAAGGACTTTATATTATTATGAGTGAATTACAGGACTATCAAAATTTGAAGCTTTAAAATATTTGATGAAGAAGCTATTAAAGTAGGAATTACATAAAATATTTAATTATTAAAATTTTAACGAGTATTAAGATTAGCGAACCGGCTGGTCGCCAAAGGCGGCTAGTATAAAATAAAAGTAAAATCAAAACAAAACAAGCAACAATAATTTTGCAGGTTTATTTTTATTTGCAGCAATGATATCGGGTGATTAACTGCAAACGACAAAAATCGAAACAAATAATTAAAAATAATAACGCTCTATAAGACAAAAAAAATTTAAAACTTCTTTGCAAAGCAGGCTATTAGGATTTAAATTAACCAAAATAATTTTCACTATTATTTTAACCATCTCATTTGGCATCTTACCTAGTCAGCGAAGAAGTTACGATTGCATTTAGACCGTTCTTGCTTTAAATTAGTGATAAATGTTCGAATTATTGATACAGAAAATTCATGAAAAGTAAAAAAATTAGAAAGTCCTTTTTTAATAATTTTCGTTTAAATTCTTGTAGTTTTTTTGGTAAAACTAACTTTCCCAGAAAAATTCTTAAAATTCATTAAATTACATAAAAAGTTTTAATAAAATTTCATTAGATGCTTTATTGAATGGTGGTGCACTTTTTCGAAGATTATCAGAAAAACACACACACAAACAAAACAGCACTAAATATTAAATTTAAAACTTCATTAAATTAAATTATTTCATTTCAGGCATTTGAATGCTCTCAGTCATCATTGAACCTACATGTACTTATTTGTTCGTAATAATAATGTTCGTAATGATAATGAGTGCGATAGAATTGACTGGATTAAACAAATACACAAACTCTTCCTTTAAACCTAAGTATAGATTACTTGTACTTAATATATATTTTAAGTTCCTAACAATGTGGATTAACGTTATTTCTATGAAAACTTGTTTATAACGTTAACCAGAATTTAATGAACATGTTTAAACAATGTAATATATAAATGTAGAATAATTATAATTCAGTCCGATTATTTTATAATTTTGCTGAAAATTAAATTTAAAATTTTGCAGAAAATATTTTTTATAATCGAACTTACAATTCACTCACATTAACCTGCTTATATATAATATTTCTTTCATAATAAGAAACTGCTGAATCCGTTTGTCATTTGTTTCAAATTTATATCATTAAAATGAAATGGAAATTAGTGAGATTTGGGCATAGTTTTTTTAAATAGTTTTTGAATATTTGATTATTAAGAATCAAAACTACACTCTCTCAGGATTATTTTAGCATAGTGTAAATATATTTCAGGAAATCACCTGGAGGCAAGGCGCTTTAAAGATGGAAATAAAATCCCCTTTTTCTTCTTTATAAATCCTTAATTATTATAAAATTTTTCAATTCAATTTTTTTATAATGAATAAATGCGATAAAAGAACAAATATTTACAGAAACTGCAAAATAATTCTTCTTAGAAATGTGAAATTCGGTATTTTCAAGGTAGCTTTAAATTATAATTTAAACTTTGTAAAAAAAATTTAAAAACTTAACTACAGTTTTTACATAATTCGTTGATTAATTGTCCGTCTCCAATCAATTACACTAAAAGTTTTCCTTCTCCTCATTTGAATGCTATGGGTATTAGAATGAAAAATAAGAAATAATTTCTAATAATATCAGTATACGAAATTGGAAAAAAAATACTATTTCCGTTTTTGATGCATTGAACATTAACATATACTGTATAAAATTTTAAACTCGTGCAATGATTATTTTATTTTTAAACAGCAATTTTATCAGAATTTCAAAATAAATATATAATTAAATTATAGTAATTTCATAAAACTAGGAAAAAAATTCGCATAGAAAATAAGAGAAAATACTCTTTTCTCGACTTCATAGTAGCCTTACACGATAGGGCAGGTTTGGCTTCAAAATATAGTGAAAAGACTAGAATAAGCTTTTTTGGCGGTCTTCCCATCATCCCATCTCTTCCAAATTGTGTACAAAACCTCAATTTTGGTGACAAAATTGCATACTAAATTGATTTTTGTAGCTTGATCCGCTTTTGAATTATCGTTTTCATATACATTAGAGCGCAAAAACAGGCAAAGAATCTACCGACTGAGGTTTTTGATCAAAACTTCTACACGGGTTTATAATTTGGAAGCATAGATTAATTCAATTATTTCTTTTGTTAATTTTGAGTTAATCTTATTTACAGATACTGGAATAGACAAACCGATAGTTTGTTAATTCTAAAATCTGAATGAAAATAGCCTAAAATCTGAAACAGCTCTTCAATTCTAGTTAAAAAATTATAGGTCAGGTTTCATATTCATAGGTGGTCACGTTTTTGGATTTTCATATTCATGCATTTGAACAGACAGATTCATCTAAAAGAACATTGTCCAGAATTAGATTGGCATTTACAATTTTGATATCAAGATCATATACCAAATTTTGATCGTACTTTTCATTGCCTTTTATTTTCAATCATCTTTATTGTTGTTTCTTATGGCACTTGCCACGGACAAGGCCGCTGTTCAAAGACAGCCGATTTAAGCCTAAAGGGGAGCGCCTCGTGTTTCTATCTTAGAGCCAACTTGGGCCAAGAGTACGACTTGACTCCTCACGCATCACTCATTTGCTTGCACAACCCCTTTTTACAGTAGAGCACATTCACACAACTCACAGATAGAACAAGAACAACCACGCCCAAACCGGGACTCGAACCTGGGAAGCCCAGATCACAGGGAAGATGCGCTACCCCTATGCCAGGACGCCGGCTGAATCATTTTTTCTAAATGCATACAGGCAAACTTAGTTAAAAGAAACGTATTCAGAATCAGGAATAAACATAAAACTTAAAGATTCAACAATTTAGATTTTACATGTCCTGGAAAATGAGGCAATTTAGAAACAAACTTTTAAAATGAGATTAACTCTCACCATATGTTTGGCGCAATTTAATCATAAATGGTTCTTTATTCAATTAACTCCATCAAACCAACCAAACCAAGAATATCTTGCGGTTGAATTTTTTGACGTATATATAACTTCATATTTAAGAGAAAGTAAAAAAGTTATTTCTGATTGCAATCACCAAGTTTATCAATATGTTATTTCTATGGTATCAATTTCGAAAAAATAAAACAAATGGGACGGTTTTCTAATTCAGTTGTATGCCATCACACATCTTACCTTTCAACTCCTCCGAAAGTCTACCAGTTTCTAATTTATATGGATTCGTTCCTATTCTTAGATCTTAGTAATCACGTTTATTTGTACAGATAACTGAAACTTCTCGCCTCAGTTGAATAGTTTTATTGATCAGTCTTAACAATAAGACGAGCTGGCGTTGGCGCAATGGTGGAAAACGCTTCATGTTAGAAATTGAGCTCGCTTCTATTGAATCCGACTAATTAAATCTGTAAACTGTTCTGCTCGTCAAGCTTGTCATTTGCTTCCATTCAAAACAAATTTGCTTCAAGCGCGCTGAATTGATTGATTTCGTATCCCTAAGCTTAATCAGATTCTGCATCAATAAATTGTAGCTTTTGAGTTCCGGTGGAACTAATTTAAAGATCAATTTTTTTTGCGTCTTTCGTAAAAGTGTTTTATTAAATATATGAATCGTAATTTGTGATGATTGTGATTTATTTTTCGTATTTAACAATGTTCATATAATTTTTTCAGTTCTTCAGATTTATTTTCCACTTTATAAATATATACGAAGTTTAGATTGTTGATTTTTCTCTGCCATCTGGCAATGCACTCGAGATCAAAAATTACATATTTTGATACCGGGTTTACACTCGGCCAGTTATAAGACGGCTAGTTGACAGCGCATGCGTTGAAAGGTTGAAAAATGGTGTTCGGTCGATGACAAGTAATTGCCCTGATGGAAGAACAACATGCCGCTGTATTATATTTTTTTTCCCTTACTGCTCATGCGTTTGTAAAATTTGGCTGGGTTTTTTATTATTATTATTATTGGCATGAAAAAATTGATCACTAATCGTAGATTATTTCCGACATTTTTTGCTCTTTGTTCTTTCTGATGCGAGGCTGTGTGTGTGTGTGTGTGTGTGTGTGTGTGTGTGTGTGTGTGTGTGTGTGTGTGTGTGTGTGTGTGTGTGTGTGTGTGTGTGTGTGTGTGTGTGTGTGTGTGTGTGTGTTCATTTTATTTGCTATTTTTTTTTCTATAGTTTTCCCAATTTAGGTATGTTGAACTTTTTTTTTTATTTTACCATGTTTTTTTGTGTAAATATCCATCATTTTAATATGATACGCAGTGAAAAAAATTCAGGGACGCCAAAACGGCAATTTATAGCCAAGCAAGGAATACCTGAATCATCTTATGAAATTGTGGCAAACATAAATCAGTCCCTTTCTACGCATGCGCTGCCAACTGGCCGTGTTATAACTGTCCGAGTGCAAACCCGTCTTTATAATAAATTTGTAAGATTTAGAAAAATGAAATTTCGTTTTGCGTCTATTAATATACACAACGTTTCGAATTATTAATTGTCCGTTCTGCACCTGGATGGAATTTAAAATCATTAAATTATGTTTTACATTTACTGTGGGGGGGGGGGGAGGCGGAGGGGATTGTTCTCGTGCTCTATAGGCCTAACCCTACAGCTACCAAATTTGGCACATATATGCTTTGAAGGAGGAAATGGATGAATGCAACTCAGAACGGTTTTTTTTTCTAAAATTTATATTAGAATTTTTGCTAATTAAAAACTGAACTCAGTTTTGGAATGATCTTCCTGTAACTTCCGAAAATATTATTGCACGAAAATAAATTTTATACCCATTTAAAAATATAAAAATTTGTCTTTTTAATAATGCTAATTTAATTGTCATACAATAACTTTTTCCTGAGTTATAACAATTTTTAAGAAATATTTTTTTTATATGATTGATCTTTATATTCTGAGTTTTTTTATTAATTGATAACATCAAAAATAAATATTCTATTTTTATTATTATTTTTTTTTTACAATACTAATAATCACAAACTTTTTTTAGATAACATTGGTTATAATAAAATAAATCGTTTTCGTAATTCTTTTCAAATTTTTCCTAGACGTTTTCATCCGAAAAATGTCAATTATTTATGACTTTAGAAATCACCTGAAGATTTTTAAACATATAAATTTGTATTTATTGGAAAAAAAACGGCTTATATTTAAAATCCATGAAAAGTTTAAAATATTGTTTATCAGCTTAAAACTTTCTTTATGAACATTATTTAACGCTATTTCGTGAATTTTTTTAATATTATTTTTTATGGGGAAAATACTACAATAGTTTGCAAATAATCTAGAACAATTTTATTTTCCATTAGAATCATTATTACTGCAAAGATAAATATTTCTCGTTATTTTAATTTTTTTAAACATGAATATTTTGTTTTCCAAGTCTGGATAAATATTAATATTATGTAACAATCTCAATGTATAAGAAATATAATCAGATTTGTTTAACTGTATGAAGGTAATTTTAGATTTAAAAAAAAACATTCTCGTTCGAAATAAATAGAATAAATGGGATTTAATTTCTATGCATCTTATGTTTAATCAACCTGAATTTATTTTATTTATATAAAAAATGCCGAAATTTTTTACATTTTAATGAAATGCATTATATCAGACTAACGTTAAATCCTATATGTATGTATAGGTGTTATCCGTTTCGAAGTTTATCTTCTTTCGCTTAGTATTGTTGAAATTTCATAATTTCTTGAAAATTCAAAACAGTTTAGCAAATTATAAAAAAAGTAGCGCTTTCTTTTCTCACGCATAGAAAAGCAACCCACAACCAGCAAGATTTCATTAGTTATTTGTTGGAAATTTCTTAATTTAATGAAGTTAAATGATTCTTTCTTTAAATTTGTAGTTTATAAACTGATTTATTTATGGATTTCTAGAATTGAGATTATCTATGATTAATAATACTACATCTTGTTGTGGATTTTGAATACATGTATGAAAGCACCAAAATTGTATGCTTTTGCTTTTCATTTTTTGGTTGGTTGAGTGCAATTGTCGCAACAAAGTAATGAAATTGTTTCCTAGGTGCAAGCCATGCTGCAAGCAAGCTTAAAAGCGGAGATTATTTACTATATTTTAAGAGATTTCATGAATATATCACATATTTTTATATATCTTGCTAAATGACAAATTGAAAGGGTGAATTTTGGATAATGGATTTTATGCAATTAGGGGTGTTCCAAGCTACAGTTATAGTGTTTTTAAATAGTATTTACAATTCTTTTTTTTTAATTCATTTTCTGACATATTATTAGTGTATGAATTAGGCCTTACACACTAATTACCTGTAATTTTAGTTTGAAGTTAATGAGAAAAATAATCAAGATCATAAATTAAATCTCTCTAAATGAAATTTTCTCTGCAGTGTTATTTCTCTAGGAAAAAATCTCTTTACAATGAAAATTTTTGGCTTGGTAGTTTACTGGGAATTTTCTGCTCTTTGGTGTATGTTTTCCCTCTGTTGGCAAAGAATATACGCTTATATCGGTCGACTCTATCTCTTTTCAGTTTTGTAGATTAATTAACAGCCGATTAAAACATTGGATGCAGGAAAATCGTAGAATATATAGATATTTGGAAGCCTTGCTTTCTATTACCAACTGTGTTCTTGAACGCTATTTCGAAATTTTTTGAAAAGAGTTATTACAATCAAATGAAATCATTGCATTAAAATGTATCAAAATATTGAAGAATTTCAAGGTATTAAGGAATATAAATTCATTTCATAGCAATTTAGCAAAACTTTTAAATCAATCTGTCCCACAATACAAACTAAAATATTTTTTATTCGAAAAACTGTTAAATCTGAGTATTTACTTGCACACTTTTGAAGAAACAAAAGAAAAAACACAACAAGGACAATTACAGTTGCAATTACAGTTTTTAAATACCATCTATTCTAATAAATTAATCTAAACTATTGCAATGTATTCAAGAATTAGAATTACATTTTGATATTACATATTCTATGATGTAAATTCATCAAGGAAGGAAATATGTAAAAATGAGTATTTAAGAAAAGATTACAGAAGAAAAACTCCAATAATCATTTTTTTTTAATATTTTTCTAATAATTTTAATGTTGGAGTTGTTTTATAAAGAAATGTTAAATATTTTAAAATTTATTGATTTTGTCTAATATAATAGCAATAATAATACACACAATCAAAGAGAAATATTTTTTAAAAAAATACAACTTTCAGATGCTTTAAATAGATTTTATATAAGTTAAGAATGAATAAAAAAAGATTTCAACGTAAATCAGAGAAAAAACGCTTACTTTTATTTTGGCGTTCTATTGTTCTAATTTGTCTATTCAACGCGTTTCCGCGTAATTTTTTTCTGATTTCCTTATTTAACTTAATGAATTATTTTCTGTAAAAAACAGAAAAAGTGTTTATGTGTTTTGGCATGCTTTCCGGATTTTGTTATTTCTTTCTAATTAAGATTAATTAATTTCTAGAACTTTAAAAAACTTTCTGAAATCTAATGTAACTAATAAAAATACATATTTCTATGAATTAATCCTAATTTGTGGAAAACACCACAAGCCATAAAAAATTATATGCATAATTTTCATGATGCTTTATAAATAGTTTTTTGAAAGAACCACTGTTTAGATCGTTATTGTGTGTTCCATATCTTATTTTGTTTTTACATATTGCGTTCTGTAATGTTTTTGATGTATTTGGCGATTATTACAATTGAATTAAACACACATTTCAGTAATAATTTTACAGAATATTTATATTTAAACGAAGCAAATTTATTGCCATTAAAATATTTAATTCACGATTTTTTATTTATTTTGTTCTACAACTATTTTAAACGACTTCATTACATTATTTTTTTTTAAATCTGTTTTTAAAATATTGTAAGGCTTAAAGAATTATCACTTAATAGATGAATGTTTTATATATAAATATAATATTCTTTAACTTAATATTTCCTTTAACTTAAGTTTCTAGGAAAGAATAATAAGATATCTGTCCCGACGACCTTTAAAGAATGAAGGCTTATCTTTTAGGTAAGGTAAATATTTTTCTTACGCCTTTTATTCGGGCTAAAAAATTTCGCGATTATCTTTTTCTGTCAAAATATGATTTTATAGCATTGAAATTTGAAATTAAAACGAAGATAAATATTAAATAAAGAGGAATTTATTTTAAAATATTTATGACTTAAATTAATGGAAATTTTTAGGGACTTTCGCTTTTGTCATATCGTAAAAAGTTAAAGAATATAATGAAAATAAAATGTCAAAGAAGATTTTATTTGTTACTATAATCGCAGAGTTGCGAAAACTGTATTTTTTTTATTATTATATTTAAACAATTGTATATAAATATAATGGTTAAAAGTAAAAATTATTCCGTTTTAACAAAATACAGTTTTTTTTTCATAATGCATTCTTAGAATAAATAATTAGAGGAAGACATATTTTATTGTTGATTAAAAGTGTTACATGAAAGCATTTTTATTTTCAGAAATCTGCACTAATTTCGGAGTTTATTTATCAAAAATCATTGCCATTTCATGGAATAAAGCTCCCAATAAACCTAGCGTTTTTTTTAAATAACGATATACAAAATGGAAAAAAAATTGGTCTTCAAAAACTCAAATATGCTACAAAAATCCGAAAGTCAATTTCCAATTCCATATTACAATATCATTTTAAATTGCAAATAATAATTATGGTTAGTTTTTATATTTATATATATATATATATATATATATATATATATATATATATATATATATATATATATATCTTTTTATTTGAATAGAAAAATTATAATGCATTCAAAAAAGTGATTCAAGATTTCAAGCAAAGCTTTGATTTTTTTGCGATA
Organism: Argiope bruennichi; assembly: GCF_947563725.1. Lineage (NCBI taxonomy): Eukaryota > Metazoa > Arthropoda > Arachnida > Araneae > Araneidae > Argiope > Argiope bruennichi. The sequence goes on from NC_079156.1 coordinate 73,679,566, forward strand.
TTTTTAGAAATTTTTGAATTTTTTTTCCTGCAATTTGAAGGTATTGTGCGAAAGAATACTTGCTGAGAATATACTTCATTAATCATTTCAGAGAAAATGATAAAACAAGAATTTATTATGAATTTCAATTCCATAATTTCTCTTAGCACCTGTAAACAGTTTTTATGTACATAAATATTATTAAAAAATCTATGCAGAAAGTGTACTATTAAAAAGATTTATTACTATTTGATAATAATGAATTTATTTTATGAAAGATTAATTAGGAGAAATTAGTTCGGAAATTTTCTATTGAAACTATACACGCGTTCTTCTACGCTGGTGATTTATATATAAAAAGCAATACTTATTTTCTCGAATTTCAAGTCTGCCTGGGAAACAACGATTTTTAAATAGCGCAAAATAATCATTTTGTTTAATTTATTGTTAAACGTATTTAGCAAAAAATAGATAATATACGTTATTTTAATATATATATTTAAATAAATACTATTTTTTCTTTTCTCCTGTTATTTCAAATAAAATTAGTACTCTTACAGATGGTTACAATTTTTAAATTTTTAAATGCTGTGAGCGCAAAGTCATAGAATTTTGTATCAAATGAAATCTTCAAGATTTTAAACAAACTTTTTATAATAATAATTTAATAAAAATTGTAAAATATTTTTTTAAAAAATGTAATTTTGATTCTTACTTAAATTTGAAAGAAGCATTAACTTGAATTTCTTTATATATCAATAGCATTTTTTATTTAATTAATTCTAACGGTGTCTAGGTTTGAAGTTGTACAGATTCAAAGTTGTAATAAATAAAATTATCAAACATATTTATTCCTTGGAATTTAAAAATTAAATGAAATGATGACCGCAAAATCCTGAATTTAGATGCAAACAATCAAGACAATTATGTATTCAGCTGCCTATTTACTTTTATATTCATGAAGAATTAAATTCATTTGCAGAATGTTATCCAATTTATTCCATCTTAAATCGAATTATAATAAATAATTTAGTTTCACAAAAAACCCATTTTCGAATGCTCCTTGCATATAAAATATCTTCGAATGCTATGCAATTTAACATAATATTATAAAAAATGGACAAATATATTAACTTATTTTGCATATTATTGACTGTGTACGCGTGCGAGATCTTCTGAAAGACATAATAACAATTTTTATCGTAATTAAAATACTGCATCGGTTCACTTATTGCTTTTATTACTGAAATGAATGTAAGAAAGAATACCATTATTTTTATTCTATTCTTTGAAAAAGAGAGTCCTGTTTTATTCGAAAATTTTATATATACCTACAGAAGTACTCTACATCTCTTAAAACATTCTCAAATTCTGAAATTCTTATTTTTGCAAAGGAAAAGCTAAATTTTATAAATGTTCATGCATTATATACTTATAATTCAAATAGTTAAAAGTGTTTTAGCTTAATTTTAGTTAGTTACATATGCAGGTGAAAGTTGCATATATACCAGCATAAATAATCAAGTTCGTACAAGAGCTTCAATAATAAAATGGTAAATTTCCATCCGAAAATCCTTATTCTTTGTATTTCTATGGCATTAAATAACAAATGAACAAATATCTTTTAAATATATTATTTTTATTTTAAAACTTTTTTTTTTTGCTGTTAAAACTTTTATTAAAAAAAATACTGTCTGAACATCCCATTTCTAAATAATTTTCCCATTGCATTTATTGGAAATTCTCCTTTCACTTTAACAAAAGCAACCTTAAATGTATCCTTTCCTCTTCAAAAATATTCCACCACCCCTAATCACCTCACACAGCAACATACTTCTACCCGAAAACGACCGTCCCATCTCCGGCTCTTCAGAAACTCCCCGCACCCCTCGGGGCTGCAACAATTTCCCCTTTCATAGGCCCCCCACATTTTAACGACCACCATGACAGTCCCGGAAAAAAATTTAAAAACTACTCTATAAAAATTGATTTCCAAAATATTACTAACTTTTCTTCACTTCTTTTCAGACCCGAACCAACCATTCCCCTCACAGAAAGCATGGCAACTAACAGAATTCGAACGAAAAGTCGGAAGCCCACTTACCTCGCGGGTCCTTTGAAGTTAGGTCCATTCTACCTGCCTCGACATAATATGAATCTTACGAGATCCCGGCAGAACCCATGATTCGACCGGGAATTCTGGGAAGAGAGGGATCCATCCCCATCCTCCCTTATTTTGATGCCCTCCCCCCTTCTTTAAGGATTCCGGATGGAAAGGATGCGGATAGAGCGCCCAAAGTGACACCTAGTGGCAAAGCGGAGAGTTAAGAAAGGTGAGGTATTTTGTTTTGGAAGTTACGGTAATTAAGGTTATTTTTGTAACGAAGTGTGTGTTAGCAGTGAATAGTTCATTTATATATGGTTGTGATTGAATGTTGGCAATATGCTTGAAGTTTTACAAATAATGTTTATGGGCTATATATATTTTTTTAATATTTTAATTTTGATTTGAGGAAGTTTTAAGCAGAACTATTTGCTCTAAATATTACATTTTTAGTTCATTTCATTACGCATGTACATAATATTTTATATTCAACTGAAATCTAATATTTATTTCTATTGATTATAAAGGAAAAGGATGTGTGTTGGCGCTCTACAGATTAGGTCGCTTAATTGGGCGACCAAATTTAATACAAATTTCCTTTAAAGCATGAAAATATATACTTCGGAGTGATTATTTAAAATTGTAATTATTTCAGAGTTGAGTAATATATTGGTTTTTTTTTCTACGGTAAATTGTGTTCAGTACAAAATTATTTTTGAATTTTTAAAATATATAATTTTTAAAAATATAAAAACCTAATCGTAAATCCTAATCATAAAAGTCCTAAGCGCAATTTTTTCCTAAATTAGGAAAAGCAAACCTAAACAAATGATCCATCATAAATTTGTTACTTACTAAAAAAATAGATATAAGAAATAATAATATAAGAAATTAATTTATGAAGCATTTGTAATTTTTCTCATAAAACGACTTTCTCTGTCATTATATTGTATTTATTCGTGTACTTTGTAAAAAAGTATACAAAGAGAAAGTACATCAAAAATCTTTATAATCCGTCCTCTTCAACTCCCCAAATTTCGAAAAAAAAATTTAGTTTTTGAAAGATGTCTTTGAGTTTGTATGCTTACCTTATAACGGAGAAACGGGAATCCTTGGATGATTAAAATTTGATATGTGACTTCATAACCAAATTGTAAATCAATATAAATGTTTAGATCAAATCCATCTAGAAAAGACTGTCAATAAGTCTAATTATTCCAGTACTTCTGAATCAAATAACTAAAGATGGTAGTAAGGACGGATGAAACAGGAGAATGGCACCTAATTCGACCGTAATTCAATCATCGTCTCCAAAATCTGTCATTAACGGTCCTTATATGAACGGGATTTCGAATTTCACGGTAGAATTTGGCTATTGTATCATTTGTTGTCAGGAGAAACCAATAGAGCGTTAGAATAGTTCTTCTAATAAGCAGTTGTAAAAAAAATCTGTTATTACTAATATGACAGTGAATTTAGATATTTCATATTTATTTCATACTCGCCTTTGGCGACCAGCTGTTTCGCCAAGAAGAATGCTCTCTAAAATTTTCAATCAAATATTTATGTTCCTTGGTCTCTTAACAGCTTCTTCAGCAAAATATTTTTAAGCTTCAAATTTCAATAATGACATAACTCTCATATCATTATAGAAATCTTACGATGTTTTTATCGTTGTTGCTATTTATCTTTCTAATTTGCTGTCAGCTGAAGTAAGATTTAAATTTGATTTTTGAAATAAAAAAGATAAAATTCAATAAATGCGAAAACTGCTTTGCTGAAACCAAACATATTTTTTTAAAGTATGATTAAAGAAAATCATATCCTTTAGCATTGTAATCTTAAGTGTACTACAAAATATATTTTTTTATAATTTATGTAATTTTTCAAAGAATTATTCAATAAAAACTTCTCAGATTCATCAAAAAATTCAGTTTTACTTTCAAAAAGATTTAGATGCGGTAAATAATATTTTATTTTATATCAATCAATAAATATACTTCTGGAATTATTATGAAGTCTAAATTTTATATTCTTTCAATCTTATAAATCATATTCAGTAAAATTATCTTGACAGACAAACGTTTCAATCTTCTAAGATCACGCCTGGCCGAGCTATAAAGTTTCGAACATCATTGTTAATTGGCGTGTATAGTAAAAAATGGTCTAAATGAAATGAATAATTATGAATCAATTCATATTCTGATGAATGACGGATTTTAAATTCTTATACAGATCCTCTGTTTTATGAGTCATATTTAATAACATATTCTTAAAACACTAACATTTTTTAAATGCTCCAGTTATTGGCAATGAAAACTGCATTGAGGTGTATGTACACACTTAAAACTTCGAAAATCGTTCAAAATATCGAATATTTTTTTATTGCTTAATAATGTTCTCTGATCCTTTAGCTTTCAAACGATACCCAGTTGTTGTCAATAATCGAAATAATTCTTTAGTTATAATTATTTTTCTTGAGGTGCTTTCATTAAAAACTCTAGCCACGGTTTTATTTAAACTCATTTTATGAAGAATGAAGTTTTTCCACTATGTTGCTTCATTCAAACAATCATAACTCAACAAGAAATTAACCAAATATAATTATTTATATATCAAAATAATCTGTATAAAATAGCAGATGTTTTGTGCCTCAATCGAAATTATATTTATAGAAATAAATTTTTAATAGCTATTTAAAACTTAAAATGGCAGAAAAAATCTCGCTTTTTTCTATTCATCGTTGATGAAAAATTTGTTTAAAAAAACTAAATATTTTTATAACTTGATTGAGGCAGACAACATGAAGACTAATATTAGGCATCATTTCCAATTAAAATTGTGTTTCTGTACAAATTAGAATTTAAGATATCATGTTTCAAAAAATAGGCTCATTAGCTCATTAAATATTATTTAATTAATTAATAATTAGTGTAATATGGTTTTTCCTCACTGAAATGAGTTTAAATATATATTAATGACCTACTGTGAAAAAACTGGATTTTTAAAGTTAAAATTTAAAAAAAAAAATCTTCTAGTGTGTACGTACACCTTGAGTTATGAAAATTTGAATGCATCCATTCTATAAAAATAAAAACGGGCGATTTTAGGCCTCTCCATCAACAGTCTTGGAACAAAATAGGTTATCAGCACTTGAACTTTTCCCAAAGCCGACTGCACAAAATAATGAATTTGTTTGTTTTAATAAAGATTTAGAAAGATGCTCTGACTATAGTGGATATCCTGTGTATATTAAACTGTGCATGACTTAAATGAAGCTGAATGGTTGAATTATTAATATAGCTAGCTATTTTAAAACGTCACAGAAAACATTTTCTCGCTTTCATTTTCTTCTAATATTGGATTTCATATTTATTCCATTTCATACAAACATGTTCTGAATATACACTTTCCTTTTAAGAATAAACTTAATCTTTCAAATTGAGTTTTAGTTAACACGATGGTAACGCAGTGATAAATGTAATTAATTTTCCACGCTCATAACATGCTCGTACAGGTTAAATTTATTTTCATTTTGTGAGATGTATATTGCTAAAAATTATAATTTAAAATATTTTTTTAAAAATTTATTAAAAATAGAAATTTAATTTATAGGTTAAAACATTAGAATCATACAAAAGGTTTATATAATGTATTTAGTATAATGTAAAAATCAGTTTCGTGCAATGATTTTTTCTGAAGTTTTAGCGGAAAACTCCAAATTTCCTTTGATTATTAATTAATTAGAATTCTAAATAAAAATTCAAAAAAATCGCACCGAGATACGCATTTCCGTCTTCCAAAGTATATATGTACCTAATTTTACTGCTGTAGGTCAGTTGATCAGGTCTGTAGAGCGCCAACACACATTCATCTTTATTATAATTATAGATACTAGATACTCTATTATACTAGACACTTTTGGCGATCCTATGGCATCAAGACGCTATTAAAAACGCAATTATAAGGTTTTAATTACTTCGTATTCTACACAGATATTAAACCGAATTCTTTTTCTTTAGCTTTCAACATTGGAAAAATATCACGCAATAAAATATTTGATGAAACAAAGAAAACGATTTGATTTTTAGAGTAACAATGTAATTGGAAATTAGACAAAAAATAAAATATTTTTTTTAAAGTTACGAAAATTTAGAATAAAAAATTGCATAACTGTGAAATTAAAATCAATAGAAAGGCAATTTTTTAAAACTTCGAAATGATGTAAAATCCATTTCTGTGCAGTAATATTTTCAGAAGTTTTCACGGAAAAACACCAGAATTCTGCTTCTTTTTTTAATTAGTTAAAATTATATTCAAAATCTTTAAAAAAGGACTTCTAGGTGCGCATTTCCACTCTCCAAAGTATATATGCTTCAAATTTCGTAGGTGTGGGTCTAACGATGCTCTTTATAATTTTTTTCTGTTTTTATCTATTTTTATGACTTTTCTTTTAAAAAGATACAAAGAAACTTTTGCAACAGTGCATTTCATTGAAAAGAAATTTGCATCGTTTTTATTTTGCTAATAATGTATCATCCCGGTTTTATTTTCATTGTGGATAATTAAGGTATGAAGACTCGGTTTATTTTCTCATGCTGAACAAGTTTCGGTATAAAGTATGCTTTTAATAACTTTTTTGAAATTTTGTTGTACTTACAATTAAAATTAATTTCAAAATCAAGCAGGGGGTGAAAAATATTTAAAGTGCACTATCTTTAAATACTGCTACTCTTTTCTGAGATATGACATGCGTAATAATGTTTAAAAAGTATCATGAAACTCATTATACAGGGTGTTTATAAAGTCCCGGACCCATTTTGATGTTTAATAACTCATAAAATAATAAAGATAGATTAAAATTAATAACATACATGGTTAAATAGACTCAAAAAGTTTCATGACCCTTGTCAATGAACTTCCATGTGTGCCCCCTTCGTCGCACGGAGAATATCAAGTCGATAGTCAATTTCACGCTAGGTAGCGGCAAACATGTCGGCATCCACAGAGCCATTTGCGCACATTATGGCGATTAACAATGCCAGAAACATGAAAGGATGCTTCATCGGAGAAAATTATGCTCTTCAGAAAATCAGCAGCATCTTCTATCCTCCTTATCATATCTGTTGCAAAGGCCATCCTCCTAGGCCTATCGTTCGGTTCCAAAACTTGAACAATTTGAACTTTGTATGCATGCAGTCTTAATTTTTTCTTAATAACCTTGCACACCGTCGAAATTGGCATATACAATTCTGTTGCCGCTGATCTCACAGATATTCTAGGATTGTGTAAAAATGTCTCTCTGACACACTCAACATCAAAATCACTTGTGCAAGGACGTCTGGAACGTTTCTTATCTTCGATACTTCCAATTTCTAGAAAATTCTTTTTCCACCGCAAGATGCTGTTTTTGGATGGAGGATCTTTTTGGTAAATTCTTCTGAAATTTCTCTGTGCTTGCACTATCGAGTTCATTTCTATGAACCACCATAAAATCTGTGCTTTCTCTTGTGGTGTACGCATTCTCCTTAATATCCACTCGAATAAAACATCACATACAAAACTACTACATAGAACAAACACATCAAAAGTAAACATAACATTGCAATAGTTGCCAAAAACAAAAGAGAGAAAAATGCAATTAATAAGCAGACAATATTTAGAAAAGTACAGATATTTAGACTGGAAAATGAAATTATCTGAAAATAACCACACGTGCAGACGATATTTACAAAAGTAAAAATATTCAAACCTGAAAAGGAAAATATATGAGTTATTCCATCAATAAATGCCATAAGTTTGTTTATATCTTTATTATTTTACGAGTTATTAAACATCAAAATGGGTCCGGGACTTTATAAACACCCTGTATAATGAAAGGAATTATATGGAGTTACAAGCCAATCAAAATTTGAAGTTTAAAAATATTTCCCTGGAGAAACCACTAAGACATAGTTATACAAATTATTTAATTTTGAAATTTTTATTAACTATTAATCCAAATGGTCGCCAAATCAAAAATTCGAATATCATTTGCCCGCCGTAGAAATCCAAACTGTGGTTAGATTTTTTTTTTTCAATTTTGCCCACAAATAATTTATTTATTTACTATCGAGCAAAAAGAAGAAATACCTATCATTCTGACTCTATCGAAGAGGAAGTCGATATAACGTTCTATGGATACGTTCTAATGGAAGTTCTAACTTTCTATAGATACTTTATTTTTCTTCAAGAAAGAGAAAACTCCGACTTTCAATCAATATAGTTGATGGCTTTAAATGTAGATTACTGAATATATATATTCTTCAAATTTTGACCATTACTCTGATGCATAAGTGAGGTATCGTGGCAATTAATTAAATTCTTACTGTTTTATTAGTAAAAAAATATGAAATTTTTTCCATCTCAAGTAATATCAGACATATTCAATTAATAATACCTAAAATTCTTTCTACGTTGCAAGCCTAATTTTTAGTTAAATAGAGAATATTACTTGCAACAAATTATTTTTAAAAACCACCGAAAGATAATATTTTTTTCGTAAGTGTTTAATATTTTTAATTAATTATGCAAAATGTTATTACGATTTGCGAATGGCACTAGGAGATACACTGATAAACGGATTTGCATATTTATAAGATTTTCTTTCAATAAGAATGCTAACACTACAGATAAAATATCTTTTCTTATGGAAACATAGTTATGGAAAGATTAAATTAAAATTAATTTCCAAAATGAATTTAAAATATTTATCCATTTACGCTAATTAATAGTTTGATGGGATTATGAAATTAGTTTGAATTTCATCATAATAACAAAAACATAATTTCATCAAATTTAATTTTAAAAATTAGAGAAAAATTGCACACATATGAAACTGACTTCATTAAAAAGGTCATCTTTTGAGTTTTAAGATAGTATAAAAATGAATTCTGCGAGATAATTTTTCGAAAGATATAACTTACAAACACCAAAAATGTCCTCGATTTTTAATTAATTTACATTTTAATTAATTTTGACCTTTGAAAAGTTGACGATAAATCTTCTGATATTGAACAGAACAATTTTTATTAATATTGGGCAAAACTTTATAGGCCTCTAAAATAATGATATAAACGAAACATTCATCTTTATAAAGAGAGAGACATATCAAATAAATTCTTATTATGTAACACAAAATATTTAGTTCAATGCTTAATTATGCATTCTATTTTTAAAATGCATATTTTATTGAACATTTTGCAAATTCTAGAAAGTCTAAAAGCCGGTTTCGAATTTTACTAAAAGCTGTAGAGCTCTCGGAGGATTAAAATTTATCCCTCAAATTCTGTACGTAGAAGCGCGATGGCATTATGAAACTAGGATGAAACATGAAATACGCTGCTGCCGCAAATAAAAAGTTGTGAATAAATTATGCTGGATATAAATAAGTAAAATGGAGGACTCGTTATTTTTCTCTGGTATTTCACTTTTATATATCGTGCCGCTAAATTATAAAGACGCTATTAGTAGATTGGTTGAAAGATTCTGACAATATGTAAATTAGATTATTCATAGAAGCGTCTTGTGCTTTGAATCTTCCATTTTAGAGGTGTCGAATCTTTTTGATTATACAAACTACCCATTGTGTAAAAAATATTTGAAATCCTCTAATATAATATAAAATGAAAAATGCAAATATATGAGCGTATGTGTTTTATGCATACATACGCGTGTATATGTGTAATGTCATCTCTTTATTTAATTTGTGTTATTTATGTTATCTCTTTATTTAATTTGTGTTATTTATATCTCTTTATTTAATTTGTGTTATTGTGCGTTATACACATATACATCCTCAATGACTGTTGTTGTTGTTGTGACTTATGGCACTTTACAAGCCCGCTGACAGTTATCTGCCAGCGATTTAAGCCGAGTGAGCGTCTCTTGTTTTTCCAGTAGCGCCAACTAGGGCAAAGAATTCGACTTAGCTACTTCATGCATCACATTCGCCTGCACAACCCCTTTTTACATAACATACCCTGTGCCCCCGGTGCCTATAACACTAAGTTATCTAACCAGTTGGATGAGCACAAGTTGGAAGGGGGAAAAAAAGAAAGAAAGAAATTGTTGGTAGAAAGAAAGAGACCATCCAGGGTTCTCCAGAGAGAATCCCATCGGTGTCAAATCCCACACGACTGTATTTAATTTTTTGGTGAAGTAATAACCGAATAGAGGGGATAAGAATACTTAAACAAATGGTCACTATGGGTTGAACTTACAGGGAAACGAGATTACTAACTGAAAAAATTGATAAATTACATTGAGAACATCTATATGACACGCATAAGCATATAAATAATCACTGAAGAGTCAGAAATCTGTAACGTCCGTCTGAGTCCTGTGGTTTTGATTTTCTTTGTGAGAACTGCACTTATGACGAACTTTTGAAGTTATAATTTCGGCTGGTTTTGACAAGTGGCATTTTGGTCTTAGCTATTGTGTAGTCTTGAAGAGGTCTTGGTATTTGTGAATATGATTTACTGTGGAGTGGATCTTGCCGCGTGAAAGGGTATTCGATGCGACTCTCTTGTGATATTCTTTCTAGAGACTTGTTTCAGGCTCCCTCATGTGCCATGAGAGAGTCAGTAGGCATTCGGTGGCATAGTGAATTGGGGATCTTATCTCCCCATAGCTATTGTAAGGAGAGTTGGCCACAGGATGTATACACCTCACAGAGAGAACACAGAAGAAGAGCTACCGTGCCCGAACCGGGACGTCCAGATCACGGGGAAGACGCGCTACTCCTAGGCCAGGTAGCCGGCGTTTTATTTTTATTTGTCCTGTAAAGTGCAGAGTTAATAAAAAAAAACTTCTTGAACTTTCAAAGATGGAAGAAAATATTGTACCTTTTTTTTCAAATAGTTGATGAAGCAGAGAAAATAGATTTCGACTTCATTCATAACAAGGAAAATATAGTTGTGAAATACACTTAAAAATATGATTAAAAGTTGATTAAAACTAAACTAAAGAAATGCACAGCAACTTAAACTACATCATTGAAAAGATAATTTTTTAGGTTTTAAAACGAGGTGAAAGTTATTTTGGTGAGGTAATATTTTCGGAAGTTATCGCAAAAGATACATTAAAACTTAGCTTAATTATTAGTTAATCGAAATTCTATTTAAAATTTCAAGAATAATGCTTTGAATTCCACATTTTTATTCTCCAAAATACACCAGCTAAATGGCTTATTAGCTCAGCCTTGAATTTCTGAATTTGTGGATGACGCAGGCACTCGTACATTACTTTATGTAAAACAGCTCAACAAATGTTATTTTGTTTTGTATTATTAGTATTCTTCTAGACTGCATGCAAACAGAACTTAATTAACAAAAATCAATCCAAAATGTTTAGATGTTTTATGATCAATCTATGTGTCTGTTCAGTTCGTACAACTTTTCTCATATCTCAAACATGGAAACAAAATTGCTTTTTCATAAAAGGAATTTGTATCGATTGTGCTGTTTTCTATTGCGTCGGCTGCTCCCTAAACGATTAAATACCCCTCGAGCTGGTGCACAAATGTGCAGTTATTTGATACTGCACATTTATAAGTCTGTTACGATATAACAGATATAAGTTTGTTACGATACCTATTTTGTACATGTATGCAAGAGATTGCATATTACCATCCGAAATACTCTGTATAAAATGTGTATTTGTTATATAAATGTTGGAAAAAGGATATATATTTTTATGAAGATGTTAAAGTTGCAATAACTCAATGTTGCTTTATGTAAATCTTCTGAAATAGTTATATATGAAATATGATGGCTTCGAATAAAAATGAAATTTCAAATATAAAGAAGAAAATATTTTTCTTTAAAAGACTTATATGTATGTAAACATATATTAACATTTGCGTGGTCGAATAGAAGAAACTTTTAAAATTTTAACGACACAGGAGAAAAAAAAAAAAAAGAAAGAAAGAAAGAAAAAGAAAATTTTTCCCTTCAGTGATTTTATTACAAAATTTTGATAGGGATTATTTGAGGAAAGGGAATCTTAGGTATCTTTAAAAGAATGTTGTAAGAATTAGGGATTCTCACTCCTTCACTTAGAGCGTGAGAAAAGGTAGAGACGAGGAATTTTATTAAGCGTATGTTAAAAATAATTTTAAAGTGGGGATTGAATCAAGAAATAAGAGAACATTTTGGAATGAAGTTAATATGGACTAAATTAAGATAAAAATTTGGAAATTAATTAACATTTAAGTTAGATTTTAAAATATTATTACATGTATAAGTAAATTATTTTTGCATAAGGAGTTGGAAATATTAATGATGTATTGAGTAATAAGGAATTATGTATTTTTTCATGATTTAACATATGATTAAATAAAACATTTTTTCCTGAACATTTTAATAGCCGTGATAATTTTTAACAATATATAGTTACAGAACTCGGGATTCTTTGCGATTTGTTGGCCGATGAAGAAAACAGTCCCTTAGCTGAAAATAATGGCAATGTTTATTAACATGAAGACACTAATACAAGCACAACAACAACAAATATACAGCCGAGACGAACAGAGGCAATACACAGCAGCACACTACAACTCACAGTAGCCCACAAGTAACAATTGGTAGTAATGACAACCACAGCACACAAAACGGCCAGACAGAATTCGGCAGGAGGAGGGAATCTTCGTAGCTTCACTCTACGGTCTCCCCAGACTCCTTCAATTCTCCACTGTCTTCTCGCTTTAACTGTATCCAACTGCCGACTCACTACTACACGACTGGCTACTCCTCACATACTCGATGCTGCTTCCACAATAAACACCAGGACTCGGCACGCAGCTCAGTTCATCAAACGCTTGAGATCCACACAACGCTTGCACTTCGCCGGACTAATCCAACTATTTCACCGTCTCTTTCCACGAATACAATTCGTTTCACGACTACGATTGACTTCAACTTGAGACTGCCGGCCATTTATAATTCCCAGAGGCGGGCAGGGTAGATTCTGGAACAATCAGGCATATCTCAGTTCCAATTGGCTCAATCACTAAAATTGTGGAAGTTTCCAATAATATTTATTTTGTCACCAAATGGTCACCAAGCCCTGAAATCACTGATTTGGTGTCTGATCAGATCAGTATTCAACAGAGTTGATCGAAAACGCTCTTTCCAGTGATTGAACTAACCGTGCTGGAAAGCAACTTTACAGATTTGTAACAATATGTTTGCCGTAGTTGATTTTTTACACGTTTAATCTGTCATAGTTCAGACTGACGATCTTTCTTGCAAGGGTATTCGCGTGAGTTTTCCAGTTTAAATACAATACAATCAATAAAAACACATTTTAGTTTTAAAAAAAACTGAATTAATGACCAGTAGATTCTTCGGATCTCTTTGTCAAAAGTTACGTGAAAATATCCTTCTTAGGAAGAGCATTCTAGAAAATCGAGATACAAATTTGAAATCTTTTTAATGGAATGATGAAACAAAAACATATCATTAGGTTTTAAACGTCTAAACTGTATAATCTCGATGATTGTTTTTTTTTTTTTTTGAAATTGTACAAAGATTTAAAATTGCGTTTCATTCCATAGCCCTCAAGTAATTTCCAAAATGGGATTTTATTCTTGTGAACAATTTTATGAATGATTTTTAAAAACTATTTTTAAAAGTATCACTAATAATAAAGGTGATATTAATACTTTTAACATTAAGTCCTTTCTTCCTTTATCTATCTGCAAAAATGTTTGCAATATACTAGAAAATCTGTTTATGGTTTTTAACATTGCAAAACTTTAAAACATTTTCAAAGATAGGCTCCAACATAAAATAAAGTATCTAACCAATTTACATCATTATTTGCTCATACATCTATTAATTAATACTTAACGTAATAACAAATTTAGGAGAACTTTCGAAAAATTAGCCCAAATTTAATTTCGCATAATGGCTTTTCGTAAAATTTGTTACAACCTTTACAGTGTCTATCCATTACATAATAGATTTTCACTGAATTTTTTAAAAGGAGGTCAACGTATTTCCATCAACGTAATTTCTTAACTTTAATATACTTAATACAGATAAACTGAAGAATCATTAAATCTTTTAAAAGCTCTATCCATCACATCATTTAAATGTAAATCGCTGAATCTTTAAAAAGGAAAGGCATATTATTTATTAATTTTTTTAGTGAACTTTTTTAATATTTAACTATTCGTTATTTCGACAGATTTTATGACAGATTATATATCGTAAGTAATGACTTTTGACATAATTTATCATAATGAGTGATTGTATAAGTTTATGAATATGATTGATTAATTTTCCAATTTATTGCAATTGTCACGAAATTAATATTTTCTTTTATGAAAGTTTATTCTCGTTTTGTTTATTATTTAGCTATTATAAGTCCTGAAAAATTGCTATCTAATATTTTATTTTCTAAAAATGAGAAAAAAGTGGAATCTTACAAGATTATTAAAGTTACAAAATTAGAGTTACAAATTTCGTTAAAACTAATTGCTGTATTTATGAAATTAAATATCTGAATATAATTTTGAATTCATAAATACATATAAATTTTTCACATGTATCTTCTAATATAATGATGTGTGTGTGAGAGAGAGAGAGTGAGTTGGTGCTCTACAGGCCAGACCGTTTGGCCTAGAGTTTCCAAATTTGCCATGGATATACTTTGGAGAATAAAAATGTGGAATTCAAAACATTATTTTTGGAATTTTAAATAGAATTTCGATTAACTAATAACTTAGCTAGATTTTAAACTATCTTTTGTGATAACTTCCAAAAATATTATCTCACCAAAATAAACTTTTATCTCGTCTTAAAACCTAAAAAATTATTTTTCGTGTGATACAGTTTAGTTGTTGTACATTTCTTTAGTCTAGTTTTAATTAACTTTTAATCATATTTTTAAATGTATTTCACAGCAATATTTTCATTGTTATGAAGGAAGCCAAAATCTATTTTCACTCTTTCATCAACTATTTAAAAAAAAGGTACAAGGTCAAGAAGTTTTATTTTTTTAAATTTAATCTGTACTTTACAGGACAAATAAAAATAAAATGCCGACTTTTTGGCTTAGGGATAGCGCGTCTTCCCCGTGATCTGGGCGTCCCGGGTTCGAGTCCTAGTTTGGGAATGGGTCTTCCCCCTTTGTTCTATCTGTGAGGTGTGTGAAAGAGCCCCCCTGTAAAAAGTGGTTGTGCAAGCGAGTGTGTGAGTGTCATTTTCATATGAGCTAAAAGACAGACTTTTCCCTCGGGTTCTCAGGGGCCTTTGCCCTCAGAAGCTACGGCACGAACTCGGCTTAAATCTCCGAATTCGTCAGCGGGCTTCTCTGCCATAAGTAACAACAACAGCTTGGCCGAGGGCTCTGGGGGGTAAGGCATATGTCCCGGTTAGGTGGTCAACCTAACGCGGTACCCCCAGTGTTTAGTACCGAAGCATGCTTAGTCCTCAGCTTATCGACCAACTGAAAGGGGTGAAAGGCCGAGTCGAACTTGTCCAACCCTAGGATCGAACCTTCGACCTGTGGGCTGAGCGCTGCCACCGGACTTCAAAATGAAGTTATAATACCACTAAATTTAGAGATGAATTATATATAATAGTTCTATGATGTCATGGAGCTGATCTCCATTTGAAAAGTTCATATATAAAATGATCACATATAAGACTATTAAAATAAAACGGCTTTAATGACTCACAATTTTATGGAATCATGGAAATGAAGTTTTATCTAAATAATTTAACTGTAATTAAATATAATCAATATCTCCGGCGAACCAGCTGATCGCCCAAAGCGACTAGTATCAAGTTTCTTATGGCGTTATTTTATTCAATTGTTGAAAGTTAAAGAAGAGAGATTCTGTTTAATATCTGGACGAAATGTATAAGAAAGTGAAATTGAATTACCGCGAAATTTAAAAGATAGATGAATCGAATATTTTCATTTTTAATAAGACTGTAATGTTAATGACTGTAATGTTTGTTCTATTACAAAAGTTCATGTAGACAGAGTTCATGTGAACTTAAGTACGACGATTGAAATAATACGGTTTTAATGTCTGCAAATTTGGCGAAATCATAGACATGAACGATTTATTTTAAACTAAATATAAATAATATTCAATATATTTGAAGGGACTCCGGTGTTATTATTGATTGCTTTGATCTTTAGATTAGGAAAGTGCGTTCAGCTTACTGTTCCAGGGGTGAAAGTAAAATATTTCTGGGTATGTTTTGTAGTTGTTTTGATACATATATACGTTGGGATTATTTTGAGCTTCAGTTTTTTAGCCATGAATAGGAGACCGTGTTATCTCAAAGATTATTGTAATGATAGGGATTTTAGTAATATCAGCAAATTATAAGGTTCATTTTCTTCACGCACAGTGGAATATAATTATATTATGCCATTAGGTGCTACTTTGAGCCTGCAGGTAGTTGGTCTTTAGAAATAAAAACACAATAGAAGATCAATTTTTCAGTGAGAACTCATGAGAGGGGGATTTTTTTTATAATAATACCTAGCATAACTAGATGAAGGAAACCATAATCTTCTTTTTCCGATTCATATTTCTTAACCATGACTCACAATAGGCCGTTAGTGAGTCTGCGATATTTAATGCTCTATTAATATGACGCTTTCAATTACATTTGTCCTGTGATTTCTACGTTGATACGTTACACGAGGGCATGGCATATCCTCACGGGTAAATTGTCATTTTGTTGCCGTCTCTTCTATATTTGATTTATTTTTATTGGCAAAGCAAAGGAGTTCAAATACGGATGTACCGTTGATTCAATGAAAACATTACAACATCATAATTAAATAAGTTGAAACATAGCTTTTAATTTGATTTTTTTAGTCAAAAGAAATTCACTTTTTATTAAAATGACAGTTCTTTATAACGAGAGATTTGGTTGAAAAAGAAACTTTCTCTTGTGTGAATCAATATCTATAATTTTTGTTCATCACCGTCTGTAACGCTGGACGGAGTTTTAAAATATTCCGTCCCTTTTTATCTGCGTCATTATCGGATGCGTGAATTCCAACTTCTGTTTTGGTAATTCAAATAGGTTTTTCTTATGTTTGAAGTGACTGATTTATCACTAAGAAGAAGAATAATTGTAAGAAAGATCAATGAGCTGAGGTATGCAATTTTTATTATTTTAAATTATTGCAGATCCATTACATTCTCCACTTCCGAAAAATTGTTGTTATTGCTAATTTTTTATTTTGCATTTTTTTCTGCTCATGGATATTTGTTTCAGATCGTTTTAGTGATTAATTTCAGTTTGGGTTTCAGAAATATCTTTTTATTTGATAGAATTCTAAGCCTTTATTGTTTACTACTATATATTTACATTTCTATGTATTTACATTAAATACGATGTGATGCACATTAAAACACCCCTACTCTGAGCTCTCTATACAGCGTATTACTCAGTGTAAAGGCTCTAAAATTAATGAATATTCTATTAAAGACATGGGAGAAAGGATTGCGCGAAAAAAATTAGTTCCAGAAACACCGATAGATGGATGGCGCTGTACAACAGAAAACTTACTAAAAAGACTCAAATAAGCACAAAAAAAACATGAACGCATTATGGAATTTTTCCTTTCTAGTTTCTATTGCTGAAATGAAAAAAAAAAGAAGATAAAAAAGTGAAGAAACTGAAACAGTCATTGTAACTGCAATTTCGCAATGTAAGCACAAAAATTTGCATAAATCCTTGGTTTGCTTCTACTGTTCTAGGCATAAAAGGGATAAAGCTGGGAAAATGTCATTCTTATCAACGATGGCTTTGCTGGTGAAGTTGTTTTATGGAAACGAAGGAATTGCTGCACTTCGAGAGTTTCGTCAACTTGAGAATTTACGCAACGGACCAGCAGGTACAAAATTTTGCTGTATGCCAAATGCAACAGTGCCATTGCCTTGATTCAATTACCTTTCTGCAAAATGAAGCGCCCCCACACATTGGACTCATCGTACAGCAGTTTCTTCGGCAACATTTTTCTAATGATAGAGTAATGAGTCATACGTTGCCGGCAACCTAACCATTTCGTTCTATATACATCTTAATCCCTGCTATTTTTGGTTTGAGGATACTTAAAAAATCTTGTTTATCGAGGACATCTGGTAACCTTAGCAGATTTGAAAGACAGTTTCACTCTGCATGTGAGAAACATCTCAATCAGAATCCGCAATTCCACAAGTTGGTAAGCATCCATTAGGTCCTTATGATTGAATGTTTGATACGTTCGAATAAAATGTGTTAGAAATGTGTATTTTGAATCTTTTCGGTCTATTTTTTGTTGTACAGCGCCATCTATCAGTGTTTCTGGAACTAACTTTTTTTTAACGCAATCTATCTCGCCATGTCTTGAATAGCATGTTCACCAATTTTAGAGCCTTTACACTGAGTAGTTCGCTGTATAGAGAGGTTAGAGTAGGGGTGTTTTAATTTTGATCACCCTGTATGTTACATTACTATATTTATATTACTATGTATATATACATTACTATATAAGTGCATTACATTACTATAATGCACTTTAATGTCATTTACATTTAAAGTGCATTACATTTCTTTTTTTTTCATTTCTTAAAATCTTTGCCAAAGTGCATGAGATTTTCTACAACTTTCGTGCGTTAATCTGTGACAATCAGATTTGGGATATTATTAACTGAATGATAACCTCATCTAGGTAGGTCCATATTCTATTAGTTTCCATCTAAAGGAATGGCTTTAAATCATTGAATAGAGATTATTATTATTAAATCATCGAGAAAGAACCAACCCAATAAAGTTCACAGTTAAATAACTCAAATAAAGAAAAATATCCTAAGTTTTCTATCCAGTTTGATTTTATTTTCTTTTTAATCTGTCTCCTACTTTTTTAATAATCAAGAAAAACTTTTCGGTAAAATGTTTACCTCCCGCATCACTTTATAGAACATGTCATTCATTATTTCGCAACAACACGTCAGAGGAACAGTACAAATGTAGTTTTCACAAAACTAACAAGATTAAGGGATTCATAATCTAATAAAAAGAGCCCTGGTCTCTTTCACGATATCGGCCCGTACATTTCACCAAGCAATAACCTCCGCAGTGTACTTGACCACTTTCATCCCCAGAAACAATTACTTAATAGTCTACTAGCGTGGGAGACTCGATTAATTCTTTCCTGTTCTCTACGTGCCGAGTATGCTTTAGGTGTTGGACTTGAATGTTCTCTTAAGTACTGGAAAAGGGTTGTTTGTAAGACAGCGCGCACTGTTATACGTCATTTTGTTCAGTCTCGAATTTTTAGTGCAATAAATAATGCCGACAAACTTGAATTTATTCTCCTTCTTTTATATTAATTTGTATTGCTGTAAGTTTCTAACTGAGTTTCACTTGATTCTTGCTGTGGTTGACTAGAGTTTTGAAATTTTTAGCGTTACATAAACGTTTCCGAAGAAAAATTAACTATAAATTAATCTATATATTTTTATAAATTTTTACTCCATATGGTAGCTATTGTTTGGAATGAAATTCTGAAAAAAAGTGACGAAATTCCATTGCATTTGTAACAGTAAATAATAAAATATGTTAAAAAATACAAAACTAAAATAATTAAAAATGTAAAAAGTATATATATGTAATGATATTTTGAACTCTTAATTTAAACCAAATTAATTTCCAAAGCGTATCTTAATTTAGCCCATAGTAATTTCATTCTCTTATTTCCTGATCTATTTCTACATTTGGTTTAATTAATTCCTTTATAATGCGCCAATAATGCGCCATCAGTACTACGTATGAAATGAAAGTGATACTTCCGTTGTCCTTGTCAAAGGTCAACAATGTATTCCATCGGCAAGTGGACGGAAATCCTATGTTATATAAAACTAGTGATCATTTATTTCGTCCCTTTTGCCTTCTTTCTTACTTCTGCTTTTATGCCGCGCTACGCCTTCTTGTAAATAATCATGCCTGTCTCCGAGAGAGAATAAAACAAAATTAAAATTACAAAGTCTCTTCACTGCTTGTCAAACCTGCATTCTTCTCCAAACAAAAAATACAACTTCTCGTCTATGTCTTCAAACCTGCCACAAACTAAATAACCTTATATATATATATATATTTCAAAATACAAAAGTTAAAATTCCATAACATTTGTAACAGTCAAATTCATTAAAAATATATTATAGATGCCATTAAGCTCTTATTGACTGAAAGTATTATTATCAGATTTTTGCGCTTTAACAGTTTTATTTTGAACAATTGATTTTTGATCAAAATAGGTATTTTTTATTATTTAATTCACTAATATCATTTTAAAAATATTTTTATATTTACTAGTCGCTTTTGGCGATCAACTGATTCACCGGGATTAACGATCGCTATCGATTATTGAATATTTTACATTGTATATTTTCAATTGAATATTTTATATCATATATTTTCAATTGAATATTTTATATTGTATATTTTTGATTTAATCTTTTATATAACTTCCTGGAATTGATTGGATTGCGCAATGTAACCTTAATAGTGAGGAACTGCAGCTTTGTATTTTCCGGCTTCTGACTCCAACATTTCTTTAGTGGATACTATGAAAGGGATTTGAAAATGGAATAAATTTTCCCCATTGCGTAGGGGCAGTAGATGGGAAACATGTCCCTATTGTGATTCCAATAGAAAGTGGATCTATGTATTTTAATTACAGGTTTCCACTCAATCATGCTAATGAGCATTTTCGGCAGTAAATACCGTTTCGTTTTTATGCATATTGGCAGCCATGAAAAAGACTGACTCGTCGATCTTTAAGCACCCTCAACTGTGGAAATCAACAGAAAGTAGTTCAAAAGTGTTTGCCAGGCACAGAAAGTCCAAAAGTTCCATACTTTTTGGTCCCAAAGGCAGCATTTGATTTGCATAAATATTTGCTAAGTCGTATTCTGAAACATTTGCCAGTCGAAAAGAGAATCTTAAACTATCGATTGTGTCAAGGACGATGCATAGAATGGGCTTTTGGTATTTTCAGCAATAAATAAAGAATATTCCATCGACTTTTTAATGTTCGCCTGCAATTTGCTATTGGTGTTGTTAAAAACCTGTATTATTCTTCATAATTATGTTATGGATAAAGATCGATAGGTAATTGCGTATGCAATGTCAGTTGTAGGATCGGAAGATATTGAAAGAAAGAATATTACAAAAAGGGGCCTGAAAGCAAATAATGGGAGAAACATTATACGTAGATATTTTGTTTCAAATACAGGAACGGTTTTCTGGAAGATGTCTAAAATATAAAAATATTCTGATATTCATAATATCGAGGACAGATAGCTGTAAAATATGCTGCTTTCTTATTTAAAATCGCTTTCTTATTTCTTACTTATCCAAGAAAAAAAAATATTCCAAGAAAAAACATTTTTTTCTTGTGATTTTTATTTACTTGTAAAATATTTTTGTTTTATTAGAATTAAATTAAAAGTATAATGAAACTTTTTTGAAAAACTTAATATTGTACTACTTTTCCAATAATGGTTACATTTTTCCAAAAATATAACAATTTCGTTTGCTAATATTGTCTGAGAAATATAAAGTATTGATAATTAAATCCAGAAACAATAATGCAATGAAAATAAAAAATTATCTGCCACTACAGAGTGTTACCACTATCATTTCTAGACTCTCAAAATTAGATTTTTGAGATTCCGTCCTTTTTCTAGTAAGCATATGTGAGAAAGTATGTATTTACCAAAATTGTTTCTCTCTTTTTCTTACAATTCATCAGAGTAGCTACGAATTTCTAGACAAATTAATTTCATTCCAAGCGTTTCTGTCTTTAAATATATCGAAAATTTTATCCCACAAAACAGGTCTTTCTTGGATTTAAACAATTACAATTTTATCCCACAAAACAGGTCTTTCTTGGATTTGAACAATTACAATTTTATCCCACAAAACAGGTCTTTCTTGGATTTGAACAATTACAATTTTATCCCACAAAACAGGTCTTTCTTGGATTTAAACAATTACAATTTTATCCCACAAAACAGGTCTTTCTTGGATTTAAACAATTACAATTTTATCCCACAAAACAGGTCTTTCTTGGATTTAAACAATTACAATTTTATCCCACAAAACAGGTCTTTCTTGGATTTGAACAATTACAATTTTATCCCACAAAACAGGTCTTTCTTGGATTTGAACAATTACAATTTCACCATCGATATTAAGCTCACGCATGTCCAAAATAGATAAAACTTACTAATGTTTAAAAATATATGTTTCATGCGTAAAGGTATAATTCACTATGAAGAAATTACTCTAGACGTTAAAAAAACTGTGTGTGTGTAAGCTTGCATTTGGTCATGTTTGGACGGCGAGGGTATAACTATTATTGGCTCCAGTGACAGTCGACGTTGGCACAGCGTCCACAAACGGGAAACTGACTATGCGTTTATTTTTCCGTTCTACAGAGGCGACGGTAAATTTTCCACGGCATTTTTCCCCTCTGTGTTTATTAACCAACCTTATGTCTTTCAGCGCTTTAAAAATGTGCTTTTGAGCCCCTATTCGATTGGATATTTTATATACACTGAACCATGTTTGCATTCAGTAAAATGAAATGATCGTATAAATATTTTTAAAAGTCACGGAAAACTTTTTCCTCCTTTTATTTTTCTAGAAAATTTTACGTTTCAGATTTGTTTCTGTTAATACGTGACACGTGCTGGAAATTTTAGTTTTCTAGGTTTAGTTTGTAGTGACCGTTAACTTAATATTTTGATATTATCTTTGATCAACGTGATAGCAACACATTGATAAAAGCTCATTTTTTTTCATGTGTACATAACGGACTCATATAGTTTAATTTTTATTTTATCTGAAATAATCGTTGGGAAATTTTGTAATTAAATAATTTCAAAAATAATTTAGAATCAAAAGTAATACGGCAGAATAATGAATATGGAATCATTAAAAAGACAATTTTTTGAATTTTAAGATGGTTCTTCTTTAATTTAGAGGCTAAAAGTTCTAAGTTATACTTTGATATGCAAGAATTTGATGATTTAATCTATCTTCAAATTATTCAGCTCTTCTTCATAGAATTGTTATATTGTTGACTAGCACACTTCATATTCTCTGCCACTTATAAATACACTGTTTCTGTGATTTCTACTGGCAAAAGAATATCATGCATTGATGTGAAAACTGCCATGTACATTTCCACATTATGTCACACAGTTTTTTCATAGTTGACTTCAAATTAATGTCTAACCACTTACGTTTTCTTTAATTATTAAAATCTTTACATCAATAAAATTTTCAGAATGTGAATATTTCAAAATCTAGAGTCAATTAGAAAAAATAGCATCAGTTTGGAATTCAGTAACCTGAAATACATTAAAATCGGCAAAACTCTCTTGGCAAATGAAAAAAAAATCTAATCAACTCTATAATCGATTTTAACAGCTTACTGCTAATTTAACTAATATAACGACATTTCCACAATGTTATCTGCATGGCAATAATGTATTTATTAAATTCTATTAATTAAATTATTAAAACTTCCTTGGCAATTGAAAAAATCTAATCAATTCTATAATTGATTTTAACAGCTTAACAACACTTGACTAATATAACGGCTATTTCTCGGTATTATCTACGTAATACTGCATTTATTAAATTCTATTTATTAAATTATTAAAGCTTTTTTGGAAATTGAAAAAAAAATTCTAATCAACTCTGTAATCGATTTTTTAATAGCTAAACTACATTTGACTAATATAACGACAATTCCTCGGTATTTTCTACGTAATACTGCATTTATTAAATTCTATTAATTAAATTATTAAAACTTTTTTGGAAATTGAAAAAAAGTCTAATCAACTCTGTAATCGATTTTTTAATAGCTAAACTACATTTGACTAATATAACGACAATTCCTCGGTATTTTCTACGTAATACTGCATTTATTAAATTCTATTAATTAAATTATTAAAACTTTTTTGGAAATTGAAAAAAATTCTAATCAACTCTGTAATCGATTTTTTAATAGCTAAACTACATTTGACTAATATAACGACAATTCCTCGGTATTTTCTACGTAATACTGCATTTATTAAATTCTATTAATTAAATTATTATAACTGTTTTGGAAATTGAAAAAAATTCTAATCAACTCTGTAATCAATTTTTTAATAGCTAAACTACATTTGACTAATATAACGACAATTCCTCGGTATTTTCTACGTAATACTGCATTTATTAAATTCTATTAATTAAATCATTAAAACTTTTTTGGAAATTGAAAAAAAGTCTAATCAACTCTGTAATCGATTTTTTAATAGCTAAACTACATTTGACTAATATAACGACAATTCCTCGGTATTTTCTGCGTAATACTGCATTTATTAAATTCTATTAATTAAATCATTAAAACTTTTTTGGAAATTGAAAAAAAGTCTAATCAACTCTGTAATCGATTTTTTAATAGCTAAACTACATTTGACTAATATAACGACAATTCCTCGGTATTTTCTACGTAATACTGCATTTATTAAATTCTATTAATTAAATTATTAAAACTTTTTTAGAAATTGAAAACTAGTCTATTCAATTCTATTAACGATTTTAATAGCTTAACTACACTTAATTAATATAACGACATTTCCTAAATATTATCTACATGATCATACTATATTATATTATTAATAATATTTAATATTTTAGTAAGTTTTTCCTCGAAAATACTTTTTATAAAGCATCTCTAAAAAATTTAAAATAAATTATAATTTTTTTTTCTTCTTTCCTTTTGAAAGAATAATTTGTTATGAAATTGTATCACATTCAAAAAAACTAAAGCAAAAAAAATAATTCTAACGGAAGCTGGTATAAGAAAATAAAAAAATAAGGACGAGGAAAAGGCCGACAGTCATGAGACCAGTGTTTTGAAGGTCGTTTAAAACGAAATAAATGAGCTCAGACGCCGCTAACCGGACACCAGTCAGTCTCAGATAATATTATGTTTCGGTCTAGAAGATACAGTGATAATTGCTTTGATCATTGGATGACTTACAATTTCTGTCCGATATATTTAGACACAGACTTGATGTAGAGATATTTGTCAGTAGTTTTAGTTGTTTATTGTGAGTTAGTTTAAGAGTGATTAATTTGGAAATATTTATGCATAAATTTTTAAAGTAAAAAAAAATAATTTTGAGTTAAGAAATGTATATTTAATTGGATGTAAAAATTTTCTCTTGTCTGATAATTATGAAATTTATTTAAATTAAATTGAAATATGATATTAAGAATTTTTGCGAGAGCCGCTTAAAAGGAGCGAAACGCAATATACACTTCCATACTTTAGATGATTTTACATCATCAATACTAGTCGCTCTTGGCGACCAACCCTTTCGCCTGAAGATATTGGTCTAGGTCACGTTCGGATAAATCGCATTTCATTGCTATAATTCTTCCAAATTATCTGATATTAACTCTATGTTGTTTTAATGGTCATATTTAAGTTTTATTTATTGTATATATATATATATATATATATATATATATCTTTCTAATGGAGACAGTCCCATAAAATCATAGCGCTGCTAAAAACATAAATATCCATTTCGTCTATTTTCTTAATTTCGCGATATTGTAACTACGTTTTTTTTAATTCGTTTTGTAAACTAAGTAGATATTAAATAGAAACTTTCCTTAATTTTCAACAATGAAAAAAAATCACGCGATCAAATATTTGATGAAACAATGAAAATAGATTTCGCTTTCATTCAAAACAATGAAAATATTGTTGTGAAATACATTTTAAAATGTGATTAAACAATTTTCTAACATTGTAAATATGATATGCTTCCATTTGCTAACATTTTTTTAAATAAAAACTTGATCTTCTGTACAATGATCAATCCATAGTTTTCCCTACTTCGAATGGAAAAAATATATGGATTATATTATAGAATAAAATAGTATTAACAAAAGATTGTTATAAATGAAAAGGTAAATCATTTGCATTTATGTAAATTAAATATTGAGTAAAAGATGGTATTGCCTAGACTGGTATATAATAACATATAAATAAGTAAGTCATTTCAATTCATTCTTTCATAGACTCGAGACAAAAAAAGAAGTAATTCTTTTAATTTTCAGTTAGAAATCAATTAAGTTTTAGTTAGAATTACGAACAAACCGTGGAAGATTTTATCAAAAACATTTTAATGAATACGTAACGAATTGTAGTTCTATAATTGCATTGCTAACGATCATTTCCAAAAAACCACTAAAAAATTAAGAATAACAAGAAAAGTGTTTTACAAGCATGCTAAAAACCTGTGTATTAGAATGTAGAACATAAATTTTCTATCGAATATCAAAATTAAAGTCCAAAAATCATTAAAATGTCTTTTTTTTTCATGTTGAGTAGCCTTTGAATATAAAGAATGCTTTTAATAGAATTTTTTTCATTTTTTTGTGTAATTTATATTTAAAGATTAAATGTAGAAACAAACAAATGTAAATATTTTTTAATGCGCTCTTTCCAGTGATATAATTTGTTGCCAAAATATAAAACGAAAGTTAGGCAAACGCATAGCACAATAAGAGATCAGTGTAAGGCTTTAAAAATAGCATGAGTTATATGTCTATGAAAACCTGTAGTTAAAAACATTTTGCGATGGACATTATTAAAAGCAAATTGCACAAAATATTTAATGGAAAAATGTAGCAACTATTAATCCTAGCTAACCTACTGGTTATCAAAGTACTCTAGTTATGAATATTAGGAAATCTTAAATCTGTCTCACAAACAAATTGAATCATTCACATGGATGCAAAATCCAACACTTACCGATTAATCGATCCACTGAATCGAACCGAAGAAACCAAACGTCGAAAAGGAAAATTTTCACTACTTAACATCAATCGCTATAATGCATTCAAACTAATTGTGAATTTTTTAAAATCAATTATAAATAGCAACCTTCATCGACCAGTTACTCTCCCACTGTATTAATTGCAGTAATTTAGTAAAGTCAGCCAACGTCCTTGAACTATATCTGATCACACGAGAAAAAAAACACTGTTTTAAATTACGCCTGTTTAATTAATAAGAAGTAACTGAATAGTTGAAACACAAAGAAGAGAAATTATTTGGCGAATAAAATTGGCGAAATCGATCTGATTATTATAGATTGTATTGTGTCTAGATTTTATTTTGCGACATCTCTAGAAATTGAGAGGACTAGACTGTTGATCTATCTAAGGATCATAATTTCCTATGAAATACTTATTGTCAAAATCAGTGCCATAGTTGTTTTCAGGGATTCTGTCATGAATATACAGTGTCTAAAAAAATGTACAGTGACATAATATGTTTACAGTTTGTCTTAAAAATGAAATATGCTAGAGGTCAGACGGTCATTTCTGATTTATCTATACATCATAAATTTTCATTTGAAATAAAAATTGCCGAAATCAGTGCAATGGGGAAACTGGCAGAGACTCCCTTTTTCCCCCCTGCATAGTATATATAATGAAAAAATATTATCGAGATTTCTGCCAAAACTGATGGTGGTGGGGGATTAGATGACCATTATTGGTATATTTAGAGATCATGTGTTTTCATATGAAATAAAAATTGACGAAATCAGACCTGTGATTGAGGTTGGATGATTTTTTTAATTATTTTAAATATATAGATTAAAATAATAATTGGTGAAATCAAAGCAGTTGTGGAAGCTGGCACAGAGTCCTTGGTTTTTTCCCCCCTTACATAGAATGTATGATGAAATAATATTTTTGAGATTTCTCTCGAAAGTGATAATAGAGAGTGTGTGTGATTGGACTACCATTGTTGGTATATCTAGGGATCATGTGTTTTCATGTGAAATAAAAATTGGAGAAATCAGATTCTATAATTGATGTTAGGTGACTTTTTTTTTCGAATTCTTTTAAATATATAGTTTAAAATAACAAAGACGTTCTTTTTTTTCTACATCATATTTTATCTGATATTTTACGGCTCTTTTGAGTTTTGAAATTAAAAGCTCGCTCTATTTTTTATGAAATTCCATTCTATTCTTCACTCAACGGATGAAGAAAGATAGCCACATTCTTCCGAAGATGAAAGTGGTTTGAGAACTTCGGTAACAACTATCAATTTGTTGCCTATTAACGAACTGGAAGCATCCATTCTCTCCGCCAAACTATCACACCCATCATCATTTCTCTGCTGCCATAACCATAATGCGAGACATTGATTGAAATTAATGCCCTCCATGCTTGAGTTGTATCAATAAAAATTCCTCGTCGTATTCATCAAATTTATTTCGCCGATAATGATGCGAACTTATTAGGCATCTATTGATGCACTTTGGTGATTTATTCAGTTTTGTTGTATCATCTTGAAAGTTGTGTGATAAAGTATCACAGGTTTTAATAACTTTGTTGTTGTGGATGCGTTTTTTCCTGAAAGTATTTTGTATTTTATGATGGAGAATTAATCCTGCCAACGAGTGTGTGAAATGTTTTGGCGTTATATCGAGTGAGATATTTTTACAAGTTAGATTGTTCATGTTTATAAACTTCCTGTTTGCTAAGATAGAATTCTGTAATGGCTTTTTTTATTTATAGAGTGGTTTACTAGAGTTCTGAGTTTTTGTGTAATTGTATGTTGACATTGATTGAAAATATAAAACAATTGCATGAATTATATTTTTAGAATTGAATTAATTGATTAATTTTAATGAAATTTTGGACATATTGAATGTCGAGTATTTTGTCTCGCATTTAGTATTTTGGATTAAGTTCAAAATATATGATTTATTTACAGTTTTGATATCAAGAGCTTATGCCAAATTTCATTTATCTGTTTCCTGCATTGTATAAAATATTGGTATTCTATGGAATACCTAGACAGTTTTAGACAAAGTATAAAATATGAAAATTATTTGTATATTCTATACTCTTCCCTAAACATTATATCTAATATCTAGAACAAAAAATGTTCTATAGAGTCCCGATCACGATTTTTCTATTGACAAAAAAAAAAATGAAGAAAAGATCGTGGTAATGCTTTTGTTTGAAAGACGTGCATTCAGCAGAAATTCAAGTGTTGTGTTGAAAAAGTAATGAAAGATTACTATTACAAATATTTTATTCAAAATACGTAAATGAAAATGAAAGTTATGCTAAATAAAATCCATGCCTTTCTTATTAAAAAACAATAAAATATGAACCTACTTGTTTTATCCAGAATAGAAATAATTTTATTTTTAGTTGCACTTAATTTTATTTTTTATTAAACGCACCGCATTTTCATTTCAAATTTTGCCGGCTTATCATCTTGCACTGTTTAGAATGCTAAGAAATACATAAAATATTATGCGTTTCATGTTTTACCTAAAAGTGCCTTGGTATTCTGTAGATTCCCGATTTCAAAATTTGTTGGTAATATATATAACAAGTTTCCTTTTTGAATTATTGTGTGTATATATATATGTATGCGAATGAATAGACAGATTTCCGTTGACGATTTATGGCCCAAACCTGATGCAGATATGCAATTTTGTAGCAAGAAGTTATAAAATTCTTCATACATACCACATTTTTATATTTAGTTCTATTTTTGAGTTATAGAGTTCAAACAGAATCACAACCATAACTCCAAGAATGTTATTTTCAGATTCAAGAAGGAGTAATGTTTGGAGATTTATCAAAACTTCAAGGTCGAATTTTTACAATACATTCTTTCTATGCGCGAGAAAGTAAAAAGGAAAAAGAAAAGTCTTATTCTGGAGTCTGGATTCTCTGATTATCTGTAATTGCCAGCCTCCATAGAAATGGTAAATGAGCGCGTCTTGTTCCACTTGACGAGCGGAATAAAAACCATTTCTCATGCTTTATAATCATCTATCTCCCTCTTTGGCGATGAGGGGAATGCAGTTATAATAATACCTTTTCTCACTTCCGCTGCGATGATTTCAATATTTCATCGTCTGTCTCTCCATCATCTTTGAAGAAATTTATTAAAACTAGAAAAACGACCCGTTTCTAGTTTTATATATGCAAATTGGATGATGATCTAGACTCCCTAATGATGCGCTCATATCAAATCAATAGGCTGTTGATGTTCGCGGAGAGAGCAAACATTTTCTGCTAGGTAAAATGATTTTATAAGACAAAAGAGTTACTTAATAACTATTTCTTAGTTTATTACCTAATAACTATTTCTTAGTTTATCGTATATGAAGTACTATTCATTCTTGGATTCTAAAATTCTTCACACTTTTGCGCATGCGTCAAGATGTGTTTATTTAGTTAACCCTTTCTAGGACCGTGGGAAGTATGCTTCCCACCAAATTTATCAATCTTTGTATGAAATGATGTAGGTTGGCATCATAAGTTCTGACAATTTTTTTTGAAAGACAGAAAATTAGATGCTTCAGTTCTTTATCTCAGACAAAATGATGTGTCTTGATTTGTTTCTTAATTATTAATTAACCACTTAATTCATGAATCAAATTAAATTTATCTAATAAGCTAAATGAATCCTTTTTCTTATTCTAATTTCAAGCCTAAAAATATTTTAACATAATATGATTAGAAAAAAATGGGCCTTTAAAGGGTTAAAATAGGGGTGAGAGGAAAGATGTTTACATTTTATTATAAGGTGAATTCGTACTATACGAGAACTTAGCAGGCGTAAAATCTGCAGGTAATTCGTAACAATGCCGGGAAACGATACTAATATACAATAAAATACTTTAGAGCAACTTTTGTTTATTGTGAGCAGTCTAAATATTAAATTATGATGAATAAATGGGGGATTTCTGTTCTTAAAATTTGATTATTCACATATTTACAAAATAATAATAATCTTTAGGTTAAAAACCCTTTTTTAAATTTATTATTGAATTTTTGATAATGTTTTGAAATGAACTATAGATAATCTCAATCGCATTTACCAATTTATATATAAAACAAAATTGTGCCAGCTCTTTTTTTTTCTTTGTCACTTGAACTAGCTATATAAGCAAATAGGCAATTTTGAGTTACAATAAGATTATACGATCAGAAACGACACGATATTCGCATGCGCGTAGAAGAAAACAAAACGAAAAAGTATCTAATGAGTCAGAAATCAAGGACAAAAAAGGAAGAAGAATTCCGGAAATGCGCTCATCCTTCCGAGGTAGAATCTTCGAAAAATGTAGTCTCGGGATACTGAAACGAACAGTATACAAACAGAAAGTATTGTAATCATCAAAAGAAATTCAAACTTCAGGTTTTGAAGAATATTTTTGTTACAGGTCTCGAAAATGTCCGTCTGCGAGTCTCAAAATTGCTCTAAACAAGACAGATAAATTTTGGCATATGGTTTTTACGCAAAATTTGCAGATTTGAATTTTTTCTGGTCTGCCTATAATAAGTGCACTATAAAACAAAAAGAGCTGAATATATAAGATTTGATACACAGTTTTAGCATCTAAAATGTGGATCCATATCAGATTTTGAACTAAATTGGTCTAAATATTGATCATTTGTCAACCTGTACATTAGTATGCACTTAAACACGATAATTTAAGAATCCAACGATTTAGATAAATGAAATTTGGTATATGATCTTTTCACTAAAATTGTAAATGCTGAATGAAATTTTCGTTTCAATCGTTCGAGAGTAAGATATTGTAGCGGTATGGTATGAGCGAGGATAGAACCCGGGACCTTGTGGTTCGCAGTTCAGTAACATGACCATGATACCAAAACAATTGCTCGGGTAGCAAAACTGTTAACTGGCTTATATGCTATTCACCACAGACTCTCCCTCCAAAGAGTCGGGGGTGAGACGAACGATATGACTGTTGCGTGGTGATATAATATTAGCTGTTGTCTAATGGGCCTGTACCCAGTTGAGTAGCGCCAAACATTATGGTGAGCGTGTGTGGGTGAGTGGTTGCTGCGTGAAGTGAGTCTGACGACTTTGGTTGCAGGTAGATGGCGCCACAACAGCTGTACGAAGGTTAAAGGTTTATCGTCCGAGGTCACCAATGCGGTGGATTGTGATGCGCGAGGATAGAACCTGGGACCTTCTGGTTCGCAGTCCAGTAACATGACCATGATACCAAAACAATTGCTCGAATAGCAGAGCTGTTAACTGGATTATATGCTATTCACCACAATATCCAAAATGTATTCTAGGATTCCTTCATTATACTACGAAGTACAAAATTCTCATGCGCGAAATTCTGAAAATAAAATTTTGATCACTCGTGGCGTTCATGGCTTTTCTCATGCTCTAGAACATTTATGTTAGAAGAGGGGAGAGTGTAGCAATTTTATAAAGAAACATGCGAAAGATTTTCGCAGAAATCACTCCCTCTGATTCATAGCTGTAAATAACCAAAGAGTAGCATTTAGTCTTCGATTTTCTCATGCACTGCAACATTAAAGCATGGTTTGAGGTTTGTTTCGTAACGAAATAAAGAGAAGAAGTATGCATTCTGGGACCTATTAGTCAATTAAGTCCAAAATTACATACCAATATAAATATGTGATGTAAATATAAAAGATTTATGCTCTTATTGCCATAGCATTCGGAGTACAGATAACCAATCCGACAATAATAAAGAAATTGTTGCTTGTTTCTTTATACCCATAATTGGCATCAACACAGATTGTAAGAAGTATGTCCCGTCATCGGGAATAGGATCCCCATTATTATTATTAAAACCAAGATTGAAAATCTGAAAAACCTATCTGGCAACTTCTCACCCACATATTCGTAGTGACGCCTTCCCCGGAGAAGAATGATGTAAAAGATCGCATTAAAATTTCATTAATATCGTTCGATGTATTTCATAGACATGACTTCATCATACCATTGGACAAAGAAAGAAATGTACGATCTATTCTTGGTCGAATTTTATTTAAAATTAGATTTGGGTTTATAATTTTGTTGTAAAAACAATATAAAAGCAGTTGTAGAATTCTTCCCAATGTTTTCTCACATACTGTTTAATAAAGATGTTACGTCCCTGCCACACCGTATAAATCTGCACACCTTGATCAAAATTGTGAATGCCATGAATACTGGAGATTTTTTTAGTTTTTTCACTTCATATACACAGATAAACAGGACGGATGGATAGAGAGATTTCCAAGAATGTGTCCAAAATGTGACCAAAAGTCTACGATTTCCGTCTAAATTCTTCAGACCAAATTTTACCCGTTTAATTTTCTATGTTTTTAAGTGACCATGTTAAAAAATGATTTTATTATTTATTTTTCTTCTGTTTTAAGGAAGTACAAAACATAAAGATTTATCAAAATGTCGATGCTGAAATTTTTCGACAATTGCAACTTTCTCCACATGCATCATGGACAATAAAAAAAGGAAAGGGCTTGATTCCTTTTGAGACTGGAATTTCTTATTTTCTGTAATTATCAACCTTCATGAAAACGATAAATGAATCCTCTTGCTACTTGTGCTGCAGAATAAAATCCATTTCTCATGTTCTGCATCATCCATCTTTTCTCTTGGAGATGGGGAAACACAACACACCTTTTCTCTCTTCCGCTTCTATACCCGTAATATTTCACAGTCTGTCTCGCCAGGATTCCAACACTTCCCCCTAACAGAATTTACTACAATCGGAACGATTTCTTTGTAGTTTTATATATGCAGACTGGGAGACGGGCCAGACGCTCTAATGATAACCTCGAACAGATCAATGGGTTGTTTACGATCTTTCCGAGCGATAACATTGCATATAATGTGCAGTAAATCGGCAAAGTAAAGAGAAAAGAATGACCTGATTAACGACATGCATTAGAGCTGTAACTGCACACACGAAAAAAATCTACATTTGAGTAAAAATATGCGCTATGACTTTTAATAAACTAATATTTTTTTTTTCATTATGCATCTTAAATTATAAAAGGTTATTTCTAAACCGCTAGAATAGGAGGCATATTCTGTTAGAATTATACAAGATGTTCGAGATTTCTTGGACGCATTAGGAAATTACATAAAAAATAATTAAGAATAATGGCGTTTCTTCGATGCTAAGTATTACTAATATGGTTCATAAAGTGTTTTTTCAGAATAACAAAGATGACGTTATTTATGGTCTGATGATGGTTTGATGAGAAAAATTCATTTAGTTGTCATATCCTGATTATACACCTTCAATTATAAGTGGTTCACCACCATCAGGGCAGAATTTTAGAGTGGCTGGTTTAATCGAGATCTAATAGCTAATTTCTTAACCGCTAGAGATAGTTGGTATGTTCTATTAAAAACATACATAGTATTCGAGATTTTATGGGCCCAGTACAAAACTGCAGACAAAAAATAATAAATCGATGCTACATATTACTAATATGATTCATAAAGTTTTATTTCAGAATAACAAAGATGACGTTATTTATGGTCTGATGATGGTTTGATGAGAAAAATTCATTTAGTTGTCATATCCTGATTATACACCTTCAATTATAAGTGGTTCACCACCATCAGGGCAGAATTTTAGAGTGGCTGGTTTAATCGAGATCTAATAGCTAATTTCTTAACCGCTAGAGATAGTTGGTATGTTCTATTAAAAACATACATAGTATTCGAGATTTTATGGGCCCAGTACAAAACTGCAGACAAAAAATAATAAATCGATGCTACATATTACTAATATGATTCATAAAGTTTTATTTCAGAATAACAAAGATGACATTATTTATGGTCTGATGATGGTTTGATGAGAAAAATTCATTTAGTTGTCATATCCTGAGATTTCCAATTTTAAGTTCCTTAGTTGTTTTTTCCATGTGGATTATTTGTATTGGATTCTTTGCAGTAATTATCAAGTTTTAAGAAGAAAGCTTACATGATCAATCTATAATCCTTCAAATGTCTTGGAATGCTTAGCGTGAAATTGCTTATCACTTGAACATACTATGTGCCATCTATCGAAATTTTAGAAATAAAATTGTTGCGGAACAAAACTTTACTAGCCATGTTTCTAATATATTGTCTCGAGGAAACACTGTAATCCCAAATTATTTTTCCCATAATTTTGAAATATGTCCAAAAATTCTAGGACACCTTATACATCCTGTCGGAAAAGTGCAGTAAATAACGCAAATAATAAAATTTTATATTGTTCCCTTCATTAAGTGTATACTGAAAAATTATGTAATTTTCAAATTTCTCTTTCATATAGTCATTTAGTTTTATTAGTTATTTTGATTAAAATATTCTTGGCATACTTATATTTTAAATTTTAAAAATCCACTTTTTTGCAAACAAAATTTATCTTTTTGTGGAGATTTTTTTTTCATTGCTTTTAATCAAATCCAGATGAAAACATCAATTATTGAATGACGGATCTTCTTCGATGCATCCATCGAAATAATCTTCATGACTCAGTCAGTAGAGTTAGACTTTCTAATTTAAAATGTTAATATGTAAAGAATATTTTATTAAACATGATTGATGCACAGTTAAAAGCTTAGGCAGTAATTTTCTTTAGAAGTACATTTATTATATCAATATTATAAAGCATAATTCGTTACATCTTTTGGCGAAATTTTCGATTAAAATATGTGCCTATTTCTAACAGTTTTGAAATTGACTATTGGCCCCCAATAAAAGATTCTGGTCACGGTTTTGACATAACTTGACCATGCAAGATATAAAACGAATATTTTTATAACGTTTTGGTCTAAATATTTATTCTCAATTTGTTACAATGAAAACCTGTGTTCTATGCATTATTTTTCCATGAAAACTGTTCGTGTATGAATTTTCTGCCACTCCTTCGAAAGTTTGTAACATTAGATGCCGATGCTTCTTGTTCAGTTGGAATACAAAAGTAATCAAGAAGCGATAAATGTTCAAGTAATGAGGTCGATTTTTGGGACTCCACTGAGGTCACATGATACAGACAGAGATGTACATACTATCTCGTCGTTTTGTATAGGTAAGATGATTATTGTATTATTTATGAAATTAGGGCAGAAATTGATTTGTGTATGTGTGTGTGTGTGTGTGTGTGTGTGTGTGTGTGTGTGTGTGTGTGTGTGTGTGTGTGTGTGTTGTGTGTGTGTGTGTGTTATAAATAAACGAATACCTTTCGCTACTTCTAGAAATTTTAAGGTATTGGTTTTTTTACTCTCAAAAGACAAGGAAATTATATACTGTTATGTGCACATAATTCTTGGTATGGGACACAGTTGCGGAAAATCAAATACTTCTGGTTGGTGTGCAGTGAAAAATCCAACAGGATAAATAACGGATAATGCCATATTATTTAAGCGAAGACATGAACATGCAGACAACAAAATAAGATGAAGCACGCGCAAAACAGCATTTCAATAAACAGCAGCCCACATGCAGCAAATAGTTGCTAAAAAATTGCAACACGCAGAGATATCAACATTCCAAAGAGAAAATTCGCTCATATCCATACTTGAGCTGACTAGATTAACACGCTTCATCTCAGTTCAATTACACCTCAGTAGTGATTTCTCTTTTCGAATCCGTTTTTGTAGCTTCTATAATAATGCATCGAATATTCTGGAACAAACACTGGAACTCGAGTCCTAATGAAGCTATCGCTAGAATAGATTCTAGAATCATAGCGATGGCTCTCTCGTGAGATAGCTTAGCGATACTATTTCTGGGTCCTTCATTTTTGTCGCCAAATGATAGCCAATGTTCATTGACTTTGTATCTATTCACCATTATCATTATACTTACACAACTATTTTCCATTCAAGGAGATTTACTTGTTCAGACAATCAGTGTTACAAAATCGTAAGAATATCCTTATGCACGTTAGAAATATAACATTATTGTTGATTAATGAATATTAATAAGAAAAGTGTTGCATGAACTTCTTATAATTTATATTACATAAAAATGAAATTTTTCACTCTGATTTATAAATTAATTAACTAGAATAATAACAGTGAACATCTGGCGCTCATTCTCAGAGCAAGGCTTAGCTTGTCATAAATCTGATATTCACTCCGGAAATAGAACGACGGCAGCGCAATCTGGTATCAAGATACATAATTATATTTGTTGCAATACTAATTTGAAGTGCTTTATCATGAATATTCCAAAAGGCAAATCATCATGTGCTGATTTGGAAACACATAGAACTTTCTGTTACAGAGCTGATTTTGATATTTTTTTTTCTTACTTCGCCATCATTGTATCTCATCACTTTTTTAAGAAAACAGGAAGTGTATTAAGTTTCCACTGAAATTATTTTTTAAAATGTTAAGACCTATAAATCTATCGCAGCGACTTCGTCTTTTTTTTTTATCATGTGAGAACATGATATTGTTTTGGCTTGAGAATTTTGAAGCGATTTGAAGGCAACAAATTGTTCAAACCTCAAAATGCGTAGGCAACAAATTGGCGATTTATCCCTTTTTTTTATTTTTGGAGTCGGCTTTCACCGTATAGCTTTTGAAATATCTATCTTCTGCTGATGTAGTATTTCCCTTGGAAATCACAGTGTTATTGCCTAACTCTCGCAACGTTTTTTAAAAATAAACCAAGCAAATTAAAATATTGTTTGTTTAATCGATAAAGATTGTTGGTTCAGGGATAATTTCAACTAATTAAAATAAGGTTATTTGAAAATAATACAGAAGTTGCCACATTTGGCGATTTATCGCCAACTAAAGTTACAACTTGATTTCCAAATAATTCATTCTCTGAATTCTTACGAATTGTCTTAATTAATTTAAATCATTAACCAGTTTAAACCGGTTTGAAACAATCACGAGGCTATTAGATTACGCATGCCTCTATATTTAGAAAAACGATGGATTTTTTTCATCTCAAAATCGGTCGAGCTCCAAAACTTTGTTTGCCAGCTAGAAAAATTGAAAATGAAAGTTTAAATAAGTTATAATTACATATATATATAGAAAGAGAAGGGGGGGGGGATAGAGACCGATAAAGAAGTCTTGTGATTGTTTCAAACCGGTTTAAACTGGTTAATGACTTAAATTAATTAAGACAAATAGTAACTTAAAAAATAATGTTCTCATATGATAACTTGAAATTTGCGATAGTAGATTTTTTTTTTTCGTTGTTCACTTCAAGATTCGTAGACATAACAAAAAATCCCATCTGTCAACGAGTTTAAAATATTGATTTTTTTTTTCCTTCCTTTATACAGAGAAACAAAGATTAAACTTTGCTGCCTGACAAAGACAACTTTCTAATTTACTGCTGAGATTTTTATTCTTTACATTTCAGTTTGTTTTACAGCCGAGACAGTATGATTGCAAAGAAACAAATATTACATGATAAAATTCGGAATGAGATTTCTGGCAAGAAATTTATTTTAGTTGACTTTTATACAGCTACACGTTTTTCCATTCCATGCATTTTGTTGAGATAGAATTTTTTTTCTTTTTAAAATCTTTGCAGCTAACATAAAATAGAAAAGCAAGGTAAAAAATAAGCAAACGATTTTATTTTGAGTAACTTTTACGAAAGCTAATTAACCTTTTTATTCTTTAGAGAACTTTTAGATAACATTTAGACAAATTTCAAGATATTGTTACGAATTCGTAATATTTCTTCCCTGCCCAGTAATTTCCTTGGAAAGGGAGATAGTTTTACAAATATGGTAATGGGTAATGAATAGACCGCCGACATTAGCGATTATTTGGCGACTTGGCGCGAAATTTTGCGATAAAGATGTAGAATCCAGAATATGCAAGAATTTTGATTTAAAGCCTAGCTCCATTAGTACTCGATTTCTAGCGTTTGTTCTAGAAGCTTCTTTACCGTTTCACGGAAACTATAAAAAGGCTAAATATAGAACGAAGGGCTCGATCAGTTGAGTTAAACTCAGACAGATGGTTGAGGGACAGTTTTCTCTGAATACTCTGTGTGTGGTTATTTATTGCTGATTTGATGCTTGTGTGATAGAGTTTTGTTTAAGCTTGGCTGTGTTTTGTGTGAATTCTGCTTTCATCTAGAATAAAGCATTTTTATCGTAATTGAATCTGCCGGGCTCTTTTCAACATACACACAAACCAACATATTGGATTTTGAATTTTCTGTTTACAGCATATCTTTTTTTAAATAATAATTCTATCAAAAAACTTAGGTACCTTCAGTGGACGTTAAAGAAGTGGAAGCTTAAAATACTGCAGTATTACAAAAAAAAAATATTTCAGAAAGGCTAAAACTCATCATCTGTTCTTAACCAGTGGACTTTTTTCAATACTTACATAATTTAACATGCTTTTCTTTTAACCTTGTATGGTGAAGTTAATGATTTATGCATTTTGGAACTCTTCAGATCGTTCTATTGAATATTTAAACCAATATTTATGTCTTGATGTCAAAACGATGCAGCAAGATCTATTTATCATGCTTTATTGAATTGCCATTTTCACATATACACGGACAGTATGTCCAATTGAAAGATATGATAAAAATATTAGAGCTATTTCTATAATTCTAATATAGATAATACAGAATTCACAAATCTAGCTTTTTACGTTAACACGTTTACAAATGACTGAATATATAGCATGGTAGATAATTGATTAGATTTGATTAAACTTTAACCCTTTCTAGGGCCATGGGAAAAGTCAGAAACTTAGATGCTTCAGTTCTTTATCTCAGACAAAATGATGTGTCTTGATTTGTTACTTAATTATTAATTAACCAAATTAATTAATTAATCAAATTAAATTTATCTAATAAACTAAATGAATCCCTTTTCTTATTCTAATTTCAATCCTAAAAATATTTTAACATAATATGACTAGAAAAAAATGGCACTTTAAAAAGTTAATACAGGTATAAAATTGTAGTATTAAAGCCGCATGCTGAATTTCATCCATTTAACCCAGCGTTTTTGAAATATCGTACGTATGTGCACACTCACAGACATACAGACAGACTAACTTTTTAAAAATTTGGTAAAAATTTACTGAAAATGAATTACTTTGATTTATAGTCTGCTAAATTTCATCTACTTGTAGCGTTTCTAAATTATATTCACTGTTTAGTTTTTTTTAATTAAGGAATGCCAATGAAACGTGCTGACTTATCGGTTTTAAGTTAACAATTGAAACTATGATGGCTATTGTAAAAGGAGGCAGAGTATAAATTGCTATTAACTTCAATCAAATAAAAAAATTTAAAACTCATTAGAATATGTTCCCGTCTAGATGGGGTATTATCCTATTAACAATATCTCAAATTTGATAGTCACAGGTTAAATAATGAAAACAGTTGTTGGAAAATCACATGCACACTGAAATCTCATGTTTAATTTTTAATCGCACATTATATTGTTGTAATGAAATTTAAGTCATTTTCATTTTTTCATCAAATGTTTAATCGTAGAATATTTTTTCTCTTTGTCGAAAACTAAAAACGGTCCTGCCTATTATCTGCAGAATTTACATGAGGAATAAGAAATTGAAGTCGCTTGACAACATGCAGCTTGAAGGTATGTTTCCCAATATGGCATTGTGATCCATGGGATATGATTCTGTTTTGGACCTTATCAGGTTCACATAAACAATAAACAAAGCAGGTGTAAGATTATTAAGATAACACAACTTCAGTATTGTCACAAATTCTCACTTGAAAATATTTTGTCGAGGAATTCAGCAACCGATATTCCTGGCTAACCAGCTAATCATCAAAGGCGGCTATTTCGTAATAAAAGAAAAAAATCCTGTCAACAAGCCAGAAAGACAAGGTAGATTCTATTTGTCAAGAGAAATAAGGAAAAGTCATATCACTCACTCTCCGACCCGCCTTGAGGGCACACGCATAAAAAACTGAATGACCGGACCACCGCTACAGTAACACTGGCCGGAAGTGTGGTTGAGTCCTAAGGGCCATCACCGGCCACGGTACAACGTTTCCTTAAGGAAGTAGTCCCGTCATCGATGGCAGGAACCAGACCGCCACCTTTTCGTGTACCCTCCAAGGTAGTGAGAACCAACCACCATCCCGGAAGCTTCTCATCCTCATTTCGAGGTGCCCCTCCGGGTGAAGGAAGGGGGGAGTGAGAAATAAGGAAAAAGAAATTTGTCATTCCCACAACTTCCTTCTTTAATTTCATAAATTTTAGAGCAGTGAAGAGTGAAAACAGTGGAAGAAAAGCCAATCAATAAATCAGCATTAAGTATCAATTTGATTTTCAAACAAAATGAGACAAGCTTAGGTTAAAAAGTACTCAAAGTTGAAAGTTGTTTTGCATACTTTATTCACATATTATCAACTTTAATCAAGAAAATAACAAAAATTCCGCACCTGAAACCTATTTGGTTATTAACATTTTACTACATCATTTGACATTAAAAGGTTAAATCAACATTTAAATACTATAAATCGTCTAGGAAAACATTAAAAATACCAACTGCTAAAACTCATTTCATATTAGCAAAAGTAATTTGTCTGGAGTTACTCCCTCGTCGGAAAGCCATTAACCTCCCCTTCTCACTAAAACAATCCATTACTCTAGTGTGAATGACCCCCATTCCGTGTCTGTGGAGAGGATGATTCGAAGGCATTTTTACGGGCGCTTAGCAACCAACAATGCAAAGCCATAAGAAAGTCGACGCACGTACACAGAAGGATTGGAGTTATTGTTTTCAAATCGTTGCACTCGTTCTGCAGATATGAAAGTATGAATACTATTTGTTCTTTTGTTTAGGATTCTGATTCCTGTTCATATTTAGGATTCTAAAACATCGGTATATATTTTTAAAAAGTTGTTTTAAAGGATTGGGCTAGTCTTCTTTTATGTAATGCTTTCCTCAGAATGTATTTTATTTTAATATTTTAGATATTAAAAAATATTCAGCAACTAGCCGCCTTTGGTCACCAACTAGTTCGTGGAGAATATTGGATATGTTTAATTTCTATTAAACCTCTTATTCATAACTTTTTGAAACTGGCAAAGTGTTTTTGTGCATCAATTTGTGATCGGAATTACAGATATTTTATTTTAATAATCTTATAGTTCATTTATTGTGCACATGAACCTTTCTAATGGTGTCAAATCCCATGACATTACAGTGTCATTAAAAACTAAAGTTTTCTGCTTTCAAATACACGTTGTCTTGCACAATATCGTTATTCCACTTTCTTATTCTTCATATAAATTACGTGCTTGGCGAACGTGTGTGTGTGTGTGTGCTTGCGTGCGTTCGTGTGCGTGCTGAGATAATGAATAGAATCCTTCTTCCTTTAGCGTTCTTCAATGGAAGAAAATTAAGCGATTGAGTATTTGTTGAAGCAGTAAGAACGGTTTTGAATTTCATTTTATTTTATTCTTGAGAATTATGAGGGGGAAAAAATTTTCAAAGAATTGCCAAAATTCAGAAAAGTTTGAACGACAGCTAAATTGGTATCATAAAAAAAAACAATTTTTGGAATTTTTAAAATCTGTAAAAATGGATTTTTTGTAATTATATTTTTAGGAGTTATCTCGGGGAGATTTCAGAATTTAGATCAATTTCAAATTCATAAATTCTTTAAAATAAGACATTTCGAGATGCACATTTTTCCCTCAAAAACATATTTATGATCTGTAATGCACTAACAGACACATATATAGAGTTTTTTTTATTAGTAGTAGAGACAGAGAAGATAAGAAACTGGTAGTAGAAATTCCAATACCAGTAAAGCTGTTTATTGGTAATGTACGAATTTTAGCCACAAATTATTACCAGTATATGTATATTGTTTTTGGGGTGGTCTAAAACATGGAGATTCATCAAAATCTCGAGTTCAAATTGTTTAACAATTACAATGCTTCGGTACGAGAAAGTAAAAATGAAGCGTACTGCAATAAAAAAGTAAAAAGTTTCAAGTTAAAAGAGGAATATAAAAATGTTTTAAAATCTGAAAATATTAAAAATTATTGATCATTGCTTAAATCTGAAGTAAAATTCAGCTGTAATTGCCATATTATTTAAAATTTTTACTGAACCCACCCTGTTTACTTGAAACGTAACGAACACGGAAAAATAAACCAAAATTATTTAACAGTATCAACATTAGGAGCGATTTGAATTTTGCTTCAATAATGAAAATATTTTTGTGAAATATACTGAAAAATGCTTTTAAAAAATTAAATCTAGTTTGAAGAATTTTATAGGAATTAAATATATATCAATGAAAAGAAAAAATTTTTGAATTTTAAAATAAAATATTGCACTATTATTTTTGTGCAACATATTGTAGCAAAAATGTAAAAATATAATAAAATCATGAGAAAAACGTAAAAATATATCTTAATTTTTATTAATTAAAATTTGAAAAATTTTACTGCTTCTCACTTTCTAAAGAATGTATTATGTGTCAAATTTGGTTCTTCTAGATCAAACGATCTGACCTGTAGAGCGTCAACACATACACACAGATATACACACATTCTCTAACATTAGTAATGATATATGAAATATCTTTTGTTTTTGTTTAAGGGAACGCACAAGATAATGCATTGCCGAGTTCTGGTTCAAAGTGCTGTAAAGTACATCTTTTACTGCATAATGTAATGGCATATAGTTCTTCTTAATAATGAGACAATGGCAACGTCGTAATATTTCGGAGCTTTGCGGTGTGACGTAGTGGTTACGAGCACCTCCGCATCACACTGGAATAAATATTATAATTTGTAAATTTAAGGGAAAGATTAAAATTATTTGAACTAGTTTATTAACGCATAACGCATAAAGCTCACACATCATGAAAATTTCGCATTTTGCTTTTTAATATTATTGCATAGTCATTTTAATATACCATTACGCTAATAAATTCAGATAATATAAATATATTCAAAATATCTTAAAATTTTATAGCTGTTTTAAATAATTTTACAGTACATAATGATAATTATGCCACTTTTAATGCCATAATCCTATTATGGTTGTATTATTACTACTATTGTATCTTTGGGTATGTAAATTCCGAAATTTAGTATCATTTAAATTTTATTAATGAAAAATTCTGTTCAATTCTCAAAAGATTGAATTTTGAATTTTTTTACAATCATTGTAAGATGAATTCTTATCCTTAAGCTTTTTTAGGTAATATTTTAGACTGGTTTTTATACATTTGGTGAAGATTTTCTCACAGAATCCTTTGACCTAGAATTACTAAATTCGGCACATTGGTAATTCCTGGATAGTAGGTTCACACTAAGAAAATACTTTCAAAATCTATTATCTTCCGTTATTAATTACGAATTAGTCGAAGTATAACTC
Source organism: Argiope bruennichi (assembly GCF_947563725.1). Classification (NCBI taxonomy): domain Eukaryota; kingdom Metazoa; phylum Arthropoda; class Arachnida; order Araneae; family Araneidae; genus Argiope; species Argiope bruennichi. The sequence continues at coordinate 73,723,972 of NC_079156.1, forward strand.
TTTTCGTCAATAATTTCGAAATATACTATCACGATAAATAATTTTAGGCCACTTTAAATTTTTAATAAAAATACTTATTTTATTTAATAATCATGCCTTAGAATATTCTAAAATGTCTATTAAAATTTTATGAATTTAAACAAGCGGATGATATATTATAGGGAAGAAAATATTGCCCTTATTCGTAGATAGATCGTTCAACTCAAAGTGCTAAGGATTTCATTACCTCGCAATTTTTTTTATAATTGAAGATTTAAGACTAATTAATTAGCCCAATTATCGTATCATTTATAACAAACTACTTTTGCACAAAAGTTTTTTGAATAATTTTGTTTGGAATTTAGGGTCTGAAAAGTTATTTTCAACTCCCGATTGCTTTTTAACCTAAGCATATGACATCCTGCTGGAAACATTTTCATCAGTTGTATTCTCTTCTATTGTCTTCTTGTCTTCAATTCGGGTCTCTAATATCGTTAGAGAGGAAAGATATAGGAGGAAAGTTGGATCGGATCCAAAAAAAAAAATTTCCACAACGAAAATAATTTTATATACAAAAGGAAAGGAAGTGGAGGTAGAGAAACATAAATAATAATTTTGTAAACAAAATTTATTTTTGTCTTGACCGACTCATTTAAATAATAAAAATGATTTAAGAATTTTTTCATTAAAAATTTACTATTATATGAATAATATTTAGACATAATTAATACTGGTAGCTAATTAATATTAATTATAAATGCCTTTTACTGCTTATAACTTTTTCATTTTTCCAATTTTAATTCACGCATTGCTGCACAACTTCTATGTAAACAAAAGAAAATTCTTTTTTTTTTATTTAGTCAAAAAAAAAAAAAGATTTCAATGAGTATTATCATAATACATCATTGAAATTATGAAGGAAAATTCAAACTCTAGCATATCTACTCAAATCAATTCAAATAATAAGCTAACATCTAAAAATTTTAAAAACTGGTTTCTTGAATATGTAATAAATTTGAAAATTCTTAGTCTACAAAAAAAATGAATTTTTCTTCCTTTTTTCATTAAAAAATTTCTTGTATGAATTAGAAAGTTCTAAAATATAAAATTTTGCATATTTTTTCAATAAATGGGTACTGCATCAAATTTTCCATGAATATTTTTTACCACCAAATAAAAGATCTTTGAAATGGTTTTAAAATTTAACCATCAGGAGTGGTTTCCTCCGCAACTGCATCGCATGCTTCTTATTAAGTTTACTAGTGTATTATTAACCACATTCCGTTGGCGAACAATAGTAATAGAATACTAGAGTACGATCCTTGGCAATGTATCGCTGGATTCTATTAATACATAAATATCAGAAAACCGAATTTATATTTTAGACATTTTTTCTCAGACCTATTAAAACCAAAATTTGACATAGAAATACAATTGTAGTAACCAAATCACATACCAAATTTCATACATTTAGGCTACTGCATTACCGCGTTTTAAATGCTTGCAAAGTATAGACCGAAAGTCATCATCTTTTTGACGGATTTGATTTCCAATGTGATACATTTCTGCATTCAAGATATTATATCTATGTACCAAATTTTGTCCACCTAGCTCTCTTTATTTTGTAGTTATGGCTTCATCTTATTTTCGGACAGTCAGACAGACTGCTTCTTCTGAATAGATTTTGATCTAAATTGGATAGAAATCTATCTAATTATAGAAATCTATCCCTGTACTAAATTTCATCCTTTTACTTCAAATCGTTTTTGATTTATCGTGATCACATACATACAGACAGATAGACAAGCATAATGTCAAAAATTTGTTTTTTGAATTCAGTAGGATGTGAAACGTCAAGATTCGTCAAAATCTCAAGTTCGAATTTCTTTGACGATTACAATACTTTTTCTTTGTTATAATTCGTACAAAAGAATTTTTTTAAAAAAAATAATAATAATGCTTTGGATTAGTGCGTTAAACATACATCTTTCCTAAATGACAGTACAATCATTGTAAAAAATAATTTAGCTGTATTTTTTGCAATTTTTTATTTTGTTTAGTCATTGTTATTTTATTCAAGTCTCAGTTTTTATTTGAATTTGTATGGATAATACATATATTGAAATTCTACTAATTTTAAAAACAAACCGCTAAAATCTCCTAATTGTATCATTAATATGGTTGAAATTTTCACAATATATCAAAATTTATTTTCTAAAAATAAATTATTTGCACTAAAATTTTGTGATTTTTTTATTTATTTATTTTTCTATATTTTCGAATCCTATGAATTGAAAAATTATATCTGAAAGTCTCATTCTTAATAACATCAGCAGATGGCGACACATTTTTTTAAATCTTCCCAGTTATTTATTTCATTATATTTTTACAAATTTAACAAATTAATTTAAATCGCTATGAACTTTTGCCTTTAGTTTTTCTTTGTATCCGGTTAAATTTAAAACGTTAAACACAACTTCCTGAATTATACAGTAGCGTTTCCGAATATTGTTTATTCACTTTATAAGTCTAAAAAAACAATCGATAATTGGGGTTGGGCTGGCGTGGTTGGCAGAGCATGAGACTCTTAACTGGTAGTTCTCGGCCCCAACCAGCCGGTTCATCTTTTTTCTTCGTTTTTACAAATTATTGATAGCATTTATAGTTAAAATTATTTCGTTAATTTTGGATTTATTACACCTATCCATCTTTTACCCATATTTATCTTTAATTTCATCAGAATTAATTTTTATTTAATGATTATTTAAAAATTCGTTTTTGAGAACTCCTTTATTTTCCGATGTTTTGTATCTTCACCTTAAAATTTATTAATATTTATTGAATGTTTGAGTACATTTTTCAAACTAAGTCGAATTTTTTCATCATTTTTTTAGGGCTGATATAAAAATAAATTAATATTTTTTAAAAATATTTGAATGAGCTTTCAGGCTGACATATGAATTTTAAATACGATTTGTTTATTTTCATTGAAAATAACATTTAATAAATATCTATGTCAGTTTTTTCAAACTATCTCATACATTTCTAGCCATTTCTTCTTTTCATTAATATTCATTAATAATTATTTTTATTTTCTGGTTTATTTATCTGCCTTTCTGTTTTATTATTGGGGTTATTAGTTTTCAATAAACACTCATGATAGTTTTTTTTATGACTCTTGTTTTTTAGATATTTTTGCATCTCTAAGGTCAGAATAAATTAGAATTATTAATTATTTATTATTTTTCTGGGATATCTCATTTTTTATCCTACTTTCATATATTATTTATTGGAATTGATAGTTATTTAAAGAATATTCTTTGGATTTTCTTGCTAGAATATGAGAATTAATTAATATTTAATGAATAATTTTTGGTTTCTTGTTAATGCTAATTAATATTTTTATAATCTAGGTGACAAGTATCAAATTGTTCTAATGAAATATTCAGGTCACTTTTTTTTTGAGATTTTTTATTTTATGCTCAGATTTTTCTATTCACTGTCTATTTAATTTCTTTTTTTATATGTGTTTTGGTTTTTCTGTCCAAAATTATTCCTTATATCTGATGAAATAATGTTGCAACCTCTATTGAAAAATTGAGCATGAGAATTTTTGCTCATTGTGCATTGTTGTTTTGCCAAATTTTGCGAAATGATGCTTAAATCACAAGGAGTTTTATTTTATTTATTAAATTATATAACTTTAAAAAGCTTATTTGGTTTAAATAGCTGCTGTTGAGTTTGTAAAATATATTTCAAGCATAAAACTTTTTAAGAATTTTTCAGAAGCTAATAATAACTTAATGTTTGATAAGTTATCTATAAAAATTAATATTATGAAAAGAATATAATAATATATTCGACGTGAATTACATATATTATATTCATTTTATCTATTCTATTTCTCTTTAAATTTTAATGCAATTATTCGTAAATATTTACTATTAGAAATATTTATTTTGAGAAAAGCCTCAAGGAAAAGTTATTTACTTCATCGGAAATACGATAGATGGCAGCTCAAACATATGGACTTCAAGTAGTTCTGAAAGCATCAGAAAAAATGAAATATTGTAATTTTAAATAATGAAAACGATTATAATTTTTGAAATTCATTTCGAATCAATGACTATACTTATTTCATAATATTATAATTTATTATTATTACATAACCAGAAAATATATTATTATTATAGAATCATTTGGTGCGAAAAAACGATTTTATTAAACGGCGATTTATTTTTTATTTCAAATAATCTAGAATTTATATTATTCATTTTAATTTTTATCCTTAACCTCGTTATGTCTTGATTTAAAATGACTAGTAAAATGAATTGATATATCGATTGTCTGTCTTCTGATCGTCATAATATGTTTGGAACACGATTATTTACATTTAATTTCAATATTTATAACCATGTCGGGTGATATTCATTGCATATATTTAATCCTATACAAATAATATTATTCAATGTATTTTAATTTAACTACTGAATAAATATTTTGTCCAAAAGGCTCTGTGACAGTACAAATTAACTGTTTCCCGCTGCATAAAATAAATATAGCTTCAATACATAAACTTTTATGGACTGTATTTTGGCGAAAACAGGGTGTGTGTGTGTGCGTGTGCGTGCTTTCTTTCTTCTTTTTTTTACAGTTTTATTTAACTACTTTTGTGCCACGTTTCTTAAGATGGAATATTGTAACAGAATTTTTTTCACGTTCTGATGTGATGAAGTTTTCAATTTTTTTTTTTTTTACTTGTTTATTCTTTCTAACAATTTACTAGTTTTGTTTTTTCAGATCATAAATATCAATTAATAAGTAGATTAAATTAAATTTTGATTCCAAACTAAAGATGCCATCTGATAATAGAAGAAAAAAAGACCCATTTCAAAATTCCATAATATTTATAATAAACTAAGCAGACATAATTAAAATAAAAAAATATTTCTATTCTTAGTATTCTAATAAAAAAGAATTGTTAAACGTTACTGAACTTATTTTAAGATTGTAAAAAAAGAAATTTTGCGATTGATTTTAAGATTGTAAAAAAAGAAATTTTGCGATTGATTTTTCTCTCTGTTTCCAAAATTTTGAGCCTCCTGTGTTTTCGATACCAGCACTGAATTTTATTATTTTTGCAACTTAATTATCAGTTAATCGTTTGTTTAATTAAAGTTTGTCTTTCCACGTATTAGAGCCGTAGTTTAACCTTTTGCGGTCGTATTAAACTTGGATGTATATGTCGTACTGGTCGGAATTAATTTCCGCTGAGCGGGCACTGATACATAGTATGCAAGATTATGAAGGAAAAAGACGATTTATTCATTCTTTCGTATACTTCGATATTGTAAACATAATAATATATTTTAATGCAATGTTTAACTGTAAAATTATAGTTTATAATTAGCCATCGTGTGGTATCTTTCAAAACAGTCTCCAATGTGAAGTCCTGGTTTTCGATGACAAGTGTCGCAAAAATAATTCGTCAGGCGTCTCCCGCCTTGATTTTTCTATTGGAACAAACAGCACAATTTATACTCGTGACCTTTTGACAGTGCCACAATATATGTAATCTGCCGTTAAGTCTTTCTTCTCTAAGGACGATGGTCTTGCTGATCTCGACGATGCTCCACGTTATCACTTGCAGTATCAGAGTCAGTGTTGAAATTGTCAAAATAAGATTCGTCATCGCTAGTTTCAGTTTCACAGTACACTTCTTCCGGTAACTTTCTTTTTGCCGTTTTGGAATATTATTTTTGAAATATCTTAAAAAGCGAGAATGCCAAATTACATTTTAAAAAAATTGTAGCACACTACTTCGAATTTTATGAAGTATCTCCAAAGACTGCCGATTTATTTACGTTCGAGATGCGACTGACTCGCCACGGCGTCTTGCATGGCGAGTCAGAGACGGCTCTATTAACATTAGGATTAATTATCGCGAAGTGGTAGAAGCACCGTACTGGTTCGTGAATAAATTCCTTAGCCGTTTCTGTCTTTTCATTGAAAGTGTAAACTGATATATTCTAAATGGAGATTAAGATACGACGAATACAATATAAGTTTAGTATGTTTCTTTGCTGTGGTGGCCGAGAGCAGACATACGACCGCGAAGGGTTAAACTAACGAGATTCCTTCCCACATAGTTCATGCGTTTTAAAACAAGATGTAAACTAAAATCAGATGATATTTTTTCTTTCTCATATACGAAGTATATGAAAAAAAAAGTGCTGAAATCGTCGAGAAATTCCCATTCAAGATTTTGTGGGAACTTGATGTTTCAGACCTTTCTGATTCTGAAAAACACGTTTTCAGAATTATGACTATCCATCAGAAGTCAAAAACGTTTTGAGACAAGCAGATAATATTTAGTATAAAGTTTTAATTTATCAAATTTTGGACGAAATCCATTTGAAGGAGGTCTGTCTCTCCAACCGGCCGAATGTAAATAAAGTAAACACGATAACAAAAAGAAGAGAACTAGGTGAATAAAATTTGGTACAGAGATTTTAAATCCTAAGTGCAGATATGTATCGAATTTGGAACCAAATCCATTAAAGGGTTACTCGTCTTTCGTTCTGTACTTTCATAAACAAGTAAGTACAATGACTGAATATATAAAATTTGGTATGCAATTTTATGAATACAATTGTGATTCTATATCAAATTTGGTTTCAATCGATTAAAACAGAAGTGTCCAAAACAATGTGTGCGTGCGTGCGTGCGTGTGTGTGTGTGTGTGTGTGTGTGTGTGTGTGTGTGTGTGTGTGTGTGTGTGTGTGTGATGATATTTTTAAATATAATTTAAATCCAAATTAATTTCTTATCTTAATTTAACCCATAGTAACTTCATTCTAAAATGGCCTCTTAATTCCTGATCCAATTTAACCTTTTTTTAAATTAATGCTACAAGCGCTCTATATAAGTGGTTACTTTTGAAAGTTCTCACGCTCCGATTAAAGAGATAAAAATATTTAAAATTCTCTTAACTAAACCGGCACGTGTAAAAGAAATCCTTATCAGAATCTCATGGTATAAAATCACTAAAAGAAAAATTTCGGTCTCTTTTGCTGTTTTACTCACATACCGCGATGTGAACTAATGTTTCATCATCGCTTCTTATACATAATATGCCTCCCGAATGAAATAAATCGAAGATTGAAAATTCAAAAGGGCCTTCTCTATTCGGCCACGCAACTGCAAAAATACGTTTACATTATCTATGCATAATATAAAATGAAGTCTCCTGAAAGCCTCTATATTTTTGAAAAAGAAAAACTCGCGAAATATTTGACTGATATTGGAGATATTTGTAACATTTTGTAGGATATATATAGGGGAAGGTTTTAGTATATTAAAATCATATCAGAATTTAAAAAAAGGAGTTTTATAGTTGCGATTTTAATTATTTTCCTGCAACGATTCGCGCAAGGATGAAACAGCACTATCTGTACTTTACACTTATCCACGTATGTGTGAAAACCTCAAACTAAACAAATAAGATATTTCTGAATGTGTGCTATAAAAATTATTTTGCAGTTATTTTTGATGATTTATAAATTTATTTTTTTGTTTGTTTGATGTTTTTCATATCTGGTGGTGGCTAGATAAAGCTTTTTTTGTTTTTCCCTCTTAGATGTTATGCCACGGGCAACGCTGTGCGGGTACTGCTAGTATATATATATATACTAGCAGTACCCGCATAAGCTTATTTTGTTTGAAGCCGAATGCAGGTTCGAAGACATAGAAGAGACATTTTACATTCTTAAATTCATTTTAATCCATCGTGGGAAGGCAATTTATTTACAAGCAGGCGCGGACAGAACACCTCCACGACAGCGCGGAACAAAAGCAGAAATAAGGAAGGAACGAAACAAATGATCACTAGTCTTATATAACATGGGATTTCCGGCCACATGCCAATTCAGTACTGGTGTTGACCTTGGATAAGGGCCCTGAAGGGATCATTTTCACTTGCTACGTGGAACTGATGGCGCATTATGCTTACAAACCTTCAAAACTAGAGTGATATCAGGAAACAAGAGAACACTTTAGAATGACCCTGGCATGGGCCGAATTAGGCAAAAATTTAGTAAATTAATTTGGATTATATTAAATATTAAAATATCCTTATATATATAAGAAAATCAAAAATATATGCATTGTAAAATTTCAATTTCAATTAAAAAATTTTCTGAAAACAAACTAACAAAATTAAAGATTATTTCTGAAAAACTAAAAAAGATACAAGTGTATTTAGAAAGCGCTAATGCTGCTACTACTAAAACACAGATGCACTTAACCAAATCTGTAAAAATATCAAGTCAATATTAGCGAAAAAAATAAATATAGAATCCAAAAGGAAGAAATTAAGAATCCGGCCTGAAGACTTTTCTTCCTTTTTGATTCTACATTTATTCTTTTCGCTACTATTGACTTCGTATTTTTATTGGTTTGATTATATATATATATATATATATATATATATATATATATATATCACTCTGTTTCGTAAAAAAAGGGAAAAAATATTGAGCTTTAAGTACCTTGCCAACATTATTATTAAAGTCTCAAAAAATCTAATAACGCTATGCATATGAATCTCCTTTACGGCCTTCGATACTTTTGTAAATGGTCTTCATTTATGGCCTTCTATACTTTGTTTCGCTCGCAAAAATAAATAACACGACGAGTTGTCGTTGATATTATTGGGTCATCCGGAATGTATTGTCTACTGTTTATACAATTATTTTTATGGGCTGTAAAACTTTTATCGTTCATATAATATAGCATTTGGAACATTAAAATTATTTTAAAATCTCAAGTACCTATTAAATAAATTTGGAGTATTTTGCGCTGATTCGGGGCTTTAAAACGTTTTGGAATCCTTTTACAAATTTTATACTTTAAACTGTATGCATCCTAAGACATTATAATAGCGATATCAAATCTACGACCAAATGCCGCCTGATTCGATTTCGGTACTTATAAGATAACAAAAGAACAATTTATGAAACAAAGAAAGATTTCAGAAGTTATTATTGAACGAAAATGAATGCTTTATTATTTGTGTTACCTGTTGTTACGATTATACTTCTATGAATATCTTATTAAAAAACAGAAAGTATCCAAAAGGAAAATCAAAAGCGATGAACATAGCAGTATGAGCAAAGAACAGCACTTGTGGTCACTATAAACATACGCAGACAGTTAGTCATTGAATAAAGAAATACCTTTCAACTAAAATAACTGAAAAGTTAACTTTGCGATCAAAACTCTAGAGAGAAAATTAATTGTCGTGCGTGCACTTCGTTTTGTATAGTTCAACAACAATATATCGTATTTTTCAAAAGAATCTCCACATTTCGAGTGTTAATAGAGGTGCAGACAAAACTCTTGTATTTTTCAGAATCTTAGTGTGTGTGTGTGTGTGTGTGTGTGTGTGTGTGTGTGTGTGTGTGTGTGTGTGTGTGTGTGTGTGTGTGTGTGTGTGTGTGTGTGTGTGTGTGTGTGTGTGTGTTGCGAAATTCATTAGAAAATCGCCAAGATCGGAGATCAATCCATATCATCCAATTAGCGGTCATGAAAAATTGCTGCGAATCTCTTTTACTTACTAATTGTTTGTCAGCGCAGAGAAACCGTATTACAGATTCGTTTTAAATTTATTAAAAGAGATTTTTAGGAATACATTTTTATCAACGTATTAAAATGGTAGTAATTTTTAATGAATTATTTCTCGCTTTTTAGTCTTTAATTTCTAATATATTATAAATCTTGCAGAATCTTGGAAACAATTCTTCTCAAATTTATTACTTGGTGGAACCAATGTTTAGGAATCAAAATTTAATCAAATTAGTTGATTAACTGAAAACTAAGTTCTAAAAATATAAAAATAGTGTTTAATCCTCAAGAACGCACAAGTGGATGAAATTTAAAAACTCTTAATATATATATATGGAAGAGAAGAATCAATTGCATATCTTAATAAACATGAAAATAAAAAGTTAAATAAAAGCTTTTAATGAAATATGAATATTTAAGTTTCTTTCCGCTCAAATTACATTAATTCATTAATCCTAGTATCCACAATTAATGTTCACTAAAATTTTCAATTAAATATTTTGTTTTATTTTATCTTTTAATACTTTCTTCAGCAAAATATTTTTAAACTTTAAATTTTTATAGTCATATAACTCATACTATTATAGAAATTTTAAGCTTTATACTATGTATTTCTAATCTTCTGCCAATGCCCTTAACATTAAATTAAGCTGGGAGTGTTTAAACTTAAGTTGATGTGAAAACAGGTTTTGCTGAAACCAAACATGTTTGAAAAAAATAATAAGTACAAAAAAAACCCGAATCGTTCGTCATTGAAGTATTATGTGCGCTATAGAATAATTTTCATAATTTATAGAATATCTCAAAGAATTATAGAATAAAAATTTCTCTGGTTCATCACACAGTACAATTTTTAGTTTTAATTTCTAAAGAATTTAAATGACGTCAATAATAATATTTTTATTTTATTTCGATCAATAAACATACTTCAACGAAATTAGGAAGTCTAAATTTTTTGCTGTCCTTTGATCTAAAGAATCGTATCTTGCGAAATATTTCTGACACTCCAAATTTTAAATTTAAAAAAAAGAGAAATATATAAAAACGTTTCTATCATCTGCTATCAAATTTGGTCGAATTATGAAGTTCTTCTTATTATAATTTTAGAACATTTACAAATTTAGAATTTATAAATGTTGTAGAATTTTTTAATCAGAATTTGCTGACGTTCACTTACAGACATAGAAACATGGGATCAATATTTAACTAAAATTAATCGATTAATTGATAGTAAACTTTTTAAATTATTAAATTTTCATTTTTTTATTGGGAAAACACAAGGGTGGACCGGAGTTTAACCCCCTTCTTCGCCAAATTGCTATAACGCGCCAAAGTTGGCAACCTCCAGACTGACAAACCTATTATCTTTCGCCTTTATATATTATATTATGCGCTATGATTGGACATCTGCTCCCTCGCTTTTGAACATTTCGCAAAATATGGTGCAAGACCGTTGTTGCCGATTTTTGAAAAATGCGCCAAGCAGGGGGTTAAATTCCGGTCGTACCAAACACAACTTTACAAAATTTCAGTTCTCAAATAAGTCAGGAAATGACTGAAAAATCAATTACCAAATTTCATTTTTACAAATATCAAATAAGTGAAACTGAATAAAAGCATATAATAAATATTACTTCTTTGACTTACTTACTGTTCGTTTCTTTAACCTCGTCACATTTATAAAGATTCAATTATGCAAGAACTAATTATGCTTTTAAATCTTAAAACATATTAAAACTGATTGGAGTTTAAAAATTACAAATGGATTCATTCACTTCACGTCGTATCCGCGTAATAAGCGTAATTGTAAGTGTCATCTGATTTAATTGTAATTTTCCTTATGCTGATGTGTGACTCTTCGTATACGAAATATACAAAGAGAAAACATAAGAGCTTTAAAAAATTCAAATCCAAAATTTTGGCGAATCTCAGCATGTTCCTTCAAGCACGTTTTTAGTATTATTCTTGCCTGTTCATCTGTTACTTCTTTATCACAAGTATTCTTGAACGCATTTACAGAACATAAAAAGCTAGATAGATGAAATTTGGCGCGCATTTTTAATAACTGAAGTGTGTAACTTTAAATCAAATTCCTCGAAGGGTTTGCCATCTGTCAGTCTGCGCTTTCGCATGCATTTAAATCTAATAACACAAAAACGCAACTATTCAGATAAATGAAATTTGATATACGGTTTTATCATATAAAATTCATATTTTTGTCAAATTGTGAATGAAATGCGTCCAAAAGTGGACAATCTGTCGTGCTGTACTTTCATAAGCATGTGGAAATGATAGCTGAAAACCGCGACGGTTTGAATAAATAAAATTCATATATGATCTTGTTACTAAAATTGCAGAAAGACGTTCAGATGACATGTTCCGTTTTTATTCAGTCTATTACGAAGCACAATAAAGTTCATATGTGGGACTCTGATAATAAAAATCTGAGCACTCATGGTGCTTGCGACTTCGTCCACACGTCTTGCTTCAAAGTTTACAATTTTATGCGAGGAATAATTCTTTTATTACAGCGAGAAAACATCGCGTAGGCCTTTCCCATTGGTTCTACCTTCAAAATGATCTGTAAATTCTAAATTTTAATTGGTTTTGCACATTTGACATATATCTCGAATTTCAACTCCATTCTGTAGAATTTTGATTCCGTTTCGCCTTCACGTTATGTCATTTGTCAAATAATTTTAAATTAAATCTAGAGTTCTATACCTATACTATTAAATTTTCGGTGTTTTTTTCAAGTCTGTTAATCCGGAACTCGTAGAACTCGAATGCCGTATAAATTGAGGGTTTATAATACGAGGACATAAACTAATTCAACAAAAATAATGTTGTATTAGGCTTGCTTACAATCGTTCCCATTTTTATAAACCCAAACATGGAATTGTAAGCTAGTGGAAATGAAAAATTCTTAGGATTGTAAAGTAGTGAAAACACACAGAATTTTAGTTAGGGAAACGCAAAACACATTTGAATTGTAAGCTAATGAAGCGCAAACCACACTGGATTGTAAACTAATGAAACACAAAACACATTTGAATTGTAAGCTAATGAAGCGCAAAGCACACTGGATTGTAAACTAATGAAATGCAAAACACACTGGATTGTAAACTAGTGAAATTCAAAGCACATAGAATTTTAGTGAAACGCACAGCACATAGGATTGTAAGCTAATAAAACGCAAAATACTCGGGATTTTTTAACTAGTGAAATACAAAAAAACACAAGATTTTAGCTAGTGAAACATAAAACACGCAGGATTATAAGCTAGTGAAACGCAAAACACAGGATTGTAAGCTGTGAGAAGAAAAAGTTGATCTTTTTCGCAAATATCCATGCTGGTTATTATCTAACAATGGTGTTATATACTGCTGCTTACTTAAATCTAATAATGCCCTGTCCATATATCGGCTTTTGCCACATGTTTGTGAAAAGGCTCACTACAACAAATTAAATGAAATGAAAGAGTGTCTTTCGAAGCACTTTTCTGTTTTCTCCATAGAAATTTTCCTGCACTTATATAAATTAATGTGCCTGAAGAAACCAGGTACAGTATTTTCTTTTCCAGCGCTGTTATATACGAACGTGTCAAAAATCGCAGAAAGAATCATAAACAATCACAAATTCAATGCAAAAGGCTTGACAGGGGTGGCGTCAAGGCGAAGAAGTCATATGACTTCTTCGCCTTCCCCTCCCTCCAGTTCTCATCAGTGATTTAGAAAATGTAAATGGCACCTGAGGCTGGACACTATTTATTTACCTTTTCCATATTCGATAAGAAGTGGCATTAATGTATTAATACACATAAGTACCCGTAGAGGGGCACATGTATCCCCCCTCTCTCTTGTCCTTTTCTGTGCCATGGACTATACGCATATCACTTATTACGATTCTACAACCTCGATCTTAAGCTAAGGCAACATCGACAAGAAATATTTTTAAGAACACTGGTCGATCTATACATGACGTTCTCAAAATAATTCAAGTAAAACCAGTTTCCTGTACTCGGGTAGAAATTCCGTTTGGCATAGGACATGGTCCGTTTCCTTTTTATCCTTCGCCGATTTCATTAATCAGATAGTGATGGTGGGAAGTCAGTGACTTATTCAAATAAGCAACATCTCGTACTTTTAGTCTCTCTTGATATCTAAAGCAACCTTCACCCACAATAGAAAATTTTTAATATGAAAAAAAAATCTTAACAATCCGTGTTGAAAAAGGAAATCATAATCATGATTAAATCTTTAGTTATAATAAAGATGAGCGCGTGTGTGTGCGCGCGCGCATAGGCGCTCTACAAGCCCTGCCGTTTGGCCTCGAGTTACTAAATTTGGCACATATATGCCCTGGAGAGTGAGAATGTTCACCTATAAACGATTTTATTTTTAAATTTTAATTAATTACTAATTAATATGAAGGTTGATGTTTTCCCATAATAATTTCTAACAATATTATCGCACAAAAAATTTTTTTATACCACTACAAATGTTAAAAAATTATATTTTTAATGATTTCAATTTTAAAAAGCATGCGAAGTTTTCTTGAAATTTGACATTTTTTTTTCTAAATATTTTTTTAACAATTTCCAATAATAGATTACATTGTTGCTCTGAAGTTTAAACCGTTTTCATTGTTTCATCAACTGTCGGATCGCGTGACTTTCTTCCATCGTTGAAAGCTAAATAAAAAGTTTCTTAGTTAATATCTGTGTAATTTACGAGGCGGATAAAAAAATTAAAGGTACATATTGTGAAATTCATAAAATAGTTGAACCAAACGTTTACGATTTTAAGAGCCCTGTAACCTTCATTAGGTTGATCTCCGATTAGAAAAATTCATTTACACAGATACATGCCTGAGGGCGACATATGCGCTTAGCACAACTTCCAGCTGGCGTAGTGTGGAAAGTTGAGGGAGATGCCAAATAAGTTGTCGCCCTCGACATCTAATTGCGGTTCAGAATTACGAGATCAGTCTCAAGATTTCCTCGTGTTGCTTCAAAACGATACTTTAATATAACCTGATAATTCCTAAAATAAATGGGAGGGAATTGGTGGGAGAATCATTGAGTTCCGAAACATTATGTTTATGAAGATCCCAAGATGGAATGTTTCGATGTCCCACATAGCTCTTGTGTCTTTTCAGCTGTAAATATAATTAATTCTCCCGTCTACCAATGAATTGGTTATCCAGCCGAGAGATTTTTGTTTTAATAAGGGATTATACTACATTTCCGTCTACTTTCCACCTGCCGAATGTAGCTGTAATTCGGTTTTGTCCAATGGGCTTAAAGAAATTTTTCATTTATGAAAAACAAAGTCAATGTTATTCGTTTGCCTGACTCTTCAGACGGCTTAACATGGATTTTCAGTATTGAAATATGTTAGAAAAACGAGTGAAATTAATTCTGTTGCGAAACCTTTTTCACTATAGCTGGAATCGTATAATTGAGCAAACTTTAAAATCAGAGATGGAAAAATAAAACTAAAATTTTCGCGGTTCTTACATGTGACAATTTTGGAATATATATTCTTCTTAGCATTCCAGTTTTGTAGGAACGGGATAGGGAAAGAGGAGAGAATTTATTTAAATTATTGAAAACTATAAAGTAAAGCAATGAAATAAAATTAAAATTTTTATGTTTATTGCAAGCAATTTCCTCATATTTTGGTATTCAAATATTTCTTCAAAGTTTTCAAATTTTCGTGTCAAGACCATATACAGAATTTAATTTATATAACTTGCTGCGTTTTTGAGCGTTTATATACACAAGAATCGAAAAACGACAGATAGTTAATCCTGTTCTGTGCCGTATTTAGTTTAAATTTTGGCATAATTTAATAATCAGTGATACACTAGGTGTCAAATTTCATATGTCTATCTCATTTCATCTTATTATCGAATTCACAGACGAGTTGATAGAAAAACATAATTCATGGCAAACATAGTGGATAGACATTAAAACTCTTTTCCATATTTGACCTAAACTTCGACCAAATTTCATTCATCTACCTCTTGGCTTTTTTACTATCTCCTATACTTAATATAGAGAAAGTATAGTAATCGCTAAAAAACTCGAACTCGACATTTTAATGAATCTCCACGTTTCAGACCTCCTTGAGTTCGAAAAACACATTTTTGGAAAATGTCCGTCTGTCTATCTGTGACAAAGATAATTAAAAAACGCTTTGAGTTAGACAGTTAAAATTTGGTATACGGTCTATACATCAAACATTGCATCAAATCTGTCAAATTTTGAGTAAAATCTGTCCGTCTGTCCAGCTATTTGAATATAACTTAACATGATAATTACAAAGCGAAGACAGCTGGATAGATAAAATTTGGTACGCAGATTTAACATCTATAGTATAGACACCTACTTAACTTTGAGCCAAACTAACATGTAATTCATCGTCTGTCGGTCTTCATTTTCAGAAACATGTAAACGCGATAATTCAAAAATGCAATACCTAAATATATCAAATTTGGTATTGGATTTTGTGACTACAAATGTAGTTTTGTGCCAAATTTTGGTTTTAGTCTGTTGAGAGAAACATGTTTAAAACACAAATTCCATTTTGGGATACTATTAACGGCATGCCAGGAATTAATCGCCAAGGTTGACAAAATAGATTTAGTAAAAATACTGAATTCGCGCCAAAAGTTTATACTTCGTAACTATTGTACACCAACGCCATGTAAGGCGTTCTCTGGTATGACAAGTTTATTAGAGAATATGCGAGAAAGTTTTAGGGAGACCACTACCTACCATTGGTTTCTTATCGTGTTTAAAAGAACACACGTAAAGACTTCACGTAAATAAATCGAATCCATATGTCAATAATTTACAGTTTTGATATAGCGCTCATATACTAAATTTCATAGCTCTAGCTTGCTGCATTTTTAGTTATCATTTTTAGAGATAGACACGTCGACAGATAAGAATAATCCCACATTTAAAAAAAATTGGGGAAGGATCTAAAATTTGGGAATTTTGATTTAGATTTTATTGACGATTACAATACTTTCAATATTTTGGGTTTGAAAATTAAAGAAAGAAAAATATGAAGATTTTTTCGTACTCGGAAACATTTGAAAAAGAAGATTCTTCGATATATCGTAATAGAGCTTTCAAAGCTTACAAAACGTTCATCGTTTCGTAAAAGAGAGTTTAAAAAAAAAAAAAAAAAAAAAAAAGATAATTCGCTTTTCATTAATCTTGTTTTGAAGTGCAGTTTATTTTTTTTCATTGTTACTGTTATTTAATACTTTATCGGATTCAGGTTCCGTTGAACTTACTACAGTTTTATTTTCGTTTCGACTTTGGTCTTATGGCTAATCACAAGTATTCCTAGCTGATAATGCATTCGAATCCTCCAGACTAGAGGACACAAATTTCTTTGATTGGTATTATTTCTTGTCTTGTTTTCGTATGAGTTTGGACTAAAAATATTGCGCAATTTGAAAACGATTTCTGAAATTAGAAATCCGATTTAGGAAATTAGAGAAATCGGCATTAATAAATTTTGGTGTATAAATGAATATTATTATTTTTATCTCTACATTGTAGTTGTTTCTTTTTATAATTTTACTTAATAATGCATGTCATCTCTACTAATAATAAAGAAAAAAGAAAAAGTGCATGTTCGTAAGTGTGTCTGTGCCTCATCATGGGTGCGTCCGTTGATATTTTGAAGGACAGACCTTACACCCAAAACTTCAAATCTGACGTCAAATACATTTTAGAGGATGGGAAAGAGTCTCTCGGAATGATTTTATTTGACTCTAATTAGAATTTCAATTAATTCAAAATTAATCGAAATTCTAACGTTTTCCCAGCTTAACTGTCGAAAATACTATAGCATAAAAATTGATTTTACCCTACTTTACCATTCAACATGCTTCACAAAATTTTCTCGCATACTTTCTAATAAAGTTGTTATCCCAGATAACGACTTGTATGGCATTGGCGTACAATAGTTACAAAGCATTAATCTTTGGCGTGAATTTTGCACTTTTACTGAATATAACGTATTATTCTTGGCGAGTTATTTGGCGATTAATTCCTGGCTTGCCGTTAAAAGTATCTGAAAATCAAGTTTTCAGATGCGTTTTTCGCCAAAATTAAAAATTTGACACAAAACTGTACTTTTGTCACAAAATTCCAATCCAGATTTGATACACTTAAGTCGTGTTTTTGAGTTATCGCGTTTAAATTCTTCTGAAAATACAAATCACCGGACGGTCAAACCCTTATTCGATTTGGTCCAAAATTTGATGGGTGTCAACGTTATAGATGTTAAATCTTTGTACAGAATTTTATCGATCTAAATCTCTTCATTTTGTAATTATTCGGACAGACAGACTTTCCCTCAACAGATTTTACTAAAAATTTGACAGAAATCTACAAAATAGATGTGAAGACCATATACCAAATTTCAATCTGTCTAGTTTAAAGCATTTTTTTTTTCATTTTAAATCACAAAAAGACAGACATTTATTTTACAATGATATAATTCATTGCTGACATGAAAATCAGAGTCTTTTTTTTTAATTGCTGCAGATATTTAATTCTAGATTATTCTTCTAATGTTGGTGATGATGTTATAAAGTTGCAGTTTGGTTTTAATGTTGGCAAATTTCAGATGTTTTCTCAGATGTCTAATTCGAACTATCTAAATAGAAATAGAAAACAAGTTTTATCATTTCAAGTGTTACTTTGTATCCTTTTAAAGTTTTAGAAACGACCTTCGTATCTGCTTTGTCAGCGAAATACATTTTCTGTATATCTCAGCTATTTTCCTCCGATTCTTAACAAGGATAAAGTTTTAGATAAAAAAGAGGAAGAAAATAAAATATCTTCTGATACAACTCAAGTCCTGATCTAAGATTATCACCGGAACACAATAGTATCAATACACAACATTTAAAATGTTTGCATTCTGATACGTTTAGTGTGTTGGTAAACCTGGACCGAGCAGGTGATGTGTTTTTCGCTAAGTAAAAATTCATGCTTTATTGGGATGCCAGACACTAACAAATACTTACACTTTAACAAATATTTTGTACTTATAGAGGTGTAATTCCAAGCATACAGTTTTTTTATATATATATTTTTATTAATATTTTAATTTTAAAATATATCTGCTTAAAATACAGCTTTTAAATTACATTTTAAAACAGATAAATTTAGAAAAAATAAATTAAATTAAATAATAAATAAATAAAATAAAATAATAAATTAAAAAAGAGTTTTTCAAAACAGATTTTTTAATTAACTGAAAAAAATTATTATCTTAATTATTTTTTAATTTTTAATCTTTATTACATAATTCATTATTTTAAATATTATGGACTCTTGAAATCAATGTTTTTTCTGGAATTGACTACCAGGTGACGCCTTTGATATGAAATAACAATTGAATTAATCGGTTTACTGATAATTTTCTAAATTTTTGTTTGTTGATAATTTGTACATATTTGTAGCTTCTGCTACAAGCACAAATTTGGCATCATTATTTAGAACAAGAAATTAAAGAAACTAAACAATTAAACAAGCAAAAATTAAGAAAAAGCCGCGGGAATGATGTACCCAAAACTATCTCGTTTAATCTTGTATAAAGCTGTTGCCCACTCTCTCCCTAAACATAAAACTATGGACTTTCGACAAGGTTATGAAAACCACGAGTACTCAGATTTTTATTTTTAGTTTCCCACACATAAGAATAGTGTGCTTCGTAGTAATAGTACAGAAAAACGTTACTTATGCATCGGTTCCAAAGCATTTTAACCATTAGTTATGAAATATCAATCTTTGACATGAATCTAGTGTACGATCATTAGTATTTTTTTTTTGGGGGGGGGGCATTTAATCACTGGTATACAGTTGATAAATAAGTACCAGAAAATCGGATGTGTAATTTGACACCTTTTATACGATAGATTTAGACCAAAATTTGACACACACCTACAACTTTAATAACAAGATCACGTACTAAATTTCATTTATTAGTTACTATGCTTTTGAATTGCAGCTTTTATGTGCATTAGAAAGAATAGACCAACAAAAGGTCAATTCATTGATAGATTTTATTCAAAATTTGATCAGAATCTACATTGTCTTTATTTTACAAAGGAAATTCCTTTTCAAAATTAAAAACAATGTAACAACAATATACATTTTAGAACTTAGATAAAATCCTGGCATAATTTATTTCCTTCTGAAAAAAAAAATATGAGTGTATTTTTTAAATGCCACTTTCTTTTCACTTTTTATTTTCTTGTATACAAAATATAAAGAAAGTAATCATTAAAAAATTCAAACTCAAATTTTAACGAATCTCCACGAATCTTCCTGGGTTTGAAAAACACATTTTTGGAATTATGTTTGTCAGCTTATGAACATGATACCTCAAAAATGCTTTGAGCTAGACGACTGAAATTTGGTATATGAATTATGGCCAAAGTTTTAGATTTCTTACAGATTTTGAACGAAATCCATTCAGAAGACTTTTTTCTGTCTGTCTGTTGAAGTACTAATGAACGCGGTAACTACAAAATTCAAAAAGCTAGATAGATAAAATTTGGTATATAGGTTTTATGTCTAAAATATAGATACTTATCAAATTGTGGACCATATCCATCAAATGATTGACCATCTGTCGATTTGTTCTTTCGTATGCGTGTAAACACAATAACTCATAAACGTACTGGCTTGAATCAATGAAATGCGGATGTTAACTTGTGACTACATTTGTAATCTCATGTCAAATTTTGATGTCAATTGGCCGGCAAAAAAAGCGTCCAAAATACATATTGTCGAGATAGATTCAGTAAAAAATGCTAGTTTCATGCTAAAGTTCTATATTTCGTAACTGTCATGCAAGGTCTTCGCTGCCTTATCCTAACTATTCAATTTTATGAGGAGAAAGAGGGAAAAGACATTTATTAGAGAATATGCGAGGGTATTTCAGGGCTGGTTTAATAGGAAAATATGTTCTGCTATTTTAAGACTGAAAATGTGAATCATTGATTCTATTTATAGTTTAAAAAGAAAACTTCTAACAAAGAAAAATAAATTCCAATCCACTTTACTGCATTTATTACCGATAATATTTATTGCTCTGCTCTGAATTCCTATAAATAGTTCCTGATCTGAGAATATAAATAGAAAGTTTCGATTTTATCACATTAGCTAAAGTTCATTCTGTCTTTCGATTACCGATTGTAATGTGCACTTTGAACCGGATTTAAACGTGATGATCGTCATTGGAAAACGTACTTTGTTACTTTGTACTAGGTTAATCTGATTAAATAATAAAAGTGCTTAATTTGTCTGTATCCTTTCTAACTGAAAAAGTGCTTTAACAATTAGAAGAAATTCCTTTCTATCTGTTAATTTAACTTTCTACTCATATTAAAAAAGAAATCATTTATCAATTACTAGTTGCCTTTGACAACCAGGTAGTCAGCCGTGATTAATGATTCCTAATAATTTTAATTAAATAAATTGTGTAACTTCATTCTAAGCGGTTTCCTAAGCAAAATATTTTTTTAGTTTCAAATTTTGATAAACATGCAGCATATACAGTTTTAGTAGATTTATGCTGTTCTACTCACTGTGCTATACTTTTCTCTAATTCTTTTGTCTATATCTTAACCAGTTAAGTGCGTTGGCATCTACACACGTCAATCCAAATCTTCATTTTGCGACAATTTTTTATTCTAATTAAGATGAAATCTTATTCTCTTTGTTGTGATTTTTTTGCAAAATTTACTATGCAACCATTTGTATTGCGTTTCATGTGTATGCGTTATCGCTTGACTTTAAAAAGGGGGACATGAGGGACTTAAAAAAATAAATTCCACAGTTAATTGGTTTATAGATCTAATTATACCACACAAAAAAGCAGTAGAAAGAGCGGAGATACCAAAAATCTATTTACCAAGTAATTAAAATTGTAATTACAACTTCAAAAAAAATTAGTATGAAGTTTCGCTATGCGAAGTATATATGTCAAATTTGGTAGTTCTAGATTAAACTATATGGCCTATAGATCGCCAATACACAGAGTCTTCTTTCTGTGAAATAGAGGAAAAGACAAATATTTTTCAGGGTATAAAATCTCAGTTATCCAGTCCTCTATTAACTAAAATTTTGTTTTGTTTTGTTTTAACCAAGCTAGTAAAAGAAAATCCAATTTTGCTTTTCTGTGTTTTTTTTTAATAAAGTCGACGATTTTTTTCGAAAAAAGATGAAGTTGGCATTAGAACGTATTTTTGAGTTCCCGTTAAAAATCTTTATCAAGACGTTATACTATGTAATTCACGAAATTATATATAGAGAAAAAAATAAAAATACAATTTCGTTCTTTAAGTACTTCAGTAGATATGTGGGCAAAATCGATATATTTTCATGGAAAAAATGGAACTGTAAATGTGCTCGAAAGATTCGCGTTGTTGAAATACAAAAGATTTTTCTTTTAGAATTAAAAAAAAAAAAAAAAATTTCAAAATTCATTTACAAAATGCAAAGGAATTAATAAAAATCATTTATCTAAAATCTTATTAATTATTAAAGTTCTTAAGTAATTACACATTCTTCTTAATAATTAAGTTAACAAATTCTTTTGTTATCAAACTATTTAAAATAAGTATCAAACTCCTGAATAATTAATTCTTTTAATAATTAACAATTTTTTACTATTATCGAGCTTGATTGTAAATATAATAATTTCGGCTTTATTTATATAATTTCAGATAAACAATTTTGAAAATCTTGTCAAAAAAAAAAACTTAATTTAAAATTCAACTTCTATTAATCGAATTTTCGCTTATCCGAGGCGATTGCGGTCTTTCATTTCTTCTAATATTTATTTTAAATTATATTTGTAAAGCTAATATACGAGCTTTAAAATGGAAGATTTTAACATTGATAAGAAATTAAATTTAAAGTTTACCTGTATTAAAATTCAGTGATGATCTTCTCCCGCATTTTTCTCTTATACGATAACATCTGAAATTAATTTTCTTCTAATGTTTTGATATTATGAGTAGAAAAGATACAATGCATGTACCAGCCTTTTAAAGTTGAGTCCAAATTTTAAAGCAAACGTGTATCAATTTTTGCCATTTGCTAAATGCAGTCTTAATTCCTTTGTGTATGGCACAACATCGATGCGGAACAAAAATACGATGATTGTTACGTTTTGAACTTCAAATCGGTTAAATAATTCTCATTTCATTGCAAGAGCTCTTAAATAACCTTAAAGAATTTATCATTTTTTTCTCAATAGCAATTTATAGCGTAATCTATATTAAAATTCTTTGAAAGAATACACAATTGGAAGCTATAAAAATGCGTAAATTACATTTACACAAAAAAAATTCTACATACGTTTTAACTAAAATTCTAGAATTAAGTTCTAGAATTAAAAATTAAAATACATTCTGATTGTTGACAAATAGCTGTTGCCATCCGATAATTTATGAAAAAAAAAAAAGCAAACGATAATATCCAAACAATGATACTGCCACGATAGCGAATATTTTATTTATTTATTTTAATTAAACTATGTTTCACAGCTTCAACATTCATCAGCTAATAATTTGAACCATCAATTTGCATTAGTTTCGGATTGCCGTATGGCATTTCTTATAAATAGAAAAGTTATAGAATCTGTTTATCATAGAAGTCAGTTGTTTAGGACAGCAGATTTATAATTATTTTCTGTCTCGATAGAGTTATTATATTGTGTGCATCTGAAATTCTAAGATAGAATAATGCAAATTCAAATTTATTGCAGGAATTTTATTATTGACTAGCCGCCTTTGGCGACCAGCCGGTTCACCAATCTTAATGTTCGTTTAAATTTTAATAATTAAATATTTTACGCTACTTTAATAGATTCTTCATCAAAATATTTAAAAACTTCTAATTTTGATAGCCATATAATTCACACATATTATAAATGCCTTCAGTCATAACGTAATATTATCTCTCTAATTTTCTGTTAGCTCCCGTAGAATTTATACTTTAAATTAAAGTGGAAAGAATTAATCTGCAATTAATATCATAATATTTTTTACTGAAACAAAGCATTTTTTTATAATATGATTACTGATAACAGAGTCACTGAGCGTTTAAACTTTATGGGCACTAAAAAATATCTTTTTTAATTTATGTAATATCTCAAGACTTTGTCAACAAAATTTTCTGAAATTCATCATGAACAGATCGATTAATTAACAATGTTTCATTTTAATCAAACACTAAGAAAATAAAATGAATCGTTTAAAATAATCGGTCGAACACAGGTTTAAAAAAAGTACTTCAAAAAACGATGTACTTAAAACTATAAGCATATATAAAAAATATATAACTAACATAAATACAATTTACTTACAAAAGCATGCAACTAACCTAAAAATAATTTAAATCATTCGTTGGTTGTCATGCCAACAGTCAGAACATAATGCGCATGCGTGAATTTTCTTCGCCAGTTACGTTAACGCAAATGCGTGAATTTTTCTACGCCAGTTGGGGTAACGCTATGCAGATTATACATTTTTAATTTCCTTTATTCTGTGTTATTTTAATTCAAAAGTACTTCAGAATGAATCTGAAACATGGATTAATTAACAATGTTTAATTTTAAAAGCATAAAACATTAAGAAAATAAACAGAATCGTTTGAAATAATCCGCCGAAAAATATTAACCCTAGCCTCATTACTGTTGGGAGAAAAAAACAACTGAAGACTTTCTCGTTTGGCGGTGGTAAAAATGAAAGATTTTTTTGGCGGAAAAGTTGGCGGTGGGGAAAATGGAAGATTTTTTTGGCGGGAAAGTTAGTTTTTAATTAATAATTAAAATTCTAATTAAAATTTCAAAAAAAGGGACCCCAGGTGCACATTCCCGACCTCTAAGGCATACATGTACCAAATTTGATAGCTGTATGTCAAATGACCTGGCCTGTAGAGCGCCAACACACACACACACACACACATTGAGCTTTATTATAAGTATAGATTAATAAAATAAGAATGTTACAAATTTTGAAAAAAAAATTCAAATTGCATATTAATAAATTTTTGAGCATTTGTGCAATGAAATAAATAACAAAGAATATCTGTCACAACCAAATCATTAGATACTACTTCAATACGGCCGATTTCGTTGCTGAGAAGTTAACGAGTGTGATTCAGTCTGGAAGATAAAACATTATACTTTGCTCCCGTAATGGTATTCAATCGTTATTAATAAAGCAGGCACGCGCCTTTTTTGTGAAATTTTTTTACAAAAACCTGAATATTTACTTAAGAATTGCATTGATGCCACTGGGTGGACACCTCAAATATAGGAATGAGAATTATTGTTTAAGTAAACTGATTTTCACTTTCCTGGCGAAGCGAAAATAATAATGTTTCTCTTTGAGATCAATACCGATGAAGGAGAGTTATATAGGCGTTGGTGCTTATTCTACTCGCATTGAGGACTGTTAAGCGTTGATCACACAGAATGAGAAATATGTTTGCAGAGAATCAGTCATTGAATTCAATCCAAATGTACAAACAGGGTGAAAGAGGAATTCTTTCTGGTTCTGAATAATTAGAAATAAAGGGCTATTCCAATTAGTATAGGCTTAATTCAATATTTATATTTATTCTACAAATATTTAAATAGTAACAAATGTCCTTCATCTTTATTTTGTTTTTATTTCTTATTTATTTATTTTATTTGCAACTTATTCATACGTTATGGTTTTATTTATTTATTTTTTACTTTTACTTAAATATTATTATTTATTGCAGAATAGAAAAAACCAATATTTCTTTCTGGTTCTGAATAATTAAAGGGCTATTCGAATTATTATAGGCTTAATTCTACTAATTAAATATAATACAAATATTTAGATAGTAAGAATTTTTCCTTCATCTTTATTTTATATTTATTTACTTATTTGTTTATTTTATTTATCACTTATTTATATGTTTTTATTTATTTTATTTAGTATTTACTTAAATATTTATTATTCATTTATTTCTATTTATTTATTTATTTTTCAAAATTCTACTACTATTTTATTTGAAAAATTTAAATGATTTAACAAATTTTTAAAAAATGCTTTATTTTGTATTCTGCTATAATTCAAAAGTTGAAGACATGTTATTTCCTAAACAGACGAGCAAATACTTTTAGGAAGATTTGGAATACCAGCCGTTAAGAAATTTAAAAAGCATTCCTTCTCTTTCGATACTGTAATCATTAAAAGATATCTAGCAATAATCACCTATATCTACGCAAATATTTCCTGTTACAAATCAAAAGAATTTGCAAAGAACACTTTTTCCTGTTCAGAAGACGGAAAATTCTTGAATGTGCAGTTAGTCTTCGAGGAAAAAAAAAAAAAAAAACTAAGAAAATATTGTCTAGACGGATGAAAGGACAGTTTTTGTGAGATAAATTACTGCAGTAGCTCATTTTTTAACGATAGTATGTTCCACATTGTCTGTACAAACTCGTTATTCTTCTACAGATGACGCCATGTGTTTTGCTGATTCTATGCCCGTCTTAACGTTGTGAATTTCTTTTTGTGAGCTTCATGAACTCGTTGCTGTTTCATTATAAAAGACGATACGAAATGCAATAAAAGTATTGTCACATGTAGTAACAATTCATTTTTTTTGAATAAATATTAATAAAAGAATTATTTTCTTGAATGAACTCTGTGTTTTTAGATCACCGAAATGGTAATGTTTCGATGGCTCGAATCAATAATACAAGTTATTTTACACATGCAATATAATAACAAAAATATATCTCATTTTTTTATTACAAGCAGACCGGATATCAGAAAGGTAAAGAAGACAACTGTCTTCGAGGTTCCTAAAATTTTGTGGGATGGGGGAGAAGGCTTAATAATTTTTGTACAGTTTTCAAAATAATTTAATTTCGTCCTCTTTTTCGATTTACGAGAGCTCCAACTTATTTAAATTATAATCAACTATCATTTATTCTTCTTAGAAATTTTTCCCACGTTTCCAAAATTTGATTTGAAAAAAATTGTCTATCTATATCTATCCGTATATATTCTGAACGCCATAATTAAAAAAATGAGTAATTTTTAAAATTAAATTGTAGGGGGAGAACGATCCTGACGCTTTGCCCAGGGCATCAACAACTTTAAAACACAAATTAAATTTCTCCATATTAAATTAGTTCGAACACTTATAACATATTTTTATTACAAAAAAACGGCTGATGAATTTTTTGGCAGCCGAAATGATAGTATCATTTTCAATAATTAAAGGATGTCGCGGGTAAGGAAATGGTGAGACTTATAGCAATACTGAATGACCAAGCTATAAAAATTGAAATATCGCAGCTATAATAACAATATTGGAAATTCTTTATTAAGTGCTTACCAAATTCTCAACAACTGAGTATATATATAAAAATATTATCTACTTGAAAATTATATATATATATATATATATATATATATATATATATATATATATATATAAAATTTTTGAAGAAGGCAATTTGAATTTTTAACTTCGTTTTATTTCATCCCGGGAGGCATGATTATTTGTGCAAGTAGAAGCGATGAACTCAACACAGAACAACGCAAAATGAAATGAGGAAAAGCTCATGAAAATTTTATCCCTGTGAATATATATATTGTGAGATTTTAATAGTGTCAACAAAAAGCAAGGGAATTGTAAGGGTCTTTTAGAAGAATTTGTTCAACTCAACAATATTTTATCCCTTCACTTGGAGTGTGGGAACTTGTAGGCTTTTAGCTGATTCAGCAATTTTAGAACTCGTGTAGAATTAATTAAATAGAAAAAGTGGAATGGGATGAGAAAATAAGAGAATATTTTAGAATGAAGTTGATATGAGCTAAATTAAACTGAAAGTTAGGAAATTAATTAAGTTTAAATTAGATTTTATAATATCATTATATATATTAAAATTTGGACACAATTGGTAGAGAATAATTTACCGAATTACATACATGATTTTCTTCATTATACTGTGAAAGATAAAACACTTAGTTGCAGAAAATGGAATTTAGTTATTGAGAAGAGGACACCTGACAAAGCACTTTGCAATATTTTACACATAAGAACAGGAACAAAAGAATTTACACATAAAAAACATGGCATGTAAAATATTCAAAATTGCAGATTTATGATTCCAGCATATATTTTCACATATGAAGCTGATATTCTCTTGTTACAATCAAAATTACTTGACATCAATTCAGCTATAGAATGTACACGTTCTTGAATCAAATGTTTTTATAGTTACTAATTGCTTTCACTGATATTTAACAATAAAAAAGTAGACCAGTTCAGTTGAAATGATTGATTTTATTTGAACTATTTTTGACAAACAGGAAAATAATTTAAATAGTGAAATGACTTATTACAATGAAGCACACATTACTTTTTTTCCAATATATATATATATATATATATATATATATATATATATATATATATATATATATATATATATATATACCTAAAATTACATTAACTGGCTTCTGACAGAGTCAATAAGAATGGCATTTCCACAGATCTACAAAATTTAAATTGCTTTATAAATCATTCACAAAGACTGGAACATAGTATTGTCACAATTCATGAAATTTTTCATGTAATAATGGATTAAATTTGATTTAAAATAGTTAAGATCATTATGATAGTGGTTATCATAACATTTGGTGCATTAGCAATCAACTTGGCAGTGGTAAGTTGAGGGCCTGTCAAAGGCAATACCATATTCTCAAGTCTAATAATTTTAGTTGCATATACAATACAATTGCAATAATATAAATTTTAACAATTAGGAAACATATGAAGATCAAGGAAGCTACACAATCATAAACTAATACACAGAACATGAAAACAATGGTGTTAAACAATACACATTTTCTATAATATTCCTTCTCATTAGAAAAAAAATATAATAAATATATGCACTTCATTTTGCGATTTAAAAATAAAAATTAATGTAGATAAAAAAAATTTAACAATAAAATTTAATAAAATATAAATACTTATACAATAATTTCATATGTACTTTGAATTAAATACAATTTTAAGCCTCGCATTTAAAAATATATATATAAAACTAAAAATAAATAAATAATAATGTTACGCATTGCAATATTTCTAAGGAAGAAATGAAAGATTCAAAGCCACATTATTTCTTGCATACAAATTTAGAGCTCCTTTTCACCCACAATGCCACAGTACAATATACAAATAACTTGACAAGTATTAAATATTGAAATGGGACCAAAAGTTTTTCAAGGGAATCTAGTACCATTTATTATTTTTTTTAATTTACATTATGACAACAAATAAGATAATTTATGTTGAATATATTAAGAGATTATGACATTTCCAACAAAGTAAAGAGAAAAAAATTTATAACAAAACTGGAAAGATCACATGTTAATTGCATCATTTCCATATATCTATATTTAACAAATTATTACTTCTAACAAGAAAAGAATAATAAAAAAAAACTAACAAAACTGAAAAAATAATGTTTAATTCTATCACTTTCTTTATCAGACATACATTTAGATGCTGTCAGTGTTAAAAATTGTAAATTAAACAATATATATTATTTTTAATTCTAAAAAAAATTAAAGTGTTAATTTGAATAAATACACACATATTTCATTAATTCTAATTAATAATTTTAATAAATAAAATACAACAATAATAATTATATAATAAATAAATGATACCACCTTCAGTTCTATCTCTCATGTAAATGGTAAACAAAATTTGCAAAATCTTAAAAATTTATTTCTACATATCAAAAAGTGCAATGTTTACAAGATGTTAAGACAAATCAAAGTTAAAAATTCTTCTTAGTCTAATTTAATTTCTTGATAGTATTAAACTTTCCGAAACATGAAATAAAAAAAATCAAAGGTCCTTAATTTTCAATTGAAATACAAGTAAATTAAAGAAGATGAGTACAGACCAAAAAAAAGTTTGTAAAGTATTGCAAGAATCATTGATTTTTTTTTAAAGGTAAAAGTGCACTATATCCATGCCATACAATTCATTGAAGTACAAAAAAAATGGAAAAAATCAATTCCATTTTTTTTTTTTTTTTACAATTTACTGGGAAGTAAATTTAATTTAGACAAAAACTTATCAACTTCCGAGATATACTCATCCTGGTGTTTATACAAATGACTTACATGCTTGGAATCTTTCCAACATTTCAGTTTTACATCAACACCCCTGGCTTGCCAATTCTCAATTACCATCTGATTAGCAATTGGACTACCTACTTTATCAGCTTCGGAAACAAACACCAGTGCAGGACACCTAAGTGGCGTGTTGTGGAAATTCTTGGAAGATGTTAGATAATGCTTTG
Source organism: Argiope bruennichi (assembly GCF_947563725.1). Classification (NCBI taxonomy): domain Eukaryota; kingdom Metazoa; phylum Arthropoda; class Arachnida; order Araneae; family Araneidae; genus Argiope; species Argiope bruennichi. The sequence continues at coordinate 73,754,007 of NC_079156.1, forward strand.
TTGCAACATTATACATGAGAGCTAAATGGGTTGAGACGTACCATTCAAGGACTTTAATGGTAATGGGATTTTTGGTAACAGCACGAGGAAAACCAGTTGGTATGCCCTCAAAATCAACAGCACTATCAAGTACAACACCACGGATACGAGAGGTGATATCTTTGTACTTTTCCGCATCTTTTCGCATTTGTACAAACATTTCACCCATTAAATAACCGCCAACAGAAAATGCATGAACTACTATATCCTTATAGTTTTCATGCAAAGTAAAGTAATCTAATACATTTTTGGCTATCACTTGAGATCCAGATACAGGAAAGAGTAAATCCTTTGGTGCCATGTTGACAGTCAGTACATCAAAACCTCGGGAAATGTAGAGTTGGCGAAACTTCTCAATGTGGCTTTCTTTGGCCAGCATCCATGCCAGAATAACAGCAAGAGGTTTCTTCTTACCGGAAACATTTTCAATTTCATCAACTGACTTCAGCTGCAGATTTCTGTTAATACTCTGAGTGTGCATTTTACGAACAGCTGGGTGCCTGGACAGAACAGGTGCTATAACCTAAAAAAAAAAAATCAGAATATAATTGAAATAAAATTGAATGGAAATGCGGTAAGATCTCCACACTAATTTCTAAAACAGGGCTTCTTAAGACCTTTAAGCTAGACTTTCCATCAAAACTCTTTTTTAAGGTATATACAAGCTTCAAGCCTATTTCACAGAAAATCACTATCTCATGTCTAGAAAATAAGACCAAAAGTGAAGCATAAATTCAACTTTACATTAAAGCATAAGGAAAATTTCAAAACCTCTTACAGTTGGAATTTAGACAAGGAAATTGAAGTGCTTTCCCCTCTTTTCAATTAAATAAAAAATAAAATCTGCAGTTTCCCTTAATCACCTGTAGAGATATTCTTGTTTTTCCTTACTAACAATCAAGCACCTATCACATATGAAACCAATAAATAGAACAGAAAAAGTAAAATTATCAGTTAAATGATTAAAACAGAGGCATATGTATTAAATGGGAGGAAGTGAAATTCATATTTTTTATTGGTATATTTGTATAAATTTGCAGGGACAGGTAAAAATTTGGCTGATACTGTATAAGTCAGGAAAAATTAGAAAAATAGAACTTAAATTTGCAACAATAATTCAAAAAATTGTGATCAAATTAAGGGGAGATAAGGTAAGTTTATTCTCTAGTTTTTACTACAAACATAGAAAAACATAAAAGATGTAGTTTCAACCATTTGCCCCCTGAAAGCAGTCTAAACAAGTAGTTACAGTTCAGTTAATAGTGACAGCATTAAACAATTTCGTTACATTTCAGACAATTACAAAAATTAGATTATACAGATAGTTACCTATTTACAGTTAGTATACCTATTGTTCATATGCTTATGTAGCAAATCATCACAAATGAAAAAAAAAATAACTTTTTCAATTTTGCAGAAGTGTTAAAATAAAAATATATCACAATTTTCGTAAACCTCATATAATATGTTCAAAGTTATCCAATACGTATCTCATATATATCAAAAAACTGATAGTTAAAAATTTACAATACCATTCGGATTTTTGAGCAACAATAGAAAATTGCTAATATTATTTTAAAACAACAACACTGATTTAGAAATTTTCAAAATCCAGTATATTAATAATAAAGACTGCATAGCAAAATTCAAAATAATACTTTAAAATGTTTAGTTTTTTTATTTTCATTTTATTTTGTTATTTAAAGAATAATAAATTCTCAAATGATTTTCAATATTTCATCAAAAGATTCAAAACTTAACAAGAATGTCAAATAATTTTTTAAAATGACATGCAAAATTAAAAAGGATTTAAAAATAATAAAACAGCATGCATAAAAATGCTTCATCTAAAAAGTAAATAATATGAAAATAAATATAACTTTCAAACAAACCTTATAAAAAGGAATAATATCTCTGTCATAATTGGACTTCAAAGATGATATGATGTGAAACTGACGTAAAAAGGTAGACATTCTTTTTCTATGTTGATTGAACCTTTATCTAAAAAAATCTAGAAAAATTGGATAAAAAAATTTATCTAGAACTAGAGAAAAATTGTTAATAATAAATAATTAATCTGAGCTCATAAAAACCCAACTAAACTTATAATTATTTCTTCTCCACCCTGAGCTTTTTAATTTGATTAGAATAATAAGAATTTTATTTTAGTAAATCACAAAAGCAATTTTAATGAAATGCTAATTATATGTTTAATAAGAAAATGAAATAATAACTGAAAATAATGCATGAAGTTATCTGAAATTATGTTTTATGCATAATGTTATCTAAATTGCATAAAACATAAATAAGTATTGCTGATAAATAATCTGCGATCAAAACCAAAGTGCCAATAATTAAATAATAATGCTGTTAAATCTCTTACTGGAACACACACACCAAAATCCAGAAAAAGCATATGCATAGGGAACTGTCCCAAACACAGAGAACACATCAATTTAGAGTGAACTCATTAAGAATTGTGATTTCAAACAATTTTAAGATTTAATCAAGAAATAATCGCTGTAATTAGCTAATATTTTTCTTCCAAGTGTAATAATTTTAAATGATAACAAAAAAGAAATTAATAATAAAATTTACTAGCCTAAAGAATTGTTGATTTTTAAGAAATTGCACAAATAATATATATAAGGAAGGAAAGGAAAAAAACAATAACTTTTGAACTAAAACTATTGAATTTAAAGAAACATTATTTATTTAATTAGAACCTTTTTGTAATTAAAATAATGTAGTAGTAAAATATTTTTCTTAAGTCAAAAATGTAATAGGTATATTACTTTATTTATCAATTATTAACTTATTTAAAATTAACTGAAAAGGCAAAAATTATAGAATCACATCCATTTAATGTTGTGCATTATAAGATTAAAAAAATAGAATTTTAAAAAACATATAGCCATCAAGAAACATAGAACATCTATGCTTCTAAATATTTCTTGAACTACTACCACAGTAATAAAACTACCACAGTGCATTATAACATTAGTGGAGCCCATCACCAAATCTAAATGTTGCTACTATTTCAATAACATTAACAATTCATTACAAAAATTTAGCAATTAAAGTTATTGCTGAGATTTGGCAGGTTTTTGTCTGAGATTCCACAACTGGAATTGTACCAGTTAAAGAATCAGGAAATACTAATTGCCAAATATATATATATATATTTAATTTAACAATGCTGTTGTACTACTGATACAAAAAAAAATCTCTAAAATTATTTGAATTTTTAAAAATTAGAGTAACAAATTAAGCACTATAAGAAGTTTTGAATGAGCTTCGATATTTCAGAGCTAACTATTTCAATCAAATAAACTAATTTTCTTATGCTTTATGATTTAATTATTGAACAATAGAAAAGAATGCGATGTAGTCAGACAACAACAATTTTTTTTTAATATAGAAAAAGAAAAAGTCATTATTTACTTTTTAATGGCAATTGCTTTTATCAGCACACAAAAACAACTGAATATTTCAGAATATTATCTAATAAATAGTTATCATTAAAATAAAAATTTCAGAATAGATTTAATAATGCATTTCCTGTTAACAGTAAAATTAATGTGTTTAAAGATATTTTTATTACATTTATTCAAAATTACCTTTTTATAAGTTTGAAAGATATTTCTTTAAATATTTCAATTATTTTTTATCTGAAAGCAGAGCAATAAAAGAAAAATATCTTAATCCCTCTTCTTTCCAAATCAAATTAATTTATCTTAAATTACTATCAAAAATCCTAAACTAATAAAATGATTAATAAATGTATTGACTTATGGACTTTGTCTCTTCCAAATGAAAAATTCTTATCTCTTAATTCCTTTGGTCAAGACTAAAAATAGTTTTACCAGGACTAAAATAGAATTCTGATAACAACCAGACAAGATGCTGATGACTGAACTCTAAACATGTGATAAAAAAAATTTCATATCAACAAGAAATTTGAATAATTATTTAATTAGCATGAAATAAAAATGATATTAATTTTACAAGGTGATTAACTATCTAATCTAGTTATCTAAATTCTATCTATTATATACTTTAAACTCTGTGTTTATAATATTTTTCTTGAAGCATTTTGAAATGCATTTAATTAATTTAAAATGCAAGATTTCTTTTACTGAATTTATTATATATGAAATATGCAGTCAGTATTAGCTACTTCTTTTTAAAAGCAATTAAAATTTTAAAAATATATTTTTTAAAAATAAATTCAATTTTTAAAAAATACTTAAAAGACTTATTCACAAAAATATAAAATATATAATTTATAAATTCACCATTTTATCATAAAGGAAAATACAATACATTTTTAAAAATTTAAAAACATGGAGAGAAAATGTTGCAGATAAAACACTACTATCAATTAATATTTTCATTTTCAAATAAATTATTCTTAAATTAACATTGACCATAATATGCTTTAATGAAACTGAATTATTCTATCTCAATAAAACTTTTTAAAAAAAGGAATCTAATTTTTAAATGAATATTTAAAAATTCGATATCCGTGGTTAACAATGTACACCAATTATTAATCTTTTTTACCTAAATTTACTAAAAGTTTTGATTTTGGTTCATTTTAAAATAAAGCAACACAATAAGAAAACATGCTGGATAAATATTGTAGAAATTTCACTTTATTTCAGATCAACATTACTTTAAATTCTGAACAACTTATCCAAAGACAAGATAGTTTAAATTTATTTCAAAGATTTGAAAAATGTATAAAAATATTATTTGCAAATGAAATAAAACCTTGTTTATCTTACAATGAAATTTGTAAGCAGATTCGCAAATTTGGAAACTCCTAATAGGATCAATTTTTCACGACCACTTATAATCTTTATTCAGCTATCACCAATACACACACACAACCAGACGCGATTCCAGAGGAATTAGATCTTGTTAAAGTTTCGTTATGGATATGGTTACTTTATAATAAAAAACAATTTTTTTTAAATGTAAGTGAAAGCCAATTAATTTAAAAAATCTTACTTACTTAAGATATGATCCTAATCTTTGAGAAGTAACTCAACGATGCAGCTAAATCATTTGATCACGCTATTCAATCTATGTCTTTCTTATTACCCTAACACCTCAAGTTCAGCAAACCAAGCAGAAGGAAGGAATGAGGATGTGTTCTCCGGCGTATGCTTCAGAATCGTTGTTCTTAGCTTTCGCCGGGTTAACAATTATCAAATTCGACCAAGTCGAAGTAGCGGAACGTCAACAAAAGATAAACAGAATAGATAGGCAGAGTACCACAAAATAGAAATCTGTTTTATCATTGCCCAATAAATTTTGTAGCTTTAAAAAAATCCCACTACGTACAAAGTGGCGCTCAAAAACTTATCTTTGATATCATGCTAGAGCCAACTAAAAATCCCAGGAATAATTTCGTGAGGATTCATTTTTCATATAGAATTTATAAAAATCATATTTATACAGCACAAGATTTAGGAATACTTTCAAAGATATTCGATGTTAATTATTTTAATATCCAATTGCTAAAATATTATAGTATAATTTTTTTTTTTTTTCATTTTGTTGAAAATGAACGGGCTGGGCATGACGGCGAAGGTGATGAGCTGTGAAACCAAGCAGTAATTACATAGACATATGTCTCTGCAAACAAACATTCATCTCTGAATATAATTGGTGATGGCAATCTGTGTCGGTGTACATCCTATTATTCAATAACTCAAGCTAATTATGATGATATTTTGATGGTTTAAATTTATATGCAGCCTTTCTGCAATGTTCTATCTTATTATTCTGTAAACACTGTGTAAAAATTTTGCACCTATACTATTGTTCCCTAAATTATTGTATTTATAGACAGCACTCTTTGAATAACTTTTCAAATATATATTTATTAATTCTGGAAGAATGCAGTCTTGAGACTGGAAAAAGAAGCCCCAATTTGAATTTTTCTCTCTCTCTCCTTTTGAAGCGGTATGCGATGTGCTAGGATAGAATCTGGGACCTTGTGGCTAGCAGTCCAGTAACTAAACCATTATAATCGTTCCGGTAGAAGAGTTGTTAACTTCCTTATATGCTATTCACCACAGTACTCTCCCTCCAGTGACTCGGAGGTGAGACGAACGATATGGGTGTTGATATATTAAGTTATTAGTAGCTGTTGTTTTAATGGGCCTACCCAGTTGTGTAGCGAGTGTGTATGAGTGGTTGCCGATGCTGCTGCGCGACTTTGATTGCTGCATCAAGTGAGTCTGACGACTTTGATTGCGGGGTAGATGGCACCACAACAACAGTACGAAGCTTCATCGAAGGATAGAACCTGGGACCTTGTGGTTAGCACTCCATTAACTAAACCATTATACCAAAACGATCGTTCCGGTAGAAGAGTTGTTAACTGGCTTATATGCTATTCACGACACTTTCCTTCTTCCATCCAAATAACATTGAATTTTTAATAACTATACTCAAGTAACGTATATTATCATGGAAAATCAAACAAATTTAAAAAGTTATACTGTATAATATTTACCTCAATGTTAAAAAGTTTAAAATTTCAGTATTTTTATAATATTATACATTTTTTAAGGCCCTATCAGACGGCCAAATTTCGTCTACACTTTCGTGGACAAACGCGCACGGAAAAATGTGTATAGTTAACCTTAAACACAGGTGTACATTATGGTTAATTTATAGCTCTTTTCTAGCTTTTTCTGTTTGGTAAAAGTCTGTAGTTTAGTCATTTCGTTAGTGGGATTCCTATTCCTACATTCCGTACATTATATCCTGGGATATATTGCTGTTCCATCAATTTTGTTAATTTTTCAGTAATAATGACAGGTTTACGTACAAAAAAAAATCTAATAATTGCACAATGTATCTGTATTGGTATTTTATAGATTAAATTGTGAAAATAAAATTTAACACAGAAATATGCTAAAAAAGCGATTTTCTGAGTTGGATGTGCAGTTAATTTTAAAAATAAAAACTTCACTATTATTTATTAATTAAAACATTAAACAATAACAGAATCATTCATGTTTTGCAATTCCCTTAAATGTACTATATATTGTGCTGAGCAATATTTCAGCAGTAAGAAAATGAATTGATCCTTATTAACTTTCACAACAGCATAGGAATTAAAAATTTTTTAACTGTATGGAAGATGTTAATTACATATTTTAGAAATTCAAAAATTCTACCATTATTTTAAAAAAATTAAAGATTTAATCTGATCAAATACAGTTCACAAAAAGAAGACAGTTCACATAAACATTAATATTTTTTTTTAATTCTGAAAATAAATTTACTTGATTTTGATAACGGGTCTCAATATCTCTTCATCTTCAGATAATTATTGTACGAATTTCTTCATGTAACATTTTTCTTTAATAATGAATATTCAGTGGATCCCAAATAGCCGGCTTTTCATGAATAAAGTCGATCAAAACCCATTTTTTATCACACGACCATACAGCATTTTTGACGTCTTTTAGGGAGTGATTTGGAAATGTGTTTACAAATTAGTTTCATATTAGAGTCAAACGCGCCATTCTTGGCAACTACGTCACTACCAAAGCCATGCACGATTGGTACACCTGTGTTTTAGGTTTACCATACGACAAATCTCCACGTGACGTCACTACACACATTTTTCCGTGCGCGTTTGTCCACGAAAGTGTAGACGGAATTTGGCCGTGTGATAAGGCTTTTACAAGTGTCGATTCCATGACATCCTTTATGCCTGATTGGTATCTTAATCGTTTGATTAATGAGACTTCAATTCATAGAAGCGAGTCTAAAGAATGGAAGAAACAAGCCCTGAAAGAATTGTATTTGATATGAAATATCACGATTCCTAATTTTGGAGTCCTTATAATTCTATATTTTAACAAATGGATAAATATTTATTTATTAAATCAATAATATTACAAAATAAATTTGCATAATATTACAAATGATGTATGAAACAAACTATATTTATATATTTAAAGATAATTATAAAAAGCAAAGAATCACTTTCTCAGTCTTAAATACTGAAACAGTTTTGCCACTTTTTAAATCTTTTACAAGCGTGTGATGTCTAGATATATCGTTGTGCTGGTTGAGGTTCGAACTCGCAACGTTACGGTTCATAGCCGAGTAACATAACCACTAGACAAAAGAGTACTCTCTTCTCCGGAAGTTGTTATCTGGCTTATAATGTTACGACTACAATAGTCCCCCACCAGTGAGTCGATAGAGTTTATCGCGCCAGTTATGGCGAGCGACGAACGTGATTATCGCGCCAAGCGTTATGGCGAGCGACGGCGAGAGTGTGTGAGTGGTTGCTGCCGGTAGATGGAACCACGACAGCTGAATGAAGGATGCGTTATTCAGAACCAGGGTCACCAATGTGCGGGTTGAGGTTCGAACTCGCAACGTTAGGGTTCATAGCCGCGTAACATAACCACTAGACAAAAGAGTACTCTCTTCTCCGGAAGTTGTTATCTGGCTTATAATGTTACGACTACAATAGTCGCCTTCCTTCATTTTCAACAGATATCGTAGAATAGAAACTAGACTCCAGCTAGACCAATTTTGTTAATTTTATTCACTACTTTAGGTGCCTAATTAATCATTCAAAATATATATTTATATGCAAGTAGAATTTAAAGTAATATCCTCAGTTGAAATGATTCGAAGTAATTTGTCAAATTTCCGGACATGATTAAATTAATAGGGTGGATAAACAGCAATGATAGCTTAATGCGATTATTAAACAATAATTGTTCTTAACAACTGTTCTGTCAGCAAAGAAAACTTCAGCGTTTTTAGCGTTATAAGCAGATATTACACGATGTGCAAGTAATAGGAATTTGCATTGGCGTGTTCATTTTATGTGAATCACACAACTATGAATCGGCTAATATATTCCGCTTGTCCTGTAAATATCTAAAATAATTCGAGTGCAGGAAATTACATTAATAAGTATCGACTATTATATAACTATCTAAAAAAGAATTATTTCCAGAGAAAGAAAATCCAAGCAATAATCAGACTGATCTAAGAAATAAATTAATTCATTCCTATTAGCACAAGATATCGTACGATATCTCTATGATGAATAAATATCATTCTGAATGCCATCCAACAGCGTATAGATATCGTAACAATGTTGTAAGGCATTTAATCTACTAGTAATAGCACTGTAATAACTGTAATCAATTTGGTATTTTCTTAGACAAAACATTTTTGTAATATCGACACTTCCTAAAATGTATCCCATGATTTAAATACATGCTTCCAATAGCTTAAATTATTTCCTTGATATGAATGTATTTTATTTCAATTTTTATGACAGATCTTGTTTGATCGTTTGAATAAGCCTCACGATATTCAAGAAATATTTTTTTTATAAGCACGCGATACAAAAATCGTGAAGATTTTGCTTTGAGAATCTACATTAAAATAAAAACATTTGTTAAAAGCATTCTAATTTCAAAAACTATTCACTCTAAACCTATACGATCAGATTATCATGTTAAAATTTAATTCCGTTCAATATCACTCAGTGTTCTGAAAAGAATAGGTTTTGAAGTAAATTACGCTCTTTTTTAAGTGTAAATAAAGATATCAATAAAGAAAAACCGTAAAATAATGATACAGGTATGACCTTTTCCTAAATTTCTTTACTAGTTTGTATTTGTTTTGGTGTAACATTAAAGATGTTAATTACAAGAAATTCTTACTGAAGTTTAGTTTTGACTTGACTCTAGGATATGGAGATATCATAAAAGATCATATTCAGAGATAAAATTTAAAAATTTCGTTTTATAAACTTGATATTTCGTATGAAGTTTTAAAATCACAGTGATCTTTAATATGCATGCAGATAACAAACTGTAAGAAAATACAAATGAACAGATATATATATAAAATTTTTAATTAATTCCGTCATTGATTTGACTGTCTTTCGATCTGTACATTTGCCTATCATAACTCAAAACTGCAAAGACATAGGTAAATGAAACTTTGCGTGTTATCTTGCTTTGCTTCCAATCCATATGCTTTTTTTTTCACTTATAACGAATTACAAAACACTCTAAAAATAAGGTCCGGGACTCTAAACTTAAGGATCAAGGCACCACTCGCGTGCGCAACCTTACTCAAGATCCATAATTTTTATGATTAGAAGAGGGGAGTAATTCTTTTTTTATGAAATGTATATGAAAGCTGCAGAAAGATCACTTCTGAAGGTTTTGGTGGTTTTTCCTTTAACTCAATCTATCCACATTGCTCGAAATTAAACAACGTCATGGTATCAAAGGTAAGATTATTCGCCAAATTTGTCGCATTTAGTTGCTAGACTTTGGTGGCTTGAGTTCTAATAATAATAAAAAAAAAAAAAAAAAAAAAAAATTCTTGCAAACCCGATTGATTTAACATTTGTAGTCGATTTTATGTAAAATACATTTTTTCTTCAAATGGTATTAAATCAGATAAAATACTTTTATTTTGATATTTTTCTGCTAACTTTGTCGTTAAGTTAATTTTTCAATCGCCGCTAAATTTTAATAAAGGGAATTATTTTGTCTGAAATAATGTAAGTTATCTCTAAAATTCTTATCGTCTATATCTTATCATTCTTAAAATCACTTATGGGAGTTATTGCTAAAATTTGTCAAGTTTCCGTTTAAGATATGCTACACTGAACAGTACTTTTATATGAAATCCTTTTAAGATAATTTCAAATTTATAATTAAAAAATAGTTTTAGACATTGAAATTTATTTGAAAAAATATAATCCCTTGTTTTGAAAAACCACCATAGCTGAAACAATTAACCATTCTAAATTAGAGAACTTACCAGGGTTCACTTTCATTTCAACCTTCCTGTTCCCATTAATAAAAAGAAAAATGCGTCAGAATACCTTAGACAATTGGCCTTGGAAGTCATTAATAAAATCCCTAAATGTGACATTAAATTGTATACTGATGGCAGCAAAATCGACAATTCTGCAGGTATTGGCATTTATATTGTAACTCCTCAGTCCAGTTTTTCTCTATGTCAGCGAAATCCAGACTTCTGTTCCGTTTTTAGAAGCGAACTTCTAGCAATCGATGAGGGACTTAAGAAAATTTTACACGAAAATAATTATAAGAACCTTTGGATTCTTACTGATAGCCGCAGCTCAATGGAACACCTTAACAATTGGACCTATGTTGGAGATAAAGCAAGTTTGTCTATTCTTCAGAAGTTGAAGCTGATTTCACTTCAGCATGATATTCATTTCCTGTGGATCCCATCTCATGTGGATCTACTTGGTAACGAAATAGCAGACAGGCTTGCAAAGAAAGGAAGCAGCCTAGTGACTTCATCTTCTGCTGAGCTCACATACTTAGAACTGTTCTCTCAGGCGAAATTCCTAAATAAGAAGAATTGGATGGTTCCCCCTACTCATGATTGGTATAGAGCCAATAAGCCGGGGCAGTCCTTAAATCTTCCTTGTGATAGAAAAACCAACACTTGCCTGTCGTGCCTTGCCAGTGGCCACCTTAAATGTCTTTTCTTTTCTCAGGGTGAAAAATTTTACCCTCTTTGCCCGAAATGATGCCAGTATCAGGCCTCTGCTGAACATATTCTGGACTGTTTAGGATTTCATTGGGGAAAAATTTATTCTTCTCCCTTCCTCGTTTTTGACTTTCTTCTTGTCAACGGATTTTTGGATTTGGTCTGACTAAGTCAGGCCATAGAGATTAGATTAGCAACAACAAATTAGAGAACAAAATTAATCACTTTAAACTCACTTATCGAAAACCCGTGGCTGAGTATCACAGCCCCAATCACTCAGTGGCCCTTCTAGTAGATAGGAAAGAGGTATAGTACCTATGATTATTCATGGAGGGCACTTTAAGAACAAAATATTAATGCATATTAACTTTAAACTCTCTAATTAATTTCTAAGAAAAATATCACAAAGGACGGAAAAATGTTACCATAACTGCTTACATTGGTACGCCACTGCAACCACTGAACTGATTTCACTAATTTTAATGTGAGAACTCATGGTCTTTAGCTATGTCATCAAAGTTGCTTATGACTCGCCCACCTCCTTTTCGAGATAAATTTCAAGAAGGCTAATTTCCTATGCATTCTTTTTTTTTGGGGGGGGGGGGGAGGGAAGGACTTTGACATAGCCTTCCAGCCATGACCGCACCGATTTCGTCTTTATTTTATTTAAAAGGATATTTCTAAACATGAGTAAAAGTTCTCTCTCCACTCTCTACTTTCGAAAGATATTGCAAAATAAAACTTTGGCAGAGCCCTCACACAACTGATAGAGCAATTTCGCCAATTTTATTATCCAATTGATCTCGTATTTTGCATGCGTAGTTTCATGCATATTATTCAAGTTAATTCAAAATAATTCTCCCATTTATTGTGAATAAGATGTAGTTCATCAAAATTTGGCGATATTATTAAATGAATGCCATTAAGATGATGATTGAGCAGTTGGCCGGAAATAAAGGGGCCTATCAGATAATTAAAAGCTATTTCTTTAGGTACGATACCGCAAGCTTTTTGTGGGAGGAATCGATTCAGATATCACGGAAAGCGACTTGAAAGCCTATTTTGAGAAGTTTGGAGTCATCACAGGCTGTACGATCCACAGGAACAGAGACACCGGAAGATCCCGAGGATTTGGGTTTGTCACATTTAAAGACCCTTCATCAGTGGATGCGGTTCAAATTAGTCGACCGCATGTTATCGGTAACTGCGAAGTAAGTACTTTTGGTACTTATTAATTAACGGTGAAGGAATGGCAATAATTTCGTTGGCGAAAAAACAAACAAACAAAATGTTATTGCAAAATGTAGTTGGCGAGTTTTGGCTCTTTCGCCGTTAATTAATAAGAGCGTACTTTTTTTACCAACAGTTTCTCTGAAGACTAAAATCTCAGTATACACGGTTCGCCAAGAATATTCTAGAATCTGTAAAAGTAAATTAAGAGAAGTTCATCATACACATGTTATTTATTTATTTTATTGGTATTTTTAGAATAATATAATTTTTTTTTTTTTTTTACTTTATTTACAAGAGAATTTTTATGACTTTACTTACAAGTATTCGAAAACGTTCATTACAATAATTTTCGAAAATTCTTCGATCAAAATTCTGTATGGTTTTTTCAGTAAGTTTTGTTTTACATTGTTTATTATTCTAAAACGATATATTACTTAATATTTTAAAATATGCACGATTGTATAAATAAATAGTATTTAGATTTAAAAAAATAGTTATAAAAATACCTTTGTCATTTAAATAATATTTCTAAATTTTAATTTGTTTAATGAATGAGATAAAGAAATTTATATTTTTATATGTTTTTCGATTATTTCAATGTGCTACAAAAATGCAATTTAAAACTGTCAAAATCAGAAATTAAGGTTCAAATCAATAATAATAATAATAAAAAAAAATATGATTTTAAAAGCTGGGGGAAGGAAAAGGAGACGGGTGTTGAAATTTGCACTGTTTATGAATCCCTAGAGAGCAAAACCTCGTTCTGCTGAAAATGCATAAAAATCTATTTAATATGTGTGTGTAATGGTGTCTCTAAACCTAAATTAAATCCTAATTAATTTCTTAATTTAGCCCATATTAACTTCATACTGAAATATTCTCTTATTTCCTGACCCAATTCCACCTTTTTTTTACTCAATTAATGCTACAGTAACTCTAAAATTGTTTAAATCAGCGATTTTTACGCTCCGAGTAAAGGGATAAAAATCTGTCGATCTAAACAAATTCTTTTAAAAGATCCCTATAATTTCTTTACCTAAATAGTTACGTGTAAAGAAATCCCTATTAGAATTTCATGGTATATAATCATGGCGATAAATATTTCGTTCTCTTTTGCTGTTGTGTCGCGCTGTGAACTGATGTCAGTTATGTCCGAGCTTCTTGTCCATAAATTATGCTTCCCAAGGATGGAATAAATCGGAAGTTTTAAAATTACAATTGTGTCTCTCTCTTCGGCCACAACTCCGCTTCAAAATATGTGATTGGAATTACTAAGTGTTAGAAATTTTTTTCTTTTCTGTTATGTTCAAACTATCAATGTTCACCATCGTCTCTTTTTGTTTTCCGTGCATTCCATGAGATCATTTTACATATTCTTGAGGATATACACACAATACCAAAATCTAAGTTGTTGGTAGACTACAAGTTGAGAAATGCTATTGTAGAGTATAATTTCCAAATTATCAATATTCACCATCGTCTCTTTTTGTTTTCCGTGCATTCCATGAGATCATTTTACATATTCTTGAGGATATACACACAATACCAAAATCTAAGTTGTTGGTAGACTACAAGTTGAGAAATGCTATTGTAGAGTATAATTTCCAAATTATCAATATTCACCATCGTCTCTTTTTGTTTTCCGTGCATTCCATGAGATCATTTTACATATTCTTGAGGATATACACACAATACCAAAATCTAAGTTGTTGGTAGACTACAAGTTGAGAAATGCTATTGTAGAGTATAATTTCCAAATTATCAATATTCACCATCGTCTCTTTTTGTTTTCCGTGCATTCCATGAGATCATTTTACATATTCTTGAGGATATACACACAATACCAAAATCTAAGTTGTTGGTAGACTACAAGTTGAGAAATGCTATTGTAGAGTATAATTTCCAAATTATCAATATTCACCATCGTCTCTTTTTGTTTTCCGTGCATTCCATGAGATCATTTTACATATTCTTGAGGATATACACACAATACCAAAATCTAAGTTGTTGGTAGACTACAAGTTGAGAAATGCTATTGTAGAGTATAATTTCCAAATTATCAATATTCACCATCGTCTCTTTTTGTTTTCCGTGCATTCCTTGAGATCATTTTACATATTCTTGAGGATATACACACAATACCAAAATCTAAGTAGTTGGTAGACTACAAGTTGAGAAATGCTATTGTAGAGTATAATTTCCTTTTCAAATAAAATAAAATGCTAATTCATATTATTTTTGCTTGCACTTTTAAATTGAATTCTTAATCCAATACTCAAATTTATTCAGGTAACAACTAAGCGAGCGGTACCAAGGGAATACTTTGAACTTTTCGACGGGCTCTTGACGGTCAACAAGATATTTGTCGGGGGACTTCGACAGGATATACAAGAATCAGATCTGCGTGAATATTTCGGGACCTTCGGGAGAATCAAGAAAATCGATATAATGGTGGACAGGAACACGAATACCATGCGAGGATTTGCATTTGTAGAGTTCGACGATTACGACCCAGTGGACAAGGTAGTGTTACAAGGAAATCACACCATCCATGGATATGATGTAACTGTAAAAAAAGGTATCGCATTTCTCTTTTTTACATATGTATAATTTGGGCAAAATATATGGAATTGGTCATTTCCCGCCTGCCGAAGACTCCGTGTGTGTGATGGCTGGCGCATGTATAAATCTGTCGTGGTCACAAAGTCCTCCATGTTGCGAGTAACACCACTGGGGGTACTGGATCAAGAGTGATCGTTCTCTGATTCAGGTCTAAATTACGATCTGTGGATGAGTGAATGAAATGCATGAATGAAGTCCGCCCCGTAAAAAGGGCTGTGACGTGTGTGTAGCTAAGTCGTACTCTTGGCTCTTGATGGCGCTACTGAAAAACAAGAGACGCACCCTTGGCTTAAAATCACGGACTTCTAAAGTCAGTAGGCTTGTCTAGGACAAGAACCATTAGAAACAACAACATTTCATGGTATATGATCGGTTATTTCATGAAATGACTAGGAATTCTATAAAGTAACAGAATTATACATTTTAAGGGTAACATTTCATTTTATTTGGTTTGACGTTTCATGTTTGCAAAAAGGAAGTTTTGTAATCGATTTTTCACCTGTTTTTTAAATATGCTAGAGCATTGAAATTTTGTTCCAAGCGTTTTCTCGACGACAATACATTCACTATTTTAATACATAATAAAATAGATACCAGTAAATAAATTAATATAATTAATTTTTGGATTCATTAATAGTAGTATCGCCTAAGAGTTAATTTAAGAAAACATTAACTTCTGAATTTCATGAATTATTAAAAACCATTCAGTAGTAAATAATAGAAATTTTAAAAAACCATTCAATCATTTTAATAAAAGAAAGTATCTGAAGGTGATTTTTCTTATTTATTTTCATTTTATTACGAGCGATTCCATTTATAGATAAACGGAGTTTCTTTTTTCATAAAAGATTGATTACGCTTGGAAAACAAAAATCTATATTTGGCTAATGAAGCACTGAAAGTTCTACACTAATAAGGACTCATTTGATTATGACATAAATTCTGACAATAAGTCTTATGTATACTTTACAATAAATGGAGGAAAGAATTTTTCAATTTCAATAAATCAACGCTCAAATTCTAGCAAAACAATACAGGCTTATTAACTAAATGGCCTTTCAATCTTTGTCTAGTCACACAAAGCATTTACATCGATTTTTTTTCTTTTTTTTTTCTCTGGCATAGTACATGCTAAGCTAATCCATACCTCTAACTCTATTCAATTCATTTAAATTCAGTGACACGAATAAACAAGAAGTTTCAAAAATTTTACAATTAAATCGCAAATTAGTAAATCGTGCATGGAATTCATTCGTAAACTAATAATATTGTTACAATTCTGTAATTTTGCTATCCGGCACGGCGTGCTGAGCTTGGCGACCATTTGGCGACTTGGCGTTGAATTTGGCGACTTAATGGATAATACCAGAAAGTTCGAGAAGTTTCATGATCCATCCAGTAATAACAGAGATACACTCAGATACGCCCTTATTGGTCAGAAGATTCTAGCCCCGCCTCCCGGAACTCTAAAAGACGGGCACTCAGAAGCTACGAAGAAGTAGTGTGTGGATAGTCAGAGAAGTTGTGTGTGTGTGAGAGGAGTCGGAGTCGCCGCCAAATAAGAGAAATTAGAGGATGAGACAGCAAACAAACTGCTGAACTATAGAGATTAAATGCGCTGAGTCATTACGATTTATTGTAGTAGAAGAAAAAATTTTGTAACAATATTCTACCAATTACTGGACTATTTATTGGAAATTTTACAACAGAGCTTTGTACTTACACTCTTAACACCAAATCACTGGACATCTATTTAATTCACCAATTTATGGAATCATCAGGTTTAATTTATATTGATTTTACTTTACATGATGATTGATTTATTCAGTTATATCACATAATTAATCGCTTTTGGTTATTACTTGATTCGCTGGGAATATTGGTTGAATTTAATTTCAATTAAATCTCTCATACATTATCGTGATGCTCAGAATTCTTCGGATAAATTATTTTTACGTATCAAATTGTAATAGATATAAAAACCATATTATTTTAGCAACTTTATACTTGCTCTGCTTATCCGGACATGAACATTCCTACTGGAGTGGAGTGCATCATAATGCGATTAAAAACTGAAGTGTCTGAGAAATCTATTTATCATTCATAATATCTCAAAAAAAAAAATGTCCATTTCATTTTCTTACACCACATATAAACTGCGCAAATAATTAGCATATTTTTCTCCCTTAGTTTTCAAAAATGGAAGAAAATCATGCAATGAAATGGGCATGGGGTTTGAATTTTACTTCAATAATGAGAGACCTATTGTCCAAAATTATGCAAAATATTAAATACCAAAATGTTCAAATGTTATATCATATTTTTAAAAATGTTTATATACTTTAAAAAAATTTCAAAATTCAGAAGAAAAAAAAATACACAACTCAATTCATATTATTAATTTTTTTTTTCTTCAAATTTTAAAAAGGCATAACAATTTTTTATGTTTAATATTGTTGGAAGGTATGGTGGGGGAAAAAAATCGTGAAAGTTTCGGAAAATCTTTTAATAAAACAAACAAACAAAAAAAAAAAAACTTCGAGACGCATAGTTCCATTTTCTAAAGTATATTTGTGCCAAATTAGGTCTAATGGTCTGTTTCGTAAAAGAATAGATTACAAAGAAAATAAATAAAAGAAACTATTTATAAATAAGTTCATGATTTTTTTTTTAAATCTTTGCAGCTAAATCAAGACTTGAGATGGAACTTATAAAACAACAGAATGGACTTGATTCTAAAACTTTACCTCCTCTGCTCAGAAGAAGAAGCATTCCTTTTCAGCAACCAAGAACAATTAATTCAGCCTTGGGAGCTTTTGCCAGAGCTTCCCTAGACAGTTTTGATTGTCCTTTCCATTTCGATTCAAGGAGACGAGGACGATACTGTTAATTCAGTTTATTGCACTATCACGGTTTATCTAAATTATTGGGCAATAATCGGATCAATTCATAATTGTATTTTAAATAAAAAATTCTTTTTCCATTTTAGAATATCTTTGGGCTTATATAAGTTAATAACATTTGGTATTTTTGTTGTCAACAATCCTTTTACTAAGTTGTTTAGTTAAATTAACGTCCCGTTTTAAAGCAACATTAAGGGTATTTTGCGAGATACCGCGTAATTTTGAACAGCGATCAGATGACGAGGACGACACCCCCTCAAAACTTCCGTACCACACCAGTGGGAGGGTATTTGACCTCAAAGCCATCATATCCGCTTACATGATGGTTCTTCGGTGGAATCGGGGCTCGAACCTGGAACCCACCGGAGCCAAAATCATTTTCATTGAATGCTATAGTTCGAATACTATAATTGGATTTTGAATACTGTAGTTCGAATTTCAAATTTGAATTAGAAGTCAATTGCGACAAAGTAAATCAGTCACCATGTAATTAAAATTATTTCGTACCATTAGCAATTAACCTAAATTCGGTTGTTTGAGTTCTTACAAGTGCAGTGTATCAATAGGAATAATTTCTCTTTCTTTCAATGTGAAAGTTCAAGGATGATCTCCCTGAGCATTTGTCTCGTCTCTATTCATGGATCATTGCGACTTGGTATAAAAAAATCTTCTTTGCAATTCCAAAAGATATTGTTAATCAAAAATGAGGTACAGGGGAATTTATAATTTCTTATATTTATAAACATGACTTTCAAAATAAAAAGAAAAGAAAAAGAAAGAAAGAAACGTTGCATTAATTGGAGAGATGGAAAATGTTTAACTACACTTCCTAATGTCATTCATGAATATGAAAGATAATGATTGAGTTCATGGACATTTGACTCAGCCTTGATACTGGAATTATGACATCAAGTTTGGTTTATGTGGTTTCTATAGAAACCTGTAAAATTGAGTTTGCTCACACCCCATTTCCACCCTAGTTTTGATTTCCTCGTATACATAGTATAAAACGTTGTAACCGTCAAAAAATTTGAACTGGAAATTTTGACAAATCTCCACGTTTTAGACCTCCTTGAGTTCGAAAAACATATTTTTGTAAAATCTCCGTCTGTGACAAAGATAATTTAAAAAAACTATTCATTTGCTAAACTAGAAATCAATGTTATATTGTAGAGTAATGTGGCACAAAGAGTGTAAAAGCATTTACACCAATATATTTCTGCTCTTAACATTTTAAACTGAGACAATTTTCATTTAAATATTGAATAGTTATTTTATGAAGATTAAAGGAAATTCAAAATTTGCACTTTTGATGAAAGTAATCAAATGACTAATAAAATACCATTTTTTTAAAAAGTAATTACAGAAATATTATATTAATAAAACACTAGAAAAGTAATTACTGGATTTACCTAATAATGAGCAACAAGTGCAAATACACTTCTAATTTTTAATAAAAAATTAAAGTACAGAGGACTTTTTAACAAAATTTGCAAAACAATTATGGGACAAAAAACAATTGAAGATTGATCTAGTATTTGTTTTAAACATATAGCAGAATAAGAGTCCCTTTTCCTATAACAGAAAAATAAAAGAACAAAAAACTCCACAGTTTAAAAACAGTTTATTTACAAATCAGAGCACACGGAAGCAAGTTCAAAAGCAAGCAATGCCCTCCCCTCCCCCTTCTTGTACGACACTGAACCTTTCATAAGTAGCTCAAAAAAGTGAACATTCTTCCATATCTCTCAAATAAATAACATCTTGTGTAAGAACTGTATACACCAATATTACATCAACAAATAAAGAAAAATCTCAATTATCACATTGCGAAAAATTGCAGATGCTCCTTGTACAATTGACAACAAAAGCTAGGAAGATAAATATACAAAATTCATGCCAATTATTGTCGCAAACGAGCTCTAAGTGCCATAAACATAAATAGTAGACTAGATGGGATAACAAAAATTGATGAGATATGAAACACTACTTGGAAGTGCAGAAAAATGATTTTTTTTTCAGCACTGCTGTAACATTGATGATTAACATATTAGCCTTCTACTACAGATAAGGAAAATAAATACAGTCACAATATACACACATAAATGAACCATGCATGATGTTAATTGACATTTACAGGGGGCAATGGTATGTTTGGAATAATAGACGAGAAGAATGATGTAATGATACAAAAAATAGTATAAGGCACTGAAGTAACAGGTTGATTCGTATTTTGTGGTTCTGAAGAAGCCGATTCGGAGCCAGCAGTGGTCTCGGGTGCCTGCAAACAAACAATAAAAGGTTCCAAATGTTAATTTCTTTTTCAACATTTAAAATATTACCATTTATTACTCTTAAATTTAAAATATTAACACACTGTAATTAATCTGAAAACAGCCAAGATAATTAATACAGCAATCTCAAACCAAACTTGTTTATGAAAAAAAAAAAAAAAAAAAAAAAAAAAAAAATCAAATTCATAAACTAATCCATAGCTGAAGAGCCAAGATAAAATTTAAAAAATTTTTTTAGAAAGCTGGAACTCAAAGATTCTTTATCACTCAAGTTATTAGCTTTCCAATTCCTTTCAAATTTTATACAAAGACAAAATACTACATTTTGAAGCAACCATAATTAATGGTTTTATTGCTATTACATATTTATCCAAATTATATATATTTATCACAAAATAAATATTTAGGTAATAAATAAAAACCATACACAAACATAGGCTTGTCACAAAGTTATATTTTAAGCAAGCCACAAAGTTATATTTGAGAAAAAAAAAAAAAAAAAACTTTTAGGGGGGGGGAAATGACATCTTTTTTCTTTTTGTTGATAAGAACACATACTAGTAATAAAAAGCCACAACAGTTCTCTTTTTTAATACAATGTATTCTCCTTAATGCCTCAGACAAACCACAAAAGCTACAAACAATGAAACTTTAAAAAATATATATATATGCATTGAAAAAACAAAAGTCATGTTTATTACAAATTTTACAATATCCATTATAGGAATAATTAAAGATTTTTTTTAATAATGAAAATTGCAAAATGTAAAATTTAAGCAGCAATCTATTTTACGCTTTTGCAAAAGTGACAATTGGTTACAAATTGGTTTAGCACTATAATTTCACGATACATATTTTATTTAGATATCAGAAAGATTTAATTGATACTTTTCTAATATTTAATCATATTTACAAAAGAAGTCTACAACCTAAGGAACAAATATCTGATTAATTTCAACTGAATTCCCAATGGTTAATGAAATCCTATAATCAGAGAGTGCATTAGTAATTTCACTTTTAAGAATATTAAGAACATGCAAGTTTAGAATATAATCTGGTTTATTTTAAAAAACAAAATGGCCATGAAAGAGTACCAATAACATGGCGGTATATAGGGTTAATTTGTTAGTTTTTTTGTAAAAAAAACTGCTAAATATATCAATTTTTTCTTATTATATTAGTTAATTGGCTGAATTTTTCCCTGCTTTGATGGGAAAGGTAGTACATGATTCTATAGTTTTTATAGCAGAAATAAATTCGCACATTTGCTTCTAAGGCATATTTCACTACAGTAAGACTTATAATTGAAAAATTTATTACCCATTGCTCACGCGAATGTAGCTTAACACCAAACTTGGCAATCTTAAAATTACAGCAACCTTTTTACCTGCCCTTCCGGTCAAGTCTTTCAGGGGGTTCATTATAACATTGACCCACATCGGCTCCCCAGCCAATGCAGTACTGTAAACAACTTCAGTTTTGTATGGCTTAACAAAGCCAACCACAATGCAATACCACAATCAACCATGTATTATATGAAATACTCATAGCAAAAGGAGTGTATATAGTTGCAAATAAAGAAGTCAAGCAAAAGTACAGTCCACTGCTCACTTCGAATCGCCACCCATCATTTATTTATGAACCAGTGCATATTATTTGCTCCAAAATGAAGACCCAAATATTTTTAAACAAATTAACAAATAAGAATGATGTTCAAGATTAATCACTGAACAATATATAAATAAATTATAACAGTCAATCATGACATCACTTTAACATTGTAAATAACAAACATTTGATTTACTAACTTTCAGCTTTAGCTTTTCTATTAAAGGTTTAGAAAACAAAAGCCCACCCAAAAACATTGATTTATCTAAAATATACCTGTTCATTTCCAGAGTTTTGGTTGCCAGCTGATGCTCGCTGAGTAGTTTCATTTTGCTGTCTTGTGCGTTCCCTCCGCATCTCTTCATGCCTTCGTCTGTGCATCATTTTAGCAAGCCTAAAATTTAAAAAATAAAAATGCACAAATTAAAAGGTTGCTAGTTAAATCAGTTTGGTCAAGATGTTGCTTTTTAGCAAGCACCCAACTTTATTACCTACAAAAAGACAAGAGAAAAAATGGCCCTAAACAAAGCATTCAATTCACAGCAATGTCAGAGTTACTGTAATAAATTAGTCAGTCAGATATTAAATCATATTTTCCACAGTTTGATTAGATAGCAATATCCGATAAAATTCATATTCATCAAATATAAAATAAATGTAACATTAATTGACAACAGAATATTATATATTAGGGTATTTTGGGATTATCCCGTCAACCATTTCTACCAAACCCAATATTATTGCCAAAAGGTAGCAAAAGAATGGGCACATTTTTGCGGGCCTTGACTAGTCGACCTGTTAATCCCAAATTACCTATATTAACAAAACAAAAGTACTTCCATTATAGAATAACATTTCATTAGAGAATTGCATTTAAAACCCGAGTCCTCTCTGGTCCCACAACAATTTTATCTATAATTCCATTTTAAATAGAACAAGATATATACATGAAATTTAGTACTATACATTGGAATAAATTTATGCCTAAAATACTTGTGTAAACATGTGAACATGACAAAAAAAAAAAAAAAAAAAAGAGACGTATAATGAAGCAAGTTGGCTAAATTTAGTTGAGTTTTTAACATTAAAATGACAGATCTATATCTAATCTTGAGTATCAGCAGGCAGAAACATGATACATGAAGTTTTCTATGCTTAACATTCTTCACACCACTATAAATATAAAAGAACAGCCAGTTGAATATTCTTAATTTGTTTAAAATCAGCCATCTTTGAAAATTAAGACAATAAAATTGTATTTTACATTGAAATTAATACTTTACAATATATAAATAACTACTTTCAGAGACGGTGATTAATTACTTTACTGATATAACTCTTTAACCTTTTCTAGGGCCATGGGAAGTATGCTTCCCACCAAATTTATCAATCTTTGTATGAATTTATGTTGGTTGGCATAAGTTCTGACAAATTTCTTTAGAAAGACAGAAATTTAGATGCTTCAGTTCTTTATCTCAGACAAAATGATGCATCTTAATTTGTTACTTAATTATTAATTAACTAAATTAATTAATCAAATTTATTTAATAAGCTAAATGAATCTCTTTTCTTATTCTAATTTCAAGCCTAAAAATATTTTAACATAATACGACTAGAAAAAAATAGCCCCTTAAAGGGTTAAAATGCAAGCAAAAAGATAATTGTCACTTAATCCACAATTAACTGAACCTTTACATTTTTCACATCAGGGGCTAAATTTTATTCATAAGAAGCCTAAAAACTGCATGCAAAATTACTTACATTGAAAGTGAACACATCATGACAAGAACTATTATGACACGAGTAGGTGAGGAATAATAAAGTAGCACAGCAGCCATGACAGCTATTCGACTGAAAGCATACAGGTAGTCAATGTAGTCCCTATCTTCTTCCTCCACTTGTCTCGCATTGTTATTACGTTGAATATTTGGCCTTGCAGTAGTTGTTGGAGGAGGTTGAGCAGGTGGATTATTGGCAAAAAAAGATGCATAGGGATTGCTGCCATTAAGCCTGCAATAATAAGATTCAAATCATTAATATAGTTTATTAAAAATCTAGGCGAATGAATTATAATGTTATAAAATCAAATCTTAATGATGAAAATTTAATTATTCATATGAACATGGATATTTAAAGAGATTTTATATACTAATTGAATTTTTTGCATACCAATAATTTTTGAAACTATTTTCAATTCAGCATAGCATTTTAGGCAACATTCAGAGAAAAAATTACAATGTTTTTCCTATGATAATACAAATTAATAGGAATTAATATCAGAACTATATTAATGTTTTTAACCTTCAAATAAATCCCTCACTATCAGGATTATTTTTAAAAAATTCAATGTTAAATGAACACATCTTACAACATTGTTTTAAGCCTAATTTGCATTTAAAAAAATTATGATATATAAAACAATCATAAGACACATAGGGCATAGGGAAGATGTTTGGCAGCACTTACGAATACAGAACATGTCAGCAGATCAATGCAGTTTGATCAGGAGTAGACATAAGATGCATAAAAAAATATGTATCTTGTATACATGTTACAACAATGTTAAATATTACATGTTTGAATATTAATCCAGGAATTAAAATAAAATATTGTTATAAATATATTCATTTTTAAATTTTATTGAAATTAGAAAAATGTACAAAATAAAAATTTGTAAAATTTTTTTAATTAATTTTACTTCTTGCTTTAAAAGCTGATTTCTCTACAATTCAATTTATAATCCAAATTGGTTAAATTTAAGATTAATACCTGTTCATTACATTTCCCCCCTTCAAATGTTATAATCCTGACAATTTTGTATTGCAAAAGAAAATATGTTAACAAATCTTGTAGCCATCCAAGAGAGCAGATTTATGGTAGTTTAGCAATACTTTTATATGTACGGGAAAAAAACTACACAATTTTAAATGTTACCTAAAAATCTAATTAAAAAATAATGAATCTAACTTTTGTAGATAAGTATCTGCTATTTAAAAAGAAACTATATGTAAAAATCGGCTCTTCTGTTCTCGGTTATCTGTCCTGTAGAGTTATATTTCATAAATTTAAACAAGGTATACCAGCCTATAAATATTAGGTTATTTTTTCCCTATTCACGAGAATGAAACCATGAAATAAATATTCAATGGCCTAGAAAATTAAAAATTTTTAATCACCGAGAGAGAAAAGGCATAGTTCAAGGATAAAGTAACATTTACTCACTGAGCAAAATACTGAGACATCATCTGCATATACATCTGTTGCATAACCAAGTACTGCTGAGTTGGGTCAGGAAAAGCATTGGTAGTCAAGCCTGATCCTGACAAGCTACTAAACAAAAGAAAAGCAAATTTTAAAAATGCCTAAAATTTGTTATTCTAAATAAAATAAACTGAATATTTCACTTTAAGAATTTCAATATATATTATTTTACTAATACAAACATAAAAAGAAAATAAATACTTTATTTACCACAAATCACTTCAAAATTAAAAATGAGAAAAAGTTTGAAAACTACGTAACAAATGCAAAAAAAAAAAGTTTCAGATAAAACTATACAAATATATATTTAGAATATCAATCATATTTTTCAAGCCCAATTAATTTTAACAGTTATAGATTACTATAGAATATTTTAAAGCATATCCTATTTTATTATATACGACACTAATTAATTTTAAAAATTAAGCTAATAACTACATAAAATATATACAAAAGTACCTTCAAAGCCCTTTAAATATTTAAAGATGAAATTTAGTGACAATAATCTTATATATATACCTATTCAAACCCGATGCTATTGTTTGAGGATTCATTTGTGGATAAACTCCTGCAGGATTTGGAGGAGGAGATGCTGTATAAACAGGTGGTGCAGTTGGCTAAAAAATTAAAAATATAAATTATGGTACGAGACATCTGATAAATAACTGCTTGTAAAAGGAATTAGCAAAATGAAGTCATTATATGCAATTACATGATTTGATATATTAAAATTCACAAAAGAAATAAAAGCAATCATAGAATTTTTAGACTTTAATAATTTTTTTTTCCATTTGAAATCAATAAGATTTTTTTCATTTAAATTGATAGAAAACAAAGAGCTGAAATTTAATATTTTATTTTACCATATTCATATCTAGATTTAGTTTCTATTACTTTGAATGAATCCAATTTTCATTTTGGTAAGTCAGCTTTAAATTAATCTAATTTTTATATGCCATCTTTTGAGCTCAAAATTAACAGTATATTAATTACTAAATTTATAAAGACAAAACAATAGAGGTTTTCTTAGTGCTTAATGGTAGCAATTACCTCTTTATTCTGCCGTGATTTTGGTGCAGCAGACACTGGACACACTAAATGCATAGTATGTACATCTTGGGTCTAAAAATAAACAATATAGTTAAATATATGAAAAACAACATTCTAAATAAAATATAGGCTGCATTTTATAATAATACTTACAGGATTTAAAACAGCCTCAAGAGAGAGATCATCAGGCAAAAGCCTTCCTCCATAAATAAGCTTCTGATATTCTTTTTTCTATAAAAAAAATTTACATTTGAATTATTCAAATAGATTATACATTTTATTAAAGTAATAAAATTTATAAAAAAAACCTTAAGTATATGATAAACAACTTTATACAAATTTAAAAATACTTCATTACAATGAGTAAATATAAACTTTCAAATTATAACTTGTATAAGATTTCAATAGTAATTTTTGTTTAGAAGTTAAACTGAAGCTATAAAAGGTTATAATTTTTAATTCAATTATTTTGAAATATACTGCAGCATATTGGTATCATAAGGTTAGAGATTTTAAAATAATTTTTTTTAAAGTAAAATACAAATTCCATCATAATAAAATGAGATGAATAAAGCTCAATATAAATATTTAATTTTCTTCAGATTTATCATCTTTCACATAGATAAATGCAAAAAATGATTTATCCATTTCAATAATTACATAAATATAGCAAGAGTTTTAAAATACTTAAAAAACAGATTCTTTCAAAAGGGGGGAAAATACCTTCCTATAAAATTGAGAGGCATTTATACAATAACAGATGAAAAAATATTTCCATAATAGATAAATAAAGATTTGAGTATTTTTATACTAAGGTAATTAAATATTTTTAACTAATTAATATTTAATTTCCATCCAACTTTCAGCATACATCAAAATTTAAATAAGCTAAAAAATAAAGTACTTTTACTAGCAAACAAATAATCAAACTATTTTTTTAGTTACAGGAAGTATAGCATATCCAAAAACATTTAACTATACTATACAAGTACTTTCATATCAAACGAAAATAAATTTTATTTCACAATTTTAAAAGTCAATACACTTAGAATTTTTGCTAGAGAAGGACACTGCAGAGAAAAGAAGAAAAACTTCAAGACAAAATAAAGCTTGATCCTCATACAATTAAGTATAAAAATTACAAAAAAAAAAAAAAAAAAAAAGAATTACATGAAGTTCATATTTTTATTTTTAATTCATAGTACCCCATAGGATCCTTTAAAAAAAAATTAACAAAGAGAACTTACTGGTTTTGTTGGATACATCGTACTTAGTTGCTCTTTTACATAACCAATAGTCCATGTCATTTCACAGGGCAATGTAAAGTCGTCAACACTTTGTGTTGCAGACTTTATTATCAATTGAACTGTCATCTCGACTGAATCTGAAAAACAGGTGATCATTATTTTACCTAGAAAATAAATTTACCTAGCTTATAATAAATTTTTAATATTCAAATATCTTTTAAAAACAAAATTAACTTAAGCACAAATATAATTCAATATATGTTAATATGAAAAATATTCAATAAATTAATAAAGCAAGAAAAATTATATTTCAAATATATAAATGTTAATATTTTTAAACAAATAATTTAAATTAATACAAACTATCGGCACATTTCCTTCCAAATAAGTTCATTATATTAAAATATATTCTTTTATTAAGCTTCTTTAATAATTATATAAATGCATTTCAGTCTTCAAAGAATCTTTTCTTTTCCTTCATTGCAATCTTTCAATTCCTGGTTAAACATCACACTTTTTAAATGTAATGTTTAACCAGATATAATTATATATATATTTTTTTAAATAAGATTTTAGAGTTTTTAGTATATATTTTAAGTCAAAAATGAAACTTTTTTGTTTCAAAATTTGAAATTGAAGTTGCTGCATCTGAAGTAAATATTTCAGTTGTTATTACCATCATAGCTTTAAAATTTAGCTTAATCATAAAAAATTGCAAACCAATTAATTTCATTACAAATCAAGAGGAAAAAAGAAGTCACGTTTTAATGATCAACATTATTATTTTTATGTTTTGCACAATTAGCACCAAGCAGGAAATAAAAGTACAATCAATTTTGAGGAAATGTAATTTTTCATGTATAGTCCTCAGCATGGGTAGATATAATGACCTTGAAAATAAGAGGGAAAGTTTTATGCTGCTGAACAACTTGCAGCATAATATTACAAAAGTTTCCATAATAAGCAAATATATCCTTAAATGAAGTCAGTTTCAAATGGTACAAGATAAAAATAAACACTTTCCAGATGGTTTAATATTAGCATTTTTTTCCCCTTTTCTTTCTTATCTTTTATAAATCACTACGGTTATTAAAAGCAGTATTTTTTTTTAGAAAAATTTCAAATATCATGACACAAAACATTACTAAAGAAATAATATATTAAGAAGAACAGAAACTAACAAAACTAATAGCATACAACCCTATAGCTTAAATCTAAAATAATAGCAAGTACTAAATGAATAATTACATATGGAGATGGTTATTTCTAAGAATCTTTGAATGTATTGCACACAAGCTTTGCTTACCACAGGATTGAACAAAATCAACTGTACAAGGCATATAGAGTAATTTCCTTACAATATTTTATTGTTATAAATCTAGAGCAATAAATTATAAACTAACTATACATGTCTAAAGATTAAAAAAACAAAAACAAAACGTTTACATTACATAAAAGCTATGAATGTTTAAAATGAATTAACAAGATAATTTTTAAAAGAAAATATATTATTGAAGTTTAAAATAATTTACCTAAAAAGATATCGATAACACTATAGTTGAAGGGGTAAATTTCGAATCTTGTATGTACTCAATTAGGAAATTTGCAGAAGCATATGTAAACAATTGACTCCACGCATCATTTGAGATAAACAAAATTTTTAATTAATAATCCTAATTATTTAAAAAATTACATTTGTAGCTATCAAAATGTTCCACAAACTAACCTAAAAATCCTTCTCCAAGTTTAAAATGGGACTATCTCGTGTTTCACAAAATCAACAGAGGTCTTAACATTCAGATTAAAACCACGAGAGAATTATTACAAAAACATCTACGCACATGCATTTTTTTCAATAATAAAAAGATTTTATGAAATTACTGCGAATATTTAATGCTATCCCAATAGGGACATTTATGGAATCGCCTTTATTTGACCCTGAACTTATCAAACGCCGATTTCAAGACGCAGTTAGACATTTTTATCGAGCAGCATACTCACCAATAACTCGAATGTAGAATAAGTAGTCGTCAAAATCACTCTGAAATCTAGTAATATCAAATGATATGAATCATTTAAGTATAACCTTACATATAATATATACACACCTTACGATCACAACAAATTGTAGTTGATGCAATATGCTCTTCCCGATTTTTCTCCTCGGTTAAGCTTTATTTGGCAAATTCCCATTGGCCTAGCAGTCCCGGGCTGTTAATCACGTGAGCGAGCTGTCATAATATGATTCGATGGCTGGTTTTGCTTTAGTGATTTCGAAAGAGATCATATACAGCTTCGATATTAATGCATTTTCCTTTTTAATCTTTGAAAAGAATAAAATATGTTTCGTTGACAGTTACTTCGTGCTCAAGTATACGTCTAGATAGCGGATTTGGACGCTATAAAACTTTTGTTGAAAGTAAGAACCGTGGAGATACTGATACGAATATGTGTCTCTGAATCTAATGCAAAATATTTTACGAGTCACGCTATCAATTGTAGTTCAGGAGGACACTTCTATTAAAACATACTGTGCCACTTAAATTTTATAGCATTTTATTGAAATTTCCAAGTAAAAATAGGGCGTAACGATAACAACAAGGGCTTTTTATTCTGAATAAATAAAATTCTGCTTCGATAATTTAATTATGGAACATTTAATTATGAAAACAGAATTTGGTCCACCTGTTTTTTGAATAAAATAATTTATGACATTTTAAGGAGTGATAAATCATTGCATTCCAGAGCTATTATCTTTTAAATTATAAATTAAAAACTAAATTTTTTAACTTAAATTTACATGACCCAAAGTAATTTTCTAAGTGTCAAATAATGAACTGTTAAAACTTTAACTACATAAAATAACAAAATGTTATTATTTATTTTGATTGCCGATGAATAACTCTTTAAACTTCAAACTATAATGGAGCTCATGCAATGATAGATTTTGCATCAATCAATGAGCACAGTAAAGGTAATGAAGCCTGGAACATTATGCGAATTTTTGACTTCTCAATGACATATTTAACGTAAAAAAATTGGTACATTTGCAATGATGTTTTGTCTCTATCACAGCCCTAAGACTAAAGAAGGGTCTGCATATCCCCACCTTGTCGTTACGCCACTGGTAATGTCTTTTCTGCACATTGTTATGTTACAATTTTAGTATTTAAATTTTAAAATAATAATAATGGAATTCTAATAAAAAATTTGAAAAGCATTAATTTTAACAGCAATTTCCCATTGGGATTTTTTTTTCTTTTCATGGTTTAGTTATATTAATGTCCCATTTGAAAGAAACATTAGGACTAGTTTCATTGGGACGTCGTAATTTTGAACCGCAATTGGATGGCGAGGACGATATCTGAGTTGGTCCCCTCCTCTCCACACCACGCCTCTGCACACAGCGGGTGTGCGTTTGGCTCCGACGGAATTTGATTTAACATGCACCAGTCACGCTTACAGGACGGTTCTTTAGTGGAATCAGATTTCGGACTAGGAATCTTTGGGTCTTGATCTTACAACCAGAACACCGCGGCCTTTTTTCTTTTTTTATGGTTCATATAATATTATAATAGTATCGAATTAATAAAAGTAAATGTATTGAAGAGTTGCCCAAATAGCATATCTATTTGTAAAATTCAAATGTATATAAAAGCCATGAAAAAGAAAAGAAAAGAAAAACTTTTGTGCTCTGACATAACAAAAAGAATGCAGAGTGAGGGTCGATGCGTTTATTTTATTTTTTAATATTTACTCTAAACGTAATTCCTCCACCAACTTCCTTATTTGAGGACAGTTACTATTTTATTTCCGGAATTAAATCAATCACATTCTACTGTTTCGTTTTTGTTTTGTCCAACAAATCAATATGTATTCCCAATCTCCTAAACGCGCTTTAATTGCGTGTATCACATTTAGCTAAATTTTCACATTAAAATGTTGCCATTTAAAAATCTTCATTTATTGAATAGATTTATTTTTAAGATAAAGCAGAGAATTAAAAAATGTTTCTATGAAAATTTGTGTCTCTATATAAAGTTTATTTTTGCATTAATTTTTTTAATTAAATTTTCGATACAATTCCTGATAAATAAAAATAAGATAATTTTTTAAATTTAATTTTACTTTACAGGTTTTAGAAGCTTAATGAAATTCATGCTTTGATTTAATTTTGGCGTTTACGTGTTAATTATACAGCAGAATTAAGGATGTGCACAAGCTTGAATATAAATCCGGTAACTAAAATATTATAAAGTATTTTTTGTTAAATATTCTGAAATTCATGGAGATGAGAGAATGAAAAAATATGCGGGAATAAAATTGATATCATTACAAAATTTGTTTTCGAATCTTTAGAAATGACAAAAAAATTAGTGTGTTACAGCAAACTCCAAAATTATAGAGGAAAAAAATATTGCAACTGATTAATTTTAATGAAAAAAATTTACAATTTTGAAAAACTGTTTTTAATGAATACCTATCAGCTAAGAAATAACTGCGATTCAACAGGTTTCTCAGAAAAGAATTTAGAACCTTTTTTATCATACACATCGCAATTCACAATTAGTATGTTAATTTATACACATTAAAGTATTAATACTTGATCAAGAAATTTAATTTAAGGTCACTGACTTTAAAATGTATGATACTTTATATATTTTCAAATACTATTTAACCGCCATAATTAGATAGTTAACAGTACATTTTATTCAACAAATGCCCAGTACTGATATGTTTTTATCCCCTTCTTTGAATATATAAAAGAATAAGTTCTATAACACAATAATTTTAAAAAAAGAGTTTTTTTTTTTTTTTTTTTGTTAAAGTAAATGATTATACATTTCGATACTTTAAGAATTTAAGAATAACTGGAAAGCACAGTTTAAAACTCTAAACATACAATTTATAAAATTTCAGTTATAGTTGCATTCTTTGTAAGTGAAAGTAACTTTGTTATGATCTTTTCAGACATTGATTTCTTCGTGTTTGTGAACCAATATCCATATATCGGGTCAATATATTGTAAAAAGAATTATTTCCTTTAAATATGTATTTTTTATTTTTACTTTATTTATACATCTTATGAGACAAGTGACGAAGCCATGAATTTAATTTACATTTTAATTGTCAAATGCATTGCTTTGAGTGGATTTATAATAATGAATTGAAAGTATATTCTTTGGTTTTGTTCATAGAAGGATTAAGCTGTTTAGGGACTCGTAGACAATACGAATTTCGGGACCCTTTTCCCCACAAAATTTTCAAAAACAATTCTTTTATTGATTTTAATTTAATTTTTATATGAGTAGTTTAAGTAGCATTTTTGACAAACTTAAATAGCAAAGCATTTAATTACAGATCACTTTGTAAAAGGTTGGTTTCAGTATACCTTAACCTTAACCTTAACCAACCAGCCATTAAGCCACACGCATAAATCTGATTGGAAGGCCCGCCGCGACAGCAACACCGGCGGTAACTATGGGGGACGTAGGAAGCACGTTCCGTCATCTATAGAAGGTAGCCGACCCCCACCATTTCTGTACCCACCAGGCTGGCGAGAACCAACCCCCATACCGGAAGCTCTCGTCCACATTTCTGTGATCCCCCCTGGTGAGATTAGTTTCATGTATATCGTGAATAAAAACAATGCACAATTGAAATTTTCAAGTAGTTTTACAAACAAAATAGTAAAAAAACAATGACACATTTTTTTCTTAGCACAATTTAAATAATATTTAATAATAGTATTTGACATTTTTTTAATTATAAGGTACCATATTGTTTTAGAATTATTAAATAAAATAATGTAAAACTTGCAAATGATAATTAAATAAGAATGTTACGAGAATAGTGTTCCAATTTTTTTTTAATTTGATTTTTTTATTTGAATAAGTTTGATTACATGGCTTTTATATATAAATAGAGAGAAAAACTAAATAACTTTAAAAAAATATTTCGAGGATTCTGCGCACTTTGCCAATTGTCTACTTTGTCTATTTAATAACCTAGTTGGTTTCTTTCCATGAAAAAAAACTGAAATCAATCCTTTCATAGGATCACAAAATTATTCTTCATTGCAATGTAATGAATGGATTGAAGCTCAAAGCATTTCTGAGTAAAACAACTG
The DNA here is from genome assembly GCF_947563725.1 of Argiope bruennichi. Classification (NCBI taxonomy): domain Eukaryota; kingdom Metazoa; phylum Arthropoda; class Arachnida; order Araneae; family Araneidae; genus Argiope; species Argiope bruennichi. The sequence continues at coordinate 73,787,947 of NC_079156.1, forward strand.
GATATTTTGAATTTTTCTTCAACTATATATTATATATTTCAGGATCACGAGATTACCTTCGAAGAATTTAATTCTGCAAAGGGGTGATTCGCAGTAAGATGTGCGTATTTTCCTGAATTCTTTGTCAGGTCTTAACCTCGACTTCCGTCCCGTTAGACGCATTTTCTTTCATCACACCCGTATTTTGGCGAAATAAACGCATCCTGAGCAGAGAAGCGGAGAGTTTCTGAGAATGGATAGTAATTAATTTACATGGGATTCTCAAATTATTCATTCATTTATACTTTTTAAAATTATTATGACAAAATTTTCTACTCATATTTATTTAGTGAAAGCCTTTTTAAATCAATAAGTTTCGAAAGTTTTGTGTGACAACAAAATATATTTACATTAAAGAAATATCGCTTTTTTCATTGCAGATGATTGGCAATGGTTATTTTAAATCGGTGAGAGTAATCTCTTCAAAACTTTCTCTATAATAAAAAATTTATCAAGGAACTTTGGCGTGAATTTAGTGTTTTTATTGAATCCATCGTGTCATCATTGGCACGTTTTTTGGCGATTAATCTCCAGCAGTATCCAAAAACAGACCGACAGACGATCAACCCCTTCCTGGATTTGGCTCAAAATTTGGTTGGTGTCTACACTATAGATGTTAAATCTGTATAAAGAATTTTATCTATCTAGCTCTCTTCGTTTTGCAGCTATTGTATTCTTATATTCCAACAATCGGACAGACAGACTTCTTCTAAATGGATTTTGCTCAAAATTGAATAGAAATCTACAAATTCGGGTTCAAGACCATACGCCAAATTTCATCCGTCTAGCTCAAAGCGTTTTTGTGTCCCACAGACAGACAGATGGGCATTTTCCGAAAATGTGTTTTTTCGAACTCAGTGAGGTCTAAAACTTGAAAATTCGGCGAAATCTCGACTTCGAATTTTTTGACGATTACAATACTTTCTCCGTATTACTTATATGCGAAAGTAAAAAATAAAATTAACACTAATTAATTTTGCAACATCATAATCACATATATTTCTCAAAATAATTTAATTAACCACTTTTTAATACGTATGATATACTACTACAGTAAACTGCTAATTAATTATTCAGCATCCACATTAATAAAAGTAATATTCTCAGTGTAATATTTTACAATTATTATAATACAATACACACAATACAATTATTAAATTTATCATGTAATACAATTATTTTAATATTTAATAATTTTGCATTTGAAATGTTTATGTAGACTGAAATATTTGCACCCAGAAAAATGGATCTTATTTATCGTCTGACTTTTCATATCAATTTCAATCCAACTTTTCCTTACTTCAGCATGTTGTGTAATTTCCGTGCAATAGCGTATCCTTAGTGCGTATCCGAAATCTATATGATTTGACACTTTTTTTTTTGGTAGCTGAACAAATAGAAAACGATAATGAAAGTTTATTTGAGCATCATTAATTCTGTTTCATTCCAGTTAATTCAATATTTCGAAGTAAAATTAAATAATGGTAGCAAATTGGTACAAAATTAAGTGGATCAATAATACCCATGATTAAATTCTCGCTTTAAATAATGCAGTTTAGTTTTTTCATTCATAAAGTATTTAAAAGTGCTTTTTTTAAATAATATTATTATATTGTGATATATATTATAACTATAACGTATTATATTATAATATGAATATTATCCAATAGTGCTTAGAAAGTATAATTTATTAGTTGCACTTTTATGTTGCACTGATTCATGTTACGATCTAGTGTGATTATTATATTTACAATTTAGAAAATAACAAATTAAAACCGCGAGTTCGCAAATTGTACAGACTAAGTCTATGGCAAAGGATACCGACGTGCTCTGATTGGTTTAAGCCTTGCCATCTTTTTGGCAATGTTTTGCACTCATAATAGTTTAGTTTTCGCTTATTTGGCTCAACCCTTGTACCTTTCATTAGTTTTATAGAAGATACGAGTGAATATCAACACGATCTCATTTTTATTAATATAATTGTTTTCTCTAAATATTACTAGTAATACTACTAATACTAATTATTAATCATAATAATAAATATTACAAAAAATACTAGTAATACAAGTAACGAATGTTGTTTATGCACAGAAGTATAAAAACTAAATGAAAGTAATTACTCAACATATGATGCAGCAATTAAATAATTCTTATTTTTCTATGATTTTCGTGCCTTTATTAGATATTTTATGCAGTCATTGAAACTTGTTGCTGAACGTTTGTTACTTTCCCATCAACTACATATGGGGAGATGATTACTTAATGCCAAGAACGTATAAATATGTAAGCTTTAACGGAATATGTGATTTCGTAGCTAATTTATTTAGTTATATCAAAATAATATTAAGAAGAAACACACACAAAAAATATTTTTAATAAATTGTAATTTTTATATTTCCTGAATTTATGTTTCAGGATTTGATCTTTTCTGCTGTATATGTGTTCCAGATTAATATTACATGTAAACCATAAAAAATAGGAGGGGAGATAAATTTACAAATTTTATTTATTTTTATAAAAATATATTTCGGCATGACATCATTTTGGCAAAACATTGCCAAAAAGATGCCAAGGCTTAAACCAATCAGAGCACGTCGGTATCCTTTGCCATAGACTTAGTCTGTACAATTTGTGAACTCGCATTAAAACCTGCCGGTAGTTCCCAACATATATAGATGCCATCATATTTTATCTTCAAAAATCATTTTTTAAAAAATGCTACGATATGATCAAAACAATTCCACAAGTAAGCAAAAAAGAAAAAGGCAGAAATGTTTGAGAAATATCAAATCTGCAATTCCTATGTTCTATAAAGTGTATTCTTCACGGCTATCTGATCAAGGTCGTGCTCTGACATACTTACAAAATGCGACTCATTTTTACTTTTCCGTGTACGAAATATTGTGAAACACAAAGAATGACAGAGACAAAAATTAAGAATGACAAAAAAATATTGTGATCATGAAAAAATTTGACCTGAAGACTTTAAAGAATCCCCGCGTTCCAAGGTTAAGGAAAATCCTATTTTACAATGTGATTTTAAACCTTTTTCAATCCAAAAATTATATTTTTGGTACGATGTCTGTCTATAGCTCAGTCTGAGAATATAATAGTGTTACGAACCTGTGATGCGGCTTCACAGCATAGTGGTTCCATAGGAGGTCCCAGAGCTTGGCGACCATTTGGCGACTTTGGCGCCAAAATATATTATACCCGAAACATCGAGAATGTTCCCGATCCGTCCAGTAGGAGCGGCGATACGCCTCGAACGTTCCTGATTGGTTGAGAGGCTTCTAGCCCCGCCTCCTGATGCCTATAAAAAGAAGCAGTCCTGCCGTTGCCGGGGGGTGGTGAACGGACGGTGAGTCGAGTGGTGAATTGAGTAGTCGGAAGCGACAGAGAAAAGTGGTCGTGCACCAATGGAGTCGTCGTAGTTGTGAACCGACGGTGAATTGAAGAGTGGTGAATCAGTCGTGGACCAGTGGAGTCGAAGAGTAGTCGGAAGCGACGGTGAAGAACTCGTCTTCTAGGGACTAGTGGAGCAGCGACGGAGTAGAGATGCTGTGTATACTGTTGTATGCTGCACGTCTCGGCTGAAGATAATCATCTTTTGTGCTGTATAGTTGTCGTCTTTGTGCTGTACTGTGTGTAAATAAACGTCGTCGTTTTATTTTCTACTGCCGCCTGGTGATTGAGCGTTCTCCACACCATATAACTCCCACTATCCAAACGAACCCTCGGAAATTTCGCAACAATAGTTAAAAAGGCTTTGAAGAGGGATGAAACTTGGTATGTGGCAGTTTTATTCATTCTATAAAATTTCGAATGAAATCCTTTCATAGGAATTTTATATATCTAGCTATCAGAGTGCAAGTGAAACAATAGCTTCAAAATGCAAGCACCTTAAACAGTAAAATTTAGTACACAATTTTAGCATATGAAGTGTATAACTGTATCAAATTTTGAATTACATTAGAGCCTCTAATAATAGAAATCTCTTTATAATCTCTTTTAAATATTAGATAACAACTAGATGCAAAGTTATAAAACATCAGGGGTCTTTTTTTCTCAGATAAACATATTAAAAGCATTTAAAAATTTGATTATATTTTTAAATTAAAAATAATTTTTTTTTTTTAATGAGTCGAACAAAAAAAAAAAAATTGTGAATCTGGAAAAAATGTTGTAACGCGTTTATCTGTCTGCTTTTGCCACTTATGTCATTCCTTTATCTGTTATCAATATGAAACAGGGAATGTGGTTTCCTCTTCAACTTTCTAGCACACGAGTATTCAACTTTAAGATGAAAATACGCAATTTCAAACAATTCCTTGACCATTTGAATCCAAAATTTGGTAGAGATGTTTAATTTTGGTGCTGAGATTGCATACCAAAAAGCATCTCTATCTTTTTATAGTTTTCGTGTTTCACACACGATTCAACAGACGAATAAACAGATTTACACTGCAGTTGTGTGGAGGAAAATGGCAATACAGATTTAAAATCTAGATGATAAAACTATTTCCAGAATGTTACTCATTTGAACTTAATGCATTTATAAATTATTATACAAGAATGCAGTGATAATAGATTGCATACCGAATTTCATCAGTCTAACGTATACTATTGTTAATTCATTGTTGTAACAGACAGGGAAGCAGGTAGACAGATATAATTCTGTAACATTCCCCGTTTCCCAGTACTGATAAGACATTTACAGCCAGCTATGTCGTCACTGTTAATTACTAAACTCCTCGAGATAGCCAGAAGGTAGATCTTTTCACCTGGGTGGTTTCGCATCTGTTCATTAGCGACTACAGTGAAAGACCACATGTGAGAATTCCTCGTCCAAGAGATATTGAGAGTACCTTCAAAGAGAAAGGGGTGTCCAAACATCTGGATGCTAAATCTTTCTCATTGTGAAAGGACTATGATAACTCCGTGTTCGAGAATAGTCAGTTATGAAAAGTGCATTACTAAAAGGACCTTCCCACGACTGGCTGGCGCAGCTGAGGGAGCATATTGCTGAACCCCGATTGGCAGAAAGAGAGCTCAAATGACCAATGTAAATTAAGAGGCGGAGATTGACGCCGAAATAAAGTGCGGAGATTTTTTTTTAGGGAGAGGAGAAGAAACGAATTGCAGGCAGACTGTTGGACTACGCCCACGAGTTCGGAGTCCGAGAACTACTCCTGGAGTGGTCGTGTTGACTAACAACTTGTTAGTTCCCTGTGGTGTTGTTTCTCCGTATTGATGGAGAATTGAGTTTGAAGATAAACCTTCGACTTTGACTGTTGTGTCTCCTACTGCAGGTGTAAATAACTATTTATTTAACCAAGATTAGAACAAGTTGTTCTTTTGTATATATAGGGCTGTAAAATAAAGAATTGTCTGGAAATTCTGCTTCGTTATTTGATCTGTCTAGATCAAGGCATTACAATTCTAAAAGTACTTTTTTTTTCAGATTTTGATTGGTTTAAAATGCGGAGATTCGTTAAAATATGGGGTTTGAATTTTCTGACGATTACAATAAAGTAAATTTTTGATTATTTGCAATTGTTAATTTCAAATTGTTAAAATCTTCAAGGAAAAGAAAGAAACATTTTTGTGGCAAAGAAAAAAAAATGAGCTATGTGGAGGAAAAAAATAAATTTCAGAACCATCAGCATTAATTAATAATTCCTAATTAATTACTAATCTAAATTTTTCGGATAAATGATATCTTTAGCTTCACAGCTTGGCACCTATATGTAAAAAGGTTGGCTGGAGTTCTTAGTCCAAAACTCTCAACATTTAATTGCCCATGAGAAAAACCCAGAATTTCTAGGTTAGATAATTATTAGTCGTAATTGCGAAAGTAAAGCAAACTAAAGACTTAATAAATCGAACAGCAAATCTCTCGTAAAACGGAACTCTAAGAATGAAAATGTTCTCTCTCCTTTACAGCTACTCTATAACGACAGATAATATTGAATTAAGATAGCCATAATTTTACTAAATCAAATTTTTGCACCATTGCAAAATGAGGGTGGATGAAAATTCCAAATAATTGCATTTTAATTGTACTATAATTGTATGTTTTAAATAAATAAAAATTTTCAATTACAGCGAAATTTGTCCAAAAGCATTTTTGTACATATGAAAAAAAAAAAAAAAGGTAACTTTTTTTTTACTTTGTTTATATCTCACGCATAGAATATATATATATATATATATATATATATATATATATATATATATATATATATATATATATATTATAATTGTCAAAAGAGTCTGAACTCGAAATTTTGACTAATCTCTGAATTTCAGACCTTCCTGGATCTGAAAAATACATTTTTGCAATTATATCCGTCGATCTGTGAACACGATAACTGAAAAATGCTTTGATCTAGACTGATGAAATTTGGTATGTGGTCATAACACCGAATTTGTGGATTTCTATCAAATTTTCAATGAAATCCATACAAAACATGTCTGTCTATTTGACATTTCGAATGCAGGTGAGTAAGGTAACTACAAAATCTAAAGATCTAGATTAATAAAATTTTGTTCACAGATTTGGGATGCAAAATGTAGATCCGTATCAAAATAGGAAAAGTGGTTAGCTTTTTATTTGTGTGTTCTTTCGCCTGCATGTAAATGTTCAGAAATGAAATTTTTTATACAGTTTTAGCACCTAAAGTAAAAATTTCCATTACATTTTAAATGAAATCCATCAAGGGCTTGAACAACTGCCAACATGCGCATTAACATGCATATAAATGTGATAATGCAGATTGATTTAAATAAAAGAAATTTTATACTAATCTTGCATCTTACGCATGAACTTTGGTTTCAATTAATCGAAAAAACGGACTCCAAAATGCATAATCAGTTTTCTTTACTGTACTATGAAGTACAAAACTCTCATAAGCGGAACTGAAAATAAAAATCAGAGCACTCGCGGATTTCATGATCTCGCCCAAGGTCTATAATTTTATGCGAGGGAAGGGGGAAGTAACACTTTTATTAGAGAGTGTGGGTGGAAGTTTCGGGGAGACAACTTCCACCCCTCCCCCCTTTTCTTTTTTATCCATTACCCGAATTGTGTCTGAACAAATTTAATACAGAAAATTGGAGTTCAATTGTAATTTAAAATAAGTGTTTTTTTATCCCTATATTTTCTTCTGATTAAAATTTGTTGTTTCTTATGGCACTTACCATGGACAAGCCCGCTGTTCGAAGACAGCCGATTTAAGCCTTGGGAGAGCGCCTTATGTTTTTATCATAGAGCCATCTTGGGCCAAGAGTACGACTTGACTACTCACGCATCGCTCATTCGCTTGCACAACCCCTTTTTACAGGAGGGCACATTCACACATCTCACTGACAGAACAGGAAGAACAACCATGCCCAAACCGGGACGTCCAGATCACGGGGAATACGCGCTACCCTTATGCCAGGGCGCCGGCTGATTAAAATTTATTTATATTATACGCAAATTAATAAGTGATAGTTATATCACACATATCTCTAAATATTACTAAACATCTTTTTATGTTTATAAAGATGGAATATAGTAACTGATGTTTTTTTTAAATCAATTTTGATGTACTAACGTTCAAATCTTCTACACTTCTGTTCCCTCGATGACAATATAATATATCTGGAACTTATTATTATGTTTTTCGATAAATTTTGATTATATGTTAGAAATGCCACCAGCGGTGAATTATAAACAAGAAAATTGAGTACATTAATAAAATTTTATTTTTAAAAACTATTTAAAATCCATTATAATTATTATTATACTATTTTAAAACTATTCCATCATTCATCGCATACTTAAATAATCTGCATAGTTTTTTTTTTTTTTATTTATACACATGCGATAGTTCCAAGTAAAAAATTTGCTGTTTTCATTCTAACTCCTCTATTTTAGATTTTATTAACTCCAAAAATACTTGGTAAGTCCAAAATGTACCTGCTTTCAGGAAATTTCCAGAACATCTTTCAAAAACCTTTTTACCCTCAAATGGATACGCTTTCCAAATTATCTTATCATTTTGAGATTTTTATTTTTATTTTTTAGAAACATATCGCAGGGAAAATATTCAGCTGATGTTTTCAGAAATTGATAAGAAGTGCATGCATGATATTGTTGATTGAATATTTCGCTTATAGTGAAAAGTGTTTCGCTTTCAGATATTCGAATTTAATGGAAAAAATAAGATTGGCAGGGAAGTAGATGTGCTGAGTATTGAAGCCAGCTATACAATATTTCAATTTGTTGCATGCATAAAATCGGTTGCAACCAACAAAACGAAAAAAAAAAAAGCCGATGTGTTTTTAACTTAACATCCACTATGTGAGGAGTTTTGTATTTGTTTCTAAATAGTAAGAAAAATAGAGTATTGTTATTTCAATATCCCAAGACTATCACTTTTTGACGATTCTACCTCGCTAAGGGGTGAGATGCGAAAGGATTAGCGCATTTCCAAAATTCTTCGATTTTATGTCTAAGGAAAGTGTCAAACTGTATATTTATTCCAATTAGTACATTCAATCCAACTTGAAATTCTGATAATGAGCTGTAATAATGACGATAGTTTTTCTATTACGCGTAATTTCTCTAAAACATGGTGGGAAAATAAAACATAATGACATGTCGAAGCTGTCGACTACAGCATTATCATATCACTTTTCTGGTGCAATATAAAACGAATTAGTGCTACTGGATGTAGCATTCATGTCACTGAATGTAGTGATAATGAATGATATAGAGCAGACGATAAATTGATTTGCTGTGGAAGGTTGACAATGGAGCAAAAAGAAACAATGTGAAAAGTAATAGTAGTTCAAATTCATGATAACAGAGGGAGTTGTCAGACAACGTTTAATTGGCAGATGATTTTAAAGAGTGCAAACAATTTTGGAAAAAAGAAGGAAAAAAAAAAAAAATTAATAGGAAGAAGGAGAAGGTTTTGCGCTTTTAACATAAAATCTAATAAAATAGTAGGTTTCATGGCATCATATGGTATTAGCAGGCTCTGAGCAATAGTTGCGTATGTTTTTTTTTTTTTTTTTTTTTTAATAAACAAGGTACGATAGAATAAGATTATTTTTTTTCCAATCGAGTAAACACTTCTGATCATAGGATGATTTTTTTTAATTAGTCAGAATGTAACTTTTATAATAGTTTGTAATAAAGCACATATTTCATACTTTTGAAATATCTATCTATTTTCACAATAGAGACTGAAGTGAACAGAGGCTTGAATACTTCAGAATAAAAATATTAAAAAAATATATTTAGATAATTTTATTTTACGAGTCTCTTAAACGATAATTCCCATGAAAATCTGAATTTGAAGAAAATATTCCTCGGGGAATTTAGTTTTTAAATAATATATATTCAGTAACCATTAACATACTGCACTTCGTCTTCTGTCTTATTCAAAAAAAAAAAAAATAATAATAATAATAATAAAAAATAATAATAATAATAAAATAAAATAAAAAAAAGAAAAAGAAAAACAGCGAAAATCGCCGTTAAGGAAAATAAATTTTAAAACAAAAGATAAAAAAAATTTAATATTTAAAATTTATTTATTGTTGTTGTAACTTTTATTTTAAGCTATCTCTAGAAATGTCATTTACAAAGGTAAAACAAAGTATTTTTTTTTTCTACAATAAATTAACCATTTCATATTTCAAAGTATTTCTCACAGGTTTTTTATCCAGTCCCATAAGATATATTCCAAATTTTCTAAACTAAAAAATCACTTTAAACGCTCGAGATAATTAGTTATCGATTTAATTAGATATATAACTTCACGACTGCTGTAACATCGTGCATTACGTATTTTGTTCGAATATTGTGACAAGAAATGTTTTCTTTGCTTTTACAGTGCAAAAAATGTAAACAATAATTGCAGTCAAGCAAAATAATAATAATAATAATAATATCATCTATAGCTGGGATTTGTTACATACGAGCTACATTTGAGAATCGATTATTTACGAATCCATCGAATCATCAAAATATGAATTACTATTTGTTATGTATTAAAATAAATATTTATCAGTTTCCAATAAATCCATAGAAACATGAAAACACAGATTTTGCAAGAAAACAGTGAATTTTCGTCCACCATTTATGCCCAGAAACCTGTGTTTTTAAAAGAAAACAACCTTTTTCTGTCAAAATCTGTGTTCCTATACGTTTGTTCGCTCGGTTTATTTATTTTCGAAGATGAATATAACATTGCCTTGAATTAATTCCAAATTCAAAGTACTTCGGCAGCTTCTCAGAACCAGGTTAGCAAGCAAAAAAATCCGTTTTTTTAGGTTCTCACTCGTCGTATTACTAAGCTTTTAATAAATTGTAATAATCTCTCGGAAATGAGGTGTAGTGAAGTAATGCCTCAATCATAATAATTTATTTTGCTTGGAAAAACAACTCATTTTCTTTCATCTTACAAAAGCTTTCAAAGATAATTATATAAACTGCAAATGAAATTTTAAGCAATACATCATTTTTTACAATATAATTAAGCAATCTATTGAAACAAATTGCCGGGAATAGTAATTTGGCGTTTTCGTAATTTTTTAAACTTATGATTGAGCAATTTTTCAGTCCTATGTATAAAAGATTCAGTTGAGAATTTCAGTTAGATAAGAAAATATAGCATATCTATTATAATACAGGAAGATTTTAATTTTATTAACGTGTTTTAAAGAAACATAAGGACTGTTTTAGAAAAGATTTCATAATTTTGTGCCTCAAACGAATACGAAATTTGAGACTTTTTTGAAACTTCCATGTCACATCAGCAGGAGGATATTTGACCCATGACTTTAGATTTAATGAGCCCCTTAATTATTAATTAATCAAATTAAATTTATTTAATAAGCTAAATGAATCACTTTTCTTAAACCAATCTCGATCCTAAAAATATCGGAACTGTATTAAATAAATTAATAATTAAATAACAAATCAAGACACACCATTTTGTGTGAGATAAGGAATTGAAGCATCTAAATTTCTGCCTTGAAAAATTTGTCAGAAATTTCGCCAACCTATATAACTTCAAACAAAGATTGATGAATTTGGTGGGAAGCATATTCCCTATGGGCCTAGAAAGGGTTAATAGAATTGAAAATCGAATCTTTTAATCTCGAAACCATTAACCTGACCTAGGAAGCCTGATGTGTAAGAAGCATGGAATTAAATAGTAAATATACAAATTTACTGGCATAATAAATGATCTTTAGGTATGAATAAATGCAAATTGTTGCAGGCATATAAATAAAAATATAATCTTTAAAATAAGCAATTTACTTTGGGAAGCAAAGGATAATATAAATTCTTATGGTGTAAAATAGCGGTTTCAATACTATATTCAGAAAAATGTGAATTTTGTATATTGAAAAAAAAAATAATCATGTGAATACATCATTATAATTTAATAAAATAAAATTATTAATTCCTCGAAGCAGGATTTCTTTTTAACCGCAATTTTGTTAATTAATATGAATAATTTTAAGGAATTAAGAATAACGTAAAAAGTTTTATTTTGAAAACGATTATTTTTATGTTTATTCATTAGGATTTTTTTAATGAAATAAAGAATATAATAATCGTCTGCTTTTTTAAATTATTCAAAATATTTTTTAGAAAAACAGAAAACGTATGAAGGATGTAAAAATGCATCACGTTAAACGTATTATTTTCAAAATTATTATAATTGATTATTAATGAAAACATACCTTTCACTGGTGATAATTTCATTGCAATAAGAACGAAAGCTGCGTTCTGATTCAGAAAATGAACTTGCAAAGTCTGCTGCTTTTCTAAAGGAGTAATTTCCTTAACTTTTCACTAGTAAAGGTCGTAATAACTGGCGTCTTGTGACGAGGCCGGCCTCTTGTTTTCGTCGGAAGGTCAGCTGGATAATGCCAATGACCCCTTCCGCTTTTCTTCACAGGCGCGAAAGAAAAACCTTCCTCTTACCTTCACCTAATGATCATTCGGTCCTTAGACAGACGGAAACAATACTTCTCATTCGGAAACTTGGCGTGACGAGGCAGTAGCCTTGAACTTAGAACCGAAAAGAAAGCCCGAGACAGATGTTTTGTGCTATCAGCTGAATTTCGAATACTAGTTTGAAACAAATTCAGTCTTTTGTTTCGGATTTATTCATTTCTTCCGTGTTTTCTGACGCGTATGTTGTAACAGGGATATTCAATGCCACATATGTATGGTCTGTTACATTTTGCAGGCGGGACGGAAACTATAATAGATGAATGTATAAATGTTTTTTGGAAAGGAATGAAGCAGTTCTGGTGTTGACAACTTCTAAAACACTCTTAGCCATAATTATTTAGCGTGAACGTGAAAGAAGTATAAATAAATAAAGCGATACCTTCAAATCACAAGCAATTTTTAAAATAGAAATTCTATTGTTCAAATAATATGGCGAATGCTTTAGTAAAAATGAAAATATTTCAATGAAAAATTAATATAATTTAGTTTCTTGTATATAAGTAACCTCAAAATAAAATTTTGTAATAATAAACATTCAAAATCCGCCTTCTAGTCTTAGAACACAATTTAAAACTTAAAACTTTTTATTTGAATTATGTCTATTTGTCTGTGAACAGATAACTAAAGAAACGTAACCAGCTGGATAAAGGAAATTCGGCATAAGATTTTATACCAGAATTAATATTCTATATAAGATTTCGATAGATTTATCTTTTCATATGCAGGCAAACACGATCTCAAACATAATATGCTAAGCAAAATAGGTTTGGTATATCGTGTTGACAAATAAATACAGTGGAACCTCGCTTACGGGCATAATTTGTTCCCAAATTTTACTCGCAAGGCGAAACAATTTTTTTTCCATAGAAATCCATGTAAAATAGGACAATGTGTTCAATTCCGAGAAAATATTTAAAAAATTATAATAAGGTAATTTATTATTTATAATGAGTTTTTTTTTTTTAAACCAGAAAGTTGTCTAAATACATTTGTCCTTGGATATGCTTCAAAATTTGAAGAAAATGAAATAGCATTATCGATAAATAAATTCGTAGTGCGCAAAGCTACTGCCATAACAGGGCGATGGTTCTTAATACAAGATGCAATAATTTACCATGATTACAAAATTTTCCATTTTTAATCGGATGGTTGTCGAGTCTATTATTTCTTCCTTTCCAGACTAAATCTCCTCCGCAGCATTCTGCTGCGACAAAGAACGCAGCTTCATAAACTCTTCGATCGTTCTTTCACTAGCTCAGTTATCCATTTCTAGTTTCATAATATAGGGCAGAAACAAAATATCATCGATTAAGTCTCCATAGACACTTATTCAAAACCCTAAGTCGCGTTCGACTACGCTATCCGACCAAAACTTCTTCCATATAGATATAAGGATTCTCTTCAAATAACCGCTCAATAGATTGATCAACAACCCAATCCACGTGTAACGTCATGTTCTCTTTTCGTCACTTTTTTTTGAAATTTTGTTTTTGCTCGTAAGCGAGATTTGGCTGAATTTCCTCTAAACAAAAAACTTTCCCGTTAATTCGATCTATAAACATTAGAAAATTTCAAGCTTTATGATATTTCTTCTGTTCAAGAGCTATAACTGTAATAATAAAACGATGGCTTCCAAAACTGAGGATATTCTTAAGTGGCACTTAAAGGACATTCAACCAAAAGATGAATAAAAAATAACTATTAGCAGAGAGTATACGATATTTCCACGATGTCTGATACTTTGAATGTCGTGATAACGTTGTTCGGCATTTTGTGCTAATAGGGAAGACAAGAGAGTGAAGGATATTCAATCCAACCAAAGAAACAGGAATCTTATCAATTGAAATTACAAATACTATACTTCAACAAGAGCTCAACATAAACTAATACAAGGCAATCCAGCATGACATCAGGGTGCAACCTCACCACTCGTTATGCAAAATATTGTTCGAGTCACTTTCTTACAGTTTTGTTTTGCTTGTTAAGAGAACCATTCTTTATTTAGGATTTGTCTGTAGTACTAATCTGTAGTTATTTTGGATTTATTCAGTTAAGAAGAAAAGATTTAAACTGCAAACATGAAATGAGAGAAACTGATTATTAATTTAAAACCAGATTCTTTTTTTAAACAACAAATGTGATATGAAAAATTGCCATGATGTACTTATTCTTAATGTCTTGACATACAATATTAAATCGAAGATAATTTCAGCAGATTTCTTTTTACAACTAATCTCATCAGTTTCTTCTAATAATATACATTAATTAAAAAAAGTTCCACAAATTAAAAAAACAAACTGAAATTTTGCCACTTCAATTGCTTAGTTATCATAAATGGAATAGAATATCATAAAGACTAAAAATAAAAATATATAAGTTTCTAAATTCATTTTATTTAAATTCCTGCACAATTGTAATTGAATCAATTTTCATTGAAAACTGACATATTATAAAATTTGCTGAGGCAAAAAAGAATGTATAAATTACAAGATAACTATAAAAATTGGAACAAAATTATTAAAATTTGTAAATAATTTTATTTAATGATAAAAAATTAATTGACAAAAAGTATCCAGTTTACCCATTGAAGTTAATTGAAGAGTCAAAATATGAATTTCATAAATCATGGTATCAAAAAGAAATTAATTTTGTGAGTATTTAGTTCAAAATAGCATTACTCTTTGCTTCAATATGCAATTTATTAGCCACATTTACATATTAATACATATTCAATTTTTACTTTTGGAGTTTATATACTCTACATTAAAAAAAATGGTTAAAACACTTATTAGAAATAAAATCATTTTATTATAGAACAATAGATATTATTTTTATTATAGGATTTTACTATGAATGACAGAATAAAACTGTGATAATAAATGAAGGCTGTCTAAATGTAGCGAAAATGTTCAAATAACAATAAAGGTTTAAAGCAGTTTAAATTGTCAAAATTCAATATGATTTTTAACTACAAAAATTATATATATATTTTTTTTTTGTATGAAATAATTTTTTTTTTTTTTTTTTTTTTTTTTACATACAGAATAACAGTTTTTTAACAGTGCATACAGAATAGCACTTAAAATGTTTTTAATAGATTTATGATTAAGATAATAAATTTGATGTAAATTTATTACACATCACAATAAAAGATAGACCCTTGATAAAATAAACTTTTAATTAGTCATTTTTTCCTTTAATATGAAACATAAGATTTTGAAACAATGATTGAAGGAATAATGCAATTCTATTTCTTGCAGCACAGTGGTTAAGAAGAAAACTACATTATAAAAAGCAAAATCGATTGATTCTTTTTTTTTTTTTTTTTGCCTTAGTACAATTATTAGGAGGGAAGACTCCATTGTTTAATAAATACACATTTAAATTATCAGATTTCACTGATATTACAAAAAATACATATCTGTACAAGCATTTACTTCATATTTGAATATGTTCTTGGAATTTCAGAGATTGATTAAAAAACAAGAAATGCAAATCAAAGCATTCAAATATGATCTTAAATTAAAAGATTTTTTTATTGGTCCATAATTTCCTAATATATGCTTTGCATACATTAACTTAGCTTCATTTCAGCAAATGTTTTGGCTAAGTTAATGGCTTCATTCACAGCATTTGCATTAGTTCCAGTCGCTTGAGCTGATTCAGGCTTGCCACCACCTTTTCCACCTATAACTTGAGTAACATGTTGCACCCATTCATTTGCTTTCAGACCTTTAGATGTTACTGTCTGTAAAATAAAAATAATTTCAAACACATATTTTCAAAAGTTAAGGTAAAGATAAATATACACACATCATGTTACAAAAATATTCTTTCTCCACTATATAACTAGATAAAGGAAGAATTTTCAATCAAGATCTTAGTTAAAATTCTTTATAACAGTAATTCACTACTCTAAGTTATTATAACTACTACTCTATCTATTATCAAACTAAACATTTTAATAATAAATTTCGTTTACTTTTTTCCCTGCTAGGAAGGGGAGGGGGGGGGGGAATCTTTAAAGAAATATATTGAAACCACTTAAATGAAATTTATAGTTCTTTTATTTGTTCCCATATAGATAAAAAAAAAAAAAAATTACATTTTTCATACAGCTACCATATAGGTACAACTCGGCAACAAAAAACAAATTGTTACAATGAATGAATTTATCAAATTAGAAAAATATTTTAGCTCAGAAGCCTTCAACAAGATCTAATTTGAAAACAATGCTAAACTACAGACTTCTCATATATTTATAGATACAAGTACAAATTGAAATTAAAATCAATAATCAATTTTAAATAAATAACTCAATTACCTTAGGAACAGCACTCATACATAGAACCTTTTCATTTTCGGAATCCTTAGTGAAAAGCATCACAGCAGTATCAGGCGTAAGTAATTTAGCCTGTTTAAGAGCAGCATCTAAAGCCTAAATGTTGATGAGAGAAAAGAAATGTGATAAAGACTTAAAAAAAGAAGTAGAAAAGCATTAACAAAATAAATAAATAAAAATAAAGAATTCTGATTTCATTTAAAAGAAGCAGATCCATTTGGTATCCAATATGTATGAATTACAAATACTATTTACATATATTTCAAGCTAAATACGATATTTTATATTAGTCCAATGGAAGAATTTTAATGATAATGTTTCCTAAATGTTATAGCAATGATTTTTTTTTAATTTATAGAAAAATATGATTAAATAGAAACATTACAAAAATATTTGTGAGAAGTGTCCTTATTAATAAAACCATAGTTTAATCATATGTTTTACATACTTACATAATCTAAATAATTAATCTTCCAAATACACACAATTTTTTTAATACATTTTGATCATACTGATTTTTTTTTTTTTTGGTGATGAATGCAATAAATGTATCTAAAGGTTCCATCCATCACAATATATTTTATAGAAAGTTGTATTAGGTAAATAAAATAATGTTTTAGACATAATTATAGCTTTATTTTGATAAATAGAGTATTCAATGTGCTTCTTAATTATATAATTCAAAATTTATTGTTAATAATGAACAAACATGGATTGTAAGGAAACTTAACATAATGAAAATGGATTTCCAAGAATAAAATAAAAAAAAATAATCAAGAAACACTATGCACACTAAAAACAATTTTTGGCACATCAAAAGAACACAGAACTGTTTTTTAAATTTATATTTTAGCTATAAGTAGCAGTGAATTAACGCATTTTGCAGTCCTCAGCACTATGCACAGTAAAATTCCTTTTTAAATAAAGGGGTCAATATAATTTCACATTTCATTCATTTTTAATTTAAACAACATATTAATAATTAATTTTTTATTTTACTAGCTTCAAGAAAATACTTTATTAATTATGACTGTTCAAGGAACAATATTATTTAAACAGATGCTTGATATTTGTAAATGCTGTAATAGCAAAATAAATGTAATGAAATAGATGACAATCTGACTAATTACACTTGACAAATTGCTTACATTAATTTATAAATCTGAGAATGTGCTTTAATTATTAATTTATTTTGAAAAAAGATAATTATCTGAATATATTTTTAATTGATCTATCCGCAGTCACAGGTAGATATGAAATCTGTCTCGGCAGAAATATGCTACTGGCTATAAGAAGATAAAATATTCTTACCTTAGCATTGAAGCCAGCTTGGAATTCGTGAACAATATACTGAACATTATCTTTTGAATTTTCTTCAAATAATTTTTTAGCTTCATCTGTAATCTACAAAATAATAAATAAATAAATGTTGTTTATCGTCAGTACTTTAATTTCAGAAATTTGAACTAATAATCCATACAATCACATTATCTATCTATCTATCTATCTATCTATATATATATATATATATAGCGAGAATTAGTGCACAATTCTATTTCTTAAAACTGGAAAATAAAAAGTTAAGTCTCTCAACATACTCTTTAAATGTATTTAAAATAACTATACACTGCAATTTCTTTTTTTATGTAATATTTTTTTATCTGTTAATATATTTAAAGATCAAAGTAAAAATGTAAATCATATAATAAAAGATTTTACTTACAGTTTGAACAACAGCAGCCTTGTTTGCACGATCTAAATCATCTAACTTTTTCTTCAAATTTTTCAAATTATTTCTCATTTCATCTTTCTTCCAATAAGAAATATTTGATTGGGAAATTTCCTATGGAAAAAAAAAATGCATTTCATTTAAGTTGAATTTTTTTTTTTTTTTTAAATTAAAGCTGAATAAAGATTAAAAAATTTTTTTTCTTCATAAATTTACAATTATTGTTCATCTCGTTGTTAGAAAAAGGAAAATTATTAAACTGATTTAGAAATACTTAAATATTTTTGCTGTCAGAATTACTAACTTTAAACCATTATTTTACAAAATAAAATATTTATTTGAATAAGCCAAGAATATAAAGTATTAAAAAATGAAAAAAGATTCCATTCATTGTAAATTATAATTAATAGTTTTGATAAATAATACTATTAATTTCTTTGCAAAAGATAAGTAAATGCCTTCAATTTATGCAAAACCATCAGAAGAGTACAGCATTAAAAATATTACGAGTTATTTAAAAATTAAAAAGAAATACTATTTTCCATAAGTAACAAATAGATTCAAATTGTAAACAATAAATTAACCATATGAACTATAAACACTGTTAAACATTAATGTGGCTAATTCGTATTTATTACACATTTTCAAAAACTCTCCTTATAAAATATTCTTCAAAATCCCATAGATTCAGCTACATGTCAAGAAATGCAATTATCCGATGCAAACCTTAATTCTGTTTAGTTCAAAGTTATTATATTAAAATTGGTTATAACTTAGAGGGATAACTGAATGTATAATATATGCCCAGCTATTTTAATAAGGAAATTTACTATATGCATAATTACATATATTAAAGAAATTTGAAATTATTGTAATCAAAATAAAATTATACTATTAAAAGCATTTTACATATGTTGAATGCCAGGTTGAAACAACTCATTACTATAATATCAGTAACTACTTTCAAGTTTTATAATTTAATCATATATTTTTATATATAAAGCAGAGACAAAAGTAAATATTAATCAATAATCATTATTTCAAATTTAAAAAAAAAAAAAAAAAAGAGAATCTATTTTGGGAAAAAGGTTATTAAAACTATTGCACAAAAGTAAATACATATCTTTTTCATAAGAATGAATTAATTAATAAAGTGAATATTTTTCATATGTAGCTAACACAATCTGAAGTAGTATATATAAACCTTCCTTATTTAGAACACTTCGTAAACTATAAAATAATTGAAATAATTTAATAAATTTTTAACCTGATTAATTATTTATTAATTGATTAAATTAATTAAAATAAGAATATTTATAAAGACACATTAAATATTCTTGAAATTGATTAATTAATTAAAATTCAATCATCAGTATTTCCTTGTTAATAAACAAAAACCTCATCAAGGAAAACATGCATTTAATTTCTATTATTAAAGATGAGATAAAAGTAACTGAAGATAAGAATGTATAATATGAAGATAGGAATGTAGCAAAAATTTGAACATTACCTCAGTAAGCTCTACAATTTTTTTCACAATTTCTTTTTCATTGATATTCCTATTTTTATCCTCTACGAGATTTTTAAGATTTTCTACTTCATTTTGGAATAATTCAGATCTTTTAATTGCCTATAACAAGAAATAAAAATAATGATTTTACAATTCTAAATTGCAAATTATAACAGAAATGATAAATTATAAAAAAAATTTCATACCTTTGTAGCTTCAGGGCCACTTAAAGCTACAATTCTTCTGATACCTTTAGCAATAGCTTCTTCAGATGCTATAACAAAATCTCCAACATGTCCTGATCTTTTTAAATGTCTATAAAGAAAGATACCAAAATATATATTCCATGATGGGAATGATAATAAATTCTTCCATTACATTTAAAATCCAAATCAATAAAAATATTTTAATCAATACTTACGTTCCACCACAAAATTCTACTGATGTATCATTTCCACCAGGGCCCGATGGATCAGCTAGTAGATCATCAACAGAAATTCCAATAGAAACAACACGGACAGGATCAGGATATACCTGTTAATAAAATTATTTGTCAGAATTAATTAATAATTAATATGTGCAAGTAATTTATCCATTAGAATTAAACTCTAGAAAAATCATACTTACATAATTTTTTAAAAAAATATTTGATATTAAAAGCATTCTAAAATAATAATAAAAACCCTTCAAAATGGTTAATTTTGCCATGACTTTATTACATTAATGCTAGGGAAGTACAATTAAAGCTACTACTGTTCAGAACTACTATCAAATGATGTGCACATAGTCTGATTAAATTAAAGAAAATTTGCAATTAAACAGATCTACAAATATTAAAATATATTTCAAATAATGATATAAGCAAATTTAACTGCTGAAAAAATAGAAATGTATTTTCAAGAACTAAAGAAATAATTAGTTTAGAGACCAATTAATACATTTATTTATAATGTTCCATTGGTAAATAAGGAGAGGAAATATCTGTAAATTACAATTTCACAGATATCCAATTTCTCCATTGTTTACTAAATGGTTAATCTAATAGCAGCTTTAAATGCTTTTTTTATTTCAAACATTATTAGTATTTGAGATATGAAAAGAGATCTAAGAAGTATACTTTAAGTTAACATATGGTTAAAAAGGGATTTCACAAAAGCTGGACAAACAAAAATTTTTCTTAGCAACATGATATTGCAATTCAGTATTAGATAGTTGTTACAAGAATTAGACTAAGAAAATGTCTGGAAAAGCTAGAACTCACATAACTCAGCAGTTACATTACATTTTAATTTGTTATTGAATTTAATTAGTTGGAAAATAATTTTAAAAATTAACATAAATGGATTTATCATATATATTATTGTCTAAAGATAAAAATATTTTTTCAATCACTCTAACCTCTCCAAACACAGCTCTCAATCCTTGAACAGCTTTGGCATTTGGTAATGGTGCCTCTTTAGCATAAACTTCTTCATTTTTAGAAATAACTTCATTAGCAACTAACTCAGCTTCTTTAACTTGGGCAACAGTCATAGCTCCCTAAAAACAGAATGTTTTTAAAAGGTTAATATAATCATAAAATAATTTAATGATATAAAATAATTGATACAGGTATTAAGAATATACTGAAATAATAAGATTATATTTACCTTATTAGTAAAATCAAACCTTAGTCTGTCTGGAGCAACTAAGGATCCCTTCTGGTCACATTCAGTAGCTAAAGCTTTTCTAAGTGCAAAATTTAAAATATGAGTACCAGTATGGTTATTCATAATTAATTTTCGTCTTTCCTGAAATTAAAGACATAAAAAGAATTAGCACAGAATGAAGTTGTGTTATTCTTTAATATATAAAGAAAGTTAAGAACTTGGAAATGACATTTTTTAAAAAATTTTAAAAGAACATATTAGTCATGTAAAATATTGTTGAATTCTACAGAATACTTTGGCTTATTAAAATGTGCATATATATGAGAACATATATGCTAATTTTAATTGTAAAGAAAATTTTCTATTTCAATCCTTCAATTAAACGTTTATTTTAGTAATCTAAATCAAATTAAACTTAAATGCAAAGCAAAATTCAAAATTTTTAATGGAAATTAATTTTAGGACTCTAACAAAACTTGATTTTAGTTCATCATTTTAATATTTCTGGATTTGAACACAATTAAATTCTTCATTGAAATGTCTTATATTTTCAACAATGGCATATTTACATCATACATATATTCTAAAAATTTAGCAATAATCCTTTAAACAGACTTATTACATGTAACTATTTCAAAAAATAGTAGCTTAACATACCTCATCAATTAAGAGTTTCAGTTTATCTCCTACTTTTAGAGTTCCACAAAGTGTTCCAATATGGATGACATAGCCACCTTGAAGCTGAACTTCTTTAACAGAAAATTCTGTATCCTAAAAGGTCAAATTTTACAAAATCAAAACATAATATGAATCCAACAAAAATTTACCTATAGAAATGATTTTCAGTTTACAAAATGCAGAATAAATATCAAGAAAATTACTTCATCATCTTCTTTAACCATGAAACCAAGATCATAAATTTGACCACCAGATTCGGCATAGAATGATGTTCGATCCAAAATAATACCACATTCCTGACCATTTTCCACTTTGTCAGTAAATGCCTTTTGGATTCTCAAAGCAAGTATTGTGCCAACACAAGGCTCAAATTCTAAAATATGATAAGATATTCAGATTAAAAAATAATAAAGGTAAGGTGATTCTAAGTTTATAAATTTTAGATTAATGAAGTAATTGATTTTTTTTCTATCGAAAGGTATTAACAGCAGTGGCAATGGTAGTTTTTCTCAGAGGTGTGAGAGACACTTATTTCATACTTTGAAATCTTCAGGGAGCTTCAAAATCCATTTGATGCCATCCATATTAAGATCATATAAATTAGGCAAGAAGGGAAGCTCAAAGTAACTAATATGTTGACAAAATCTGCCACAGGAAAGCAGTTTCACTCTCAAATGATTAAATACACATTCATTGAGCTTATCCTAATATTTAATAAAAGTACATAACCGTTAGAATGTAAACTAAAGCAGTAGAATTTCTAACCATCAAATAAAATAACACAATTCTTATCCATTTATATTTTTATATAAATATAAAATAAAGATCTCAGTCAAAATTCCTATAAAAGCTTCATCTTAAAATATTTGTTTGAATTCATTCTAACTAGTTTGATTTATTTCAAAAGGTCCAACCTATCATAATTTCACAACATTAAAAAGCTGAAATTAATACCATATTTGGATTCTTTGTTATCTGACACAGCACGATAGGAATACTTTGGCATATCATCTGTAGGTGGTACTTTCTTTTCTTGCAGTTCTGAAATAGCATGCACATCAAGCTTAATTTCATCAATTGCACCTTCACCTTTGGCTTGTGACATGAGCTGAGAGAAAAGAGACAACATTGTTATCGTTCATACATTTCATTCATTAACATACAATCAATAATTCATTTAAGTAAAATAAGGCACAAAAGTAAAACGTATTATGAATTAATAATTTATAAATATATCTTACTTGGGCTTGTTTTTTAGCTTCTTCATAACCAGTCATGTCAATCTGCAAACCTTTTTCTTCCACCATTAACTGGGTCAGATCAATAGGGAAACCATATGTATCATACAGCCTCCAAGCAATATCACCTAATAATAAGAAAAAACAGTGAAAATAAAGATAGATAAATATATAACATAGATAAATATTTCTGCAAAAATGTTAACTTAATAACTGCTGATTTTATTACTACAGAATATTTAATATTAAACTGTATATTTAATATGAATATGTAAATAAGCATACGTACTGATGCAATATGAGCGTATGTAATATGCACTGTAAAAGTTAATATGCTAAGTATTTTAAACTATGAAATGACATGCAAAATAAAAATTTAGGATTAACTTAATATATATATTAGAATGTAAAGAGTCTTCAGATAATTTGTATCTTATAAAACAATTTAAATATGAATCCTCAATGTAAAAAAAGAAATAAAATGAATTATAGAATGACTTCTTATTCTAAAATAATGAATTAAAAAACATTAATCTTATGAATAACTGAAACATCACATTTCATTTGGATATAAACCATAATATAACACCAAAAAATAAATGAATACATAGGCATTAGTTGATGACAACTGATACTTTTTATAAAGCTTTATTATGGAAAGCTCCATTACTGCAACTTGATTATGGAAAACATGATTAATTAACTTGATTCCACAGAATGTTTGTTAACCTTTTTGATAAAATATAAAATATTTCCTTAATTTCAAATTTATTTAAAATATTAAATATATGAAATGAATTTAAATAAATAAGACAAATGAAATATAGATATTATTCAGATTTTTTAAAAATTCAAACAATTACCTGGTAGAACTTTAGAATCAAGTTTTTTGATAGCTCTTTCTAAAAGCTGTCGACCTCTATTTAAAGTTTTCAAAAATTGTGTTTCTTCATCATTAATTACATCCATAATCTGAAATATTAATTTTCAACAATTAATTCATGATGGAAAAAAAAAAAGAAACAATGAGGATTCCACAGTCCTAATATAGTTAAATCACAGTATAATATAATTTAGACTTTTAACTACGAGAATAAATGTCTATAGTTCATTAAAAAAATGAAAAGAAAAAAAAAAGAATCAATAGTTTTTATAAAATTTTAATTCTATATTTATTCTATCAATGTAAAGGTTATTTATAACAGAAGATAAATACAAAATATTTATACACTTTAAAATCAAGTAACAGATCTTTTACCGATTTTGCATTTAATGCACCAAATTGCGAGCCCAGCAAAAAGAAAAAAATAAATTGTTATATTAGATGCACATTAGTTCATTTAATAAGAACTGATATTGAAAGATATCTCTGTAGCTTCCATTTGTGAAATAATCATTCAATTATGATTTAATCAGTTACCTCCTTCATTAAATTTAATTTGACTTCTTAAAGTCAGTGGGCTTGTCTAGACAAGAGCCATTAGAAACAACAACAGCAACAATTAATTTTAATGCTATAAACTAGTCTTTGAGTTTCAACAAGTCAAACTTTTAGATCTTTGGATTTCTTTCTGTTATTTAGTGAAGATAATATATATCGGTTATCTAAAATTTAACATATTTTGCTTAACTTCTTAATGGCTACAAATCACATACAAAAAATAATGGAGTAGCATATCTGAAAAGAAGGAAAACATAAAACTAAAAAAGCCTGTTAATAGGGTGCTTGTTATGAAAATTTCACCAATTTTTTTTAAAAATTACACACGAAAGGATCTTTAATGGACACTGTGCTTTATTTTTGAAGTATTTTTTAAAAATTGCAATTACTATTGAAGCAAATATTACAAAATTCAATTCAAATCAAATACCAAATTGTCATTAAAAAGGCACATACTGTTTGAGGATCTTTAGAAAGTTCTGGAAAAATATCACCCTGAAAAAGAAACAATGTCAGAGAAAGTAGCATTTTTTTTACTAGCATAAAATCTTTCTTAGAATAATACTGTTTTATGATCACTTATGATCCAATGTTTTAAAAGTTTAAGTAAAAATAATAAATAAATATGCATGAAAAAATATTTATTAGGGAAAGTGCACATCTTTTCTTTTAGACCAAAAAAAGAAATATGACATATTTAAAAATATCAGTAGCGAATGCTCAAGTTGAAAATATTTCAAATATTCAGAAAAATAATTGATATAAATAAAAGAATAAAAAAAGTATTTTAATTTTTAAAAAAACATGTATAATAACACAATCACTGCTGAAAATATTGTTAAATTCAAAATTAGGAAAAACATTTTCATTTCAAAAATATAAAGAATAGTATTAGCTGTCTAAAAATAACTCATTATTTAGTATAAAAATTCTAATGTCATACCAAGATGCTGATTACAACTGGAACAAGACTAGCAAATACACCAGGTTTAGCATTTAATTTTTCTGATGCATATCGCACAGCACGTCTCAGTATCCTTCTTAAAACATAGCTAAAAATAAATAAGAAAAATAAAAATTACAATGAAAATTACAATCCCTTAAGCAAAGTAATTTGACACAATGAAATGCACAAAATGCACGAGCATAATTTTCAATAAAATGTTTGAATTTCTTACCAGGGTTGTTATATTTACAATTTCTAAAAAAAAATAAAGGAGGGAAAAAAATGTATAATTAAAAATAAAGCTAGTTATATTATTATATATTTATAGAGGGAAAAAAAAGTTTTCTTAGTCATGATAATTTATTTTGTAAAATCAAAACTTTCATTTATTTTTAGTTAAAACAATTTTGACATAAATCTGTAAACTTTTCACTGGTCGAGAAAAAAGTTTCGTAATAGCTTCTGCATTTTACATTTTAAAGAATTTTGCACTTTTATTCGATACTTAAAAATTATAAAAAATAAATCATTGTCTAACATATTTCCACACAGAAAGGAAATACATGCAAATATTTCATACTAACCCTCGGCCAGTATTATCAGGTCTACCACCATCAGCCAAGGCAACTGTTAAAGTACGGGCATGATCAGCTAAAACCCTATAAGCCATGTCAATTCCAGTAACATCATCAGCACCAACTTTTCCTGTATAAGAAGGAGCATTGGTAGCCTAGAAAAAATTTAAATGCATCTTATTAACAGTGCATTGTTTGAGATACTTTATAAAAAAAATGAGAAAACTTTTCCTTGATGTAAACAAATAAGTTGATAAAAAATACAATAGTAAGTAACTCAAACAAGAGACTGAATGGATATATAAAAATACCACAGAAGAAATATGAATTACTTTTTTAAAAAAATATTTTATAAGGGCTTATTTTTCTAACATTAACATTTAGAATATGAGTAAAAAGGAGAAGAAAAAAAAAAAAAAAAAAAAAAAAAAACTGAGATATTTTTTAAAAATAAAGTTTTTGCTCTAGCAAGAGGAAAATACTCTGTCTTTTCTCTGGAGATAGGAAAACTAGATGTATAACTGCAATCAACCACTCATGCCAATACTCATATTTTTAATCAACTGAATCACCATACACAATGTGATAAAAAAAAAAAAGATAAAGCAATGTACATGGCGATTTCACAGTACAATACAAAAGATTAAATCAGTTGGAGAGAAAGTCTTTATAAGTTTCTGGCATGGCAGTTGTACCAAACACATACAGGGGGAAAAAAAAGTATAGAAGCAATATAGATGCTTCTACATTTTGAAATAGATCAACAATTAAATATATTTCATGAGATAGAAAGCTAAAAAAACAAAGGTGTTTACCTGATGAAAAAAGTGAAAATTTATAACATTTATAACACTACTAAAATAAGTGCTCTCTCTCCAAACTCTCATCACATAGCAGGTGTTTTTAACAATCCGCTAGCAAAAATACTTCTGCACAAAAAAAATAATAATAATAAACTATAGTTTTTGAACTAATTCAATAATTTACAGAAAATTACTTTTGCCATCGCCCATATTTTAATAATTTGAACAAAATTAATTTAGTTGCCTCCTACTTAAGATATGTTAACATTATGTCGGCATACAATTTTTGAAAGTTTTTGTATAATAGCAGTCAAAAGCAGTAAAGGTGCTCCAATTGTTTTCTTAAAATCCGTACAAATAATACAAAAACATTTAATACCAGTATTTTCTTGCAAAAAATAATCTATTGAAATTTTTTATATAAAATTTGAATAAACATTCTTTATCATTATAAAAATGTTAATCATAATAAAAATGAATTCATCTGACATAAAATTAATTAGCATGTTGTATAATTATGTTAACAAAAATTTGTATAATATGCATCATTCTACTGGTAGAAAATGTTATAAATTAAAATAATAGTAAAAATGAAATGAAAAATCAAATTTCATACCTTCTGAATAGCTTCAAAAATAGGAACAAAAATATCAGTATCATAATTGGAAGATTTGTCTTGAATTACAGAAACTAATCTTTCTAGACCCATTCCAGTATCCACATGCTTTTTAGGAAGAGGCTTTAAACTTCCATCATTTTCTCTAAAATTAAAAATCCCAATTTTTATTTTACACATTAAAGCTTTTTAAAATACTAGTTTCAAGATCTGGATCATTATTTTTGTTTAAGCATCAGCACTGAAAAATTACGTTTTTAAGAATGTTAACATTTGATTTCAAGGATCAAAAGTATCATTAATTTAAATCTCATTAATATTAATATATCAACGTTTAAACTTTAACAAAAATTAGGAAAAGATTAATTATAAAAATTTTTCAGAAAAGGAAAAATAATAATAAATTTTAAAAAAAGAATAAACATGAAAATGTACATAACTTAGAGAATATATTACACAAGTCCGGTAATTGTGTACCTGTTAAACTGTATAAACACAAGGTTCCATATTTCTAAGACATCAGGTACATCAGCATTTACCAAGTTACTAGCATCTCTTCCTCCAATACGATCATAATGTATTTCAGAGCAAGGACCACAGGGTCCAGTTTCTCCCATTTCCCAAAAGTTATCTTTCATACCAAAAGGCAAAATTCTTTCCTCGGGCAAACTGAAATATTAAATAACAATTTTTTTCCATGAAATAAATTATAAAAAGCATGAAAAATATTTATGATTATCCTAGCTAGGATACATATAAAATGAAGAGCTATGAAATCTATCTACTCTATATGCCAAGATAAAAAAAATTATCCTATGATATGACTTATTTCAAGATATGCATCTAAAAATGTTTATGTGTTTTGAAGTGTGCTTTTCAAAATTTATCCAATTTAATGTAATATTGTAAAAATTTTCAAAATTGTATTATACTTCAAAAATATTAATTACAAATAATTCAACTTAAATATAAGTTTAGTTACTGTATTGTATAGAAACAGATACTCAAAGAGGAAATATTACATACATGAATTAAATATTTTGACAATAAAATTAAAAATATTGTGACAACAAACTGGCAATACTTATGATATTTAAAATTTTAAATAGTGTATTCGCGCATGGTTTCTAGACACAAGTAAAATAAAAAACATATGAAAAGGAAAACAAGTATTAATATAAATCAATGCATTCAATTGTTATAATTTTAAAACTTAATGAATTTTTAAGTTATAAGTACAAAACAACTGTAAAAGTAATAAAAAAAAGTATTCAAGTAGGAGATAAGATACTCCCATTCTCTCTCTGATACATATGAAATCTGTAATATTTCATTATTATACATGTATTATTATACACCACTACAAAGAAATCATATCAATGAACCTTACTAGTAAGATTATAAATCATATTAGAATGTATTTAATCAGTTAATTGTGGAGTCTAATTTTTAAAAGTCTTTAACCCTTTATCTACTGCATTATGAACTACTGAAAATTTCTTCATAAATATATTTTTTTAGCTGCCATATTGATAATTAAAGAATATACAAGAAAAACCATCTCCCCGGTGCGAAATTTAATTTGTTAGAACTAATTAATTAAAGTGGTACTTAAAAGTACCGTTAGTACACTATGTATAAATTTCCTCATAATAGAAAAAAATTACGGGTGATATTTCTAATGAAATTTAACCTCTTAAAAATGCTAAATAACCAAAAAACACTCATAAGAAAACAAAGAAATTATCAAATTGACATAATTTTATTTTATACATAATAAAGGTAGAAATTCACATTTGATGAGTATAATATTTTTTCATTTACGCACAAAAATATATTACAAGTTGAGCATTTTGAATGTGGTTTTGATTGAATATTTTTGAGTGCACAGAATTCACAATGACCTCAATTTGACATGAATGTTGGTCAATGGTGTCCTCTATTTTCTTAACGAACATCATTAGAAACATACAAGTTTCCTTTTCTTCTCTTTTTTGTACAACAAGTTTGTTCATCTTCATTAGATTTAGGTCTCCCTTTTCGTTTTGGTCGTGGTTTTGATTTTGTTAGTAATTTTTTGGTAATGCAGCGTTTATATTCGAGGGACGACATTTTCTAATGACGCACTTCCACATATGCAATATAAGAATTTACATATGCCATTTCTAGCAAAAAAAAAAAAGCCCGTGACACCATTTTTTTAAAATTTTCTGTTCCTATCATAAATAGCACGTAACATGTCGACTTTATCAATTCCTCCAATGTGTCCATTGTAGTCTTGGGTGCGGTAACGTCAATTTTGGTACCAACTTTGTGTCTCCTTTGGATTTTGCAAGTAAAATCTAGCTTATTTTTTTATTTGGAATGCAAAAACAAATTCACTTTCAATATTAACATTTCCAAATGCTCTTGACTGTGTCAGTAAAAAAATAAATATTAATTAATTTTTAAAAAATCTATAATTGAAATCTATAAAAAATACCTAAACATATTGCAACACTACACTTTCATAATTACATTATAACAAACAGAAATACTATAGATAATTACATGGACAAAATGAAAACAAGTTTTCTCCGACACTACGTGTACTGGCAGTACTTATAAGTACCATCAAATAATTCGACTGTTAATCACATTACATAATCAGTTATCTTATAATGATTGGGCAAATAATATTCTAAGGCAATACAGAATAAATAAAAAAAATACAACACTTAAATTTGGTTTGATTTTATACATTTATAGCAAAGAAAAGATAAGAGCAGCAATCTGTACAAAATGGCAGCAAAAGAACACTATGTTCGTTCGAAAATAGCTTTCTTCCTCGCAAAATTCATCAGCCTAGAGCAACTACTGCCATTTATTATGAAAAAGTAGAGTTAAAAGACTGTTTCTAAAATGTACCATCAGAATATAAGTAATGGTTGTTGTGCTATAAAGTTTTAAAGTGATTGGTACTAATAAGTAACGTCAGTAGATAAAGGGTTAAAGAAGTGATGAAATAAAATTTTATGATACATATTTTACTTTCTATTCAAAATTTAAATTTTCATATAGAAAATGAAGGCTTTTTTAAAACAATATAATAATAGATACATACATATGAAAAACACTAAAAATGAGTTTGAAACATAGAATTGTGAAAAAATAACATCTAAAAGGAAACAAAAATATGTTTAAACAAATAATATATTATTATTCCACAAATAAAAATTATAGTACAACAAAATTCATACCAAATTGGAAAAAGAATTAAAAAAAAAATATTGAAATGTCTAGCAAATACATTAAAAATAATGATGCTACATTTACATGCAATTACCTATTTTCAAAGAACTGAAGTAAAATCAGAAATTAAAAAAACTAATTATAAAAGTTCTTTAAAAATAATAGCTACCAAGAAAAAAAAAATGAAACAGATTATTCAACTACAAAGCATTTTAAATTGATTAATTTCAAGACTACAAACCACATTTTCTGTATAAATCAATAAAAATATAAAATCTGATCAACATTTTTTAACTGATTAATTTTATATGCAATCGAAATGGTCCCTTTTATTTTTAAATTCAGCCCAAAAGCACACTATTCCTCTTAATTTACCTTCTTAAAGCTTGAAATACATTTTCTACATACTGAAAATAATATCTCTAAAAACTGAAATTAATTTGATCAAAATAATTAATAGTTTGGAAGTTTAAAGTTATTAATAAGTTATATTAATATGCACTTTTTCTATCAAAATCATTAAATAAACATACCCAACTTCTTTCCATATTTCTTTGCATTCATTATCAGGTTCTAAACCTAAATCAGCATTTCCGCCAAAATATGTAACATACAGACGATCTTTAGACAACTTGAATACATCTGTTAACAATTCCCAAGCCCAATGGCATATTTCTCGCTGTAAAAATTGAACATTAAATTTTTTAATAAATGATACAAATAAAATTATTAATACTGATTAATTAAAATTAAAATTTACTATTATTAAGGTCAACCCTTCACGATCTTTTTTTAGCACCTTCTTAAATTTTAAATTTCTAGTCGAAAGCTTATTTTCTGAAAATCAAATACCCAAAATATATTTCTAACTGGAAAGTTGGGACTATTTATCAAAATGCATAGTTTATCCACTATTAAAGATAATTTCTAGTGATGAAAGTTATTAGTTGAATATAATTGATTTCTTAACAAATTAAAATAGTCATCACTATGGATGAGTTAAATTATCTACTAGGGACATTAATTAATTACAAGCAAATAATTATATAATTTATTAACAACCTTAATTCACACTTTTTTTTATATAATATTGTTATATGTAGAAGGAACATATAAGGTAATTAACAATTACCAAAGGAAAGATACATAATTTTAACAAATTTATATGACATTTAGAATAAACTTGCATTACATATCAAACTTGCATTACTTTTATTACATATAAAACTTGTGTTTAAGTACAAATGAATATATAACTTATTTTATCATTTTTGATTATAACAAAACATTCGCAAGTTTTTTAAAAATTTATTTCTACACAGAGAAACAACAATTCTGTCAACAATAAGTAGCTTTGTGACAACTACAATAAAATTTCTTAAAAGTAAATGCATAAAGAATAAACACATTGAAACTAACTAAATATTTAAATTGACAGAATTACACAAACTCTAAACTTATGAGAAATTAATCTCATATTAAAAGTTCGATTCTGATACTAAAATAATATATAAATAAAACTGACATTCACAAAATCAATGAGCACATTTTCAGAAATATTTCATAATTATGTCTTTTCCACTTTCATGCAGTACTATAACGCATGTTCATTTCAAAACTTGATAAAAATATATAAACACACATATCTTAGAGAAATTAATTATAAAGGAACCAAAAATATTTTGATTACATAAAACATTTTCCATTTTTTTTATTACATGAAACTTCAAAATCAGATTTAAAATATTGAATAGGTTGATATCTTTTGAGGTAATAAATAGAATCCTACATAAAATTGATAAATGCGAAAAATTATTCAGTAACAAAAGAGAAAAATAATACATTCATTTACCTTAAAAAAGTCACCAAAGGACCAATTGCCCAACATTTCAAAGAATGTATGATGATACACATCTTTTCCAACATCATCCAAATCATTATGCTTTCCACCAGCTCTAATACATTTCTGTGTGTTGACAGTTCTTTTATATTTGGCTGCATCACTGTTTGGATCAACTGTACCCAAGAAGATGGGTTTATACTACATATATATAAAAGGAAAAAAAAATTATTAGGAAATACCAATTAATATACAATATCAGAAACAAATACAGTATACTCCCAATTATCCGCGGAATTGGGTGGCGCGGAAGCCGCGGATAACAAAAACAAAAATCGCGGATAATCCGAAAAAAGCTAAAAACGGGTATAGCAAAAGAGAAAACAGTAATTCCAATTTGAAAAATCGTTTTATGTACAATAAAATGTAAAATAATCAGCAGGAAATGTTTAACTGGCGCTTAATATTTGAGTATAAAACTAACCTAAAAAGCATTTTGTTAGTGAAAACAGAAAGGTGATTTGTACTTACGAGAGTTGTCAAGGATACACAGAAAAATTAATACATATGTTCTGTTTTAATACTGTAATGTATTATGTAATTACAAAAGCATAACTGTAAATTGAAGAAATCAATCATTTGTGTTTGCTTCTTGCTTTGGAAGCATTTTCTCTTTGCTTGGAAGCAAAAAAAAAAAAAAAAAAAACCCTTAGTGTAGCAGGCGCGGATAATCGGGAGTCTACTGTATAGAGAAATAAAAAATTTCTTTCCCATCACAATTCTACAAAAACTAAGTTCAAGAATTTAAAGGAACCTCACAGGAATAAATTTACAGATGAAGTATTATATAGCATGGTTATTAGTAGTCTAATCAATTAAAAACTTTATTTCAATTATCAGTTTTATTAGAAAATTTTCTAATGTATTATGGTTATTATTTTAAGAATGTTTTAATATAAATCTACTGAAAAAACTAAGTTTTATTGAATGAAATTCAGAGAATTTAAATAAACATTAAAAAAATTATTCAGATCTTAAAAACAGGTAGCATTTTTTTTTCTATCAAAAAATTAATATTAGCACATAAAATAGGAAAGGAAAATCTTTCTCATACTAATTTAATATCATCAAACATTTCAAAAATAGGGAGAGTATTTATATAAAAAAAATCTTTTTCCAAATCTCTGAAATTTAATATTTGATTAGTATTTCTTCCTTACTATTGTTTTAATATAAGCAATAACTGAAAACATTCAAATTTTAACACTGTTATTAATTTTTGCAGTCTTCTCTCTTCTTCCCATTGATGCCATGAAAATCTGTAACAAATTTCATAATGCTTGAAATTGTGAATGTTAATGTTTACTTTCTTTTTGCTTTCATGAATGAAAATGAAACTAATCATTTCTACTTCATTATAAGATAACTGAAAAATGATAATAAAAAGTTCAGTTGGTATTCTAAACATATCCTCATAAATTTATTTTACATGTAAATACTGTTTACATTTATCCAAGATACACACAGATAGCGTAAAAATTTTATTAGATTACAAAAAGGTATGATTATTCAGCATAATATTCTTTATTTCATTTAATTCATCTTCAAGTTAGAAAAGCAGATAAATGTATTTAAAACAATTTAAATCTTGAAATGTTAATAATTAATGACAATGAAATTAACGTTATTTACCACATGTAGACATAATGAAAGTAAATTTGACATTTTTTTCTAATACAGAAATAACCACTAATTTTAGAATAGTTTAAATATTCATTTTAAATATCACTAGACAGAATGAACAAGATTAATAAAAGATATATAACTAACAAGCAATACTATTTATTTAACACTTGAGCATTATTTTTCCCAAAACAGTCATACATGCAAGATCACTAATAAAAATTGGATTGGAATCCACCTGTTTACACAGGTGCTGTCTGTATGTAGAGTTAGGTAATTTATATTCACTTATCAATAAAAGTATCTGCCCATTATATTCCCAAGAACAAACTCAAATACATTTGAAACTTACAAAATTCACTGCTAATTAAAAAATTATCTAAAAAATTAATATTATCAAATACTTTATTTCTTCAATAAAAATTCAACACAATATTGATATCTCTAATAGAACTTTAAATTTACATAAGACAAATCATTATATTTTTATCATCTATTAGTTAGGCACTAATTAGCAAATATTTTAAATATTACATAAGCTATCTAGCAACACTTTTTACATCAGTAAATCTTTTTACAAGAAAAAGAATACAATTTAAATTAAAAAATTTTTTAGACAGAAATTACAAAACAATCTTGAAAACAATGCATTCTATTAAAATTACATGCCTTTTCATAAAACATATAAAAAAATAAAAACTCATAATCTAAATTGATTAAAAAATACAAATAGCCAAAAAATTTTTCCTTTTGACATAGAAATATTTCTTTAACCTGATTATTAAAAATAAAAAAAAAATTAAAGCATTAAAAGTTCATGTTTTTGTTTCATTCATTTTCTACACAGAACACAATATCAAATATTTTTCAATAGGCATGATTGCAAAATTTAAATCATTAAGAAGGAGGGCAAGGCAAACTACTCAACCTTGAAAACTTCTTAAAACAAGTTCTAATTGAATATGAATTTTTAAATTTGAAAAGATTTTTTAAATTTCAACAATAATTTTTTTCTCTCAAAAACAACTATCTAAACATTAAATTAATTAATAAGGCAAATAAGCAAAAAGTCATATGTCAATATATTAGCAAAAGAAAATGTTCATGACAAGAAATTTCTGAAGAGATTGTGAACTAACTAAATTTGAATTAACATTATAATATATACAATTAAAGAAATATTTTTTTTTTTATTAAAAAATATTTTTTTTATCATTCAATTTTTTTTCTTAGTTTGTTCAAGATTTATTAGAAAATGTACAAAAAAAAAAGTTACACACATATTTGTAAAAGTTTACAACACAAAATATTCTCTTTAAAAATTTTCATTAATTAAGCTTTTTTCCCCCCTTGCATTTTGGTCTTTTCCACAGGCCGTAAAATACTAATTAACTTACCTGATTCATTCCAGCATTAGCAAAAAGTAAAGTTGGATCGTCGTGGGGTATTACAGGCGACGAATGTACATATTTGTGTTCATATTTTTCAATGAAAAAATCTAAGAACTGTTTTCGAATTTCTTTAGAAGTCAGCGAAGTATCCATTCTTATCCTAGAACTGAGATTTATAATTCAGATTGATCGAATAACAGAAAGAAATAATATTAAAGACAAATGATGCAATAATCAAATATGACATGCGGGAATTTCAAATTAAAATAGAAGTTTCCAAAATTCGAAAAATAAGAAAGTACAAATACAACAGCTGTAGATATTCAATTATAAAGATTTAATACTCACATAAGTTTGAATCAATTTTTAGAAGAAGCGAGGTTTTTAATATATATAGAAAATATAATTAGGTCACTATTGACACAAAACACAAACACGTCGCGATGCGTGGTCTGGTTGCGAGGGAAAGAGAAAGAGAAACCTGCGGCATGGAGTTGAGCTGGATTATGTTTAGCAAATTTATCTTTTTCTTGTTTTTTTTCAGACTTGAAGCAAAACTACAATCCATTAATTAATAAATCTCTTTTATTTTTTGTATTTATTAAATATTCCGTAAATATTTAACCCAATTTCCAAAGAAAAGATAAATATTTTCGCTGAAAAAATAAAAAAACAAATATTGTTTGATGTTTTCTTTCTTTCATAGTAAAAGAACATTCAACTCATGAAATTATTTTTTTTTCAATTTTGCAAATTTACAATTTTTTCATTTAGATTCTTGCTAGTGGAAGACTATTTTTTCTATTGCAGATAATTACAATTTAATGCGAGCTCTGAATTGTTCTTGTGCGATTATTATGCTCCTTTTGTTATTATTCTACCCTCCAATCAAATTCAAAACAACAACCTCCGTTTCAAATATTTCTTAGTTCAGATGGCAACATAAATTTTCAGAGCGCGTTGTTATGTTTGTATTTTTCTTTCTATTTTTTGAAAATTAGGAGCTTTTTCAACTAATAATTTTGGCCAAATGTAAAAATATAAAGTTCAATTGAGTGGAAGCTATAATTATATAATTAAAAGGCAGGAAAATACCTTTAAGAAAGAGCATAAATTGTGCTTAATAACTCATTTTTTCGTAATAAATAGACAGATCTCACCGGAATGTCCAAAGGTAAGATTTGATAATAACCAACTTCTTTAATTTATAATTTTCCATTTTATGTTCATGATAAAAATGCTTAAAAATAAAAATATATACCACATTTTTTTAGTTGGATTATATTTAAAATCTTATTAATTTTTATGTCCTGTTTGACTTTTCTCAGATATCCGTTACCTTTTATACCGCATTTAATTTCATTATAAGTGGAATCTCTTCGCTATTGTATACGGATTGTAAATGAACTGAAAAAGAGTATTGATTAAAAAAAATTCCCGTAGTTTTACTTGTATATTATATTATTAAATGTTTTTGATTAAAGGCATCGAAAAAATAAGCAATGGCCGCGTAAGCTGTTTTGTCTCTTTGTTGTGATTTATAATTTTCTTGTTTTATATTTCACAAGAATATGAAAAATTATAATTTAGAAATATTTGTTATGTGATTAATTATGATAATATCACCTATATATTTTTATAACTCATATTATGCTGTCGAAAATTTAGGGTTTTTTTTTTATATATTTGTTATCAAGTTGATAATTAAGAAAAATATTATATTGAATTTTGAAATTTTTCTGATTTCAATAATAATATATTATAAAACTTTTATGTGAGCCACCATCATATCCAGGAAAATTGATTTTTAGAGATCAATTAGTTGGAGAATCGTGATCCAATAATTATTCAGTATATATATGTATGTAATTATATTTCTTAATTTAATTTAAATTCTAATTAATTTCCTAATTTAAATTCTAATTAATTTTTTATATGATATATTTGCAAGTCAATTTATTCTAAAATGTTTTCTTATTTCTTGTTTGAAATCCCACTTTTTTTTTTTATTTAATTATTTTTCACAGTTGCTCATGTTTTGAGTGAAGAGATAAAATTCGCATTTCTTTCAAAGATACCTAACGTTCTTTTTCTTAAATTGCTGTTTGTCAAAAAAAAAAAAAAAATCCCTAAAGGAATCTCTGTTATATCATCTAAGGAAAAAATTCTTTTTCTTTGTTCCAATGTGTTAACAGATACTAAAAAAAATTATATTATATATATGCAGGGGTGTTTGTGCTCCGGGGAAACCCCGGAATTCCGGGGATTTTGAACTTTGATACCCGGAAATTCCGGGGATCGTCGTTCAAAAGGAAGTAGGAATAATAATGAATTATTTATTTTGATCTGGGTAATTTTGTTTGCTTTGAAAGCAGAAAACGAAAGGTCAGTGTGTGTGGTGAAAACTTTTCCTTTCTTTCTCCAAAGGCAATGATAATGCGTGAAAAGGGGGGAAAAACTTCTTTTTTGTTCTTTCCTTATTGCGAGTTATGACTCATTCCCCCGGTTCTCGGACATTCTCTTCTGGATTCTTTTCGGCAAGTAGGCGCGGCAGAAAAAAAAGGGAGAGACTTTGTTCGACCAGATGTGCGATAACGTGACTCTGGGTTCAAAGGTCTTATCTCTCCTGGCGTGGCACCAATAAGTAGAGAAGGGGGATTTTTGGCCGTATTAGCTATTTGTCATTGATCGCTTCGCAACTTTTTTTTCTCCGTTGTGTAAAATTTTCGTTTAATTTATTGATGCACGTGTACATTTTTCGTTTCGCTTATTGAAATATTTTTTTAATTTATGTACGCAAGAGAATTTCACTGTGAAATTTCAGCATATGAAACAGAAATTACCCCTTAAAAATTCATATCTAATTAGTTTTACAGCATTAGATCCAGAGCTAAGAGGTAAAACCAGTACAATATTAGTTTTTGAAAATAGGTGGACCATAGGTGGATGTACATTTGACCATAGGTGGATGTACATTTTATGTGTTTTAGAAAGAATCAAAGATCTGTGGGATGCTCTTATTGCATTTTATTTTCTCTACTTGGATAAAACTGATAAAAGGGATTATTTTTCTTATGTTGAAACTGTATACAATAAAAGAAATATTTCTGCTGCTCAGAAAAAAATTGTTGAAGGGGTGTATTCTTGCTAGCATTCCCAACAACTCACAAAGGATGCTTTAGCTCGGAAAAAAAGAATACTAAATGGGTTATTGTTATGCAAAACAAAACTTTATTGCATATGGCATTATATTCAGCAGTATTACCATAGTTCAACACATATATTAAATTATTTGAAACAAAAAGACCAATGCTTCATTTAATACATTCCAGTATTTATAAATTGATGGCAAAATTTTTCTCTTTTTTTATGAAGCCAGAAAATATAGAGTGCACATCTTATAATGATTTATTAAAGGTTGATGTCACAAATCCAGAATTCCATCTACCTAGCAAAGTAATATTTACTGGTGCAGAAACTTCCACTCTCCTGAAGAAATTATCAAAAAATCATCCAATAGCAAAAGAATTCCAAATTTCTCTGATAAAAGCTTATACTAATACAGCACAGCATATGAAACAGAAATTACCCCTTAAAAATTCATATCTAATTAGTTTTACAGCATTAGATCCAGAGCTAAGAGGTAAAACTAGTACAAAATTAGCTTTTGAAAAATTTTCTTTTATGTCCCATATTTTTAGTGATAATGAAAAGTCAAAAGTAGAAGATGAAATAAGGTTATACCAGAGTGATATTGATATCACCAGGGGTGTTTGTGCTCCGGGGAAACCCCGGAATTCCGGGTATCGTCGTTCAAAAGGAAGTAGGAATAATAATGAATTATTTATTTTGATCTGGATAATTTTGTTTGCTTTGAAAGCAGAAAACGCAAGGTCAGTGTGTATGGTGAAAACTTTTCCTTTCTTTCTCCAAAGGCAGTGATAATGCGTGAAAAGGGGGAAAAAACTTCTTTTTTGTTCCTTCCTTATTGCGAGTTATGACTCATTCCCCCGGTTCTCGGACATTCTCTTTTGGATTCTTTTCGGCAAGTAGGCGCGGCAGAAAAAAAAGGGAGAGACTTCGTTCGACCAGATGTGCGATCACATGACTTGGGTTCAAAGGTCTTAATTTTGCAAAAAAAGTAATTCATTGAACTTTTATAATTAGGTCATTCAATACTTCATAATTGTAATTTTTCATTTCTCCCCCCCCCCTTCTCGAAACTCCAAAATGTCGGTAGTAAGTCCGTAAAAGTTTCAGGGGATTTTTTGGGGTCCCACAAACACCCCTGTATATGTGTCTCTGAACGTATATATTTATTTAAGGGCACTTTAATAACATTTTAATGTTATTAACACTGTTAGTTTTGAGAAAAAAATTAGCAAATGTATTTAAAGGATTTTTTAATTCAGTTTTTCACAAATTTATTTCTTACTAATATTTGTAAAAATTCCTTTAGTGTCATTTGCCTACTGAACTTCTATCACATTAGAATAAATGA
This sequence comes from Argiope bruennichi, assembly GCF_947563725.1. Lineage (NCBI taxonomy): Eukaryota > Metazoa > Arthropoda > Arachnida > Araneae > Araneidae > Argiope > Argiope bruennichi. Next base: position 73,828,190 of record NC_079156.1, read on the forward strand.
TTTCATGCAGCTGTATAAATTGTGAAAACATTTCTTATAATAACTTTTACTTTGCTTGTTTCTATTATTAATTTTGAAAACAATGGAAATGGCAAAATGTAACAATATTTTATTTAAGTTTCAGAAACATACAAAAAAAAAATTATTTCCTTTGATAGAAAATGTTTTCTTAAATGTATATCAAATTATTTTTATTAAAAGTAATAATGAGTTGCATAAAGGTAGTGTTATCAACATAATAAAGTCTAAAGCGATGTAATGTCTTAACAGTGTAAATTATAATTGACAATGTGATATATTTTTTATCATATATGAGTGGTAATATTTTGATACAAAAATTAGACGTAATGGTTGCTTAAATATATCTAATTTATTTCATGTTATTGTGAAATAAATTAGTTTATCCAGGGTGTGGCACAAAAGTTATTACGTCATAGAATAGAAGTTAATTAAATTTCTTTTTAATTTTTGTTCATTTCTTTTTGTCTACCACTTCAATTATAACATATTTTAAAATGTATCTTTTGGTTTATGTACTGATTTTTGGCCTTTTTATAATGTCAAGCAAAGATATGCTATTTTAGAGTTGGAAAACGAACTGTATGAAGTCGTTCGTTTGCTTAATGTTCCTCAGCAAACAATGTCTGATGCAATCTATCGTTTCAAAGAGCTTAGCAATAATGGTCAAAGTCCAGAAAGTGAACTAAAACATGGTGAACTCTTTGAGACACAGTAAGGTTATTAAAAAGTGAGTTCAATGAAATTTGAAAGTTTGCATCAGAAAGATTGCTAGTGAACTGTAAATAAGGGACTGATCAGTGCAACGAATGACAAAATCAAAGCTTGGACCAAAGCCCTACAAGGTCCAGAAAGTACAGCTTCTCACTGAAGAAAACATACTCATGCGGCTCCAAAGACGCCAAAAACTTTTGAAATGGGTCGCATGTCAGCATTGAGAGATATTCCTTTTCACTAATGAGAAGCCCTTTACCTTCCAAAAGTTCGTAACTCCTAGAATTATAGGATCTGGTCTGTAGACGCACAAAGCACTTCAGCAATTGGAGAACAACGCAAAAATCCAAAGTCGGTCATGGTTTGAAGCGGAATTTGCGAAAGCTGCAAAACATCTTTTTTGTGGATGAGGGAGCTAAAATAATTCAAAAAGTATACCAATGGGACATTCTAGAAGCTGTTATATTTCCGTGGGCCAAAACGCACTTCTGCAGTATAAGGTAATAGTTTCAACAAGACTCTGCATCAGCTCACAAGGCTAAAAAGAGAAGAGTGGTGGAAGGAACATTTTCTGGACGTGATATCATCTGGAGAATGGGCACAATACTCGCCGAATCTCAATCCTGTGATTAAAGTATACGGTCCATTTTGGAGTCTAGGGCTTGCACTAAGCGACATAAAAGTTTAATCTCTCTAAAGCAATGGCTTCTGCTGGAATGGGATAGATCAAAGGAAGAAGACTTGCGGCCCATTGCTGAAAATTTCACTATGTTTGTCTCTGCACACTGCAAAAGCCGGTCACTTTGAAACCAATTAAATTTTTTATCAGTAAAAGTCTTTTCTTATTATTATTTGCTATATTTTGTTAATTTATTTTTAATCAAGTTATATTAAAATTTGTTGGTCCGGGTTTTTTTGCATAAAATAAAAAAATATCTGCTTATATAATAAAATGATATCTGTATAAAATAAAATGATATCTGCTTATTTATTTTTTGCATATTTTGAAGAATATTTTAAGAAAGAAATAGAATGAAAATTTGATTAACCTTGAATTAAAAATCTGACAGTCCTGGTAATATACACTTAGATTCCACAAGAATTGATATTAAGCAACTTCTTCCTAGCTGTGCTATTCATAGATTTTGTGGATTCATTCCTGTCTATATTGACATTTTTGGTTAAGGTGATAATTTTTCCTACCTTGATAAATCATATTGATTCATTATACAAGTCAAATTGAATAGCATTAAAATATTCGACATTTCCAGTTAAGGGGATAATTTTTCCTACCTTGATGAATCATATTGATTAATTATACAAGTCAAATTGAATAGCATTAAAATATTCAGCATCCTCAAAAATGTTATCAGATTTTTTTTTTAAAATTTGTTAATTTGTTCAAATAATGCAAAAATTAAATAGACATAGCGATCTATCATGTTTGACAATTTATTAAAAATGTTTTTCCCTTATATTATGGCTTGCAAATGATATATTAGTAAATAAGCAATATGATTCTAAAAATATATAATTATCTTTATTAATGAAAAAAAATGTTTTATTTCCATATTCATAAGTTAAGCAAATGTTTTCTAATCAACCAATTTTAGTGCAAAAGTCAAATTGACTCTATGCATAGTAAAGGATTGAAACTGTGATGTTTCTATTCCAGGTCTAATTAATTATTAATCAATGTTCAATTCTTTAAATACCCTTCCTGTATATTTATCATTTAAAGTTTCTAATATTATTATTATTTAGATATTTCAAAATCTTTTAAATTTTCTTAAACAGTAAATTAGACTCATTTAATTAGAGTTGGCAATTCTAAAAAAATATAATCTATTTAACTATATATGCTAAAAGATCTGGTTCAAAATTCATTTCCAGCTTTAAAAAAATTCCTAGTATATTTTTAAGGTTATATTTAAAATTCATTCAAATATTTTTAAATTCTTAAAAGTACTTGATAAATATGAAATAAGATGGTTTGGAAAATTTTTATTGGATTATTGAAAAATATTATAATAAAGTCATTTTGATTGTGCTATCTCTTTTGTAAGAGATATTTAAATTATTGAAATTCAAACATTGTTTGAAGAAAGTATATGTTTGATATAGATAAGATAATATAAATCAATAAAGCTAAATGTAGATAATATCAAAATCAGTTAGAAAGATTTAAAATCATTTTTGTTGCACTTTTAAGATATGCTAAGTTCTAGCATAAAGAAACTGCAGCTGATTCTGAGGACATACAGATAGATTGAATTACCGTGAAACTGCAAATAGACCTCATTATTCCTTTCTTAAAACGTATATCCTTGTGAGATATCTTCCATCTTCAGTTATAGCTCCAATATTTCAGACAGATCACTTAATATGTACTAATAGAATCATGAACTATCATACTTGCATACAATTTTCTAACTTCTCTGTACTGAGAGAAGATAATAGAAGATTAACTAAATATAAGTATTAAAATCTAATCTCCATAAAAACCTAGTTTATAAAAACAATAAATATTTTTATTATATAGCTGGAAGAAGGAAGAATTGCCGAACAAAGGCACTTAGTGAATCATGCAAAGGTCAAGAGAAATGTTTGCAAATGGATATTAAAAAGTATTTCATCCAGCAAGAAGATGATGATTCATCAACAGATATCCTGCGTCTTCCTGAAGGATCTCTTCCATCTCCAGATGATGCAGCCTTACCTTGTTCTACGACTTTAGGTACAGATACTCCTAAAGGCCTTAAAGGTATATAAATAACTCTATAATATATATTGAGAAAGTCATGCATGTTACATTTTGTTTATATAATTTTCAAAAAGGGGAAGCTATTTTGTTTTTAAAGAGTAAATAATTGTATTGTTAAATATTCCATTTACCATTATATCACCTATTCAGGAAGCAAACAGAGTTGCAAAATGCATTTTAAAAATTCGTTTTGACTTTTGTTGTCCTTAAAAACTTACATTGAATTAGATTTGTAGTTTTTTAAAAATTGATTTATCTCATATTAAATTGGCAAGAATCATTGTTTGTTTAATATTCTATTTTTTTCTTTTTTAATTACATTAGAACACAAATTTAATAATTTTCTCCAAAATATTTTCTTTTTACTTCTGGGGAACAATTTTTATTTAAATATTTGATTTTTAGAAGGAGGATTAAAAAACTTATGACAATATATAATAAGCATGCTATGTTTAAACACAATTACTTAGTTTTGCAATTCTAATAATTTCACCATTTGTATTAATCTTCTTAAATCAATTATTTTGAATAATTATATTGGTAAAAAAGAGTTGAGCTCTTTCAACATAAATTTAGATTTGGTAGAATAAGACTAGATTCTCTTTAATGAATTTTAACTATAGGATGTATGATTAAATAGTTGCTGAGATGGTATTTATTGAATAGATTGTGTTAATTTTCTCTGTCTTTTGCCATCTCCTTTAATACCAACAGCAAATTAATGTTTGCTTGTCAAGGTAATAAATAGCCATTTTGAGAAAAAATTACGTTTTGGACATGAAAAGCATTGTAATAATTATTTATGTTTTTAAGTTTTAAAATCAAGTGTGTTTTTTGTTAAGTAGTTGTTATTTTAAATAGATGACAAAAATTCAAATTTTGTAAAAGCCTGTGAAAATGAAACCATTGTGCCTGAAGGAAAAATTCCAAAGATGTCCGATTCAACAAATAAAGACAGAACTGATGTATCAAAGAAAAAGAAAAATAAGTATGCCTTGTTCAATAGTTTTTTTTTAGTTCTTTGAATTTGTGTTTGTTTTCTTTTAGGGAAAAAAAATGTTCCATTATTAATTTCTTATTTTATTTTGAATTTCTTCATCCATATTTTAAGTATTATAAAAAAATACATCAAAAACTAGCAAGATTACAATAAAATATTATTTGATATGGATATTTACTTAAATATTAATCTTTTTGTCAAAGAAATCCTTTTGAAATAGTTTGGAAGCATTTTACACACATACACACACACATTAAATTTAAAATAATCAGATTACCTGAAATATTATATCTATATCTTTATTTTTGAAAAATAATAATTATGAAATCTTGAAAGAAATCTGCTTTTTGATCCTGCTTACATTGGTTCTACATATTTATTAAAATTTGTTTAAAATGCTTATTTTAAAGATGTAGATTATACACATTTTTATTTTATTTTTATATTTGCCAAACTTAGCATCAAAATCATATTTACAATAAAAATATTTTCAAAAAATTTCTTTAAACATTTGATTATTATATAAATTGATTGAAGACTTGTCAAAACTGAAAAACTATTTACAAAAAGTATTAAGAGATTTACAAAGTATAGTTAAAATATGATTTTTTTTTTATAATTATATATTGATATAAAATATTTTTTCTTGTTTCTCAGTCTAGTTTCACTGTTTAGGGCCCAATACTTTCTGTTTTGCACAGTCTGGTCGTATGAAAGATTGCATATAAATCTGATTATAGGTACATTAGCATCTTTTATGGTATTACCTTTACCATTATTGTTCCATTTTGTATTGAATTTCTACATCTTACTTTGGCAATTGGCATTAATGCCAATAAGAGATTACTGCTTGTATATCAAAGAAAATTAATATAATTTTAAGTTTCTATCAAGTAAATTTCATATTATTTTAAAATAATTTCAGTTTTCTTTTTAAAGAAATTCTAGTTAAATAACTATACATGTTTAGAGCTGTTAGCCTATTATTAATTTTTTCAGATCTGATTAAGTGTCATTTAATGTTACCCTGCCTTTTGTCTCTCTTTTGCAAACTTGTAGAGGATGTTTTCTATGCATAATATCTATAAAATTCAAATCAGAACTAATCCCTAAAATTGTAATGAAACAAATAGTTCCCATTAACAGAAGAACAAATGTAATGTTAAATGCAAATTAAAAAAAAAAAAGGAAGAAATGGTTAGTAATTGTCTTTAACTGACTTGTTTGTAAAATGAGGATACATGAAATCTGCATAAATGTAATGTAATACAAATTGTAAATAGAATGAGACATTTATGATCCCATAGCTAGTTATTATTCAAGCTGAACATTATTTGCATATAGATAAATCACATAAATATATTATAAATAACATATTTAAAAAATAATCTGGCTGATTTGTTTGTTGCTAAAATAGAAGTTGAAATTTGCACATTTGATAATGATAGGGACCAAACAGATGGGGATATTTTAACCTCTTCTCTGCATTACAGATTTTACTCGCCTTTTTCATTATAGATATGTTAGAATATCTGATCTTTTGAACTTATCTTATATTCATTAATAAATTCATTCATGTTTAGATTTACTAGATTAAATTCATTCATACTAGATTTTTTTTTCTTATAGATTTTGATGAAATTTCTTGTAAGAAACAGACCATTTACTTGAATTACTATTAAAAATGACTAAAAAGATGTTATTTTTGTTTCTATTATTAAATCTAATTATAAAAATTTGATCCATAAATATGGTGGTAAAATTTTCTAAAAATATTTTATACTAAATGTTTTGCATAATTTATCTAAAGTATCATATGTATATATTTAAATTTCTGAAAGCTTTAGGAATAGTATTTTTAATCCTTTGCATTCCTATGGCTCCTTTCAGGCACCATTCAAGACAGGCATCATTTTGAGGTTTTATGTATTTATTTAAAATTTTGATTGTCAGTAATACCTACAGGGTGGTAAAAAGCTGCAAATTAATTTTTTTGGAAGAATTCCACTTAAAATAATTATATATATTTATTTTTCAAAACGATAAACAAATCTATATTAGGTGAATACTTATTAGTTACTTAAGATATTATGCATCAAATTACTTTTTGGAGCGCAAAGGGTTAGAGTTGGATTAATATCAGATATCTCATATTGTGAATTTTTATTTTATACTTTTTTAAAAAAAATATTTATTGGCAGTAGGCGTTGCAAATATTTGTATCTTGGCAGAAATGATTACTGATAAATTTGAAAAATTATAAAATTTTCTGAAGAATTTTTAATATTTTTCACTTTATATTGTGAAGCATATATATGTAATATCAAGAGTAATCACAAAATATTCTTAAGAAACTAATATGTTATCATTCTGTAATTTTTTGTCGATGCAAATCATGTATTTTAAATGTAACTTTTGTTTATGTCAATAGAATGCATTGTGAAATAATCATATAATTGCTTGAGATTTTCTTTTTTTTTTTCAATGGTATTAAATAGCTTTATGTTCTTTTATTTTAAGGAAACCACAACAGATTCGTAATAGTCAGCTGACTGATTTTTTTCCAGTTCGGCGAAGCTGTCGAAAACCTTTGCCAAAGGTTTTAGTAAGTGATTTGAAACCTTGTTTTACTTGATTGTACATTGCTAAATTACAGATCATATTTCCATACTTGACCTATTAATATTTATACGGTTCAGGCATGGCATCTTGTATTAGCATGTATGAATCTTAGGCACTGGATTTTACTATACTTTCAAATTGCCTTGTATATTGATTACTTTTAATTACATATATTTCATCCTATTTTTGCTTGATTTAATTTCAAACTTCCATAATCTGCAAATCTTGTTTCAAAATATGTTTTAGAATCTAATATCTTTTCTTCATGTTTTTGAGTACATGAAGTTCCACTAAGTTAGTTAATTTAAATATTAAAATATATTGTTATAAATTTATTGTTTCTTATTTCAATATTGTGTATTCGGTACTGTTTATAAAAGTATAGTGTATGTTTTCTGTTTTAAATGAAATAAATGTTTGGATAACTATGAATATTGCATTAAAAATGGCCATAAAACTTTTTTTTTAAATATGATTATATATTTTTATGATTAGTATATCTTGTCTTCAAAAAATATTTATTAGTTACTTAAGATATGAATTTATATTTAATATACTTGATATAATATAAAATAGAAATATTATTATAAAGAATACTCATTTGAGAACTCTTTTAGAAAGAGAAGCATAAAGAAATAGAAGATGCTATTCTGTCGGGAAAAGAAGAAGGATTTGAAGTACGTTTATTATTCTTTCTTTTATGTATACTTTTTTAAAATTTCATAACTGTAAATATAGTATTCATTAAATATGAAATAATAAACCTTGTTGTAGGTCATTCTGTTTATACAAGTATGGAGTTAAAAAAACTGAAAGAATTCTGTTTTGTAGTCTGATTTCCATAGTTCAGATTTTATTATGATTCAAATTTGATGAGTTTTTTTTCCATAAATTTTTTAAAAAATCTTCTATATCTGTGTTCTTGATTAGGTATACAGTGTGTAATTATAAAACTTTGTAATTTTTAAAATTTTATTTTGTCTGCCAAATATCTGTTTAAAAATTATGGAATTAATCTAGAGTTAACTATATCATCTTTTTTTATTCATTTCATTTTGAAATATGTAAAAAAAAAATTGACATTTTTTTAATGGCATGTCTTTCTAATATGAAGAAGATATTATAAAAAGACCTTTTATGTAATATTTCTCTTTTATTAGTCCATTAGCACTTTTTTGTTACTTTCTAATTTAATTAAAAAGCTTATATTTTCAAAGTTTTGCTTGCAAAGTTATTTATTTTGTCTTGTCTTTAAAACATTTTCTTTTTGGATAGGTAAAAGAATTTCCTGATAAAGGAAGAGGTGTTGTAACTTGCAAAGCTCTAAAACGAGGCGATTTTGTTCTTGAATATTACGGAGAATTGATTGGTTATGAAGAAGCATTACGGAGAGAATCAGTTTATGCTACAAAAGAAAACACTGGCTGCTACATGTATTATTTTAAATCATTAGACAAAAGATACTGGTATGTTTTATATTTAACATTTTTCTGTTGTATTTTTGTGTCACTAATCTCAAATCTTATTTAAATTGCTTTAATTTAAAATAACTCTGATGTTTCTTAGGAAGAATTTTTATGTGCTAGTTTGTATAATAAATTTTAAGTACATAATTAATAAAATTTATCAAGATATCAGTTTATATTTTTTGTATACTTTTAAAAAGCTGCATATAGCTTTTAAAATTATTTCTATTATAAAATAGGTATTTTGAGATTAGATAATTAATTTTTTGGTTAGTTAAAAACTAAATTTTATCTTTAGTTGTCACAAAATTGCAAAGAAAAGCTGATTTGATAAATTATTGATCATTAAAATTAGTTATTCAGGGATTGGTTTTTAATTTTAATTGATTGAAAGTTTTTATAGCAATAATTATATCAATTTTTAAACCATTATTTAATTAAAATATCTCTTTATGTCTGTTTTTCTGTTTTTTTTTTGTTGCTTTTAATAATCAATGTAAATTGAACAATTCAAAAAATATGATTTAATTTTAAAATATTGCATCCACTACATTCTGAAACAGAAGTACATGATTGCACTGAATTGTACATGACACTTGTCATTTAAACAGATAATTTATGTAATTCTGCAAATGAGAAAGGCTATTATATTATTAAATTATCCTGTTATAATAATGTGTATTCTTAATTTGGAGCATAATGTAAATCATGAAGAAGACTTTTTATAAAAACAATTTTGTATAATTCCACAATGTACATTTCTTTTTCATTAATGTGAACATTAATTTGTTCCGACGACATTGTCAAAATCCAGATAAATAACATTAAGGAAGTTGACAATACTCTATAGAAAGAAGATAAAGAATAAAGAGATTTCCTTAACAAAAAATTATGAGAAATCTATGCTTTGAATTAAATCTATATTTTGCTCCATTGCATAAATGTTTATTTTTTATTTATTTCATGCTATTAGGAGCTCTTTGGAATTATTAAATCCACCCATTTTATTGACATTTCTTAATGCTTTGACTAGTACAATGTCTAGATGTATCAGTTAACAATTTGAATTGTTTCCAATGTGTGAATTGTATAACATATTAATTGATTCTCTCTTCATTATATAGCATAGATGCAACTAAAGAATCTGGTCGACTAGGACGTCTTATTAATCACAGCAAAAAAGGAAATTTAAAAACACAGTCAATTTATTTGAAAGAGAATCCTCATCTTGCTTTTTTTGCCTGCAGAGATATAGAACCAGGTGAAGAACTCTGTTATGATTATGGAGACAGAAGCAAGCAGTCTTTGAAATCACATCCTTGGCTAGCCTTATAGGCTTCTGTTTTAACAGTTTTAAGGCCAAAGATTCGTTTTATACACTCCAGGTTTTTTTTTCTGGATGTCATGTAAATAGACTCACTCATTTTTATAAACCATTTGTTTAAAACTTTCACTTTCAATTTTAATACTAAAATTAAGGATAACTTTCACTTTTTATGTGTACTGTAGCTTTGTATTTGTGATTATCCATTCAGCTAAGCAAACTGACTTAGTATGTGTCTTAAACAAATCAAATAGAATGTGCTTAAGTCTCCTTTGCTAGTCTTTCTGTGTTTTTTTATTGTGTATTTTTAATTTGGATTTGCATCTGAAGAAATAAATTTACAAAACACATTTTAAATACATTTTGTCATTTTGTTTAATATGATTTCTTCATTATCTTGGGACCATAAATGAAGATTGATACGTTGTTTATGATATAAGATTTAATAAAGAAAGAGTTTTATTTATGGAAAAAATTTAGTATTCATAAAAGAAATTTTCTTCGTGTTTTGAAATTAGAATGATTAATAATGGGTGTCATTTTAAAATAGCTTGAACCTAATCTTTCATGTGGATATGCAATATATATTCTATAATCCACTCTGTTTATGATCCAAAAGCTAGTTTCTAAATTATTTAAGATAGATATGTAATCCCAGTTCATAAAATACTTTAAATGATACATAAAAAATATATTTTAAACAGTTTGAATCCATAAATAAACCACTGAAAAAAATTAAAAAGTTTAAATGTTTATATTATCTTCCTGTCCTGTTATTCATACTTCAAATATTTATGATTCTAACACTTTAAAATAAAAAGAAGTTCCACTGTTCTCTGTCTTTATTAATTAAATTGTTTTAACATCCTATTTTGAAGCAACAGAGCGAGTTTAGTATAGACCTTATAATTTTAAATCATATTCAGCCAATGAGGGCAATACCTGAATTTGCACCTCATCTCCACCATACCACACTAGTAGGAAGATGTTTGATCCTGATGGATTTATCGCACAGCAAAGTTGCCTTCATAATGAATCAGGTTTCAAACTTGAAACCTTCCAGCCTTAAAGCTGAGATCTTGCCATTGTGCCACTTGCTTTGTCTTAAATTGATTGGAATATTATCATGATCTTAGGCCATTTTAACTTATGTTTTGAGGAAGATCACTCATTAAGATTTAAGATCACCAATCACTGGGTAGTGATTGTTGAAGGCAGTTGTAGATTGGTTTAAAATAATGCAGTAGACTCCCGATTATCCGCTCCTGCCGCACAAAGTTTTTTTGACTGATTTCTTCAAAAAGGTGCAGTTTTACAGTTATGCTTTTGTAATTACATAATACATTACAATATTAAAATAGTACATATGTATTAATTTTTCTGTGTATCCTTGACACCTCTCGTAAGTACAAAGCACTTTTCTGTTTTCATTAACAAAATGCATTTTAGGTTAATTTTGAGTGATATACTAAAATATTAAGCGTTAGTTAAACATTTCCTGCTGTTTATTTTATGTTTTATTGTAGATAAAACGATTTTTCAAAGTTGGAATGACTGTTTTCTCTTTTGCTATACCCATTTTTAGCTTATTTTGGATTATCCGCGACCACCCAATTCCGCAGATAATCGGGAGTGTACTGTATTCATAACTTGGTCAACTTTGGTTGAAGAAAATTGAAACTTCAAAAAAAAAAAAAAAATATTAGTAGATCAGAAATATAATAATAAAAATAGCTAATAAGACTGGAAAATTGTGTGTGTGTATATATATATAAACTTTATAATTTTTTCAACAATTTATTAAAACTTAAAATACAATTCTTTATATAATTTAGAATGTTCCCCAGCTGGAAGTATTTTCTTATCCTCAACAGTTAAGTCTAACCCTTTGTATGTTATATGTACTTCTATTATTGATCTTTTGATACTGCATTTGCTCTAGATGTGTTGTATTATTTTATTACACAAGTACTGCCAATAATTATGCCTTTTAGCAGATTAAATACTGCTATAAATTATACTTAGAACTTCAAAGTTCCAAGTGATTAGCAGTTGATGCTGCTGATCTCGGGGGTGATTGTGTTTCAGAAATTGTTTAGAAACTGAATTTTTCTTCCATTTTGGAGTTAATATTATATTGAGGTATTTAGTTTGTGCTTAATTTTTATGACAATGTTGAAAAATAATAGTCTACAATGCTGTGTAAGCTGTGAAGTATTTGTTCTCAGTATGTATGTAAAAACTAAATGTGAAGTTTTTCGTTCCAAAAATTCCTCTCAAGACCCTCTTGATGAAATATGCATATACGATTTGTTATTTTTTGAGCAACTATTTTTATTTCTGACTCAATCATGAATTGGTATTTTAATGCTTTCTGAAAATAATTATTTATTTGGTTCTCTGCATTAATTTTAAGTGTTAAGATTTGAATTGTTAAAAATCTTACTTAAAGTCTTTGCATACAACAGACTATTTCTTTGTGCATGCAATTCTTTAACATCGTTTAATTTGCAAGCTTCAGATTCTAATTTAACTGTTAAAGGGTAAATAAAAAGCCATTATTTACACAAAAATCAGTAAATCATTTTATTTCTAGTTATTAGAAAAATAGTATGTTTAATAAATTAAAATATGTATTTACAATTGCTTATAAAATTGTTTAAAAATATATGCATGTAATAAAATTTTTGATAAATGAGTAGGAGAGGATTTAACTTGCAAACCACATCTTTATTCATGTCTTTCATAATTAGGCAGAATATTAAAATTCTTAGTGAAGCTATACCAAGGAAGCAATCTTGCATCACAGCAAAGTAAAAAGAAATGAGTGTGAGGATGCTTTCAGAACTTATATAACTTTAAGTGAGAATTTTATCAGAATCAAACATTTTAACCTGCTGCCTTAACTTCACACTGGATAGTTAAAATTACAAAAATTAGATCCTGAGAAGTATGAGATAAAGTAAAATTTGATTTCAAATAGTTAAAGATAATTGATTTTATGAAGGTGGATAAAGTGACTTTATTATGTGCTTGTATTGTAAAGAGCTGTAATTGACATTTAAAAGAACGATCTTTGCATGCAGAAATCAGTTGATTTAAAGCTTGACTTATTTTAACTGGTGCAGAATATTGTAAAAACCTTAAAGATCTTTTTGATTAATCCAGTTCTTTAACATTTGAGTATGCTATACACATTTTTGCTGGTGAAATGTTTAAACAATAAAAAAGTAGCTGACAGTGTAATTTTTTTTTTTATCAACTCTGAAGGGATTTCCTCTTATCAGAAAAATGGAAATAAAGAATTGCTATGTTAGTAGTTAATTGGAGAGAAGTTAAAAACCTACCTGTTAAAGTAGTGACTGTTAGATTTTGAGAGATATGGGGGAGACGAAAGGCTCAAAGAACATGGAAGTTAAAATAAAAGTAAATGAATTTTAAAATATGGATAAATTGATTTTATTACATGCATATACTTGTTTGTAACAATATGATGATGAAATTAAGACAATTATTGAAATTGCATCATTAAATGTTCCTTTATTAAGCAGCTTGCAAATCGTGTCTTCTTATTGCAAAGAGTATGAGTGAAAAGGAATAAGATTACAGTTTCTCATGATGTTTATTAAAGTGCATTTGAACAGATTTATAATAATTGAAAATATAATCCAAAACTGAATCCCAGAAGTAAGTAAATTTATGTTGTCTGAAGGAATCAAAACATTAATTTATGATTGGGCCATATAAATTTTATTGAAAAATATTTAAAATTTACTTATAAGACCAGATAAATTAATGCATCAGGAATATCATTGTGACATAATTAATTGTATTCAAGAGTACAGTTATTATTTTCTTAGCTCAATGTATTATCCATTCTTCAAATTATTATTTTGAATTGTCAATTCTGTCAGATTTTTATTCCACAATTTTTTTTTGGCGTTTTGAATAGAATCACAATCATCCCTGTATTGCTATCTCTTTTGCTTATGTTCTAATATTACCAAACCCATTTTGTATGGATGCCTTAAAGTAATTAACAGATGTGCCTTTTCTTCTCAAGACTTCTAGCAATAATTTTATAGCAATTTTGAAAAATTATTTTTCTTCAATTTGTGTTTAGAATATGTAGAATCAACTTTAAAATGTATGCATGATTTCATTTTATTTATTTGTGCTGCATATGAGTTGCAAATTTGCTGAATTTGTTTTTATATTTTCAAATTTGTTTTGAAAAGGTTTGTAATAAAAAAAAAAAATCCAAAATAAATAATCTGATTAAGTTTTTATGCATATTTGAAAATACTTAATCTGAACTATACACAACTGAAAATTAAAATAGTACTAACTAGAATTTTGTTTCAATTTGATAGCTTTTCGAAAGTTACCTTAATTGAATTTTCTAAGGAAACTTACAATTCAAATTGGTTCTGGAATGTTTGGAATTCATATGAAATGAAAAAAGAATTTTAAATCCCTTCTTCTATGAAAAGCACACAAACCATTGTAATATAAATCAAACTTAACTATCATGTTATATATTGTCATTAAATTTTATAAAATAAATTGAATATTGGTCGCATTATTTAGTTTGGAGAACATAGAACTAAAGCATATTTGTATTTAAAACATTTTGTACTGAATCTTTAAACTGGTCACAGAAGACTGATCAGTGTATTCAGAACGTCCATTTCACATACTCATGTAGATAAAGTTCCATTTCCGTCCATACATTAGTATCATTAATTAACATAGACTGAGCATTGAGTAGTTACATTATCTTCATTTGAGGGACAAACACCAAAATTTACAAAAATCAATATACAAATATTTTGAGTGCAATTACAGAATTAACTATGAAGCTGTCAGATAAGAGCAAAAACCATTTTTATTACATTGGAAAGAATTTATTTAATTTTTACTTGTCTTTCATTTTGCTTTATTAAAAATGTCTTGCTGCTTTTCTTCTGTTTAAGCTTGCTTGTTTACAAAGTAGTATGCATCTTATTTTGAGATCCCTTACCAAAGTGTCTGATAATTAAAACATTGTACAGTTCCTTGCATATGTTAAGTGCATTTATAGGCATTTTTAGTGTTTTTAAATGAATCGTATCAACCTTTTATACTTGCTGGACCAGACCTATTTACATTATTCTTTATTTATAGAAATATATAATTAATTATGAATTTATGCTTGTTGAATGTTTTTTTCATCTGTGACAAAAAAAAAATGTTAACATTTTTTTGTTTTTGTTTATAAATACTGCAAAATATTTCTGCAAGGCTATGTTCAAATTTTAAGAATTTTTAATAAATGAAAATCCTAATGTTTTAGAGTATGAAATTTTAGAAAATGGATTCCTATTGCAAATTGTTGCATCCTTTGCTTTTACTAGATCTATTTAGCAGCATATAATTGTTTTGATGCCAAAAATAAATACTTTTTTTTAGACTGTGTTTGACTTTTATTAAAAACACAAGCAGATTTATTTCTTATAGTATGTTAGATGTATAAATATGAAGTCCAACATTTTTTAAGTTAATTATATCTGATAATTACTCCAATCTGCTGAAAGACATTTGAAAAAAGCTGAATGAGTGGACTGCCAAGATAGTATTAAGGTTGAGTTTTAAGAGCCGTCATCGACCATGGTATAACCTCTTCCACAGAAGACACATCCCGTCATTGGTAGGGGTAGCCGTTCCACTCCATTTTTGTACCCACTAGGGTGGCAAGAACCAACTGCCATTCTGGAGCTTCCCATCTTTGAAGTGCCTTCCTATGAGTGATTTTTTCTAAATTAAAAAAAGAAAAAATTTCGTTGTAAAAATTAAAGTTTTTTTTTTTTTTTTTTTTTTCCCAAAATATTTTGTCTTAGAAACTACATTTAGTCATTTTTCGAGTAACAAGCGAATTCTGCAAGATAAAAAGTCTTTAAATGAAATCCAGTTATCAAGCTGGTTTTTGATATCTACATTGGAACTGAACCTTCCCAGAAAGTGCACTTTGCATAAAGTGAAACAAATAGTAATCTGACGGAGCAACACCTGGTGAATAAGCTGGTGGGCCAAAACATCTCATCAAAGTAATTCTAATTTTTTTTTTTTTTTTTTTTTTCTTTTTCCCTGGTTTGGCAAAACGTGGACACCTTATATGTGTTGGGAAATAATCTTCTTATGTATTTCATCATATTCTGGACGTTTCTGCTTTAATGCTTTGTTCAGCTTGATCAACTGTTACTTCTATTGTTCACAAATGATGATTTCATCAAGTAATAATTCCAAATATGCATCATGATTTTTTCTTTTTGGTATATGCATCATGTTCTTTGTCAAGTATACAGAAATCAGTTTTAATTTGCCAAAACCACTCTTTGTAAGTTATATTCAATGGAGCATGTTCACCTCAAATCTGTAACAGCCAGTGTAATTTTGTTACAGTTGTCTTTTTAGCGTAATAATTTAACATAATTTCCTGCAATCGCTGTTTATTTGCAATGGACAAATTTTCAAAACTTAAAAAATAAATATTAACTAGAGGTCACACTCTAATTTTTAAAGGTTATTATCTATTTTATTTTTCAAATACAATTTTATTTATTATTATTATTTTGCTGGCAAGTAGTATTACAAAAATTTTCTATGAAAATTTAATTATCCATATTTATACACCCAATATTTAGATTCTTATTTTTGAACTATTGTTCCTTCTGTTTTGGGAGTGTTAAAAGTTTACAAAATATTTTTGAAATACTGTAGAAACACTGAAATTTTATTATTGTGCTCTGAATTACGTGCCAATTTATAAGAAAGCAAAAATCCCATGGAATCATTTATTAATTATTTTTTTTGGAAGACGACTATTTTAAAAAAAAACTATTAAAAAGTACCTTTGGAATTTTAAAACAATTGTTTCCTTATCGCTTTTAATTGGTATCATTGAAATTTCAATATAATTTTCAATTCTTTTGGATTTGTTACATTTTGGAGTCATCTTTTCATTTATTTTAACTCATTTGCAAATATGATAAATTATACTTAGTTAAAATTCCATTTCTTTCACTTTTGACAAGAAATATAAAAAAAATCCGTCTGAAACATTTAAGCATTATGACTTTGTTTCCATGGGAGATTCTATAAGTATTGTTATTTCTCTTATATACTTTGTTATGTTTTTAACAGTTTATTATGTTACTCTTATTGCCATGGCAAATATCTAGGTTTTCATGCAATAATTAAAAATTTAAATGTTAATTTTTGCACCATCTTGAAAATATATGGAACATTATTTAAATCAGTGGTATGATAGAGTTATAAAATATTTAAGAATGAATTTGAACTGCCATTTACATTTAGACTCTCATGTGAAAAAAATGTACTGATTCATTTTTTAGGTACTTGCGCATTAACCTCATGCCTTTGACAAAATTAATTTCGAAAGAGCGTATAAGGGTGTGATCTTTGGCGATTAATCACTTACATTTGATTAACGCACAAGTCCTTTTTTTATTTTGTTGGAATAGAAATTTACGTTAAAGTGCATCCATTACTTTGATAATTACAAAATAGTTGATATTTGACAAAACGATAATGGTTTAAACTTCAGAACAATAATGTAATCTGTTGGAAATTAAAAAAAAAATATTCAGTAAAATTTTTTAAAACCGAGGAAAATTTGCACGACTTTTAAATTGACATCATCAAAAAGACAATTTTTTAAATTTTGTAATGGTATATGAAATTGATAATTATGTCGGAAGTTATCGCAAAGGAACACCAGAATTCTGCTTGATTTTTAAATAATTAAAATTTTAATTAAAAATTCAAATAAAAAAAATTTCGTTCCTAAATGAACACTCCTATCCTCCAGGTATGTGCCAAGTTGGTAGCTGTAGGCTGAATTATCTGGTTTGTAAACCGCCTACATACGCACACACATGTATATTCATTTTTATTATTAGCATAGATATTTTTTTATGGTACTGTGTCGTCGTGAAAGGGTAATTAAATTCGATTTTTTTATTTGATAATATTTAAAATAAGAAGGAAGGCGGGGGGGGGGGACCATTGTAAACCGATTTTTATATCTGCGTTTAATTTGAATTATGTACCCTTGAGTAAGTACCCCTCTTATTTTTATTTTGAACTAACTGCTTTTTGCGACCAGTTGGTTCGCCGGGACTTATGGTTTCTAAAGATTTCAATTGAATATTTTTTTTTCAAATGTGTCTTGATAGTTTCATCAGTAAAATATTTTTGAACTTTAATTTTCGATAGATAGATAGAATTCGTGTTACTTTTCTGTTCAACTTTTCTTTCCTTATTTCACCATTCTGTTCATCATGCTGTGTATTTTCCTGATTGTATCTGTATCTTATCTTATCTTACTGATTGTATCTGATATCTATCTGTATCTTTGCATAGAATCGAATATTTGATGGTTAATCACTGACGCGCCTTTAATACACAAGTACAGGAAAATCATATATGGATTTTAGATGCCTTTTTTTTCTCGATCGATTAAAAACAAGATTTGATATAGACTTACAAATGCAGTAACAAGAACATATGCAAATTTTATTTATTCAAGTCCTTTCATTTTTAATTTAATGCGTTTCCACGCATTCGAAAAAGAAGAGCAATAGATAGTCAGACCAGACTTTTCGTGGAATTAATTCCGAATTTGATGGGTATTAACATTTCAAATGCCAAAATTATATATCAAATTTTATTTATTTAAGACTTTATGTTTTATAGTTTTCATATGCATTTATAGTCAGACAACGGACGGACAAATTTTCTGGGATTTTCCCCCCCAAAATTTGATAGAAATCTACAAATTTAGTATTAAGTCTGTATATCAAATTTTATCCGTCTAGTTCAAAGTATTTTTAAGTTATTGTATTCAGAAACAGATAAGCATACAGACGTATTTCCAAAAATATGTTTTTTTTGGGGCTCGTGTGGATTTGGTTTGCTTTAGCTATATTAATGTCCCATTTTAATGCAACACTACAGCTATTTTGGGACGGTCGTCGTAATTTTGAACCGCAGTCAGATGACGAGAACGACACCTGAGCTGGCACCCCCTTCCCAAGCTTCCACACCATACCAGTGTGTGGGGTGACGTTTGGCTAACCATGGATTTAACGTGTGCACCAGACCCGCTTACACGACGGTCCTTCGGTGAATAGACCTTATGTTCTATCTCGAACTTGAAACCTTCGGATTCCGAGACCGACACTTTACCACCGGGCCACCCGGTCTGACTCCAATGGAACCGATTCATTAAAATGTGGAGTTCGAATTTTTCGATAATTGTAATTTTTTTTAAATAGAGTAAAAAATGAACAGAAATATTTGGATGGAATTTTATGTAGGGTCTATAATTTTCATAATTGTAGACATGTTCAGAATTTTTTACAAATCAGTCAAGGGTTTGGCCATTCGTCGATCTGTACCTTCTAGAATTTCGGAAATCGATAACTTAAAATCGCAACGACCTAGATAAGTGAAATTTGGTATGTGGTATTTCAACTAAATGTATAAATCTGGTTCAAATATCTCTTCAGATTGCCTGTTTGTCGTTCTGTCTATTAATAAATAAATGAAGATGAGAATTCAGAAACGCGATAAACTAGAAATTTAATCTGAACATGCTATTTTTATACCAACATTATAGATTGCTATCTAATTTTTTATTAAATTTGTTAAAGTTCGGCCTGTCTGTATATCCGTATAACACGAACACTCTCACAAAATTGTAGTGAGCTGGGTAAATGAAATTTAATAAATGGTTTTGTCGTAAAATAATGCATCTATTTCATATTTTGCAGCTGATTCACTTTAACATAGCTTAATTCAACTAATCAAATTCAGCTAAAAAATCATTCACAATTGTTTTAAGCCTCAAATTGTAAGCAATCATATTTTAATAGCCTTACACCAGCTCTACTTATTGTGTAATAATAGAGTCAAGCTCTGTTATATAAGTGTAAAAACATAAGCTTCTAGATATTCTACTTCAAATTGCTTGTTGCCTTTTTGTTGTAATGATATCACACTCTCTGATTTTCCATGCAAACGATAAAATAAATAGTAATATGCAAAAAAAATTTTTTTTTTCAACAACTGAAGAAAATCGTGATAGTAAATATTTGATGAAACGATGAAAACGATTTTGAATTTCATTAAAATATTGGTGAAAAATATGAAAAAAATATTTTTGAAAAATTAACGAAATTTAACAGGATGTTTCTACGATTACTAAATTGATATAATTCAAAAACAATTCTTTAGCTTTCAAAAAATTACAAATTTTAGCAATATTTTTTGGTTTTATTGTGGAAAAACACCAAAATTTCACTTAATTAAATTTTTTTTTATTAAAATTTTTAAAAAATTATTCCGCTACGCATATCTGTGCCAAATATGGTAGATATAGATCAAACTGTTTGTCTTGCAATGGCAATATTCTATTTTACACCTTTATTAGGAGAGATAGAGATTAAGGGAACATTTACTACATAATAAAGAAAGAAAGAAATCAAAATTAACTGCCTAAAATTACATTTTATTTCTAATATTTTCCACAAACATTATCTGAATTGTTTTTTATCTTAAAAAATAAAAATAATTTAGTTTTTTTTTTTTGTTGCTTTGAATGTATTTTTATATTTAAGGGAATTTTATATTTATCAACATAAAAACATTAGATATTTATCAACATAAAAAGTGAAATTATCTAAATAGAAGGAGAAGTTACGATTTCAGATGCATGAACATGCATTTATGGTACATGCAGTGTGATTCGTGGCTTATGGTTTAGAGCAGAGAAAACAATAGCTCATAGTCCAGTTCAAACCAGAAACGCTCGTGATTTCATGAACAATTTGTTGCGGTGAAAGGTATGTGGCAGTGCCTTTTGTCAAAATTCTTTACTGAGAATAAAATAAATTTAAGGAATATTGTTAAGTTAGATCTGAAACATTCGTTTTGATCTTTTAAATACAATTAATAGCATTTGTCTGCGCTCTCGCATATGCAAAATTTATTATTAAATATTTTATTTTCAGGTATTGAAAGTATACAAAGAGGGGGGAAAATCCCCACCTAAAAGCAGGGGGGGGGGGAAGGAAACTGGACTTCAGATTTTAACGAGTAGTTATTATTACTATTGAGATTCTAGGTAAAAGAATGGTGTGGCAGTAAGGATGACTCGTGACTAAATAAGTCAACCAACTGACTCTCCGACCCGCCACGAAGGCACGCGGATTTAAACCATAAGGCTAAATGACCGGACCGCCGCAACAGCAACACTGGCGGGAATTGTGGTTGAGTCCTAAGGGCCATCACACCGGCCACGGTACAACCCTCCCCGAAGGAAGTACGTCCCGTCATCGATGGGAGGAGTCAGATCCCCCACCTATTTGTGTACCCTCCAGGATGGCGAGATCCAACCACCATGCCGGAAGCATCTCATCCTCATTTCGAGGTGCCTCCCCCGGGGTTTTCTCATGACTAAGTAAATAAAATGTATCAACGATCGGAAGAAATTTTAAGTAAAAAAAAACCACAAACACATACGAAAAAAAAAAAAAAAAAAACCTTACAAACCAAAACTTTTGTGCATACTCCCAAATAAATATTTTCCCCAGTGAACGCGTTTGCAAGGCACTGCCGTACAATAGTTACGAAAATATTAACCTTTGGGAGGTATTAAGCATTTTTACTGAATCTGTCATGTGATCCTTGGCGAGTATTTTGGCGATTAATCCCTGGCATGCAGTTAACAGTATCCGAAAAATGAATTCGTGCTTTAAACATGGTTCTACCAATTGATTATAACAGAAATTTGGCAGAAAACTACAGTAAAAGTCATAAAATCCCATACTAAATTTAATATTTTTAAGTCATTTTGTTTTTGAGCTATCACGTTTACATGTTTCTGAAAGTATAGACCGACAGACAGTCAATATTTTTCTGAATTTCGCTCAAAATTTGTTAGATGTCTATACTAAAGATTTTAAGTCTCTGTACCGAATTTTATCTATCTAGCCGTTTTCGTTTTGTAATTATTGTGTTAACTTAATTCGAGCTATCGGGCAGACAAACTTCCTCTGAATGGATTTTGTTCAAAATTTGATAAAAATCTACAAATTTGGTGTAAAGACCGTATACCAAATTTCATCTGTCTGGATCAAAGCGCTTTTGAATTATCTTTTGTCTCAGACAGACATTTTTCAAAAACGTGTTTTTGAACTCGGGGTTGTCTAAAACATAGATATTCATCAAAATCTCGAGTTCGAATTTTTTTGACAATTACAATACTTTATACCCGATATATGAGAAAGTAAGAAAGGAAAATATACAAAAATATACAGAAAAACATATGGAATAAAATACAAAAGTGCTTACATGCAAATTGGGACATTCGGTAAATAAAATTATATAATGTAGATGTTGAAAAAATAAAATTAAATCAACGGGAGTTATCTCCCAAAACTTTCTAGCATACTCAACAATAAAGGTCTTATCCTTCTTCGTCCGCATAAAAGTATGAACTTCGTGTCAGGAACGAATTCTTTGCGTGACGTTGATGAATAGATTGCTTATAGGAATGCAGTATTTTTACTGAATCGATCGCGAGAGTGCGCATTTTGGGCTCTTTTTTACCGGTCGACTGATTCCAAAATTAGTCGCAGTATAGCATGCCGAATTTCATCGATTTGAGTCATTATGTTAATGAGTTATTTCGTTTATAAGCAAGCGAAATGACAGGCCAACAGACAGTCAAATCGTTTGGCGAATTTAGTTCAAAATTTGTCTATATCTTAGATGCTAAACCTTTGTACTAAATTTTATCTACTTAGCTCTTTACATTTCGTGAGCTGTCACGCTCACTTGTACTCGATTAGAGATACAGACAGAGAATTCCTGGAAATCGATTTTATTCAAAATTTAACGGAAATCTACAAATTTGATCATAGTTCTACGTATCAAATTTCATTCATCTAGCTCAAGGTGTTTTTAAGTTAAGTTCACAGATAGATAGAAAGACAAATATAATGTCAAAAATGCATTCTGGGAACTCGCAGAGGTCTGAAATGTATCGATTCGTCAAAATCTCGATTCTTTGACGATTACAATTCTTTCTCTGTACTTCGTATCCAAAAAATAAAAAAATACATTTGCACTTAGCCGCCATTGGCGAGCAGCTGATTCGCCATAATTAATGGTGCTAAATTTTTTTCATAACAAAGTAATTTTTAATTTAAAATTTGATCGACGTGTAACACATGCTATTTTTATACGTTTATACATTGTGCAATACATTTTCGTATATTTTTTTTTGTTATCTTACCTAAAATGTGAATTTTAATATGAAAAATAAAAATGATAACATTTTAACTATTACAAAAATGTTCTTGATGAAACTGAAAATATTAAATTCAAATATAGACAGTAGAATCATTCAGCTTTGATGTATATACTACGATTTATTTTTATGAATTGTGTAATAACTCAGAGGATTATCCAATAAAAATTCAGTGCACTGAAATTGGAAGAAATCTTTAAGCGAAGATAAAGATCGTATATTTATATACATTCGGTTATATTACATTAAAGAATAGCAGTATTTAAAAATTGACTCATTTTAGATTAATATCATAGCTTACTTATGAAGTGTTTTGAAATTATGAAAATAACAAATTTCAAAAAGTATATATTTGAAATAGAAATTTATTCATTATGAAAAAATAGGTATTAACTTCATCCTTTCATCAGAAGAAATAAAAAATAAAAAAAGTCAGGATGAAATATTAGTAATAACAATGAAAACGATTTGAATTTCACTTGAACAATGAAATATAGTTCTGTAAAAGACGCTTAAATTATTATTATTATTTTTAAATTGACAGAAAATTAGGGGAAAAAATTGCACGGTAAAAAAAATTGGTATAATTAAATTTTTTTTTTTAATTTTGAATTTTGCGATAATCTAATTTTTTTTTTTTTTTTTTTTTTTGCTGTAATATTTTTGGAAGCTATCAAAATTTCACTCAATTTTTAATTAAAATTACGATTAAAATTTCAAAAAACAAGCACATTAAGGTACATACAGTGTCTCACAAAAGTGATGGGGTACTTGTGTTTTACAAAAGGAAACACTAAAAAAATAAATAAATAAACATGTACAAAAATGTTTTGGGTGTGTTTCATATTTAAAGATAGTAACAATTATTACATAACATACATTTTGTCAAAATATTAAAATATTAATTTAATAAAAATACAATTGTTTAGAACGGAGCAAAAAATGGCTCACATAAGTGATGGGACACTTACTTTTCCATCAAATATTTATCCAAAAATTTTACTTTTTAAAAGATTTTAATATTTTGTTGGATTTCCTTTTACTTTTAAAAAATGATTTAATCTTCTTGGGATGGATTCGACTAATATTTTTGTGATTTCAGGAGTGATTTTACCCCATTCTTCTTGAAGCCCCGATTTTACTTGTTGTTTTGAAGAAATGGTGTGTTTGCGAATTCTTGCCAAATATTCTCTATGGGATTTAAGTCTGGAGATTATGGTGGTGTTTTTATTATTTCAGGACTGTTATACAGCAGCCAGAGTCTAACGTTCAAAGCAGTGTGCTTGGGGTCATGGTCCTGGTAGAATTTAAAATCGTTATGAAGGTTGAATTTTCGTGCTGAAGATTTCAAATTTTGCTTTAAAATGTCAATATACTTGTACTGATCCATTATACTGTCAATAAATACAAAATTACCAACTCCAGCGGACGGCATACACCCCCATACCATAACTGCACCTCCACCATATTTTACTGTTGGCACCAAGTTCTGTTTGCGAAATTCTTCCCTGGGTTTTCTCCACACCAAGATTCTACCGTCAGAACCAAATATATTAAATTTACTCTCATCAGCAAATATAACTTTATTCCAGTAATCAGAATTCTTATTTATGTTGGATTTTGCGAAAGCTAGTCTGAGTTTTCTATTCTTTTCACTTACGAAGAATTTTTCTTGGCTACTCTACCGTGATATCCAGCATATCGAATTACTCTTTTAATAGTTTCAAGATTAACAATTATTCCATATAATGCTTGTAAATCAGCAGCAACTTTAGGAGCACTCTTTCCTGGATTTTTTTAAATATTTCGAACGATAATTCGCTTTATTCCATTGGATATCTTTGATGGTCGGCCAGGTCTTCTTTTATCCTGAATAATATGATTCTTTTTATATCGTTTAATGATATTGAAAACTGTTGAATGGCTCAAGTTAACTGTTTCAGCAGTTTTTCTAATAGATTTTTCACCTTCAATATGCAAATTAATAACTAATTTTCGAATTTAAGGCGAAGTTTCTTTTTATTTGGCATTCATGGCTGTACAGAGCTAAAAAACACAAAAATTCCAAAACAAACTGGAGAGAAATACTGCAGACGATTTTATAAATTATTGCCAATTGCTTTTGAGTAAAAAGTAAACCACCAAAAATATTTTTATTGCTTATTTCAGACGATTTTTGTTGCATATCTAATGGTGTCCCATCACTTATGTGAGCTATTTTTTGCTCCGTTCTAAACAACTGTATTTTTATTCAATTAATATTTTAATATTTTAACAAAATGTATGTTATGTAATAATTGTTACTAAATTTAAGTATGAAGCACACCCACAAAAAATGTGTACATGTTTTTTTTAATTTATTTTATTACAGTTTTCTTTTGTAAAGCACAAGTGTCCCATCACTTTTGTGAGACACTGCATATCCACCCTCCAAAATATATACGTGCCGAACTTGATAGCTTTGGGTTAAAAAGGCCCGACTTGCAGAGTACCAAACGCACACATTATTTTTTTATTAGTAGAGATACAGATGCAAGCAAACATTTAGAAATTAGTCTAAATAATACGGTGGAAAATATAATTGATGTATAAACAAAACGATGAAAAGGATGACTTGCTGTAAGTAAGAACAAAGAATGGTAGATGTCAAGTTACATTGTTCTTTTGTTGACAGTTCGCGTGTTTTTCAGAAATAACCTTAATATATGCAAGTATTAAATGCTTGGCATCCTGAACTTTACCACCAGAGCAATAAACGCATTTTTGCATATTGATAATATTATTATTTAACTTTAATTAGATTTATTATCCTCAATGTTGTTTTTTCCTCACTGTAGCTAAATTACAACGTTTAATATTAATATTATTAATGTCACATTTCGAATATTCAACAACTTTACTTCTATGAAAACAATTTTAATTTTCATAAGATCCTTTTGGAAAGCCAAATATAAAATCAGAAAAACCTACTCTAAAATTAACTTTGGGCTTCATTCAATATGGCTTACAAACATAGGTACTTTCTATATTTGACACCAGCTTCCTGATATGCATGATTTCCAGTACTCGTATAAATCAATTAATATAATAGCCAATCACAGTATTACCTTATATTAAAGTATTCGGCCCCGCCCATATCTATCGGTGCTCAACGCCCCTTGCATAGTTACCCATCTCTCGATGCACGGCTTGTGGCTTTTGAATTAATGATCAGGCAGTTGCCATTATCTTGCCCGAAATATCCTCGTCGTTAAAGCTGCAGTGCCAACTAGATCTTGAATCTTCCCCCCATGAAAGGGTATCACCGTCTCAGTTGGTCCGAAATAGCATAAGATTATCGATCATTTCGTTGCGTGTCGGCCAGGATGTGCTTTTTACCTGTCTACGCCCTTATGATAATAACAGTACGACAGAAGATTTGCTATTCCTAGAACTTCGATTCTTCGTTTTTGCTGAGAATAGATGTGAAACGCTTCGTGAACAGAGTTAATGATATGCAATCGTTAATAGATGGGATCTGTCAAATTCTAAATGCCGCGGCGATTTCTGGATTGACGACATTTGTGTTCGAAAAGAAAAACAAGACTCGAATCGGCGGGAAAGGGAAAAGGCTCTGCTTGTATCAATAAAGGAAAATGATTTAAATTAAAATAACGTTTGGTATAATTTGTTACTGTTTTTGTCATTAGCAGGGGAAATCTTGTAGTATTAAATATTATTATGACATTTGGATTTATAATATTTGTATTAAATAAAAAATAATAAGAAAATAAAAGAACATTCTTATTTAAAGGAATAGAAAATGGTACGATTCTCGTTTATCGGAGACATAAGAAAATAAAAGAACATTCTGATTAAAGGGGGAAAAAATGGTACAATTCTCGTTTATCGGAGACATAAGAAAATAAAAGAACATTCTGATTAAAGGAAAAAAAAAAAAAATGGTACAATTCTCATTTATCGGAGACATAATTTCTTCTTGAATCGTAGCAATTTAATTTATAATTTATTAAAATTCCGTAATAATTTAAATTGTCGTCTATTTGAAATTCTGTTTTTGTTAAATTTTGATTTTGAGATAAACATTCGCATGATCTGAAAATAAGAAAATAATTGCATCTCAAATAAAATAAAGGAGAAAGCTCGTGTGTTGGCGCTTTGCAGAGCGGATAGTTTGATATACAGTTACCAAATTTGATAAAAATATTTTTGAAGTAAATGTATACCTCGCAGCAATTATTTGAATTTTTAAATTTTTTTAATTAATTAAAAATTAATTGAGATTTCGGCATCTTTATGGGACAGCTTCCGACAATATTATTTCCCAAAGAATAATTTTATACCACTATAAATTCACTTTTTTTTTTCATTTTATTGATACCTTGGAATATCAGGCGTTTTTTTTTTCCTGCTGAATTTTGGCAACTTATTTTTTTACATAATTTTTAGAAATAATTTTTTTCTTGTAATAAATTTCAAATCGCTTTTATTGTTTCATTAAATAGTTGATTGCTTAATTTTCTTCCATTTTTTTAAAGCTGAAAGATTTTATTGATTATTTTTTCAATTTATGTCATAAGAAACTGTTTACCGTGCACCGAAAATTAACGAGTAATTTGGTTATTGGGACAGTTACTCTTTCAATGACATTATGCTGTCACAGAATTCCCGTCAATTAGGAAAGTTTATTTATGAAAAACAAATTAATCAGATGATTAGATGACATTAATGGCTATCACAATTTAAAGTTCCAAAATTCTTTGTTGAGGGATTAATAAACATCAGTAATTAATAAGAGAATTAATTGAAATAAATCATAGTCAATATTTTCGGTGAATCAGCTAGGTACTAATGGTTTCGGGCAAATAAATAATTTTCGAATTAAGCGATAAAAAGAACAGCAACAACGCTGTAAATTAAAATTTCATTTTCTTGATTTGAAGTTAGATTTATTGATATCAGTTCAAGCTCTTGCAATACACTTGAAACCTATATTGTTAAATTCATTTTAGAATACATTGCTAAAGTAATAATTAATATTTATTTAATTAATATTTTACATGCTGCCATTAATTAAAAGACTTTTAGTTAGAATGCATATTATTTTGATAAACAAGCATTGTTAATATTATTATGAAGCAAAATAATAAATTTATTTGACAATATTTATTATATCTACTTCAAAGTAATCTCCTGAAACTACAATAAATTTTTGCCAATATTTTTCTATTACTGAAAATATGCTTTATAAATATTTTCCTGAAGTCTCTTCTGGGTACATAATGAAATTTCTTTTACTGCATCAATATATTCAAAATGGTGACTACAACTATTTCAATCACAGAAAAGTCACATGGTGATATATCTGGTGAATACGGAGCTGGAAAAGCCATATTTGTTGAAAGTTTTTATTGAAAAAGTTACAAATAATAAATCTCATTGTGAGAAGATGCACTATCTCAGAGCAAAATTCCATGAGTTGTCTTGCCACAATTCGGATCGGTTTTTGAAGTTTTCAGAATAGTAACCTGCTCAACAATGTCTCAAAAAGGCAAACTTTAACCTTTATATTGTTAAAAGACAATCTTTAAACACCTTTTCTTTGATGTGTCTATCTTCACGCTGACGATAAAACGAAGTGGACTGACTGTCTAACAGAACTTGATTAATCTGTAATGGGTTCACTTTTTTCTTTAAGCTTTTTGTGCCATTCAGATGCTTTTGTTTTAAGCAAGTAGTCGTTTTTAAAGAGCTTTAGCAACATCTAAAATATTTTTGTAACAGAAATTGCATTGCAGAAACAAATTTTAATTTATATTCTTTTTCGTTTATATTCTCCATTTTCGAAACTCGGCGAAGTTTAAAATCGTATTTAGCTAAAAATAGTTTTTTTTTCCTCAGGTGATGATACGAAATCAAATTTTTTTGTGTTGCCAGATGTTTGTGTAAATTTTGGAATATTCCAGAAAAACCTGCAAACTATTTAGAATGTAAGCATATTTTCAATGAAGCATTTCCGTTGTATTTTTATCCCAGCAGTTTATTTATTGCACGGTTATGTTTATTATATAATTCTGATGGCACGTGAATTGACTCGAGGAACGTGATGAATTATTGCTGAGAAAAAGAAGCCGATATATGCTGCTACGAATTTTGGAATGACGATTTGGTTCTGAAAAGTGTTCAATATTAAAGTCTGTAAAAATGATTAATAATAATAATAGTATGTATGCAATAATTAGAAATCTGTAACTGTTTTGTTAGATCAAATCTGGCAGTCTCTTTTTTTTCGTTTTTATAAAAATCGCTTGCTTTTGTTAATTTCATTTCCTCTCGTGTTAAAAGTTTGAAAAGAACTATCATGAAAAGAAACTTTATTTGAAGTTTATTTGCAATTTATACGAGGTGTTGAAAAAAATTAACTTTATATATAATTATATAAAATATAACATTTTATACATGTGAATTTATTGCTATCTATCCGAGATTTATTTTACATATATATATACACACACACACACACACACCAGTTTTCTGTATTTTACTTGAGTCTCTAGCTGAAAGCGCAAAACATTTTGAGATCATCCGAAGTTAATTTCAAATTATATTTGATTTCAATTCATTCTGGTAATTATTTTAATTTGGTAGAAAAATAAATCTTAAACCACCCTTATATTTCTTTTTTATAAGAAAAAAGACATAAAATAATTTTATTTTACTCAAAAATTTGGTAACTTTCTGTCGAAAATGGTACTGCAGTTGCATCAAAATACCACAGAAGTAATAAAGTATAAAAATAGGAGAAAAATCTTTTTGAAGCTGATTGTTGAAATTCCAGATGATGTTTTATGTTGACACTTTCTTTTTTTCCCTCTATCTATCTTTTCTTTTTATATCAAATTCCAGGTAAGGGATTCATCAATCAGTCGTCTCACATGTGTTGACCAACTGGAGAAAGGCTTAAAATTTGAATTGATGATAGAAAAGATAACAGTTGGAAGAATCCAGCTGTGAAATGCGAAATACTGAAACATATGGTTTTACTTGAGAAGTTAAAATAATCTTTTGATTCTTTCTTTTTAGGTTTGCCACTGAGCCGTTTTTCTAATTTTGCTGGTTCTGGAAAATTGTGGGGGTTATATAGTTTATAAATAATTTTATACATGGATTATATAATCTATTGTTAATATTTTAAGAATTTATCGTGAAATAATGCAAAATTTCTGCTTAATTTTTAATTAATTAAAATTTCTCAAACATTGCTCCGATGTGCACATTTCCACCCTCCAAATTTTACATGTGCCAAATTTAGTAGGGTAAGTCAGATGGTTTGGCTCGTAAAGCTCGACAAACACACACGCAAGCACGCACACACACACACATGCGCATGCCCACTTCATTCATTTTTATTATTGTAGAGATGTCGATAGATTTTGTTTTAAATTGGATTTGTTTGATGAACAAGTTTTTCTTTTGGCTATCTCTCTTGTATATCAAGATACTTCAAGATTAATTGAAATTTTTTAAATAAGTTTGTTTATATAATATTGAATGCTTTATTCCTTTTTTTATAAAATTTAATCAAAATATTCGATTAAGAATGAATAAATAAATTACATTTAGAGAAGAAATAGATTACATCCTAATTGCATTTAGAATTATTTTTATTAACGGATTTTCATTTAAATGCAGCATTTTAAAAGTGAAATTATCTAGATTTAATTTTTTGAATAAACAGGACGCATTAATTGAAATGAATAGAAAAGGCACTTTTAAATGAATAAAAGACAAAAGTTTCACTTTCTTTCCAAAATTCAAGCCACTTACAGCATAATTATGCTCACGAAATTTTGAATTCCTTTGTAGGAAGAGAAGTTTCTACAATTACAATTAGGCAGAATATTGCACCCTAAAGAGAAAATTGTAACATCTTAAAAATTACGTTTTCAAGTTTAGTTCATAATGAATACGCCTTAAAAGGTACTTAGCTATTTAAAAATTCCAGAATTCTGTGTGCATATTAGCTGCTAAAAATATCTTGCTATTTACTTTTTCTTTTTCTGTAACTTTATGGTTACTTTGGCTTTAAATCAAAACGTACATGTTTGAGTTGAGGTGCATAATGCTTATAAATCAGTCAAAAGAAAGCCATTTGAAAAGGCAACTGTTGTGTGGCAGCATCATGATAAAGAATTTTAAATTTTTAGTGAAAAATAATGATGTATAATAATCTCAAACTCTGAAATTTAGTTTAATTCAGTTATATTAAAATCCCGTTTCGAAATTATAAGAGGGCCATTTTGGGAAGACTCTAGTAATTTTGAAGCTAAAAAGTTTGAAAATGTTGTAAATTTCCCATTCTGTTGATTGCAATATGAAATAATCGCCTTCAGCAATTAGTTGCTTGTTCATATTAATAGTATTTATTTAGTTATATCAATTAACTCTGGTGAACTGTATCTTATCGTAACAAAAGTAAATATTTTAAATTATACTTGACCAATAAATATAAAGCATTCTGATTGGTTTGATACGTTTGAATAAACATAAAGCATTCTGATTGATTTGATATGCTTGCAAAGTGACAAAATTGATTGGATGATAAAATGAATGAAATCTTTGTGAAGTTTTTATTTTGTGATATCTCTTGAAAATGGAGCAGGCGACCATTGATCATTATCTAGGAGTTATAAAGTTTTATGTGAAATAAAAAATGGTGAAATCGGTACTGTGGAGCGTTTTTACTAGGGAGTTTTGTCAAGGTCTTTTCCCCCATAGGTAATGTACAATTAAATAATGTTTTTGAGGTTTCTTACAAAAATGTGTATGTGTGTGTGTGAGGGGGGGGGAGTGGAGACAGGTGAACATCATTGACGTACTTAGGAGTCATGAGTGGCATGATTTAGGGGCAGGGCATTTGCCCTTTACGCAATTGCAAAGTGTCGCACAATTAAGAAGATTAATTATTTTGAAAAGAAAAAAATGAACATTTTTAAGTTCTTATTTCCCAAATTCTTAGAAATTGGAATTATTTCTTTAATTTATACATATATCTGTTCGCAACCAAGTGTGGGATAACTAGAAGGATTAATTTCTTTATCGCACAGAAATTTATTAAGATATAAATTATTTTAAACTAGTTTTTTATTCGGTTTTAAATTAGGTGGGTTTTTTTTTAAATAAAATAACAAATAGTATTCCATTACAGAATTTCAAAGACCAAAATCCTCTTTTTTTTTTTTTTTTTTTTTAAAGAAGTTTGTTTTAAATACTTGTGTTTATGAGAAAAGGACGATAAGATAGAATCTATTAACACCACCGGGCTTTTCAGGATTCTCATACATTCCCTAAGGACAAAATGTTATATCCTCTATATTCATACTGATTGGATGTCATTTTCTTCAGAAGTTTGTGACAAAATATCTGATTCTATCTAAATTTTTATTACTAAATTCTTATATCATTCGTATAATTCTTATTAAATTCTTATAAATTATTATCTAAATTCTTATTACAATTGGAGTGATTTTTTTTTTGTACTTTCTCGAATAGTATAGAGAAAGCATTGCAATTGTCAAAAAATTCGAATTCGAGATTTTGATGAATAGCCACGTTTTAGACCTCCCTGGTTCGAAAAGCATATATTTGAAAAATGTTCGCCTGTGTATCTGTCTGAGACAAAGATAAATAAAAAATAAAACGTTTTGAGCTAGACGGTGGAGATTTGGTATAATGTTTTTACATCAAATTTGTAAATTTCGATCAAATTTTGAGCAAAATCCGTTCTGAGAAAGTCTGTCTTCCCGATAGTTCGAAAATAAGTTAACAAGATTAATGCAATATGAAGAGAGCTATATAGATA
The DNA here is from genome assembly GCF_947563725.1 of Argiope bruennichi. Classification (NCBI taxonomy): domain Eukaryota; kingdom Metazoa; phylum Arthropoda; class Arachnida; order Araneae; family Araneidae; genus Argiope; species Argiope bruennichi. The sequence continues at coordinate 73,861,338 of NC_079156.1, forward strand.
AAATTCGGTACACAAATTTAATGTCTATGGTGTAGACACGCAACAAAGTTTGAGGAAAATTCGACAAGGGGTTGATCGTCTGTCAGCCTGTATTTTCAAAAACATGGGATAATTTAATTTAATCAAATTTTATATGAAATTTTGTGACTACAAGTGTAGTTTTGTGTTAAATTTTTGTTTCACTCGGTTAAAAAAATGCATCTAAAACACAAATTCTATTTTTGATCATTATTAACCGCATGCCAGGTATTAATCGCCAAAAAACTAGTCAAGGAGACACCACAGATAGGAAAAATGCGAAACTGAAGCCAAAGATAAATATTTCGAATACTTGATGTTCGCAAGACGTAATCTGGGAAAACATCTTTATTAGAGAATATGCGAGAAAGTTTTCTAGAGACTATTCTTGCTGGTTTGGATTAATGTTAAAAGACTACGGCAGCTTTGAAAGAGTTCACTCTATTGTTTTGCTATACTAAACATAGTTTTTAACTTTAGATATTTCCATATATTAGCATAAATTAAATGCTAAAGTACAATAGTGATTTTGAGTTTGTTAAAACCAAATGCAGTTTTTCTGTCAAATACGTATAAAAATACAGAAATATTAGAAAATACTGTATGAATCTTTGCAAATACACGCAAGTAAAATTTGTCAGTCGATACTGACATTGATATTAATATAAATGAAAACAACTTTTTAAATAATTAAAGAAAACAAATAATGGATCAATATTAAGTTTTTATTCAATTTTGAAGTTTTTTCCGCACACTGAAGTAGTTAGTATAATATCACCAATGAATATTAATATTTGTAAATACATTACAATTTGCCTTTACTATCAAACCATTAAATTCGACAGTCACTCTTTCGTACATAATTCTTATGCTAAATAAACGTGTAATAATTTTAGTACTAAAATGTACAATTATTATGTTTAATAAATTTAGAATAATTTTAGTATTAAAATGCTGTATGTATTTTGGAATAAGAAAGACTGGAATAAGAAAAACTGAAATGTCTTTTAGCTGAAGTGAGTTTCCCTTTAGGGGAATAGATGCGATGCAAATAAGGTAATATGAAGAATAAATATGAAGAATGAATTTTCAATAAATTTTCTTTAAAGTAGCAATATTTTTGTATGAGAGTTACGAATAAAATGTGAAAGAATTAATTATGAAAATTAGTTTAAAAAACTGAATACGTCTTAACTGTTCTTACCACAACACACACACACACACACACACACACACGCACACACACACACACACACACACACACACACACACGCACACACACACACACACACACACACACAAATACACTTACACACACGCGTACACACACACACGCGTACACACACACACAAATACACTTACACACACGCGTACACACTTACATATACACACATGCGCACGAGCACGCACGCACACACACTTACACACACACGTACATTCTTACATATACACACGCACACATACACTTACACACAAAGAAGCACACACACAAATACACTTACACACACGCGTACACACTTACATACACACACATGCGCAAGAGCACGCACGCACACACACATGCGCAAGAGCACGCACGCACACACACTTACACACACACAAACGCAAACACACTTACACACACACGTACATTCTTACAGATACTCACGTACACATACACTTACACACAAAGAAACACACACACATACACTTTACGCACACACACATCTATATAATTAGTAAAAATAGCGATAGAGTTTTGCGTCAAAAAATCTTTCTTAGGTCCCTTTTATTAGCTTAGAATCAGCTTATTATGCTTAGAATCAGCTTATTGAATATTTCGGCAGCTCGTCATTATTGTTAAGTGTTGCTGGATAATTACGCAGAGGTGCAACAATTGAGAGAGGTGATTATTCGTGAAAAGAGACCGTCTTTTGTTCAGGCTTTCACCTTTAAGACATGAAAGAAACCGAAAATTCGCAATTCGTTTATTTCCTGATCGATTTTCGCGCTATTTATAAATTTTTGAATAAGACTGAATTGAATGCTTGTCATTTGTTGCGCTTATACTGCGTTATAGCTCTATTGTTGTCATCTGACAGTGGCTAAACAAAAGAGTAGGGGAAGGATAATAAGTGCTCAGAGCGCCGTTATCAGAAGCTCAAAATTAGGAATAAATTGGTTGCCATAAGGAGGAAAATTTTTTTTTTAAATTTTTATTTAAAATTTCTAATATTTTTATTCAAGTGCGGGAAAATACCTCTGCTGGTAATAAAGATAATTGCGCGTGTCGGTGCTTTTCGGATTAGTCTTTTTGACGTAAATATACCAAACACAGAACTTCGAAAATTTAAAAGTGTGTAATTCGGAGAAATAGATTTAAAATTTTGATTAGAGTTTTCATTAATTTAAACTTAAGGAACATTTTTGTGGTTTTCCTTGATAATTTCCGAAATTATTACAGCACAAAGTTAATTTTTACATTATCTTGAAATTCAAAAAATTATGTTTTAAATGCTGATTTTTTTTTTTTTTTTGTATTTTTAATCAGTTCTTAAAAGTATTTTATGAATATTTTAGAACAACATATTTAATTGTTGAAAAGGAATAAAAATAACTTTCATTGTTGCTGCTGAACTTTCATACGGGCTATTTTTTTGTAGTGAGGATGGCCAAAGAACGAAGAATCGGCTGAAGTTTCTGTGTTGAATAAGTTTCAGTTTAAGGTATGTTTTTAATCAAATTTCTGAAATTTTGCTGTTTTTGCAATTATGATTTAACGTTTGAATCAAGCACTGTTGAAAATTTTTTAAAGTGCGCCCATTTCTTAATACTACTGCTCTTTATTGTGATAAATTGGATTTATTAAAATATTGAGAGAAAGTTAAAAAAAATGCTTAGCATCATGGACAGAATGGTATATAACTACTAAAATAGTACAAGTTATATATCCATCACAATTTGAAGCTTAAAAATATTTCCCTGAGGAAGTCATTAAGATTAAATAACACAAAATTTTAGTAAACTTTAATCACATCGAACCAACTGGTTGTCAAATTTGTTGGTACAGAATAAAGTCCTCATTATAACCTGAGATCCAGGCTTGTTGGCTTAATCTATTTGATAATCTGGTCTTATGTGTTTTATGAAGTGAAAAAGGTAACATTTACAAGTGTCAGTATTTTTAGGAAACATTCACAAGTATTAGTATTTTAACCCTTTAAAGGGCCCTTTTTTTCTAGACATATTATGTTAAAATATTTTTAGGCTTGAAATTAGAATAAGAAAAGGGATTCATTTAGCTTATCAGATAAATTTAATTTGATTCATTAATTAATTTGGTTAATTACCAATTAAGTAGCAAATCAAGACACATCATTTTGTCTGAGATAAAGAACTGAAGCATCTAAGTTTCTGACTTTCTAAAAAAAATTGTCAGAACTGATGCCACCCTACATAATTTCATACAAAGATTGATAAATTTGGTGGGAAGCATACTTCCCACGGCCCTAGAAAGGGTTAAGGTATCATTTACAGGTATAAAAAATCAATATTTAATGTTTGTATGAACAAAAATAAATGTATGAAATTTTTTCATTACTATTTGGCTTTTGATTTTTTTTTTCAATGACTTAAGATATCCGCAAGCATTTTATCGGAAGTTTTTTTTTTTTTTTGAAACAGATTAATAAAATTTATATTTGTTTTACATTTTTTTAACGTATCAAAATTTCTACACAAAAAAAACTGCTTGAATTTCCTTTTTAGACCATTTTTAAATGATTAAAAATATAATGTATCAAATTTTCTGAGCAAATTCAACAAAATTTTATTAACATTTTTGAAGCATATAATAATTTCTTAGATCTTTAAATCCTTGTGTCTATATGATTTTTTTAAAGGAAAGAGCGCTGTATATTTATTGCCCATTGCGTAATTATTTATATTAATACTAAAAGAGAAATTATATATTTGTTATTTATTTACTATCTAACAATATATTTGTCATCTATCAGTTGATTTATGACAACCAAAACCAAGACAAATATATTTGACAGAGTGGGAATGTCTACCTCGAAGCGATTTTTTAGACTTTTATTTTAAAATAATCTTTATTAATTAAAAATTGAACAAATTTTAATTAATTAAACATGATAATTTCTGAAAAAATATTTTGTGCATTGTCTTAAAATTCCAAATATTATTTTTTCGCTGATATAAATTTAATTGTGAAATTTTTTCTTTAAATTTAACAAATGTTAAAAAAAAATGTTTCTGAAAATGATTTGCAGCTGTACTTTTCATTGTTAAAATTTATGTCAAATTTATTTCATGGTCCCTTCAAATCTTTAAGTCGTCTTTTTTTTCTACTTTTTTTTGTTGAAAAATATCATTCCAACTGAAATAAAATTTATTTATTTGAATTATAATGAATTTTATTTAATTCTTAGGATAAAAATGCATGCTTTATTCTATGGAGTAAATAATTTCACTTCTTATGAATATAAGAGTTTGTTTCTCTCTGCCTGTGATTTTAAGTAGATAATTTTTATTCCTGGATTAGATTTGTTGTATGATGTTTACTAAATGTGTATGAATTATTTAAGACATTTTTTTATTTCTAAATCTATTGATATAATTTGTTGTGAATCTCATAAAAAACGAATGATTTTCCTTGCATTACAAGTTAAAGTATCTCTTGTTATTAAATTATGTTATTCAAATATAGTTAGAATAAATGTCAGATATTTTATAGTTTTCAATTGCTAGTTTTATCTCCAGTTCTGCAATTATAAGTATTTAATAATTTATATTTTAAAATATCATTTGGTATGGGGAGCATTAAATAAATAGTTAAGTGATTTAGAATATTTTCTAAATCACTTAACTACTTTTCTATCTTTTATTTTTTTAATTTTTCGAATATATTTAGTTGTACATTTTATATGAGGCTAAGTTTTAATCCAGATATTACCTTTCTCAGGACAGGGAAAGGTCAAACAATGTCAAATTTTTTTTTCTTTTTAATTTAAATCTTGATCGCGTATTTTGAGTTTTCTTACATAATGATAGTTAAATAATAGCAATAATTTTTTTTTGCTTTATAAACAATATATTTTAATTATTTTGTAGTAATCTTTACTAATTACTGAAATATACGTGTGTACGATTTATGAGTCCGTGTATTTTTGCTTGTATATTTAATAAACAGGTTTGAAAATATTTTTTATAAACAATCATTAATTGTTATAAATATTAATTAACAATTATTAATTATTATAAACAATTATTAATTATTATAAACAATTATTAATTATTATAAACAATTATTAATTTTATTTTTATGATATTATTTATTTTATAAACAAAACAAAAAAGTTTGGGCATCACATATCTAGGCATATTAATAATTATAATTATAATTAACAATTATTAATTATAATTATAATAATTATTAATTATTATAAACAATTATTAATATATTTTTATTTTTATCATATTATTTATTTCATTTATAACAGGTGGTTCGCAAAATCAAAAGGACAGGAAACTACATATCTAGGCATATTAACTAGCAATGTTATATGCTTGTTTTCATATTAAGCCCACATATTTTTAAAAGTCTGTTGTTGACAGAACAAAAGAAAATAAATTAACACTTTATTCTCAAGAAAATTATTACATTTATTGAAATTATATTTTTAGAACAATCAGCAAAATAAAGGAATTTGCACATCAATGTGAAAAATATTAATAAAAAATATGAAGAGATGAAATCATTAGGGTCAGATGAAAATAGCATAATAATAAATATAATTTTCCCTGAAACATATTCCTGAGACATTTGCTCAGTTAAAACAAAAGTAATTCCTGAAACATTTGTCCAGCTTGAACAAAAACAGTTTGTTAATTTAGAACAGCATTAGAAGCATTTGTTAAATTAGAATAAAATCACTCCCTACAGAATTTGTTCAGTAAGAATAATTTTATCTCCTTAAACAATTGTTAAGTTAGAACAAAATTGTTAGCTTTCATTATTTTGGCTTCCAAGCACGGCATTGAGAATCTGTAACCCACCATTTTCTCAAGTCACTATATGAAGATGGTTTGAGATCTTTCCTGTGTAAATTAGTACATAAATCGCATTCTTTTCTATTAATGATGCCAATGGAATAATTCTCTCTCCATTTGAAATAGTTACTATATAACTCAAAATCATTGCCAACTCCAGATAGGAAAAGCGCCAAGTGCTTAGGAGACTGGAAGCTTAAGGCATCAATATAAGAATTTGGCGGCACAAACTTATCATAATCAGCGCCACCGAACACCACTGGAATGATATCGTAATTCAGATTCCGGAATAATTTCTCTGTAATGTAATCTTTGCAGATGGTATTTTCGAAAGCTAAGAAAAATTTATATTTGTCGGCATACTCTTGTAGGCATTTTTCGGTGTCTCCAGGTGGACAAACGGAAGTGCCGCAGGTGCCGTATACATCAACTTCTATGTATTTACGCAATTTTGCTACATATTCGTCTCGGCCTCCATAAGTTGGACAATGACTTGTCATCCAGACCACGGATCTAGATTTTTTTTCGAAATATTTTTGTAAGGATTGAAGATCAATTTGTTTCGGTTGAGTATTCTAAAAATTGAAAAGAAAAGGTAATTAATGGCTTAATTGTATTGTGATGATGATAATAACTTTTTAATAAACAATTAATTAACTTTAATTAAACAATTAAATAACTCTTTATAACAATTCAAAAAAAGTTATGACCATTACATCTATATAAATAAAATTGATGTATTTAATATTTGTGCCTCGTAAAAATCCAAACCACAAATTAGATTTTATTCAAATTTTTGTTTATAATTATAATGAAGAATAAGAAATGTTTTAGAGAAGGTTTCAGGACAACTAATTAAGATGTTAATTTTATTAATAAAAAGTCATGCTTTTATTGAGCAAGCAAAAAACATATAGGTGCCCAAGATTCAAGAAGTTTATTTTAAAGCTGTTGAAGTGCGATTTTTTATTGCATACGTAGTAGAGAGAAAGAATAGTAATCATGAAAATATTCAAACTCGAGATTTCGACAAATCTCTATCTTTTAGACCTTCTTGAGTTCGAAAATACTCATTTTTGGAAAATATCCGCCTGTCTTTGACAAAGATAACTCAAAAATGCTTTGAACTAGACGGTTGAAATTAGGTATACAGAATTTACTTACATCAAATTTGGAGATTTCTATCAATATTTGATTTTTAGCCTGGAGGAAACATCATTTTTAATCGTATGGTAATACATTCATACCATGTGTCTTGACGCAACATAGCCAATTCTGGCTTTTATGCCATAAAAATGTAAACCTCAACCTCAGCCTCTATCAATATTTGAATAAAAGTTTTTCAGAGGAAGTCCATCTGTCCGGCTGTTCGAAACTAAGTTAACACGATAATTACAAAACGAAGAGAGCTAGACATATAAAATTCGGTACACAGGTCTATAGTGTAGACACTTGTCAGATTTTGAGCCAAATCCAAGTGTGTGTTTTCTGTCTGTTGGTCAAAACATTCAGAAATACGTAAACGTGATTATTCAAAAAAATGGAATGACTTGAATATATCAAATTTGGTAAGGGGTTTTGTGACTACAATTGCATTTTTGTGTTATTTTTTTTGTTTCTACCGGTTGAGATATACAGGTCTAAAACATAAATTGGATTTTCAGATACTATTAACACATGTCACCAAAACACTCGTCAATAATGACATCATAGATTCAGTAAAATTGCTAAATTCAATCCAAAAGTTAATATTTTGTATCTATTGTACGGCAATAGGGCATGACAAGTTTATCAGAGATTACGCAAGAAAGTTTTGGGAGGACCAATCACACTGGTTTTATTAACGATATTGAAAATCCTCTTTCTAACTTGAAAATTGTTCAACATTTTCTTAAAAAGAATTGAATTTAAATTAAAAAGTTCTTAATTATTAAATTATTAATCTTAAAATTATTCTTAAAAAGAATTGATCTTAAATGCTATTAGATTTACTGTTCAAAATTATTGCTTTCATATTCCTTGCTATAATAATGTAAATTACAGCAAGGAATGCATATGAATTATATAAAAATTTAAATCGTTGCCTTCAATTAAAATTTGAATTATTTTTATAACTATGAATTACATATGAAATTATGATTTTCATTGGTTTTTAAAAACATGTGGGGTAATCTATTTTTTGGAAAGCTGCGAGATTTTAAGATTAATTGGCCTATTCATTTAATTAATTCATTAGTTTATCTATTTTAATTAAAACTAATTAAGTCAATGAAGAGATTTTGTATATTAAAATAATTTTTATGGGAGAATTGCTCTACATTAAGATATCGTACGTTTTTAAAATGCGTATGGCAACAGACATATTGAGATTCTTGGAATAATAATATTTTATATTCATTGTTAAATATATTTTTATATTCTTTTACGTAACGTTTACATGATTCAGTTTTTAATAGCTGATATGATACGGTAGCTGCCGTTTAATGTGTTTATTTCAGGACTTAAGAATTGGGATAACATTAACCGATTGATAACAATAACCGAATTCGATAAAATCAATTCGGTTATTGTTTTATACGATTGCTTTATCAATTATTCTTGATGTAATTTATTTTTATAACATCAAAAAAGGAGAATAAAACTATACCTTATCTCAGGGCTATTTTTAATTTATTTCAAAAATAACAATTAAAAACTCATTAATTATTGCTTGTCGAGAATTTTCCCTTAACATCTCACTATCGACCTCGTCATCTGACTGCTCTTAGAAATTACGAGGTTCCTCCTAAAACAGCTTTAAGGTTGCTTTAAAACGGAACATTAATATACATGAACTAAAAACATGAAAATAATTTCATCCCGAACAACATTGAATATACAAGGTTTTATCATTCATTCTGTATATACTAATATACAAGATGTTTACTCTTATCATGACCAAATACCTAAATTCTAAACCATTAGAGATATCCAGTTGGAAAAATGCTTTAAATAACTGAAAGAATTCATTTTATGGTGTTTGAGTTAATAAATATATTTTTTTAGAATTACAATATCTAACTTTTTATGCTGTCCCAGGATCCTATCAGTCATATTTATTAAAATATTCTTGGCATTGAAATATCTTAAACAAAAAAAAATGTTCTGCGATTAAAATTATTTAATTTATAAAGTATTGAAAATCACTAATTGTAACAAATTTACAGCTAAATCTGCAGTCTGGAGAGAGATCTTAAGGGACCGTTTGCAAATTATACAGCGGTTTGTAACTTTTTCAATTATTCGTAAAAATGAATTTCCATCTCATCCTTAATTAGGCTATAACTCAGCCAATTTTAGTTACAATAAGATAATTTTTATGGCATTTTTTGGAGTAAATATTTTACTAAATATGACTGATAGGAGGAGCAAACCGTATAAAAAGTTAGAATTCGTAACTATTTCATAAATGCATTTATTGATTCAAACAATTTTAAAAAAAATATTTCGTCTAGTCATTTAAATCATTTTTTTACTGGAACTATATAACATTTAGAAAGAAGCTATATGGCCACGATAAGAGTGGAAACTCTGTATAAATAAAATATTTAGAGCTACACAAAATGTTTGTCCTCATTTTTTTCAAAAATTAAAATAATGAACAAATTCTCTTATTTTTTAAATATCACGACGATTTCTATTTGCGGCTACTTGAGAATGCTGGCTGTTCAGAAATAATCTGATATTAAATGAAGGAGGGATATTATCAAACTGGACGAACACAAACGGCTTACTTTTATCTTGTAAAATTTGCTTTATTCAGAAAAAAAAATTAAAAATGAGATCTATGATCGCAAATTTCAAGTTATCATGTGAAAACATTACTATTTTTAAGTCATCATTTGTCTTAATTAATTTAAGTCATTAACCAGTTTAAACCGATTTGAAACAATCACGAGACTTCTCTATTGGTCTATCTGTCTATCTATCTATCTATCTATCTATCTATATATATATATATATATATATATATATATATATATATATATATATATATATATATATATATATATATATATATATATATATATATATATATATATATATATATATATATATATATATATATATATATATATATATATATATATATATATATAAATGATTTTTTTAAAAATTTTCCTTTTAAATTTTTCTAGGTGGCAAACAAAGTTTTGGAGCTCGACCGATTTTGAGATGAAAAAAAAACCCCCCATCGTTTTGCTAAATAGCGAAGCATGCGTAATCTGATAGTCTCGTTATTGTTTCAAATCGGTTTAAACTGGTTAATGACTTAAATTAATTAAGACAATTCGTAAGAATTCAGAGAATGAATTATTTGGAAATCAAGTTGTAAATTTAGTTGGCGATATATCGCCAAATGGGAAAACCTTCTGCATTATTTTCTAATAACCCTAAAAGCGAAAAATTGATGCCTCAAAAGCGATAAATCGCCAGTTTGTTGTCTACGCATTTTGAGGCTTCAAAAACCTCAAACCAAAATAACATCAGGTTCTCATATGATAAAAAGAAAGGGATATAAATTTAAATGAAAAATCAGATTAGCTTAATTTTTGCTAAATATTTTAATATTTCGATTTTACAATATCTGAAGAAGAAATTTTTTTGAAACATATAATCTAAGATATTTATAGCAAAGTTCAGACATATACAGTGGTTTCCAAAATTGTAGATACCGCGTCAAATTTCGAGTTGCCTGTTTTCTTTAGATTTGAATGGTTATAAAGTTTCACTTCACATAAAAATGAATGATGCATTTTTTTAAAGAAATTTTATTATTAAATTCAGAACAAAAATCAGGAATGAAATACTTGCATTACTAGAGGAGTCATTCTAATTTTAATCAGACGAATAAACATTACACAGATACAAAAAGAGAAAAGAGTTAACTACAGTAATTGTGCCAACTCTGTAATTCGCTCTGAGGACCTAAGGAACAGCATCAATTACTCAACATTATCTTCAAAGGAAATAATAGTTTGGCTGTTCTTTTGGTAGATTAAAGTTGTTTCCTGGTGTCACTGCTATGCAATTACAATTTTTATTTGAGTGTGCTGTGTTTAGTTCTATTGATACCGTAAAAAATAAAAATTATAAAAAGCAATACAGCATAGGAAAGGTAACGACTGTTACATATGAAAAGATCTAATTTTGCTTTATTGCATTAAATTTAGCTTATATATGCCCAAATAGCGAAAGAAATGGCTAGGAATATTAGTACATCGAGAGTGGAAAGAAATTACTTACGTTATCAGAAAACTTTATTCAGAACAAAATAGGAAAGCCCCTCTCTCTGTCTCAGAAAAAAAAATGCAAAGTTGCAGTTGATGATAGGAAAATAAAAAGTGCGCTCATCGTGGACTGAAAGATGCCTTTTGAGATTCTGAGGTGTGAACTGAGTGCGACTGCTGTTTGTCGGTCAGTTCCAGAATGACGAGGAGAACATTCGAATTAGTACTGAAGACTGGAATTCTCAGAAAAACTATCTTGAATAAAATATAGGGCCAGAAAAAAAATACCGTGTGCAAAGAAACATGTTAAATGGAGAAAGGGTCAGTGGAAATAAGTTATAAAAATTGATGGAAATAAAGATATTGACGTTTGAAAGTGTTGGCAAGAAATACGTAAGACGTTGAATAAGAAAAGAGGTGCTTTTGGACGGCATTAACCCTTTGCTGCGTAATTCTTTCATCAAAATAGGTTCAAAAATTGCGAAACGTTCCCTGCCAGGCATCTTTGAGCTTTGAAAAGAGTGCGCGAAATGCTGCAAAACATGCTTTATATTTTGCAGTTATCTATCTAACGCTATCTGTTAATCCAAATCTGAATGAAACCATGAATGGGAAAAGAGCGGGTTGCACAGCAACCCTCTCTGAACCATAGACAGAAAAATCCAACCCATAGACAGAAAAATCAATTGCCGCGGAAATCGCGGGTTGCGGAAATTTTGCTACTTCTACGTTGCCAGTGGAAATCGCGGGATACGCAACGAGAAGGTTAAAACAACAACGAAGAATCATACAAGTGTTATTGTCTAATTATGTATAGAAACAGTCGAAGCCAGCTGCTTTCATGTTATAGATAGCACGTAAAAGCCAGAAAGTACAAAGGAAGATCCTAGAATCAAAATATTTACTTTCCATCAAGAATCTATTGCCAGGTAATGTGGTATTTTTTATATCAACAGGTTTCAGATCTTTGTTACACAGCATTTATATGCAAATGTGCTTCACAGAGAGTATCATGGAGTTGATGATTGGCTTGGAAGCAATCCCACCTTGAACACCACTGAGAATTGGTTTTGTTGTTTGAAAACACTTGTAAGAATGAGGCCTCAATCAAATAAAAGATATAATTATCTCTTGGCATTATTTCGTAAACAATAACGTCTGGCACATGTAGGTTAAATACAACATTTGTGTATTGCTTAACTGAAAAATAAGGGGTTCGCAATTAAATCTCCTTTCAGTTTTTTTGTATTGAATTCTGTACTTTATTACCCATAACGGATTACTTTTCAATTCATTACATTTAATGACATATAACACTTTTCTGAAACATGGGAACTTCGAAAAAATTCAAAGTATCCATAATTTAGACCTCTCTGCATATTAAAATTCCATCAAAATTCTACTACTTACCCTTACTATTGCACCATATCGACTAACAATATCGGAATCTGTTCTGTAGGTCATGGTCCAATTAAACATATTCCTCATGTGTTCCAATCCAGGGTAATCTGAATAAGGTGGAGATTCTAAGCTATAGAAGATCCACCTTTGGTGAGGATATCGAACAGGCGGTAAATCAAACAGCAATATATCTCTTGCATGGAATATTATACCATCACTTTTTCGAAGCTCGGATCTGTCGGTGGTAATTCGACAGTTGCGGCAATGAGAACAAAACTGAAAATTTCCTTGTGGAAAGTAGTCCCATCCACCAAAAAATGGAGTCCAAAGGAGAATTAGTTTGGCGCCCTTCATAGAGAACTTTTGGCAGGTTTCTGGAACCGGTTTTGCCATTGGCGATGTGGTATGAGTTCCATTAATATCTCTGGATGGAAGGTAAGTGGAATTATTTAAATCGATGCTCGAACGAATGTACTTGGTGTTATTATGATTTGTTTCATGATAATATGAAGAATTTGTAATGGAGCTGTTAACAATCAATAGAGTCATTTCGCTTGTATTTGGAAAAACATTTTTTGATGTATTAATCTGATGTCTTTCCTTGATTTCCAGTGATGTGTTTGAGTTAGCAGATGCTTCAGAGATGCGATTTCTCGCTTTGTAAAGATATGGATCGATTGTTGGGATTGCATTATCATGTTGTATGTAGACGTCATTTATATGCAAATAATTTTCACTTTTGAGATACAGAGTGAATATTATGGCTGCTACAATTATGGTACTTAGGAGATACAGGCGTTTACAAAGGCGCTTCAATATCGGAAATTTGTCCATTTTGCAAGGAATAGGAACAATCTCTAGCCTCGAAGGTTCTAAACATATTTATTATTTTTCTGAAACGAAGAGAATTTGATTTCAGTTTTTATTATTTAACTGGAAATGACATAAAATATCAAAATCATATCATCTGAAGTCAATAAAACAAAATATTTCATTGTAAAATATTACTTACCATCAGCTTTCCTTTTTGCAGTTCCGCCCTTTTTCATTACTGCGTAAACTTTCTTTTATATTTTGCTTGCATTTTTAAAATTTTCGATTTTTACCTAAAACAGGTCACTAAAATTATAAAAATATATTATGTAAATCTATGAAACAGTATATTTTTTTATACTGTAACAAAATTGTAATATACATTCTTTCATGTACATATATGTAATCAGTTAGTGCTGTTGAAAACTCCAAGCCAACTAGATTACTGTGGTAATAAATGCCTTTGTCACTCTTTTATCAATTTCTTTTTTTTCATGAATTTGTTTTTAGTAAATCAATTTCGTTTATGTTTTTCTTTACATCTGTTTTATTATGGAGGTCTGTAGTTTTAATACGAGCCTAAGGGTGAACTAAAAACTATGGGTCCTGAATTAAATTGACATGAACAGCAAGAGGAAGTCTCAAATACGAGTTTTAAGCTTTTCAAGGGTACAACAATTGTTCGGCAAGGACAAAGTTCACCAATGTAGGAAAACTATGTGTCTCTTCTAATTATTTACTCATAATTAAAATTACACCAAACTAGATAATATAAACGGTGTCCCAAAATTAAAGCAAAATTTGATTTACCATCATTCATGCAGTAAAGTGTTGACAACCCTATTAAAAAACCATTTGACGACTGATAATTTATGATTAGTAAAAATGGAGCGTTACACGATAGAACAACGCGTTAACGCAAGATTTAATTAAATGAAAAATGCAGTTTTTTCCCTTTAAATTGTTATATATTTTATTGAATTGTAAAGTGCAAAGGATAGGGTTATGGAATTATACATAGAGCAAATGGTTTCCATGCCTTTGCTGGCACATATGTACCATTTTGTCTAAATTTTTCACGATAATTTTCCTTAAATATGGCTGAATTCCATTGATGCAGTATTGAATTTCCACCTTCAATATGCACGTGCTTGTGACTTAGGCCTTTGACTTCAAATAACTCCATAAAAAGAAATCCAATGGCGTTAAATCACACGATTTAGGGGGTCCATTCTCAAATTTTCGAACTGTGACCGCCAGACTTTCATTATTTTTGAAATTTTGTTCTGAAGTGAAAATACGTTTTTCTATCGTGTAACGCTCCGTTTTTACTAACCCTAAACTATCAGCTGTCAAATAGTTTTTTTTAATAGGATCGCCAAACTTTACTGAACAAATGGTGGCTAATACAAATCTTGCGTTAATTTAGGACACCCTTTAGAAATCATATTCGTTCATGAACTACAGATGGTGTACGTTCCTCTAACTTGTTTCTTGCAGATGATGTAGTGATAAAAGTTATATAAAATATGGAATGCATCCTTCAATTAGCAATTAGTAATATTCGGAAAGGTATTCTTTTAAAGAAAAAATTTATATTTCAAGAAGTGTTTTTCTGCTAAATGAAAAGATTTTTTTTTCAACAAAAAATGGTCCAAAGCTGAAAAAACTGTGGAATTAATTACCTTTGAAACATCTCTAATTAATATTCTTTTAAGTTTCTAGCTGCATATACTTCAGATATTAAAAAGTAATTACAAATAAAAAAAATGTTAATTTTTTTTTTGATTTAAACGAATCTAATCAGTTAAAAATAGAAATGGCATGAAAGAAATTATACACAACTTATTAATGACGCCGATGGAACTTAATCATGGTTTAGGATAATTAGAATACCAAATGATGTAATTAAATCTAATAAAGCAAGTACTCAATATTTTAATTAAATGGTACTCCGAAAATTTCATGTTTAAATAAACATGTTTCATCCTATTTGAGTGAATCAAATTTTATGATACAGGAAATAACATAAAAAAGTCAATAATGCATTGATGTATACTTTATTAAATAAAAACATTTAAAGTGAGTTTTTTTAGATTAGAAATAATTTATGGTGCATTTATGAATTATTAATAATAAAAAGTTAAATTATATTTAATTAATTTTGTTCCGTTTTAGTGTTTTTTATTTAGGTTATATCTGTTTTATTATTTTTAATTTAATTAACTTTAACTTAGATTTAATTGGTTTTAGTTTGTTAATGGAGTTTCTTAATTGCACTTTGTGTTTTTGCCATGTCTTGTATTTTCATGTATGTTTTTAAAATGCTCATATACTATTTATTGTGTTTTGCTATGTTATGTTCCCGGTATGATATACATATTTTATAACATGTTATGTAACAAGAATGTGTATATCTTATATATTTTGTGGATATTTCTTGCCGATATTCAATTGCAGTATATCTTTTTTCACTGATAAGTGAAGCCATCGTGAGTTAAATAAATAAAAATCCATTTATAAAATACGATTGAATGTATTAATATATATCACTAAATATGAAAAAAAAAACAATTCATTTATTCTACTATAGTTCGGAAGCATATATTTAAATTATATATAATAATTTATGAAAATGAATTGTCGACTAGTCGCTTCTTCTGATCAACTGTTTCGCTGAAAATATTGGTTATGTTTAATTTGAGATAAGTGCCGTTTAGATATAACTTCACGTCTATGATTCCGTCAAATTCACACACACACACACACACACACACACACACACACACACACACACACACACACACACACACACACACATTAAAAATAGTACTACACTACTATTAAATTGATATCATTAAAAAGACAATATTTAAACTTTGAAAAGGTATAAAATTTATATTTGTGTAATCATATTTTGGGAAGATACTGCAGAAAAATGCCAAATTTCAGACAATCACTATTTTAACTTTGAAGTAAAAAAAGTTATCTGACAAAAAAAATATTTTCATATCATTTAAGTTAATTGCAATCGCAAAGAAAAGACTTTAAAGATCTCCAAAAGGCAATCTTATCTAATCTTATCTCATTAGATTTGGGACTGTTCGCAAGACTAGCAGGTCAAAACTTTTACCTTGTTATTTTATTTGACATGTTTCATGGTTGTAACGATTGAATTTTGTAATAGATTTTTTTTTTACTTTCTTCCTTATGAGGTAGAATTTTGAAAATTTGTACACTAGCGTGATTTCGATGATAATACACTATTTTAATATTTTAGGAATTACCAATTAATAGGTAAATTTAATTCTGATTGCATAATGTGGTGCCATCTGGTAAAGAGTTTGAAAAAAAATTCAGGATTCCACAACATTTACAAAAATGAAACAAATTAAAAATTAAAAAGTATAAAATATTTAAAATTAAAAATTCTTTTTTTAATATGCTAATAAATGCTTGTTTATAAACTTTTTATTAAATTAATTTTTCTTTTCAAAATCATATTGTACAATATTAAATTTTTATTCCTAATTCTTCAAACACTTATAATATTTTTTAAAACTATTTTTAATTATATCTCACAGACACTATATTACAGTTTAATTGAAAAAAATATTTTCCTTTTTTAAAATATCCTATCACCTGCATATTTAAAATGAATGTAAAATTTTTTGGAAAAAAATAATTGTTTTTTTAAAACGAAATTTTTTGAAAATCTGTCTTAATGCCGTTTTGAAATTCTTTCAGGATTTTAATTAATTTTCCAGAGAAACTCTTTCGAAATATCTCTGTCCTATGCCATTTTAAAATTTAAGAACAGACAGTATAGAACAAAGTAATTAAATATTTTAAATAATTTTTCAAAGTGAAATATGAATTCTGAAAAGAAATAAATTCAGAATTATTTCACACTATTATAAATAAATGATATGAAATAGGCACAGATAATTATTTAATGATATTAAAATTTAAAATTACGATTGAAATTGAAATCTCTTTTTAGCATTTAAAGTATTTAAAATGAAATTATTATACATGCCTTCATACAGAATAAAGCATAATCAGAGTTTATGATATTTTTAATTAAAAGATCAAAATTATCTTTTACCTTTTTCTGCCCTTCTTCAACAGTCTATTCTAAATGTAACTACGTAATATAATGACGAGGTAGACTTTCACACCTTCGTAGAATACCTATTATCTTATCTCTAAAAGGTTATCTTATCTAATTCTGAAGAAGTCTTTTTTTTTCTCCTCTAAAGAGTAAGATTTTTTGTTGCTAAAATGATAAAATGGTCCTACACTAACAATTCATATATAAATTTATATATTCAGCTAAAAAATTCTAAAGAAAAATGAACGACAATTAAAGGAAAATAACGCATAAAATGAAACATAAAATTAAGTTCAATGTATGAAAATACATCAGTCGGAAATGTATGGTTTCTTTTATACTTTCTTGTATATGTATTATAACGAAATTATTGTAATATTCCAAAAACTTGAAAACTCGTTTTTTTGACGCATCTCCACGTTCTAGATTTCGGTTAAGGAGTTAAAGGTTCGTCGGTCTGTACTTACAAAAATATGTAAAAGTGAAAACTCAAAAATGCAATAAATGAAATTTAATAAGTAATTTTGTAACTACAGAAGCACTTCTAGATCAAACTATGGTTCCAAATGGTCTAAGAAAAAGTCTATCGATCAATTGCAAATAAAAGTTGTTTAAAAGTTGCAAATTAAAGTTTTTATTATTTTGTATCATTTATCGGTCAATTTTATCGGATTATCAGCGGTTGTCATGCAAATATGGCAGTCATTGCAAGATCTCGTATTCGGTTCCAGAGAGTCTCCGGTTCTAACCTGATTCCAAGAAAGATCTGCAGGGTGCTGCTGTAGCCTGGTGATAAGATCTCGGCTTCGGAACCGTAGGGTTTCAGGCTCGAGATCCGATCCCACCGAAGAACTGTCGTGTAAGCGGGTCTGGTGCACAATAAATCCGTTAGGGCCAAACTTCCTCCGGCTGATGTGGAGTGGAAGTTTGGAGAGGAGGGTGACAGCTCAGGTGCCATATCGTTATCTGATCACAGTTCAAAATTGCGAGGTCCGTCTCAAAATAATCCTAGTGTTGCTTTAAAACAAGATATTAATATAATTAACCTAAGAACGATTTGCAATGTATACTACCCTTGAGGGTTAAATCCTTCAAGGTTAAAACATTCTCGCGTTTGTAAGCAGCGGAAGTTAATAATGGAAAAGATTTGCGTGTGTTGTTTTATTTCTTAAAACATCATATCATTTATTTCTGTAATATATTTGATAACACAGATACTTTGCTATTTGTTGATCACTAAGAGCTGGTGAATATTTTTTTTTTAACAATTCAGTTCCAAAACTCGCCCTCTTTCCTTTTTGCCTTTTATGAATGACCAGCAGAAGAGTAGATGAATAGAGGGTCAGCAATGATCATAACTAGATATTTAACTCAAAGGAATTAATATAAAATTTATTTATTCTAAAAGATATCTAGAAAAAAGTAATCTTTAAATATGAGAAATTTAAAAAAATGCAAAAATATAGTACTAGTTACATATAGTGTCTGTTTATATATGCGTGTAATAAAAGCTAAAAATTTCCAATTGATGACTAAATAAATAAAAAAAGGTAACTATAGCAACCAAACTGTTACTCAAAGTACTAACGTGGAGTTTACTTATTAACTGAATTCTACACAAGAAATTAGTTGGTCGATAAAAGGTCGTTTCTTATTTGTTTTGCACTTAAATATTGCATGACAAAAAAAAGAATACTAAAAGCAATCATTCTGAAGGCTGTTTAGAAATAGGTAATTTTCAAACATAAGAAATTAACAAAAAAAAAAAAAATACTAAAAGAAAAATAGCAACAGCTACATACAATTTTCGTTAAAGTAGGCATGTATCTAAAATAAAGGATTTCTAGTTGATGATAAATAAGAAATATTGGTAGCTACAGCAACCAACCTGCAACTGAAATTGCTAACATGCAACTTATTTATTATATATGCTCACGAGTTTACAAATGCGAAGCTACTTTTATTTTTTGTACTAGAACATCGTAGGACAAAATCAGATGTATACAGGATTTTTAATTATCAATATGTATTTACATATTGCATATACATACAAATTTATATAGCCAAATATTAATAAATTTGATTTAAAATTAATACTTTTTTTAAAATTAACATTGAATGGGCATTCAATGTTACCTTTATAAGCATAATTCCTTATGCTTATTCCTTTATACCTTAGCATAATTCCTTTATTCAATGTTACCTTAAGCATAATTCCCACAACCTTTATAAGGCCGTGGGAAGTATGCTTTCCACCAAATTTATCAATCTTTGTATGAAATTATGTAGGTTGGCATAAGTTCTGACACATTTTTTTAGAAAGACAGAAACTTAGATGCTTTAGTTCTTTATCTCACACAAAATAATGTGTCTTGGATTGTCATTCAATTATTAATTAATCAAATTAATTAATCAATCAAATTAATTAATTAATCAAATTACTTAATTAATCAAATTAATCAATCAAATTACTTAATTAATCAAATTAATTAAGCAGATTACTTACTTAATCAAATTAATTAATTAATCAAATTAAATTGATCTAATAAGCTAAATGAATCCCTTTTCTTATTCTAATTTCAAGCTTAAAAATATTTTAACATAATATGACTAGAAAAAAATGGCCCTTTAAAGGGTTAACACAAAAAATTGCGTAAAACGTCAATAATTCGGTAGTGTATATAATAATGAGTATGTCATCTATATGTTTAAACCAATTAGAAAAATTCTGTCTCAACTACTGTACCGATTTCGCCAATTTTTACGTAACATGAAAGATTAGGATTCCAAGATATATCACCAGTTATCAACTGTTCACATCATTCTATATTTTTGAATAAATGTTTAAAAATAACAACAACCCTCCACTCTATATTCCCTATGGGGGGGGGGGAAACTAACAGAATTCCCCAGCTAAAGCCACTGCAGGTTTTCTCGGATTTTCGTTTCATTTTAAAGCTTACGACATTTAGATACGTCAATGGATGTCTGCTTCCTCCACCCACCATTTAAAAAAAACATTTATTTTATTGTACATTTATTATTAAAAAATGTATAGATAATTTTCTTCCCATTTCTAATTTAATTGTGTTTCCCAACCTTAATTGCTGTACGGATTTCGTCAATTTTCATTTCATTTGAAAGCTCATGATATCTAGATACGTCATTAATGGGTATTTGACCCATTGATAATCCTTTCGTCCTCCATTTTTAAGAGATATTGTAAAATAAAACCTTTAACACAGGTTTAACAATTGGACTGATTTTACCAATTAATTTCAGCACTTTGCATACAGAATTAACCAAAAAGAATATTCTATATTTAATGTTCGATTGTAATTTAAATTACCTCTTTTATTTAGTAGGATAAAATATAACAACGAAATATTACTAAATACTAATAATATGGTATGTTATTACTAAATATAATACTAAATACTAATATGATATTACTCAATACTAATAATATGGGGAACGAACAGCTCGTTGCCAAAGGTTACTAATAATAAATTTATAGTTAAAATTAAATGCATATTGAAGTTTAGTAGTTATTATGAGAAACTGATTTTTTTTTGTCAGTTGTTGTTGTGTTGTGACTTATGGCACTTTATGATTTCTCACAGTTATCTGTCAGCGATTTAAGCCGAATGACCGTCTCTTGTTTTCTTCAGTAGCGCCAACTAGGGCCAAGAGTGCGACTTAACTACTTCATTCGTCACATTCGCTTGCACAACCCCTTTTTACAGAGGGGCACATTCACACACCTCACAGATAGAACAACCATGCCTGAACCGAGACTCAAACCCGAGACGCCCAGGTCACGGGGAAGATGCGCTAGCCGGTAAATATTTGAATAAATACATCGAAGGCTAATATTTTTATAATTTCGCATTAATTTGATTTCATATCCAAACCATTAATTTTTTCTGAGACATTGCCTATTCATTATGTGCTTTCATCCATTTCTGTTTTGAAAAAAAAAAAGTAATTCTAAATTCGTATTATTGTTGCTAATCTTGTGAATACTCGGAAACATAAACAAACTTGGAATATTGTTTTCCTATTTATGTTAACAGAACATTAATTGTCAAAATATTGTTGGAGTATTTTTTCTTGACACTCCTTGCAATTATTGACATAAATCTGTTCTTCCTATACCTCGAAAATTATTTTGCCAAAGACCTTTTTTTAAAACAGATATTTTTGAATTAATTCTTTTTAAGACTTTTTTTTTTGAAATTTGTATATTTTTCTATTAATAATGAAGACAAATGTGTATGTGTATGTTGACGCTCTAAAGCCGAGATAGTTTGACCAACAACTATCAAGTTTGGCACAAACATACTTTAGAGGTCGGAAATGTGCATCTTGGAATGAATTTTTTTTGAAATTATATTTAGAATTTTAATTAATTCGAAGTTAAGCTTGAGAATTTTTCAGCAATAATTTCCGAAAATCTTATGACTCAAAAATAAATTTTTACACCATTTCAAAATTTTAATTTTTTTTTTTTATGAATCAAATTTTATAGCCGTTCAGGAAAACCCAATTGGATAGACTTTAAAGTAATTTCTTTCAATTTTTTTTTTTGAAATTCTACAAATTTGGAGTCGAAATTATACACCAAATTTCCCCTTGTAACTCAAAGCGTTTCTGCGTTGTGTATACACAATAGGCAATATGTTTTCCGGGCTCCGTAAGGTATCAAACGTGGGCATGTGTGAAACTCTCGAATTCGAAGATTTTAACAATTAAAATATTAAATTTTGAATCTGTTTATTTCGCGTACAAGAAAGTAAAAATTTAATTTGTTATTCAAGGGATTCATCTTTATTCAATCCATTTGCTATCATAATGGTACTACCATTTATTCATGCAATTTATATATTTATCTCGAAATATCTTTTTAAATGCATCACAAACTTATAAATGAATGATATTTTAATAGTTCCAATGGTCAATGAATTTTATCTTCAGAAAGATTCGAAATGTTTATGTTAGAAAGATTTGAGATTAAAATTAATAATTTGATTTCATTTAGATTGCCATCAAACAGTTTAGCTGGTAAGTTTATCGGTTTAGTTTTAATATGAAGTTTATGATAATATAAAATAATCATGTCATAAAGATTATTAAAAATAGAATAGTCTACACTTAGATTTTATTCAATAACTAGCCGCCTTTATCGACCAGCCGGTTCACCAGTATTATCACTCGCTACAATTTTCAATTAAATATTTTAAGTAACTGGTCTCTTAATAGATTCTCAAACAAAACATTTTTTATCTTCAAATTTTGATAGTCATACCAAACTTATACTGTTGTTTAGATCGTTTCGTTCAATTTACTATATATATTTTGCTAATTTGTTGTCATTTCTGGTAAAACTTCAACTTTAATTTAAAGTGGAAATGATGAAATTGCAATTAATATAAAGATATTTTTTAATAAAACCAAGCGTTTTATTTTATTTATCATCTTTATTGTTATTTATTTATTATTATTATTATTGAATATGAGTATTGCAAACAGAATCGCTCGGTATTTAAGTCTTATGTGAACTACAAAATATTTTTCATAATTTATGTAATATCTCAAACAATAATTCAACAAAAATTTCTCAGATTCAGCATAAAATTCAGTTTTTAGTTTTGCTTTCAAAAGGATTGAAATGAAATCAATAATAATATTTTGTTCCTGGCTATAAATATATTTCAAAAATTATGAAGTCTAAATTTTATGCAGTAAGGTATCATATTCTGAGAAATATTCTGGACACACCAAATTTTAAATAAATGAATGAATGTTTCTATTTTCCACGATCAACTAAGACTTATTTATGAAGTTTTGAATGTTAAAAATTTAGAAAAACTCAACATTTTCATAATCTTAGGCCAATTAATCTTGAGAAACCTGTGCGTTGATTGGTGTATTTTCTTTGAAACGATCGATGGAAAATCTAAAATTATCCTTTTTTTTATTGAATAGTGATATTCACATTTTCATAAATCAGCCAGTTGAAGTGATTGATTTAGTTGATTGGAAATTAACTCTTTTTATTTAAAATATTAGTGTTTCAAGAACATTTTGTTATTCGTGATTTCTACAGCAGAAGCTTTATGCAAAATCAAAAATTCGTTATTTATTAGAGCATTTATTGAATCGAGTTACATAAAATATAATCATTTTCCATTTAGACCATTTTAGCAGATCTGTGTCTTACTAAATATCTGTGTTTACAAATTAGCTGTGTGGCCCTGATTTGAATGGATATCCTGTTCATATTAAACAAAACTTGCCTTAAAATAAAACTGATTTATTGGATTAATAATATAGAGTGTAAAAGATAATAAAATAATTTTTCTTGAATTTATTTTTTAGAAAAAATAAGAAATAATTTCATATTTGTTTCATTTCCTACAGACACGTGCCGAAAATTATATTTTTGCAGATTTCATTTCCAAAAAGATTTAATTTATTTTTAATTGGAGCTTTAATCAACGTGATGGCAACACTTTGAAAAAAGCTAATTTTTTCCCAGGAATGCGAAACGTGCTCGTGCAGCTTAAATTTTATTTTTATTTTATACGAAAAAAATTGTTGAAAAATATAGTTAAAATATTTATTTAAAAATTCATTAAAAATAGAAATTTATTTTTAAGGTTAAAACATTGGTATCATTTAAAAGATACATTTTTTATCTTTAACTTTATGTAAAAATCTTTTTTGTGCGGTAATATTTTCGGAAGTTATAGCAGAAACACGCCAAAATTTCGCTTATTTTTTTAAATAAATAAAATTCTACTCAAAAATTCAAAAAAATAACCCCTAGGTGCACATCCCCGGCCTCCAAGGTATACACGTGCCAAATTTGGTAGCTGTAGGTTGAATGGTCTGGCCTGTAGAGCGCCAACACACACACACACACACACACACACACACACACACACACACACACACACACACACACATTGAGCTTTATTATAAGTATAGATGTTAGTAGAAAACATTACGTGAGATCTATAAAATAACTGAATTACATTATAATACTAATACTTTGCATATGTATATTGCATACTAGTAGAGACACAACACCTATGTTCAAAATCGCTAAAAATAGATTTTTACTTCACTTGCGAAGAAATTCTTTAAATAATTTAAATAGTTCTATTTTATGTTGTTTGACTCGATAATTGCATTGGTGAAAAATTACGCTTAAATTTGTATACAAAAAAACTATAAGGAAAACTCCACCGAAGATTCAAATTCCGAAAAGAAATAAAGAAAATCTTTAAAAAAAATCCCACAAATCAAAAATAGTTTTGAAACAAATGGTGAATACAGGAAAGACGTTAAATCATATTATATCTGCTTAACTAATAGGCGAATTCCCACAATCATCAACTAATTAATACCTTCCCAATACTACTTACTGCACTTCCTTTTATATACTTTAAAGTCAATTTTACCCAATCTATCTGTTTCTATAATTGCTTAAAACTCATTAAACCAATTTTTTTAAGACTTTGAAGGAATAGAGGTTATATGCTTTTCTTACAAATATAACAACCAGTGGAGAAATTTTATGCAGTCCTCTTCCTATTACCATATTAAGAAAAATATTCTTGACACGTAACATTTTAAACAAACAAAAAAATCCTATGTTTTATGATCCAAACTAATTGAATTATAAAGATTTGGATTTCATTTTAGGCTTATCAACTACTTATTAGAATGCATATTCTGCGTTGACTGGCAGATTTTCCTCAAGACGGCCATTGAAATGTTCTAAATTGTCTAAATGGATTATAATCATAATAAATCATTAATTGCAATCTGTTAAACGAACAAAAATGCATAATCAATTAATTTCAAATATTTTTCAAAGAAATTAAGCAAAGGAAAATTATTTTGGATGACTGTACTCTAGTAGCTTTCTAAAAACAATCGCACTTCTAAGAAAAATAAACAAAGATATGATTTTATTTACTTCTAATTAAATAAAAAAATGTGAGTCATAAACAAAATAAGCTATTTTTTTCACAAATCAATAAAAAATATATTTTAACAAAATAAAAATATAAAAACACAAACAAATATGATCAGTTACGATTTCCTGGCGTAGCTACAAATGGAAAAATCTTTCGTATCATTGGGACGAATACCATCATGAGTTTCAAAATAGTCAGTTTTCATCGTTTTGGTTTCCATGTTCGACAGTTGGACTCGCCAACCCACCATTTTCTTATATCGTAATAAGAAGATGGTTTCAAGTCAGTTCTGTGCAATAATGCACATAAATCACATTCTTTTTGACTGCTAAGTACCACAGAATAGTTCTTTTTCCATCGGAAATAACTGCTGTAGAGCTTAAAATCTTTGCCAACACCAGACAAGAAGAATGCCAAATGTTTAGGAGATTTAAAGCTTAAGGCATCTATGTACGAAGCCGGTGGCGCGAACTTGTCGTACTTGGCGCCGCCAAACAGAACAGGTATGATGTTGTATTTCAAAGTTCTAAAGAATTTTTCTGTTATGTAATCTTTGCAGATGGTGTTCTCAAAAGCCAAGAAGAACTTGTACTTGTCGGAGAACTCTTGCAAGCATTTCCCTGTGGATTCGGGTGGACAAATCAAAGTACCACATGTTCCGTAAACATCCACGTCAATGTACTTGCGCAGTTCTTTTACATAAGAATCGCGGCCACCATCTGTAGGACAGTGGCTACTCATCCACACGACAGATTTAGATTTGTTTCTGAATGACCACAGTAAGGTCTGCATGTCGATTTTCCTTGGGTGAGTCTGAAAAAAAAAGAAGAGCTTTAAACCATAATTAGAATAAAACATGGCCATAGTCAAAATACATTAATCCTTAAATGTCTGATTATTTGAAAGAATAATGTAAAATTCCTTTTTTTTTCAATAAATCATGCTAAAAAATGCTTTAAAAATAACATTTCATTATAAATATGATTTACAACTAAGAAAAGTTTTATTTTTTTATTATTTTTTTTTATTACAGCCAGTCACACCGTTACCGATAGAACTAAACCGTATAAACATGATTATTGTGACTGGCTATTACGCTCATTAACTCCAACTTTTTGCATACAAAAACAGTCGCCAACAAAATTTCAAAGAATCTTCAAACTGTTGGTTAAAGGCTAGAAATCTTTTCCATCATTACTTTTAATACTTTTAAACTTGCAGGGTATTGTAATATTGTGTTAAAATTACTATCCATAATGAGTCTGCCTCGAATTTCTTTGCGTTAGACTCATTCTGTTATGCAGTGCTAGACCACATATACATGTACTATCTTGCATCCTTCCCAATCTATAGAAGTATCCACGAAATCTTCCATTTCCTGATATAATTTACACTATCATCGAATGAAATATTCTTTTTATAATTTTAATTTGGTCCACCAATATGACAAATATCTGTATTTTCTCAGTGATTGTATCGAAAAGTAAGCATGATTTTATGTAACTTTTGTCATAAATCCATTTTGTCTTTTTTAATGACAATTAAGTTTGAAACAAATGGCTTTTGTATTAGAAAAGGATAGTTTAAAATTAATGATGACATGAATTCTCCGAAAACGCTATTTAAATATAGAATCCATTTAAATGAACTAGAATTCTATTCAATCTAAAATTAGTATATCAAGGGAAAATAAAAGAAAAAATATTAATTTCTGTGATAAAACGTGACAGCGAAATTTATTTGGATAACAAAAAAATCTATAGTTTCGAGTCCATACACCAAAAAAATGTGCTAGTAACTCGAAAATAATTTCATAAATATAGCTGCACTGAAACTTGAATTCGGAATTTGTCGAATTCGGATGATTTATCAATGATGGATAAGTTTAAACTTATCCTTCTGTTAAAGAAAGCTTGAAGTAAAATTTTTAATAAAAAGGGGGGGGGGATAAATAAAAAAATATTAAAAAAATCATTAAATACATTCCAAAAAATTCTATTTCTAAGTTGAATTTAAACAAAAAAATAATTAACGGTAAATATGAGATATTACAGGCACATGGAAAATTGAAAGATAATTTAGCTATTGACTTACTTTCACAACCATTCCATACTGTACAACAATATCAGAATCTGATCTGTATGTCATAGTCCAATTGAACATATTTCTCATATGTAGCAGTCCAGGAAAATCTGAATAAGGAGGAGATTCTAAACAATAGTATATCCAGCGCTGATGAGGATATCTAACTGGTGGCAAATCAGAAAGCGACATGTCTCTGGCATGGAATATCACTGCATCGCTTTCTTCGAGTTTGGACCTGTCAGTAGTAACCTGACAATTTCGGCAACGGCTGCACTGTTGAAAGCCCTCTTGAGGAAAGTAACCCCAAAAGCCAAAGAAAGGTGTCCAGAGGAGGATAAGTTTAACATCTGTCATACTAGAAGACTGACAGGTGTCAGGGATTGGCGTTGGGGTGGGTCTTTTTTTAACGACACCATATGTGAGCCTTGCTGGACGGTAAGTAGAAGTGGTTGAAGCAGAATTCACATAAATATATTTAGTTTTATCATGGAATGCTGTGTAATGGCGAGAAGCAAGTGGAACTGAACTATTTTTGCTCGTAAGAGAATCAGAATTCTTCGTTCCATTTGTTGATGGAATGATATAACTCGATGTCCAGGACCAGCCTGGAGGCACAATTTTTGCATCTTGTTTTGAGGATGAAAATCGGGGGTTTCTCGATGATTCAGAGGCCACTTTTTCAGTCGTCAAGACATTTGGGACGGTTGAAGTGATTGTAGTCTCACTTTCTAAGTAAAGAGTGAACAATGCGCCAGCTCCAAGAATTGCACACGTAAAGTGCAGGCACACAACCATGCGCCTAGGAAGACGCCTCAAGATCGGAACTTTGTCCATTTTTCTGGAGATGCAGGTAACCCCTGGCCAATGAGGATTTTAATCATCTTTATATTTATTTTTCTTCTGAAAAAGAAAAATAACCAAAATTAAAAATTTTTTTTATTGATCACTGGAAACAATCCAGAAACATTAGAAGTTAAATTAATAATTACTTTTAGAAAATGTTTAACTTCCATATAAAAAAAACAGTTTTATTTATTTCTAGAACAATAAATTTGTCAAAGTATCAACCGAAACTCCTTAAATAATTTTTAAATATTCGGATTGATATGCATCTACGTTCAACTTTCCTAACTCCTGAAATAGAGTCAAGAGTTCGTGGTGACATTTACTTCCGTCTTCCAATTCAGATTCCACTACTATTGGTAATAACATCTCTAGTCACACCTCTCCTAGCGACAAACCTGTACACACAACTAAGTTACTTGTACTCCCTATTCACATACATCTATCTATCTGTACATACAATTCAGCTATTAACAACCTTCAGTCTTTTTTTATTATTAGAGGAAGTAGGAGCTAATTGTAACAATTTTCGGAATAACGTTTATGTTTTAAAAAGTATTCGATATTCCATGATAATAAACATTTATTTTTTAGAGCTTAGTTATTTATTAATTATATGCAACAAAAACATTCAATAATTTGACTAATTTTATCTAAAGAAATATTTTTTCAAAATTAATCGGCTGTTACAACTTGCCCGGTTATGGGGCAAGTTGTAACAACTTACAAGCAAATGATATCAAGTGGTTTACAGTAAAATAAAGAAGAAAAATTTAATCAAACTACATAAACCAAATATTTAAGTTATTAATTAAAAGCTATTTGTGAGTAAAAATGTAATTTATGCTACATTTTTTTTGTATTTTAAAATATAAAAATTGTTTATTTTATGATTTTTTATTCAAAAAAATATATCATTACTCTCAAAATGTGCTAATCATAAAACTGGAATACAATTTGGCTCCATGTTTCTATTGAAGAATGCAATACTAACATTTCCATCCCCGATATAAGAAGAAAATTTTACCGAGTTGATTCAAAAATATTGATCAATTAATTTACAAAATGAATGCTAACAAAGGAAAAGGAAAAAAACATCCACTTGATCCTTGGAATTATAAAAACTGTTCGCAAGAAAAGTCTTTTTTTTTTTAATTTAAAGCACATGGCAGGTAAATAGATCTTTGCAAAATTGAATGAAATATTACTATGACAGAAATACTTCTGCTATATATCATATGATGATTAAGCATATAAAGCAGCTAAACATTATAAACGATATACTAAATACACACACACACACACACACACACACACACACACACACACACACACACACACACACACACACACACACACACACACACACACACACACACACACACACACACACATACACACACAACACACACACATATATATATATATACAATCACATATAATTATTTAGAATATTATTTTTACGAGAAATAAAAGAAAATACTAAAATTGTTATTAGCTAATTTAAAAATAATAAATTTTTTCAGATTCTCAACTTAAAGACATCAATTATATATCACAATTAAACAGACGCTACAAATTTTTAACTTCTAAAATAAAACGACAACCGGAATAAATTAATGCTCGTATGATTAATGTCAAATAAATAGTGAAAACTCAACTGTGGGGTTCTCAAAAGTAAGCTAACGAGAATGTTTTATGATCGATTTTAATAATGAAGAGAATTAAGTATGCGTGTAAGAACTATATCTCTTCCTGAAACTTGTTTGGCCCAAAATTTGGCACCGATCAATAGTTTTGACGTAGGGATCACATACTACATTTCAAACCTCATTAGTAGAATTATTGAGCTATCGCGCTCATAGACGAATAGACAGAGACACACAGACAGATAATAAACCTATGATTGATTTATCAAACATTTGGTACAAATCTCCAGTCTAGGCGATAAAACCCTATGCCATATTTCATCAATATGTTTCATGAGATCATGTTCACATGCATATGGAGGATAGAGATATTTTATTAGGGAAGATTTCATTGAATATTTGACACTGTTTTGGTATAAAGACAACATGTTCAAATGCCCTCTTCGTTTTCATTAAATTTTTGAGTTCGTTTTTCGTTATATCTCATGACAGACAAAATTCGAAAAATGAGTTTATAGGACTGCAAAATGAAAACTAATAAAAATCAAGAAGTAGAAAAATTCATAATTATAATATTTTATATTTTGTTCGAGAGGAAATAACAATAAACAGAGGAATATTTTACGCACCATTTTAAAGCAGAATACAATAAAGCATTTATCATTTGAATTTGATGCTACATGAATCGATACTATCAAATCTAGATGTCACAAAGATCGCCAAATGACATCTTTGTTTTCGTTCCATTTTTGAACTACTATGTCTACAGACAGACAAAAATTCAAAAAATGATTTGTTGGATAGTAGAAGAAAACTAATTAATATCAAGTTGAAAACTAATAATTACAATATTTTATATTTTTTTACGAGAAAATAACATATGGACGATGAGTTGCAGATAATTTAAAGACAGAATACAATAATGCATTTATCATTTCAATTTGACGCTGCATGAATAAATACTGTCACATCTAAATGCCCTATAAATGTGCAAAAGTTATACAAAATTCAAAAATATTAATCAATAAAATTTGATCTCTTACCACCATGCAGCAAAAGCTTGTGCATCATTAAAAGAATACTACAGTAAAAAAACTCTGAAAAGGGCGTAACTCGAGCATCCATACACATGTAAAAGCATCTGTTAATAGCGTGCTGAATAAAATTAATGCAATGAGTCATGTCGTTCTTAGCTGCCACCTGTCATTCATTGTTGATTCAACAATCAAATCAAAAGTATAAACAACTAAAATACATGCCTCGTCATCGTTACAAAATAGCTCTGATATCATCAAAGTGTTTTGTAAATTGATGACAATGGGATATCTTATTGGGAAACTGACACTAAGAAATATCTACAATACAACTAACTCAAATTTTAAACACAGTGAAACAGGTATCAAAACATCAGAGCTCTTATGTAAAGAACGATGCGAAATAAAAAGATTTTCCTATTCATATATTCCTTCTCAAGTGCTAGATAAAAGGAAATGTTTTAATAAACTCTTTTCACAGCAATATGCAAAAAGAGAGGGACAGCTGATTACATGATAATTGATAATCAAAAAATGAAGCTTATTATCAAATTTTGAAATCATTCGAAAGTTATTCATTATGTTGAATGCTAGCACAATGAATTGCAATCTAATTTCTTTCTTACTCCTTGATTTATATTTATATTTTTGAGCACTCATTACTATCGTATCATAATCATCACTAGCATTGATATTCCTAAGAAATTAATAATGTTATAAGTTTAGGTAGATTAAACGTCAAATGATAAGAATTAATTTAATAATACTTTCAGGGGTTGTTTTTGATTAAGCATTTTATTCCATTTTTAATTTCTCGAATACGAAGTATAGAGAAAGTATTATAATCTTAAAAATATTTGAATTCAAAATTTTGAAGAATCTGCACATTTTATACCTCTCTGAGTTCGAAAAACTAGTTTTTTTGGCATTATGCTAGTCCCTCTATTTGTGAATAGTACCTTTTCGAACTAAACAGATGAAATTTGATGCACGGACTTAAGAACTAATTTATAGATTTCTAGCAAACTTTGAAGGAAATCCTATCATAGAAAGTCTATCTGAATGTTTGAATATATGTGAACTCGATAACAGATCAAATTCTGATTGTCGATTCTGATCAAATTTTGAACGAAATGCATCAAAGAGTTGATAGTCTGCCGGTCTATACTTTCGAATGTATTGTAAACACAGTAAATGAAAAACGCAATGGCTTAAAGAAATTCGATATGTCATTGTGTGACTGCAACTGTACTTCCGTGTCAAATTTTGGTTCCAATTGGTCGGTATTCCAAAATACATACTGATGCGGAAGAATCAATAAAAACTCTAGATTTACGCCACATCTGTATTTCTTAAGCATCGTTTGTCAATGATACGCAAGGTTTTCGTGGCCCTCACCCAAACTACAGAATTTTATGCGAGGTTAATTCTATAAATTATTGTAGGATTTGCGATAAAGATTTGGGGATATAACTCCTGCTAGTTATAATATTAGTACAAGGGGTGTTCAAATGAAAACTTTATTCAGAGTATAACCATAGACCTGAGCACAACGATCCCATTGATTAACGAGATGAAGGATTCCTAGTTCCCAGAAATACTGTGGCCGTGACGAGACCCAGTCCTTCACAGCGCCTTTGAGTTCGCCGTCCAAGGTCCGCTACTTGTTGAATTCTTCGAACACAGAAGAACCATTAACTTCGATGTGTACTGTGAGACACTCCGAAGACTACGCAGGTCCATCAAGAACAAAAGACCGTGGCTACTCACGGAGAGTGTGGTTCTGCTTCATGATAGCCCGCGTTCGCACGTCTCCAGGGTCACACATGTGGAACTGGCCAAGTTCAAGTGTGAGCAGCTCGACCATTCGCCCTACAGCCCGGACATGTCGCACTGCGATTTTCATATGTTTGGTCCCCTGAAAAAAAACATCTGAAAGGGAAGTGCTTCAACTCGGAGGGCGAACTCAAGGACGCTGTGAAGGACTGGGCCTCGTCCCGGCCACAGGAATTCTGGGAACAAAGAATTCTTCGGTTCGTTAATCAATGGGATCGTTGTGCTCAGGTCTATGGTGTATAATTTGAATAAAATCTTCATTTATCCCCACAGTGTCGTTTCGTACCTTTTCATTTGAACACCCCTTGTATATTAATTATTTATATATGTATATTCTTTTTAGTAAGTTATGGGTTCATGAAAAATATTAAATATTTTATTGCTTTAACGTTAAATTCTTGGGACATATCTTTCATTGCTAATTAGTAGGCACAGTTTTCACTTTCCACAAGCAGAAACTCGGTGCTATAATTTTTTTGTTTCATTTTGAATTCCGATCTTTTGAGTTTTCTGCCATTATCAAACCCTACTTTCGCACACCCTTGATTGACCAGCGGCATATTATTAGGAATGCGATTACCAAAGGAACCAAATGCGTGTCCTTGGCAAATGGCGAACACCACACGATAACCATTTCATATACATATCTTCATTAGAAGCTGGCTGGGTTGACTAATAATTTGGCGTTGAAAATTATCTAATGTAAACCAATGCCAGTTTGAAAATACCAGTTTACATGAGAGTGGTTAAGAATATGTTAATTACTGAACTATTGGATTGCTCTACGTTGGTTTAATTTTAAATTTATGAGCATGAAAATATTCAGGAGTAGTAAAAGACGCTTTAATTACTGCACTAATGGTATGGACTACGTTGGTTTGATTTAAATAAATGAACATGACAATACTAGAGAGTGGTCAGCAATGAGTTAATTACTGTACAATTGGTATGTATAACATTGGTTTGATTTTAAATTTATAAACATGACAATACTCGGGAGTGGTCAAAATGCGTCAGTTACTGTACTATTGGTATGGAGTACGTTGGTTTGATTTTAAATTTCTGAACACGACAATACGTTCTTCAGAAAAATATTTATCTCTCACCATCTGTTAAGATATTTTGTTAAAAAAATGGAGTTTTAAATCAACAAATTTCGTTGGGTTTCATTAGTACTTCTATAAATGAAGAACATGATTAAAATAAATAAAAAAATATTAATTTATTACATCACTTATTTATTATTTTTTTAATATTTCAAACAACTCTTTTTATGGATAAAAATGCTACGATGAATATGATATGATATCACTTAGCAAACGATATAATCATCTGAATTTTGTAAATTTTAGAAAAGGAAGCAACATCTATATTTTTCGCTGCTAATAATGGATAATTCTCTTTTCTTTGGCCTTTTGAATTAACATGGTTTAACTATTTATATCAGATAGAAAGACTAAAATTTTTCGCACTCAGTTGGAAAAACCCTGCTTTTTCTTCATTGTCCAAAATTTGGAAAATTGAAATCAGCTTATTAAGTGATGATAATTGCATTAAATTATAAGTTAAAAACATTAAAATTAATGTAACTAGAATTCATTAAAAAGAAAGATTATGTTATAAATAAAATAGGTTTCAATTCCTCAATATTTTAATTTAAATAAAAAAATAAATAAAAATAAAATGTATTTTATGAAATGTTTTGATGAATTTCTTTTCATACTTTATCAAGGATTGTCATAATCTTGCAGTGGTTGTACAAAAATAATCAATTAATGAAATCTTACTAATTAACTACTAATATTACAAATTGAAGTCTATTATAATTTCTGGAGAACAAAAAAAAAACGGATAAAAAAGTTTAAATTTAAAATCACAGTTAACTATTCTAAATAAAAAATATTGATTTTCCACAAACGATATCGATATTATTTTTAAAATATAAAAAAACTTATAATTTTTTAAATATGAATAATATTTATTTGGAATGTCTTGTCCATTCAGACTGCTGAACGACGACATTCTCCTAAAATAACTTCACGCTCCCTTAATTTAGCTCCATTAATGCCCTGTTTGGAAGCAACATTATTTTAGCTATTTGGGCTATTTATGGGAACACTATTAGGATTATTTTGGGACGTATTTCGTCATTTATTTCAAAAACCACTTTCCGTTTCCTTTTTACATCCCGAGTTTTTTTTACGTCATGAAAATTCCGGTTGTTAGTATAAAAATAGATACAAAAAAAATTTGTTAATCAATTCTTAAAATAGTAATTTGTGTAAAGTTTTAAGAAGAAAGAAATAAAACAAATTTAAATGGAAGGAAATAAGTAATTATCGCTTCTTGGAAGTTTGAAGGAAGAAAAAAAAATCTCCTACAGGTAAATTTTTAACCTTAAATGATGTGCAATACCTCTTATTGTGCAAGAGAAATGACACACACACACACAAAAAAAGCTATTCGCTTTTTTCTTGAACCATTCACGAGTTGCAAGCACAGAAATTACATTCAATTAAAGATTCACATTTTGTCAATGGTTTTAAATTCTTTTCTTGGCTTTATTTTATTTTTTCACCATTTTTTTTTTAATATTAATTTAAAATAAATACTTCCAGTTTCTTCCATAATGTTAAAATTCTTTAATTTTTCTTTTATCGTGAATCAGTTATTATTATATGATATTATTCTAGGAAAATAAATTTATTTCCAGATTTTTGCTTATGATAGCATTTTTTTTTAACTTAAGAAGACAAAAAGGAAGTTATGCATGAGGAATTCTGATTTTTTTCGCTGAAATCTGTAATTGCATAGAAAAACAATTAAGTTTACTCGCATTACAATGGATTAAATAAAAATCTTTTGCTTAGATACGTGTACGTAATGACATTTTTAAATCTAATTGAAATCTTAATTAATTTCCTAATTTTAATTCAAAATGTTCTTATTTCCGGATCCATTTCCCATTTTTTTTAAAATTTAATTATTTCTAACACACGATTAACAAATAAGTGAGAGTAAATAACACTTACGCATACCTTTCAATGATACCTAAAATTCCCTTGCCTAAATCAATACGCGGGCAAGAAACCCCTATCGAAATCTTATAGTAAAATCACTGAAGGAAAAAATTTCGGTCACTT
The DNA here is from genome assembly GCF_947563725.1 of Argiope bruennichi. Lineage (NCBI taxonomy): Eukaryota > Metazoa > Arthropoda > Arachnida > Araneae > Araneidae > Argiope > Argiope bruennichi. The sequence continues at coordinate 73,897,586 of NC_079156.1, forward strand.
TCACTCTTATAACGCGATGTAAATTGACACATCTCTTATTGTCTTTTCTCTGTATATAGTATCACTCCCATGGTGAAATAAATCAAAGTTAAAATTTCAAAAGTTTCTCCTTTTCGGTCATGAATCTGGAAAATTATGTTTACATGTATTTCAAGCTTTGAAGAAATTTTTGTAGAATTACTTCTTTTTCAGAAAATGATATATTTCTACAACTAATAAAAGCGATTTGTGAGCATGCGTGTGTGTTTCTGATTTTTGCCGTTCTACAATGCAGACTATTGAATCTGGTGTAACCAAATTTGTTAAAAATTTTAGAGAACAGGAATGAAAACATCGGAATGATTCATTTTATAATTTCAATTATAATTTATATTAATTAAAACCAAAGAGAAATTTCTGCATCTTTTTCTGCAATAATTTATGGAAATTTTATAGTCAAAAATTACTTTTATATAAAATTAAAGAAAATATCTTTCTAATAATTTTTTTAATTTAATTCTTTCTTTAATTTTAAAAAGTTTTTAAAACACTTTAAACAAAATACATTTAATTGTTAAATGAAAATAGAAAAAGTTTCAGCGTTTTATCATATCTTTATAATGTATGATTTTTCTTTCAAAATAATAATACAAAATTTTCTTCGGATTGTATAAGTATTATTTTTTTTGTTATAATAATAATATAAATATTATTTCAATTGTATAAATATTATTTTTTGATAAGATATAAGATATTTTGTCTATAATTTGCCAAAAAAAGTAAAAAATTAGTTTTTGAATTTAATTTCTTTAAATGAAATAAAATGCGTTTCATTTTCATTACTTTAACATTTTTTTAATTCAATTATTTCTTTTCTCCAAGACTTATGATGAGAAAGTATGAAATTTTTGTTAAATAGATTTTTGATTTGTTTTTAAAAGATCTGTTTTGCAATTAGTTTTGGTGATTAACTTTTCAACTGAGATCATAAAAACGCCTTTCAATCTTCTGAAAGGTTTCTTTAGAAATTAAGTTCCTCATTTTTTATTTTATAATTAACTCAAGCATTTTGTAATTAGCTAAAAATGTGTAATTCTATTAACCTAAATGGAAATTATCCATATAATATGTATAAAAAAACAGGCTTCATTAAATCTCAGTGTTTTGGGTAGCCATTCCGTCTAACGATCTTTACTAATATAATGAAAGAATTTTAATCATAAGTTTCATTAAATATAAAAAGAACCTTCAGTACAATTTTTTTATTCGAAAATATCTATTTCAAATATTAATAAATATCCGAGGCTTTTTTTAAAAATATTTCCTCATTTGTAATTAATGTTTAAAGTTTACCAAAAATTAAATTGCAAATATTAAAGTTAATTGATATAACTAAATTAAAACTACTCTAATGATGGGAAAGTTCTTCATCGAAGATGGGTAATATAAAATAAAACAATTAAATGTCAATGTCTTCTGCGTAAAATTTAATTTTACTATCCACAATTCGATTTTCAGTAGGATTTATACAAAAACGAAATTTTTGAAAAACCGATTTTCGAATTCAATATTTCCAAAAAACCAGTTTTAGCCGGTTTTCGAATTTTTGTCAAAAAAAATAGAATAGGAAAAAAAACTTTATTTAATTTATATAAAATAACAAACATAAAAAATATCAATATCAAATTCAATATATATATATATATATATATAAACAAGGATAACATATACATATTACTTACGCAAAATAACGAAAACTCAAACAAAATTTTAAATAATATTTTTATTATTTTCACTAATTTTAATTTCTTCTAAGAAAATAGGATTTTAAAAAACTTTAAATATTCACTGAAAGGTGGTTAAATCTTGTTCATATTTTGGACACTATATTGCCTGAAATTGAAAAGACTCGTTCAATAACTACTGAGCTTGGTTTCATGGCATCAAATAACAAATCTAAGCTTTTTTTTCTTTTATTCGTTGCCTCAAATAATGAAAATTCAGCTTTCAATGTCTTTGGATTTGTCTTTTCCTTCAGGTCTTCAAGAAACTTATGAATTGATTTTTCCATGGCTTCTTATATAAAAAAAAAAAAGCATTATTCTGATGAGTAGTTTCTTCGGTTTGCTCTTCATCAGAATCGGTTTCCACATAAGAATTTGGAAATATTCTAGACACTATCTTTCCAGATAACTTAATAATTTCGGTTTTTGAAGCTAAAGAAAGTACACTAGATTTCTTCGCAGAACAAGAAATGTTTTGTGGATTTTGCAAACATAGCAAAAGAATTGCTACTTCTACTTGCCTTCTTTCTTGAATTCGTTCTTCTAAAGCATATAACAATTTCAAACTTATTTCAGTGTTTAAATTATTTAGTTCATTTAACAGAAATTCAAATATACCTTCATTTGTTAATAAATTGGCATCTCGTTGCCCTAAGCCTTCAGCTGCAACACAAACAGGTCTCATCCGATAAAATTCAATATTTTTTTCGAAGAAGAAGATGAATATCTAGGCTTTCAGGAAAACCGGTTTTCTTAATTTAAAAACCGGTTTTCAAATGGGACAAATTTTCTTTAAAAAACCGGTTTTTTAAAATCAAGTTTGAAAAACCGTCAAACCCTCATTTTTAGCAAGACAAATTGTTTAAGAACGAAAGTTGCAACCAATATAATAAAAAATTTCCAAACTTCTTTTAGTGATATGGCAATCTCTTATGTTGGTAAGTAGAGGTCAAAAAGTGAACAAAGAAATGGAAATTTGTTTTCTACCTTCACAAAAGCCAAAGAAATCTTTCTATTTCCTACACGCGATTGTCGAATGAAAACACTTAAATCCTTTTCGTCCGATTACAGACCACTGTACGAAGGGTTAAAGAAACTGTAAATGTAGAAGTTAGAGCTTTATAAAGAATAATCTAACCTCATAAAAATAGTAAGCATATTTCAATAATGTTAAAAACATTAAATTTTATTAATTAAAATTGTTTTATCTCTTGAAAACTTGATAAAACAAGTTAAACAAACTCTTGAGTTTTATGCTAAATCTTTCGTTTAATACTGCGTTGAATAAATGCATTTTAAAATTAAAGAATTTTTACAATAAGATCAGTTTAAAAAAATTCTATAATAACGAAACGCAAACTTCCTCAGATGTCTGTTTTTATAAAGCAATTTATTTATATATTAGTTCATCATTTGATAACGCTGGAGCAGTTGAATAACACAAAACCCTTTCAGAGCTATAAATACTTTACGTCAACTTCCGCTTCCGAAAACAGTACTTGAAAAAACAAATGATGATTTAATGCTTACACTTTTTCTGTTATAAAATGCATAGCCAGTTTTTAACTTAGGAATGTGAATTGCAAAATATTAAACAATTTAGATTTATTTTGATAAGCTTTTCATTATTATTCATATTTTATTATGTACTGTTAAGAATTTAACAATTTAATTTATGCCTGTATTTCCGCCTAAAATTTCTCATAAATCACATTTTCAAATTTCCGATCTTAATTCTTAAGAATGGGTTTAAAATTTTGAATTTATGAAATTTGATTGATCTTGATTGACTAATTGATTATATTTTGTATTCTTAAAATATTATCTATAAAATTAACTTATAATTCTCATTTATATAATTTTTATCGACTTTCATAGTAAGATTCTTGAGAAAGGATTTCAACTTGGTATATTTCTAATTGAATTTCATTAATTTTAGTCGACTAAATCGATTAAATATTGTATTGAATATTTAATTCACATAGTTCAGTCAGCGTTTTTCTCTCACATAGTTTTTTTTCGAGTTTCATAAAACGTCTCTTGAGAATTTATTTCTAATTTTATGTCGATCTTGTTGCAATTTTAAAAGCTTTACATTTTATATATGTTTCATTTAACATTTTATCCATAACATAGACTTGTTTATTTTTTATTTTAATACACGGATTTAAAATTAATTAAATTATTAATATTTAAATAAGAAAATACATTTTATCCCGAACACACTTTTATTTATATTTTATGCTTAAGACATGGATTTAGAATTATTAATAATTAAATTAGTAAGTACATTTTATGTCTAACATATTTTCGTTTCTTTTTAATACATAGATTTGGATTTAACTTAAAAACTAAGATTTTAAAAGAAAAGAAATGATAATATTTAAAAAATGAATCATGGCACAATGAAGATTTAAAATGCTTGTAAATAAAAAGAATATACTATGTCTTATGTTCACATATTTAATTTTTACTGCCTGAGCAAAAAGAATTAAGATTTCGCAAATCTACGTTAACGAATGTTTTAAACAGTATAAAAATATTTATCTGTATAAATAAAAATAAAACAGTCATTAACATAGAGTTCTGTATAAAAATTAAAATTTGAGAATATATTTCCCTTTAATTTTACTCGCAAACACTATAAAGCATAAAGACTGTTTCCTGATAATTAACTAATTGGATAATTCTTTATTAATCAAAACCTACATTTCTACATATATAAAAGATAATTTTAATTTTAATCCTTTGTAATGAATGGAAATTTTATAGACATTTTAAATAATTTTATTTATTTAAATTCGAATTGCGGGACTCAGTAATTCAATAAATTTCATAGTATTCTTTGCAAATTAGAAATATCATACGGAAAATTTAGCTTTCGGAGATTTAAAAAATTTTTAATATTGTCTGTAATTTTTTGAGAAGTTGTATTATCAAAATTTATTTTTTAATCATATTATCATCTTTAAAAAATTGCAGACAATATGAGAATATTATGCTTTGTAATATATTATTTAAGTATTTTTTCATCATTATATTACATACATTTAAAAAACTGAGAATTATATATGTAAGGTACTATTTTGTTAAGTATTTTTTTTACTCTCTCGCAGATGATGTTTGCAATATTTAATCATCAACTAATTTGATAAAAATATAACTATAACTTTTATTAGGTTTAAAAAATTTCAACTTTTCAATTCAAATTATGAAATATTTAGAAGATTTTAGAGAGAGCGTATAATGATAGTTTAAATAGTTAAATAGTTAGGGCTTTTTTATGAAAGAGATTAGGATGAGAAAGGAAAACATCGAATATATCAGCTAGTCACGACGAGAACTAAACTATTCATCTAAAATATGAGTTTCATGAAAACGATTCTGAAACATAATGTCTATTTATTTTTCTAAAATTTGTTTATCAACAGCTTGAAAAAAAAAAAATTCTTTTTTGAAAAAATAAATATGAAATAATCATTGGAATTAATCTTTGAACGCATCATTGGTATTTATATTCCACAGATATCAAATACTAAAATGCATTTACCAAAAGTTAATACTTTAATTTAGCTAATTTTAATCATTACTTTTGGTTTTCAGGTATGGCAGCAATTTTTAGAAACATTATCTTCAGATAATATTTATAAAGTTTAATTGCCGTTAGCATCAAAAGCGACTAAAAGAATTTTTAAATTAATGGAATTGTTAAAAATTGGACCTTATAGTAAGAATAGAATACTAATCGAACCTCCTCCACCCATTTTCTTGTAAAGTATTCACAAAATCATCATCAAATAAATTTAATAAAAATATTCTTTTAAAACACACTTTTATTAGTGTACTAAAATTCAAAAATTATTTACTCTTACTCATTTTTAACACTTAAGTTTTTTAATGTATATTCATCATTACAAGTTTTATGCAAAGCTAAACTCAAAATTTATATTTATTCAAAAGCATAGGATGCCATTTGTATGGAATCAAATTTTTTTACATTAATCACTTCACTAATAAGTAAGTTCTGAAAATATTAAAATAGTCATATTGTCATCGTTAACATACAAATGAAGAAAATTTCAAAATTCTAGCATATCAGAAAATGATTGCAAAATTTACCACAAAATTACGTGTTTACAAACACAAAACTAGTTAAATAAATTTAAATATAATAATAATAAGTCCAGATTTATCATAAGTGTGATGCTAATAAATAAGATTTTTTAAAAATGCATGTATAATATTGCAGAAATAATTTTCAACGCAACACTAATATTTTTTAAAAATTAAAGTACATATTCAAAAACATCTAATTATAAAAATATGCTTTCAAAAATAATTATATTACTTTGCATTTTATCATAAAATAATATTAAAATTAATTATAATAATAAGGTTTCAAAATCAATATATAAATTTCTTATGTACTAAAAACTTATTGCTGATTTATAGTTATAAAGCGTCAGTATTTTAAAATTATTTTAGGATGAATAAAAACTGAAGATATATCTTTTAGAAAATATTTTCTTTACTTTTAAAAATAAAAAATCTTCTTACCCATTTAAATTTTCCGAACGAAAACTTTTCGTTCTTTTCAAAACTGGCATGCAAGGCATCCGATTTTAGAATGAATATCTTTATTTCATTTAACACAGCTATTCTGAAGATGATTGTAGATTGTTTTTGAATTTGTTCCTGGTCATAAAACTACATTCGGTATTCTAAAGCGATTCTATAAATAACTTAATTTTCAGCATTTAATATCCTTAGTAAAAAAATATCGTTAAAAAGTCTTACAGTATGAATAATATATGACGTAATTATCGTTTTAATTATCCATAAAGATAGATATAATTTATTCGAACTGATTTCGATAAAAATTGTTTGTGGAGAAGATGAATTTTGAAATGTTACGAAGACTTTGAATCCAAAAGTGTAAGAAAACAAACCGTCTTTTTAAAACACAAACTTATTGAAAACGATTTCAGAAAAGTAAGTCGTTGTTTATCAAAACTTCAGAAAAATAATTCACCTTTTTTTAAAAAATAAATTAATTAACCAGTTTAAAATCTTCCTGCGATATCATAATGCATATGTTCTTCTAATCGTGAAAATCGCATGTCGCATAGCAACGCGGAAACAGAAGAAATGTGTTCATATACGAATCTAGGTTGAATTAAAGCGACAAGTCATTCAAAATAACGATTTGATAGTTGCTTAATTGTCACAGAATAATAAATTTTGAATCTTGTCTTCGAAATTAGCCATACTATATTTATAAAAAAATTCTAATTTTGAATTTCCGTGAATATGATAAATATTATGTGTCTCGATACAAATTGTTTGAAATAACAATGTTAAATATTAAAATGTTATTAAACATTCAAAACTGAAGGAATCTAATCTAATAAAATTTTCATTTGATATTATAATACAAATGTTCTTTCTATCGTGAAATTCGTACATGAATACGGAAATAGGAAAATAACAATTTGAATATGATGTTCGTTGCAATCACTACTACTAATAAAAATGAATGTGTATGTGTAAATTAGTTATGTCTGGTCTGGATAAGATACTTACCTAGAGCTATTAAATTTGGCTAATCGAGAATGTGACATTCTTAAAATTTCAATTAGCATTTTAGTAAGATTTCTTGAGAATAAATTTCGTTCAAAATTTACATTATAGAACCTGCAACAACAGGAGAAACCCTAATTCTCTCTTTCTCAAATTTTTATTGCTTCGTGGCCAATTCTGCCAACTACTTTTTTTAACTATAATTTTCTGCCAACTACTAAAGTTTGACTGATTGTCTGAATGCAGTGAAGCCAGATACTTACTGTCCTCATTTGGGAAGGTTGATAACAGCTTATTTCATTTTTCAAACGATTCTTTCACACACAAAGCTAGTACGGCACCAAAAATAAGAACGTGTGCAGTTATAGTTACATTCATTGGTGTGATAATTATTTGAGAAAAGAAAAAGTTGAAACATTCACGAGGTATAAAAGGTACAGAGAAATTTAAAAGTTCAAAGAAATTAAAAATATATTGGCAAATGAACTCAAAGTAAAGATATGCTTCTTACACAGAAAGAATATAAATGGAGCAATAATTTATTTCTCACGAAACTATAAATTATTTATAGCATAATGTATAGTTGAAATCATCAACTGCTTCGGTTGGAATGATAGATTGCATACGAAAAGATAATGGCTTGGAAAATAGATCTAAAATTGACACTGTGCATACACGATTTAAGAGACCATTTGTCTTATGAGAGATTATAGTTTCTCTTAAATTAACCATAGAGATTTTTAGACAGATAAATATAGAGAACCAGATCTATTTACTATTTCTTTATTAACCTTTTGGCAACTAAACATAGGATGAGAAATAAAATTTAATTAAGAAATCATAGTGACATCTGTATACTACAGTCATTAATTTCAACTCGTCTATCGGTTAGTATGTTTTCATCTGTGCTGTGATGACATAACCAACAAACATTAGAAATCGGAATGTTTAATTTTCTAGAATATCCTATAAAATATGCAACGGATTCTGAATGTGAATCGGTAAAGCTCTTTTAGTACACGCAGAGCCGGATTAAGTCTTGCGGGATCCCTAAATGAATGCAATTTTTACCATTTCCAATTTCCAAAACCAGGCACTTACATTCATTTCTATATATAATTCTTCTAAAAACGAAAACAATATCAAACAGAAATAACCCAGGTGACCTACAAAAGAGTACAGTGCCTCGTTTACAAAAATAAGTAAATTTGAAAAGTGCTTTTAAATTAAAGTGATACATAAATTGCAAAGTTCTTTGAACGTAATATAAATTCTCTAACACAAAATTTGTCAGGGCTGTTGCCATCTGAACAAGTAAACAAACTGAAAAATAAAACAGAATAAATTTGGACCATACTGATTTGCAAGAGAATATGAAAGTAGAAAACACTTTTACAGACCTTAAGAATAATGTTCTGAAATTTAAGAGACATTCAGTTCTTTATTTGGATACGATCGAATGTATAGCCCTTGTAAATCAAATGAAAGTGCGACTTTAAATTATCTGTAAATGTCACAAATCACCTCGAGTCTTCATGTGTTCTCAAAAAAGTTATGAAGCCAATAAGTAGTTCCCTATTTTGCTAATTTGATTGTATGGCCCCAAATATAAAAAAAAGTAGAAATTGATTTCATTGTTTAAAGTTGCTTTTGTGTCTGTGTAATTTTTTAAGATCTATAATGACTTTTTTCTGTATTAATATATTTCTGATTTTCTATGAATACATTTAAAATAAAATAAAGAATAAATCAAATTAAAAATCAGCTTATTGAACTAGTTTATCACAATGACTTCATCACACAACCCAAAGAAAATTGCAGAAATTTAATTGCATTTAACCTAATGAGGCGTAAAACTTCCGATTGGTCATATAGGACAAAATTATCATATTGCGTATTTGCTTTTTCATTTTTGCTATAGCAACTCAAAACACAACAAAGGAAACAGAATATAGGAATCGCTTGCGTTTAAAGCATTCAACAATAATTGATCATTATTCGATATTTGTTTTGTTTTCATACGAGTTTATGTTTATGAGCCAACATTGAAGTTAGTTGTGTCACGAAAGGAAGGAAATATTAAGTTAATCGAATAAACAACGATTTATAAAAAACGGAATGGCACAGAATTTTTTTTATTTTTAAGTAGAAATTTTTGTAAGATATAAAGCCATATGGATTACCGATATTGTAATAAGTTAGGAAGACACATATAGTTGCAAAGGGACAATTTCATCAAAACACATTTTAATTTATTATGAAAAAAACTTTAGATTCGATCGTTATCGAAAAAAAATGTATTGTTGAATTATTCAAATATATACGCCACCACCAAACGATCACCAGAATGACTTTCATTTTGAAAACGATAATGTTCAAAGCAAACTAAAAAAAGTCGTTTTCCGATTATAATTTGGACATTAGTCTGAAAGTCGAAGAATATTTTTGTTTTATTTTGCCAGTTTTATTTTTCAAACGATTATTTTCGTTTATATTGCCAGTTTTATTTTTCAAAAATATTCCAATTTATTCGAATTATGTGCATTTCTGAATGAAAAATACAGAATTCAAATTAGTTCTTTCATGATACCGATAAGTTAAAAAGAAGTCTATTTTCGCAATCAAAGCCATAAAGAATGATATTTTGATGAACGGAATAAAAAAAGAATGAAATGATGCTTTTTAAATTCTGGTTTTAATATTTTTATCGAACTCATCAGAAAATGATTATTACACTTCAACGAAGCAACTGTAATAGAAAAAACGTTTTCTAGAAGTTTCAATAACCCATATTATCAGGTGGCAATAAGAAATAGAAAATATGCGAATGTACAGTGGCTCAAAAAATTGAGAGTACACGTTACTTTTACTTGATAAATCCGACTTTCAATATAAATAACACATTACCGGGAAGTGCAAACATGTTTTTATTTGTACACATAACAAATGGTTTAATTTAGAGTAAAAATAAAGAAAAATCGACGAAAAATTTCTGAACTGAAAAATTTCAGAAGCATTTTAAATAAACAAATGCAGAATTTTGTTTCAAAAAATTGAGAATACACCAATGAAATTTTTGTAGTATCTCGCATATAAAGACCGTGTCAGTATTTAGTTGCAAATCTTTTGGCTTTTATAATGGCCTCTAAACGTCGTAGTACCGATTCGACCCATTTTTGGTGGTATCTGAAGACATTTTATCCCATTCTTCTGGCAACACTTCTTTTAATTGGGTTTTGTTTCTAATTTTGGGTTTTTGAATCACTTTTTCAAGTATGGCCCACGAATATTCAATGGCATTGATGTCAAGGTACTATGGTGGTGTGTGTAACTGCTGTTTAAAATGAAAAATGCACCATATTTTGACTTTACGTGCATTCTGTTTGAGGTCGTTGTCCAACTGGAAAATGAAATTTCCATCTAAACCCAAATATTTAGCACTTTCCTTTAGATTGCTGCTAAGTATATCCAAGTAAACCCTATCGTTTATAATGCCAAATATAAAAATTAAATTTCCTACCCCGGATGAAGCCATACAAACTCAAATCATGACGGAGTCACCATCATGTTTAACTGTAGTATGTAATTTTTTTTGGATCCAAAGCAGTATTAGGCTTTCTCCATACAGAACGATGACTGTCAATGCCAAAAATGTTGAGTTTTCTTCCATTACTAAATATAGCTTTCTTCCCAAGGGTTATTGGTCTTCAGTTGATGAGTTTTTGCAAACTTCAAATGCTTTTTCTGAATTTGCAAGCTGATGAACGGTTTCTCTCTAACAATGCGACTTTTATATCCAGCTTGTCTAATGGCATTTCGCACAATTTCAGCACTTACACTTCTATTTATGATTTGAAAAGTTTCTCCAACAAGTTGGATTAACCATATGGTCGCAGCAATCTAAAGGAAAGTGTGAAATGTGGGTTTAGATGCAAATTCCATTTTACAGTAGGACAACGACCTCAAACAGAATGCAAGTAACGTCAAAATATGGTGCATTTTTCATTTTAAACAGCAGTTACACACACCACCATAGTACCTTGACATCAATGCCATTGAATATTCGTGGGCCATAATCGAAAAAGTGATTCAAAAACCCAAAATTAGAAACAAAACCCAATTAAAACAAGTGTTGCCAGAAGAATGGGGTAAAATGTCTTCAGATACCACAAAAAATTGGCCGAATCGGTACCATGATGTTTAGAGGCCATTATAAGAGCCAAAAGACATGCAACTTAATAATGACATTTTGTTTCTATGCGTGATATTGCAAAAATTTCATTGGTGTATTCTCAATTTATTGAGGCAAAATTCTGCGCATGTTTATTTAGAATGCTTCTAAAACTTTTCAATTTAGAAGTTTTTTTGTTGATTTTTCCTTATTTTTGCTCTAAATTAAACCATTTGTTATGTGTAAAAATAAAAACATGTTTGCACTTCCCGGTAATGTGTTATTTATAATGAAAGTCGGATTTATCAAGTAAATATAAGGTATACTCTCAGTTTTTTTGAGCCACTGTAAGTGGGTAACAAATAAAAAATTGTAACTATATATAAAGATTTTTTTAAAAAAAAACCCTTTAACAAAATATGCAAAAAAAAGAAGGGTGGGGGCAAAATTAACAAAATGAATTTATTACCAAAAATATATAACCGTATTTATTTTTCGACATGATCACTACGAACATTTAAGCATTTGTCTTAGCAGTGGATAAGTTTTAAAATTCTCTATTCGAAGAATGTTGATGACAGTGAAGTGAGATGTGCTTTAGTATTCCTTTGAAGTTGTTTACTAGGCTGGAAGTTCTTTGAGTTTTCTTTTAAGAAAAGAATATACAGCAAGAATGTCTAAACATTCACTTCGAAAGTCACAATTTTCACATATTATTTGGTCAGCTCGTTGCCTGGAATTTCAGTACCTTCTGTTTCTTCTGAGCAACTTACATACTCTACAGCATTGGTTACCCAAGCATCAGTAGCGCTTTTTACTGATAACGTAATATCAACAAATAATTGAAGGATAGATGTTTCGTAAGAATATTATCTAGTTAAAACAAATAATTTTAAAGATTATACAAAATTATTTAAGACATTTATTATTGACAAAATATATAACTAAAATAATTGTTTTAAAAAAATCACACACCACGATTTTTTTGATCAAATAAATTAACATTGATTGTTATACAGTGTCTCACAAAAGCGATGGGACACTTGTGCTTTACAAAAGGAAACTGTAATAATATAAATTAAAAAAACATGTACAAATTTTTTGTGAGTGTGTTTCATACTTAAATTTAGTAACAATTATTACATAACATACATTTTGTCAAAATATTAAAATATTAATTTAATAAAAATACAATTGTTTAGAACGGATAAAAAAATAGCTCACATAAGTGATGGGACACCATTAGATATGCAAAAAAATTCGTCTGAAATAAGCAATAAAAATATTTTTGGTGGTTTTATTTTTACTCAAAAGCAATTGGCAATAATTTATAAAATCGTCTGCAGTATTTCTCTCCAGTTTGTTTTGGAATTTTTGTGTTTTTTAGCTCTGTTCAGCCATGAATGCTAAACGAAAAGAAACTTCGCCTGAAATTCGAAAATTAGTTATTAATTTGCATATTGAACGTTTTAAATCTATCAGAAAAACTGCTGAAACAGTTAACTTGAGTCATTCAACAGTTTTCAATATCATTAAACGATATAAAAAGAATCGTATTATTCAGGATAAAAGAAGACCTGGCCGACCATCAAAGCTATCCAATGGAATAAAGTGAATTATCGTTCGAAATATTAAAAAAAATCCAAGGAAGAGTGCTCCTAAAGTTGCTGCTGATTTACCGGCATTATATGGAATAATTGTTAATCCTGAGACTATTAGAAGGGTAATTCGATATGCTGGATATCACGGTAGAGTAGCCAGGAAAAAATTCTTCGTAAGAGAAAAGAATAGAAAACTCAGACTAGTTTCTTAAAATCCAACATAAATAAGAATTCTGATTACTGGAATAAAGTTATATTTGCTGATGAGAGTAAATTTAATATATTTGGTTCTGACGGTAGATTCTTGGTGTGGAGAAAACCCAGGGAAGAATTTCGCAAACAGAACTTGGTGAAAACAGTAAAACATGGTGGAGGAGGAGTTATGGTATGGGGGTATATGTTGTCCGCTGGAGTTGGTAATCTTGTTTTTATTGACAGTATAATGGATGAGTACAAGTATATTGACATTTTAAAGCAAAATTTGAAATCTTCAGCACGAAAATTGAACCTTCATAACGATTTTAAATTCTACCAGGGCAATGACCCCAAGCACACTGCTTTGAACATTAGACTCTGGCTGCTGTATAACTGTCCTGAAATAATAAAAAGCACCACCACAATCTCCAGACTTAAATACCATAGAGAATATTTGGCAAAAATTGGAATCAAGAATTCGCAAACGCACCATTTCTTCAAAACAACAATTAAAATCGGTGCTTCAAGAAGAATGGGGTAAAATCACTCCAGAAATCACAAAAAAATGAGTCGAATCCATCCCAAGAAGATTAAATCATGTTTTAAAAGTGAAAGAAAATCCAACAAAATATTAAAACCTTTTAAAAAGTAAAATTTTTTGGATAAATATTTGATGGAAAAGTAAGTGTCCCATCACTTATGTGAGCCATTTTTTGCTCCGTTCTAAACAATTGTATTTTTATAAAATTAATATTTTAATATTTTGACAAAATGTATGTTATGTAATAATTGTTACTAACTTTAAATATGAAAGACACCCAAAAAATTTTTGTACATGTTTTTTTAACTTATTTTATTACAGTTTCCTTTTGTAAAGCACAAGTGTCCCATCACTTTTGTGAGACACTGTATGTTAATGTTCGTATTTTATACGTTATACATTTTATTTTTGTTTCATTAAATAGTAAGGACTTTTGTTTAAACTACAATTGCTCAGTTTAACATCATAACAAACTCCCATATTCATTTATGTGATGAGGAGCCGCTCCAGAGTTTTTGTATTCATGCTGCAACACTAGATTCTATGGGGTTTTTTTGTTTTGTCTTTTCTCCTAACCACACTAAAAATACTTTCTCTATCCGCATTGCTGTGAGCAAAAATTCGGGAAAAGGGATTTTCAGCACATTTTGTAATTCTTTATATATATATATATATATATATATATATATATATATATATATATATATATATATATATATATATATATATATATATATATATATATATATATATATATATATATATATATATATATATATGTAATGGTATCTCTTAATCTACTTTGAATTCTAATTAATTTTCAAATTTTTTATCTTAATTTAATCAATATTAACTTAAAAGGAATTATGTGACCATATAATATTAATTTAAATAAATATAATAGCATTATGTAAAAATTCAAAGTACTTTTAATTAAACACAATGGCAACGTGCAAAGTTAAAAAATACTAAATGGGATCTATCCAATTCATTTTATTATTGTTAAATAAAAGAAAATCAAAAGAAGAAAAAAAATGCGAACATTTTATTGAATTAAGCATTCACACTAAGTATATTAAGTATATACAATATTACAGTAATAAAATTTTTTTGGAATTTTCCTGATCTTAAATTATAATGCTAAATTCGCAGTGACATTTTACAGTAAATATAAACATTCTCATGAATTTTAAATCGAATTTAAAGTATGTGATTACGTTCAGATGGATTTTTTGAAAAACATTTGAAACTAGTTATATTTTAGAATATTTGCATATTTGTATGATGTATTGATGTATGATGTATTGATGATGTACTGATGTATTTTGAAATCAAAATACATCAGTTTAGTGGCAAATGTTTTTAAAAATTTGAGAAAAAAGACCTGTTTTTGGCTCCAAAGAGGTGTAAAGCAAAAATCTTCTAGTTTAGAGATTTATCAACTGATTTGCTTAAAATGTTGCAGATAGCTTAACAAATATATTATCTAGTTTCTGAACTAAAAAAAAAGGAATGCTGTATTCTAATCCATTCTTTAAATATTTAGGTTCAAAGGATAAATAAAACGAAATGTTCATTTTTTTTTCACGTTGTGAAACACTAAAACAACTAAAAATATTCCTAAATCAATAGATCATTTATTTTCTAATTCAGGAACTGCAGAACCTATTAACAAATTACTATATCAAATTTGCACAAAAATAATATGCATTAGAATTTAATTTATGAGGTTTTTCGTTAGAAAATTTATATCAAAGATTAGAATGTGAGAAAATAGCATCTAAAAATGCAAGATAACATTAAAATGTATGTAAACTCAAATAAAAAAAAAATCAGTGTAACTTCGCCAAAAATTGCACTTGGAAACAAATTCTAACGATTTTATAAAGAAATCGGTTCAAACATTAAAAATATTAAATATTTTTTTTCTCCTAATTTCATAAAAAAAATCGACTTTTTAATATAATAATCTACCTTAAAACCAAATCAAACATGAAAAGTAGAAAAAAAGTCCATATTTTTGATTCAGAAAATTTCTTATACATACGTAGACTGTGATGTCAACATGAGACACAAATGAGGATAGCTGACCCTCTCGGAAATGAAGGCATGCACTTCATCATTTGGTGATAGATAACTTGATACATTTCTAATATACATATCTTTTTAATATACATATCATTTCTAAGTACATATCTTCCATCTTATAAGCAAATAGCATTTCCATTTCACAAGCAGTATTTGTGTTTATATTGTTATCATTACAAAAAAAGCATTTAGCTTTTACTGCTATTGTGTAATTGGAATTATATTTGACAGGCATGAGCGTTACTGATAAGGATTTTTAGATTTCTTTTAGATGTTTAAGCGTGTGAAAATTCATTGATATCCCTAGTTCTTTTACGTTTAGAACAGATTTCAGAATCCACAGTGTATCAATCCCGCCATTTTGAATGAGATTATCTTAATTTACATTTCCACATCTTTATATTTTTTCGAATGTCAAGGAAAGAAATCATTACAGTGGTCAAATTCCGCTTGAAGATTTTAATCTATTCCCCATCCCTTTTGACTTTTTTGCTACTATTTGAAATTTTTAAGTGAAGTATTGTAATGACCAAAATTCTGACTTCAAGATTTCCAAATATCCAAATGAATTGTTAAATTCGTGAAAAATTAAATTTCGGAAGATATTGATCTATTCTGCATATTTTTTTTTTTACTTTCTCGCATCTATCTATCTCTACCAATAATGAAGGTGCGCCTGTCTGTCTACAAGTCTGACCGTTTGATTTACAACTATCAAATTTGGTAAAAGTTACCTTGGAGGGTGGGAATGTACACATCGTGGAGATATTTTTTCAAATTTTAATCAATTAAAAATTAAGGCTGAATTTCGGCGTTTCTCCACAATAATTTTCAAAACTTGAATAAATTTAACACCGCTTCATAATTTAAAGATTTTTTTTTCTTTTTCTTAAATGATTCAGTTTACTAGTAATGTGAAATTTAAAAAAAAAAAAAATTTGGCAATTTTTAAAAAAATATATTTTGCTTAATTTCTATCAAAAGCATGTATTGTTACTTTGAAATTCGAAATGTTTTCATTATTTTATCAAATATTTAATTGCGTGATATTCCTGTATCCTTTAAAGTTAAAAAAAGATTCTATTTAATATTTGTGCAATTTACAAAACAAATAAAAAAATGAAATTACAAAATTGGGGTATTTAGAAAATATATGAACCAGACATTTATGTTTTTAATTGTGCTATAATGTCATGTGAACTGGTTTGCGGTAAAAAGATTCATATACATAATGAATAGACCTTAAGGCAATCAAAATATCACCGCTTTAATGTTAGTCATATTGGCAAAATTATGAACATGAAATGGAATCTGAAATTAAATATAAACAGTATTCTTGATGAATCAACTGGTGGCTTGACGTCACTAGTACTAATACTAATAAAGTCGAATGTGTGTGTGCCTGTCTAAGTTTTGATGTTCTACAAATCAAATTGTTTGACATATAGCTACCAAGTTTGACACATATACACATTGGAGGGTGGGAAAGTACATCTCAGGACGAATACTTTATAATTTTAATTATTTAAAAATAAACCTAATTTTGACGTTTTACCGCGATAAATTTCGAAAATACTATTGCAAAAAAATACATTTACACCGTTCAAAGTTTTTACAAATGTCTTTTATAATGAGGCCAATTTAAAAATCGTATAAACTTTCCCAAAATTTTGCATTTTTTTTTGTTTAATTTTCAAGATATAGTTTATATTACTGCACTGATGTTGAAACTATTTTCATTTTTCATAAATTATCTGATTGCGTTAATTTCGTTAATTTTTTAATGAAATTAATGCAAACAAACAATTTATTAACAAAGTTTTTTTTTAATATCTGAGTAATTTTCGAGAAAGTTACAATTCCATGAAATACATTTTTAATAGGGCATTGATATAATTAAACTTCTCTCTATTAGATTGGTTCATATGTACAATCAACAAAACATATGCAAGGCTATAAAAATGGCACGACTTTAAAATCACCGGCCGACCAGCTGTTTGCGAAAGCGACTAGCCTGATATGTACAGAGGAAGCATTATAATAATCAAAAATTCCACTTCATTATTTTGATCTATTTTCCATTTCTTTTTCTTTTCTTGAATCTATTTGAGATATACAGAAGAAATATTGGAAATATGAAAAATTCTAATTAAACATTTTGATATATATTCCGTTTATTTTCATTTTCTTGTATTGAAGTATATGAAAAAAGTATGTATTTTAATTTTCGAAAATATGACTTTAATATTTGATGAATATCCAAGATTTAATTGACATCACTTTCCAAAAATATTGATAAAATGACACATCAAGACGATGAGTCATTCTAAAATGGAATGTTGTAATCGAATTTTTATTGTCTTCCTGATTAATTAGAGTTCTAAATTTTATGCAAATTCACTACCTGATGCAATAGAATTCTATTCTTTTCCATTAGTGAAATTGCGTTTTAAAAATATCTTTTAATTGAATTTTTGCCATGTATTTTTTCTAGAAGTAAGCTATTTTTAATAAAAGATTTCTTTTTTACAATTAACCGAAATGCGTAGCACTACCTTAGATAACAGAATTAAATTCTAGTAATGAACAAAGGGAAAATGATGTAATAAGTAATAATTCGCGGCACAATATTTAACGCAATTTTAAAGATTTATATATTTATGTAATTTTGTCTTCCGATTGTAATAAAAATAAAATTTGATTTTTTTATAGAATTAAGTCAAACGATAATTTTATAAATTATTAAATATAAAATCTAAAGAAGATGAAAAACAGCAATAAAAAGTTAAAATAGTGAAGAATTAAAAAAAAAAAATTACATTTCTTGTCAGAAACCTTATAGAATGAAAATATCTTAGCTCTAATTCATTTGCAATAACCCTATTTTTTTTAAAACTTACTTTTAATTATAGCAGAAATGAGCGGAAGTGTTTTTCCCGAAATTTTCCTGTGTACTCTCTCTTATAAAAGTGTGACCCTACCTTCTACCTATCCGTAAAAAATTGTGAACATTGAATAATGCCACAGACATTCTGAGACATTTGAATCTCCACGAATTCTGAGATTGTATTTTCAGGTTTTTTGGTTTTGGTTATATTAACGTCCCGTTTGAAGCAACACTAGGGCTATTTTGGGACGGACCTCGTAATTTTGAACTGCGGTCAGATGACGAGGACGGCACCTCAGCTGGCACCCCCCCCCCTCTCCACAACACGCCACACCAGCGGGAGGACGTTTGGTCATGACGGATTTAACGTGCAACAGACCCCCTTACACGACGGTTCCTCGGCGGAATCGGGTCACGAACCCGAAACCCTCCGGTTCCGAAGCCGAGACCTTACCACCAGGCCACTGCGGCCCCGATTGTATTTTCAGAGTCTCGCACATAAGCATCTTTCATAGCATAAAGAAGAGAACGGATATTTGTTATTAAATGTATGTCAATGTTGAACAATAGTTGCAGAAAAGCCTAATAGTTAATGATTTTTGGCGATTAATCGTTGGCATGCAGTTAATATACAAGTAACAGAAAATCGAATATGGATTTTGGGTGTTTTTCCTTTTGCCGATCATCGTGTCTACAAGCATGCACAGTCTGATAAACGGTTAATCTTTAGACAGATATAGTTCGAAAATTGAAAAGGATTTACACATTCTATAGTAAATTTGTTAACCAAATTTTATTTCCTAAAGAAATTATCAGTGGCTAAATTATAAAATTATTTAGCTTAAATGCAAATGCTATATGTCTGTATATGTTTTTTCATAGACAGGATTATAGTCAAGATCTTGAGAAATTTGGTTCTAAACGATACGAATTAACATTATAGATGTTAAACTCGTGTAACAAATTTAAAGGGACGGGATAACCTGGTTGGTAGGACGTTAAGCTCGCATCCATTAGGTTGTGAGTTCGAACCCTGCCAACCAGAGACTCTACGCTCACACGTCTTAAATCGCTAGTAGATAACTGTCAGCGGGCTTGTAAAGTCACAACCAAACTTGATCTGTAGCTTTCTTCATTTTACAGTTATCACGGTCAGTTACAGTTACAGTTCGACAAATGGACAGATGAACTTTCTTAGAATGGATTTCGCTCAAAATTTGATAAAAATCTAAAATTTGGTATTAAGAAAAGCAACAGATTTTATCGCTAAAGCATTTTTATTTCGTTCTCAGACAGATAGAAAGCGTAACACATGGACATAAATAAGTAAAGGTCTAAAACATGAAAATTCGTCAAAATCTCTCTAATTCAAAAATTTTGAACGATTATAATACTTTCTCTTCGTATATTTCACTTATGAGAAAGCAAAAATATATCTAATTTTGTCGCAATGCACGCTTGTATAGATGCAATAATAAAGAGAATAAAGAATACTATTATAAATATTTCAAAAAATTATAAATCCAAAAAAAGAATTGCAGTAAATAAAGTTGGTATTTTTGAAAAATTAATTTTTAAAATTTTAAACTGGCTTCAAAATTTTCGAGGGAAAAGTTCAACTGATTTTTTTTGAAAAGATTATAATGAAATTTTGGAAAACCTTTTCTTAGTGAGCATTTATTCTCTTAATTATCTATTAATTTGGTAGATCTAAATCCTACAGATTGGTCTGTATATAGTTAGGAACTATTTTTGCTTCTTGCATTTCGCTTGATGCAGTTTATTCAAAACCACCAGCCTATAAAAACTAACATGTCAAAGTCCCGCATCATAAATATCAAAAATGTTAAATATAGAATATTCACAAACTTTTTGATAAATAATTTAAAAATATTCCTACCTTGAGTTTTATCTAGTAGTTCATTTAACTATGCTTCAATTAAAGAAACTTGTTGAATCTGAATACATTTCACCCAAACGATATCGAATATAAACGAACTTAGATGCGACAAATGATAGCCTTTAACACGCAAAATCAGCTTTCCGCAATTTTTCAACAAGCTATTCGATAACAAGATGTCGTCATTCTGAAAACCTAAAAATAAGAATTTAGGGTGATATCATAGAAATTTTATTTGAAGAAACGAAATGGAATGATTAGAAATGCTAAAACAGGCGATCTCAATTTTTGTTATAAGACTAAGGTTTCCAGACTAATATGTTTTCTGCAAAAAGGGTGAAAATTACGCAAAAATTGTTCAAAACATTCTTAAGGAAAAACAGTTAGAAGTGGAAGGACCAATTTTGGCGTTTAATTAATTCTTCGTAATAAGAGTTCACTAAGGAGGACTTCCCAAAATTTTAATTAATTAAAAATTATCTGAAATTTCAACTTTTACCCTGAGTAATTTTAGAGCAACTTATCGAACAAAATTCATTTTCCCACCATTTTAAAATTTAAAAAGATATTAATTCTTTTCAATGATGCCAGTTCTTTTTCCGTAAAATTTGTTCTTGAATTTTAAAAAATGTTTCGAAATTAATTTTAAACACCATTCGTAACACTTCTTTTTATTGCTGCAATAAACTTTTTCAAATCAAAATTATTGTTTCATTAGATTTTTCACTTGCGTGTTTCTGCAGATGTTGATAGTATAAAAAAAGAAGTTTGTTTTCCAACATTAATTTCAAAGTAAAATTCCCACCTCAGCTTTAATTATTATGATGTGATAAAACATAAAAATTAAAGGATCAATCGAATTTTTTGGCAATTTTAATATTTTCTCTTCATACAAGAAAAAATGATAATGAAAAATCTTGCATCGACTCCTCGACTTTCCTTTTATTTTCATGAAGGGCGTCGTTTGTAATTTGTGATCAAAATATTGTGCTTGTATTTTACATAAAAAAAAACCCTCGACTAGATTTATTAAAATTGTTTAAATATGTTCATAATAAATTTTCTACTGAAATATTTTCTTCTTTTTATTTCTTAAATTTGAATTTTTTTCTGAAATAGTTCCGGAATATATTACCCAGAGGAAATCATTTTAACACTATTTTAAGATTTAAAAATTTATATTTCTAATGATACTAGTATAACTGACGACTTTATCATAGAGAACTCTAATTTAAAAAACTCATTTTAAACGATGGTTACAATAACTAGAAATAAGTTGAGTGTGTT
Source organism: Argiope bruennichi (assembly GCF_947563725.1). NCBI lineage: Eukaryota > Metazoa > Arthropoda > Arachnida > Araneae > Araneidae > Argiope > Argiope bruennichi. The sequence goes on from NC_079156.1 coordinate 73,919,599, forward strand.
TAATATTTTCATGTGCTTATATGTTTGAAGAATAGTAATAATGAAAAATTCACATTAGAAATTTAATCATAGTGACTAACTACGTGCATATTTTATAAAAAAAATTATCTAAATATGCCGCCTTTTTTATGAGTTTACAGCACGCTGATGAAACAGGAGAAAGTATTTTGTAAATGCATACCTTGTCCCTTAACGAATTTCAATATTTATCCCATTGCATTTTTGAATTATCGCTATCAAAATACAAAAGGACATACGGATAATTCTAAAAATATCTATTTTGGATGGAGGGAGTTCAGTAACGTTGGAACTTATTAAAATTTTCCAAGTCGAATGTTTTGACTATTAAAATGTTTTCTTTTCGTTTAAGGTAAAGTAAGAACTCATTTGAATGATCATTTTGTGCAAATCAGAATTGAAGTACTGTTCAAATAAAGAAATATCTCATGATTATGTAAACCAATTCAGAATCTTTTTTATTTAAATTTTGCTGCATTAATTTTTACTTTGAAATAAAAATAAGATCATCCATCTATAATAATAATAAATTTGAATGTGTGTGTGTTTTTGCGCTCGACAGCTTACAACTACCAAATTTGGCACATATACATTGAAAGGTTGGATTGTGCCCGTCGGGACGATTTTTTGAAATTTTAATTAATTAAAAATTAAGCTGAATGTAGAATTTTTTTCCACGATAACTTTTCGAAAATCTAACTGCACACGAATAAATTTTACACCGTTTAAAAATTTTTAAAATCGTTTTTTAATGATATCAGTTTAATAATAAACGTGCAAAATTTTGCTGAATTTCGGCAATTTTTACAATATTTTTTCTTGCTGAATTTTCCAACAGTTGATTGCATTGTTGTTCCTGAAGTTAAAACCGTTTTTATTGTTTCATCAACTATATGACAGTGGGATTTTCTACCATTGTTGAAAGTCAAGAAAGAAAGCTTCTGTTTAATATCTATGTAGTTTATGAGGCGTCTAAAAATGAAGTCATAATACTCAAAACTTAGAAGATACGTGAAGTGGATATTTGCGTTCTTAACCGGCCTATGATGTGATGGAATTGTCTGCATTAGAAAGGGTCATGTACACGATACTTAGAATAAGTAAGACAATTAAAATAACTCGGTTCAAATGTCAAATAATTTGACGGAATTATGGGCATTTAGTTATATCGAAACGATTTATCTGAAAATAACCATTTTTGTTGAATCAGCTAGTCGTCTAAGGCGACTAGGTTCTGGAAAATACACAATACTGGATGGGCGAGATAAAGACCTGTGGGAATTGTCTAAGCATTATTAAGTGATAAATGGCACATTTAATAATGCTTAGCATATTAAGTGGTACAATCATGGTAAGTGATAAATAATAGGTTATTAAATGGGTCATTAAACTATGTTATAAACGATGACATAGCTTATTTCATTAGCTTTACGTTTTGAAGCAGCATTAAGGTTAATATGACGACGATACACTAACCAGGTTTCCAAGCGTCGCTACGAAGACATTTGATTCCAGCATGTTCAAATGGCAACTCTTCAGTTGAAACGGGTTTCGAACTTTGAGACTTCCGTTCCGGAAGCGAAGACCTTGACACTAGCCCACCGCGGTCATGGAGATAAGATAAGAAAGCCACATTTTATATTTAAATAATCTTGTTGATCATTTGAACTGCTTCAACAGCAGAGTACGATTTGGTTTCCGTTTTACTGCCGAGACATAAATAATCGATAAACTTGTCTACATGTTATTCTTATCTTATGACGCACATGGATCCTCATTTGTTTACTATTCAATTGCTTATGCAGTAAACATATATGAGTGTTTCATATGGCAGACAGGCAAATGATAAGCAGAGGTTACAACATACTCTCATTATTCGTTGTGATGGATTGTTAACACGGTACAAGTCAAATCTATTTTGGTGTCTTCTCCGTTTAGCACACGATATCCGAATTCTTTGAAATGCCGCAAATCAAAGAGTTATTTGAAGTTGAGATATGACTACAGACATTTAAGTAAATGATTCTGTAATCTGTAGATTAAAATTTATTAAGGGAACATAATTTTATAAAGGTATATTGTGAGTCAACAATGACTAATGCAGCCTGAACGAAAATTATTCAGTCAGTCAGTAATGAACTGATGAGATCTGAATGAAAGTACTTTTTAATTAAAGGTAAAACACCCAAAACTCGCCAAAAGTAGTATCAAAAACAAATTCGTATTGCAATCTTATGAGCGCTCTTAGGAAATTAGGGAAATGATGTCGTGATCTTTAGATTAAAATGTATTAAGGAAACATCAATGAATAACGCTGTCTAAACGAAAATTATTCAGTCAGTCAGTAATGAACTGATGAGATCTGAAAGAAAGTACTTATTAATTAAAGGTAAAACACCCAGAACTCGCCAAAAGTAGTATCAAAAACAAATTCGTATTGCAATCTTATGAGCGCTCTTAGGAAATTAGGGAAATGATGTCGTGATCTTTAGATTAAAATGTATTAAGGAAACATCAATGAATAACGCTGCCTAAACGAAAATTATTCAGCCAGTCAGTAATGAACTGATGAGATCTGAAAGAAAGTACTTTTTAATTAATGGTAAAAGACCCGAAACTCGCCAAATGTAGCACCTAAACCAAATTCGCTTTGAAATTCTACGAACTCGCTTCTATCTAAAGAGAAGAAAACCAGCATCTCTTTACGCTCTTTATGCAAAGTTTACAGGAATAAAATCGTACTTTAGGCAATGAATCGTCAATCCTTCACCGTTAATTAAGTACTTGAATGAAAAGTACAAAATCAATTGTCGTGATAGGCGCAGTTCGACCAGAACAGTGGAGAACTGTGACGAGGACACTGTTAATTACTGAGTTTTGTTAATGAGTTAATTTTAAAATCAGGTCCCCTCTAAATGAAAGTTTATATAGAAGCCAGAAATAAGCTGGCATCTCGTACTGACTATCCACATTTTGTATAAATATCTCAGTCGATTTAATTTCTAAACTCCAGATCATGAGTTCGCTTTTAGATGTTTTCAAGTATGATGTACCGATTTATAAGAATTTAAATTTCCTTGTTTAAAATATTGAAAAAATGATTGATTTTCAGAAAATCAAATTTTGGTGGCATACATTTCAAAATGCAGTAGAAAGAAATCACAGAAGGAAAAGAAGAAAAACTAAAAAGAAACAATCAAAATTATCATTTACGAAAAATATCTTAAATGAATTATTTTATAAGGCATTTGGGTGGTTAACGATATTTTATACTCTTATTCCACTTATACATTAACAATTATTTCATGTTTCCAGTCTGGGATTTAAATAACTAAAAGTATTTGATTCATTTTGAAAGACTAGTTTCTAAAAGCAGTATTAAATACCTAAAAAAAAAAGGGCAATTAAAATGATTAAATTTCCTTTAAATCTTACATAATGAATTATCTTTTACAATTAAAGATACAAAATCACAGAAAAAAAAGTAATTATTAAAAGCATTTACTCTTATTTTCCATTCAGTCTTATAAAAATGAAAAAAAATTATTATTTCGTTCAAAAATAATAATAAAAGTACAGATGAAAATTCAAAATGTTCTATCAATTATTCTGTAGCAGAAGATTATTTCATCACACAAAAACAAACAACTAAACCATAAAATAAATATTAACTTTTTTCTCTATAAATAACATCCCTTTCCCTTTGTGGAAAGTAAGGTTTTATTGACACTGTTACATCTGCGAAACGTAGAATTGTAGGGATTCCCAAATCCAAAAATCGATAAATTGGACGAAACAGAAACAGAACAATCTGATGAATCGCCATTAAAAAAAAGAACAAAGGACCAGGAACTTAAATCTTTTACTGAGGATCATAAGCTGATTTTTTTTACAACCATTATTTTTTTTCCCGCTTGTAAGGACCAGGTGCTGGCATGAACAGCACAAAAGAGATACGGCGATTTCCGAAGCGTATCGTTTCCAATACAGTTCATTATGTTGGTTACGGCAGAATGGAGTTTATTAGTATTTGACAGGTTTCTTTGTGGTAAATAAATATCAAGGAGAAATGTACTACATGTACTTGATTGTTTTACAGTTAACATTTGAGATGGCATATATATGTAGTTACTATTCAAGATTTAAATACAGCTCAGAATTCAATAAATGCTTAAATAATGACCATAATCTGTTCAGTGAGCTGTTTCGAGTTGCTTGTCAATCGAATTGCTCATTATTTGAATTTTTCGTCACTGTTCATTTATTTATAACAGAACTGAAACGTACGTATTCTATTTGTTTTAACAGCTTGGTTATTGTAGACATTAATTCTTCTATTCAAGCATTGCACAATAGAGGATCTTCTTTTAACAAACTGCTCAATTTAATCAACGCATTTTCAATTTCAGGGGAGGGGGGGCATCTCGAAATGAGGATCAGAAGCTTTCGGCACGATAGTTGGTTCTCGCCATCCTGGAGCGTACACGAAAAGGTGGGGATCTGGTCGATGGCGAGACGTGCTTCCTTAGGGAAGGGTTGTACCGTGGCCGGTGATCGTCCTTAGGATTCAACCACAGTTCCCGCCCGTGTTGCTGTTGCGGCGGTCCGGTCATTCAGTTATTTTATCCGTGTGCCTTCGGGCGGATCGGAGAGTCAGTGATATGACTAATTCAAAATATTAGCAATATATTTTGTATTGATTTTATTTTAGTTATTTGGTAAAAAAAAATCTATATGCTTTGTGATGTTCCCTGACAGTAGTTGAGTTCAAAAAACTTTCTCCTACTATCTAAATCTCCATATTTGCCTGACGCATCATTGAATTGATCCAGAATTTTATCCTTTTTTACAAAACGATGTTTGAATTTTCATACTTTTGTCTTTGTTTTTTGACCGTATGCATGACGCAGTATGGCCTTTTCTGGCTCTTGTGCCAATAAAATCAACAATCCAATCGAATCTAACCCCCTCCCCAGTGTTAGACTTTTTGGGGATGAACAAGGGTAGAGGAATGTGGAGAGTGGATGAAAGGAAACGGGGTATAGGAGGACGGGAGATTCTTGGACGCTACCAAGGAAGAAAGCTGTCGAGAATTTTAATGACAATTTATTTAATATATTTGCTGTATAAAAGTAAGTGTTATACAGAGAATATTATTTAAATCAAGATATTGTAAATCAACGACGTGCATAATTCTCGTTCAGTCATTGACTGGGGTTGCTTTAAGCGTCTATATCTCCAAGATGTTACATCTTTTTATTTATTTACTAGTCGCCTTTGGTATCTAGTTGGTTCGCCGGTGATATTGGTTATCTTTGATTTCAGTTATAATGGTTTAAATACAACTTCATGTTAAAGATACATGAAATCTCCAAGCATCCAAGATGTATTTCTCTAGTTGTCTTACATATGCTCCTCTCATTGTATACATGAAAGTTTTTAATGGAGGCAAGTCCAATGACATCATAACGCTATTGAAAATTAATGTGTGGCTCATCAATCTTATGAATCCCATGTTAATGTATCTTCACTTTTTTTTATCCGTCTCGTAAACTACACAGATACTAAGCAAAATCCGGAATTTGTAACTTTCAACAATGGTAGAAAAGGGCGCGACCAAATAGTTAATGGAACTATGAAAACGATTTGATCTTCAAGGCAACAATGTAATCTATTGATGAAAATTTGGCAAAAAATGTCCTTAAACAGCTGCCAAAATCCAGCAAAAATTTGCGCAAGTATTAAATGATATCATTGAATTTATTCTCACCTGCCACTCTAACATGTGAAAACGATTCACTCGTTGGCCGATTTACGTCTTTGTGATACATATGCCATCAGACAACGCAAATGAATTTTGGGATTTGGATATTAAGGGATGAGCAAGAACTAGACACGTAGCTTATTTTCAAACAAGGAGTAATAGTATGTAAGAAGATAAACTATTATAATTTATAATTTTCGTGTGACTGTAATGTCTCGTAAATTAAATCAATCTTCAAAAAAAAAAAAAAAAAAAAAAAGGGGAAAGAAATTACAGCCAGAAAGACGAAACATATATAAGGAAATTACGGAAAAGGATGAAAAATCTTCAACGAAGATATGATCCCCGTCATCTGACCATGGCGAAATTTCATCTCCTATCCAAACTAGCCTTCGTGTTACAAACCCAACTCGACTTTAATCCTTTCAGGAACACAAATAATTTATTATGAAGCTTGGAAATCATATTAGTATGTACCCAAATTCATAAAAACATCAGTATTGGTGCAGTCACTTATTGCGTTTATTAAACCAAAATGCCTTTTTTTCTAATAGATCATCAAAAAACTACCACATGGCAAAGATAAAAGCTCTAAGAAGGTTGTTTTATACAGTTTTGAAAGAATTTTAAATAAATTTAACCAAAAAAAAATTGTAATTAGTATGACCTAAGCCTATATCTTTAATTTATTTCAATTCTTATTACTTATTAAAATCTTAACGTTCGCTAGAATACGAGACATTCACTATATAAAAGTTATAATGAAAAATTTATGTAATTCAGCCGCATTAATATTTTAAAAATAAAGATGCTGTTTAAATCTACAATATTAGCTCTTAATCACGAACACAGGTCATTTTTATACTGCCCATTTTATAGGTTCACTCAAAGCAAGCTCGCGCATTTTACAACCGTAGATGATACTATCGGTAAACTTCATTTTCTTTGTGTACAGCTAACACTGGCATTTTCAACTACTAATCGATTTCAGCACAAGGGAGAAAGTTTAGATAGCGGAAAAGTATCTGATTTCAGTCTTTTAAAAGCGTTTTATATATTTTTTTCTCCCCTATATAAAAAAATGTTCACTGTTTAACTTTTATTTCATATATTGACTTAAATTTAGTGATAGCAAAGAAAATACAAACCAGTAAATCTTGCGGCTTTATTGATTAAATGCAATTTTTGCACTTGGTTAAGGCTTTATTTTTTAAAACTTTAGAGCATTTTCTGGATACATTTATTTTTCCTCTGAGTTTTTATATCCAATAAAAAAAATTGAAAGTGAATATAATTGATCCCAATTCGCCAAGCAGTCAAAAACAAAGAAATTATTTTGCTAATAATTGATCATGTTGATGTGAAAAAGTGTAGATTTAACGAGCAAACATAAATATTTGTTCTAAAGATTAATCAATTAATTATTTCATAAAGTACATCCTATATAATCTGACTAATTTTATAAAATAATATTTTATCAATTTCAAATGAAAATTTGAAGGGTTTCTAAATCGGTTAGTATTCAAAAAGTTTTTGGATATAAATATTTCTATTAAAATATATTGTTACGAAATTTCCAGGTTCGTTTGGATAGTGGATGTGATATGGTGTGGAGAACGCTCAATCAGCAGGCGTCAGAAGAAAAAAAAAACAACGGCGTTTATTTACACGAAGACAGGACAGCACAAAGACGACAACTATGTACAGCAGAGACGAACACAGTAGACGACAGTACCACACTTCAGTAGACAGCAGCACACGAAGCGGATAGACAGAATCCAACAGGAGAGGAGTTCCTGGGAGTTTCGCTCTACCGTCTCTCCAACGGCTGACCTTCTCGCTTTAGCTACCGACTCGCTACTTCACACGACTTCACGTACACCACTTCTTCTTCCTCGCAGCTTCAGAGTGCCCGTCTTTTATAGTTCCGGGAGGCGGGGCTAGAATCTTCCAGTCCAATCAGGACGTCTCTGGGTGTATCTCGGTTCCTACTGGATGGATCGTGAAACTTCTAAAACTTTCCAGTATGATCCTTTTTGTCACCAAAGTCACCAAATTCATCCGCAAGTCGCCAAATGGTCGCCAAGCTCTGAATTCATTGACGCTCAGCACGCACAGGACAAATCGTACATTCTGTCTTTCTTACGATGACACTAGTCGTACTGGGAAGCAAAATTACAGGTTTGTAACAATATATTAATAGCCCTATTGTAAAGCTAAAGTGTGCTGTAAGCAAATTGTTTCACAAATGGAGGTGGGGGGAATGCAATAGAAGAATTCGGTTTCTTTGACTCTGAAAGAAAGGTGGGGAGGGGTGCGTGGGCATTGAGTATGGGAATATAGACGGTTTCCTAATTCTGCATACTAGTTCTTGCCACTCCCTGAACAAGCAAAAATAGTGTGTTAAGTTTCATAAACGCCATCAGCGTTCATAAATATTGCGGATGGCGGGTCACAACTTTTCAAGAATGGAAGGTTTATAATGGTGTCTCCATTGTTCAAATTACGATCGAAGTATTATTATGTACAGCGTATTGCCATTAAGATACATAGGATGGCTCAAAACCGAAACGGGATTATTTCATTATGAATTATCCTTTCGATTTTCTTGTATATTTGCACAATTTTGCTAGTTTTCTATTTTGTTTTCCGTATAGTGAAGAACATGTCCTTTAGTTTTTATCTTTCATCAACTTGCTCTAAAATATTTAAACAAATTTACAAACACTACATTAAAAATTTTATTTTATCTGGCTTGGAAAGTTTTAGATTCATCATGAAGAGATAAAAACAGATAGGCAAACAGAAAACCTATCTATCGTTGGCAAATTTCATCTAAAATATAGTATATCTCTACAATTCTAGAGATAAATCCATATGTCAAATAGCATCTATCTTACTGATAGCTTTTCGAAGTTAACATGCTCATATAAATACAGAACAAAGTGATGAATCCATAATTCAGCACTTTGGCAATTCGACTTCCCCCATTGTACCGGCATATTCAGAAAGTTGAGTAAGAAGTATGAAAATATAAACGTATAACTGTTTGTCGATGTTAGTGGCCTTGGTGCAATTATAAATAACAGGCTGTTGCTCAGATTGTAATTATAAAATTGTGCATGTATCATTTATGTATATACTGTATACTCCCGAGTATCCGACCTAATGTGGCGGAAAGGCAGGCCGGGTAACAAAAAAGCCGGAATGGTCAGAGTTCTATGAATTCATTTCTTTCCCCACCAATACCAGAAGATAAAGTTTTTATATAAAAACACACTGTAATAATACGTATTTTCTCACTTCTTATTGAGTGCTAAGCCTTCCATTTACTACAATGTGAACCCAGCCGTGGCCCGATTAATCATCGAAGCAGTTGTCGATAAAGTGTTGAGTTAAAATAGAAGACTTTGTACTGGTAGTTTATATATATTTACATACTGCACTGCACATTTCAGGAATATATTAGAGAAAAAGTAAGTTAAAGGATATAAACTGTTCATATTTTAACATAAATTCTGTAGTACCCAACTTAAATGCAGGAAACATAAACAAAAACATTAACCAAATTGTAGGGTAATTTTAAAGAAAATTGACTCAAACTGATTTTATTTTTCATTGCTAAATGATTACACAGATATTGAAAGGTAACCCTAATATAAGAATCAAAACTTACAGTTTTTAGGTTTTCGAAAAAATCCAAAATAGATGACTTAATAGACACCGTGCTTTCCTAATTTAATTACGATAAAATAAACGTATAGTACGGAAGCTGGATAGTCGCGAACTGGATACTCAGGAGTTCACTGTATATGAAAATCAATATTTATTTTTATGTCTTTATTATAAATCTACAAGATGAATTATGAGTCTATAAATTATTATGAATCTACAAGAAAGTTAAAACAAAAACCAAGACTATTTTTTATATTTAAAAATCCCAAAACATGGCATTAATTTTGCAATACAGCCTCTAAAATGTTTTTTTTAAGTATGCAATAATCTGAATCATAGTACAATAATAATAACAAAACAAAAATGTCGCAACGAATTGTGGCGTGACATTGAAATACAGGTGGTATCAGCAACGATAAAAATATGTTTTGCAAACGATTTTTTTAAAATATTTTCTTCCCTTCATTTCCTCTGAATATGAATTCAACATGCGTATTGTATACGATTCACGCTTTTCATAATGCGTGTCGAAAACAGCCATTTCCTTTATTGTAATATCTTGACAGCTCCGATGAATCAGAAATAAATGTAGACAGTTGCAACTGTCTATTGTATTTTGAAAATAACATATGTTTGCATTATTTCTAATATTTACCTATTTTCTGTGTTACAAGCTGAAAATTAAAAAAAAGAAGAAGAAATGCAATTGTTTTGGTTATTAGAACAGTATAAAGCGCAAAAACATAAAAATGAGAATTAAAAATCTTTAGGAATAAATGAAAAAAATTTAGATTTGAACAAAGGCAAGTTGTTGAAAACAAGTCTTAAAAATTCTCGGATTCAATTCCAATCGTGTATAAAATGCTTTTAAATTGCATAAAGTAATATTTAGATGTGGGTGTGCTAGGATTCGTGTAATACAAGATTTAATTTTGAGTATAAATTCATGCAAATATTAATAAGTTGAAGGCAAATATTATTAAAAAAGTCGTTTGAAGTATATAATAAAACAAGGAGAGTGATTTTATTTATACAATTTAACATATTCCTTTTATTTTCTCGTATACGGAATTTACAAAGAAAAAGTATTATAAATAACACCAAAAAAATTTAAAACAATTTTTTTTTTTGATGAAATTCCATCTTTTAGACTCCATGAGTTCAAAAAATATATTTTTGACATTACATTTGTTTGACTCTCTGACTATGAACGCTATGGCTCAAAAATGTTTTGTTCTAGATGTATGAAATCTGGAATAGGGTCTTTACACCAAGTTCGTAGATTTCCATTAAATTTTGAATGATATTCATTCAGAAAATGTTTATTTGTTCGGCTGTCCGAGTATAAGCGAACATGATAATTACTAAACGTAAAGGGATATATGAATAATAAGTCGGTATCGTTGCAGATTTAATATCTAAAATGTAGATACTTAACAAATTTTGAATTAAATTCACGAAAGGATTGAGCGACTATCTGTCAGTGCATCTTCATACATGCAAACACGTTAACTCGAACATATAAAGGCTTAAATAAATGAAATTTAGTATATATTTTTGCTACTAAAATTGCTGTTCTGTGTCAAGTTTTGGTTTTAATCGTTGAAAAAAAATGACTTCTAAAATACATTCTTAGTTCTTTTTATACTGCGCTTATGTGTGGACTATAGAAATAAAAATCTGAGTTCTCTGGTTGTTCACACCATTACTCAAGATCCAAATTTTTATGCAGATAAAAAAAATAATACTTTTATTAGGGAATATGTGAGAAAGTTTCGGTCCTTCGGTTCGGTTCCCTCTGGCTAGATCTCTTTATAAGAGGCTGCATCCCTTGAATGCATTCATAGAAACTGGAAAAGGACGCAGAAAACCCTCAAAGATCATATCCAAGTCCGCAAATAGAATCTTCCCCTAAAGCTTTTTCATATAGTGATATAATGTACCGCATTTTGCGTTCGTAGCCTAATGAATAATGCTGAGCAGAACTGTTGCATTAGAAATTTTTATTTTTTCATCTGATAGCTGAGCTCATAAATGAAGGACGGCACATTGAATACTTATAAAACGCAACAATCAATTTTTTTTTTGTTGTGTGTAATCTATCGATCTGCCAGCTGTAGAATCATGATATGGTTTAGGTGATTCTGATTTTCTGGTATTAAGGCTATGGTTAATAAAAACACTTGTACGCGCTTCTCTTAATAATTATTAATAGTCCATTAAATATTTTCTCATAACGCTTTCTATACAGAATCTTGATTCTCTTTTTTCACTAATTTAAAATAATGATTGTATTTCACATTACCAAATGACGTTTTACAAGGAACTGTCTGTCGCTCATAGGAAAATTATTATTGTTATTATTTAAGATGTAATTTACATTTTTCGTTAAAATTTCGTATAATAATGTTTTCTCGCATTCTGTCCGGTGTCATGTTGCGTCACTGATTATATCATGATAATCACATGATGGTTTCGCTCCTAAACTAGGAGACGAGACGGTAAGACGTTCCTATCACATTCATTTACCTTTTTTATGCATTTTTATGTTAGTTAAGTAATATTTTGTCCCTTCATTAACTTATATATCGCTTCTTAATAAATATATGTCAAGTATTAATGCTGGTCGTTGTCTTTCCCCACAATAATGTTCTGTTTAATATTGTTTTCAATGCTTGGATTACTGAATAAACAATCTGCTTTTTAAAATAGATTTTGCTATTGTTTCAATATTTCAGGACGGCAGTCTCAAGCTGCAATGAATCGTGATTGGAAGCGTAGTCGGAGTCGTAGACAAGTAACGAGTCTCCAAGAGGATAGCGAAGCAACGACGGAGTTCTAGCGTTGTGTGGAGCCCAAGCCATTGCCGAACTGAGCTGTGTGCCGAGTCCTATTGTGGAAGCAGCATCGTGTCTTGTGCGTAGCCAGTCGTGTAGTATTGAATCGGCAGTTAGTTACAGCTAAAGCGAGGAGACTGTGAAGAAGTTCAGCCATTTGGAGAGAGCGTATAGCGAAGCTTCGAGGATCCCCTCTCCTGCTGGATTCTGTCTGGCCGCTTTGTGTGCTGTGATCGATTACTACTTGTGGGCTACTGTTTGCTGTATTGCGCTGCTGTGTGCTGTCCTGTGTTCGTCTAGGCTTTAAATATTTGTCGTCTTTGTATTAGTGTCTTCATGTTAAATTAAAGTCGCCGTTGTTTTCTACTAAAGAACTGGTTATTTCTGCATTGACCATCAAATCGTAAAGAATCCTTACGGACGAGGAAGTAAAATCCATAACATTATTTATTGTGAAGTATGTTTTTGAGAGAAGATAACTATTTCTATTTATTGTGAAGTATGTTTTTCAGAGAAGATAATTATTTCTATTTATTGTGAAGTATGTTTATGAGAGAAGATAATTATTTCTATTTATTGTTAAGTATGTTTTTGAGAGAAGATAATTATTTCTATTTATTGTGAAGTATGTTTTTGAGAGAAGATAATTATTTCTATTTATTGTTAAGTATGTTTTTGAGAGAAGATAATTATTTCTATTTATTGTGAAGTATGTTTTTGAGAGAAGATAATTATTTCTATTTATTGTTAAGTATGTTTTTGAGAGAAGATAATTATTTCTATTTATTGTGAAGTATGTTTTTGAGAGAAGATAATTATTTCTATTTATTGTGAAGTATACTTTTGAGAGAAGACAATTATTTCTATTTATTACTGTGAAGTATGATTCTGAGAGAATACAGTTATTTCTATTTATTGCTGAATTTGGGAGAAGCATTGTTTTTAAGAGAAGACAATCATTTCTATTTACTGTGAAGCAGGTTTTTGAGGAAAGAGAATTATTTCTATTAATTGTTAAGTACGTTTTTTAATCAAGAAATCTCATGTAGAAAATTTACTGTAGATTTCAAATTTAAATTAGCGTGGCGGTTCTATTTGTAAAGTGAATGTGATTTAACTCCCATTTCGATGTCATCCGAAAGTAAAATCTTTTAAACAAATCAATAAGCCAGCTGTAATATGGAATTACAGTGACATTACCTTTAAGACTCAGCAACGATATGATTCATCGCTTGAGAATGGAACTTAAGCGTTCTCGATCAATTCTTCCGACTTCAGTGACGAAGACTGATTGCTCAATTGCCACATCCGGTTAAATAAATTCAAGTGACGAGAATCAGCTGCCCGGCAGGTTGTTGTTCATACTGTGACACACTGGCGAGAACAATCGAGTGTTGAGTCGTATGACAAGGCCATTCTCGCGTAAGAAGTCGGAATTGAAAATGATACTTGGTGTTATTGTCGGTAGAAATGCTTAGTCTTCGAAAATTGTGAAATCTTCTATTCTAGAGATTAACCGCCATCGTGTAAACAGAAAATGCGGAGGTCAAAGATGAATACAGATACATTTGTATGAAAAGTTTATTATGATTATGCATAAAAAAAACGAGCAAATAAGATTTTTTAAATGTTTGTTTTCTCATATATTAATGTTTCCCTGACAGGCGTATTATTAAATATTTTTAATTCATTTTTAGAGTTTATGTATCAAGTTAATTATATCTTAAAAACAAAGCTTTTGCACATCTAATAGTTTAACTTTCTAGGATTTTTGATGAAATTTCGCATTACTTTTTAAAACTGATAATTTTTTGTTGATTTTGTGTAATTCTTACAATTGTAATTTGAAGCAGTGACAGTAAACATTTGCAATATAAGAATTTTTTACAGAAAAAAAATTGATATAAAAGTATTTATGGCACAACTAAAATATTTCGATTACTTGTTTTATAAAAGATATTTCATGAAATAGAAGTAAATTCCAACTAAAAACTTTCGTTTCCCGCAAATGCCTTTCAGAAAGGAATCAAACTATTTTAATTGTAGAATTTACAAATTATATGACAAAAATGAAAAGCAACCATACACATTTTTCAATTAATATTTCCTCTAGCAGGTGAATTATTAAATTATTAATTATTTATTCATTTTTGTGGCATATTAATTAATTAAATCTTAGAAAGTATTAGCACTTCTAACATTTGAACTATTTCTGATGAAATTTCACATTACTTTTTTAAAACTGATAATATTTTAGTCGATTTTGCGAACTTTTTATAATTGCAATTTGAAATAATGAAAATAAACATTTTCAGTACCAATTTATCACTGAAAAACGTTGATATTAAAGTAGTTACAGATCAGCTAAAATATTTCAATTACTTGTTTTATTAAAGATATTTCATGTTATAAAAATAAACTCCATATTTGGAATTTTTGCCAAATAGATTTTGAAAGTTTGATTTTCGTCAAATGGATTTCGGAAAAACATAAAACTAGTTTAATTGTAGAATTTATAAATTAGATGGCAAAAATTAAACTTAACCAACACCATGTATTATCAATTAATATCTCATAATATTTTGGTTATTATTAAATCCTGAAATGAAAGGGAAAATAGAAATCCTTGTTTACATATGAACTGTAAATCAAAACAATTGTTAAAATTGTTTCAATTCAGATTATAAAACATTTGTAATTATATCCATCAGAGAAATTTACTAGAGTTGTAATAAGTTATTTTGCTTTAATTAATTTTCAGTTTTTTTTAGATTCTAGCTTATAATTCGTTTTTAAAAATATAATTAAATTTTGAAGTGAATTTTTCTCAAATTTAGTACTTGTGGTACTTCTAGTATAGAAATGAAACTTTATTAAAATTAATCGAATAATTTATAAATTCTGAAAATATTAAAACGGAATATTGTCATGGAGAATACACAAAATTCTAGGGCATCAGAAAGCTTGCCAGAATTTGTTTATATTAAAATGGAATTCATCATTACAAAATTGAAAATGATATGTAACCAAAAACATATCAAGCAAATTCTTATTATAATGTTTGTTAGCACAGTAATCATATCTCCAATTGAAACAGATTTTAAATACTAAGACATAAGTTTGCAGCATTTTTTAAATCTCATTTTCAAATAAATAAAAGCGTATTTTTGATATTTTTTAATTATACATGTCTGTAATAATGATATGGTTACTAAAACGCCATTAAATTAATTAATTAACGTTCTATATGTGCCCAAGGAAAAATTGTCTAGCTTCAAAATAAATAGCTAAAATCTTCAGTAATTTTTTTTTCTAAATTATTTACAGTATAGCCCATATTATGATATGTTATATGACGTCATCAGAAGAAATAATGCCTTAGATCTGCAGGCTAAAAATGCCGTGTCCTATAGTTGCTGAAATTAGGATAGTTTTTCTTTTTATAGCCCTCGCGTTTACAAGGCGATTTTCAAATGACACAAAGATCGTCAATCTACATTAAACATAAGATGCCAAGATTTCGTCATGATTATATTCCCGGGTTTACTTGGCGATTTTTAAATTACGACAAAATCACTAACGCTGAGTTGCCAATCGCGAACCATCAAGTTGGCGAAGATTTTCATTTTTTGGCGATTTATCACGGTTGCCGTAAAAATAAAGTAACAAGATTAATTATTGAAGAAATAATTAAAACTAAGACTTTTACTTAAATTCTTTGTTCAAGCCAAATATTTAAATCAAGTGAAAATAAAACCAACAGCAGATCTTTCCATAAATGCTTTTTGTTTAGTAGAAAATTCAGCATGATTTCCATCACTAATTTTTTTTAAATATTAGCAAGAGATCAGACATAATTTTTAATCTGAAAGTTGTCTCCAGACTTTTCAAATGCTACTTTTCCGATTTATTTGTAAGCCAACGGTACTCTTAACAATATTTTTTAAAAATGGGTAGTATGCACTTAAGAATTCGGCCAAATTTTAGGCAATATTTATTATTTGCCACTATAACCCTTTTAACAATAACCATTACAACTTTGTTATGAGTGGCAGTTTCAAAATGCGAAACTAGAAGACAAAACAGTAAACAAATGATATTTTAGATAAATACTAAATATCATTTGTATATCAAACAGCGCACAAAGCGAGTTCGCAAATTGTACTGACTAAGTCTATGGCAAAGGATACCGACGTGCTCTGATTGGTTTAAGCCTTGGCATATTTTTGGCAATGTTTGGCACTCATAATAGTGTAGTTTTCGCTGATTTGGCTCAAACCTTGCATCTTTCATTAGTTTTATGGAAGATACGAATGAATATCAACACGATCTAATTTTTATTAATATAATTGTTTTCTCTTAATATTACTAGTAATACTACTAATACTAATTAATAATAATTATAATAAATATTATTAATAATACTAGTAATACAAGTAACTAATGTTGTTTATGCACAGAAGTATAAAAACAATATGAAAGCAATTATTCAACATATGATGCAGCAATTAAATAATTCTTAGTTTTCTATGATTTTCGTGCCTTTATTAGATAATTTATGCAGTCATTGAAACTTGTTGCTGAACGTTTGTTACTTCCCCATCAACTACATATGGGGAGATGATTACTTAATCCCCATAAACGTATAAATATGTAAGCTTTAACGGAATATGTGATTTCGTAGCTAATATTTTTAGTTATATCAAAATAATATTAAAAAGAAACACACACAAAAAATATTTTTAATAAATTGTAATTTTTATATTTCCTGAATTTAGGTTTCAGGATTTGATCTTTTCCGCTGTATATCTGTTCCAGATTAATATTCCATGTAAACCGTAAAAAATAGGGGGAGGGGGGGTAAATTCATAAATTTTATTTATTTTTATAAAAATATATTTCGGCATGGCATCTTTTTGGCAAAACATTGCCAAAAAGATGCCAAGGCTTGAACCAATCAGAGCACGTCTGTATCCTTTGTCATAGACTTAGTCTGTACAATTTGTGAACTCGCCAAATTTTAGGCAATATTTATTATTCGCCACTATAACCCCTTTAATTATAACGGTTATTATTTTGTTATGAGTGGCAGTTTCAAAATTGGAAGACTAGAAGACAAAACAGCAAACCGTACAAAATGATAATAAATAAAATAACAAGATATTTTATATCTCAAAAAATGTACAGAATATTATTACCTTCATCACTGCCAAAAATTCCCAGTATATCACTATTTCAAAATATTCGTCTTTCGAGACTGGATGTAAACTCAAAGTTTCCATAAGAAAAGGTATTTTCTTTGTTACTGTACTCATAATCCAGCTACGCCCTTGGCTCTGAATGGGAAAGGGACGTTCCCGTTTTTGGCCATATTTCAAAACACGGACCGTCTTCACGCAATACTCTCATTTGTATGAGAGGAAACGGCCTGGCGTTGGAGAACCTGATCCTTTCTTATCCTTTTTCTCGGATTCAGAAAGTACGTTGAACATGAACGGAAACTCTAATTGGTAGAACTTTTATGACAGTTTTCTCGTAATTTATTAAAATACTCGGCAATAAATAAGGAAAAGATTATAATTATTTGGGAAATGTGCTACTTTCTGTAACTGATTTTCAAATATGGAGTGTAGAATTTATGACATTTTTCATAAAAATATGTCGTCTAAATGTATAAAATGAAGGTCAAGGCTTCCTCTTTTTTTTTTTTAATTTTTATATATTCGAAGTATAGATTGTAGACGTCAAAAGTTCAATCATAAATATATTATTCTCAAAATTCAACAGAGAAAGAGCAGAAGGGCTCTATTAATAATATATCATAATATATGATAATATATCTATTATATATAATAATATATATATATATATATATATATATATATATATATATATATATATATATATATATATATATATATATATATATATATATATATATATATATATATATATATATATGTAATAAATTTTGTTGTGAAGCATGATGCAGTTTGAAGACAATGAAGATACTTTTAATTTCGTGACGTCGTTTTATTCATTTTGAAGAAGCAAGCATATGTACAAGCGACGAGCACACAGGACGACACAGAAAGGAATGAGGGAAGAGCTCTTGGACATTTTATCCCTGGTTATATAACCTATGATTTTGATAGGGAAAATATTTCTTTACAGTGCTAATGTATTATGAGATTTCGATAGGGATTTTCATTACAGGCGCCGAGAAGGTAGGGGAAACACAGGGAGATTTTAAAAAAGAATTTGCATGATCAGCGGTATTTTATCTCTTCACGCGCGGTGTGGAAAGTTAGATTTTAGCTGATTCAACCATTTAACAAAGCTTCTCTTGAATTAATTAAGTAGAGACTGTGGAATTGTTTCACGAAATAAGAGAATATTTTTAGAATGAAGTTACTATGGGCTAAATTAAGATAAAATCTTGAAAATTAATTAAATTGAAATTAGAGTTAAAATATCATTACATATATATATATATAAAAGTAAATGAAATAAAAACTGACAAAAATATACAGAGCTATAGATTTGAAGACACTTTTACAGGTTTTGCCAATTATTTAATTAATTTTTTAATAAATATATTTAAACGTTAGTTCGTGGAGCTTTTACAGAAAACTTATAACTTATAACCGCGGTTGAGAAATATATTTTCAAAATGATAATATCGATAATTTTGTGGGATCGCATCAAGATATGAATTCAATATCCGGCCAACGCCATTGCTCATAAACTTTTACAAATACAGAATAAGACAGACTGAATAGTCTTCATTAATAATTCATTGAAGAAAATAAAAATTGAATGAAGAATAATTCATTGAAGAAAATAAAAATTGAATGAAGAATAATTCATTGAAGAAAATAAAAATTGAATGAAGAATAATTCATTGAAGAAAATAAAAATTGAATGAAGAATAATTCCTTGAAGAAAATAAAAATTGAATGAAGAATAATTCATTGAAGAAAATAAAAATTGAATGAAGAATAATTCATTGAAGAAAAATTTGACAGTACGAAATGAACTGATATTTTTATTGCAAGCAAAAACTGAATACTTCTAAGAGTTAAAGTTTAGATAATTCTAATCACATTTGTTAATTCTAGTTTTTGTGAATCTGGAGTCATCGCCACATAGGATAATTGAGACCAGTTTCATTCCGAAAAGACGTGGAGTGATCAACAAGTTCTCAGTCAATGATGTTTTTTTCGGTTCGAAAACAAGGAGTGATGCAAAGAATATTTCACAAGAGAAGACAATTAAAATAATTCTTGAAATCAGCAGGAATCCCTAAAGCTTTCTCGCATACTCTCTAATAAAGACGTTAAACTAGAAACTGCCTTGCATGGTATTGGCGTACAAGAGTTACGAAATATTAACTTTTGGCGCGAACTTAGCAATTTTACTGAATCTATTGTATGATATTTGGCGATTAATCCCTGCCATGAGATTAATAATAATCGAAAACTGAATTTGTGCTTCAAACACTTTTTTCAAACTGATAGAAACAGAAATTTACCTCAGAACTGCACTTGTAGCGACAAAATTCCACACCAAATTTGATATAGTATTTAAATCATTGTGTTTTTGAGTTATCACGTTTATACGTTTCTGAAAGAACAGACCGACAGATAGTCAAGCCTTCGTTGGATTTTTCTTAAAATTTGATTCTTATCTACACTATAGATATAGATTATCTACACTATCTATATAACTCTCTTCATTTTGTAGTTATAGAGTTAACTTATATCTGAACAGCCGGACAGACAAAGATCCTATAAATGGATATTGACAGAAGTCTACAAATTTGGACCATATACTATGCCATATCTTTGCCACAGACAGATAGACAGACAGGCGGACATTTTCCAAGAATATGTTTTTCGAGCTCAGAAAGGTCTAAAATGCGTAAATTCGTGAAACTCTCGGGTTCGAATTTTTTGACGATTATTATACTTTCTCTGTACTACATATATGAGAAAGTAAAAAGGGAATTATCTCGGAAAATTCAAAACCTTTAATTATATTTTCGAAAATTATCACCGGAAACTATTTTCCGATGAATGACTTCTAATAAAAGAAGACGAATGTATACAAATACACACAAATTTCTCCCGGACACAGCGTAAAAGCAAAAGCAAAAACAAAATCAAATAATAGCTTAAGAGAAAAGCGAAGAAAAACGAATCAAGAGAGCAAAGGCGATCAGCTGCAGCACCCTTGAAGTTATTAAAAAAAAAAAATGTTTCTCCATTTTTAAATCTGTTTGGTTTTTTTCCCTACATCAATAGTCCCATAAAAACGAAAAATGAAAAAAAAAAAAAAAAAAAAAAAAAATGAAAGTAAAGAAAGAAGACAGAAAGTGAATCAATCGGCAGATGTTAAGTGAGGTGGGGCTGCATAAGACCCAAACCTAAAAAGCACAAAACTCGTTTACCATGGAATAACTGAGCAATAATAGAAGACGAAAGGGGCCAGTTCTTCCCACTGAATTCAACGGTGACTAGGCTGGAATGTTCCGAGTACAAACAAGCTTTGTGCACTCCAACTGCATGATATTTTTTTTTTTTTTTTTTTTTTTTGTCTCTTAGGACTTTCAACTATTTTGCAAAAAGAGCGCTGGAATTTTATATATATAACATCATAATTTTTTTTCACCTAATGCATCAGGAATCGAAAAAAGGTTTAGGAACCATAGATAAAGGCGGTTGATGGCTGAAGTAGAGGCCGATGTCCAGGAATTTGTCCCAATTTAAGTAAGACCCGGGAATTGGGAGAGGAATTCTCCTTCAACAGAACTGGGTTCATTGTATTTATGATAACTAATGTCCACAGATGGTATAAGCTTAAGATATAATAATTTGAGAAATTAAAAGAAAGAACGATTAATTAAGATTTTTGATTATGTTGTTACGAAACTACAATTTCACTTCCTCTAGCAGTAAGTCTCCTGATAAAGAAGATATTTTTACAGATACAATAATAGCAGCTGGATCAATATTTTTCTCCCTTGGCGACAAACTTAGTGACCATTTAGCGACGAAATAAGAGACAAAAATGAAGGAAACAGTATACTTGTTAAGATTCGAGATCCACCGTTAGTTCTAGAACATTTGATGCCCTCTATGTCCAGGTCAGATGAGAAGAGACAGTATAACATGTAATATCAAAAAGAAAGGGACATATATATATATATATATATATATATATATATATATATATATATACACACACACATATATATATATATATACATATGTGTGTGTGTGTGTTCTAGATAAACTTTAATAACTTTCTCTAAATATTTCTTTCTTTCCTATTATTTCATATTACTTTTCCTTTTTTTATAAAGAAAAACTTTAATTCTATCTTCTCCTGCAGAATAATGTATGTGAAAAAAAATTGTAAACATAGATATAAACCTGGTACAAAAACCGTCATGATTTTATAGAATTTTTATGAGCCTGTTTTTTCGTAAGTAAAAACAAACGCCATGCGAACTACAGAACTTTAGTCACGTGGTATCTTAAAAATACGCAAACATATCATAAAAACATCAACAGTATTTCTTAACGGAATGATAAAACAAAAATGACATATAAAAATATGTTTACTTTCTTTACAAATATTTAAAGCCAAGTTAAGTACTGTCTTTTACAAAATCAACCTCTCCAAATAACTCAAAGCCGATAATCGAAATTTTCCATTAATAGAGAATAAAATCATCTTTTCAATGACTAAAGTGCCCGGTGACAGACATTCTACGGACGAAAATAAAACTCTCCATTAATTCCCGTTTAACGTTTGTAAAGAACAAGGACAGGTGTCAGTTATGTGGCCTTGGAAACCCGGTGCAATTACAGCAGTCTGGCGTACCTTGAGGTTCTTCTTCAGACAAAGCAGCTGCAGAAACTGCACGCAAATGACTTAACGGGAGCTGTCGAAAGTGCCATTCGCTGTAATTAAAACTTCAGACGTGAAATTGAATGCTCTGTTCTGTGTGACACGTGCTGCTAGGCTTGGCGAGTAGTAGAAGTATCGCTTGCGAAGATGCGTTTTGGGATTGAATAGGTTTCTCTTCCGGTTCCAGAGATGAAAAAAGGCCGCATACGGAAGTTGCACGCTGACACGCACATAAAAGGGAAGACATAAAAAAAAGGAGAGAATGCATGGGTGGGATTTATTGTATTTGGTGCATTAAATGGAATAAAAAAAGGTACATGTTGCGGAATATGATGCAAGGTTTGGAATTAATGCAATTGCACGACATATTTGTACCATAAAAGAAACTCAGAATATCTCATTTTTTTTAAATTTTTTTTTTTGTTTTAATTAAGTTTGCTCAGATTTCATTAAAATCACACAATACTTTTAATTTTTTATTTACAAACTAGTCGAATGACAAGATGTCCATGTAATATGAATAGAATAATTTTTTAATTACAAATATTAATTATAATAACTATACATTTAAATATTTTATAAAATTTAAGCGAATTATAAGCGAATTTTTTCTTTTGATATAATAATTTTTTAATCTTTTTTTTGTTGTTTTTTTTCATTCAAAATTTTTGAAAAAAATTTACTAATAAAAGACTGTTTTAACCCTTATGTTCATTTTGTATAGTATACCATACATACAACTTTATAAAAATATACTACCACTATAAAATAATTTTTAACTAAGTTTTATTAAACACATGACATTTCTAAACGTTTATTTATACTTCAAAAATATTTATTTTTATTTATTTATTTATTTCTAGACGTTTATTTATACTTCAAAAATAAAAATAGTAGTTTATCTGTCATAATTTTAAATCAGTTGTGAAAAATAACCGTCAAGATGCGCCATTTTTTTGATTTTGCAAGATGCACCATTTATTTATTTATTTTTTGATGTTTTTTATAGCGTAAAGAAGCTACCTATATGCATTTTTTTTTTGTTTTTCGTCAAAAAAGCAATCTTGCCACGATAAGGGTTAACAATTTTTGAATTTTATTATTATGTGCTTTATTATTATATTGCACAGCTCATTGTAATAATTACTATAAAATACTATAGCTAATCCTTCTTAAATTCACGTACTAAATTAAAATTAAATAAACGCATTCGATTTATCAATAGTAAATAAAAAAGTATTTATATTCTCTATTGCCACTGGGAGCACACAACTGTAATAAGTTTCAGAAATTTAGCATGCTAGAAAATAAAAATCGATTACAAAATTATTGATAAAATAAACCAACCAATTATATATTGAATTATTAACGAACCATTGAATTATTAACTATTCACGCCCAAGAAACTAATAATGTTTTGATAAAATAATTAGCCAATAAACTTGCCCACGAATATTGTGCAACAGATATTTTTGCAAACAACTAGGCTACCATGTTTTGCAGGCAGAATTTAGGTTCCAACATTTGTGGTCGTTGATGATTGTGGTCATTATGGATTTGATGGTCGCAGGTTTCACTCATCAGTCCAATCCAGATATCTGTAATATACACCAATTAATATAGTCATCATCAAATACCCTTTTCTGTTTATGGTGTAAAGATCTGGAGAAGAAATAACGGATTAGAAGTTCTTTTTTATTTAACTGTGTCTCACCTAAATATGCTTCAAGAATATTTGGTCTGTCTTTGATCAATAGATACTAGTGCAAATTTCAGCTAGGTTGTTAAATAATTAATCATATAACCAGCATGCTTTATTCATCTATTTGGATTTGGGTTTGAGGAATAAAGCCGCCATAATTACAATATATGTGGAAGACCGAATTGATGTCGTTTGTATCTGCCCTATACAAAGCAGATATTAGAGCCTTATATATTCTCGTTCAATTGAAACGCTTTATATTTGTTACCGCAAAGTATTGCCACGTAGATACTTTAGTGTGGACCACATTGGCACACACAAGAAGTAGAGCTAAACCAATTTATTAACTGAACTCTGAACTCAGAGACTGACAAATTCTCTGCTTTTATACTAGCAGGGAAAGTTCCAGAATGCTTTTCTGGAGACAGTAAGAAAAATCCAGAAAACTTGTCTGGTAAACTAAAGAAATGTTCAGAATCTTCTGGAACATGAAATAAAGGAAAACATAAAAAGCAAAGAATTAAATATTTAGACAATCTGTACATCTCATTGTCGCTAGCGAGATTCGAACCTACGATCTCTTGAGCATAAGTCCAGTGCTATGACCATTCGGCCATGGAGAGCCGTCTTCGGACTTTTCAATGCGGCAATATGAAAAGCCAGCATTCTGTAGAATGTCTAGGCATTGTCTAAAATGCCGGATGTTTTTAGTCAAAGTATGAAATATGATAATTATTACATACTTTCCCTATGCATTGTATAAAATACTTATGTATTCTATATAATAAATGCTATTTAGAAAATTATGGTAAAAGGTTCTGATAAGAGTATTATATAAATGAAGAAATTCCTCAAAAATACAAATATTATTTTTAAAAAATAATAAGAGTGCCATTAAAAAATTATTCAAAATACGTAAAGAAAAATAAAAGTGGAACAAAACAAAATTTGTGTCTTTATTATTAAGGGAAACAAAATTTTCATATAAAAATAAGAAAATAAAATTAATCTATTCGTTGCAACATGGTAATTTTGAATAACATTTTGATTTACATTTAATTTCTGGCATTTACACATTTACGTGCCTTATCAAGTGTCATTTGAAATGAATCGGAGGTGTACTTTATACTTTGTCAGAATCTCAGTTGGCATTCTATAGAATGTCTTTGAAATGTATGAAATATGAATCGTTTCATACATTTCCAGCTATTTTTAAACCGGCTATATACAATATCGGGACATTTTATAGAATGCCAGATTTCTTGCTTTGCCTGTAACATATTTACAGCCTAATCCATTCTATTTTCCAAATACCAATTTTAAAGACAATAGCACAATCGGTTTTATTCCTTCTTACGAAACAGGCAATAATTAAAAAAGCGATAAACAAAAATCCTAAATAATTTAGGAATGCAAAATTGCTTACAGAAATAAGGTGGTATGAAATAAATACATCTACGGCTTAACAACTGCCAGAAAAGAGTTTCATTTATTCAGGTTTGCAATTCTCCGCGATAATCTGACGATCAATATTCTTTCTCGGCCGTGTGTGCGTAACTTGACGTATATCATTTTCCGTGTGTGGAACAGGTGTTTTCTCTCGAATTTATCATGAGTATAAATGATCCGTCGAAGCAGTTTATTGTAACGCCTGCTTTCCTAGTCGATTCTGTTCGAAGTGCAGGTGCTACATTTTAATATCAATCTAGCTGTCTAGCTTTGAAAAGCGTAACATGAGGATTATCATTTTTATTTTACATTTCTGATAGAGAGTTCTTTGCAACGTGTCGATTTAGACAAGGAAATTTTAGGTCTCTTTGAAAAGTATATGCGTAAATACTAGGGATTTTTATCCATTTCTTCCTGGTATGGGAACCACGGAATCAGCAGGTTTATTAAGCGCGTGTTAAAAGTAGTCAAATAAAAAGTAGGAATTGGATCAGGAAATATGAGAACATTTTAAAATGAAGTTAACATGAGCTAATTTAAAATAAAAATCAGGAAATTAATCGGAATTTAAATCAGATTTTAAAATATCATTATATATACACACAACGACCATTTTATACACACACAATGGCTCTATTTTATCTTTAATTTTTCAGTGAAATTATCAATGGATTCTGATATATAAATATATATGCAATGACATTTTAAAATCTAATTTAAACTTAGTTAATTTCCAAAGTTTTATCTTAATTCAGTCGATATTAACTTCATTTTAAAATGTTCTCTTATTTCTTGATCCACATTCACCACATTTTATTTAATTATTTATCACACGCATTCTAGAAAACTGACGACTTCAGCATTTTTTCAAGCTCCAAATGAAGGGATAAAAATGCCTAATGCTTACACCATTATTTTAAAGATACTTAAGATTCCCTTTTCTACGTTTACACGTGGCAAAGAAACCCTATCAAAAAATCTCATAGTAAAATCACTATAGGAAAAAATTTCGATCTCTTGTTCTTGTGTCAAGATGTAGGCTGACGCATCTTTTATGATCATTTATTTCTTGCACAAGTTATGGATAGTAATATATTCAAGTTTTGGAAGCAATCATTACAAATATTCAGCATGCAGCCCTTTTATTATACAGAATACATCAAATGAACAATGCAATTCTTGCTAACTTTTATATCATGTCTTCATGTTCGTGCAGGCAATAGCAGCTGTGATGCGAGCTTTCAAATCAATGACACCACAGGATATTGAGGAAGTACATTTGAAACACTGACTAACCGAACAACTAACCCCGGTATTGGATTAGTTGTTCAAGACACAAGGATAAAAGTATTGTTTGTTATTTTGCCCACCACGATATACACGGCGGGTATTTGTAGAGATTGCCATCATGTGTAACGACAGTCTTTGATTTTAAAACCCGTATCACAGCTGCTACTGCAAGGTTCAGCAGATGTCCTTTACAAACTTGATGTATGCCATGTAACTAATGGACTTCATATTGAAAATATGTAATACCGGCATTATAAACTTGAATATCAAACTTTTTAAACTATATGAGATAGCTAATTAAATTGTGACTTTTAAAGCTGATTTCTAAATTGTTACTTCCTTCGGTTCGAAATTATGAGGTTAGTTCTAAAATCTCTCTCATGTTCTTCCAAAGCGAGACGCAAATAAAACTAAAACGCTATAAATACCCTCTAGATCCTATTGTAAAAATGTTCTAAATGATGTAAATAATTATATTTTTTTATTATTTGAATCAATAAATATATCTCTGAAAAAATACACTGATTTTCTCCCAATTATATCTGTTATATTTAGCAAAACCTTTTCGAAATATTAACATGAAAAAAAGCAGAAAGTTTCATTTTTTACGACTGTGATTGAATATGTTGCAAAGCCTTGAATGTTACTATTTAAGGCTATTTTGGATCATTTCAATGAATACCTCGTAGAAGACCCAGCAATGAATAGGCAATCCGCATTAAAGATGACTGCTGTTAAGGTTAAAGAATTAAAGAACGAGTATCCGCTTTGCGACTATCCGGCTTTCGAACTATCCGACCTAGTTTTCTTTCATCGTAATTAAATGAGGAAGG
This sequence comes from Argiope bruennichi, assembly GCF_947563725.1. Taxonomy (NCBI): domain Eukaryota; kingdom Metazoa; phylum Arthropoda; class Arachnida; order Araneae; family Araneidae; genus Argiope; species Argiope bruennichi. The sequence continues at coordinate 73,947,085 of NC_079156.1, forward strand.
TAAGGCGTCTGTTAAGTCATCTATTAAGAATTTTTTTAAAACCTAAAAATTACAGGTTTTGATTCTTATCTTAGGGTTACCTTTTTACAGTAGTATAATCATATATCAATGAAAAATAAATTTCCCTTAAGAAAAAGGCCTACAATTTACGTTAATGTTTTGGTTATTTTTCTGCATTTAAGTTGGGAATTACAGAATTTATGTTAAAATGAGAACAGTTTATATCCTTTAACTTACTTTTTCTCTGATAAACTCTTGAAATGTGCAGTGCAGTATATAAACATATATAAACTACCAGTAAAGAGCCTTCTGTTTTAACTCGACACGTTACCGGCAACTGCTTCTATGATTCAGCGGGCCGCGGCTGCGTTCGCATTGAGATAAATGGAGGGCTTAGTACTCAATAAGAAATGAGAAAATACGTAATATAACAGTGAGTTTTGATATAAAAACTTTGTCTTCTGGTTGTTGTAGGCAAAGAAATGCATTTATAGAATGCCGGCCTATCCGACTTTTTTGTTACCGGCCTGCCCTTCCGCCGGCTTAGGCCGGATACTCCGGAGTGTATTGTACTATAATACAGTTTTACAATAGTTTAAATAGTAGAATACATTTTCCCCAACCAAACAGCATGGAAGTTCACCATCAAAACTTCTACATTCAATAACCATCTTCTTTCTAAAGTAACAGAAAAAAAAAAGAATCGATCACTTTCAGCTTCTATCTTATCTTAAAATTCTAGTTTAGAAAGCATTTTATTGCCCAATGTTTTTATGTAATTTCTTTCTGTTTTTTATTCCATTACAAATGCATATCGCATACATTCAGGTTCCCTAACTTCACACATCAACTAACGGTGCAATATTTCTTGTTAGTTAATGCATATTTCATGCACTTTTCACAGAAATGTATCGATTTTTTCCCCACTCCTAATGACAGGAATGAATATTTCACAAAAACACCTGGCAGGACGATAAAAAAGGTGAAAAAAATGACAAACTAACGTTAATGAAAAGTATCATCAATAAACTGCACGCAAAAAACAATACTTATATACATGGTGAGAGTACATCGTCTAGCATAGTTTTTTTTTCCTTAATTACTGTAATAAGAGATAAGATTCGAGCTATACTTGCTTGTAAAAAGGAATTATTGCTAGTTTGAGAGAATTCTAGAGATAAAATGTTTTAACTGTAGGAAAAGAATATTTCAATGAGTTCATTTTGCTGACAATAGATGCATGAACGTAATATAATCACTTCAAGGTCACTTGATACGCATTAAATTTGCCAGACGTAGTGCTAGCGAAAGTATTCTCTTCTAGCTTTTTTCTGTATATTTCCACTATATGGCATGCTTCGTGTTTAGATTTAATTAATCAAACAGTGCAGAGAATAAGATACACATTATATACTATAGGGAATGAGGAATCATTTACGCATTATTGTTACAATAGAAAATCAGATACACAATGCTATTAAATAATATAGAGAATCAGGTACGCATTCGCATTATATAATATAAAAAATCAGGTTCCCATTAGTGTTATGTAAGAAAGGGAATAAGATACATTCGCATTATATAATATAGAAAATCAAATTCCTGTTAGTGTCATACATCAAAGAGAATCACGGACGTATTAGCATTATATAGTACAGACAGTCAGGAACGTATTAGAATTACATAGTATAAACAAAATCAAGTCCGCATTAGGGTCATATATTCCAAAAAATCATTAGCATATTAGTGTTTTATAGCAGAGAGAACCAGGCTATATAATATACAAAATAAGATTCCCATTATCATTGTGTAAGAGAGTAAAGTACACATTAGTTGATGTAGTATAGAAAATCAGATTTCCATTATTTTTATACATTAAAAAGAATCAACGACGTATTAGTATTATTATAGTAGAGAGAATAAGATACGCCTTAGAGTTATATGGTATAAAAAAATCAGTTCCGCATTAGCGTCATATGTTTCAGAAAATTATTAATGTATTAGAGTTTTATAGTAGAGATAATCAGGTACGCATTAGTGTTATATAATATAGAAAATCAGGTTTCCATTAGTGTTATGTAAGACAGAGAATAAGCTACGTATTAGTTTGTATAGTATAAAAAAAAACAGATTTTCATTATTGCCATACATCAAAAAGAATCAGGGACGCATTAGAGTTATATAGAATGAAAAAATCAGTTCCGCATTAGTGTCACATATTCCAGGAAATCTTAAATGTATTAGTGTTTTATAGTACAGAGAATAAGGTATTAGTGCTTTATAGTACAGAAAATGGATTTGCATTAATGTTATATGTATATTCCAAAGAATCAGGTGCGCAGTTAGTGTTTTATAGTGCAAAGAATCAGGTCGGATTATAGAGTCATATAGTTCAGAGAATCAGATGCGCAATATGTGGCCTCTTCTTTTTCACCAGCCAAATCTAAAATACCACACAAATTTATACTACGTGTGCCAAAATCACGCACCAAACTTAATTAAATAAGTTGTTGCGCTTTTGAGTTCCCGTTCTCGCATACGAATGGACAAAGAAGGCAAATTTGGTTCAATATTTGGCATTTATCTAGAATTTTAGTGTTAAAAATATAAGCCAAATTTAACCCACTTAACTCGTTTTCTCTGTTACAGACTTAAGCAGCGGTGGCCTGGTGGTAAGATCTCGGCTTCGGAACCGGAGGGTTTCAGGTTCGAGACCCGATTTCGCCGAAGAACCGTCGTGTAAGGGGGTCTGTTGCACGTTAAATCCGTCCTGACCAAACGTCCTCCCGCTGGTGTGGCGTGGAGAGCGGGGTGCTAGCTCAGGTGTCGTTCTCGTCATCTGACCGTGGTTCAAAATGACGAGGTCCGTCCCAAAATAGCCCTAGTGTTGCTTCAAACGGGACGTTAATATAACTGAAACTGTTATCGACTTCACATATAAGCGAGCAAACAGCTAATTAAAATATCAATTAACGGATTTTAAAAAAATTATAAAATTTAATAGTTTTGTGCAAAGACCTCATACCAAATTTTCCTGTTCTACTTTATTTCGTTTTAGATTTATCTTGTTTATAAACAGGTATATTTTCAAGATAATGTATTTTGGAGTTAGTAAAGTCTCGATTTAAAAGTTAGGAGATTCGTCAAAGTCTAGAGGTCGACTATTTCAACTATTTCAATACTTTCTCTTTGAATTCTTCACAAAGAAAAAGAGAGAGAAAAAAAGCAACTTATGTGTATTATGCATGACTGCATAAACTTCATATTTTTAAGAAAAATTCCTTGATATGTGCCCTGGAGTGTGAAATATACTATACTCATTGGTGAAAAAAAATCTGAAATCTGATACCAAAATGAACTGGATATTTAATTTATTATCATTAAACAAATACTTTGAACCAACGAAAAATTTAGAATTTTTTCAACGAATAATTTTTTGATGTACACCAAAATCTAGGTGACATTTTAGTTAATTAAAATAAAATCGCTCTGAGGTCTAAAGTATATTTGTGCCAAATTTGGTGATTCTAAATCAAAGGTCTATACTTTACAGTGTCTTATTAATTACACATACTTTACAAATAATCCACTAATTACTATAATTAACTATAATTTGCTATATTTTGTGCAATAAAACTATAACTATAATTTTCAATATTTTGTGCAATAAATAAAGTTTTTGAAATTACAATACGTTTTTTTCAATAAATATCCACTAATTCCTCTCCTTTTATCTAAATGTGCTGATTTAATGGCAATATATTTTAATTCAAAAAGTATACAATTACATTCCCTCTACAGTATGTTGATTCTGGAAGTAATGTACATAACACGCCTTAAGAGCAGAAGCATAGCGACCTTGTTACTGTTGTTTGTTGAGCGCTAACAGCTCGTGAAGTTCCAGATATACCAGCTCCATCTTTCATCTTTTGATTGTCAGCTTTCAAAGGAGGGAGAAAGATCGCATAACGATCTGTCGAGAAAGTAATAAATAAATCACGGGTCTTGCGCGACCACACCCCGATGCGTGATCACGTGACATCGCAAATGCCATGCCATTTTTTTTTTTTTAATACACCCAAACGGTGAGATCTAAACTTCTATTACTTTACTATGAGGTGAAAATTTCTGTTACTTTTAACTTCATCATAGACGGATTATACAAAAAGAAAACACCTATAGTAATCATTAAAAGAAAATAATCAAACTCCAGATTTATAAGAATCTCCACTGTCTCTCTTTGTCTGTCTATAAAAGCGATAGCTAAGAAACGCTTTTAGGTAAATGGATGAAATTTGGTATGTATTTATACCATATACTTCAGTCTTTATACTAAATTTATGGATTTATATCGAATTTCGAATGAAATACATTCACAGGAAGTTAAGTCTGTTTGGCAACCCGAATACAACAAAACGCGATAACCGTGAAACTTGAACAAATTGATGAATAAAATTCGATACACAAATTTGACATCTGAACTTTAAATCTGTATTACATTTTATGGCAAACTCATCAAGGCATAGACAGTCAATTTTGTTATCACTTACAAACTGTTTGTCTGTTTATATAGAAAGGATAAGTATTTCAGTTTCTCTTGGATAGTTTGTTTAAAAAGCCACTGCCATTTCTCATTTGAATTTCAAAATTTCAACCAGCTTATTGCTCTCGACTTTCTTTTATCCAATATTAAAATCCCTTTACCAAATTTTAATCAATACGTGTCAGACGTCGAACAACAGTCACAGCGATGGATAGAACAGGAGCGTTATTTCGATGTATCTTCCACTTCATGCTCATTAAACTGTTTGAATAACCAGCAGGTTATAGTTGCAGAGGCATGAAGCGGTGCTATGTTTGTCTATACCTTTGCACAGCGGCAATGGGATAGCTAAAAAACGCATCAGATTTAATAAATGAAAATCGGTATACAATTTTAGCACTTAATATTCTGGTTTTCATCAAATTTTTCAACCAAATCTGTGAAAGGATTCATCGTCTGTCGGTTCATATTTTCGCAACTACGTAAGCATCAGAACTTAAAAATATAACGACATCGATAAATGAAATTTGATATGTGATTCTACCATTAAAATTGTAGTCTAGTTTCATCACAATTCGGATTCAATCAGCAGATCAAAAAAAAAAAAAAAAAATTGCAAAACACAAAGCCCTTATGTGCGGAATTTTGAAAATAAAAATCTGAGCACTTGAAGAGTTCACAGTCTTGCTCAATACCTTAATTTTTATGCAGACGGAAGCGAGATAACGACTTTACTAGAGATTACACAAGGTATACATCCGCTGGTACCTTTTACATTTATTAGTAATGAACTTTGAAATATTTGGATAAAATTTACTTACAAGAAGCATGTCTGTATGTACCGACAAATCGGTTTTCATAAAATGACTTCTAATAAATAAAAATGAATGTATATAAAAGCCGATGAGTTTCCGTCAGAGCAACCAGAACCATAAAATAGCTAAAGATAAAAAGCTCAGAAAAATGAATCAAGAAAGAGAAGGTGAACCTTACATTAGAAAAAAAGGCAAAAAACAAACAAACAAACAAAAAAACATTGCGTTGTAGGTTGCAGTATGCCAAGCGTGGTCTGTATCCAGAGCAGCTCAGCCAACAGTGAAAGAGAGGAAATAATATTTAGTTTTCACCTTCAGAGGTTAGTGCAATCACAGATCGCGTATTTTCTACTTCTTGTTTCTTTTTTCTGTTTTTCCAATTTTGTTTTATTACAATTTTTCTCAATTTTCGTCGTTCAACGAACTTTAATGTAGGAACAAATAAAAAATAAATAAAACTTGCTTTAATAGACAAGCTGCACTAGAATTACCCATAATTGTTTGAAATCAAATGAAATTTACTAATTGGAATCACTATTAATTCAGCAAATCTTTATTATAAATCACGATGTATCTTGTGTTTTTGTTTTGTTGCTGTACGGATGAGATGGCTACACCAAGAGCTACAAAATTTGGAAAATATATAATTTGGAAGGTGGGAATGTGCACTTGTTTTAAACGAGTTTTTAAAATTTTAATTTAATAAAAATTAAATAAAATTATGTCGTTCCCTGCGATAACATCAAAAACTAATACACACCAAAATAACTGTCATACCATCTTAAAACTCAAACGATTATTTTTTAATGATTCCATTTTAAATACAATGCTAATTTTGGAAGTTTTTTAAAGGTATATCTTTTTTGGCTTAATTTTTAACTAGATTACATTGTTGTAGTGAAATTTGAATCGTTTTAATTGTTCCATAAAATATTTAATCGCGTGATTTTCTTCCAATTTTGACAGCTAAGAAAGAAGGGTCTATTTAATATTTGTATACAATACATGAAGAATAAGAAAGTGAGTTACAGTAAAAGTAAAATGGTAAATGAACAATAACGGGTTTGATAGAGCTATGGATCATAGGACTCGACTCGATGTTTCATGTACACTGAACAGAACAGGAGAAAGGCTATTAACCTAATATAGCTTTGATTTCTGACATAATTTGTATTTAAAAATATTTTCGTAACTGTATAAGGAATATTGTGCATAAGAAATTTAATTGAAAGTAAACACATCCAGTTTATTATGAGAGAACCAGCTGGTTACCAAAGGCGACTAATTATTAACAAAATTTCTTTCACTAACCTATAAAAATTTTGTTTACAAATTTCTAAATTCATATCGCAAGGTATGAGACTATATTTTAAGTCGTAGACTGCACATAACTGATAACGTTAAATCTGCTATATTTACTTGCAGTTCAGAAGTTGCTGCTGTCATCCATTTGAGATTAAATTAAGTTCAGCAGACCTGATTCAGCAGCAAACACTAGCCCTAATCTAATGTAAGAAATCAAATATAGGAGCGCATTTAAGTTAAAAATTAGCGTTGTAGAATACAATCTGTCAGATAATGAATAAATCGACATCATTTACGGTCAATGCATGTATATAGTTCAATTTTATTAAAGTGATCCTACCTGTCGGAGTAGTTAGAATTGCACATGGTTCAAGGATTTCGCTGATTTGTGCCGGTTTTGATGTAAATGCGTCAGCTATATTACCTTTACTTTCTCGACAACTGTAAAAAAAATTATAACTCGAAATTTTGATGAATCTTCTCATTTCAGACTGAGCCTGAAAACTTATTGTTGGATTTATATCTGTTTATCTCGTTTATAAATAGATAACTCAAAACGCTTTAAAGTAGAAGGAAAAAATTTAGTATCCTGTATTTACGTTAAAGTAACGTTTCTACAACATTTTTAACGAAATTCATTTATAGGAAATTTTCCTGTCTTTTTCCTTGAGTGCAAGTGAGTATGATATCTAGAAAAAGAGAAAAGCCAGATGAATTAACCCATTGCCACTCGGGCTAGAGTGGTCTATTGGTAAGGTCTTGGACTGGGGTTTGAGAGCCACAGGTTTCAGATCTGATTTCATTGAAGATCCGGCTTGAAAGCGGATCAAGGGCTCTTTAAATCTAACATCACGGGCCAAACATTTACCCTCTAGTACGGTACAGAAGTTTAGAGGATAGGCCCTGATCAGATACCATCCTCGTCTTCTAATCCTAATGACGAGATTCCAAATTACGAGACACAATCCGAAATTGCCTTACTTTTTCTTTCAAACGGAACATCAATATTAATAAAATAACTCGTTTGTAATTCTTTAAAAGTAGACACATTTGTTTTCGCTAAAAATTTATCGCATTAAAAAATAATCGAATTTAATTTCTAAAATTTAACCTCTGACTAAATCCGTCTAATTTCTAAGTTCTATAGATTCAGTTATTCCATTTTAACAGTTTTGTCCCGAAATTTAGATTGATTAGAATTATGTTTGAGTATTCATCTTTTAACATAACGCAGTAAAATGGTTGATGAACGATGGAAGTTCACTATCGCAGCTGTTTTGAATCCTATTAACAGGCGTTACGTGCAGGCAATATTGTAATTAATGTTTAGGCTGCAGTGATCAGATGACATCAACAATTAAATAATATCGGTCGGGGAATCATTGTCTCAGTTTGATTCTCTACCCTCATCAACTAAATTCTAGAGTATCTCAGATTAAAGTTAGCAAATTTGTACACAGCAAATTTGTATAAATTTGTAACGCACATTTGTACATAGCAAATTTGTACAAATTTGTAACGCACATTTGTACATAGCAAATTTGTACAAATTTGTAACGCACATTTGTACATAGCAAATTTGTACAAATTTGTAACGCACATTTGTACATAGCAAATTTGTACAAATTTGTAACGCACATTTGTACATAGCAAATTTGTACAAATTTGTAACGCACATTTGTACATAGCAAATTTGTAACGCACATTTGTGCATAGAAAATTTGTAAAGTATTTGTAATTTTATATACATAGGTGAGGTTCATGATTACACATAGAAATGCAGTAACAGAATCGCTGCAGATCGGCGTGTAAAATTTTATATTTAAGAGGAAAAGGAATGGAATAAAATATGAAAAATGAGTTGAATGGACAATGTTTTCAAGGTGAGAAATGTTAAGGGTCGTAAACGGCACAGTTTAATCAGAGAAAAAAAACCCTCTTCATTTGAAATCATATTGATCATAAATAAAACTTTTACAATTTCAAATCAAGTCTTTTACCATTGCTCCAATATTACTTTCTTTTAACTTTAAAGAATATTTTCTTTGGAATTTTCATAAAAATAAATATGAACATTCTTCAATAAAAATAAGATTTTGAATAATCTCTACGTTTCAGACTTCCGTGAGTTAGAAAAAGACCTTTTTGGAAAACGTCTTTCTGTCTGTCTGTGACAAAGATAAATCAGAAACGCTTTGAGCTAGACGGATGAAATTCGGTATATGATCTTTAAACTAAATTTGTAGATTTCAATCACATTTTGACCAAAATCAGAAAAAAGGAAGTCTGTCTGTCCAGCTGTTCGAATATAAGTTAACCCTGATTGCTCCTGAGAGCTAAATGGATAAAATTCGTGTTAAGGATTTAACATCTATAGTATAGACACCTAAAAAAGTGTGTGCCATATATAATAAAGGGTTGACCGTCTGTCAGTTTGTACTTTTAGAAACATGTAAACACGGTAACTCAAAAACGAAATTACTTAAATATATCAAATATGGTATGAATACAAGTGTAGTTTTGGACTAAATATTTGTTTCAATCGATTAGGAAAAATGCATCTCAAACACAAATTTCATTTTTAGATACTATTAACTGCATGCCAGGGAGTATTCGCCTAAAGTCTAATTAGTTTGACACGATAGAGTCATTAAAAATTCTAAATTCAAGCCAAGGTTTTAAACTTAGTAATTATTGACCCCCTTATTAGATAGTATGAGAGAAAGTGTTCGTGAGACCACACACGTTAGTTTAAACTTAGTATATTCAAGCTGATTTTCGCATGTCGACTCTTAGAATAATACATTCTCTATTTGCATGAAGATGTAAACAAAGCAATAAAATAAATGATTTCAGAGGAAATCCGCAACAGCACACACAAATCATATTACAAAGAAAAAAAAATGTCCCTGATTTGTAATGCAACAGGAAAAGACTGACTTGTCCACATACAAACACGTGTTTCATTGCGCATCGGACGAAAGCTTTTAAATTTTGATGAACGCAGAGTTGAAAAAACATGCTGCATTGTTTCGCCAGATGAGATTATTTATCTCAAAGAATGTTTTATTTAAAAATGTTAAGAAGAGAGTGACCAGATTTACTGCATTTTAACACGATTCGCTCTAAATTATCAAAGCTGAACAGAAAAGTGAAAAGCATAGCTGTCCCGGTTATTTTTGTTGCTTTGGAGTTTAAATACCCCCCCCCCCCTCACCAATCCTAAACTCGAAATTAAGCAATATTCAAAACAATTTCGATGTGGAATTAAGATTATTTACCAAAATAGGCTGATAATATAAAATCTTCTATAAAATCTTGAGAAGAAGAATTCAGTAGAAGTTAATTTCTAAAAATTAAATTAAATATCAGTTTCATAAAATTTTTAGTACAAAATTCTTAATTTAGAACAAGAAAATGTTATAATTCAGGATATTTTATTCAAAATTAATAGGAAAAAATCCCACAAAAAGAATAAAAATATATACTGTCTATGGTATATCAGAATAATTTTGTAACAATACCAAAAACACACACACACAATTTTTGGATTATTTTTAAAGCTGTTGTATTTTTCTACAATTTAATAAACAATTTATTTAGTGTAAATAAAGAGATCAAATGTTCTAGACTTGAACCCAGGACGTTTAAGATATCGAAAAGGGAGGGAGAGGGTAAGGAAGAATAGAGTCGGGGAAACAGGTAAAACCAGGACAGCCCAGACTTACTCGGAAACATCTGATGCTTATTTCACAACATACTTCATCAAAGAAAAATAAGCTCTTTTGGAATAAACGATTTAAAAACTAGGGTGCGATTAACTTAATATTTCTATTGTGCCTTTCATTTTAAATCAATGTATTAATAAATCTAAATTTTTCTCAGAATAAGAAATAAATTTTTAAAAATTATAATAAATATAATCAGAGGAGAAGACACTTTTAACAGTTAAATTTGGGAAGACATTTGGATGAAGAATCTTTAAAAAATATTTTTAAAAACAAAATTCAATTTGAAATTTTTTTCTTACATTTATTATTTAAACATAAAATGAAAGACAACTCGAGATGTTTATTTGAAATTTAGAAAACTGATAGATATTTTCTTATTCAAAACCAATAAATACAAATAAAAATACAATATTTTTAAATAATTTTAAATAAATACATATATTTTTTAATAATTTTAAAGCAAAAATAAAATCATAAAAAAATCATCTGAATCATAAAGAACGTGTTAAAATCCTCTACAAAAAAAAATTATTTTCATAACAAAAAACTTATTATTATAATTAATTAATTTCATTAAAAAGTTAAAGCAATAAATAAATAAACTATGAAAAAAACTGACTTACCATTGTTGAAAATGAAGAAATCGCTGAATGTTTATGTTTTGAAAGTCATTGTCAACCACTACCGTCGCTCCACGTGCAAGGGGTGATTCAGTTCCGACTGAAAAGTACAACGGAAAAGCCAGGTAAATTGCTCGAAAAAGCAGTCGCCGAACTCGAACTTTCAATCTGCGTACCCCAAGCGAAACGGTGGCCTTGGACTTCACGGTATGGAAAAAAAGAAGTTATGGCGGTTCTTTTTTTTATTTACATTTCTAGTTTCACCTCCCTGATCTGTATAAATTTAGCGTGGTAGGAACCATAAGTTCGGAAAATCGAAAGTTTCACTTTAAGTTCTCGCCTTTCCAAATGCCCATCCACATTTATAGGAGAATTGCAACCGCATACCGTAAGATGTATATATTTTTTTTTCTGTTTTGAACGCTTCGACAAAAGCGTGGAGCGAAATGTTTAAGCGTTGTTATGGCAACCACAACTAGGGAAGGAACCTGGTGGTCAAGTCGGCAACTTGAGACGGGAAGAAGTGCGCCAATGGAGTGGTTTTTGGCGCGAAATCGGCTGAGTGACAGGGCATTGCGTGAAAACTGATGGGTGAAAACAAATTATTCGGGGTACAATCAGTTATTGAATAATTCGTTATTCAATAATTTCGTTATCGAGTAATTGAATGATAAGGGTAGAATGCAATTATTAAATAATTTAAAGAATATTATATTACCTATATTTGGCGCAAATTTTGAATTTTTCTTACACTCCTTGATTAAAGCACATAGCAATTTATTCAAGTTTTCTATTTTTTATATATATATATATATATAGAGACAACTTTTTTTCCTGATAGATATATAAAGATTCAGTAATTTATTAACTTTAACCTAATTAAAGTTTTACTTTTCAATTTCTTATAAAAACATTTACAGTTAAAATGGTCTTTATTTTTTCACTTATTTGCGCCCCCCCCTCCTAACACTTCCAAAACCTGGACAAAAATTGCTAATTACCTTAATTTTTTTCCAATTAATTGGAGAGGGGTCATTTCTTGCAATAAATTCAAAATCTGAACCGTAGATTTAAAAACAAATTCTAAAATTTCCATTTTTTCTTAGTAATTACTTCTCTATATATTCATCTTACTTATTTAATTATTTTGAAAAATGATTTAATAACTTGAAAATTCTTCTTAAGTTTCACAAGGTTCTTTTCCATTTATACTGCATTGCATTTTTAGAGTGCTAAATCATAATTAATGAAACTAAAATGCAAACTCACTGAAAACAAAAGTTAAGATCTGTAAAACATCTGATCAAGAAATGCATATCTTTATGATATTTAATTTTTGAATGTTTCCAGTGTTTCAAATACTTCAAAATATTTAGATATACTTTGGTCTTGTTTGAATTTCGTATTGAAAGGAATTTGAAATTACTTTTACAGCTTTCATCGTGCTTAAAGAATAGTTTTTGAAAATGTTTGATAAAGTTTCGGTAAATTAGAAGTTTATCAAAAATTAATAAAACTATTTTCACCAATATGAGAAGTCATTTTGATGACACAGTTCTCCTTTTGCTTGAAATGATATGTTTTTCATCAATTATGTTAATTCTTCTAATGAAAATAATGAGTTTTCTTTGAACAATGTTTCTCAAAGTACATTAAACTGCCATTAACGGTACAATGAATTGTTTTTAATGGTAATCAAAATTTTTATATTAAAATTTTTAATGAATGTAAAATGATGGAAAGCACATAATTTTACACATACCTTGCTTAAAATATTTTTGGTGTATATATTTAATTGGCATATGTTTTTAATTCTTATATAGTACAAAATTTAAAAAAAGATGCCAAACTCTTCTTAGTGAGTTTCAAAAAATGTCCATGTTGAAAAACTAAGGACGAATGACGTAAATATTGTTAAAAGTTTGTTTAATGAGTTTCTAATAGACATTACTTATTAACTTTTCCTCCAATTCCTGATATTATCTGTAGATTTTAATATCTTTAAGAATGAATATCATGTTATTCGTTCAGCATCTTATCTGATTCAGAGAAAGGTTTACTTTCTCAAAAAGAATAAACATGGAGTAAAATGTGCCTCTATTTCTCGAAAAAAAAAAAGTAAATGCTGGATAATCGACTAGTTTGTTTATCTTATTTGAATTTTGAATTGAGTAATTTGCTTTGAGTTGAGATTCATTGATTAAAATTTTTGTATGCTTTGCTTTTTCGAAAATAATTAAATATCTGTCGTGCTTGAAACAGAACTGTGATTCAATTTCCTAAAAAATAAAGTAAATTTCTAATTGACCTATTGATTTTTAATCTTTTTATGAAATGCAATTGCGATTAACTTCATGAAAAAAAAAAGAGTAAATACTAAAAAGAAATTCATTGATCTTATTTGAAGCCGAACTCACTTTTTTAAAAAAGAATAATAAATTTTAATGGTTTAATTAATTATTAGTTTTTCTTGAAACTTATTCACTCCTTTAAAAGGATAAGTACAAAAAAATTATTGATTAGTTTCTATATTTGAAACAGAACAGATATTCATAATTTTAAAAAACAGTATGATTACATCTGAAACTCAGTTGTTGAAACGGAAGAATTCATTATTCCATTTCTCATCTAATAAATAGCGAAAAGGTTTTCTGTCTCAAAATTATTCAAAATATTCAAAAGAAAAAGTTGAAGGCAGAAAAAAATCAAATACACAATGTATTTAAACATTTTAAAACGCTTTCGATAAAGAATTTGTTTTTTAAAGCAAACATTTTGGACGAAAAATTTCTGGCAACAGTTTGTTATTTGAAATGAAAAATATCGTCTGCTACTTTTAAACTTATTCTTCTATTAAAATAACGCGTGTAAAGATGCTGTGGATTGAAAGATGTGTTTTTTCATTCTTCAAAGAAAAATATTCCTATTCAATAATTAAAAAATATGGTATTAAAAAATTATAAAGTACTAACTAAGCAATATTGTGAATCGGTAACAGAAAAACCGTCAATCGTTATGCATGGAAAGAAGACTCCAAGTGAGTACTCGAAAAAAAGGTACGTAGTGTTTCAAATGTTTCTAAAGTGAAATTGTTGGTAACAAAATAAAATCTGTCGAAGCAAAAACCAATTGCAAAGTCTGTAAATATATTTGTAACAACAATAAATGAAATAATAAAATGGGATTTACAACTTAAAAAAGCTAAAAACGCAATATTCAACAAATTTGTCGATGCTTGTGGATTAACGCAGAGCAGTTCGTAGAAATTTGTGTGAAAACGATTTAAATTAGATAAATGAAAATACATTGTAATAATTGATGAAGCATAAATTTATCTAAATTATTGCAATAAAAATAGATATATTTACTATCGAAAATGTAGGAGGAAATGTGTACAAACTAGGTTCCATCAAAGAAAGCTGCAGTAGAAGCTGCAGTACTATAAGAAGAGTTTAGGAAAATATTAAAATCTACTCAACTTCCTAACAAGAGAAAGTTTTACGTCCGCTATTTACAGAAGAAATTCTATTTCTTTATCCCAATGACTTTCAAAAAGTGAAACTTTATCCAGACAAAGCTAAAGTCATACTTCGAAAAATACTATTGCATTCCTTAAAAGAATGAGCATTGATTAAGGTATGAAATATTACCCTTAACAAAATATTTTGCAAAGTTCCTTGATTTTTCACCCATAGATTATTGTGCCTTTAGTTGTTGAAGAACTGGTAAAGTGGTAGAATAGTAATGGAAATCAAGAATCCAAGATATTTTACAGAAATCCTATGTACCATGGAAATCATGATTCAGACTTTAAGTCAGAAAAAGGATATCAGGTCAAACAATTAAAAATATTGTATTTTAAATGGTGATTAAACTACCCCAAAATTATTCTAAAAATATGTAAATGCCCTTTGTATTATTATGAGATAAACTTTCAATCAAAATCAATTTTATCTGTGGATTTTAAAAGACAATTTCACCATTAGGGACAATAATAACCATACTTGGGATTTTTGAAATATGCAAGTTTTTCATGGGCCATATTTCTGAAAATCGGGCTGGTCCGAAAAAAATCATGTTTTCTCCTTTCCAGACAAAAGAATAAATAAAATTACATTCAAATCCTTTATGTTCATTCTCTAGTAAAAATGATTCATGAGTAAAAATTTAAAAATAATAAATGTAGTTTTAGATTTATGCATTAACTTCAATGAAAAATATAATATTCTAATCCTGTAAGTTTGATATCAATTCCTTTAAAGCAATCTTATGTCATCAAATCTTGACAACAAAGGCTTTTAGTTTCCTCCAGTCCAATCCAAATCAGAAATGTTACAAGCGTTTTCTAAACTAATTTTCTTTCTAACCGACATATGAAACAGTTCATAATGACTAAGAGGATATATCTTATATCGTCACTTTGATACTAATATCAAAGGCCACACACAGCAAATCATACGAAATTTTCACGTAATAGCTGAAACCATTGCGATATATCGCAAATTATGACAATATAAAACGATCCCATATTACAAGCGTCGATATGAAAGTAGACGCAACTCACATATTCTCTCCTAGTAGCTCCTATATAATCTAAAAAAAAAAGCATTTGTATCAATAAAATGCTCCGCAAATTTGATATACGACATTTTGATATAGCAGTGAAGAAAACACTATAGAGATTTAAAGAATTTAAATAACGTTTAGTGCAAAGATATGATAGCTCCCTAGTTTTACAAGCCATCTTATCTGTAAAATGCGGAAGTTATACCTTCATAAATCCTGTATTTATTTTACAATTTTGAAACAATTCCCATGACAATTATGATTCTACGAAACGTGACTTGCTGTCTCACGGCTATACATTTGTTATTGAATATATATTGACCATTGTTTTTATGATGCTAGTTCCTAGCTTTTAAGAAACAGGCTATATTGTTTCCAAAGATATTATGAAACATAAAAGAAGGAATTTAAAATGATGAAAGGAAAAAAATAAGAGAATTGTTCTTTTCTTTTCTTCCCATGGTTGGATTGACATATCAACTATAAAGGATTCTTTTCAAAAATGAACGTTTAGATCTTGAGTTTCAGAAATTTAGAAAGTCATTCCTTTTATCACCCAATACACCTACACATACGACACCTACCGACAGTTTCAATTCCTTTTCTTATTTCCCTGTCGAAACACTCATTTCGTATAAAGATTGGGCGCTATTGAGAATGTAAATATTTTCCTTGTCTCTGAAAATGGTAAATATTTTCTTATTGGTTTTGGAATAACAGTCATTCCAAAAGTATTCTAAAACAGAAAGGTTCCACATATTTCAGTAAACTTACTTCATGCTAATAAAGATGAGATATCTTGAAATATCAGAATTTGCAATTTTTTTGTAACCTGTTCTTAATGATATTATAAAATTTTAATAGTTATTAGGATTTTATTACTATTAATTAATTAGTTTCAACTAAATTTTGATTCCATACGACTGGCGTCATCTATTAAAAAAATTTGTGAAAAAATTGGGTCGAAGATTTCATATATTTATTATAATGAATTATTAAAGTGTAATAAAACCAAATAGTAAAAATTTTTAAAAATAAAAAGTTTTTAAAAATACTTATTATTTGTAATTAAAATGTAGAAATTATTTTATAACCTAATTTCTTCTGTTTGCAGCCTTGAAATTTGACATACAGATATCTGTAATGTTAATTCAGTGTAAAACACTATTTAAAAAAATTATATAGAAATCCTTTTATTTAATATTTTGTATTTTATGTATTGATCATAATATTTTCTGATAATCTTAGAAAGGAAAAACAAACAGATGCACCATCGAAAAGAACAAACAATTGAATTTTTAAAATGAAATTCGTTTTTAATGTCTAACGCAATTTAGTATATCTTGAGAGATACTTTAAATATAATCAGTTACTTCGAAGAATTTAAAAAGCATGCATTTGTCATTCTAATTTAGTTATAGTTTTCAAATTTTTTTGAGGTAATAATTTGATTATTTCTTCTTAATTTAAAATAGAAATGTTTGAAATATATTTCTTCTTTAAATCAAATGTTTTTCCGAATAATTGGTATATCCTTTTCGTAAATCTACAATGTCTTTTGTGAGAATTAAGGTTCCATGTAAATTATTTTTACACATTTAAAACTATAATAACAAACTTCCTAATGTCTTTGTCTCTCTCTTTTTTAAAATACATGTTTATTTTTAATTGATTATTTTGATTTCTATCGTTTGCAATTTAGGATGTGATATCTTTGTCGTTAACAAAAATAAAAGTGCAAAATAAATATATTATTTTGATTTTGCTTTAATATATAATTTTTAAAAGTTTATGTTACTATATATATATATATTTTTTTAATTCGCTGACATTCATTACTTCACTTGTTAATTTTGATATAAATGTTATGTTTATTTTTGTAACAATCGTTCAACAGTGTTGCAACAGGAAATATTTGTTTTTTTAATACAAAGTAATTTCATTGAATATGAGGAGAACTGGAAACGAACAATGCGATACAACGTAAGTAATTCGATTTTCAAGATGCAGCTGTTTTTGCAGCTCCATGATTTTAGCATATTTATTAGCAGTTTAAAAGCTTTTTTTCCCTAAAATCCCATCGATTTTCTCTATTTGCAATGACGTTTTGTAATTCTTTTCTTATTCAGAGAAATTTAATACTAATAGTTTTAATAAATAATTAATAAAAATTTAATTCAGAGTTTTAGACGAATTGGATCTACATGGAAATACCACATTTTAAATTTTACCCATGTACTATTATCATGTTCATGCATTTGACCACACATCATAGGAAAGACAACAGAAATAATTCTAGAAACGTTGTCTCTTTTTTTCTTGAATGATATAAGCTTAAACGTTGATATCATAAAAGTTCTTGGTTTATTCTAAACAAACACATATGTGAACTTTGAACTTTGTATATACTCTGCACGAATGTAAGGCATATCATTTTGTTAATTATGTAGCACTGAATAAAAAAAATATAAAATCTGCAAATAATTAAATAGTAGATATGAGAAGTAATTCATGTATTTCTGTGCATAAAATGTGAGAAAAACTGCATCATGAAATCTAAAAAATACTAGAAATTAGAAAAAAAAAATAACTTTTTCTCCATTTTGTCTAGATCACCTACAGTTGTGTATTAAATGTTTTGAATATATCTGTAAAGCATAAGAAATTGTAAAGGTAGAAACAACTATTTTATCACTCTGTCAGTAGCTAATAATCGAGTGGTGCTAAGAGCGGGTTATAGTTATCTCAAGTCCAGTCCTAGCGGACGCCATGGAGACAAATCATTAGTAGGCTTATAACATTTTTTAAAACTATGTACAATGAGAATAAAAAACTCTATGCTCCAATCACCATATGCAATACCTAAATCACTAATGATGATTGAGGTCTCATTTACTCAATATATGCCACTGTCTATTGTTATAAGCAATCATAGCTGTACATAGTCTATTTTATGTCGATGTAAAATTCACACAAAATTATGAAAGGAAACATTTTTTTTCTACAGATTGTTTCTTCCAATTAGAATTGGGTATGGGAAATTTTTAAATTATACATTGAAATTATTCTTCAAGTAAAGTAAAAAAAAGGAGAAGTCTTTGCATTTTTATCTTATTTTTAAAGTTATTATTTCTTTTTTTTATTTTAAATAATTTATCAGTTCTATTTTTTGTGCGTGTATATCATATACGAGAGACTAAGTGTAGCAATATCTGAAATTATCTGGACTTGTCACGTTCATTTTCTTCATTAATATAGATTTCGATGAATCAATCAATTATTAATGGTTGATTCTCCCAGAATTTGTGCTACAGCTGAGTGATCAAAGATCATTTTCCATTACTTTGTATTTTGTCTGGGAAGGCACTCCGCAAGTAATCATTCGGGCTAAAGATTTTTGACCTCTCTTCAATTACTTTTACTGTATATTATGATTATATTTCATATAGGGGGGGGATGTCAGAAATTACAAGCTTCAATGTGCTTTTTCATTTGAATGATTTCGGTCGCTATGTTTAGTATATTGGAAATGATATTGTTTTCCGTATGGCCTGGAACACACACATGAATGGATTCATGTTTACAAGATTTCATCTTACTCAAAGTACTTTTTCTTGTTTGCAAAAATGGAATTTTAAATTGGTTTTTCGATTACATTCTATACGATATAGTTTTGAAATGCTGTACTTTTGCATATTCGTAAATTCATTTTATGTTATCTTTATCTTTAATGTAAATAATTTAGTTTTTTATATCTTAATGATATAAAACCAACCTTTGGATCTATTATATTATTAAACAAATTGCTGATTCGTGTATCTAAGTTAAATAAATTCCCTAAACCTAAACAAAACTTATAAAATTCAACTGGCCTTGATAATTCAGAACCACAGCGATGAGTTCTGTACTGCTAACAAAGGCTGCATATCCCATAGAGATGATATATAAATAGAGGGAGCTAGTCGCATGTTTCTTATCGAAACAAATATGCCCAGCATGAGTCACATGACTTAGGGAGAATCTGAGAGTAAGAATACCTTTTTTTGGCGACATCTCGCCAATCTTGACATATTCAAAATCTGTCGCGAATCTTTTGTTTCCCGGCATTGGGTCTGGTCGATTTTCATTTCGTGAAAAATTTATTTATTTATTTTCTGGTTTTGAGATTATCTTCCACTAAGCAAACTGGTTTCGAATTTTTTTTTTCTTTTTCATAATATCAATAGCTGAATTTTTTTTTATTTAAATCATGTTTAGTTTTTTACTTTGTTTTTTTTGCATTAATTAAAAGTGATTATTTTTCTTCTTTAAGTAAACATTTTATTTCTTTTATTTGTCTAAAAAATCTTTTAATTTTACATTACATATTCAAATACTTCTATAATTATCTCAAACAGATAAAAAAAAACTTTTATAAAAAAGATTATAAAAATGATCAAAACCTTTTCTCTTTCTTTTTTTTTATTTTTTAATATTTAAAAAATGCATTCATATTTATAATTATTTTTCTTTCTAAAATTTAAATTTTAATCCAAGAATTAGGAGAATATATATTTATTTTTTCATAAAAAATGAAAAGATATTAATTGAAACTGTTAAATTATTTAAAAATATTTTAGAAAGAAAAAAAATACTAGCCCAGGATCGCATGAACTTTAATATTTTCACGAGCAAACCTTCTAAATGTATAATACTATTATACAAAATCTCATCCCGAACTCAGTTTTAAACCTCGTGCCTTCCCTTTGTTAATATCAGTTTTAAATAATTCGCTTCTGATTTATAATTTTGCCGCCAGTAACATTGCTTCTAACTGCCACAGAAACAAAATTAAATCATTTTTGAAATATTAAATGCAATGCAAAATAATAAAGAAATTCGAAATTTTTACGAAAACGAGGATTTTAGGGTATGTATATACCACAAGTTATTAATAAATATTGACATTCAGATAAAATTTTTATCTGTAAAGACAGCATATCTTTCTTTAATAGTTTCTTATCTTTAGAATATCCACTAGTTTCTTGTTAGATCTTAAATAAAATTTATAAAAACATGGAATTATTACTACTACATTTATAAAATTTTACTATATAAAACTTTCAATACGTTTTAGTTTCACTGTTTCATTCACAATGATGAATTAATATCATTCACGGTATGATACGATTCGAATATTTATGGTAAAAAAGAAACAACATATTAGAAATAATAAGGAAATTTATTTGCATTAAAATAATACACATTTATTAATCGGTCAATAATGTTTATATATACACTTGTATTGGCGATAAAAAAAATCATGCCAAGCTTGCAGCCAAGCGCGTGCAACACGTTCGAGATTAAAATAAAGCGAGTAGCAAAATATAATGCAATTATATAAGTTTAAATGAAACTTAATAATGAGTTAACTAAATTAAATATAATAACTAAACCAAACTATGAAATATTATTCAATTATAACATCAAAATCACTGAGTGATCCAAGTTACAAAATTTTAAACTGCTTTAAAATGGATATAAATAGAATATGCTTATTGCGCATAGCTGTGAAATGATACAGGACTATCCTTAGAAGCTTTTTCTATGCATCCAATTGCACAGCATGAGTTAATCGTGGCTTAAATAAGCTGTAAAATTTAACAGTTAAAAGCGAGAAATAATCTGCCATTGAAATGTAATGGAGAATGGAAAATGCGGTTACAGTGAATGAAAATTCTCTCTCGATGTCACGTGATTTTATCTTGTCCTACACCAAAATAGGGTTGAAGCCCCTCTATAACTATTTCAACTCTATGGTATATCCCGAATATCATCAAAGGTAATGATTATGTACATAATTTCAACCTCCATTCTTATTTATTAACTATTTTTTCTTAACGCTTTTGGTTGTGATTTTTTATTGATTTCGATTTGATTCATTGATTTTTTTAATGTGCAACTGTGTTTGATAGCATTTCTTTGTATTTCTCACACTCTTTCATTTTACGTTTTTTCTTTTGTAATTGCTCTGCTGCCTCCTCTCATTTGCATATTCGTATGCCGATTCCCATGTCGTATACTATTATTTGCTTGTTTTTTATGCACAGCGTCAGAGTGAATGTTTTTACAATTTAGTTACATTATACAAGATTAGCTCTATGTTAACTTTTTAAGTGATTCAGCTAGTTGGATATTACTTTTAAAAAAATAGCTGCATAACACACGAAACCTTCTACTTTCCCTATAAAGGGAAACCATCATTGTGCTCAGGCCTATGGGGTATACTTTGAATAAAATCTTCATTTATACCCTCAGTGTCGTTTCGTACCTTTTCATTTGAACACCCCTTGTATGATTTAATACATTTAATAAAAAATGAAATTACGATGCCGTTATAATCTAAGTGCCGTATCGAATTCGGAAACACTCTCCATGGAACAAATACTGCAATTTAACAAGTCCTTGCAAGCTGGCGTCTGGTATTTAAACTTCTTACTTGCCGTGTAGAAGTTGTGACATGCAAAATACGAGAAAAAGGAGAAGTAATAAATCTGTTAAAGATTTTTTATCTCAAGGACGAAAATTGTCTGTTTTGTGTGGAGAATTAAGTCATCGTTTATGTTAATGGTTGTTTATTTTGTAAGTGTCTGCATTCATCTATACTTATAATAAAGCTCAATGTGTGTGTGTGTGTGTGTGTGTGTGTGTGTGTGTGTGTGTGTGTGTGTGTGTTGGCGCTCTACAGGCCAGACCGTTTGACCTACAGCTATCAAATTTGGTACATGTATACCTTGGAGATCGGGAATGTGCACCTGGGGTTCCTTTTTTCGAATTTTTTATTAGAATTTTAATTATTAATTAAAAACTAACTTTTCCGCCAAAAAAATCTTCCATTTTCTCCACCGCCAAATGACTAAGGCTTCCGTTTTATTTTCTCCCAACAGTAATGAGGCTAGGGTTAATATTTTTCGGTTAAATTATTTCAAACGATTCTGTTTATTTTCTTAATGTTTGATGCATTTAAAATTAAACATTTTTAATTAATCCATGTTTCAGATTCATTCTGAAGTACTTTTGAATTAAAATAACACAGAATAAAGGAAATTAAAAATGTATAATCTGCATAGCGTTACCCCAACTGGCGTAGAAAAAATCACGCATTTGCGTTAACGTAACTGGCGAAGAAAATTCACGCATGCGCACTGTGTTCTGATTGTTGCCATGACAACCGTTATGAACGGACGATTTAAATTATTTTTAGGTTAGTTGCATGCTTTTGTAAGTAAATTGTATTTATGTTAGTTATATATTTTTTGTATATGCTTATAGTTTTAAGTACATCGTTTTTTAAGTAGTTTTTTTAAACCTGTTTTCAATGATTTAAATTATTTTTAGGTTAGTTGCATGCTTTTTTTAATTAAATTGTATTTATGTTAGTTATATATATTTTTTGTATATGCTTATAGTTTTAAGTACATCGTTTTTAAGTAGTTTTTTTAAATCTGTTTTAGACCGATTATTTTAAACGATTCATTTTATTTTCTTAGTGTTTGATGCATTTAAAACGAAACATTGTTAATGAATCGATCTGTTCATGATGAATCTGAGAAAATTTTGTTGACAAATTCTTGAGATATTACATAAATTAAGAAAGATATTCTTTAGTGCCCATAAAGTTTAAACGCTCAATGATCTATTATCAGTAATCATATTATTAAAAAAATGCTTTGTTTCAGTAAAAAATATTATTATATTAATTGAAGATTATTTCTTTCCACTTTAATTTAAAACATAAATTCTACGGGTGCTAACAGAAAATTAGAGAGATACATATTACGTTATGACTGAAGGCCTTTATAATATTATGAGTGAATTATATGACTATCAAAATTTGAAGTTTTAAAATATTTTGCTGAAGAATCTATTAAAGTTGGAATTGCATAAAATATTTAATTATTAAAATTTTAACGAACATTAAGATTGGCGAACCGGCTGGTCGCCAAAGGCGGCTAGTATTTTATAAAGGGCACAATTTTATGTTTCCCACAATTAGCTTAAGAGAGTACCAAACAGTGAACTCCGTGCCGATTTTTGGTGGATGGCCTCAGATCTTGAACATATATCTCCACAATTTGCAAAACTATGATGTGGGGTTAAATTCTACATCAAACCAAATGGTAGCAAATTGACAAATAAATTAATAATAATAGAAGCACAATATGCGAATAAGTAACCTCATGTCGGTGGAAAAAACGTAGAAGTAAAACAACTGTCTTTTCGAGAGGATAACATATAAAAAGAACCAGTTTTTTTTTTTTTTCAAATGAACATATGTCGTGTCACCTGTTGTTCCACCCCGTGGCGTCGCTTGAAGTTATGTTGTCATGCAGTACGTCAGATCCCGCCCATTTAATTAAAAATTAGATGGAAGGGGAAATTGAATTCAATTTGCATAAGCAATAATTTCGAAGTAATTAGTTATCTTTTATGTATTCGGTTTGTTATCATTTGTATAAATACTTATTAAATTTCAAATTATATGCTTCTTTTTTCTTCACGAAAGTTCATCTTTTGGGAAGAACGTATCTTGTTGGTCTCTTTTCGGTGAAATGTGTCCCTATAGAATGGGTTTCTGAAAAAAAGATTGCAATACTTAAAAGTTTGGGAGTTTTGGACTTGGAAATTATAAAATTTATCCTAAAATGTAAATACAATAACTTTATTTATGACTTTCTTTTTAAGTAATAATTTTTTTGAAAGGTCAGTACATATTAAGTGTACAGTTTAAAGTATTGCACTGTAATAAAAAAAGATGTTGGAAAAGTGAATTGTGGTGTAAAAAATGGTATTTTAGATGAATATTCATACTATTTTAAACAATCTGGTCCAACCTTTTACCATATTAGGAGATATTTAATCGGGCAAGGAACAAATTAACATTTTGATATGCATTTCATGTGTTTTTTTACCAAGGTAGCAAAAATTCTTATTTGCCAGTTAAAATCTCCTTAAGGGACAATGCTTTAGATAAAATCATCATTTAAAATAATATAGATTTTTGACGGAAAAGGAAGTATATAGAGGAAGGAAGCTTTAAGGATACTCGCACTTTTCTGACAGTTAGGGTTAGATATGTGAATAAAAGCTTAAGTTGTTTGTTATCTTACCACCCTGTGAGACAAAAGTTTTATAAGGATTGCATTTATTATTGGTGTCTGAAAGTTACACAAACATTGCAACGTAATTCAAATAATCTGTCCTGATTACAAATGACTCACTTCCTTGTCAGTTAGTCAAGTCAGTTTAGCAGAAAGTTTCGAATGCATTTATAATAACTGTTTTATGTGACTTACCTTGGTCACGCTTAAAACATCAGTATATAGTTTATTTTGCTACCATATGAAAAAAAGATGTTCATTGTTACACATAAAAGGGGCTCCAAACCAGATTCTATGACACACCCTTATGAAATCAAAAGAAAAAAGTGGTTTCAGACGATTTTGATAGTAACGTGCAATCCCTGCAGGCGAATCGAAAGCGCATCTATGGCTTCGAACATTTTTCACAGACTATATTGAACAAAAGATTATTGTACTAACGTTTTTCATGGGACCAAGGATGGTCACACAAAGCAATTGTTACATATACAAACAAAAGTTTAAACTTCTTTCTGTGGTGCATTCAAAGGTTTTTTTCCTATTGTTGCTTACTAGGAAATTCTATTAATATGTAATCTCATATGTCATTAAACATGTTAAAGTAAACAAAGTATTTTTATAATACTGTGTTATCATAAGCATGAAAGTAGTTATGGCTTAAAATATAAATGTCTGTAATTCAATAGCTTTCATCCGATTGAAGAAAAACAAATACTGAAAATTTCTTTCTTCACTGCTTTTTTTTTATATATAATTTTTATTCTTTTAGGAGCAATGATTTCTTTCACTTTTGTTTAATTAGGATTTCATTTTGTAAAGATGGTACTTTGTAATCTATTTTTTTTAAGACAATACTTATTGCTTGGTAGTTTCCTGTTGTGCTAGAGGGTTGGAATTTAGTTTATTTGCATCTTCAAAATGACTGTATAATATTTCAAGGTTTTCAAACTATAATTATCGGTTAATCATTTATTTTAGTTGAATTTTGATTCCATAAAAGTGGCATCACCTATTAATGAATTCGAAAGCAAACTCAATTTTAATATTTCATAATACTGCTAAGACTGACCTGTAAATTGAAGAATAAAACGAAGAAATTAATTAAAATAAAATGTTTTTTATGAAAAATATTTTTATTAATTCTTAATTTTATTTTTCTATTTATTTGTATAATTATCATACTTCGTCTCTGAAATGGATAAGCATATTTTCTTCTTACTTATTTTGTTGAACTCTCTTTTAAAACAAAGGTGATTTAAATTGTTCTTTGAGGAAATTAATTTAACTTTTTCTGCTTAACTTCTCAAAAGAATATGTAAGAGAAAGCACGAAGAAAAAAGGTAAATATGAGGTCTGTTAAGAATTTTATCTGGTGATATATATGTAACGATATCTCTTAATCTAATTTAAATTCTAATTAATTTCCTAATTTTTATCTTAATTTAAGTCACATTAACTTCATTCTAAAATGTTCTCTTATTTCCTGATCCAATTCCCACTTTTTTAATTTAATTAATTCTACACGCGGTCTATAAATCAGCTGGTCTTAGCCTTTTCTCACACTTCGAATGAAAAAATAAAAACCCTTAATGCTCACAACATTATTTTAAAGATATCTAAGATTCCCTATCCTAAATCTACATGTGTCCAGGAAATTCCTATCAAAATTTCACAAATCTCATAGTAAAATCACTGAAAGGAAAAATGTCTGTCTCTTCAGCTCTTTTGTCGCCTTGTAGACTGACACATCTTTTTTCTTCATCTTTTATACATAAAATTCAACCTGTTATGGAATAAAGCGACGTTAAAATTTTCAAAAGTTTCTTCTATTCGGCCATGAAACTACAAAAATATGTTTATATATGCATAACAGTAGTAAATAGTAACAAATTTATCTATAATTGTTTATGTATCTACAAAGTACCTTTTGGAAGCAGGTATTCCATTTCTTCTCCGCATCAGACAATAACATAATATTTTATTTTAATTCAATGCTTATAATTTGGGGAAACTTTTCCAATAATTTTCTTTTGTTTGTATATTTCGGACACAAGCGTATGTGTTAATGCAATTCTAAGAAAACAAACAAACAAAAATCTAAATAATAGACATGTGGCTTATTGTAATTTTGTTATAGTTATTAAGAAATATTATCTTAAATATTAAAGCATTTTACATATACAATTTTAATTCGTCATATATTTTTTTAAACAATCCACAATCTATGTATGATTATAAAGCATATAGAAAAACAACAATTAATGATTTGATGAATTATTTTTCATACCAGCATTATTATTTAATATCTTACTTATGAGTGCTACAATTTCCGATGTTTTAAATCCTTTTCTTCCCAAAAAATCAATTCTGTATGTAATTCGAAGATCGATTTCTTTGATCATATGTCAAAAATTAAAATATTCTTTTCTTCACAATTCTTATGAATATTTTTATATTTTTACTGCTTTTTCAATTCTTAAATAATGGATTGAACTTTAAGGATTGAGGATTAGAGCTTTAAATCATGGATTAACCAAGAAATAGGGCAAATTACAGTAAGAGCATGCTCATAAGAAAAAAATGTTTGAAAATATAAGATATGAGTTTAACATTATATTTGACCAAATGCATATTATAGTGCGATGAAGTGGATATAGATGGCGCTATGATGGCAGATAAAACTAAATTTCAGCCGAAAAAATTATAGTGTAAAATAAGTTTAGATACGAATGAAAAAAAGAAGTGAAAGAGGGGAAAAAATGTATTTTTGTATTCAGCTTTTGTTGTTGAAGTTTTTGGAATAAAAAATTCTATTGTCTTTAGATGAATTTTGAAGTATTTTCAGAATACTATACTCTTAATATTCAAATATTGCCTACAAAAATTAATGTTTTTGTTTTGCTGCTTTAAAATATATTGAATATCGGGCAGTTATTTTTATGATATGCAAAAACCATACTTGTGTTATATAAAAAAAATATGTATTGTGAATATAATGAAACTTCACAATATGAATTTCCATTTATTTAAGAATTATTTATTATACATTTAATTCTAACAGTGAGTGATATCTTCTGGAGTTTTACTTCTGGGAAGCATCCGAACGTTCATCTTTTTTTTATTAAGAAGAGCAAGGATAAAATATCATCACATAGTTAACCTTCGTTATCATCTACATTGACATTATTTCACATAGCAGGTCATGTCTATATTGGCGACCACACACACAGCGGAGTGATACGAAAACACCAAAATCAAATAACACATACTGTACAGTTTTAAACACATTAAATACATCATTAGCGACTTTGCATCGTATTGGTGGGAAATCATGATTGATTAACAGAAGTGCTTTCAGCGCAATGATGGATAAGTAAAACTTAGAAGAATATTCAATCTTAGAAGAGTACTCAAGTTTCAAAAGTTTTATTGGAGAAATCAGCCTCGCTTTGTTTGTCTGACAAGAACTGTGCATAATGTGCATCAAATCGATATATTCCATTATAAGCCTAGAATAATTCATTAATATATTTTGAATTGTGGATTTAGATAATAAATTTGACAATAAAAGATAAAAATATGACTGTTTTATATTTTATTAGCGGGAGAAGTTATTTTGTTCGAAATATAAATATTGAACTTTTATCTAAAGTAAGTAGTCTTATTATGAGGTTAAAAAAATTAAGTAACAATATGTTGTGAAAAGTACATGAAAGCAATATGAAATGAAAATAATAATTCTAAACGTGATAGAAAATAAATGTTCTTTGAAAAACAAATCAAAGGCATCTTGTCACTTTTGAAGGACTAAAAGATATTTTTTAATATTCTTTTTATATTAAAATTTCGTACAAAAAGAACAAACTTAAACATACTTGCTAATAAACAAAACATTTTTAAATATATTGCCAAGTTAAAAACTTATTTTAATGATTTTAAAATTATTATTGTTTTTATAAAAACCATATATTTATCATATTACTTAACATAAATCAGTTCAGAATTTTTAAAATCTGTTCTATTTAATATAAATTTAAAGAAAGCGTATACCATCAATTTAATGCGAATATAAATATATAATATAATTATAATTGAAAAACAATTGTTTGAATATATTTAATCAAAGAATTTGATTTTAATTTATTGCTTGACGTTTTTAAGACGAAAAATTATGCATTCTAAGTTTTATGTATTTTCATCATTGCGCTCACATACAATACAGTTAGACAAAATGAACAGGTAGACTGACATACCATATTTACGTACTATATTTTACATTGCACAATATCTATACATGTAACTTAACTTAAAACTGACAAAAAGTGGTCATATGTTTCGACGAATAAAGAAACTAGTTGCAGGTATTTTAATTTAATCTAAAAGGTGCAGCTGGTATCTTTTATGAAATCTGAAGCTTGATTTACTTTTGCATCAAGAAAACAGCTGCGATTCAGAAACAGCTGCATGTGTTTACTCTAACTCGGAGGAATGGAGATTTGTTTTATCAGCCTTGCGCTTAAATTTTTTTAATTTAAATATTTATCGAGAATCTTATATTTCATGAAAGTATCCGTTCCAAATTGTATTTGACAACACATACAAAAATTTTACAGTTTGATTTTTGTATAATATTAAGAATATCTACAATAAGAATTAAGAAAAACTTTAATCGGGATTGAATTTTGACTTTACAATGCTGTGGAATTTAAACAAACAGTGACTATTTTTATTTTGTATATACTATTCTAAAATTTATTTCAATACAATTAGAAGGGGAGTAACGAAATAATAAAGGACATAAAATTATTTCTCGATTTACAGTTATTCAAAAGAAAACGAATGTAAATGTTCCAAAATTTTTTAATATTATGTATTGTTATGCTGATTTTTAAAATAAATAATGAAACACAAATAATAAAAATTTCAGAAATTATTAAATCTTATTGGATAAAATATTAACTATTTTGAGCTATTAGAAAAAAAATCATATAGTGTATAGTTCCACAGCATTTTTTTAACAAAAAAATACATTTTTAATATTCTACTTTTTGCATTTTATTAGTGAGGTTTCGATATTCAGAACATAACATTAAAAAAAATTACTTATTAAGATACATAATTTAAGCATTCTAATTGAGCAACATTTCCAAATTTTTTCAATGAAATAATTTTAGAGAGCATTACAAAATAATTTTAAAGTAACATGAATTAATATTTTGCGATACTTTTCTATAAAAGTTTAAAAACAAAAATACCGACATAGAAAATTTAAAGTAGTAGATAAACATTCGTTTTAATTGTAAATCAGCACGATTAAAACTTTTTACATGAGAAGTTTTTTAACTAAAAATCGTTAAAAAAAAATCGTAAATAAATTATTATGGGAGACGTAGATGAGCAAATACATTACCCGAATTTTTTCAGATTCGGAATCTATCAGGACCATTATACCGAAAAACATATATTAAAATTTAAGTAAAACTCATAGGCAAAACAGACTGGAAGACTTATAAAAGGCTTATCGACAGAGATATGTAAAAGACAAAATATAACACAGAGACACACATCAGTTAAAATTTTGTGAAAAAAACATATAGGGTTTTTAATGCTAGGTATTTTTTTTGGCAAACTCTTTGCTACTGTACAAGTTTGAATTTATTTTTCAAAATTCACATTTTGATCTAGTTAGTAAGGCAAAAATAAATTTTTTTACATACAATTACATAACATATCTAAAGCAAAAATGATTGTTTATTGCCACTATATTCTTTACGTCTATAACCTCTCGTCGTTATGTGCCTACTCTTTTTAACCCGCGCAGAAAGCACCAATTATAATTGTTCTGTAGGTGTAACTACAAGATAAAGAAGGCTTTTAAACAGTAGGAGGGTATCACAATATGTCTATGTCAATAAGGCGTGTAGAATTATTTAACTTTTACTACTAAGAGCTCGATATTTGCGAAAAAGGGCAAGTGGATTGAAATGAATCTGAAGAATTTATAAATAAATTAATAAAGATTTCTTAACATTTTCGCTGCCAGGACTCACATCATGCATTCGAACTTTGCATTTAAGTTATATAGCACCTTCTGTACTATCTGTTATCTATAGCCAGGAAGAGGTAATCTAATTAATTAAGTGAAACACAATAAGAATTTAACGATGACCGTTGCAGCCATTGTGTTAATAATATTAGAAGATATCATGTTTTTTTGTGGTAAATTTAATTATTTTTTGTGATATTCAAAATATGAATCGATTGAATCAAAATTTTAAAAAATTTCAGAGTTTGAACAGCACAAAATGGTGAAGAATTTATATAATATTTTAAAATAAAGCAATGTGGTGTAATTCTAATGTGCAGTACAGTGTAAAATCATTCAATGTCGCGCAGTATTACAAAATATTGCACAAAAATATCAACAATATTATAGTATTTTGAAAATAAGGTTAATTGCACCGTGAAGTATAATATTTTCCATTATTGGGAGTATTTATTATAGCGTATAATATCTGTGATAATGTAAAAGTTTACAAGTCAAAAGAAGGTAAATAAAAGCACACAGTCATAAATTTATGCTCGGTTTGTGTTTTATCAGAGTGTTGTATTTTATTCTAATAACTGAGAAGAACACAATAAAGACCTTTGCAAATTTAGTAAATTCACACCTTATATTTCAATTCATTAATAGCCAAAATTAATATAATAGTTGATTTAAATAATAAGTTTAATTTAATTTGCTGTCATCAGCATCGATGAAAAAAGCTGGAAATGAGAAAAAATAGTAGATGCTGGTTGTAGGGCAATTTTCTGTTTAAAAATTTAAAAAAAATATTGTCATATAGTTGTTATCAAGCATAAATACGAATATGAAATTTAAAAGAATGTTAAATCAAAACTTCATGAATTTTTAAACAAAGCTTCAAAATTTCTGTTACTGAGTTTTTTAAATAAAACTTTAAGAAAATTTTTTTGAAATACAAACCACCAAAAAATTTTAAAGAAATTTTTTTTGAATTTCATATTTAAAGAGTTTCTACAAGGGGTAACCAAATATTAATTATGTGTATGCAAGAAAAATCTTTGATGCAAAATTAATTTAAAGAATAATAAAGTGAAAATGAAAAATGTGCGCCCTTTCAGCAAAAATCGAGCTCCGATTTGTCACATTCATACTGTTCTAATGTATTGGTTTATATAATAGTAGCAAAAAAGGAAAAATTCATATATTAGTTTGGGATATCTTATATAATTATATTTCTGGCTTCATTCGGTATTTTATAAATAGGATAAGTGTACCAATAATCTATACCAAAAATTTCGAAACCAATAAAAAAATTTGAAATTCAATGAAATATTTGATCTAAGTCTACTTAATAAGCTAGAACACTAGTTATTTAAACGGCGCCTGTATCAAATATTTTGTTGAATTCAAAATTTCCATTTTATTGATAATCAAAATTGTTAGTATCAGTTGCTGAATTATTGGTACAGTTAAGCTATTTATTGAAGCATTGCTTTATAAATTCGAAAAAAATCAAAATTAATAGATATAAGTTTTGGAAAAGATTTTTAATTAAAATAACAATTATATTTGATTTGTTTTTATCTATAATGTATGTTTGATAATTGAAGTTGAATGAAATTGAAATTGGTATTAGGAAATCCAAGTTCAAGAAAAGTTAGTTGGCGTTTTATAAAGAAAAGTATTCTTTACTTCATAACAACTGGGGAAAGGTTTTTTTGTTCATCTGGTAATGGTACCACTAATAATAATATTTGGAATTTTTATTTTAATTTAGAATTAAATATTTATCATTTTCTAATTCTTCCTTTTCGTTGACGTAGTAATTGTATCTGGGAAATTGAGCAATTTATTCTTTTTTTAAAAGGCATTATGCATACCTAATAAGAACAGAATTATCAAATGTAGTTTGCACATTAATTTGATATTAAGAATTGGATATTTTGTTTTGATATCATGATACCAAAAATAAAAGTTCCAAATTGAAATTTTTTAGGTTACTGAGATTAAATTTAGATTTAAGTAAGAGGAATGAAACATTTTATATTATAATTTATAATTAGTTTTGAGCATTTGAATTCATGTGTGTGATTGTCAAACCAAATTGTGATATATAAATTACAATAACAGAAACTTTACAAATTTCTAAGCATGTATGTAATCTACTTTTTTAAATTCATTGAAATAAAGCACAATATAATCATAATCAGTCTAGCTATCACCACTGTCGTGGCCTGCTATAAAATTCACATTTAAATCAGATTCAAAATCAGAACAATAATATGCATTAATAATGATAAAAATAGAGATAGACGTACAGACATTTTTTTACTCATAAGGAGTTCATTAATTACTACATACATATGGTCCCAAAATATTTTCGGTAAAATAGCACAAATGCGTTCTAACTTTCATTAATTTATTAAGTTTTCAAGTAGATATATTGCTTTACTTTGAGAACACGTGAATATCTTTTATTCAGTTTTCTGAAATTATAATAATAATATCAAAAATAGTTGCATATTAACAGACCAAATAGTACAAGATATTGCACACTATTTCAAGTAATATCCAATATTGCATAAAATCATACAACATCATACGATATTTTGAATATTTATATTATCTTTCAATGCTACACAATACCACACAAATTATAAGATATCTTAACTAATGATAAATTCGGAAATTACAGTAGAACATTTCATGATAGTATGCTATAATTTGAGTATTATCTAATGTCGTACAATGTTGTAGAATAACATATAATTTAGAATTTCACCGTGAATAATGCTTAATTTTGTAAACTGTATTTGTTCTATTGGAGAACCGCAGAATAATTTCGTAAAGTATAAATCATTTTGATTTCACATTATGTTAATGAAGAAAAGAATACTTTCTATACCAAAGTGACTCTTTCTCTACTTTTTATTAATATAATTTTTTATTTGATGGTCTTTTCTTGTGGCTTCTTTTCTTGCACAGTTTTTTTTGCAGTAGATTACATGCCTTATGAAATATTAGATTGTAATTTTTATTTAAATATGGAAACCAGAAGGTATAAATTTAATGAGAAATATATCTTCTATGATATTCTAAAATTAAGCTTATCAGTAAGTAACTAGACAAATTTAATACAAAATATTCACAGTATTTTTAAAATTAAATAACTAGAAGATGTAAAAAATTCCGGAAAATCACAATTTGGAAAGGGCTACTTAAATATCATTCAATAACAGAAAATAACGGAAAATTTATACAACAAATTTGTTACTTAAAAATCTGTTTTGCGATTTCACTTATGAATATGATATTTTAACCGTAGTTTTTAAACGATTTTAATTGGTGTTCTTTCGGATTGTGTTCTTTTTGTGTTTTATGGAAAACATATAAATTTCTAATTCAGAGAAAACTATCTGTTTCGGTTATATTTAATTGAAATTCTTGTTCGTAAGTTATAGGCTTAAAAGAAAAAAAATACCATTTTATCTTAAAGAAATTTCTGAGATTAAAAAAAAAGATGTTAAAGCAAACGATTTCTCTTTTTTCAGACATTCAATTTTGTTAGATAATTTCGTTTAAGAAGGATATATATTTTGAAAATTTTAAAGAGAAACTTATTGTAAAAATTTATTTTTTGAAAAATCTGCGTATTTTGGGCTTTTTAAAAATTTATATAAATTTTAGCTTTGTCACCAAAAAACCATTTTCAACTTCGAATCGGTGTGTTTATTATTAATGGCCGTGTATTTTGAAAAGATAATTTTTATTCGAGAAGCACTGAATATTTGAAATAGATTTCGGATATGCCAGGGAGACCTTTACTATATTTTTGAAATATTTCAAAATGCTCAGATTTCTTTTGCACGAAAGGCTTTCTTTTTTGTCATCCGTAAAATTGTATTTACAAGTCGTAATTATTAAATATCATAAGGTAACGAAGTTGCGAAGAATCTTGGCGTCTGTATTTTCATTTGAAGTGGAAAATGTAACTGGAAATGGAATCTCGGGTATAAATTGTTCGTTGCACACTGCTTTCAACAATCAAGTGAAAGGAAAAATTGGAATAACAATTTTAAACATTATTAAAAAAAGAAAACTTTTTTTTGTAAAAATAAAATTATTTAAATATTTCTTCCATTTAATAGAAGCTTTTGTTCTATGATAATATTATAATGCTACCTAAAATGCCAAGAATGGTATATTTATATATATGAATGTATTTTAAACAATTCTACCACGAATGTTTTCCTAAATAGTTCTGTTACAATAAATGTGCTCTTGTTTTTTACAATGGTTGTAACGTAATATTCTTCGCCTTCCTGAGGTGGAAAGTTGAAAAAAATCATTCTTTCTTCTTTAGGAAGTGAAACTATCTCAAAAGTAATCATTTACTTTCCTCTTTTTTGAAACAGAGTTCTACTATAGCTAATGCTTCGAAAAAAGTAACCAAGCAAGCTAAATCGTTTGCAAATATAAGTTGCCATTCTTCGAAATTTCCTGTGGTGCAAAAACTGTGCTAGCAGCCAGAGAAAATAAACTTCGCACTTGAAAAAAAAGGGATGCTGCTTCTAAATAATAATCAACGTCCACTGCCACTTTTTTTCTAACATAATACATCTCAGAATCTTGATAATTCGCATTCTATATGATAAAGAATCACATTCATTTTTTATTCCACTCGAACTGCTGCTTTGAAAATATAATTCGTTCTATTTATTTCTAATAGATGGCAGCATGTGGCGCTAAATAACATAACTCGGCTGAAAAACATCGCTATTCTTCTACAGAAGCTGATTGATTCTTTGTTCGCGGTAAATCAGTTCAAAACACAACTGCAACGTAAACTTAAAGGTTTGGGATACATGTTATATACCCTAACACATAAAGCTTTTCATGCAGAATTCTGCGGTACAACGAACTGTAACCATCTTCTACTTGGTTTAATTCTCTTTCTAAGCATTATCCTCGTGTATAATCCATTTATTTTTAGAGGAAATCTCTTTTTTAGATGAGCACGTTATTGTAACATGCATCCAGCAACTAGGCCTTTGTTTGCAATTTTTTGACACCTTCCAAATTACATGGGGGATGTAGGTACTGTTGCTGATGTTTTCTGCATCAGTAACCTAGGAGAAATGAAAGGAGATATTAACAAAGAGAAATTAAATTGGTGGGTATAAACTTGAGATTTTCGGGTATCAAAATGAAAGTTACCTATAATCTGTATACACATCTTATTATTTCCAAAATTCTCTCATTACATAGAACAAAAATACCCCCTACCTTAATAACACTACAATATTATGTAATATTTGCAAAATATTGTTCAATACTGTGACTACCGAAAAATACCAGATATCATATAAACAATAATATACAATATGTAATAATATTCAAAAGGCACTGAAATTTTTTAAAGCAATGATACTCTAAGATTTTGAAAGAAAAATATTTGTCATAGCTTAATAATTCATATAATTTTAGATTTTATTCCAAAAATTTAAGTGGGAACAATTTTTTATTAAAAGTCGAATATTATATAATACTGGGAAAATAATATGGCAAATTCTACATTAAACAACGGTAAATAATATTGTGAAAACATTATTGTAAATTCTACATTTAACAACATTGTTCTATATTTAACCAAAACGTTCTTTTGAATGCCGAGAAATATGAGTAGAAGATCAGATAATTCTTCATTTCAAGCGAAAGAGCTGTCAAAACTCCAGAGGCCACTTCTCCTTTTGATCCTTTTCTATTCTACTATGACCTACCCAAATATTTTAACAGATAAAACAATTTTGTTTAAAAACTTACTAGAAATGTAATTGTATTGATTGATCTAAACAATTCACCTCAGCATCCGGAAGCATTTTCGTTATTTCAAATAATATAATTTATATTATTACATTTAAATAAATATTTTAAACCTCACTTCATTATTTTATCAGAAGTCGTCAAATTGTCTAGTTTTAAGATCCTTTTATATTATGGCAATATTTCTGCCTTTTAAAATTCACAGACATCTCCCACAAAATATGTATCGAATATTGCGTGTGCGTCTACATGCAACATTCCGCAATAATTCGTGGTAATATTGGCCATGTTTGTTTTGTGAGTTTATAAAGATTTAACAATCCTGAGTTTAAAAAAATTTCAGCAGTGAAAATTCAAAAGAAGATTTCATTACAATGTGAACTTTTAAGCCTATGATTTTCCCTACACTTTGATTGACATATTTATAAAGTAATTTATTAAAAGTATAAAATAGTAATAATAAAGTATAAATAGTAATAAACGAAAATGGGCGTTCAGCTAAATATATTAGGAATCAAATGATTCACTGCAAAAAAGATTTGACAAATTGTAATTTGGTTTATAATTTCGAATGATATTAATAAAACTAACAAAACGAGCAATGAAAGCTGAAATTAAATTGGTGTATTATGCTTTACTTATATAATTTAGTTGGCGTTATTGCATTATTCACTGCTGTAAGAAAAGTTTTTGAATAGAAAATTTTATATTTCTGTCTAATAACAGAACTATTTATTTAGACATATAATAAATTTAAAAAAAGTGTTTTTAATTGCAAACATATAGAAGTAGTTATTATTTACACATTGTATATAACATATTGCACTATATGTAATTTTAAAAAGGAAAATAGTGCCATTTTTTTATAATAAAGCGAAAAAATAACCTATGTAACTTATAAACATTTCTAACATTTTCTAAATTAAATAATTTTTTTAATTATATAATATCCCAATCATAAAAAAATTAATAAAATTTTAATTGTATTAAAATACAAACATATTCATTTTTATTAATTCCGATTTTGATATACTATTAAATGTAAGATTATATGTAAGTACTTTCATTTCAATTATATTGGAAAAGAAAAAGGGGAAAATATAACAGTAATTGACATAATATATATAAATTAGAATAAACATAATAAATAAGAATAAAATATGATCAAACAAATTACACAAGACTCAATGTCTGGTTTAAAAAAATGCAGATAATTTTGAGACAAGATTTTTGATCATTGTTTATATATCTGCTTCAGAAAGAAAGGTTTGAATAAATTGCAAAAAAGTATAAATAATATATCTACCTAAGTATATTATTTTTGCATTTCTTATTGGAACTATTTTATTGCATAATTTATGTAGATAATTCTTAAAAATGTAAATTTGGAAATCTGAAATGCAAATCTGGAATGTAAATTTTGGAAACTAATCGTTAAGTATTTTTTATTTCAAATCTTGTATCTCTTTCTCTAATCATCCTCCATTCATCATATCTTCAGTAAATCTAAAGATAATAGAGATATTTGAAACCATTCAACTTACGAATCTCCTTCCTATCTTGAAAGATGTTTTTATTTGAATCCTGTTTAGTTTTAAATTTGTTAGAGTGAACATGTTTTTTAAACGGATATCTTAATGATTCAGATCGTGAAATGAAAATAGACATGGTGAAAAGCATGAAATCTCCCTAAATATAATAATAATATTTAATTGAAAAAATCTTGATTTAATTGTTAAATTCTATGAAAATTTTGGAAAACAAATATTTAAATATATAAAGTTTAAGAAGATAGAAGAAATTGTATTGAAATTGAAAAAAAATAGTGGAGGCAAAGATACGAATGTGACTGGGCATTTTGTCGTATGCATTTCTCAGTACAGAAATTTCTATACAATAATTTTTTTCCAGTGAATTTCATGTTCGATGCACAGAGTTTTGAATAAATATACGGATGATTAGAATTAAAATAGTCCATTCTGAGATACTTATAAAAATATAATATGTCGTTAAAATGCATATTTTAGATGACCTTTATTTCAAGACAAAGTAAATCAGAAAAGCTATAATGTTTTGGAAAATAATAATGATAATAAAAAAACCCGAATAAACAGATTGAAATATAAATTCAATCAAATATAATTATAATAATTCGAAGTCGTGATGCATATTGAATAGAATTTTTATTAATAGGAATGCAATAGGAACTAATAATATTTAATTTAACTCATATTTTTAAAAAATGTGGTTATTTTTATCAGACATTTCTTTTTCGAAAAGCATCCTCTTTTTTTGTGCATCATTGATGTTTTCCCCTTTTCTAAAGGGCACGGAATGCAAATTTGTCGATTTTAAAACAACTAAGTTTTTTCCTTTCCTTACCTGAACAGTAAAGCTTTAATTCTGATGTTCTAAATATTTATTAATTATTTATGTAGTCTAAAGTTCAACTTGATCAAACATCAAGAATTAAATCTGAGAATTTTCAACTGGGCTGCTTGTATTAAAGAAATCAGTATAAACATGTGATTCATTTCATATTGTGTAAGAAAGCCGATGTTACAAATCAGAGAACATAGATAAGTAAATATGTGAGGAAAGCAATTTCTTACAAAATATAAAAATTTCATATGAAGATTTTTAATAAAAATTACCCCATATGTTTGCTATAAAAGGCTCTACCACTCTCTTCATTCGAAGTATTAATTCTATAAGAAAGTATTATCTGTGCTCTAACTTAAACTTGATTATATTTCCTAAGGTCGTAAATGAGATAATCAGTCTTCTTTATTTATTAAATAATTGATCCTTTTTCAAATATAACTTTCA
Source organism: Argiope bruennichi (assembly GCF_947563725.1). Classification (NCBI taxonomy): domain Eukaryota; kingdom Metazoa; phylum Arthropoda; class Arachnida; order Araneae; family Araneidae; genus Argiope; species Argiope bruennichi. Next base: position 73,986,485 of record NC_079156.1, read on the forward strand.
GAAGTGAAACTATTTCAATTTATTTTTTGACCTATTCAATGATTTCAAAATTTTTCATTATTATCATGTCAGAACATGATGTTGTTTTGGTTTGAGGTTTTTGAATCCTCAAAATGAGTAAGCAATAAATTGGCGATTTATCGCTTTTGTGTCATCAATTTTTCGCTTTTAAGGTTATTAGAAAATAATGCAGAAGGTTGTCACATTTGACGATTTATCGCCAACTAAAGTTTCAACTTGATTTCCAAATTATTCATTCGCTGAATTCTTATGTATTGTCTTAATCAATTTAAGTTCATTAACCAGTTTAAACCGGTTTGAAACAATCACAAGACTATCAGATTACGCATGCGTCGATCTTTAGAAAAACGATGCGGTTTTTTTCATCTCAAAATCGGTCGAGCTCCAAAACTTTGTTTGCCAGCTAGAAAAATTGAAAGTCTCGTGATTGTTTCAAATAATGATTTAAAATAATAATGTTCTCACATGATAACTTGAAATTCGCAATCGTAGATTTCGCTTTCTTTGAACTTTCTTCTCTTATTTTTGTAACGTGCTTTCTTTCTGCCTATTTTCAAATAGGTTTGTGAGTCTCTTCAAAATCGCGATTCAAATTTTTATTAATTTCATTCCAAATAAAATGTGTTCTCAAATGTAATGTATTCAACGTTTTGAAGCTGTAAAAATATTCATTATAATTTTTAATTTTTATCTTTTAAAAAATTTTCTTTTACAGGACATACTAATAGTTTGAAAATCCCCAAAAGGATTGGAATCTACTATATTTTAAGCTAAAATGCAGAATTTTTTCTATTTTAAATATCATCCCCTACTTATATTAAAGAGTTTTAGTTTCTCTTCAAAAAATGTCACCCCCCAAAAACATTATATGTAAACATTAAATTAGTGAATGGAAAAATGAATGAAAATAATTAAAGTTATATCCAGATTGAAGTAAGAAATATCCAACAAATATAATCTAACATTCGTGAAGAGTTACATGAAAATCGTGACACAAAGTAAAACAATTTTTAGATATAAGATAGCATAACTTAGAAAGAAAGTATGTAACTTTGGAATAAAATATTTAGCAATATAAATTTGGAATTATAAAGAGATGAAATACAGATTATCATTATCAAGGTAAAATTTAATGACGAATATATTTTAGTATTATGAATATATGCATCTGATAATCCATCATCTGATGCCTGAAATGAATATATTTCAATAAATTCAGCAGAAAGAGTTAACAAAAACACCCCGAAAGGATTCATTTTTTAATATGCAATCAATCAATTTTAATTTTATTACTACTTCTATCTTTTTTGAATTGTGCTTTAAAATACCAAAGTAAAATTATTATAAATAAAAGCGTCTTAAAATTTTGATGGTAGTTAATTTAGATAGTTTGTACACATTTATCTAATAGTTTATCATCTAATCAGACAACTAAGCCGAATATAGCTTTTCATATTTGGTAGATGGAGTTTCCAAAAAATAAGAAAAATCATGTTATATATTTTGGTATGTTATCGCGTATTAATTTTATTTCTCTCACTATTTCTTTTTCTTTTTCATATATTGTACCTTAAAATACCACATTAAACGGATTATAAATTATAAATTGATTATAAAATCTGTATATTTCAGTATGTCTCTTATTTTCTATACAAATTTACTTGGAAGGCGTTTGAAGTGAGCGAAGTAGTGATAAAACAGCCAAATTCAATCACCAGTCTCCAGCTGTATGGTAGAAGATACAGGTAAATAGTACATTCCAAAATGGAGCATATAAATTTAAAAGAGTGTGTCATTTTGTTTTCTACAGAATAATATGAACAAAATAAAATTGGTGATATTTAAATAAAATGTTAAAATCGATTGTATTTGAGAATGAAATGAGACGAGGATTGTCTTTCGTCAAATTTCAGGTATTTAGAGACGAAGCAAGAAAAAAATGTCATTGTTTGTGTTTAAAAACAGGATATCCAGACAGTATACGGATGACGGTAAAATAAAGAAGGTATCTCGTGTAATTGAGACAACGTTCAACAAACAAAATGCATTTATGGATTAAACTAGTGTTACCAATGTGAAGTAGTCATATTAAACCATTGCTTCGGAAGAACAGGCCAAAATGTAATTGAATAAAATGTAATTTGTTGGAGGTCAGAAAATCCCATGTTTCTTGCAGTTATTTATGAATATAATTGTAAAGATATTTCTTCATGATAGAAAAGAATTGATCGTTGAAGATAAACAGCTGCTGACTTTGCAGCAATAACAACAAATTCGAGGCAATTAATACCAAAGAAATTTGTAGATATTAAAGTTTCTATTTGTAGTTTTTGTACTTTTCAAACGCTACCTACGCATTTTCTCAAACGCCATAAATCCTTTGTACTAAAAATTTTTTGAAAATAAACAAATAAATATTACTAGTGTGACCAATGTGAAGTCATCACTTCAAACCATTGCATCGTAAGAACAGATTACAATGTTTAATTAAGTGAAATAAAATGTAAATTTTTGGAGATTTGTAGATGCCATATTTCTTGCCATAATTTATGAATGTAATTATAAACATATTTTTTCATGACAGATGGAAACTGATTGTTGCTGAGAAATAATTGCTGACGTTACAACAATAGCAGCGAATTCATTGCAATCAATATCAAGAAAGACATCTGGAAGTGTTAAGGTTTCTACTTGTTGCATTTTTACTTTTTAAAAATAACTCATACATTTTTGTAACCGCCATCAATTCTTTGTACCGAAATATTGTGGTGAATAGCATATAAGCCAGTTAACAACTACGCTATACGAGCATATGCTTTTGTATCCTGGTTATGTTACTGGACTACTAACCACAAGGTCCCAGGTTCTATCCTCGTGCATCCTAATTGGGTAAAATGTCATGAAAATAAATAAGGAAATATTATTTAGGATAAATAATAATAATAAGCATATTCACACTAAAGCATAATATTGTACAAATAGAAGTGTTTATAGAAATGGAATATTCGTTATAAGAATAAAGCAATGTATTACAAGTGTGTAAAGGTAACTTTAAGGAAGAAAAGGATCAAGTTTCTGAAAACTATATGAAAACAAGTACTGAAATTAGGAAAAGTAATAGTTATTGAATGCAGGAAATAAAACTTGTTTTGAGAGAAGCATAGTTAAAGCACGCAGAAGCGTATACCTTTTTTGGTTCGATGCTTTCAATACGCAGCGTAGTTGGGTGAGACTGGTTTCTCCCCTTGAGCGGGCACGCCATCTCTCCAAGATTTGTACTTGGTGTAGCAATCCGCTGCGTACAGAATGGCGCCCACGAACCCGAAGAACTGCAAAAAGAGAAAGGCGCCAATCAGGATTGCAAACAATAAGAGAAACATAATATCGTTCCTCAAAAACTGTACACTTTTAGGTTGAGTTGTCATAATAACTTTAAGATTTTGGATGATTGGAATGAAAGGTAGAAATAAAATGCAAAAGAAAGAAACGGATAAATTAATTCGTCCTCAGGAGATGAGATTAACATGGACCACAAAAGGAATTATAGCATTCTCTGCAAATAGTGTCGAAAACAATTAATACTTCTCAAGTACAAGAAAACGCTATGATTCCTTTTTACGATTTATATTAATTTGTATGATTGATTAAAATGGACATGAGTAATTAATGCGTCAATCTAATTCTTTCATATTTTGTTTCTATCTTTACTACTGATTTACGATTTATAGCCTCAGAGTTCATTGAATTATAGTATTTTTTGCATGTATTTTAAATTTATTCTTGCCTTTTTTCAGATGTTCTTGGTACTTCTCATTTTCACTTTCTTTAATTTCCGATTTTGTTGTTCAAAATATTTTTACTTGTATTTTTTTTTGTATATTATTTTGCATATATTATTTTTTAGTTTTTAATTAAAAAAAGTGTCTTTAAAGATGTTTTTTTTTAATAAAAATTCCTTAACTCGAGAAATTTTCATTTTAAAGAAGGAAAAAAAAATGTAATAATTAACTACATAATTATTACATTTATCAGTCATATATTTATCGACAAGGTCAAGTCAAGTCATATATTTATCGACAGGATTTCAATAAGAAATATGAGATTATCATATGTCACTAACTTTTTTTAATCTTATAAGCTGGCATTTATGAAGAAGCTAATTAAAAAGGAAATTGAAATTAGTTACACAAAGTGATGAAAAAAAAAATGAAATTCTTTCTAAAATACTGAGAATGCAATGTTTTGTAGAAACTTATTAAATATTTCATTCACAACTCCGCATCTTCGGAATTTCATAAATGTATTTCTATAAAATCAAATCAAAGGAGATTCGATTCTTTAATCAGTAACACGTTAGACTTGATCATTTATCTCGATTGTAATTTTTAACTTTATATTAGCGCTAACATGCACAAAAATGCATTTAATCACATCATGCTTCAGCATAAATTATTGATTGTAAACTTTAATCTTTTGATTAATCAAATTAAAATTCTTAAAAAACTCTTTCTAATTAAGGTACCGACAAAATACGAGCCGACTTTTGTTATAGGTTCTACTGTCTGCCCAAGAGAACCCTTTGAAAGATTTTTCATCATACACGTCGTACCACGAATGTCACAGTTTGTTGATAATATGGTATCTCTCAAATATTATTTCGTTAAAATTAGAAATTTGAATAAAATATGGGAATTTATCAAAATCTTGTATTTGGACATTTTGGTGTCATTTTCTATATCTTCTTCTTTATACGAGAAGAAAAAAATGAATCTTGATCTTAAGCGATGTGCATTTTACCTGAAAATCTAATAATACTCAATTGATGTAATTTTCTTACCCCTGCTGCAGCCCAAGCATCATCTCTGCCACCTTTAACTGCAACCACCAGCGCAGCAATCATATAGAATAACGTCCAAGTGGCACAGTAAAGCAGCTCCTGTAAATGTTAACAAAGAAAATTAATTGGAATATGGAATAATTGAAAATGTTAAATAGCTAAATGTTTTAGAGAACAGGCGTATCAATATCTGTCAAAGTATTTTGAAATAAAACTTGGAATTTGTCTGCAGTAGAAAAATGAAATTTTTCAAATTGAAACATTTGAGATTGGTTTCTTTGGAAATGATTGTATCACTTTTTGTCAGATATTATGATCTTGTTGTTGTCTCGAAACTATTTCAGACATCTTTTTTTCGTCCAAACAAGAATTATATGGACTCTAAAGCCGAAATATATGGCAATGATAGAACTTATTTCCATCCTTATTGACCAACTTTCTGAACTGTTACATGTACAGCATAAGTAGAATCAAATTATTTGAATGATCAATATAGATCTTGATGTCCGTAACATGAAACTCTAGTCTTTTGTTAATAAGTAAACTGCAGCATGTTCATTAGTAATGGACATCTCAAGTTTGATACATTTCTTAAACATTTCCTATCTCCCCAGGACTCCCTCCCTCAAAATCATCATCAATTCGTTGCGCGACTTGGTTAAGTTATAGCTTCACAGAACGTAGATATCTGAAATGTCTCCAATCAAGATCTGATTAGAGGAATTTGGTCTAGCAAGTTGGCATTGGGATGGCTTTCTGATCATCGACGGTTGGCTCACCAGCAACAGCATAGAAGTGAAAATTATGTTGGTTGAGTAGGTTGAAGATCAATGCCTCTACTTACAAAATTTCATTTCACTAATACTTACTGTCATATAATTACAGTAATTTGTGCGCTACTTTTTGACTGATCTCTGTAAAACAAAAACAAAGTAGAATAGACTGAATTGATGGCTGTTAAAAGTTAGTGACTGATGATGTCAAATTTATAAGCAATATAAGTGACAAGAACAATTATTCACGTCATTTTTCAAGCTAAAATGTTAAGAGCAAGCAACGTTTTATGATTCAGTAAATGCGAAAAGTATCTAGTAGTCTTGTAATTAATTCAAAGGAGTACCTAAAAAGGTTACTAGTATAAATATTCTTATAGTAAATATGAAGTGTTTTGTATATTTTTCCCAACATTTTTTGCTTTTTGCAATTATTATTTTTAGTTCTAAATTCTTGTTTAAGTGATGATACTCGTCAAACGGACCACGGCAATTTCATTTTGAAATCATCTATGCAATTTTAATATGTTAACGCATCAGTATGGCGCAGTTAAATTCTATCAATATGTTGGATATGGTATCTAGTATAATGTAAGCCATAGGATTGTGTCATCATATGAACTAATTTCAATATTTAGGATTACCCTAAATAATGAAAATAATTTGAATATTTCATTTTAATGAGACTTCTTTAGGAAAAAATGAAAAAAAAAATAATAAAAATTGAAGAATTTTATAAATTTTCTTTGATCAATGTATTAAATAGCAGAAATTCTGGATGCCAAAATAAAATTATAAATGGGCGAATTAGAATTTCAACCACAATTCAAATATATTTTAATACATTTTTAGTAATTTTTTTTACGATATTCATAGTGGTTTAGCTTCCTTATCATATAGCGTTTCAGCGCCTCATACATTTAGGAAATTATTCCTTTAAAAAATATTATTTTTATTACTTTACCATATATATTTTTTAGTTCTCTAATAAAAGAGCATTTTAAAGTCTGCCTTAGTTTATCTTCTTAAAATTTATATTCTCATAGCTTTATTAAAATACAAAGTTTTAAATGGTATATCTTATAGAATATAGAAAACTATTCATTTTTGTATACTGCATAAATTTTATTTATTTCGCTCTGTATATCAATGATGCATAACTCCAGTAATTTCTTTCTATATTTTCATACTATATAACTTTAGTAATGACATTAGAGGACTACAAACGTTTCATATGTATGAATTATAAATAAATGGCCAACACGATACTTTTCCATTTTTACGACACCAGAGCTGAAGTGACATCAATACACCAATGCTTTGACACCAATACTTAGCTACTGTTAAGGTATATGATTATGTTCGGTTCGAAAGTAGTTTTATTTTTGAATACTTGCATAAAAAGATTGAAAAAATATCTATGAAACTAAAATGTATTCGTTAAGTGACAAAAGAGTTTTAAAAATTGGAAAAAGGGCCGTTTTTTGGCTAGAACGAGATATAAACAAAACTATTTAGTTTGAAAGTTTGTCAAATGATTTGCTTAAAATTTTGCAGGTAGCTTAAGAAATAGATTATCTAGTTTCTGAATTAAAAACTAAGCTGTATTTTTACCCTTTCTTTAAATATTGGGGCTCAACTTATAAATAACATGACATTTTTATTTTTTTTTCACTTTGTGAAGCACGGAAACAACTATAAAATATTTCTAAATGCATAGATTACTTATTCTCTAGCTCAGGAACTGCAGAACGTATTGAGAAATTATTATTATAATAAATTTGAACTCAAAATATGCATTAGATTTAATTTATGGGTTTTTTTTCGTAAGGAAATTTTGTCAAAGATTAGAATTTGAGAAAATATCATCTAAAGACGTAAAGCAGTATTAAAACAGATGTAAATGCAAATATAAAAATCAGAGTAACTTACCAAAAAGTAAAAACAAAATACTAACGGTTTTATAAAAAAAAATCTACTCAAATATTAAGAATAATTGAAAAAATATTGATAATTTCTAAAAAAAATTAAACTTTCTGCACAGTCACCTGCCTTTACTATGTTGCTACAATGTTATAAATAGTTGGTGACAACTGGCACCAATATTTCAGCTTGGAAACGATTTGTAGTGCTAATGGAAATGTAATATAATTTCAGGAAAAGTGTTAATGCGTAACGTTTTGGCGCCATATTTGACTAATGCCTTGATTACTATTTATGCTATGTTGTCACCAATATTTGCTTGGCGGAAATTGGTGCCAATATTTTAGTTTGGCGACGATTTGCGTAGCGCCAATGAAAAAGTACCATTGCCCTTTTTCAATTCCCAATCTTCGTGTATAGAATTACATTTTTTAAGAAATATTTTCTGAAAAATAAAGGCACACCAAGTCATATACTTTATTCCCTGATATCTCTTTGGTTTCTTGATACTTACGACGGCTAGCCAAGGAAAGAACTTTAGCTTCTCAACAATGTGGGTCAGATATAAAACCAGCAAGAGTCCGGTCACGGTGAGACCCGTTGACGCTACAAAGTTGAACCAGTTGCTGTTAGAGCAGTAGCTGCATTTGGAGACCATGATGCAAATCATACCGATGATATTGTTCAGCTAGAGGAAAAAAAATCAGAATGAATACTTTTTATCTGAATGGAAAAAAAATCACAAATGATGTCATTAAATGCTGAGAAAGAAGAATTAATCACTGGCTCTTGATTGCATTATTATGTTCATTGATTACTCCGGATTTAAAAAGAATGAAATTAATCTCCTGATTGCATTAATTTGTTCATCGATTACTCTTGATGTAAAAAGAATGAATACGAAGTTGATTTTTAATATATAGTTTTATTAGTTTATTAAAACGGTATTTTTTATAAAACATTTTTAAAATAAAAATAATTTTAATGAAAAAAAAGAACACAGAAAGAAAACACTTCCTTCATTTTTAAATTTTTTATTTAAAAAGAATATATTTGAAGTTAGTCTCCTGATTGCAGTATTATGTTCATTGATTACTCTTGATATAAAAAGAATGCATTTACGGTTAATTTTAAATATATATTTTTATTAGTTTATTAAAACGAAATTTTTCATAAAAATATTTAAAAAATAATGAAAAAAGAGCACAAAAAGAAAATCCTATGTCCAATTATTTTTCTTGATTTAGAAAGCATATATTTGAAGTTAGTTTCCTGATCGCATTACTACGTACATTGATTACTCTTGGTTTAAAAAGATTGCATTTCAAGTTAATCTTAAATATATATTTTTATTAGTTTATTAAAAAGAATTTTTTTTATAAAACATTTTTAAATGAAAAATAAATTTTATGAAAAAAAAAGAACACAGAAAGAACAAACTACGTCCAATTATTATTCTTGATTTAAGTCTCTTAATTGCATTATTACATTCATTGATTACTCTTAATTTATAAAGAATGCATTGGAAGTTAATTTTAAATATATTTTTTATTAGTTTATTAAAACGGATTTTTTTTTCATAAAATAGTTTTAAAATTTTAAATTAACTAAAATTAATTAAAATATATAAAAGATTTTTTTTAAAATACATTGAAATCACATGATGAATTATTAAATTGATCATGTAATTTATTCTCTTCTCTCCAAAAATATTCTATTAGCTCGAATTTGAAGATATTTGTATATTTTAAAAGCTTTCATTTAATTAGACATTTTTTAATGTTTGTTGAGATAAAATTTTGTAACAAATTTTTTATTAATTTTCTCATACGTCAAAATTTTAAAAATTGATATACTTGCGAATTTTCGACGATTTTCGGAAATTAACTATTAATTCATCTATTAACTTAAAGATTGACATGATTATCAGTTAATCGATTAATAAACTTAAAGTTAATTCCATGGGAGTGCCGCCAACTTGTAATGAATAACATAAAATTGATTTCAAAGATTTATAATGGTTATAACAATAAATTATGCATAGTAAATAAAAAATGGGAAATAAAAAAAAATTTAAAAAATTTTGTGTAATAATAGCAAAGTAATTTTAATTTGCATAGTAAGATTTAAACCAGAGGAAGTGGTCTCCCAAAAATTTTCTCGCATGTTCTCTAATAAACCTCGTCATGCCAGATTATGCCTTAAATGGTATTGCACCCCCCCTCCCCCCATGGGGACCTCGAAATGAAGATGAGATGCTTCCGGCATGGTGATTGGGTCTCGCCACACTAGAAAAGGTGGGGGTCTGGCTCCTTCCATCGATGGAATGTACTTCCTTAGGAAGGGTTGTACCGTGGCCAGTGATGGTCCTTACCACTCAAAACAACAATGTAGTCACAAAATACCATATCAAATTTGATGCATTTAAGTCATAGCGATTGCATGTTTCTGAAAGCACAGACTGACAGATGGTCACCCCCTTGTCATATATGGCCCTATCTTTGACAAGTATCTATACTATAGACGTTATATCTGTGTAACGAATTTCATCTAACTAGCTCTCTTTGTTTTGTTGTTATCGCGTTAAATTACATCCGAACAAACGAACAGACAGTCTTCCTTAGAACTAATTTTGCTCAAAATCTAACATATCTACAAATGTGGCAATAATACTATATACCAAATTTCATACGTCCAGCTCAAAGCGTTTCTGAGTTATCTTTGTCGCAAAGATACGGACATTTTCCAAAAATGTGTTTTTCGAACTCGGGGGGTCAGAAACATGGATACATACTACGCGTACGATAAAGTAAAAAATGTAGCAAATTAAAATATATAAAAATATATTCAAATCAAAAAATTCATCTAATTTTAACGAATTCAAAATACCTCTGATTGTATAATAGCTATTATTATAAAATAGGATGATATTATTATTACTATATTTTAAAGATCCTACATATAAAATTCAATTCTGACACCGAATAAAATCAAAAGTATGGACATATCGATCGTGACGAAGAAAATCGATATACAGATCACAAATCGATTATGATGGACACGGGCTTCAGTCTTTCCGAGATAGCAATATTTGGAGAATATTAGCTGACCCTCATATGCTTATCGGTCATTAGTAACTGTCATTAATACGAGTCTCGGAATTTCTGCCAACTGATCGTATCGTATCTAACGAGCAATATCGATTCGCATTTATCGATGATAGCAGGTGGTTAATCGGAATGCGAAAATGGGCCAAGGCAACGAAATGTCAAAAGTATCGGTTTAAATGTTATGTTCGGAGAAGAATTTAAATACATATTAAATGTTGTACTTAAAACTGGAACGGAAATTTCTTGTCCATTCAATTCTAGTAAACATTTTTTTTTTTTTGTTATTGTTTCTGAGAAGCAAAAATGATCTATTTATTATAAATAAACATCCGATATAAAAATAAATTTATTTAATGAAATAATTACTTGTAATTATTCCAAATGTTTTATAAATTGTATTAGCGAATCTGTTCAACTTTAAGATGATTCATTTTATGAATATGCTTTAAGAAGTTTTTCTTCCTTTTTTTTTTTTTGAAGTAAGTATTTTGATTGGTTAAAAAAAATACTGAAAATTTTATATATTTTTTTTACATGGACACTCAATTATTTTAAATGTTTTACCACAAAAATAAAAATAAAAAATGACTGTATATGATACATTACATTTAAAGTTAGTGCGTCCTAGATGGAATATTTTTAAGCACACAATTAATATTTTAAATTTATATTAATCAATTATATATCTAAAAGAAGGTTTAATTCCTCATAAAACTGGCGATATACCCTACATTGCTCGAGATTAAGGTATCCAACAAGGTTCGAAGACAAATTAAAAAAAAATGATACATAAAATTTTTTTATTGCACCGAATAACTAAAACAGAATTGAAAAGTCACTATTAGAAGAAAAAATACATTTATTTCCTTTAGTTTTTTTAAAAAACTGCTTATTTAATAAAAATTTAGCAAAATTTTCAATGTAAAAAAACATAGTTAAAAATAATGGAAATATTTAGTTTTTTTAATTTCACCTATAGATAGCTCAAATTATATGAAATGTAACAAACCACAATATAAAAATTATTTTAATTAATAAAAATTTTATGAGCATTTGAAGTTGCTATTAATGATTTTTTTCCAAAATTTGCCTATGTTTTGAACTTAAAGAGTCTATAAAACATATCTAAATGATGCTACCTTAAAATTCGCGGTCTACCACATTTTCAAAAGTTTTGGATACATGCTTACCAAATTTCATGAAATTTTATTGAAATGAATTTGAGATATAATGTTTTCTGTGAATCAATCACATTGAAATATTTCCTCTTTAGAAAATGCATTCAGATATTGTACTTATAAATTAGTTCATCCAAATGAACTGGAAATAAATGTAGTTTTCACGTTTTTTTTAACAAAAAAGTCAAAATTGAACAAACTATGGCTGAGTAGGTAGAGAGTTAATATAAACATATCAAATATTGCTTTGGAGAATTTTGCGGTAAAAATAAAATGAATCCCTCATTTTCGGTTAAAAATATCAGTGTTTCCGTTATCATTTTTTTTTTTTGTGAATTATTGAAACTACTGTATCTATAATTCTTTCTCACATATTTTAAAAACATAGTCTGTTTTGGAATCTACAAAATTTGGAATTTATTTTCAGATAAAAAAATAAAATTCAAAATTTTCTGGAAAAATCATCTTTAGAACCTAGTCGATACTTTAAAATATTTTCGTGTTTAAAACTTTTAATGTAAATATTACTTTTATGCAAAATATTGTAACACATAAATTCCTTTTATCGCCTGAAATGTTCTTTAATTAAAACGAGAGTAAATTTCAGCTAATGAATTTTAAAAACAGCAGAGAACTAATTTTCTCGAAATTTCTCATTACTAGAAGACTATATTCTCCTCAATTGCATTATTATTTATTCATTATTTCACAGAAGTCTCGGTAAAGTTAGTAGAAGATTTTACTGGAAGTAATTTTTTGATATAATTAAACAAACTTTAGAACTTTTTTAAAACCAATAAAATACGTTGCCAAAAATATTTAAAAATGAATGTTAAAAAATAAAAGTAGAGTGGTAAAAGTAAAGGCAAGTATCACCGTTGCTTAGCAACGGAATATCAATAATTTTCTTATTTCAAAATCGTCTGCATCTATTCAATTATTTATTAAAGTTTGAAAAAAGTAATAAAGATTGAAGGAAAAATTGCACGAAAATGAAACTGTTATCAATGAGAATGTAAAACTGCGAATTTTGAAATAGTATAAAAATATTTCTTTTATAATAATTTGCTTCAAAGTTACTTCTACTTTTGTTGATATATGATTAATTGAATATTTAATCAACTTTTACTCTTTGAAGAATTTAAAATACTCTTTTTATTGCCATACATATACATATTCGCACCCAAAAAACCCAAATACATAGTCATACTGACTTCTATGTATTTATATTAAGCTTGAAATATGAACATACTATATACTGTTGTAAATAGTTGTTAATAGTGTATAATAGCATAGATTATTATTGATGAGGTTGAATACGACTAATGAGCTGTTAATTGCAGTCAATAACATTACTCTAGATTTTATTTTCATTAAATTCAAGCATAAGTTAGGTTCAAGTGCTATTGTTATTATAAATTCAAGCATACGTTAGGTTCAAGTGTTATCGTTGTTATAAATTCAAGCATAAGTTAAGTTCAAGTGCTATCATGTCTTTAATTTCATTTTCATTAAATTCAAGTTCAAATAAGTTAGATTCAAGTACTATCGTTTTCTTTAATTTCCTTTTCTTTAATATCATGATACACACTCCGGTTTCTAAAAAGTATGAAAATGTTGAAAAACATCAATTTTCATGAATTTTTTGAAATGCCATTATCTGCAAAGTTCAAAATCTTGGAAAAATTTGCTATTTGTATCACTTTTAACTTTAGAGTGGTAACTAGTATGGTAACTAGCCATGTGTGGTTCCGTCAGAAGTGCCAATTAAAGAAGTCAAACACTGAAAATTTTATTTGAATAATAAATACTGAAATAAAATATTAAAACTCGAGGCATTTCATATTCATATGAAGCATTTAATTAGTTTTTTGTATAAATATTGCACTACTTAAAACAATTTAATGTATCATACTTTTATTAGTCCTGATTTATTCATAAGTTGAAAAGGGTTCTCTTTAGAGGCTTTAGATCTCAAAGCAATGTCAACAGCTTATATAGACTAACAAACAAAGAAAGTTCCTTGTAAAAATAAAAGGGCAAAATATCTAACATTACTTTTAAAAACACTGGGTATTTTTTCTGTGTGAAGAAAGGTAATCTAAATGGATGTTTTAAATCTCGAACAAATGGAAATAACCCTTTTAAACAAAAGACAAAAGAAAGTTTTTTGTCAGAAGTAAGATAAATGAAAGCCTCAGATCTCAAACTAATGGAGTATACACAAAAGAATAAAGAAAGCTTCTTGTCAAAATAAAAAGCAAAATATTACTTTTAAAAACCTTAATTTATTTTGTATTACCATCTTTGTTGACAAACTCTTTCGCCAGCAATTTTGATTTTGTTTAATTTCGAATAAATTTTGTATGCATAATTTTATACCTCTAATTCCTCTTAGAAAATATTTTTAGGCATCAAATTCCGACAGAAATTAAAGCCGTGTTCGTTGAAAAGACTAACACTTATTTTGCTCATTATGGATATGAACCAGCATAATAGAGTCAAGCCTCCTGGCAGTAAAATTCATAAAAACGTAATCGTGCGTTTTATCTATCCTGTGACTTTCCGCTACTGTAATATCACTTTCTAGTTCGTTTTATAAAGTACGAACAGATCTCATTTGCAGATATTAAATATAACTTTTTCAATAGCATTGAATAATGGAAGAAAATTGAACTATTAAATATTCAGTGAAACAAAGCAAATTTTTTAAATAAATTACTAAAATTCAATACAACCTCGTACAATTATTAAATAAGTATCAATATAAGGATAATTTTAATTGTAAATTGATGTGAAAATATTTTTGCAACATAATAATTTCATAAATTACACCGGAAAAACACCAATATTTTCTTTAATTTTTAATTAATTAAAATTCTGATTAAAGAATCGCATTAAATTATACATTCTCATTCTTAGCAGAAATATAGAAATAACATCGCAAGGGAAGCTTTAGATCTCGTACTAATAAAAATAATTCATAAATATAAGCAAAGAAATTTCATTATTAAAGTAAAAAGTAAAATATTCAATATTACTTTTAAAAGCTCAAGTTTACTTTGTATATAAAAAAGTGATTTGAATGTGGAAGTTATAGAATTCGAACGAACAGAAATGGCTCATAAATAAACAATAAAATTTCATATTCAAAATAAAAGTATAATATCTATTATTATTTTTAAAAACTCTGGCTTCATTTTAAGTGTCGAAAAAGGATCTCAGTATGAAAGCTTTAGATTTTGGACTAATAAAAAGAGCTTACATCGATAAAACAGCAATCAAAATTCTTTGTGAAGATGAAAAGTAAAATATCTAATATCACTTTTAAAAATATTTCTTTACTTCATATGTGGAAAAGTAATCTCAATGGAAGCTTTAGATCTCTGAATAATAAGGGTACTACTCTCATAGACAAGCAAAAAAAGTTCCTTGTCAAAATGAGAATTAAAATATACAATATTGCTTTTAAAAGCATAGTTCATTCTATGTATAGAAAAATTATCTCAACGTGTGAAGCTTTAGATCTTGTAGTAATAGAAATAATTTATGTAGATAAAAAAATCTCGCATTAAAAATAAAAAAAAGTAAAATATTTTTTTTAAAGCCGTAGTTTATTCGATGTGTAGAAAATATATCTCAATCAAAGCTTTAGATTTCGAGCTAACAAAAATAACACATATGGGCGCATAGGCAAAAAAAGTTTGTAATCAAAATAAATTGTATTATATGTAATATTTAAGCAATGTCGTCAAATGGAGGATCGATTTTTCACAGCATTAAACACCATTTCTGTAGTTACGTGAGAGCATGAACAACAGAAATTATGTTGAATGTATAATGATTGTTTATAAATTATCTTCTAATCTGACAACCGAATTTTTGAATAGAGATACATACATTGGTTATTTATTAAGGGCACTTTTGAGTAATTCCTCATAATTCATAATGCATTTCTTCCATATGATGGTTTAAATTGTAAATTATACCATCAATAAATTCTGGTTTAGTGACAAAAAAAAAAAAAAAAACCAGAGAAAATGGTTTCCCCGAAACTTTCTTGCATACTCTCTAATAATGGTGTTATACCACAGAACATCTGGCATGTTATTAGCGTACAATAGGTGCGAAATACTAAACTTTAGAGTGAATTTACCATTTTTATTGAATTTATCGTGCCAACTTTGGCGAGTTATTTGGCGAATAATCCCTGGTATAACATCAAAAATCAAATTTTTGATTTAGAGGCGTTTTTCCTAACCGATTGAAACACAGATTTTACACAAACTATGCTCACAAAATGCCATATCAAATTCGATATATTTAACTCATTTCGTTTTTTTAGTTATTGGGTTTATATGTTTCTGAAAGTACAGAACGTCAGATGGCCAATCCCTCATTAGATTTGGTTTAAAATTTGTAAACATCTGTAAACTCTACAGATGTTAAATCTGTGTATCGAATTTTATATATATCTCTTTATTCGTTTTGTATTTTGAGTGCTTAATTATATTCTAACAGCCGGACAGACAGACTTCCTTGGAACTTATTTAGCTCATAATTTGACAAAAATCTATAAATTTGGTGTAAAGATCGCATACCAAATTTCATCCTTCCAGTTCAAAACATTTTTGAGTTTCACTAATCTTTCTTCATTCACTTGCTAATCATCGAATTTTAAAAATTGATTACGAATTTTTGAATATACACACAGAATCAGATAAAAAAAATCCTAAAAACCAGGAGCCCTTTATTCTTTTACTCATCTAATTTCTTGGAATTAACCGTATTAAAAAAATCCAATTTCTATTCGTCACAGAGTTAATGATTATGTATTCCACCTTTAATTAATTGCTGAATGAAGTGCTTAATGAGGTTCATTGCTCATTACTGTCACAACATCTTCTTAAGTGTACTCCTGGGTGAACATACTTCATGGATTAAGAATCTCGGGCACACACACAAAAAAGAATCGATAAAAGCTGTTCTTTCACGGTTTAATAAAAGCAATTAATTAAAGTAATACCACCTTTGTTATGGTTGTTGTCGTTAACAAAGTGCTCAAGCGTGGAATGTTTCATTTAAGGAGAGGTTATAGTAATATTTAAGAACAATTCAGATGAAACAAAGAAAAGACGAATAAGGAGACGGGAAGTCAAATAAGTGCATTTATGGATAACTTTGAGGATTTGCAAACTGAAACAATGTATTATTTTGATAAACAAAACGATTAATTGTAGTTAGATAATTTTTGGAATGAATCTCATGGTCGGAATTTACCATTAATAAGGTGTTAAAAGGTATAATAAGAGGACACAATGTATACGTGTTATAGTACGACTATATATGTTATATAAGAGGATATATGTGTTATATAAGGACTGTATGTGTTATAATAAAAGGACATAAGAAGGTTTATAAATGTTATTAATGGTAATAATAAGACACTATAAAGTTGACTAGTAATGAAAATTTAATATAATGAATAATAATAAAAATTTACAAGAAGTCTAATAGGCAAAGGGCGCTTATGAATAACTATCTCAACTTTGCAGAACTATTAAAAGGAAAAAGAACAAATGCAACTTTGTAATTCATTGTATAACAAAATAATCGCTGAAAATTTATATTCAACACAGATTTAATTTTTCAACTATAGTGAGAAAAAAAATCAAATATCGCCATACATGCATATTTGAAGCCTTTCAAAGTTTCATACAGATATGTTGAAAAATTGTGGGATGATTTATTTCACCGCCTCAATATCCTTCTTGTTGCGACATTGAGCAGTTATAACTATGTTGAACTTAAACTCTAAACTGTGCAAACTGTTGATTTTCAATGAACAGCCTAGTTGTACTTTATTTAGTTTTCTTATTATAGCTCAGCAAAATTAGAAAATCCTTTTTAGTATTCGTTCCCTCAACAAAGAATTTTCAAATACCAAATTGACAGATGTCAAAGCCATTTAATAGCTTTACACTTTTCATTTTTGTGCACATGTGCCTTTCTAATAGAGTTGTATCTCATAATATTATAATGCCATTAAAACTTAATGTCTGTGTAATCTTGTATAGTTTTAAATTGTATTTTGCAATAATGTAATTTCATATTTCGATTCCTTTTGTAAACTGTGCAGAGTTTTAGCAGCTTCTTACAATCCTTCCATTTTCTAGTCTTCAACAATGGAAAGAAATAACGCAGTTTAGCATTTGGGGGAACATTGATAATAGTTTCAATTTCCTTGCAATAATTAAATGTATTGTTGAAAATTATTCAAACATTTAAAAAAATTGTTAAGAAATCAAGAAAACGGTGCTCTGCAATTAAATTGGTATAATTAAAAACCAATTTTTTAAATTTTAAATTGGCGTAAGAAAATACTTTTGAGAAATAATATTTTCGAGAGTTATTGTATTAAAACTTAAAATTTCATTTGATGTTTTACCTTTAGTACCATTGGCACCACTACTGGAAAAGTGGTTTGAATGCATACTATAGACTTAAATGTATTACACATGTAATACACTTTTTTATTCAAACAATATCAGCAGCTCTTTATTTACTGAAATTGCAGCTGACATTTTGGTGCTTGATCAAAGTAGTTGCATTCTTTTTTAAGAAACTCAAAAGACGAAAGTGACCAGCAAAGCATTAGAAGCATGTAATAAGTTTTTAATGAGCAATAGATCGTTAATGGTTAATTAATAAAATTTTAAATAATTTCTTCGAGATGTGCATTTCTTGATTTCCAAAATTTGGTAATTCTAGACCAAACGATTTGGCTTGTAAATTGCCACCACATACACGCACGCATACATACTCTTCTTTCTTATTAACATAGATAAGGAGTATAAGAAGGGATTATAAAGCTTATTAAGAAGGGTTCAATGCTGTAAGAATTTTAATTAAGATATAAGATTTTCAATAATATGAATTAACGTTTATAAATAGAATACACTTCATTAGATTTCTCTTGGTGAAATATACAATTATTGCAAGAATTTTTTAAAAAAGAAATGTATATTATGGTTTATTTTTGAAAATGATTGCAAAGGGTTTAAGTAACACAACAAAAATGCTCACATTCGTTTTTCTCCTTCTGAGAATCTCATTAGAACGTGGCTCAAAATTATGTCCCTAAAATAACCCTCTGTATTTACAAATAGGAACTGATTAAATGTAACCTCTTCTATTAAGTGCATCCAAACTTTTGCCTTAATATCATATGAAATTTCTGTTTCTTTTTTTTTAACATTTCATATGAGATTCTCTCTCTTATTTATTCCACATCTCGTATTGTATTCACTTTTTATTTCCATGCTGAAGATTAAGAGATCCAGGTCTGATAATCCGCACCAAATGGATAATATTTAATTTTAAAACTTTGTCTTTATTATTTAATTTTTTAAAGAATTAGCCATCTTTGGCGACCAGCTCATTCATCGGGACGATAAGTTGTCTTCCATTTTCATTATATCTCTGATTAATAGTTTCATGTGGATCAAATAGCTACTGAAATACAAGAGACCGAAAAATTTCGACTTAAAATCGTTAACTTAGTCAGCGGGCTTGTCTACGACAAGTTCCATCAGAAATAACAATACATCTACTCTTTTAATATCTCTTTGATGTCGTGGGACAGATTTCCATTAAAAAAAGTTCATTTACACAATGAGCAAAACAAATGGGAGGTAAACTAGTTTAGTTTAGTTATATTAAAGTCCCGTTTGAAGCAACACTAGGGCTATTTCGGGACGGATCTCGTCATTTTGAACCGTGGTCAGATGAAGAGGACGACACCTGAGCTGGCACCCCCCCTCTCCACACCACGCCACACCAGCGGGAGGACGTTTGGTCAGGACGGATTTAACGTGCAACTGACCCCCTTACACGACGGTTCTTCGGTGGACTCGGGTCTCGAACCTGAAACCCTTCGGTTCCGAAGCCGAGACCTTACCACCAGGCCACCGTGGCCAAATGGGAGGTAAAATCACACCTATTTAATGTCTGAAAATTTTATTGAATGACATACATCAAGTTATATCTAAATGATTAATTGAAATTAAATATAATCAATAATTCCAGCGAACCTGCTGATCACCAAAGGCGACTAGTAATCATATAAAATTAGTAAACATATATCATTAATAAAGTGGAATTTTATTTCCTTAGGTCTGCTAAATAAGATGTACATTGTTTAAATTGTTCAATTTAAAATTACTAAAATTGCAGTATTGAGTTAAGATTTGTCTGTCCTGAGTATATGTATATATTGAGTATAGATAAAATCGTTCTAAATCGAGTACACTTTATTGGTGCTTAGTTCGCTCTTTAATGGATTGTATATGAATTATATCATAGCTTCACAGTAGCCTAAAGGTTTCATAGTAGCCTAAGTTTGAAACATGTCAATTATCAATTTTCCATTGAAATCCTTTTGTTAAAAACTTTTAACGGATGTTTCCTACTGTGGAGCTGAAATAGATAAAAACTGAACGATGTAATCTATATAAAGAGGATTACTATGGGATTACCAATGTTTCCTAAAGATTTCGCATCTAAAATCCATTTATATTTATATCAAAACTGAACGAAGGAAAATCAGCCTCGAAAGAGATACTAAAGTCAGAAATAAAAATTTCGTGCATTTTTTTACTCTATTCTTTTTGAAAAGTATTATTCAGTGTGAAGCCTTTATTTATAGGAAATCTTACTAGCAGAAAAGATGAGTAAATATTGGCAAAAAACATTTAATCAATTTAATTGATCCTGTGCAGATTTTTTTGAATAGCAGCCGCGCATTTGATCACTTTCATTTTTTAATATTTTTCATGTATTATCAATTTCTAGTATTTTATTTCTTACATTTTTTTCACAAATAAATAACTGACTTTATATACTTTTTTCAAAAGTTTTTAATCTAATAAAATTTCACACTAAACTAAACTAAATAAAATTTTAGAAATGCTGCCAGTTTAAAATAATGAACTTATAATAGCTATTTAAATTAATTTGATTTCAAAGTACATTTAACAAATATTTTAACAATTTCATCTCAAATAAAAATTATTCTAAAACTGATATTGAAATTTTTATTTGTTCTATTAATTTTTGGCTGCTTTGAGTTTGAATTTTTGAATTTGAAAGTATAATAAAAGACTATTGTGCTAAATATAATATTTTGAAGAAAGATCGGTATTATATTTTATGCTATTATTTTCCATTTTTTCAAATATGTTTTCTAATAAAGCAAATTATTATTCATATTGTATTTGTATCTTCAATATCATTAATTGAAATAAGAATCCGAATCTGTTCAGATACCCAAAGAGACAAAAGGGGGAACAATTTATATCGATTTATTTTTCTTCCGCAAGAATAATATTTATCGTTGGTAATTGTTACTTAATATCAGGGATGGGTCGTTTCTGATCGAAATCAAACATTGCACCGGAAATCCCGTGACCTGGATGCGATGACGATGAAGCCCTACCCTCTGATCGATATAAGCAAAAGCTCAACAGGAGCATACTAATACTACACCCACGCAGGTATAAAGGCCATTTAATGGGTCAGCAACTTCTGCGCCAGCAGAACTGTGTTCCATCCAATCAATATCAGTAATAGAAGACCAGATTTGATGGATTTCGATGATATAAGCACACCTCGAAATTACCGGAGTGCCACTTTGGAAGCATAATTTTGGTTCTTTGGAGCATTTATCTTCGTTTTGCTAAAGTTAATATGTTAAAAAAACCTTAAATGATTACTTTCGCTGAATTTATTCGGCAAATCACATGGGTGAAGGGAATTACAAACTTTAGTAAAAGTGAATACATTTTGCTGTAGATAAAGAATTTCTGAATGGAAGTTTGAAGCGATGAAAAAAATTCTGATGTAATTGTTTTTGAAAATTTTAAAACCTATTTCTCGCTTTTATTCTGATTTTTATTCAATATATTTCGATTAACAATTAAAATCTGTTTTTTTAAAGTGTGTTATAATTTCTCCCTAAATCTACTAATCTACTAGGAGATGTGCTCTTTTAGAAGGGCTGTTAACCTATTATCACAGATTACGCATATTAATATATTATACACCATTAACTAATTGTTAGTTAGATTTCTTAATTGACAAATAAAATCATAGCATTATTGTCATATATTGAACGGAAATTATAAACTTCAAATAAATATGATAGTAAAAATTATTATATTATAACATTTATCAAGGGGAAAACAACATTAATAATTTAATTAATAATTAATATTCCAATATGCTTTAAATAGGCAATTACTTGTGCTTTACTTAACATTTCAATAAAAACGAAAATTTCTTAAATTCTTATAGTTCACAGATTTTTTTTTTGTTGCTGATTTATACATTTGTCAACATAGCAAATGACATTTTCCAAACAAACTTGTCTGAGACTACTCCTCGGCCGAGCGGTTTTAGATTATACTCTAGCTTACCTACTTCTAAATATGCCCCTGAATTAGAGTAATGGAGAGAATAAGCTATGTGTTTTGAAAAACACGCCTTAGAATTCGTAAAAATTTAACACTGATTTACATCTTGGAAGCAAAAGGAACCGTGGTGGCCTGGTGGTAAGGTCTCGGCTGGTGAACCGCAGGGTTTTAGGTTCGAGACTCCAATCCAAAAAAAGAACCGCCGTGTAAGGATGTCTGCTGCACGATAAATCCGTCAGGGCTAAATGCCCTCCCGTTGGTGTGGTGTTGGAGAGGGGGTGCCAGCTCAGGTGTCCTCGTCATCTGACGGTTCAAAATTACGAGGTCCGTCCCAAAATAGCCCTAGTGTTTCTTTCAACGGGAGGTTGATATAAGTAAACTAAACTAAAACTTGGAAATAAAACGACGTCTTAAAATACATCCAAGCTATACCGTTTTCAGTTTTTCCATTATCATATTCACATTCACAAAATAGGACATTCCGACGAACAACCAATCTTGTAAATTATTTAGTCCAAAATTTGGTGTACAACTCTGAATTCTGAAGGGGAAAAAAAGTGAGAAATCCTCTCTATTGAATTCTTTATATTTTTATTTATAGTATGAAGATGCATCTTTGCTTTAGCTCAAGGAATTCGTCCAAACTTTGGTCAGTATTTACAGTTTTAGTGCAAAGACAGCATATTAAACTTTATCACACAATTATAGTGATAAAACTGATGCAATATTAATCATGAGATCACATACCGAATTTCCTTTATTTAAGTTGTTGCATCATCGCTTATGTATGCATGAGAATGTATAGACCACCAATGTGCCAACCTTTGATAGAAATGGCACAAAATCTGACATTTTTCTGTATTGCAGATAGTGAAAACTGTGCGCTAAATTTTATCTCTTCAACTCGTTGCCTTTTTTAGGAACTGTGTTCACTTTCACTAGAACAGACAATAGATTTTCTGGGATTTTGTCTAAAATTTGATAGAAATCTACAAATTTGGAAAAATTTACCACGAATCCAATTTCATCCGCCTGGCTCAAAACGTTAATCGTTGAACAGACATAATTTCACCCAGCTAGAGTGTTTTTTCAAAACTTTCTCATATATTCTCCAATATAGGTGTTATCTCTCTGCATAAAATTATTGATCTTGAGTAAGGCCACGGATTTTTTGCATGGAATAGGCGAATAATAATTACGAAATATTGAATAGGAATTTCTGCATTGAATAGGCATTTCTCTCCGTTCCGGTTCCACTATACCCCTGGAAATCTTGCACTATATTTTTTAGAACATTACAGTGTATAATAATGCAATTTTGATAAAGATCCTTAGCTCAGAACCATTAATAAAAGATTATAATAAAAAATCACTTGACTTAATTTCGTTGACGTCGTAATGCGAGGTAGCAAATGTTGAGGATAATCTTTTTTTAAAATCTAATATATATAATGCTTAAATATAATCACATTAAGTTTGAATTTAATGGCTAAAAAGATGTTCTGTTGACTTAAGTGCTCCTAAAATGGGATTCAGTGGTATTAAGTTATGAAGATTATATTATAAATATACGGTAAACATTATATAAAATAGAACATTATTTGAATAAAGGACTAAAGGATATTAGAATATTAAAAATGTGAAAATATAAAAAAGACATTTGAAAAAGAGCATAAATACTTTATTTATGCTCAATAATTTATGAGCTTTGAGAGATGAGAATAAGTTATTTTATTTTTCTTACAAAGAAATAAATAAAAAATCTTGATTTAAAATTGAAATTTTAAATTGAATTTTTTGAAAATATTTCATCTTCTTCTAGCCATAAAACTATGTGATTTACAATATGTTTAATCAGCATTAAATAATCTGACATTATGTTTTTATAGAAAATCTGAAGCATTATCGATTAAAATAATCTTAAATCGAAAAATCCATTCTGTAGCTTTAAACATAAATAGGTGATCGATTGTTAAGTGGTAGTTCGTTTCGTAATTTGAAGCTCATCATTGTTAAACGAATCCGTGAAGTCCGAACACAAACACAATGAAAGTTCCTAGAGTCTTAAAATCAATTATTACTTTCTCGTTTACGAAGTATGTAAAAGGAAAATACTATATAAAAGAAAATACTATAGATCTTCTCTTTTCAGACCTCTATGAGTTCAAAAAGCACATTTTTGAAATTTAATCAGGCTGTTTATAAATACGACAGCTCAAAAATGCTTTGAGATAGAGGAGTAAAATTTGGTATGTGGTCTTTACACCGATTTTTGTATAAAGGAACAAATTACTAAAAATCACTACATGAATAAAATTTAGTATACAAGTTTAGCGTCTAAAGTGCTGATAGTTACCAAATTTTGATCCAAATATATCAAGAGTTGACTGTGTATCTATCTGATCTCTTTGCATGTTCTTCAAACTGCACATTTTGACCCCAAAAAAGCAACAACTTGAATAAGTGAAATTTGGTATAGAATTTTAGCATCTATTGCTTAGATTCTTTAAAAAGGTTAATCATATCTTTTAAAGGGTTGGTCTGTTGCCTGTCTATACTTTCACATGCAAGTGCGCGCAATAATTCAATCTTATTTAGTTAAAACAATTTAAATAAATTGAATTTTGTATGTGATGCTATTATTAAGGTTTTAGTTCTGTGCCAAAAGGCGTCCAAAATGCATATTCTGTTTTCTCTTCTATATCATGAACCACAAAATTCTGGTGTCCTGGACTCTGAAAAAAAAAAAGAATAGTCATGGCTTTTATGGCCATGCCCAAATCCTCAATTCATGCGAGAAGAGAGAAAGAAGAAAATACTTATGCCAGATGAGAAAGATACTTTAAAAGAAGAATAATCGAAAAAGATTTAATGAAACAATTCCCGTTGGTTTCCACTTGTGAGCCAGTAGATGCAAGACAATCGCATGCTGGCAGTAAGAAGAACAGGAAACTTGAGTATATACAATGGATTGCCCGATTTGGAGCTGACAGTCTTATCATTCAGTTTCTTTGTAAAACTTTAGAATGTGTATTTTGTTATTATTTTTTGTGGCTACATCAAAAGCAATGTGTGTGTGTGTGTGTGTGTATGTAATCATTAGCTAAATTAAACGATCTCCAGAATGATATTACCAGTACTTTAAACATAATGGCAGTGTAATTTCTGTTTGAGGAATAGGCTAACGCGGAACTGCATACCGTATTATGAAAGGAGAAGTATAGAACTTTTGAAATTATCCGAAAGAAAAATTGAAATGCTTTTATCTAGTACGAGTATTTTTTTGTTGTTGTTGTTTCTTATGGCACTTGCCACGGACAAGCCCGCTGTTACAAAGACAGCGATTAAAGCCGGAAGGGAAGCGTCTCTTGTTTGTATAGTAGCGCCAACTAGGCCAAGAGTACGACTTTGCTACTCACGCATCACTCACTCGCTTGCACAACCCCTTTTTACAGGGGGCGCATTCACACATCTCACAGATAGAACAACGGAAGAACAACCATGCCCAAACCGGGACTCGAACCCAGGAAGACGCGGTAACCCTATATCAGGACGCCGGACCGAGTATTTTTACTTTCTCATATGCGTAGTAGAGACAAGGTATAATAATTATCAAAAACTACGACATTTGACGAACTGCACATTTTGACGAATCCGCAAGTTTGAGACCTTCAGTTCGAAAAACAAAGATTACGGAAAAACGCTTTAAGCTAGACGGCCTATGCACCACATTTGCAGATATTTCTATCAAATTTTGAGTAAAATTTGCTGAGAGGAAGTTCGTCTTTCTAGTTGTTCGAATATAAATTAACACGATAATTACAAAACCAAGAGAGAGCTAGATTGGTAAGATTCAATACACAGATTTAACATCTATAATGCAGACATCTGTCAAATTTTGTGCCAAATCCAATCAGGAGTAAATTGGCTGTCTGTCTGTACTTTCAGAAACATGTAATAATAATTCAAAAACGCAGTGACAAATATATCAAATTTGGTACGGGATTTTGTGACTACAAGTGCAGTTTAGTTTCAAATCTTCGTTTCAATTGGTTGAGAAAAATGATCCAAAAGCACAAATTCGATTTTGGGATACTATTAAGTGCAATCAAGAAAGTAATCGCCAAATAAACTCGCCAAGGATGATACGATGAATTTCAGTAAAGATGCTAAATTCACGCCAAAAGTAAATATTTTGTAACTATTGTACCTCAATCCCAGGAAGGGGTTATCTGGTATAATAAATTCATTAGAGAACATTCGAGAAAGTTTTGGAAAATCACTCCCGATAGTTTTATCCATAGTAATGATATTCTTCAAATTATAATAAATAAAATCTTGATGATTTTCACATAATTATCCAGTAATCAACTCATAGTATAAGGTATTTTGCATAAAAAAGTATTTCCTCTCTTTCTTTTTCCTATCATCCGTCATTTTTATATATCTGACATTTCCCACTTACATCGAATAACAGGCACACTATTGGCTGAAAATAATTTTTATTTTAAATGAAAAAGCCTCAGCATACCTGCCTAGTTCATATTTATCCAATGTTTATAGTACCTCGAATGCTACTTACTATTTCTAACACTTTGATTATACCGGGAGTCGTCCTGACGTAGCTTGAGTCAAAGTGGATTTTGATGGGAATTTTTCCTTCCTGTGGTTGTGTGGGAGCCCCCGGATACTGGCTCTGTTGCATGCCCCCCTGCATGCCTTGCATCGCTTGCATTCCCTGCATGGCCATCTGGGGGTCTGCGGTCAGCGTCACTTGGAAATTCGGTGATGCCATCTTGGTTTGCTAATCTGCAATGGAATTGAAAATACAACGATCAGATTGGATGCAGCGAAGAAATCCAAGACATGAAATGAATAAATGGATAATAATCAAGTATGCTACAATTTGATTATAAAATAACATTCCCTGTCTGAAGATATCTGCAACTAAAACCTCTATTGTTGAATTAATCTTCAGTCTGCATAGTTAATATCCACATAAAGAAATTTGGTTTTGATTCTTACATTAGTCTTAGCTGCAGATATCACCAAGAAGGGAAAGTTATTTCATGGCCACCATGTATATCCAACTAAAAGACAACGAAACGTATGCAGCATCTTTTGAAGGTTACCCAAAACTTCAGATATTTTTGAAGAGAGTTATGCAAATTTTGGCAACCTCTGAAGTATCTACCACATATCCCAGTAGCGATATGATGTATCTATTAAAGCTTTTTTCGTTTAAAATTACCACAAAAATTTATAATATTCTTAGAACATTTTATTACCATGTATTTATTTAATACAGTATTAAAGGAAGAATTATAAATTGATTAAGAAAATCAGTAATTATTAACTTTCTTCGTAATCGACGCAATTAAATTCGATATATTTTTATTTGTTTTCCAAATGAACCAATATTAGTATTATAAAAATGGAATAAAATATAAATTCAATAATAAATCCTAGAAATGAAAATTCGATTCGCTTGAACTATAGTAAGTTAATCCCTAACGTTATTATTAAAATCCTTTTTGAGTAGAAAAGGGGATTGGGAGTTGTACCAGCACTGCGTAATCATTAATGCATTTTTTTGTATTATGAACAGATAAATATCAGTACATATGGATAGACAAAATCATTAGACAATGACAGACATTAGAGATCGACAGAAAAACAATCAAATATAATTTCTAAAAATGATTTTTTTTGGGGAAAAGGAGGTTTTAGGGAAGGTCTGAAACGCAGATTCATTAAAATGTTAGTTCAAAAATAAATTGCAGAAATGATATTGAGTTAATTCGATTCGATAGTTAAGTTAGACATTGAAATTGATAGGCATAATAGATGGAACATCATTAGACATTGATAGATATCATAGATGGAAATGAAAACAATTAACATCATTAGATATTGGTAGACATCATAGATAGAAAGAAAAACAATCAACATCATTAGACATTGATAGACATCATAGATGGAAAGAAAACAATTAATAACATTAGATATTGATAGACATCATAGATGGAAAGAAAAACAATTAACATCATAAGATATTGATAGGCATCATAAATGGAAAGAGAAACAATCAACATCATTAGATATTGATAGACATCATAGATGGAAAGAAAAACAATTAACATCATTAGATATTGATGGACATCATAGATGGAAAGAAAAACAATTAACATCATTAGATATTGATAGACATCATAGATGGAAAGAAAAACAATTAAAATCATTAGATATTGGTAGACATCATAAATGGAAAGAAAAACAATTAACATCATTAGACATTGATAGACATCATAGATGGAAAGAAAAACAATTAATAACATTAGATATTGATAGACATCATAGATGGAAAGAAAAACAATTAACATCATAACATATTGATAGGCATCATAGAGAGAAAAAAACAATTAAAATCATTAGATATTGAGATCATAGATGGGAAAAATAGCAATTGAATATAATTTCTAAAAATGATTTTTTGGGAGGAAGAAAGGGTTCTCGGGGAGGTCTGAGACGTAGCGATTTATAAAAATGTTAATTCAAAAATAAATGGCAGAAATGGTATTGACTTAATTCGATTCGATAGTTAAGTTAGACATTGATATTTATAGATATCATAGATAGAACATCATTAGACATTGATAGACATCATAGATGAAAAAACAATTAAAAATAATTTCTAAAAAGAATATCTTGGGTAAAGGGGATTCTTGGGGAGGACTGAAACGTAGAGATTCATCAAAATCTCCAGACGAACTTTTTTTTAACGATTAGAATTCTTTCTTTATGGATGGAAAAATACGGATGAGAGACTACCAACAAATGGTCATAAAATTTCAACCTAAATGGCGGGTTAATCTATTATTTTAAAGCTAATAAAAATTCAACGAAATTTAGGACCTAGAAAAAAGATCTAATCAATTAAGTAAAAATTCAAAAACTGATATCTTTGAAGAAAAAGGGAGAATACAAATGTTTGTTAATCTTAAATTTGCAATATGAAATATAAAAATCCACCAACAAATGAAAAAATAATCAAAAACAGAAGAGAAGCATTTTAGAGTTTCTCAAGCCTTCGAAGATTACTGAAAGAAATGAATCCCAGCCTCTCAGTGAACACAGAACTAAAGCGAAAAAGATTTCAAGCTGCTTAGAAAAATCTATGAAGCCAAGTCAGTAAGACTTTTTGATAAATGGCTTTGAAGAAACAACTTGAATGGCAGTTGTACGTACTCCCCGAGAAAAAAAAAATGAATAGTTCAAAACATTCTCTTTTTTTAGTTATTTAAAAAGAAGCCTGTCTTAAGGGAAAAAATTTTTCATTCCCAGTTGTAACAAAGTAAATGCTCCAACAATGAATAACTTTTATTTGCCCCAAACTTCTCATTTTCAAGAAACACAAAAGAAAAGGTTAGTTGAGAAAACGAGGTTTCGGAATGACTTCTTTTTCTCTTACCCATATTTTGAATGGATTCACTTATTTTTGGTAAGAAACTTTTTGACAGAAAACGTACTTACTTAAGAACTAATTTTCATTTTCATTTATATTTATTTAAGTACATTTAATCATGTTCATGGCCCATTTTGACGAGTAGTAGAAAGTGAAGACACAAAACAAAAGTTAAGTACAATGGAGACTTACTATCCGATACTCCAAGAGTTGGAAATTTAATAAGGAAATAAAATAACATGACATAACATAGAATCAGTTTGTTCAGTTTATGCCTCCCAATATTTCTTATCTCAACCTACTACCTAGTAATTGGGATTGTCCATCCAAATCTAAGTCTAAGTCATTCATAGTAAAACATTGGGCATCAGTCAGCTATCTTAAAGCTGCTCTGTACAAAATATCACTACACTACATATTGTGATGACTAGGCATGAGAAAGAACCTATCTTAATAGATCCACCCCACTTAGCCTAAATTATTTGATTCCAAAGATGAAGGAAACCAGCTTAACTAAAAGGCCTCCACTGCTACTATGTATATCAGTGATTCTTAAAGCGGTAGGCACCTCCATTTGAAAGCAACAACATAAACAGCATTCTTTCAAGCATTTTGCTGCTTCTACATAGTTGAAAATAAGCACAACTTTTTTGTCTGGAATTATTACATTTCAAGGATACTGGACACCTGTTGATTTGAAACACAACTGCATAACACTTGTGAATATACTGAAAAACTACAGACATTTCTAAACTACTTTGCTTATAAGTTATAATTATTTTTTGTTTGACACTGTGGTGAATATCTTATAAGCCAGTTAACAGCTACGCTGCACGAGCAGTTGCTTTTGTATCGCGGTCATATTACTGGGCTGCGAACCACAAGGTCCCAGGTTCTATCCTCTCTCATCACAATCCGCCACATTGGTGACCTCGGACGATGAACCTTCAACCTTCGAACAGCTGTTGTGGCACCATCTACCCACAGCAAATCAAAGTTGTCAGACTCAATTGACGCAGCAACAGCATCAGCAACTACTCACTCACACATGCTCGCCATAACGCTTGGCGCTAATGAAATGGGTACAGGCGCCTTAGACTCAACAGCTAATAAATACATCACCACTCAACAGCCATATCGTTCGTCTCACCTCCGACCCACTGGAGGGACAGTCTGTGGTGAATAGCTTATAAGCCAGTTAACAGCTACGGTGCGCGAGCAATTGCTTTTGTATCGTGGTCATGTTACTAGACTGCGAACCACAAGGTTCCAGGTTCTATCCTCGCTCATCCCAATCCGCCACAACACTTTTAAAATTCCAATCTTGGGAAACTATTCGACATGACATTTTAACGAACATCTTTTAGAATGAATTAAAAAAATCATTAAAAATATGCTCTATAGTATTCATTACCGTTATGCAATGTTTATTTCTTGATATATTTGAATGAAACTCTAAGTAATATCTGGGTAATCACATAGTTATTATGCTTAGAATCCTCAAATCGAATAAAAAAGGTCGTCGCTATCTGTCTTTAAATTTTTGCTCATATTTTTTATTATTTAATTAATTTTATTTGTTCTTTTTATGAGCGTTTAATATTGGCATTGAAAAGAAAAAGATATGTCGTTTCAAAGATAAATTTAAAAATTGCGTAGAGTTGTACAGATGTTGAATTTTACAAAATCTAGATTATAAACTCTAAATATTAAACATGTACACATATTATACATTATATTTTATATCTTGTCTATTATATATATTTTCTTATCTTAGAACACAATTTTAATTGGAAAGTGGTGGTCAGCTACAAAAACGGTTCATTGTGCGGTATTAAATTAGGACGCCAAGATCAAACGGATAACTATACCCAGGTTGTCTTTTAAATAGATATGTTAAAAATTAATCAATTAAAGGTACATTTAAATATTAAATTGAATATTTATTTTGATTCATTTGATTAGACTATAACATTCATAAAGGCTATTGTTTCATCAATGTTTTACGATTTAATTGGGATTTTATTTGTACTTTTCTAAACAAATGCCTTGAGGAAAAAAAGGAACATTTTTGTTACGGAAAATATTATTTTGGACATGATTAAAGAACAAATAATCGAGATAATTCATTTTTTAAGTGAATTATAAAGATATCTATTACTCTAAATCTTGAAAATAAATAGATTTATTAGGGTGATTGAACTAAATGCCGCTGCCTTGTAAGATATTGAACAGTAAGAGCTTCAAATACGAATGCTTTGCTTTTAATGAGATCGCAACAGATAACATATCGATTATAATGTAATGAACATAACATAACAGTTAAACATACTGATCTAGAAAGAAGTAACCAATTGCCGTCAGCTTTCTTCTAAAAAACTGCCATCGATTTAATTCTTTGGATTGATTTTAATACTTTTTATGATCTGTGATAGGATGAGGCAAGTTTATTGTCTAATAGTTGCATTACTTTAATTTTCACATTGGTATGTATCATATCACAGAAACCATCATTCATGGCACGGTATTTAAATGAAATATATAAATGTATAGATAAAAAAAATCAATATTAAATTAAATGCTTATAATGGTAATTCTGACTTGCAATTTTTTAAAAATTAAAATAACCAATATTTCTTTAAAATAGTATAGTTTTTTTATGATGGCTGACACAAACTTTGATCTTGTGTATTTCACTCGGAATATAATTTCAGTTTGATATGTTTGCTTTAAATACAATTGATACATGATTTGAGATACAGTTTCTATGTACATTACACTAATGTGATGGAAACCGGCCTAATGTGATGGAAAGATTTGCCGGATAACAAAAACGCCGGATAAGTCGGAGTTCCATGAATTCATTTCTTTGCCCATTAATACCAGAAGATAAAGTTTTTTTATACTAAAACTCACTGCCATAATACGCATTTTCTCACTTCTTATTGAGTGCTAAGCCTTCCATTTATCACAATATGAAGCAGCCTCGACCCGGTGAATCATAGTAGGAGTTACTGGTAACACGACGAGTAAAATTAAAAGGCTCTATACTGGTTGTTTATATATGTTATATATTACACAGAACATTTCAAGAATTTATTAGAGAAAAACTAAGTTAAAAGATATAAACTTCACATTTTAACATAAATTCTGTACTGCCCAACTTAAGTGAAAGAAACATAGATAAAACATTAACGTAAATCGTAGGCCTAACTCATAAGAAAATTAGATATTTATGTAAAATAAAATATTTTACACTGATAAGTGATTACATAGATAGGAAAAGGGAACCCTAAGATAAAAATCAAAACTTACAGTTTTTAGGTTTTGAAAAAGTCCTAAATAGATGACTTAATAAACGCCTTTCTTTCCTCATTTAATAAAGAAAAATTAGGCCGGATAGTCGCGAACCGGATACTCGAGAGTGTACTGTATCCGAAATATTTCACATAACTATTGCAACATTCATTAGAAAGTTATTATGTATGCAGAAGCTTCGATCTGGTTTTATTTAACTGAAATCGAACTTTGATTTGTTACAATAGATACTATTTGTAGTACAATTGTACTACAAAAACGCATTCTACTCCAACTTATTCCTATCTGATAATTCATATTTATCATTTGACTGTAAAATAAAAAATATGAATATTTTGTTACTCTATTATACTTATTATGCAGATGATTTTTTTAAATCTTTGCTTAAACTTTGACCTTTTTTATTTTCTTCGTATCCGTCTCAGAATTAATTATATTTGGTTTAAATACAATTACCTCTTGGCTTGATATGTAATTTTCTGTATATCAAATTCTTCCTTGTCAAAACAATACATCATTTCGCATTACTTGCGAGTCAAATATGAAATATGAATGTTTATTTACAGACGACATTTGCTTTTGCTTTTATTACAAACAACGACTCCGTTCCCGAGGCTTTGTTCATCATCATGATAATTAAACATCTGCTCGCAAAACTAAAGCGAAAACCATGTGGTTGGGTTAAACTCGTTCCCACTCTAATAAAATTATCATCCAATTAAACCGGAGTTTAATTAAATTGTTCCATGAAAGGGTTATGGGGGATAATTTGTTATAAATGTGCTTCCGCTTCGATGGCTTAACTTTATTGCAACTGAAGGAAATGAATTATCGCGATCTAAATCTGTGGGTGATGCCACTGCTTGAATCTGTTAGGATGCGATGGGACAGTTAATCTCTACGAATGCGAATGATAATCTATAGTCAAAACTAGAATGTGAAATGAAAAAAAATAATAACTTACCCCCCCTGCTTTGTGAAATTGTGACTTAATTACGCCATCTGAATTCGGGGTTTATGTTGTCACAGATTGATTTAAGCGTGTTCTCTTTCTATATTTAAAATAGTTAGGAAAATCAAACAACCAGCCCACTATCCTCAACTATTGCTCCAATTTCGTCAATTTTTATTTCATATGAGAGTTCATGAGGCCTAAATATATCATCTATGTTCATCTGTGCCTTATGAACTTCCAGTTTTAAGGGATGTACAAAAAAACTTATGCATAGTCCTGGCAGCAAACCTAGAGCGATTACGTGAATTTTATTCAATAATTAATTTCGCCACTTTTTTCAACATACATAATTAATTTAACTTTATTATGAATATAATTTAAAAGAGTATTTAATTTGTTGTGATAATGTGTTGTTCATCAAAGTTGGTTGGTATTATTAAATTATTATTGTTAATATAGTGAGTAAATAGCTGGTCACGTAAAACACCTAGTGTTCTGTTAATATTGCATTTCAACTAGCATTGCAAAAACTAACAATAGGTTTTGTTGAAAAAGTATCTGGAATTTTTTTTATACATGCATCGCCGCATATATGCAACGATTAATAACAACAGATAATATTTGCCAACGGATTCTAAAACCTCCCGAATTCTTGTGCATGCGTTAGGATGTTTAATTTGACTAAATAGTGGTGGAAGGAGGAGATGTTTAGATTTAACAATAAAGTAAAATCCAGAAATGCACACATCCTTCCGCGTCTTGTCCCTTAATGGGGTAGAATCGTCGAAAAATGAATACTGAAAGTAGTTATCTATACTTTCATGCATATGGAATAAGAAAAACGTTTCAATTTTAGTATTAAAATCCCATGATGATTTTATTTATTTAGGCCATTACTTTTTTTGTGTTATTTCGTTTATATATATTCAAAAGTCAGAGCGTCAGACAGCCAACCCCTTGGCGTATATGTTTGATATTCCTCTGCTCTTTGGATGTTAGAATGTAAATCATTTCAACATCCAAAGTAATTAACCAAAAGGGATTACCCAAAGTGATTAACCGAATTTTATCCATATAGCTTTTTACAGAGTGTAGCTACTGTATTCATATGTGGATACATAAACATTCTGTTAAAGAATTCATTCAAAAGTTGAATGAAACCTACAAATTTGGTATGAAGATGACGTAACAAATTTCACCTATCTAGATCAAAGTGTTTTTGAGATATTGTAAACACAGATAAAAAATAAATAGACATGATTCCAAAAACGCATTTTGATGTTTGAAGTTTAGAGATTCATTGAAATCTGCAGACCTAATTTTTTGACAATTACGATAATTTTTATAAATTTCGCATACTACAAAGTAGAAAGCTAATTTAAATGCACACCTCGAATAATTTAAACAAAAATCACCATTAACGAAACGGATGGAAATAAAATAGAAAATAACTCCTTCAAGCTTAAAGAAAGAGCTCATCAATTATGGATTAAAATAAGCAATGGGATTTTGTTCCCAAACGTTGTACTTCCAGCTATTTTCTAAGTTAGAGACATTTAAAAGTCAGAAGCTAACGTTAAAATTATGACCATAATTTCCTCAGGATACAATACATTTTCTTGGGCCCTATTCTCATTGTTATATTTTTCCACCAAAAGATTTACGGCTGGAATCGCATTCTTCCGAGATGGCAACGCTCACCCTCTTGCAGACTCAAAAAATCGATCCATTTCCAACATCTGTCGAGTGCTAAATGGTGCACAGAGCCTTCTTACGGCGGTTCCCGTTAAGAATAACTTATTTCGCCTCTACGTGCATTCGAAACTAATTTGGAAGACGTGGAGGGTTTTCATGAAGACATTCCCGAGCCTAACTGCAACCGCGAACTCCTGGAATCGGACTTTTTAATAAATATTTAAATAGTACTCGAGATGAGTACTAGAAGACGTTAGATAGTTGTTGGTTTGGATCAATTTTTAAGTATTTATGTGGCCAACATAAATACAATGGAAGTAGATAGTATTTGATTATACATTTTTATTCAGTTTTATTTGTTTCGTATTTGTTAAAATAAAATTTTGTAATCAATTTTTTTCTCCTTAATATGCTAAAGCTCTGGAATTTTCTAAAGTCATGCCGATAGAAACATTAATCAATACTAAAGTCTCTACTAATAATAACGGAGAAAGTCTGTGCTTTTTAGAACAGGTCATTTTACCTAGAACTACTAAGTTAGATATATAAATATTTTAAAAAATATAAATATATATTTCGGAATGATTTTTAAAATTTTAATTAATTAAAAATTAAGCAAGATTTCGGCATTTTCTTGGAATAATCCCTGAAAATTGATTTGCAAAAAAAGGATTATTACATCAATTTAAAATAAAAATAGTTGCCTATATAATGATGTCAATTGAAATTCCGAGAAATTTCTTACTGCATTTCGATAATTCCTTAAAATTATTTCTTGGCATACTTTTCAGCATTAGATTTCATTGTTAAAGGAATTGAATAGAATTGTAATCTAAAGACTAAAAAAGAAAATGATTAAGTTATAAAATTTCTCTGATACTAGCACAAGCATATTTTGAAATGCGTTCTTTACTAATATTAACTTTAATTAAATAAATTTAATTAAATTTATACAATACAGTTTAATAATAGCAATATTTAATCAAAAATTATAACACTGATATCAAAGATTTGAAGAGAGTTTTTATTTTTTATTCATATACTAATAAAGGTCACTGATATGAAATTACCAAAAATGCTTTTACTTTTTTAAATTAAAAAAAATTATAAGGAAATTGTCACAATTCATATTTGAGGGGAAAAATTCTAAGAAAATTGAATTTTTAAAATTTAAATATCACAGACAGAAGTAGGCCCAGGAAAGCCATAATTATTTATATGAATGAAACATAAAAAAATGTTGAACTTTCTTCATAGGAATATTCTTTTTTTATCAAAACAAATTCAATAAAATTAAACTGAAAAGAAGAGCTTTGCAGAGTTAGAAATATTATTCTTCGCAGACGAAAGCAATTAAAATTATCCAAACTCATCAACTCATAAAAAAATTGCAAAACTTGCCTAAAGCACTGATAACATTTTAATTAATAACACAGACTCAATTTCATTCTTTTAGGATTCAAATTTCGCTGAATTCATCGATTCATTTTTTTTTATATTCAAATGATATTTATCGTTTGGTATTTTAATAAATTTGATTAGAACTTTAATTCAAATTATATTTTAATGTAAAGATTTTTATGTTATTCTTTTATGGAATTTTTTAATATTAATACATTAATCAGTAGATTAAAATCGTTTCGATGTATAATAAAAGTATATTAAAAATACAATAAGATTATCTTCCCAATACTTTTGGTGATTACAGTTATATCATGATCAAATAACAGATTTAAAATGATTTAATGTTATGTCAGAGGAAATTTTTTAAAAAAAATTGAGATATGAAAAGCGAATTAAAAATTTACTGTATTACAATTAAAAAATAACTAACATTGTTAAATGAAAGTAGTATTTTAACTAATTTGTTTATATTTGCTCATTTCCTTTTTCACTTCAGTTTTTTTAAATCTACCTATTTTAAATCTATCTAATTTTTATCTATTTAAATGAATCGTTTAGCTGTCTTCTTCTTTTAATAAAATATTAAGATAGTGTAATACTGCATAATTTATTCAAAACACTTAATTTCTAATGAAATTGTATTTAAAAATATTTTTTGAAGTTTAAAATTTATGAATATTTAAAATTATATTCATAATTCACATTCATTAGAATAGAAGAAAAGAAATAAAACAATCTTCCATCCCTTTCCGTCAGTTTTTCTGTTTAAACTTTTCTCCAACTACTGAATATATATTTTTATATGTCTGAAAATAAAGTAGAATTGTAATTCATGATAGCACATTCTTCTAACTTATGAAAACTAAGATTTAGGAATTTCTAATAACAATACAAGTGAATGTGTGTATGTTTCTTGTCGCTCTGTAGGAAGATCATTTGACTGACAACTGCCGAATTTGGAACATATTAATCTTAGAGGGTGAGAATGTGCACCTCTGGGCATATATTTTTTGAAAGTATAATTAATTAATTAATAAGTTGAATTTTTGAATTCTTCCATGATAAATTCCGATAATATTATTGTATATAAATGCATTTGTAAAGCTAAGAATAAAGAAGAAGCTAAAGAAGAAGCTTTGTAAGAAGCTAAAGAAGAAAGAATCTTTATAATATCTAAGTAGTTTCTAAGAAGAATAAAATAGAGAAGTTACATAATACCACAAAATTCAGAAGATAGACGAAGTGAACATTTACCTTTTTAATACCGTTATGCTGATTTAGGACGTAGAAAAGTTCATGCGCTCAATAAATAGTATTTGAATGTGGCAATTAAAATTATATGGCTTTCATTTCAGACAATTTGGTGGAACCGTGGGCATAAAATTATATCTGAATAATTTATCTGAAATTAAAATAACTAATGTTCCCCGCAAACCAACGAATTACCTTAGGGGACTAGTATATAATAAATTTCCAATTTGTTAAATATTTCTAATGTTTAATACGTAAATTTCCTGAGTAATGTAGAAATAACATTACAGCTTATTCAGCAGAATTGGAAGTAGAAAATACTTATGTCTCTGTATATTATATACCAGCCACCTTTGGTGATCAATTGGTTTTTGTCGGTATAAAAGAGGATAAAATATTCAATTAAATATTCTGTGCATCTTGGTGTTAATGGCTTTATCAGCAAAATATTTTTAAATTTCAAACTTAATAAACATTTTATTCTGTTTAAGAAGTTTTATGTAGTTATGTTCAATATGTTATATATATATTTCCCTAAAATGCTACTTATAACCTTTATTCCACAAAAACATCAGTTTTTTTGAAAATGGGCGCAATTTTAAAAGAAATTCCTCTCGGCAAGCTACAATGCAATGGTAGATTTTTTTAACATCTTTAGAAAAGAAGGTACTTTTGGGTTCTAGGGACCATAATCGAAGAAGATCTGTAGAAATTTTTGAACAAATCTTGTCATGAGAACGATTCAATAGATAGTCTTCCTATATGAAATTTATCTAATTGTTTTCTCAATGCTTGATTTTAAAAATAAACTTTAAATATAACAAAATTCCAAAAAAATCAGTAGAAACTTTAACTTTATATTGAACCTACTCAATACGCAAAAATAGATAAATTTTTCAATTTAGATAATTAACAATGAGGAAAAATCAGAATGAAGTATCTGTAACAGCAATGACAACAATTTGAGTTTCATTTCAGCAATGAGCATTTTGTTGTAAAATAGATTTAAAATATGTTTTAAAAATTAATTAAAAATAGAAAAAACTACACAGCAAAAAAATTGCATTATTAAAAAAATATTTTTTGGACTTATAGATGATGTAAAAATTGTGTTTTAGTGCTATATTATTTTCGAAAGTTATCGAAGAAAAGTATTAAAAATTTTTTTGGTTTATAATTAATTAAAATTCTAATTAAAATAACTAAAATTCAACTACTCCCAATCTCTAAAATATCACGAGCTAAGTTTTTTAGCTCTAGGGTAAGCGATTTGGCTGCTCTGTAGAATGCCAACATTTTCAAACACACACGTAAGAATTTATTCTTATTTTTAGTAGAGATTTTCTATTAGATAGCAAAATTACACTGACAAAAAAACATGTTTAATTATGTTGAACATGTTATGTATGTTGAGAAAAAAGGCTAAATGTACACAAAAATATCAAATTCGGCAATAAAATTTAGAAACGTATCTAAGACACATTCTTTGATTCTTATGTTTTAAATTAAGATAAATGATATCAAAAAGTTAAATAATTCATATATTTTTCATAAATAATAACTGGCAATGCAAACTTAAAAAGGTTTATATAAATATTTGAAGGTAAAGTGATAAATTTAAATAATAGAATTTTTATCGTTATTTTCACTTTTAAGGAAAGTACAAACTTAATTGAAATTAAAACACCTTATTGAAAATTACTTCAGCGTCTTTATTTTTGTTTAAATTAAAATTATTTTTTTAATTATATTTATTTATTTGGATCAGTTCATTTTATTTATGCATTAAATTTATTTTCTAAAAACTGGTATCATTGCAGAGTTCACTTTAACTCACTATCATTCAGAGTTCACTTTTAGAAGTTAATCACTACTAGTAGTTTAGTAGTTTCTTTCATTTTAATGTGAACTAAAGTAACTAAAAAAATCAAATTAGTTTTATTTTAAATCGTCTAGAGCATAAATTATCTGGTATAAAATGTTAGCTTCAAAAGAAGTAAATCTTCACAAATAATGAAGACGAATGTGTGCGTGTCTGTGGGTTTGTGCTCTATAGACCAAACTGTTTAACTTGGTGATCTCAAATTTTGTCGGCAAACTATTACATACTTTGGATGCGGAAATGTATATTTTGAAGTGATTTTGTTAAAATTTTAATTTATTAAACTTAATTTAATTTTTACATTAACTTGAAATTTAAAAAGAAACATATATTTTTTTCTATTTTACCAATTTTATGCCGAATTATTTTTTTAATCTTTTTTTTAATAACTTTCAAAAAATTATTTAAGCATATTTTGCACAAAATACATTGCTGTTAAAATAAACTCGAATGAATCATTTTCATTGTTGCTACTAATATTTTTTCCTGACTTTTCCCACAGTTGATTATCGAGGTATGAACATTTGATTTATTTTTCCTGCTTGAGTTCAGTTTCAATATGATGTATACTTTTAATAAATAAAAGAAAGAAATAGTGAGAATTTTTAAATGAGAATTTTAGGTGCATATATATATATATATATATATATATATATATATATATATATATGTCCTTTTCCATTATATTTGGATATCTTGCTTTTGTTATATTGTACAATTTTTAATGGATTCCAAAATTGAATCGACGTTGTCAAGTAATCATGAGTTGATTCAATGAAGCAATGCAGGAATTTAAAAAAGAGTTCTTTGATCAATAGATTAAAAACGATAACTCAATTTCGATCACAAAGTAGAAAGAAACAAATTCCGAAGACAAATTGTCTTAAGTAAAACTAATAACTGAAATTTATAAATAAAATCCCGTGTTATATCATACCTTGAAGGGGAAAAAAAACCCTTTCAAATCTTTTTGTCGATAAACTTCCAAGATTTTTCATCATTAAAATACATCAGATACGGATACTTTGCTCAGAAAAATTCCATCACCATTTTTTTCCTCCAGCAATATTCATTTTGAAGCTTTATCCTCTAATAGGAAATAAAGTAGATTTTCCACCTGATTGGATCTCGGTCGGATCTAAACATGGGTCCCAGCTGGCAACGGGAGATCGATTACGATTTAAAATACCTTTTCAGAATTTCTGCATCGATTAGTTTTGAAGGAGATACCTAAACATCTGTTGCAGGGGGAAGAAAAGAATGATAAATAAATAAAAAAGAAAATGCATCTCGATATCTTCCTAGTTTCTGGAATATATTAGATGGGACTAATTTGTTTTAGAGAAAGAAGATAAGTTTGAGGGAGTAATTTATCATCTTTTTAAAGAACTTGTTGAAGAGATCCTGAGTTTGATGTAAATGTTGGAATATGTCTATTTATTAAGCAGTTCCTCGTTCAATATTTTAAAATCATTTGCAAGAATTTGATTGGCAGCATCCAGTACTCACTAACCTTGAAATGTTGGTTTTCTTTATTTTTTAATATAAGTTGCTGAAATCATTATAAAAGATTTTAACAAATATGGGCGAAATAGTAATAAAAATACTTTTGTGAAATAATTCATTGAAAAAAAAAATGACTGCATTATCATTTCTTCTTTTAATCGCTTCAAATCAAGAGTTTTAAAAATTTAAAGTAAATAAATAATTTCACTAAATAAGTATTCAATTTTTCAGTATTATCTGAAAAAACTTAATTTTAATTATAGGAAAATTAATGAAAATAAATTTAATTATATAACCAAATTAGAAATAAATATTAAGTTAAATGCAAAAAAAAGGAACCAAAAAGAAAGAGAAAATGAATCCAGTCTGATGACTTTTTCAAAGGTCATCCTCAGACAGGGATTCAAACCAGCGATTTTTTTCTGTGAGGGGTTTGACTTTCGTCCAAAATATTGACCCCTCGTGACCCGAAAATCGCAAGAAATTGAGATTTTGGAAATAAGAATTAGTATCATAAAATCAAAGACAATAAATTACACAGTAATAATAAAATTTCACAATAAATTACACAATAAAAATAAATTTCATAATGATTGCTTTTTTTGGTTAATAGTTTCTTTAATTATATAAGTAATTACAAAATTTTATTTTTAGCTTTTCTGCATTTGAATATTTGGTTTATTCAATTTTGTGGTTTGGAACATGTTTTTATTTCACCTAATATATGGTGTTGTATATAGGTATAATTTAGTTTTTGTGTCATATTTTTCCCTAGTTACGTTGTTTGCTTTATTAGTTTTATTACCATTTCCACACTATCAAAATTTTTGTAAAATTCCTTTATTTTTTTACCTTGTTTTACTGTTTTTGTAAACATTTGTTACATTCTGTATTATTATATATGTTGTACTTATTATATTTTTGCATATCTTAAAATTTATTTGACTCTGTTAAATTTTAAGCATTTCAAAATTTACTTTTCTTGGCAACCTTTCAGGATCTTTATAACTACTTCAATAT
The DNA here is from genome assembly GCF_947563725.1 of Argiope bruennichi. Lineage (NCBI taxonomy): Eukaryota > Metazoa > Arthropoda > Arachnida > Araneae > Araneidae > Argiope > Argiope bruennichi. Next base: position 74,029,295 of record NC_079156.1, read on the forward strand.
TTTAAATTTTATTATTGCATAGTTCCCCCAGTTTTTCATGAATTCTTATTTCCGTTTTACTTCAGGGTGAAATGCTTTTTCCCGAAGGGTCAATTAATGCTTTAAAACCAAAATGTTGAAGTGGCGCTCCTGGGTATCAAGTGAAAGAAAATAAATTAAAAGAATAACTGGTTAAAACGTTCTAGACAAATTTAATGGAATAGAAACTTACAAAAGCACAATAACAAAATTGCATAACGATCTACAAAGCCTGTATAGCTTGGAGCGGTAATTCCTATGAACAATTAATTTGAATACTCCAACATTATTGTTACGAATTTGTAATATTGCTTCCCTGCGCATTTTCTTCTGGTAAGAAAGATAGTTTTACAAAAACAGTAATGGCTGCTGAATGGATGCTGAGTCAATTATCCACAGCCTTGGCAACGAATTTGGCTACTTTGGCGATAAAAAGGTAAACTCCTGAATGTTCGAGAATCTTGGAGATAGATACATTAGAACTTGAGTTTCGACATTTATTATAGAACATTCGATGCCTTGTTATGAGATTAGAGAGACTGGAGGAGGACACACAAAACATAGGAACAAGCAGTTGAGTTGAGCTCAAACAAATAGTTAAAGGAAATTTTTATTGGAGTGGTGATTTCTTGTGAGTTCCCTTTAAGTACTTTAAACTTTTATTGGTATTTGTTGCCGATTTGCTATTTTTGTACTTCTTTTAATTGAAAGCGCTGTCTTTGTGCACGCATCCGCTGTACTTCTGCTACTTTGTATTCGTGTTTTTGAGCATAATAAAACATTATTCCTTACGAGCTTGTTGTCATCTCATCGTACACTTAACAGGTGGATTTTGAATTTCCCATAACAATATGTTGTTGTTTTTTTTATCCTACTTACCATTGCATCTCTCTTAATATGTATAATGTATAATGTTTTTCATGTTGTTATATTTTTATAAATTTGCATTGCATTAAATCTGTGTGTGCGTTTTTTTCTAGTGAATCAATTTCCTTTATTTAATTCACTTAAAAATTATCTGTATCATCATTCGTTGCGTTTGTGGCGCCTTTTTCTACATTAAATTAATATATTTTTGAATGCCTGCCTTGCTCTTAAAGTTTGCAAACACGTTTTCAGGGAATCTTGCACATTATTAAAATAGATCATTATATTATCATGGCAAATCAAGTCTGTCCAGTGAATGTACGATGACAAATGTCCAACTAGTTCACTAAGAATAGCAATGCTTTATTCTATAGGAATACACAATAGTAATACAGCCGGAATTACACAAGAAAAGCAGCTATTAAATCACTAAGTACTCAAATAGAGCTCTAAGTACTCAAGAGCACTATTAAGAGCACTAAGTACTCAAATAGAACTCTAAGTACTCAAGAGCACTATTAAGAGCACTAAGTACTCAAATAGAACTTCATGGAATCTAAGAGAGATTAGCTCAACCGCACGTTTCAGCTCAAACTAACTGATTACTATTAACTACTCTCGGTTTTTTTATAGTTACCCGTGAGGGGTATTGGATGTTCTCGAACAAATGCTGAAATTCGAATTTCGAAGATTTATCGCGAAGATGGTCGAATTTTCTGGGTTTTTCATTTTTGTTGGAAAATTCGCCACCAAGGTTGTCGCCAATGGCCGAGAGACATTGACTCGACATCCATTACTATATTTCTAAAACTAACTTCCTTATCAAGAGGCTCACTGAATAGGAAAGTAATATTAAAAATTCGCAACAATATGCTCAAAACTATTCCATGTATATTAAAGTCGGGATTCTTAAAGTGTATTTTCTGAAACTCGCCAAATTCTAGAGGGTTACATGGAGATCATTTTTAGTACAATGTGTCTTCGTTCATAACGAGTCGAAACAATAATAGAATAAATGTACATGGCATCACAGTCTCATGTCAAATATAATTACAAATATCATCAAACATCTTATTATATATGGACTTATGATATCCTATGGCATCACTTCCGCTAAATATGCATTGGGTTACAAAATTAGAATCAAGTGAATGGGAATTCACTCCTACTGATTTAAGATTCCTTTATGTAACGCGTTGACGAAATGACGTCTTAATTCAGAGTAGGGCAATAGGGTAAAGAAGTAAAACAAGGTATTGTGTTATTTTATTAAATAGCCCACTTTATATCGTTATAGCATTTTATTAAATAGTTAGAGATATTTCTATAATATGAAAATATAGTTAGAGTTTTTACATTCTTACAAAATTTTATTTAGATTTAAACTTCATAGGATAAAATTACACATCAAGTTTTATTCATCTAACTCTCTGTAATTTTTTAGTTATTCGGATAGACAGGCAAAAATGTAGAGAATAGATTTCGTTCAAAATGAGATAAATGCTTGTTTACTCTTAATCGGATATACAGGCAAAAATGTAGAGGATAGATTTCGTCCAAAATGAGATAAATGCTTGTTTACTCTTAATCGGATATACAGGCAAAAATGTAGAAGATAGATTTGGTCCAAAATGAGATAAATGCTTGTTTACTCTTAATCGGATAGACAAGCAAAAATATAGAGGATAGATTTCGTCCAAAATGAGATAAATGCTTGTTTACTCTTAATCGGATATACAGGCAAAAATGTAGAAGATAGATTTGGTCCAAAATGAGATAAATGCTTGTTTACTCTTAATCGGATAGACAAGCAAAAATATAGAGGATAGATTTGGTCCAAAATGAGATAAATGCTTGTTTACTCTTAATCGGATATACAAGCAAAAATATAGAGGATAGATTTGGTCCAAAATTAGATAAATGCTTGTTTACTCTTAATCGGATAGACAGGCAAAAATATAGAGGATAGATTTCGTTCAAAATGAGATAAATGCTTGTTTACTCTTATTCGGATATACAGGCAAAAATGTAGGGGATAGATTTCGTTCAAAATGAGATAAATGCTTGTTTGCTCTTATACGGATAGACAGGCAAAAATGTAGAGGATAGATTCTTCTCCAAAATGAGAGAAATACTTTCAAATTTGTTGTTAAAATTACGCAAAATTTCATCCACTTATCTCAAAATTTCTTTGAATTATCGGGTTCTCTTATGGGTAGACATAATTCCAATAATTCCAATAATCCTGTGTTTGAGGCCCAGGTAGGTCTGAAACATACAGATTCATCAAAAGCCTCAGCATGAAATGTTTTGACAATTTCAATACCATCTCTTTTTATACGTTGCATATGAGAAAGTAAAAAGAATTATCAGCAATAAATAAATGAACGTTTCCTTGATAATCTATTTCAATTAAACGTAGAATATTTTAAGAAAAGCAACAAAAAATTGTAATCAACATTTACTTACCGAAGAATATTTCATCGTGTAGATTTTAGTTGAGGTTATTAACATTTCCAGCAGTAATTAAGGCGTTTTATATCTTGAATTATTTATCAATGTGTCCATAGCTTTCCCTTTATTTTAGCTCTGAACTTTTGGCCAGCATCATTTATCAATTTCCACCACTGGGAAAAGTAGTGGGAAACAAATCCCTCACGTGTAGATTTTCGGATGCAATTATATAGTATTGCGTGCGTACATAGAATTTTCCTTCTTCTTTCAGGAAATAACAGTAGGTGCATATTAAGAATGGCTCAACATTTCTTGAAATTCTTGGGAAGAATAATAAAGGGAGAGAATTCTAATCGAACATTGTCAGCATAAAATCGATTACACCAGAAATATGAGAGAATTCAAATTTAGATTTGCACTTTTGACTAAATTTAGGGAAATGTAGATAGGATAGACATTTTTTTTAATTTCTGCAGTATGACTACAATTTAATAAATCAATGTTCGTGCGGGTTAGACGGAGATAAAAAGGAAAACAGTAGGGTGTGGTTAAGAGAAATTAGAACATTTCAATATTTCATTTTCCTTATTTTTTTCTAATCAGATCATTTAAACTGTTTCCTGTTTCCTAATATTCCTGATTTTATTGATATACCTTATTAAAATTTTAATCTTTAGACTTTTTTGATTTTTTTGTAAATGAAGATGAAATGCTGGCATTCTATAGAATAACTAAGAACTTTTAAAATACTGGGTGTTTTCAGGCAAAGTTTGAAATATGAGAATTATTATACACTTTTCCAAAACATTGTATATAATACCTAGATATTCTATAGAATTGCAAATCTACTTAGTGAAAGTATGGAAAAGTTTTGCCATTATTTAATCTAGTGCAATCAATCGATGATCATCTTTTTTAGTATAAAAACAAAAACAGTGCATAAAATATCATTTCCTTCATCTTTACTAACATAGAAACGAAGGTATGAACTTTTTAAGGCGCATGTGCACTACTTATTTCCTTTAAATCTGTACTATGGGTAGCAGAAATGAAAAGTCTGTTCGGTAAGCATTCCATTATCATGTTAATTCAATCCACTATCGAGTGTAATCTCATCTGTATTTTGAAATAGACTATTTTTTCTTGCATCAAAAATGGATTCATGATATGCCGGTTTAACATTTGACGTCTTATAGAATATCTAGTTAATATTTGAAATGTTTAATTGTTTCATACATTACCAGCCAGTTTTTGGTGTTCTATAAAATGACTAAGCATTCTATAGAATACCAGATTTCATATATTGACGGTAATAGATCAGTTAAATTGTTTTCTGAGTCAGCACTGAAACTGGTAATATTTTATTGCAAGTAACCTTTGTCGACCAGTTTGTATGCCTGATTAATGGTCTCTAAAAGTTGCAATTAAATATTTTATGTAATTTCGTTTTAATGGATGCCTTAAGAGAATATTTTTTAAAATTGAAATTTAATAAATAGATAACGCAGAATATTTAGAAGCTTCATAACTTGAACATTCTGTTGAATATGTTCTGCATTTCCCTAATTTTCTGTCAAAAGCTTTATATATAAACTACAAGGGGTGTTCAAATGAAAAGGTACGAAATGACACTGTGGGTATAAATGAAGACTATTCAAAGTATACACCATAGGCCCGAGTACAACGATCCCATTGATTAACGAGCCATAGAATTCCTTGTTCCCAGAATTCCTGTGACCGTGAAGAGACACAAGACCAGAAACCTTACGTCACAGAAAGTCGTGACGTCTCCTCAAGTGGTGACACGAGTGGGTGTGAATTGGGGGACCGAGGGAAGAATTTCACCTTCATCAAGTTTACTGATAAGAAATGAACTCTCTCCTCCCCACGCCATTTTTTAGCCAGTGGTCATTCTCGTGTTTGAGCAGGCAGTAAGCGTGTTTTATTATTTGCAAGAAAAGTCATTTGGAGTTCGCTAAAAATAAGGAATAGAAATGCCTTTAATCTGTTGTGTTCCAAACTATAATGGAAATTATAGGAACGGCACAAGAGTCAGTGTTTTTTCCCTTTCCTAAAGAGGAAGAACTTAAAAAAAATGGTTAAATACTATGCATCGCGATGGATTTTATCCGATGCAGCATAGTATAGTAAGCTCATTTAATTGTTTTAAAGTAATGCCAAATGTTTCAAAATGAAAAATCCTTTATTCTCACTTTAAAAGCTTAACTGCTCGATAATATCAAGTGCATTATAAAAAGAATTATTTCATAAAGTGCTGTAATGTAAATAATATTATTGTCAATAGTAATTATAATATTTGCCGTACTTATGTTTACATGTTTTATTTACTGTTATATAGTCATTCTATAATTACATTTATATAGTTAAATTTTATTTTATAACATAACGATAAATACCTCAGAATAAGCAAAATAAAAACTCTCCGTACTTATGATTATATATTATTTCATGTTGTATATTTGATACTGTATTTAAATTTATTTAAATTAAACAGGAAAGGAAGTCAATATTTACGAATTATTTCCTCTACTTTAAGTCTGTGAATTACATTTTAGAACAAATGATATTGAAAGATAAACTAGTCTATTGGATTCGAAGTCAGGAAAATTATTAGGTGTCCCTTTTAAATATCCCAGACTATTAACTGGAGCAATTCCATCTCAAATACCAAATTGTGCCTCTTACATGTGATCTTCAACATTTCACAGAGAAAATCCAGAAGTAGAAAAGATGAAATTAGAGCAACAATATAAAGAAAAAGCTCTCCAGGAAAGCATAACAGAAAATAAAAAGAAATATGTATTCTTTATTTATAAGAATTTAGTTTCATATTTACGAAGCCTATATAAAGATAATATTGCAATTGTTTAAAAAAGCGTTTGACATGACAACTTGATGGGTTTCGACGTTTTAATCTGAAAAAAAAATTGATTTATATTCCTGTATTCTTCTATTCTTTTTCTCTATGTAAAAAAGAAGGTTAATGTGAGTGAGATGGTTTCAATTTGGCATACTATAAAATTGAAGAACTGTTTACTATCTGTTAGTAAATCTATCAATATTAAATAATATATTTTCGTATTCTTCCTTCGTTGCTTCAAGGAAAGATTTGAAAAAAATGTTTTGAAATTTTTTTTGAAGGAATTTTTTTTGAAATCCTATTTTGAATTTCAATTAATTAAAAATAAAGTTGTATGTGGGGTTTTTTCCCATATGCAACTTTTTTTTTCCGTGTTAACTATAGAAAATATTCCCACCTCAAAAAGAATATTCTCAGCGTTTTAATATCCAAAAATTATTTTTTCAATGATGCCAATTCAGTTGCTGAAAATTCTTTAATCTGAACTGAATTAAATTGTAATCAGATTTTTAAGTACGTGTCACAAAAATATTTACATTATTGTTGCATTGTTTCATCAGATATTTATACACGTGATTTTTTTTCCATTGCTGAAAGTGAAAGTAAAAAAATGTTTCAATTTTAATATCTGTATAGTTTGCAAGACAAATAAAAAAAATGAAGTTACAATAACGCAAATTTTATAGAAGAACCGCGCATTTACATATTTAATAGCACTATGACGTCATGAGACTGGTCTCCATTAAGAAGTTTCATGTACACAATGAAGAGAGAATGTGTAAGACAATTAAAATAACGCTGTTTTAACACCTGACAATTTAGTGGTATTAAAATATATGAAATTATTTTTAAACGAATGAATTTGAATTAGGTACAGCTAATATCCCCAGCAATACAACTGGCCATGAAAGGCGACTAGTTGATAAATAAAAATAAATACATGATCACAAAATATAGAAGCTTTAATATTGAAAACTACAGAGATATGTCAGATTCTGAAATATCAATAGTTCGTTTTTAATAATTAAAAATATTAAATAGAATCGAAAACAAATTCCAAGAGCAGAATGGTCTATTTAATAGGAGGTAAAAGAAATTAGAATGCTAAAGACATAATTGACACTGCTTAAAATGAATGAAATTTAATTATAAAAGTACTCCATGTTTACTCCATGAATAAAAAAGAAACTGTTTGAAATGTCAAAGATGCATAGTTATTTCTAATATATTCCTAATTAGTCCTTTTCTTACTTGTCAGAATAAACCTGCAAAATAATTAGCCGCTAGGCAAAATTAAAGAACTTGGAAAAAGCTAGTCTGAAAACAGTTTATAAAGGCTTAAAAAGAATGGCTTATTACAGTAAGTGCAATATATATGATTTATAATTTAAAAGTTTTATATTTTAAGACACTCATTAGGCTGGAAATAAAAGAGAAAGAAGAAAAAGAATCTCCAAATCACAGTTGTTCCTTTTTCCCAATCAAACCCCACGTCGGTAGAAAAGACCGCTAATTGAAACAAAAGACCCCGTTACTAAAGATTCTAAACTCCCAAATCTTAGTTTATTAGAAAGCAAATGTTTCGAGGTTTCTCCACTAACTGGAAAGAACAAACTTCTTGAAGAAAAAAAAATGGCGACTTAAAAGAGAATCTTGCTTGTGGAACTTATAAAAAAAAGAGGAGAAAACTTGGGAAAGTATTGACTTTTGTCCTTTTGGCTAATGATTATTTTAATTTCCCATCTCTTTTTCTTCAAATAGGTCAGTTTTCTTTAACTTCAAGCAACACCCATGCAATTGAGACTTCCTGCAGAAGGTTGAAGAGGAAATGGCGGGCAAAAAAAAAAAAAAAAAAAAGTAGAATGAGGAACTTGGCGGGAAAGTTGGCTGATTAGAGACTTGAAAAGAATTATCGATTTCGGGGTTGGTACAAAGTACTTCTTTGGTCTCGAAATCGAGTTCTGTTACAAAGGGTGGTGGGAAGTAGGAAATACAGCAGGGGCAAAAGTGAAGAACTGTGCCACTCTTTCCTCCCTTGTTCTCTTTTTTTCCCTCCCCTTCGAATCCTCACCTTCTGGGAGTCATGAAGTTAGCAATTTAATGGCAATGAGAAGGCAAAACTTCAATGTTTAAACTTTAAATTAACTAGATGAGAAAAGACTCTCTGTTTGTTTAGGTTTGGAAAGATAGTTTTTTCTTGTGCCGAACACAAAATGTTGGATAAACTTGTTTCATGGTACGATTTTGAAATAAATTGGATAAATAAAAATGATTGTTTTTGAGACACATTATTATCTTTTGCGACATTCAAATCGCGTAGAAAATTTGGAAGGTAGGGGGATTTCATAATTTAATTTTTTAAAGAATTTTAAAGGAACATGAAATAAAAAAGTAGGATTTTTATTTCAAAAAATTCTTAACGGATCAATGCGAAGAAATTTATTGTTATTGTTTTCTAATTACTTTGTCAAATGCTTTAGTGACTCTATTCTTACATAAGAAATCAATTTTATGATTGAAATTTCTATTATTAAAATAAAATTATCAGTTTAACGAAAATAAATAGTTTGAAACAATTTTAATCTAAAGGCTTTTATTTTGGTATTATTATGAACTTATAATACAGCTTTTCTGTGTTTTAAGACTTTTGGTAATAAAGATGATTTTATAGAAATAGCAGAAAAAATTTGGCGACGATTTAGCCAAGAATATTCAAGAATCTTGGTAATAGCTCCGTTATGACTTGACTTTCTGTATTTGTTCTGGAGCATTCAATGCCCCATCAAGGAGATAATAAAAATAAAATCGAGCAAATCAATGTAGTACTCCAGTCAAGAGAGTAGTAGTATTTGAGTTGAGCTGAAGCGAGTAGTTCAGCTATGTCTCTCTTTCAAATACTGGTCACCTGAGAGTTCTCTCTATGACTGGCTTTATGTTGCTATGGTTGTTTACTAATGATTTGCTGCTTGTGTGTTACTGTTTATTGCAGCTGCTATGTACACTTTTTCCGCGTTTTCTACAATGAATTTTGTAGAATAAATCGTTTCTACCTGACAATAAGCCTGTCGGAGTTTGAACGATACATGCACTGACCAAAATTTTGAATTTTTCTGTAACAGTATTGCTGAATTAGATACTGAATTTTGTAGATTGTACTACTTAAGATTTGTATTGTCTATAATAAATACTTTATTCCTTTCAATAATTAATTTTTGTAATTGTAAAAAGATGATTTAAGGTGAATTTACCTATTTAAAAAAAAGGTGTTCTTTTCACATTCTTTTAGCAAAATTTTTAATGTTCTTATTTCTTTCAATTTTTTCTTTAATATATATAAAAATCTCTGTAAATACATATAAAAATTTTGCACATGTTTACAAAAATTAGATTCAGTGCGTGAGCAATATTATAAGTATTACCTTAAATATTTAAGACAATTTTTATTGTACATGCTATTTGTCTTGTTAACATATCTTTTGCTCTCTAATACGATGGCTGCAGAGATGGGCAAGTTATTATTGGATAGGAATTTTCACTCAATTCTGACACTTCTTATTCAGTTTACACTAACCGTAATATCTGTTTAACATTTAAATTAAAAGGAAAATGAAAACATTATTACCAATAGATATCGCCAGGATCATTTTTAATATTTCAATCATAAATAGCTAATATTTCGGAGGGAAGTAGTAGATGGTTGAATAGAAGAAGTTTCAGAATAGTCTATTAAAGTTTCATCTACAGTATAAAATTATCGTTTGATATCGTTTTCTTACAACTATTAAGTGTGGTTATCCCCCCCATCGGCTAAAAACTAATTCTTAGAAAAAAATGTAGACTATTTAAAATCTAAGGTTAGCAAGGAAGGCACCAAACTTCCTAATTCTTATTCTGAATTTTTTCCCCTGATAAATAGATTTTTACACCAAGAAATTAAATTATAAAATAATTAAAAATTTATTTATTTAAAATTCAGCTTTTTATGATAATTAATTCTTCTTAAGTAAAAATATAGGAAAATGGGTATCTCTTTCTGTGTGTGCTGGCACTCTGATGGTAAGACCATTTGATCAAGAGCTTCCAAACTAGGCAAATATATATATTGGATTCTGAAAATTTGTACCTCAGAGTGATGTTTTTGAATGCTTGATCAGAATTTTAATTTCTTGAGAATTCTCATTTTTCCACGAAACTTTAAAAAAATACTAAAGTACCAAAACTAAATTTTGGGTTATTTTAAAATTTAAAAAATAATGTCTTTTAAATTATAACAATTTTTTTTGCCGTATAATTATTTTTAAATTTCTAATCAATCTCTTATAAGATATTTTAAGAACACTTTAAAATGATATATTTCATTGTTGAAGTGAAACTCAAATCGTTTTCATTTTTTTTACTAGTATTTTATTCTGACTTTTTTTCTATTCTCGATTATCAAATTATGAAGATTTACCTTATTTCCCCATGTTGAGTAGGTTTCAATATAAGATATGATTTTAATAAAATTTATGGAATATAATGGTAATTACAGTTAAACTTCAGAAGTAAGTACTGATGAGTATTTTATAATGCTTGCTCATTTTTAAATATTTTCATGATATTTTAATTTTAATTTTACATTTTTCTCTCTTATTGTAGCATGCTGAATTGTTTTATTAAATGTTAATTCTTGCTAACGTACAATTTCTGCGCATGCGTCTCCTATTAGATTATAGCTGACTGAATGTAAACTATACTATATTCTAAAAATATTTTTATTCTACTGTTACCATTCGAGCCATCTTAAAGTTGCCGAAACAAAGATTATATATTATTTCAAGAGACTGCAAAGTTCACTAAACTCTGTTACCAAAAGCACTGGTTGAATGCTTTGTTAACCCTTTAAAGGGCCATTTTTTTCTAGTCATATTATGTTAAAATATTTTTAGGCTTAAAATTAGAATAAGAAAAGGGATTCATTTAGCTTATTAGATAAATTTAATTTAATTAATTAATTTGGTTCATTAACAATTAAGTAACAAATCAAGACACATCATTTTGTCTGAGATAAAGAACTGAAGCATCTAAGTTTCTGACTTACTAAAAAAATGTGTCAGAACTTATGCCATACATAATTTCATACAAAGATTGATAAATTTGGTAGGAAGCATACTTCCCACGGCCCTACAAAGGGTTAAGTGATTACAAAACTGTTAAATTACGGGAAAGTTAAATAAGGATGTCATCAACTTATGTGTCACATACTACGAAATGATTAATATTGGAATAATTAAAAAACAATCTTTTAAGTTTTTCATGCTAAAACAAAATTTGTTGTTATAAATTTATAGCATTCACTTTTATAACAAGTTTCAAGATGGGTTATCGAAACCAAATGGACACTACTTAATCATTGATTAATTACCAAGCTGAAACGGTGGAATTATACCATTTTGAAGCCAACATTCACACTGAGGTCGTTAAAATTTAATCTGCGACAATTCTTGCTAGAGATTGCCAAATTTTAGGAATAATTCCTTAGAATTTGGCGAGTTTTATTTGGACTTTTATTGAAGGAAAAGTTTTTAAAAATTCTAATTAGAATGGAGACAGAATTTTCAATTCAAAGCACAAGAGTGAATTTATGAACACGGCTATATGTAAAACTGTCTTTTGCAGATTTAGTTGGTTGTTGGTGTGATTTTTGGCGCATGAATTATGCTTGGCCATGCTGAGCCAAGCAAATGGTAAGAAATTTAGTTGAAAGAAAAAGTAATGGTTATGTTTGTTATAAGATTGTGTCTTCTTGTAAGTTCAACTATTACTAACGGGAAACTATTACGTTGTTCGAAAAGTACTTGTAATTCCATTTTTTCCCAACAGAGGACTTAATTGTATTTTTTCACTGCCAACTTCAAACTTAAGCTGCATAATCATTATATATTTTGATATTTGAAGTAGCAAATTGATAGCAAAGCTTTCTTGTGAAAAAGTTCAATTGATTCTACAAAGTAATTTTTGGTTGGTGCCCTTTCAAATATGGAAAATGAAAAGCAGCATTTTCAGCATATTTTACTTTTTTTTTTACTATCGAAAAGGTAAAAATGCTATTCAAGCAAGAAAAATATTATCCGATGTTTATGGAGAAAATGTATTCTACAAAAATAATTTAGAAGGTAACTCTTTATAAATTTTTTAAGATAAAACCTTTACTTCAAATGAGGAGGTCGAAAATCATCTGGATCAGCTTTTAGCCATTAAAGAACAAAAATGTTATGAGCGAAACCATGCTACTACAAGAAAGATGGCAAAGGTATTGGGATAAAATGGGCAAAATGTAATTCAATAAAATATTTATTCACTATAAGAAAATCGCCTTTTATTTACATAACAAAAATTCCACGGGGCAAGGCATCTCTTAATTGAGGATAAGAACTTTCCGGTATGGTCGTTGGTTCTCGCCACCCTTGTGGGTATGCAAAAAGGTGGGGGTTGGCTACCTCCCATCGATGATGGGACTTACTGCCTCAGGGAAGGGTTGTAACGTGGCCGGTGATGGCCCTTACGACGCTACCACAGTTCCCGCCAGAGTTGCTGTTACGGCGGTCAGGTCATTCAAGTTTTCCGTGTGTCTTCGGGCCGGTTGGAGTAGTCAATCTACGGATCTTTACATAACAAAAACGAAATTACTTTCGGAACAATCTAATATTAAATCATTACACTATAATTTTAATCGGATTTCTTCATTTAAATTATATTATGCAAAAAATTAATTATACTTAATGTTTATTTTATATGGGAAAAATAATTGGTATAAGAAATTTTTTTGTAAAAAAAAATTAATAAAATATTTAAACATTCTTTGGTAAAAAGGCTTTTACTTATTTTCGAAGAGCCGGGATAGTCTGGTTGGTAGGGCGTTGGATTCCCAACTCTGCGGTTGAGAGGTCGAACCTTGTGGGCCAATGACTCCATGTGTGTGTGGTGGCTAGCTCACGTATAAATCTGTCGTGGTCACAAAGTCCTCCATGTCGAGAGCAGTATCACTGGTGGTACTGTATCAGAGGGGATCGTTCTCTGATTCAGGTCTAAATTACGATCTGTGGATGAATGAAGTCCGCCCCGCAAAAAGGGTTGTGGTGCGTGAGTAGCTAAGTCGAACTCTTGACCCTAGATGGCGCTGTTATAAGACAAGAGACGCTCTCTCGGCTAAAAATCGGCGAGTTTGTCTTTGACAAGTGCCATTAAAAACAACAACTTCCTTCCGGGTATTTTTTCAGAAATCAGTTTGCAACATTATTTGCAGCATAAATAAATATTCAAAGGAAAAGCTTTAGATAATTATATTCATAATACTGGAAAAATAAGAGCAATCTTGTTTTAAACTTCACACATGTTATTTTTCAAAAACAAAAAAAGAAATGCATTTTAAAAGCTTCTACTACAAACGATTTTTCCCCCTCTCTCAGCTATTTACAAAATGAGAGATATCAAAAAGGAATGTTTTCATCCAAAAAAGAAAACACGAAAATGAAATATGCAATCACGGATTTTGTATTCTAAAAAACATCCGGTAATACACAACCTTTTAGCTCAAATGGCTAGAAAGTTTTATTTGACAGCTTTGATGGGATGCCAGCGAAAAAAGAAAAAAAATTTCTCAAAATTCGAAAGCGAACAAATCGAGTTATTTTGTTGTATCTAAAAAACTAGTTTACATTTTTATTCGAAATTCAAATTCTGACAGGTTCGCTGAAGGCTATGAATGACTCGCATAAAACTCAAACATAAAAGTCCGTGTTTACATGGGAGCGCGGGAAAAAGTTTGACATTCATAAAAGATACTTCTCATTATTTTTATTCGGAATCAACAGAAGATTCCATTTGTTCGCTTCTTCACGATTTCCAAATATTTCATTTATTTATTTTATTTTATAAGCTCTTGTCAGAGTCACTGCTGATAATTACGGAATATAATGTCTTTTCATGTTTAGCAGAAATTCCATGTTTGTATATTTTGGTTCTCAAAATCACATGCAGTATAAATTTGAAGTGTCTGTTTAAAAATATGGGGAATGAAGGCAAATCATTAAAGTTTGGTTATCGGAATGAGGGTTTGTTGTTTTGTTTTGTTGCAAATAAAATCATCACATTTTTATAAACGGAAACCAACTATTTGTTAAAAATAAATGTATTTAGAAAAATGTTGCTAAAAATGATGGGCTAGTTTAATATATTCAGTTTGTTATTCGTTGTTTGTTCCATTTAATAAATTTTGAAATACTTATCATTTTACAAAGAATTCAATTTTTATGTTATGTTTTTTAAAAATATTTCTAATTTTTTTACGATTGACAAAAAAAAAATATATTCTTACGAAAAAATTTATTCTGTGGCTGTACCGTGAAAAGTTCAACATGATCAGTAATAGAAAACGACCCTTTATTTAAAAAGAAAACAATAAATACAATTAACAAAATACAAATGAAGCGCAGTCTAACAGAGCAAACAGTACTTGCAAAAATCAACAACACATAAGCAGCAAAACGGTAGTAAACAACAGTAGTAACAACACAAAGCGCCTGACTATTGACTACTGAGTAATAACGATTGATTCCTGACTACTGAGTACTGAATCCTTGTTTCTCAGCTTTTTATGGTTTCCATGACAGGGATAAAGGTTTCAAGAAGGATATCGAATCTTTGCTCTGAATTAGGTAGCGTCAAAATTCAAGCTGTTACCAGAACTTTCATTTTTATCACTAGAGTAGCCAAGCTGAGCCAAATTTATCGCCAAGAGGCAGGAATCCTTAATCCGGTATTTATTCAGCCTCCTTCAGATATATTTATGTAAAATGTTTTTCCTTGTCAAGAAAATAACTGCGCAGAGAAATAATCTCACAAGTTCATAGCATTATTTTAAAAAAATTAAATTTCTAGTCTTTTCAATAAATCATTAGAGTATTTACAATTTATCTCTTATTTGAAACTAACCACTTTGAATGATAAACTGGTTAACAGAAATATCAGTTTACATAAAATTTAATTTGAATCATTTATAGTTGAAATCGTTTTAATGGCCTTTCCAAGAAGGTGTTTTTTTAAAGATTTTGACAATGTGCTTCTATTCAGCAAACTCGTACTGTTTAAGAGGCCTTCTACTGTTAGGTCATTGTGATAGACGACTCTAATTTTCTATTCACTTCACTTACAATTTGAAGTTTAGTATCGAAAGAGAAGTGATTAAACTTCAAATAATCCAGCTAAATGTTCGTTGAATCAATGCATGTTCGTAAAAAATATAAGAGTAAAATGAAGAATTATTCAATATTTAAGTCTTGGATATGATACAGAATAGTTTCATATTTACGTAAATTAGAAAATCATTCAATAAAAATTTCTATAACTGAATTTTAAAAATATCAACATATTTCATTGAGAAAAAATAAGAGTTAAGGTAAGTTAAAAAAGAATAATATAAAAAAGTTTGAAGTGTTCGATGCAGAGTATTCAAAAATGTTATTAAAAACATGGATTGCATAGAAATTTATTCAATTTAGAAAAGAGGCCACATTTTTGTAACTTCGTTGAAACGATGGAAGAAAAATCCAGGATGCAATATTAGAAGCAGCAATGAAAACGATTTGGGTTTCAATCACCAAAATGAAAATATTGTTGAAAAATATATTTAAAAATCTATCAAAAGTTAATGAAATCTAGTCTAAAGAATTTACAGCAACTAAATTATTATCTGTTATGTTAATTATAGCAATGTTTTCAACGAAAATATTTCTTTAATTTTAAAACAGCGAAAAAAAAGCATTTTTGTGCAGGAGCATTCTTTGAAGCTTTCGGGAAAATGCCAAAATCGTGCTCCGTTTTTCATAATTAAAATTCGAGTGTTCTCTCTCTGAAGTACAGATTCTCATTCTGTTTATAAATGCGCCAAATGGTTGCTATAACAAGAGGACTGCACGAGTTGGAAAAGTAAATTCAGGCTGAGATTTAACATATACTAAACCGCAATAGCACCAATTTTGAGAAAATAGCCCAAAACAACATTTTGCGTAGCGCATGTGCTAATAATTTACCACCCTTTATAAACAGGGAGCGGTTATCAAGGACAACGTTCTATCCCCCCTCCTCTCTTTTAATTTATTTAAAAAATTTAACTTAAATTAACAGTTTACATGTAGTTTTAATTAATGTCTTTTCCATTTTTTTTATGTAAAAATAAATATCAATTCTCCTAATATTTGAATTATAATTTAATTTTTAAAAGAAAAATAATGATAAGTGCTATCTTTAAAGATTATAAATTCGTTAAATTATTATTTTGATCTTAAAATAATTAAAAGTGATAAAATTCTAGAATAATAATACAACTTTATTTATATTATGCAACTATTAAAATTTATTTAAGCAATTGCTAAACAAATTCTAATTCAACGAATCCATATTTATAGCAGACTAGCCGCCTTTGGCGACCAGCCAGTTCGCCAATCTTAATGTTCGTTAAAATTTTAATAATTAAATATTTTATGCAATTTCTACTTTAATAGCTTCTTCATCAAAATATTTTAAAACTTCAAATTTTGATTATGATATAATTCATTCATAATATTATAAAGGCCTTCAGTCATAACGTAATATGTATCTCTCTCATTTCTTGTCAGCACCCGTAGAATTTATGCTTTAAATTAAAGTGGAAAGAATTTATCTTCAATAATATAATAATATTTTTTACTGAAACAAAGCATTTTTTTATAATCTGATTACTGAAAATAGAGTCACTCAGCGTTTAAACTTTATGGGCACTAAAGAATATCTTTTTAAATTTATGTAATATCTCAAGAGTTGGTCAACAAAATTTTCTTAGATTCATTATGAGCAGATCGATTAATTAACAATGCTTAAATTTAAATGCATCAAACACTAAGAAAATAAAACGAATCGTTTAAAATAAACGGTTGAAAACAGGTTTTAAAAAAACTACTTAAGAAACGATGTACTTAAAACTATAAGCATATACAAAAAATATATAACTAACATAAATACAATTTACTTACAAAAGCATGCAACTAACCCAAAAATAATTTAAATCATCAAACGTTGTCATGGCAACAATCAGAACAGAATGCGCATGCGTGAATTTTCTTCGCCGGTTACGTAACGCAAATACGTGATTTTTTTTCTACGCCAGTTGGGGTAACGCTATGCGGATTAGAAATTTTTAATTTCCTTTATTCTGTTTTATTTTAATTCAAAAGTACTTCAGAATGAATCTGAAAGATTGATTCATTAACAATGTTTAATTTTAAATGCATCAAACATTAAGAAAATAAACAGAACCGATTGAAATAATCCGCCGAAAAATTTTAACCCTAGCCTCATTACTGTTGGGAGAAAAAAAAACTGAAGCCTTTCTCGTTTGGCGATGGAGATAATGGAAGATTTTTTTGGCGGAAAAGTTGGCGGTGGGGAAAATGGATGATTTTTTTGGCGGGAAAGTTAGTTTTTAATTAATAATTAAAATTCTAATTAAAAATTCGAAAAAAGAAACCCCAGGTGCACATTCCCAACCTCCAAGGTATACATGTACCAAATTTGGTAGCTGTATGTCAAACGGTCTGGCCTGTAGAGCGCCAACACACACACACACACACATTGAGCTTTATTATAAGTATAGATATCAATTGAACAGCTGATAATTTATTAAATATATATGTAAAAGTTCCCAATATTAATAATACAGAATGAAAAGTAAGCTATTAAGTTTTTAAATGCTTAGTCAAATGCTTTAAAATCTGAATGATTATTTAAATTCGAACGAAGACTGTAAAAATAAAACTATTTTAAGTGTCTTATATAGCCTTTATATTAAGTAAACGTAATATGGATAAAACATTCAGAAGTAAATGCTTCCTTTCAATAATAATCTTTATTATCTTTTAAAAATTAAATAATATTTCAAACTTTAGGAAAATAAATATTTATTCAAAAAGCAGTGACGTATTAATTAAAACTATCCGTAAATTGTTAATTTAATTTCAATAATTTTGAATTTTTTTTATAAAACGCACCTGTATTCATAATTATTTTCTTTTAAAAGTTGTAATTATTAGAAGAATCAATATTTACTTTTGCATAAAAAACGAAAAACGTATAAATTAAAACCATGTATACACTTTTTTTATTTAATCTGGATTGGTTCGAAAGAAATTAAAGGGGTGAATATGATGGATCTAAGATCCAAATTTGATTTCTCACTTATAAAGTGATTACCTATATAACCAATCCATTGTGCTTCTGACTTAGAGACAAGTATATAAGGTGTGCCAAAAATTTGAAAACTGTTTTCTTGAAGTTAATTGACTATAATAATAGTATTTTAAGGAATGAACATCGTAAATTCATGCTAAAATTATACTAAATCTCATCCTGAACTCATTTTCCCAAACAGTTTCCTTCCTTTATAAGCCACACTGGCTTGTCTGTAGAGAACCATGACAAACACCTTCCTTTGTTATGAGTAGATATTTAAACGCGAAGAAGTCTAATGGTAATAATTATGGCATTTAAATTAAAGTAACGCAAAATTGCATTTAACTTCAAGGCAGGAAAGATCTATCACTGTTCATATGAATTCTTTGTTTGTTTTGCTGTAGAAAAGAACTATCCTTTCTTTGTGGGAAAAGCTTCCTTATAACACTTGAACTTTATTCGATTTTCTATTAATCTTTTTACAGGTGAGAACGTCTGATAGTTCTGACAGTATAGCTGTGAAGGAAAGTTGCTTTTCATCCGTCATTCACCAACAATACCTGTAGTAAAGGGACAATGTTGTGAACAGTACTGTACAGCATATTTGCAGGTGTGGTAAAAAATTGTCTTCGAGTGTTGTCTTTTATCATCTCTAATGAGGTAGGGCGATCACGGTTGACTTATATCAACGATAGATTATCAACTTCATGTAGTGGGTTTCCACGATAGCTCTGGGATTTTTAACACCCCAAATTCTGCTCAATCCCTCGAAGTGTGAAATGGGCTTCATCAGTCCACAGCACGTTAAAGAAAAAATCTACATCTTCTCCTATTATTTGCACTCTTATTTTATTTCTATAAAACTCCATGTCATTTCAAGCATGTTTGTCAATTTTTACCTCTCTATTCCATGAATTACTGAATTTTCATATGTTAACGGACTTTTGAATCCCTCGATATTTCTCAATTTAATGTTTCCTGAAAAAGGAATTTCATTAGAGAACATCTCAAGTTGTGAGTCCTTTCATCATCATGTAGAATGGTATGACATAAAATTAACCATGCTGCCCTATCTGTGCAAAGAACTAAACACTAAACATCCCTATTTATCATCCATTTTTCTAAATTTGGAAAATTTTAGCCCAAAAAATACCTATTTACAGATGGACGCAAATATTTAACATCACCTTATATTCATATATATATATATATATATATATATATATATATATATATATATATATATATATATATATATATATATATCAGTTGGAAAAATAATTTAAATGAAGGGAAAAATTATATTTTATGTTGTTTGAATCATTAAATATATTTTTCAAATGTTATGAAGCCTGACTTTTTATACGGTCCTTTGGTTATATCAGTTATATTTAGTTAAATTATCGACATTCTAAAACATACAATAGAAAATATTTACAAAACAATAGTTAAAATTGATCACTTTAAATCCGTTTGACTTAAGTGGGGATAATATACAAATTTATTTTAAGGAACAATTTGGAAAAGTAATATGCCAGTGCATTATTCAAATTTGCAAATGATCTTTTTAATTTTTTTTTCGAGGACCAGAAATTATTAACAAAATTTGATTAAAATAGTAATTTTCAACTTTTTGTTGGTCAGTCGTTTTGTTTTAATTGGTTTTTGTTTAAAAAGTTAAAAATACTTTACCTACTGATAGAATTGTATAAAAAATTAGATTTCGGAACTTTTTTTCAGAAATATTTTTTTTTATTCAAACAAAATAAGAATATAATGATCCCCATTATTTAAAGCATTTTTCCATATAGAATTATGATATCTATCAAAGCGATTTAGAAATTGATTATTGGGTCACTATAAGAGTGGACACCTTGCATAATATCAAATATGCCTCAGCAATATATAAGAAAAACTTAGCTAAATATAAATTTAAATGATTTATAAAATAAAATAAACAACGCCAATTAAAAAAAATATTTTGCTCACAAATATACATAAATTAATACTTTATGCTCATTGAAATTATTTTTTTTTAAATTTTGATAACATTGTATTGATATTGCTTAAATATGTTTTACATAATTAGCTCTTAATTTCAAATAATAATAATAATTTAACTCATTCATCAAATTATCATACAAATGCATCTAAACAAAATTATAATTTTACTATCATTTTTATTTTAACAGAAATCTTTGAAACTCGTTTGGTTATGTTCTGAATAAATTATGTTCTATTTGCTATCGTTTTGAATAAATTCTAACAAAAAAAAAACCTTTTAAGATACTCATAATGTATTATCTGAGCTTAGTTAAAGCATATCTATAATTACATTTTAGTTTAATTATAATTCTTCAGCATTTTTTTTTTCGAAACAGTTGAAACTTAGAATTAAAAAGAATCTAAATATAATAGCGAACTACTTGCATCTCGCAAACCACGTAATGGAAATTTATAAATCAACTTATTTTTCTCAAATAATTTTATTTCTCTTAATCCTCTGAATTAACTCGAAAGTGCATTTATTTAAATTGAAAATGCGACAAAAAGAATTACAAACTAAGCAATTCGAAATAACCAGACGAGGAAGAATTGTTTTAATTGCATGTTCTTTTTAATTTACCTTTTCCGAATCCTTGTCTGAAAGATAAAGATTATATAAAAGAAGAAATAAAACATAAGAACAGAACGAGAAAAGATTTTAAAGAAAGAAATAAACGCAAGAACAGAACGTGAAAGAATAAATAAAGTAAAACAAAATAAACAAGGAATAAGAACAAACGGAAAAGATATTCTGATACCTCGGTGGAACTTGCAGACGATTCTCTGCGGTGCAGTAAAACTAAATTGACTTTTTCCGAGAAAATTTTTCTTTAATGATAAAAAAAAGAACACATAGAAAAATATATAAGATGGAGTATCTCAAAGTAGAATAAACGAAGTAAGAACAAAATGGCGCAAAAATTCATCAGCTTTTACCAAGGTTGGTTTTTCTTGCGAGATAGAATTAAGAAAAATAAAAATGGCGAAGTAAATATGTTGGGATTCTCACATTTCAGCAACTGCTGTTCTTAACCATTTTCAGCTAATGGTTTTAAAGCACGAATTAGCGAAGAAGATTGGATAATAGGATGCAAGCCCAACGTCTTATTTATCTCGTGATATAAGTTCTTGTTTAAGTGGCATCGGCTAAATTGTTTATTATCTTTTGCTCGATAACTAAGTGGGTTTTCCTTTACGTTAGGCTCCTTTTCCTTTTTATTATCTCGTGCTTAATGTAGTAATTCTAGATTATTATTCCAAGCTGCTGCTCTCTTGTAGAGATGTTATGAGGGTTTATTTGAAATTTGTAAGGCTAAATCAAGATTATAAACTTGTGAGATGTTATAAATGGCAGTAAATGAAACAGAGATAATTTCTATTGCTAAATGAATTGCTGTTAGTAAATAGGTAATCAATTATTGTTAGACCATGAATTAACTATATGTGTGTCTGTGTGTGTGTGATATGTATATGTGTGCGTGAGTATGTGTGTTATATGATATATGTATATTAATAGATGGGGAATAATTTTTGCAAGGAACAAACGATGATAAAAGATGCGTCAGTCTACATCTCGATACAAGAGCAAAAGAGAGCAAAATTCTCCTTTCAGTGATTTTACTATGAGATTTTGATAGATATTTCATTGACACATGTCGATTTAGGAGAGAGAATCGTAGATATCTTTCAAAGAATGTTGTAAGCGTTAGGAACTTTTATCCCTTCCCTCGAAGCTTGTGAAAATACATAAATCATCAGTTTTATAGAACACGTATAGAATTAATAAAATAAAAAAACTGGAATTGTATTAGGAAATAAGAGACATTTTAGAATTAAAATATGGGCTAAATTGAGATAAAAATTAGGAAATTAATTATAATTTAAACTAAATTAAGAGATATTGTTTTCCAAGCGTGCGTGTACGTGTGTGTGGGGGAGAGAGTGCGTTTGCGTGTGAATCAATCAGAATGGATTCATTCAAATATTTCTTATGATTTATTTTACAAATGAAATTGCAACAAGTCATATAATAAGAACAAAAAAGCCAAACATGATAGCAGCTTTTGCAGACCAGCCGGTTTTACTGGGATTATTGATTGCACTTAATTTCAATTAAAAGTTTTATGCATAATTTGATGTTCATAATTCTGTCATCAAAGGAATTGATTTCTTAATGCTGTCAAGTAT
Organism: Argiope bruennichi; assembly: GCF_947563725.1. Classification (NCBI taxonomy): domain Eukaryota; kingdom Metazoa; phylum Arthropoda; class Arachnida; order Araneae; family Araneidae; genus Argiope; species Argiope bruennichi. The sequence goes on from NC_079156.1 coordinate 74,051,991, forward strand.
TATGTCATCATAATGCAGTTTAAAGCGTAAATGTACCTCTATTACATTGCCCACTTAAAATTGCTGATTGTCTTCTATGGTAATATAATATCACTTTTCTATTTCTCATGTAAAAAAAGGGGCTAATTTTTATTTTTTTAACCTTCAGCAATGCATAAAATTCACGTGATTAAATATTTAATGAGCATGCAAAAAAATTTTAATATAAGTTCGATAATGAAATCTATTGTTTAAAATTAGACAAAAAATGTCATTGAAAAATTGAGAAATTTTACTAATTAAATTGTTAACATTAAAAAGACAACTTTTTAAAAACGATGTAAAAATCAGATTTGTACAATAACATTTTCGGGTGTTATCGCACAAAAAAAAAATCTCATTTATTTGCATTTAACTAAAATTTAAAAAAGAATTTCGATAAAATTCATTTTGTTCACATTCTCATCTTTCATGGTATATCTGTGAGAAGTTTGATAGCTTTACATCAAACAATCTGTTCTTTTGAGAGACAGCACACACAAAATAACAGACAGACATTCTTTTATATTGATAGTTGAGATGCAAAGATGTAAATATTTGTAAGCTTTAAGTTTCTTAAAATATTCGTTTTTACTCTGTATATTGTCATTTTAGTTTGGTTGGTTAGTTTGAGGTTTTATGGCACAAGAACCAATGTGAAGGTTATACTGCGTGAAACAAGTTTATTTCTAATTCAAAGTTTAATAAAATCAGTTTCTATAAAAGTGATACAAAAATAAACATTGGTAAAACGATGATAAATTTCAAAAAGTCAATAACGAAGCCATAATAGTGAGTTCAAATTAAGGAATAAAAAAACCTATAGATTTTAAAAAGACATTTAGTTTACAGAGAAGTTATAGATATTTGCAATCTGTGTAATTGCTTTGCATTATTAATTAGATAATCATAATATTATGACTTGTCCGTATATGTGAAAATATCCTAAAACTTCATCAGGCAATATTCAAATTTTACAAAAATTTGCTTTTTTAATATCTACCAAATTGAGCTTGTTTCCAGACATTTAAAGGAAGTTCTTTAACTCCTATTCACATTTAGAATTTTTTGGATATAAAACATATTTTTAAAAATAAATAATTCGCAGTTATGGTATACCAAAAAAATACTGCGTTGTCAAAGGAAAAAAATAATTCATGGAACAAAGTTTTTTTTTTTTTTTTTTTTTTTTTTACTAAATTCCCCTCACGTCTTTCTCAAAAAAAGTCGCCTGTTACCTTTGATCTTCGAATCCTTTAAAAATGCAGTCAATTCCAATTCGGAAAGGAAGATATGTCTTCCAGAATCTAGACAGATACTTCAAGTTACTCTTTTATCTACCTGAAGAATTCTATTATGGCAGCCCTCCGTTTCCTGTTTTGTTTTGTAAGATATCTTTTGTTTAGCGCAACATGCTGTATTTTTCTTATGTATGAATAAAATGGGCAATTGACCATTTTTTCTTTGAAAATTCTCGTCAAAAATAAATAGATTTTTGGATATAAGGTATCTATTTTTTTTAATAAATTTTTAAAATATTTCCAAGTGATAAAGAAAGACATTTTTTTATAACGGATAAAATTTGAAATGTATTTCTGAATAGTTTTATTTTTCCTGATTTTTATCTGCCATTCTAATTATCTTATTAATTGACATTTTATGCATAGCTATGAGAACCCATACGGCATTACCCATACTATGATAAAGGCCAACAAAATCAAAACTACAATAACATAAAACAAAGATAGAACACAATAAAGAAATCATATTTTTTTTTACATTTCTTTATCTTTGTGTTAAAAATATCGTTTTGCAAGTTGCAGACGATAAAATTTATGCTTCAAATCAAGTACATTGTTTTTATTTAGTTTTAGATTTCTTTTCGCCTTTCTAAAGAAAGAGGATGGGAGGTGAGGGAGACATGGCGTCACAATGGAGAATAAGACTATGCGCAGTCATTGTCGAATGGCATATTTGTGAAGCGCCTTTGGCAACAGGCTATCTGTTTTCTCAGTATTCGTCATAAAATTAAGAATACATCTTTTCAATCAATATTAATCAACTGTAGAGATGGAATTGAAGAAATCATTATTTGCAATTTCAAAATAACCTTATTTTCAAATTGAAAACAATGATTTATTATTTTCAACTTGTTTATCAATGATTTGAAAATTACTTTTAATTTGAACAATGGATGTTATCTATGAAGTGATTTAATCTTGTTTAGGGCGATTTGAGGTCACAAGGTATAAGTATTTGAAGGGATCTTGAAAGTGAAATAATTCTAATCATCTGAAAAGAGTTTAAATCATGCAAAATCTCATAATATTTACAATATATCACTAAAGTATGAAATTATGAGGAAAAATAATACTTATTCTACTTTTGATAGAAAAAGATAACGATAACTGTTCCAAAAGTAATTGAATTAAATATGGTAATCTTTTCAAAACTTTCTTTAATTTAATCTGTTTATTAATATTAAAAAATTAGGACCGTTTGTCGTATGTATTTTAATCACGGATAATACCTAGGACTACCTGAGTATCCCTTAGTTCACTGTTCCGATTGTGTTCACGCTCAGTTTGATATGCATAGATTGGAGATGTGGTTATCAGAATGAGGGCGGGCCATGTCATCTGGCCCTCTCAATCTCCCTCTCAGTATAATTTGGCTTTCATAATGCTATGATGAAGTGGGCAAATTGCATGATATACTTATCTGTCCGGAATATTGGTCTGGTTGTGACCTGCGCTGAAACTCGGCTGGAGATGTTAGAGAACTTGAACACATATTATACAAAATTAAGCAGAGTGGTCGCTCTTAAAAACAAACCTTCCGTTGATGAATTTTACTTAATAAATTCACCATATAATTATTTATAAATTTAAAATAAAACTTCTGCATTTTGATGATAAAAATCTGTTCGCAAACCGTATTACTTTTTACTCCCTCATACACATATTGTAATCAATTAACAAATTCGAACTCGAGATTTTGATGAATTTCCCTCTTTTTGACTTCACTGTCTACAAAAACACAATTTTAAAATTATGTCTGTCTGTCCTTTTATCTGTTGAACTGCGAATACAATAACTCAAAAACCTTTTGAACTAAGTAGATGAAATTTAGTATATTGTCTCTAAACCAAATGTGTAGATATCTTTGACGTTTTGATGGGCATCTGTCTAGAGGAATTACGGCTCTTTGGTTATATAGTATAAGTAAACACAATTAATTAGAAACCGTAAAGAGTTAAATCTAGTTCGTGAGCGACATAACAAGTTGTATTTCTATCCATTCTTTAATTATTGCCTTTTGAATGATAAATAACACGAAATTTCCAATTTTTTTTCACATTGTAAAGCACTGAAACAACTATCCTTCAAATCCTTCTAAATTAGCAGATTATTTATTCTCTAGTTCAGGAACTGTAGTATGTATGTCAGGAATGTATTGAGAAATCATTATACCAAATTTGAACAATGAATTCGATTTTTTATGAGATTTTCCCTAAGAAAATTCTATCAAATATTAGAATTTGTGAAAATAGAATCAAAAGATGTAAAATAGCATTAAAACGTATGCAAATGAAAGTATAAAAGTCAGTGTAACCTTCCAAAAAATTAAATTAGAAACAAAATTCTAACGCTTTTATAAAGAAATCTGTTCAAGCATTAAGAATATTAAATAAAAAAATACGTAATTTTGCCAAAAATCGACTTTTCAAAGTAGTCACCTACCTTAAATATTTTATTTGCTTTGAATTTCTTTGCAAGAAGGAAATTTTTTATTCGAAATTATGAAAAATAATATTTTTAAAATATCGCAAAAATTCAAAAAAACTTTGCTAGGATATTAAATTGTTATCATTAAAACACATTTTTGAAATTTTAAATGTTATCAACAATTAATTTTTGTCAATAATATTTCAGCAATGTATGGCGGAAAAGCCTTAGAATTACGTTTGTTATTATTAAATTAGAATTTCAAATAAAACTCAATAAAATAATTTGTAGATGCGCATTTTCTTTTTATAAAACATATCTCTGACGAATTTGATATCTCTATATCTAATTATTTGTTCTGAGAATGCCAACACAGGAACAAATCTTCTTGGTTAAAAAGGTTAATTGCGAACAATGATTACAGTTCGTACTAGTGAAGCCTTAGCATCTGAGAAGTTTTTTTAAAGCATTCTAAAGGAAAATTCAAAACACGTACTTATCAATATTTTTTTCTAACATGATAAATTCTTCTCTAATGCTTTCTTTAGTTACAAAAGTATTCAAGGGATATGAAATTCAACTTTTTCTATCGTTATTGATTTTCTACATCAATTATTTTAAAAATAAGTTTCTTAATTATATACTTCTTAGATCTGTATGACGGTTTCAAATAAGATCTAGTTTTAGTTTTTGGATATTATTCTGAGAAATAGGAACTCAATTTAAAAGCAAATATTTAACAAAAAACATCTTATCATGCATTTGAAATAATTATGATAGGAATCAATAAAAATCTAGGAAGAGGATCCCTTCAATAATGTTCATTATCTTATACCAAATTAACAACTTTCATTTTTAACGAATCTATCACATGATGTACTTAAATATTACTTTTCAAGAATGAATATTAATTACTAGTAGTGATTTAATGCAGCTTGACGTCAAGTATTAAGAAAACAAACAAAAAAAAGCTGATGCCTTCCAATTACTCTAAATTGAAGATATTAAATAGTTTTGATAATTAATATGTGATAATAGGAGAATAGAATATATTTTCATTCAAAAATAGCAAAAATAAATATTACTTTAAGGAAATTGGGAAGGGTTGAAAATAAATTCTGAGACAACAGTTAATAGTTTCTTATCATTTTAAACATATTCTCATCAAATCGATACATTACTGTGATAAGGAACAAAACGCGCATTCCCAATTACTTCATAGTCTCTGGGGTAATTATGAGCGTCGTTGTCACTGGCTAACAAATGAAGTTATTTAGAAAAAAATACATTTTTAATGAATACTCCAAAACATGATTACCCACACGATAAATTATGTTTATTTTTCATCTCATATGTTTACTTTGAATCGAAGAAAATGACAGAACCAATACACATATACACATTCCCAATTATTCCATAGTCTCTGGGGTAATTATGAATGCTGTTGCCACTGGTTAACGAATAAAGTTATTAGGAAAAAAAAGACATTTTTAATAAGTACAACAAAACATAATAATGTAATCCATAATTTATATGTCTATTTTTCATCTCATATGATTATTTTGAATTGAAGAAAATGATATACACGAATTCCCAATTATTTCATATTCTTTGGGGTAATTATGAATACTATTTCCACGGGTTAATGAATAAAGTTATTTGGAAAAAATGCATTTTTAATGAGCTCTCTAAAACATCGTTATACAATCGATAATTTATTCGTCTATTTTTCATCTCATATGATTATTTTGAATCGAAAAAAATGGCAGAAAGAACACACAAACAAGTTCCCAATTACTCCATAGTCTCTGGAGTAATTATGATTGATATTGCCACGATTTAATAAATAAAAGTATTTGGAAAAAACACTTTTAATGAGCTCTCCAAAACACGGTTATGCACTCCACAATTTATACGTTTATTTTTCATGTCATATGATTATTTCGAACATAATAAAATGACATAATCTGTAAAATTCATTTCCGATTACCCTAACCGACCTTACTACATAATTTTTCGTATTGTAAATCCACAATGGAAAACTATTCCGCAAAGATGCCAAATATCCATCCAAAAGATTTTATTCTGCTTCCATCATCATTTTAACTTCAGCTTCAGACGGAATATAGATATTTCCCAAAAGGAAAGCATTTTAAACCCACCAGCGTTAAGGAGAGAGAGAGAGAAAGAGGTAGAAAGTGAGAAAAAAAGCAAACTTTAGTGTCCAATAGAGAGCTTGAGTTGAGTTACAGCTGAGCCCTTTCTCCGGTTGCAATCGATTAACGGAAATCTAGGCCAAGGTCCAGGAAGCTAGCAACTCAACTCAAGTACATCGTTATCTTTTGCTGGAGAGAAGTAATGCTGAAAGAACAACGGAAGAAATGATAGAATTCAGACGTTCTGAGTGATTAAATAGTAACCGAAGAAATTAAGAGATGTAATCCGAGACAACATAAGCAAGGGGAAAGAAATCTTGCCTTATGGAAACATATTTCTTAGGGATACGCTTTTGGAAATTTTCTTCCACTCATTCTTCTGAAAAGGCTTTATTATTCCGATCATTTTAGTAAGGTTATGATTTTTCCATAACATTAGGAAAAATGGCGTTCTTATAAATCTTGCTTAGTTTTAAAGGTTAAAGTAAATTTTAATTTCTTTAAGTGATTACATAATCGTTTGAGATTAAGAAACCAATGGAAGTAGTGTCGTCAAACCTTTTCTCACATACTCTATTAAAGATGTTATCCCAGACAACACCTTGCATTGGCTACACTTTGCAACTACACTTGCATTGGCGTACAATAATTACAAAATATTAATCAGCATTTTTACTGAATCTATCGCGTGATCCTTGGCGAGGTATTTGGCGATGAATCCCTGGCATGCAGTTAGTAGCATCTGAAAATCGAATTTGTGTTCTAGACACGTTTTTCTAAACCGATTGAAACAAAAATTTGACACAAAACTACACTTGCAGTCACAAAATCGCAAACCAAATTTAATATATTTAATTGTGTTTTTGAGTTATTCTATTTATATGTTTTTGAATAGACAGATCGATAGATAGCCAACCGCTAATTGATATTGGTTCACAATTTGATAGGTGTCTAGATTATATAAGTTAATTCTGTGTATCGAATTTTGCCTATTTAATTCTTTTCTTTTTGTAGTTATGATGTTAAATTATAATCGAACAGTAGGAGGAATACATTTCCTCTGAGCGAGTTTTGATCAAAATATGATAAAAATCTACAAATTTGGTATAAAGGCCCTATGCCAATTTTCATCCATTTAGATTTAAAAAAATTTGAATTATCTTTGTCACAGACAGACAGATAAACGGAAATTTTCTAAAAATGTGGACGTTCGTCAAACTCTCGAAGCATGGAGATTCGTCAAAATCTGGAGTTCGAATTTTTCGACGATTGCTATACTTTCTCTAACCTACGTATACGAGAAAGTAACTAGTCGTTGAAGGAAAGAATCAATGGGATGGATTTTTGCTCATGCCCATTGCGTTTCTATTATTTTTGTCAGATTGATCGCAGGTGAATGCGCTGTTCTTTCTGCAACGCTTTCGTTTTCATTTACGAAACTTTCGTTACTTTCTCATAAGAAAGGCATATTTTTTTAAAGATAATTTCATTTCATACATAACTTGATGTCTATGATTCTCTCAACAAAATATTTTTTTAAGCCTCAAATTATGACAGTCATTAAAGCCATGTTATTTCAATAACTTCGCAACTGTTCTGTTTATTTTATGCATGGACCTTTCAAATAGGATTTCGTCCTATGACATATGCAACCATTACAAATTTAAATATCTGGGTATTCTATTTTAAATTGCATGCCATTTTTGCGGCATTGCAGCATCACTTTCTGATATCTTGTATCGTTAAAAAAAAGAAGAAAAAAAATCTAATTTTTTCTATTAAAGGGGAAAATATCATCAATTTGTGCAACAACATCAACAGTTTGTGATACACATCCTCATTTTCCAAATTATATTTATTTTGAATGATAGCTCTAGATGTAATAATCTATCCTACAGAACGCCAGCACACACGCACACACACACCATTACTTCTTTTTCAATTCCTACTATTAGCTCACACTCTCTCTATATATATCTTGTTCGAATTTTCAATCGTTAATAAAATACTTTTTATTCATCCATTTTTGACATACAAGTTCAAACATATTTTTTTTAAAACTTGTAGTGGATGACACGTGATGTTAATACAGTTTTTTTAAAATATTAATTAATTAATTAAACTTATCATGTAATTTCTATTTGGTCACCAAAGTCGCCAAACCCGTCGCAATGTCGCCAAATGGTCGCTAAATTTGTCGTCAAGCTCTATTTTGCCACTTAATATTGTCGCCTGTTTGTTTCTGTCATATGTATATACATATTTATATTAATTGTAATTATCTAATTAAAAGTAACTAAAATAAATTTTTTTGTTGACCTAATCAGGAATCGACTCGACTTTAATTTTTTTTATCTATATTACTTGTTATTAGTATAGGTGGGATGTAGCCGCAAAGCTCACAATGAACTACCGAAGCAGTATTTATCTCTATATTCAGCTCAAAATCTCATCAACAGAATTTCTCACAGGAGCTGGAGGCGCTCCCTTCATATTTCGAGAACAGGCCTGAAGGCCACAAACTCTATTCAACGTACATGGCAGTTCTGACTCGACGATGAGATCCTCAAAATTGGAAGGAGAGAAATTTCTAAACAAATTTCTCGCCATAATTTAATATTGACGAATTTTGCCACTGGAACTAGTTACTTGCTATCGGAGCATGCCACCACAGTTTTATTAAAGATTGTCATTTTTAAGGTACAGTCACATGATGTTGCCATGGTATTCCAAATATCCTAAAAGGGCAGTATGCGACACATAAAATGAAACAAAATTTTATATATATATATATATATATATATATATATATATATATATATATATATATATATATATATATATATTCCAATGACGATGTTTCCTACCATCCAATAACCACTAAAATTACAATATCAAGAATGTTGTCATTTTAATGCTTTCTGAAAAAATTTTACATTATCTAAAGTATTAAAAATATTATACATTCAGTGATGTTGGTTTATATACTATCCTCTTTTTCCTCTGATTATTGTTTTTGAAATAAGTTTTATGTTTATTTAAGGTGCATATAATAATAAATATTAGCAATCTTTTCTAAGACCGTGGAAAATATATTTAGCAACAGTTCCTTCAATATTATATATGTGTAATGCACATTGTGCATGTTATGATGTTTTGCTAGATTTGATTAAAATGATTAGCTCTAAATTTCATAAGCCACAAAAATGTCAATGGACTGTTATTTAAAAATTTTGAATCAGTAATTTATGTAATATTACTAGTAAAAATTAATTTTATCTTTTTTTTATCTTTATAAATTTCTTTTCTTTAATGAAATCCCATTTCTTATTGCATTTTAATGCAATATTATTAAAAATGAAATGTCTCCTTAAATTCTAAATATATTTCACAGGATGAAATTACTATAAATTTGTAAACAAATGCTAAAAGTGTGTGAATCGGTTTCTTAGAATGCAGCAATCTTCACAATGGTATAAATATAATTTGCAGCTATTATTTAGGCTATATTTCCTTAAACATGAATGGCAAAATAAATATTTAAAAATTCTTTTCAGAAAATTATTCTTTTTTTGTGAAGTTCCATTCCACTGTATGTAGAATACTGACCTCTTTGCTAGAAAAGCAACTATTTTCATAAATTTATTTGGTCCAAATTCGTCCATCTTGCTCGTCTGAAATTTTGAGTTTGTACATGCATATGAAAAACAAATAACGCCTAAAATATTTTTTCAAGCTTAAAGAAATCTTATTATGTCCGAATTTATCAAAATATCGAGATGTTTTTATGGATATGGTGGAGTGGTGGTGGTGAAGAACTTTTATAATATTTCTCCTCGGTTTAGATTCATCCAACTAAATGGATCAGAGAGGATATTATTTTCTTCTCAAAACACGGCCCTTTTTCAGCCTACCTCAAAAGGTTCAATCTGTCTGAGAGTGATCAGAGCAGTTGTGGTGGGATTGGCACGGCACTTCGTTATGCTATGGAATGGATCCTCACAATCTTGGCATATGATAAAACCATCATCAAGCCATGAACAAAAATGGCTGAAAAGAGTCACCAGCAACTTCCTCTCCAGGCAAAAATCCATACTATAATTAAATTTATCAGTGAAAATAGAGATCTTTTCTTGCCTCCCTGGCTTTCAATATTAAGTGTCAACACACAAGGACTGAAGTGAGGGGGGGGGGAGCACCACAATGTCTTCACATATATTTGCATTCATAAATATCTTTCAAACAGAAATTTTCTTTGTTATTATTAACCAAATTATTTTTATTAGATTTTTATAACTGCATACTCATCTACTATGTTATGATTACAAGTAAACATAGAATCCATATGTTTTTTTCATACATAATATCTTTCTGTGTATTATTATTTCAGATAATTTTTGTATAATTTTTCAAAGTAGAAAATATTTGTAAGCAGTTTCGTTTTATTATCATTTTTTTATTTGTTTGCAAATTCTGTACATAGTTATTTTTGTTTTTTTCTACTGTAAATATTTTGGTATCTAATAGAATTCTCGTAACATGCCCTTCAAACCGGTCAGAGACCAAAATGGTTACGGATACGTGGATATGAGACGGCGTTCTGTTCTGTATAGTTCATGCACTGAAAAATATAAATATTCCAATACCAGCAAGTAGCAAATTAAATTCGACAAAATAAATACAATTCAGTACTTTTGTACAGACGGGTCAAGTAAAAATTGGTATTTAAATTAAATATCTTTTTTTAACATTTTCTTTCTCAAAAATTAATATTTTCTAAATGTATGAAGACGATATTACAGGATTATCTAAAAAAAACCTATATTTGAAATAAAAGAATCAAAGAAAGAATATTTTCAATTAATAAAAAAAATATAAGAAAGTTGAAAAAAATATTTAAATATATGCAAATAATACAAAAAGGCTTTTATATTCGTTATTTAAAATTCTAGAATTCAGTGGAACAGAAATGGAAATATAGAAAGTTCAATCCCCAGCGATTTAAAGCAATTTTCTACAAATAATATACCTCAACGTTTCTTTAAAAACTTTTTTTTTTGTTGCTTAAATTGGAAAAGTTTGTTAGGAAAGAAGTTAGCTTACAGTTTTCTAAATCGTCTGCAAAGAAGGTTCAACAGCCTCGCATTTTCATGTCTGTCTGGTCTATCATTAGTTTGTTTACAGTTAAAGTATTTTTCAAGCGCTGACATCAAAAGGGCATTAAACTTCCCCTAGTGCCCTGATGTACTAAATAGACGATGCCTAATGCCAGTAGATGTTCTGTGGGGCTTAACTTTGCGGAACCACTGTCACTGTAGTGTTTGCTTTTTAGCGACTATAGTTTTAGGGCAGAAAAACTATTTATCGGATATGCTCTTTGCCTGTGAAAAGGAATAAAGGTTACGTATATTTTTCACCCCAAGTCTATAATTTTATGAATTAAGGAGAAATGCATGCCGTTTCTATATTCACCATCTGCATCAATTCTCTTTTTAACTAATTGTTTAATTTTAAAACTAGAAGATTCTCGAGGCTAGATGTTTGCCTGTAATATTAAAGCTTTCATTTAGTCGAGGCAATCAATTTTGATAAACTAATCTTATCATGAGAAAAAAAATTTTTAGTTTAGATTATACTAATACAATAAACTTTACGCGTTTTAGTTAATTACCAATGTTTACAAATTACAAGTTAATAAACGAAATTACTCTAGTTGTTGAGTGTGGAGGGTTGTACTGTTTTTTTTTGGGGGGGGAGGTATCTTTCTACATTTGGAGGGATAAATGATGACATATTTGGAATATATAAGCTTTCACATGAAATAAAAAGAGGTGATTTATAATGAAATAATTTTTTTCTGCAAAATCTGTCATTTAATCATACTTACAAGACGCACATATTTCAAAAGTACACGATCTGAATTTCGAAACAGTAAACCGAAGAAAATTGTGAAGTAATTTTTTTTATCAAAAGAGTAAATAAATAATAACTTCGCAACAACAAATTTGGAACTAACTTTCTCAAAATAAATGAGTTCCATTATGTGTTAGCCATAGTTGGTTTTCATCCAAATCTCAGAAAGGGAATTCTTTTATTCCAATAACATTTTCTATTTCTTTGACCTTTCGAGCCTGACCTATTTATCCGAAAGGAGTTTGAGATTCTGCTCTGGATCATTTGACACAATGCTACTTTATAATCCCAGGTAATAATTTATAACGTTTCAAGTTTATTTATTTTATTTTTTGATACCATTGTGTTATACTCAAAAATGAAATGTGGTATTTCGTACTGAATATTGGAATTTCTTGTATCATAAAAATGTACATTGTATGATTAGAAATAAAATAAATGGATTTTATAAAATTTTATAATTTATTGCCTTTAGAGACCAGCTGATACAAGAATATTGATTGAATTTAAATTCCATTAAATTTCCTATGCATAACTTTTGCGTACATGATTCTCACAAAAATGTATTTTTTTTTAAAAATTAGATAGGGATAAAAATTATAGCCATGTTTTCTTATTAGCCTTATAATTTCTTTGTTTATTAATGTGCTATTAATTATTATTCTTTGTTTATTTTCTGTATTAATGAACTTTCCTAATGGAGTAAGTAATTCTGTATATATTTATCTTATTTTGTTGTAAATATACATGTACACACACAAACATGCACATGCACATATTGTTTCTCTCTCCCTCTCCCTCGCTCTCTCTTACACATACACACAAACAAACTTCAAATTTTCGATAAACTGCTTTAAAGTCTTACATCGTTGTTTCCATTTTATTATGCATTTTCCTAACTATATTAACTTTTTGATTATAAATTTATATATTTAATTATATGCAATTAATCAATTGCATATAATTAACCTAATTGTATATAATTCAATTGCATCCAATACATCCAATCAACAGCAGTGTTAAAAAATGGGCACACTTTAAAATTTTTCACCATTGCTAGATTCTAAATTCAAACTTTAATAGTAAATACAATAAACTTTTAAATTTTTATTAAAAGCATGCCTTATAATCAAACCTATATAATATAAACAAATAAGCCAAATCTTCCGATTATGATCTTAAACAATGAAAAAACTCCAGGTTACAATATTAATAATAATAATGAAAATTATTTCAGTTTCACTTCAACAATAAAATATATATTTAAAATACGATTAAAAAGCATTAAAATGATATAAACTAGAAAAAAAGTTGATATCATTGAAAGGAAATTTCTTTTAATTTTAAGATGGTTTAAAAATAATTTTTGCTGCAATATTTCAAAAGTTGTGATAAAATAAACGTAAATATTTCGCTTAATTTTTAAATAATTAAAATTTTATAAAAAAACTCCCTTCGAGGTACACATTCTCAGCTTCTAAAATATAATTCAATAGCTTTAAATAAATGGTCTGACCAGTACAGCGCAAAAAAGCACAAATTCGCCATTATTTTCAGTAGAAATATGTTATATTTCAACAAAAATTGGTCTTATATATAAGATAGAAATACGAGAATGGAAGACTCATAAAATTGGTAAACAGTGGAAATACCAAATAGAATTCAGACACTATTTTTCAGTTTCAAGAATCTAATAAATAATAGTTTATTGATGTGGGTATTATTCTGGCACAAGTTCCTCTTATAGGACAGACTACCATTTAAAAATAATATATAATATGCTAAAGAAGAAAAGTAGCCATGGTAATCATCTTAATGATTCTAAAGAGCAGGTGAGAAAATCTTTAGAATGAATGTTTTAATGTGGCGAGTTCGAATTATTTTTATTTTTCTGATTTCCGCACACTTTCCTTTATAGCACAAAATACTTGTCACTTCTCCATTGGAATTCATATATGGCATACATTTTTTTTACAGGTTGATATGAAAAATGGAATCAATTCTTTCTTAAGGAAGGAGAAGAAGATGCACAAAATAAGATCATTTGTTAGCAAATGAAACCTAACATAGTGCAATTACATTTGCCATAAAATTATGTTACTATTATTCGAATTGACTCCATTGTTGGCATCTGCATTTGTCTATAAAGCATGTTTTGCATGTTTTTAATGAACCAAAGAGAACGAGAGTGCTTTTTCTTTATTCAGAAAACAAAACTCATCTAATAAGCTTTTCTACACATTTCCTTAAATTAAAAAAAAGCCTCTTGTCATAGGCTTAGCATGATAATATTTTAAAACTAATCCGTCCACTTTTATTTCGTTTTTAAAATTTTCTCTTAACTACATGGCAACAATAGCGGGAACAATATATATATATATATATATATATATATATATATATATATATATATATATATATATATATATATATATATCACAATGACACGTTTTAATAAATCTAGTCATTAGAAAGATAACAATTATTGTAGGGAAATATATTCAAAAATATTTTACAACTTTATTAAAATTAGAAAGATTGTAGGAAACAAATTTAGCCTACAGTCATCAGTTTATTCTTTCAACTACTATGTATTGTAAAAATAATTTTTTTGCAATAATATGCTCCAAAGGTATTTATGAAAAATATTAAATATTTTTTCAAATTTTTAAATAAAAAAAAATCTAATTAAAATTTAAAACTATTTCTTAGAGAGTATTTATTTTATCAAATTTGATTGCTCTAGATCCAATGATGTGCTATGTAAAGCATTTTGAACAATTTTTTCATTGTACATTTAGCTTGAAGCAATTAAAAAATAGTATGCCAATTTATAAACATTATTACATGGATGAAAAGTACTAGTCAAAATTCAATATTAACTTACCTGATAATTAGGAAAATTGCACTTAATCCTCCGTACGATACGAAAATTGAAACTTTTGTTTACGATTCAATTCATGTTATTACAATTTCCAATGCAAGTTTTGCTGGAGGAAATTTTACGAAAAGAAGGAGGATAATTTTTTCACTGACTAAGATTCAAGTTCTTTTAAAATATGCTAATATCATTATTAACAGACTAAGCACTAATATATTTTTGATTACAACATCACTTTTTCAACTAATAGAAAGCCTACAAGAATGAATAAACTATGAATAGACAGGATTATATACCGACTTATATAGCATACTCAGTTTACATTAAAACACATATTTTATTTAAAATTTAAATTAAAAGGATATTAAATAATGATGAGAAATGTTTTCTCCGTGTTATTGAGATTTGCGTCTTCTGATCGATTAAAGTTTGCTATATATGTTTTGACAAGTTATTGTGGTTTGAAAAAAAAATGAGTATTAACAATAAAATATGTTGTTACCCATGAAACCCACGTCCTTTCAGTATATACTATAGACATAATAAATTTACAGCTTCGTTACACTTTTTATTTCTATTTTATATAGTTAACATATAAATTACGTTACTTGAGATTGTCTTTTCAAGAATCATTTAACATAACAATACTTTCTTTAACATAACATAACAATATTTTCTTTGAAATCTACTTTAATGCACTCCTTGAGTTTGTTGCCATTATCATAACCCAAAACAAATTGGCTAAATAGTTCCTCTGATAACCCAATAGCGATTTGCTCATTAATATTTTGCTTTATTGAGTTTTAGGCCTTCTGCTTTTGAGAGTTGGCATTGTTGGCATCCTTGGCGATGTAAAAGGCTCCATTAAAATACATTTCGACTCATTTTTTTTAATCAATTGCTAAAAATGGCAAAAAAGTGATTATATCAACTTGGCATCAAATATTATATCCAGGACATATTGCAAATATATTCTCATCAATTATCTGCCTTGTGTATACATTTCGCAAAATATTTAATATAACAATGCTACAATAAATTAAATCGCTTGTAGCGAGAGAGGTTGAATTGATGAAGGTTTCGGACTATTTTACTGGCATGATATAGTCGTCGAATTTTTGATCCTGTGTTTGCATATGAAATTGGCTTTTTTAAAAATTGTAGAAACCTAAAATAAAAATCAACGAACAAAGAACGTACAAAAACGGTTCTTACTGTTATTGGCTCAAGTTTAATTAAGGAATTTTTTAAATAAATTATCGCAAGTATTATTAATAATTAAATAGTCAAAATAATAATAAGCATTTTTATTTAAATGGTAATTATTTTTAATTAAAATTTAGTTATAGTAATTAAAAATATTTGATATCTTTTAAACTCTAATAATGTATTATTTGAAATGTGCAAATACAAAAAAAAAAATGATGACTCCAAATAATGTGAACACTGAGGGCATTTATAGGGAAATATAGAGGTTGAATTCTGAAAATGCGAATGCAGAACGCTACGCTACCATTCGTGTAGACACATCCCTGATCAATGACAATTTATTAGAAAATAAACTATTTCGAAAATTTGAAAATAATTATCCCAGAATCGAAATGGCTATTGCATTTTAATATTATGAAAGCAAAATATTCATTAAATGCACTAAGAGAGTACTATTAATATAAAGTTTTATCCCAAAAATATATTTCCAACTTGTGCCCTTCTACTGTATTTTCATTTTTTCCTTTCATTAACGTAAATGAAGGAAGAAAGTGTTTTCCTCAGTTCTAAAACTGACTCGATTGTATGACGTCAAGGTCACACCGTAAACAGATCTTAATTTTCAATGAACCACATCTTCTATCTTTCTAAAAAGCGATTTATGGATTCCAACACATTTGACAATTTTTATATGATCCTGAATTAGAATATTTCTAATACATGACCTCATTATCGTTTTCGCTTAAAGAAACTATCTTTGTTGCCATAATGACGTCATTTTGGTATTAAATCAATCGTCTGCAAATTTTGCACTTGTCTAATACAATACAACCAATTTGGTACCTCTCCAAAATAAGTACCATCGAATCTTAGACCGAAATTGAGATAAATTACTCATTTTGCAATATATTTGTAACAGCATTATTTTTCTTTTAAAGAGTTAAAAACTTATTTAGAAGTTTCGAATAAGATTTCACCATTATTTGAGAATGGTATTAGGCTTATAGTTTCAGACAAAATTAAAAGAATTTAGAGAACTTTGAAATTTTAAAAAGGAAACATTTTTTTAACAGTTGGACAGACTACCATGGTAATTATAATACTTACCTAGTTTTTGAGTAGTCTATTATTATAATAAATATTTTTTTCTTATATGAATTTTTACCACAGCACGCAATAAAATGTAGTTCTTATTATTAAGTATATTGTCATTTTTTTATATTTGTTTTTGTCACATTGGATAGAAAACAAAATGATTTTTTTGTAGTAGTCTCTATTAGTTTATTAACAAAAATTGCAAAGAAATTGACAAAATTTTGATTTCTAAAAAACAAAACAAAAAAAGGAAGAAGAAGAAGAAAGAAAAACTGGTTGTTTTCAATCATCAAGAGCTTTAATTTTGAATTTCGATTGAATATCTGTGAATATAATTGTAGTATAACTCCAAATATTCTAATTTATTGGTTCCAGATCAGGATAATCAAATATCTGATAACCATATAATTAGGAAAAATAGTTATTCCTTAGCAAATAAATAGAACTTACTTAAATTTGTTAAATGAACACAAAATTACTGCTTCAGTTTCGTATTTCAACATAACTATTGAACAAATTATTTTGACGATTAAACCTCTCTTTGGGCCTACCCTTACAGCCAAGCTTGATTCTATCAAAGAACCATCGTAAAAGCGAGTTTTATGCACGCTTAATCCGTTGAAACCAAATGTTCTCTTACCATGATTCGAAGGTTTATAGAAGAATTGTCAAATGTTGTTCTCGATATCTGAACATGGTTCAAAATTACAATGCTGTCAAAAATAGCCCTAGTGTTGTTTTGAAACAGGGCTTAAAGATAACTAGACTGGCATTGCTAGGACATATCTGTCGTTGTCAGTTATTTCGCTGCCCTTTTCATACAGTGTTTTTTTTTTTTTGCATATCTTTTTTTTCCCTTAAAAAAGATCGGATAATTGATAATCTGAAAAAATAAGATTCGTATAGTTGTAATTCAATTATATATCCTTTACTTTTTCCTCCTATGATTTAAAACGACTTATTATAGAATCCTAAAGATATTCTGATTTTTTTTAAACATTAAAATAAATAGGAATGAATCTGATCCAAAGCAAACGATATACAAAGAAAAACTTCATACTATCGAGAGACGAAATAAAAGATTTCGCAATAAACCTAATAAATGATCGTTTAAAAAATATATTAAGAGATTTCCAACCTTTGAAAATCAACTTACTTGCCATTGAAAGCCGCCTATCGAAAAAAGGCTATGTTCTGAATATGAAGTTTGCTTTCTCCCATAAGAATCATGAAGAGGCAAAAACAGTTTTACAGAAGAAAGCGATATTTATTTACGATTATTCATTCTTCCAATAAGGAATCTCATGTAACAGAATGAATATACATACACGGCTAAGTTTTGGAAATGATAATATATATATATACATATATATATATTTAGCTTGTGCTTGATGTATAATATGCATGTTGAAGATTTGCATCTCCTTATCATTGGCATGAAAATATGATAAAGACTAGTTTAATGATAAATTTTGTTAAAACTGTATACTTCCTAATCAGTTAATGTTTTAATTTTAATTAGTGGTTGCCAACAAAAAAAATTTGAACACAAGGAATTTACATTCTTGGTGAAATAATTTTAAGGTTTTAATTAGTTATTACAACATTTATCTTACCGTGAATTTATTAGAATATGAATTTCCTCTTTTGTAATCAGTTATAAAACATTTTAAATTATTACATGAATATTTTTTAATTGTAAATTATAAAGTTTTAGATAAAAATAGCATCGCATTAGATAGCATTCAAATATCAAAACTAATTGATTAAACCGACATACTAAATCATATTCATTGTTACACAAATAAGAAGAGCAAATTAATTTTAATGTAAAATCATTAAAAATTCAAATTTATAAGAAAAGGAAAGGGAAACTCAATAAATATCATTTAACATGGTTCGATAAAATGCTATAGGAGCAATCACCTTTATTAGAAGTTTAAAAATCACTCTTTTTGCACTGTTACCTTATTGTAATTTTCAAGAATTTTCTTTCTTCACAAAAGAAAGAGTTTTCCTTACTTTCTTTTTATACAAAGCGGGAAAATGAATATATACTATCATATTGGTGCTTTGATAGCGTAACAAGAATTAATGGATTTTTTTATCCATATTTTGAAGTGAGTTTATCTTATTTCCTTTAGTCTATTTAAATTAATAAATATCGTCTTTGGACGAATTATTTTCATAAAACCAACCCATCACTCAAAGATATTTTTTTCCAATTAGATCGCAAAAGCATCATTAACCCTTAAATGCATAGGGATGTAGATCTGAATCGTTTATTTAAAATCTCATATCTCTTTATGTAGCAACCTTTGCATAGTGTTTTTTTTTTGTTACTTTAATTTTATAAAAACTATTTTAGCGTTTCCGAATGCATCTAGAATCTGACAGTTTATTTCTTTAACTGTGAGAATTTTCATCGTTGGCGCACTATCTGAGTGCAATTTCATTTTGGTGGGTTTAGAATTACGATTACGATTATTATGAAGAATTACGATTATTTATGAAGAAAGTAATAAAACAGGGACATAGAGGAAAAATTGTTTTCAGATAGAAACAAGGTAACGATAACGAATAATATTTATATTTTTGCATATACTAATACATTTATGCAAGAAAATATAGCTTTTCTGTGATAAAAAAGACATCAATATGCAAAATCGATTTCACATACATTCATTAAACCAAGAGTGTCATCTTATGCTTTGCCGTCTATGGATATACATAAAGGCGGCGTTGGTCACTGATGTTTATTTTCAAACACATTGAGGTATAAAATTCCATTATATAAGGGTCACACAGTGGTCATGTAGCAGATGCAATGTTCTTTTAAGTTTAAATAGTAAAAACAACTGTTTCATGAATTTCATGTTTTGTAATGCAATGAGAGGTATTATTTATGTTTCAAATATTGTATTATATTATTATGCGCAGCTGATTTCTTGAACTCAAAAAGTGACTGTTCATAATAATGTAGAAATTCATCAATACTTTTTTTCGAAAATTAAAAAAAAAAATCTAATGCGGTTTTTTTCGTATACTTCCCATTTTTCGATTGATTTCAAATTTTATATATTAAAAATAAAAATTCATGCTTTTAAAGATTAAAGTGCTGAGGTATATTGGGTTTATGTATTGAAATTACAGAGTTGTGTTTAGGTTATAAAACGGAAAATTGTAATGCACTATAACATATTAATAAACGTTGTAAGTTTTCATGCGATTATTTATTCAGTTTTAGAAAGTTTGTTTCAAATTAGTCAAGTTCTCATTTTAATCTATGGTAATTTAGTCATCGGTTAAAAAACATAAGCCATTTAAAGATTACGTCCATTTCTCATTTCTTTAATTTATCGTCAGTTTATAATAGAAATTTCATTAACTCACTTCAAACACTTCCTTTATACATAAAACAAATTATGTATAAAGAATTGCATAACATTTAACTAAATATTAAAGAATAGAATTAATAAATTGTCGGCAGCAAAGTCTTATTTTTTTATAAATATAAACATCTAAATATGTATTGATACATTAACTTCCTACATACTGTTTAACATTTAAGAGACAAAAAAAATATCCCATTGTTTCGTTAACTGATCTTCAATTTACTATAGATTTCAATAGTAATTTCATATATATTCTTTTCAAAGAAAAAGAGTGATTAAATAATCCCATGGCATTCAATAGCATTCATTAAATAATACATTTTTTCCTGACTGTACAATTATTAATTATAGACAATATGTACTTATATTCTGTACTATATTTAAATAGCCAACAAAAAAATGAAAAGTATGAACAAAAACGGAAAAAAAGCTAAGAAAATAATAATGATACAGGAAATTAGATTTGAAATTTTTTGAAGAAAGTGATTTTTCCCTTTAAATTTCTTTATCAATAGAAAGGGTGAACAATTATTCTATAAACATTCTTTTTAATTGTATTATTTAATTCGCGTATCTTCTTTAGTCGAATAGGAAGATATCACTCGAAACTAAAAGATTTGTTAATATTTTAACGTATTGTTACCCATGTTTTACTTAGTTGAAAGAAATGTAGCAGATAAAAGTTTTTTTATAATAAATATTAGTTTTCAACAATCATTTGATTTGCCCATCATATTGATAACATTAGTTGGTCAATATCAACCAATTATCGTTTGGTTATTTAATATATTTAATTTTTGTTAAGGCTAAATTCAGTAATTGCTACGTAAAACTAAAGAAATAAATAGAAGAATTCGAAATAAAATATGTTTTTTTGAATACATGAGGATTTTAACAAAATTTCCATTCATTAGCTAAAGAAAAATATGCTAAATATCTTGCAACCAATGAAGTTAAAGCTTTAAGCTATCAAATTTATCATTTGAAAATATTAGACAGATTGATTCTCCAAACAATATGGTATAAAATGAGGATTTTTTTTTATTTTGAATAAGAATAATTTTAATTTCAATTGCGGTGAATACACATCATTAATTTAATTATAAAACACACGTACTCATTATAAAGACGAGACAGATGAATAGCATATTAATTCCTGAAGATTTTTTTTGCCTTTTAATTATTGCCTTAACATTGAAATCGTTTGTTATTCTTTCAACATCTCTTATTTGAAATATTTCAAGAACAGTGTGCATTTGATATTTATTTCGAAGTTAAACACATTTTTATGAAGATTGTCACTCAAAATATTTTTTAAACAAAATGAATCTAAAAGATAAAAAAGACATATTCTTAAAATTCTAATTATCGTCGAATTTTCAATATTATTATTCTCCGCGTTCATCTTTAGAACATGAAAACATTTATTTTTTCCTCTGCAAATAACGATTGTTTTCAAAATACAGCATTTATATCTTTAAATAATTTTAAAACAGTATACATCTAATACACAATATCTTCGATTCCATACAACTTCTTTTTTTTAACAGCGCGCGCAATGAAAAAGTTCCGCATGCTTTGTATGAAGCATTGGTACGACTTCTGCGCTTCCCGGCAACGAACGACATGAAATTCTTTAAATTTTTTTAAAAAAAAGAACTTTTAAGCAAAAAAGTATACCCCTTACCTGTTTGTTTCAGGATATCTTGTTAAGACTCCAGTGTGTGATGCAAATCTAAAACTTTGTCCTATAGCAGGAAAGAAAAATGTATCGTAACTGAGAAAGATATGATCTTCCTGCTCGTTCAAGCCGCCATAGCTACCGTCTTCCTCATCATCCAATCCAATATTTGTTATTCTCGCCATCTGTCGGCGGAGAAAGAAACTACTCGATCTGATTTGAATTTTTTCCGCGGATAAGCATTTCATAACTTAAGGATGGGGACGAAAAGAGGGCGTTTATTAGTTACTTCGAACCAGGAAAATATTTTGCTGAATTCCTGGAAAGGAAATCTCCATCTAGGATATGGTAAAAAAAAAAAAGAAGCGTGGAATTCTGAGATGATTCTTAGAATATTAGCGGATGATATTTTTAAATTAATATTACTGGGAAAGTTTACGCTGCCGTCTTATATCACTTATATTCCACGAATTATTATCTGGTTTTGCTGCATTATTTACGTTTTGCGGCAGTGATTTTTCAACTTATTTGTACAAATGCTTTTGTAAAGTTAAATAACACCCACCTACATTTATTTATAAACGTGGGAGGATTTATTTCATGCTAAGTTATTATGAGAATTCTGCTAATCGTTGTACTAAAGCAAATTTCAAAACCGCTAAGAATAAGTATATAATTCTAACCGTAAATTTGTTCTAGATGATTATATCTTATGGAATAATCATTTCGAACATAAGAACAATATCGTATAAAGAATTATAGAATTATAATTAATCTTATAAATTATCTAAGAATAATATTCTTAGAAACGAATATATAATAATAAATAATTATAATTATTTAAAGAATATTATGCACAATAAGAAAGAATTATATCTTTGCGTTAAGAAATGTACTGTTGAATATAATACAATAATGAAATTGTTATACATTCTCCTTGTCGTTTTAATCATAGTAAAATATTCTTCACACATATTTTAAACAAAAAATATTTATCTTCGTCTAAAACTGACCAAATTATGAAATTATGAATATCACCATCTTCGACGATTTTAGTCTACTTGAAATTTTAGTCTACTTACCATTTAAAGGAGGATCCACCAACCAAGCTGAGCTGTGGTGACCTCGGCGTAAGGTCTCGGTTTCGGAACCAGGGGATTTCAGGTTCGAGACCCGATTCCACCAAAGAACCATCATGTAAGCGGGTGTGCTGTTAGCTGTTAGTAAGATAAGCCGGGGACAAACGTCCTCCTGCTGGTGTGGTGCGGAAGTTAGAAGGGTTCAGCTCAGGTGTCGTTCTTGTCATCTGAACTGCTTCAAAATTACGAAGTCCGCCCGAAAATAGACTTAATGTTTTTCTAAAATGGTTGTTAATATAATTGAACTGAACCCACCAGTTAAAGTATGACACTCCCTGAAACTGACAGTTCCTTGGGCTAAAATAATAATACTCAAAGCTTCATAACTCGGTAAATTTTGATAGCAGAAGGTTTTAATTTTCTGTTTAGAAATTTGTTATGCCAAGAATATCTTACTAAATAAGACTGTAATGCAAGACATTCTAACTTGACAATAGAGAAAAAATTACGAAGCATTTCATTCCGTCAGGTAAATCAGTTCAAGTATTATCGTACTGTATTTTGAAATTTCGCTCCCAATCTATCCAAAATTTCTGCTACGACTTTTGGGTATCTTTTTTTGGAGCCGCATATACGTCTGACAATGAATTTTCTTCTCTATGTTAGGTACACCACTTCAGATTATTGACTTAACAAATTGAGCTTCAGAATGGAAGTCCATAGGTGAAATTTCGAGAGTTGCGACCTGTTGTGACATATTTTAGAGCATTTTGATTCGTGATTTGTATGATCCAATTCCGAATTCTGATTAGCATTTCTCATCAGACTTCGATTTTGCTGTAATTAGATACGTCTTCACATTATCAATAAAACTTAAATAAAATAAATTTTTGATTATATTGAATTTTTTAAATACGGTATGGACATTTAAATGATGATTCACAAGATTCAGCGCATACATTCAAGTGAAGATTGCCCGTTGTCGTAAAATGCAGTCCATTTTATTTTTTCTTCTTTGTTACATGCTCTGCCTCAGATCAAACGTTGGTACAGTCCTTCAAAAAATATACATATACTGCTCTATATTTTGAAAAAATATACATATACTGCTCTATATTTTGAAAAAATATACATATACTGCTCTATATTTTGAAAAAATATACATATACTGCTCTATATTTTGAAAAAATATACATATACTGCTCTATATTTTGAAAAAATATAGAGCAGTATATGTATATTTTTTCAAAATATAGAGCAGTATATGTATATACTGCTCTATACTGCTATACTGCTCTTTTGAAAAAATATACATATACTGCTCTATATTTTGAAAAAATATACATACAAAAATATAAAAATATGCAAAAAATATACATATACTGCTCTTTATTCTGGAATTAATTATAACACAATAAAACTGTAAATGTCTTACGCTGTAGCAATATGTTTTCTATAAGTGTAAGAAATATTTCTTCATGTAAGTTGTCGTCACAGTATTTAGATTTACTGAAACTCATTTTTTTTTTCAAATAGCAGCACTCGATTTCGGATACATATTTAAATTCTGGGGAACAAAATAACTTAATGTGTATAGCATTTTATAGTATAGAAAATAAATTGCAGGCAATAGATTGTAAAATATTGGTTGATAAGTTATAAGCAATCGACAATTCGAATTCTAAGTAGAAAACACGATTTCTTGTTTTTTCACTATATCTCAAGGTCAGTCTTTCAATCTTTCAAAATAATTTTTATTATGCAATATACAAGACTAAAGTTATGCATTTTTAAAAACATAAAAATATTTTTTTATACCTTTAATGAATTTTTAAGTTTACAAGTTTAAAAATTTTTTAATACTAATCGAAAGGACAAGATCTTAAACATCGTTGTTCTAAATTTTATCCATTTCCGTAAAATAATTTTGGAGATATTTCAGAACAGTAAGATTTTCGCACTTTTTGGAGATATTTCACTTTTGCAAAAGAATGATCGACAAGAAAAAAAAATGATAAAATAGATCGGGAAATAAAGCATGCATTTTAACGCTACTTTAGAATAAAATATTAATGTTTCTTTTCCAAATAAATTGCTAAGGCGATGAGAAACAATCGATACATGCAACAGATTCTATTTCGATTACATTTCAAGTGCACTTTCGTTTGGAACAAATGGAAATCAATTACAGTAACAGAAATGATTTGTGAGATCTTTAATTATCAAGAAAGCAGGGAGAATTAATAAATCTTTTTAATGAATAAGATTTCTGATAAAAAGGAATTAAAATATTATTAAAAATGACTTAAACTATCGATTTACGGAAACCTGAACATGCAAATTAACAGACTAATTTTATTTATGTTTCAGTTAAGAAGGAATGTTTCAGAAAATAAGCTTCAGACATTTATTTTTCAGCTGCTCCAAAGCCTTATAATTTAAACTTTTATATTAACATTAATTGTTAAATTTATTCAGAAATGTTGATTATTTTGAAAAATGTACCTTGAAGATATATTTATTTGCAATTGACATACAATTCAAAAAATTGACTTTGAGTTCTTACTTAGTTTTGTTTTAGAACTAAAGGAAAAATAATATATATATATATATATATATATATATATATATATATATATATATATAGTTCCTTAAAACTAAATCTGCTGTGGCACTTTTGAAGCCAATAAAACCTTTCTTCTTCTTTTATTGTAAACACAACCATATATATGACTCTTAAAAATAAAAATTTTATGTATTAACATCTTATGAATAATGTGAGCAATGGAGCCAGTGGATAAAGATTTGGGTATTGATAGGTAATAATTCGCGTTCTGAGCTCTTTGTGAAAGATTTAACGCAACTTTCCCTTTCCACTCTTCTTGTAAATTATTTATGAAGATATGGTACTGCAATTTGTCACATAAATGCCAAGTACCTAGAAGCACGAGCTTTGCTCAGCAGTTTTTTTTTTTTTTTTTTTTTTTCTTTTATCCAATGAAATAGGGATTTTTTTTTCGGAGAGCCTACTTAAATACGGATCACATACATACTGATTACATATGAATATTTTTCGATCTTACTTACAGATGAATATGCCATTTAAATGAAAAAAAAAATCATGAATGCACCTTAGTGTAACATGTTATTCAAATTAGTTAACACAATAATTCATTATTGTTACGTATTCGTATTCGAATAATGTCATCTAGCGCCATCTCGCGAAATTTTGAGGTACCAATATGTTATTATCCTATGGCAACAATGCAAGTATTAAAAAATTTACCAGATGGCGCTATGTGACATGGTCAGCATAAAAGCAGATAGAGAAAGGCTCTAATAATTAATTATAATGTGTGTGTGTGTGTGTGTATGTGTGTGTGTGTGTGTAAAACCTTATCTAAATATAAAATTTAATCCAAATCGTTAATGCCGTTTGAGATAATGAAATAAATTTATATTTGTACAATAATTCTTCATTTAAATTTAAAAGACTTTTGACAATAAAAATATGATCATCAGTTAAATATGACTGTTTGGAAGACAGTTTTAAAAAGAATGGAAATGTAAAAGTAATTTTAAACACTTTCCTTTTATATTCTCTGCCATTGAGAGCATTCATAGTAGAAATAGCAGAAATTTCTAGAAATATATAACAATATTTAACAACATTATTAATAAAAAATAATTATTAAAAAAATTTAGTGAAATAAAAATTTATAGCTTAATTTTTTTTTTAAAATGAGAAAAAAATAAATAATGTTTATCTATTCATTTTATTTATTTAAACATATAACATAATTAGTTGAAGGTCTTCAATCCCGTTTTTATATACATTTAATATAATGAATATATTTCTCATAAAAAATGTCCGCACCTTTGAAAAAATTGAAACTGATTGTCTGTAATATTTTCTGGAAATTGTAAACCTTTTCATTGTGTGTAAAATACTATTTGCACTTATTTTTCTGATTTTTTTTTCATATCCTCATCATTATAATCTTCATCACGTAATGCAGTGTCTTCATTAAAGTTTGCCTTTATATCATGCTCAGCAAGAGTTTCAGAAGTTACAAAATCTTCAGCAAATTAGAACAGCACTTATCTTTACAATAATTACCATATCTTTGAGATACTGAAATTTGATGGATTTTGCTGTAATTATTTAAAACAGTAATCTCAAAAAAAGAAAGAAAAGAAAGCAACTGTAGAAAAAATTGCAATAGAGAGATTAAATAGCATGAACATGTCGTTGAACATTACATAGAAAATTTTATTAGTTATAAACTTTTGTTAAATGGAATCTCATTGAATCAAGACTTTACTATAATTACAATTTCAAAACAATCCTTTACTCGTCAGTTTAATAAAGTTGAATTCGTAATTGTTTTATAAAGTTTTTTTTTTTTTTTTAGTGAAGAATATTTTTCATCTGTCTTCAAAGTATGATTAGCGAATTTCAGAGTAGGTTTCGAAAGCAAAAGTGAAGAAACATTCCTCACGACATGACTCATTTAAATATAATGGAAGAATATCTTTTAAAAATTTACATTTTAACTGCGACGATAATTCACAAAAATAGGTTCTTTCGAACAAACATTTATTCAAATCTTTAGTGACTTGATAAAAATTGTTTGTGCACATTCAAGCACTATATTTTGTCCATTACATGGAGTACATATTTCTGTATTAATACTAAAGAAGATGGTTCTCCAAGTTATCTTTCGATGCCATTTTCGAATAAATTTTATATAATGCATCTGTAAATTTATTTCAGATTTACCTTCATTAGAACCAAATGACAAATGCATTTCTTCGCCATTAAGGTGTATGTACACACTTGAAACTTCGCAAATCGTTCAAAATATCGAATATTTTTTAATCTATACTTATATAAAGCTCAATGTGTGTGTGTGTGTGTGTGTGTGTGTGTGTGTGTGTGTGTGTGTGTGTGTGTGTGTGTGTGTGTGTGTGTGTATGTGTGTGTGTGTGTGTGTGTGTGTATGTGTGTGTGTGTGTGTGTGTGTGTGTGTGTGTGTGTGTGTGTGTGCGTGCGTGTGTGTGTGTGTGTGTGCGTGCGTGTGTGTGTGTTTTGGCACTCTACAAATAGCTTTAGATCAGACTTCTTAACAGACAGCTTCAAATTTGGCACATATATAAATTAAAAGGTGAGAATGTCACCTCAGAACAATTTTTCAAAACTTTTATTATAATTTAAATTAATTGAAAATTTAGCTGAATCTGGGCGTTTACCCGCGATAATTTAATGAAATAGCACTGCGCAAAAATAAACTTTATACCATTTTAAAATTTTAAGAAATTGTGTTTTTAATGATATATTGATAATAATAATAGTCGTAATAATTTTTGCAATATTTTGGCAATTTTGAAAAAATGTTTTTCGCTGATTTCCAATATTAGATTATATTATTGCCAAGAAATTCAAACCGTTTTGATTGTTTCGTCAAATACTTAATCGCTTGATTTTCACTCCTTGTTGAAAAGAAGATGGATTCTTTTTATTTTATAAGACAAATAATAAAGCAAAATTATAATATCACGAAATTTAGACGATAAAAAAAAAGCTTTACTTTTTTTTATTATACTACGATGAAAATATGGAATTGTCTCTATTTGAACGATCCATGTACATGATAAAACTGATTTTAATTAAGATAATTAAAATAATGCGGCTTTAATGGCAAATAACTTAGCGGAATCATGATCATGGAGTATAAAAGAAATGTCTTATTTGAAATAAAATAAACCAATATTTCCGATAAACCACGTGATCGTCTGAAACTAACACTAATAATACTGTCAAAAGAGCCTATCTTAATGATGAATGTCTTCGGCTTGATGAACATTCCATTGACCATTCAGTGTCATGTGGCCTTCCTTACACTAAATACCAACATATTCCCATCTCTTCCATCAATCAACCTCTTTCTTCAAAACCTTTAATGAATTGTTCATTGTCCTTGTCTGCTCCTTCTAGATTTAATCTGAACTCTACTATAAAAAGAAAGGAATACCATTACCTTCTAGTATGGTCTAAATGTTCTCTGCCTTAATTTAATCTGATATTTCCCGTAATTCAGTTTAAGGAAGCTTTACAATTGGAATCTTAGATGCGGAACTTGAATATGGAAGCGTCTTTCTTTTTCGAAGCCGAAATTATCTTCTGTATTGCAATAAAATGTTCTATACAGTTATGGCTGGATTAGCTACGATGAAATTATGGATGGATTAAGCTTCATAGAGTTTGGAAAAGCATATTTCTGAAGCCATCCTTGTTCTTTTTCGATAACGGGTTAACGCTATAAGTTATAATTTAACACATACAAGGGGTGTGAAGCCGACGTCCTTCCCTAGGGGTACCGCGTCTTCCCCGTGATCTAGGCATTCCGGGTTCGAGTTCTGGTTCCGGCATGGTTGTTCTCTTCCTTGTGTTCTCTCTGTGAGGTGCGTGAATGAGCCCCCTGTAAAAAAGGGTTGTGCAAGCGAGTGTGTGTGTGCTATCTTCATTTGAGCTAGATGTCAGACTTCTGCCCTCGGGTGCTCAGGGGTCTTTACCCTCAGAAGCTACTGCGCAAAATTTGGCTTAAAATAGTCACAAGACAACAAAAAAGGAGGGGTGTGAAAATTCATGGTAGTTACGTGAGAAGGTGATAAAAATAAATATACAAACACAAATAATCATGCAATGTATACTCAAAATTCATCTAAAACACTAGAAAGAATCTTTCCAAAAATCTTTTATTTTATCATGCGATTATCGTAGCTATGGTAATTTTAATTTGGATTTGAAATAAAATTAATTCAAGTTCATAAATGAGCTATTCAGTTCAAAGAATATTGATTTGGTTTGGTTTTATGGCATAAGGACCAGATTTGGTCATTCTGCGCCAAACATTTGTTAGACATAGTTTTCGTGTTAATTAAAGCCTTTTTAAAAAAGATACAATTAAATCTGATGTAAAATTTGAATACTTTTTAAAAAGACAAAAATATTTGAATGAGGTTTATCATCTAAACTATCATTTAAGTTAAAAACAGTCGCGCCGAATTGAACCTGTCATTGTGTACCAAAATCTTGGCATTCACACAGAATATGCTTAATGATTAAAACATAACTGCATGTATTACAAAGTGGTGCATGATCAGAATGTTTTGTGGTTAAATAGGTGTGGCCTATTCGCTGTCTCGTGATAATTCCATCTTTCTATTTGGTTAAAGTTCTACTTTTGAAACCTTTGACAGATAACTATATTTGAAATAGTTTATTCGTAGTTAACTTTTCCTACATAGAATATTCAATATTGAAATTATGGTGGTAGAGTAAACTAATCTTCCATAACTCTTTTATTCCGAAAGTAAAAACGCAATCCAATTTGGACGAATTATTGTCTCGTCATAAGGAACACCTTTTTTGCACTGTTGCTTTAATAATCGCAATAATTAATTATTGCAGAATTACCTAAGCCAGCCTGATCTGGTTTAAATCACGTATTTGCATCTTTTAGCTTGATTTAACTAGTTTAAAATAATAGCAAGTTTTTCTATGTGAAATTTTTAATAGCGTGCGTTTAAAATTTTAATAATTTCAATTTTTTCTTAATATAATTTTTTTCATATATACTTTTTCTTCCCAATATAAATTCTCCTTAATGTCTATCCTTAATTCCATCATACATATAAAACAATTCTACTCAGATTATTTTATCAATATTAACATCGTAACTGATAAACTGTGAGAATCTGGTCAATACTTTAACATCTAATACTCAAAAAGATATGTTTTCCTTTTGCTTTGTTTCTCTTTAAATAATGTATACTTTCTTTGTAATTCCTTCAACTTTTTGATTTTTCATTAAGTTTTGCTCTTTTGAATTTTTTGGGATGAAAGAAGCCAATTATTTTTCCATGTGCATGTTTATAATTATAAGTTGCTGTCTTTTGCAACCAGCTGTTTTGAAGAAGATTTTGTTTATACTTAATTTTAGTTGAATAACATCAATGTAATTTCATACGCGTGGTTGTCTGATATTAAACCATGTCATTAACTGTCTTATATACGTTCTGTTCATTACTTATATGAATTTTCTTAATGGGGATCTATTCAATGACATCATAGCACTATTAAAAATGCATTTGCCTGGGTCACCTTTCTAATTTTTGTAGCATTTACAAATTCATATTTCATTCGTCTCGGAAATTACAGAGATATTAAACAGAATCTTTCTTCCTTAGGATGAAAATCTCGCAATTCAATATTTGATGAAAATTAGAATTAATTAGAAATCAGAATTAAATATCCATTTATGATTTGATGCTCATGAATTCCTTAACAAAGCATTTTAAGCATAATATGTTAGACATAAAGATGTACCCTTTTAATAGCCTTAAACTTTTTCTGTTTATTGTGTACATGAATCAACTTAACACATTCATCGCTAAGGATTAATTATATCAAAACTCCATGAAAAGACAAATATAAATTCTTTCGGCTATTGGCATTTTTTATACAAAAAAAAATGAAAAAGTAAAGGTATTCTTCAGATATGTATTATAAAGTTCAACCTATCTAAAATGGGACAACAGACAAATTTTAGCCCACAGAAACCTGTAATCGGAAGTATCTGAAAGACGAGATATCTCGTCGATAGCATTGAAAGTGTTAATCGGTCACGGTTCACTACACTGTAATGCTATTAAAAATGCAACTACAAATTCCCTATGTATTAAAGGGCCCGATTAAGCTTTCTAGGCACCTTTAGACAGTGAAAATCTCAATCACCCTTGGCGCCAACATACATTCAACATTAATGTTTTATCAATTTTAATTTAATTTACGAAAGTAGCTTGAAGAAGCAAATTTTGGCAAGTTGAAATAGTAAAACGGTTAATTCCAGATCATTTTCTAAAAAATTATTTTCCATATACCGCATGAAAAATTCACAACTATAATTTAAAAATATTTAAAACAAAAATATTTTTTAAAAATTGACAAAAAAGTTTTTCTTCTTAAGATAATTAAAATAATATTTAATTATAGGATCGGGAATTTTTAAAATTATAAAGCGACATAATTTTTTAGAATTACAAAATAAAATAATATGAAGTTTGCAAATGATAATTAATTAGGAATGTTATTAGAATAATATTCGAAAATTAATCTAAGCATTGCTTGATTTTAATTTAAATAAGTTCAATTGCAAACTTTTATAATTAAATGAAAACACAATATTAAGTAATTTTCAAAATACCTTAAAAAATTCTAGAAGGCTCGAGGCCAAATGCATTAGGAAGGTTCACTTGCTTACTATGCCTAATTAATAATCCGATATTAACTGTGGTATTAACTTTCGTAGCAAAATAATCTCATTTCTTATTCCACATGACAATTTCAAAGATATTAAGAAAATATTTGTTTCTCTGCTTTTAATAATAGAAGGCAATCGCACGATTAAATATTTGGTGAAATCTCTGAATAAAGTTTGAATTTCAGTGGAACAATGAAATGTAATTTACAAATTTATGTACAAAAAAAATTATCAGAATTCAGAAAATATTGCAAAACAATTAAATTAGTATAATTAAAAAGACAAATTTTTAAACTTAAAAATGATTTTAAAGTTATTTTTGAAATAATTGTTATGAGAATTGTAATGAAAAATACCAAACTCCAGCCTAATTTTTAATTAATTAAAATTCTTATCAAAATGTCAAAAAGGTTACATATTTCCACCTTCAAAAGAATAATTATGCAAGATTTTGCTGCTCTAAGTAAAATGGCTTGACCTATAAAATGCCAATATAAACAAAGAGGCACGCATATGCATAGTCTCTTTTATTAGTAATAAAGATAATTTAGTCAGTTTAATTATATTAATATCTCGCTTTTAAACGAGAATATCATTATTTTAGGTTGTATCTCGGTTATTTTGAACTGCGGTTAGATGAAAAGGACGACAGCTGAGCTGGTACCCTCTGTACAAACATCCGCCTCACACCACACAAGCTACAAAACATTTGGTCCCTACGGATTTAGTGTGCGTCAGACCTACTTACACGGCGATTCCTTGGGAGAATCAGGTCTCGAAACCTTCAGTTCCCGGGACTTTAACATTGTGGAGGATTGGGATGCTCGAGAATAGAACCTGGGCCTTGTGGTTCGCAGCCTGTTAACTGGCTTATAAGCTTTCACCACAGCATCAAGCTACCGCAACTCTAAGAGATCTAATGATACCTCCATTTAGGGTATAGTGTGTGTGTGTGTGTGTGTCTGGGCCTTGTGGTTCGCAGCCCAGTAACATTACCACAATACAAAAGCAATTGCTCGTGTAGCGTACCTGTTAACTGGCTTATAAGCTTTCACCACAGCATCAAGCTACCGCAACTCTAAGAGATCTAATGATACCTCCATTTAGGGTATAGTGTGTGTGTGTGTGTGTGTCTGGGCCTTGTGGTTCGCAGCCCAGTAACATTACCACAATACAAAAGCAATTGCTCGTGTAGCGTACCTGTTAACTGGCTTATAAGCTTTCACCACAGCATCAAGCTACCGCAACTCTAAGAGATCTAATGATACCTCCATTTAGGGTATAGTGTGTGTGTGTGTGTGTGTCTGGGCCTTGTGGTTCGCAGCCCAGTAACATTACCACAATACAAAAGCAATTGCTCGTGTAGCGTACCTGTTAACTGGCTTATAAGCTTTCACCACAGCATCAAGCTACCGCAACTCTAAGAGATCTAATGATACCTCCATTTAGGGTATAGTGTGTGTGTGTGTGTGTGTGTGTCTGGGCCTTGTGGTTCGCAGCCCAGTAACATTACCACAATACAAAAGCAATTGCTCGTGTAGCGTACCTGTTAACTGGCTTATAAGCTTTCACCACAGCATCAAGCTACCGCAACTCTAAGAGATCTAATGATACCTCCATTTAGGGTATAGTGTGTGTGTGTGTGTGTGTGTGTCTGGGCCTTGTGGTTCGCAGCCCAGTAACATTACCACAATACAAAAGCAATTGCTCGTGTAGCGTACCTGTTAACTGGCTTATAAGCTTTCACCACAGCATCAAGCTACCGCAACTCTAAGAGATCTAATGATACCTCCATTTAGGGTATAGTGTGTGTGTGTGTGTGTGTCTGGGCCTTGTGGTTCGCAGCCCAGTAACATTACCACAATACAAAAGCAATTGCTCGTGTAGCGTACCTGTTAACTGGCTTATAAGCTTTCACCACAGCATCAAGCTACCGCAACTCTAAGAGATCTAATGATACCTCCATTTAGGGTATAGTGTGTGTGTGTGTGTGTGTCTGGGCCTTGTGGTTCGCAGCCCAGTAACATTACCACAATACAAAAGCAATTGCTCGTGTAGCGTACCTGTTAACTGGCTTATAAGCTTTCACCACAGCATCAAGCTACCGCAACTCTAAGAGATCTAATGATACCTCCATTTAGGGTATAGTGTGTGTGTGTGTGTGTGTCTGGGCCTTGTGGTTCGCAGCCCAGTAACATTACCACAATACAAAAGCAATTGCTCGTGTAGCGTACCTGTTAACTGGCTTATAAGCTTTCACCACAGCATCAAGCTACCGCAACTCTAAGAGATCTAATGATACCTCCATTTAGGGTATAGTGTGTGTGTGTGTGTGTGTGTGTCTGGGCCTTGTGGTTCGCAGCCCAGTAACATTACCACAATACAAAAGCAATTGCTCGTGTAGCGTACCTGTTAACTGGCTTATAAGCTTTCACCACAGCATCAAGCTACCGCAACTCTAAGAGATCTAATGATACCTCCATTTAGGGTATAGTGTGTGTGTGTGTGTGTGTCTGGGCCTTGTGGTTCGCAGCCCAGTAACATTACCACAATACAAAAGCAATTGCTCGTGTAGCGTACCTGTTAACTGGCTTATAAGCTTTCACCACAGCATCAAGCTACCGCAACTCTAAGAGATCTAATGATACCTCCATTTAGGGTATAGTGTGTGTGTGTGTGTGTGTGTGTGTGTGTGTGTGTGTGTGTGTGTGTGTGTGTGTGTGTGTGTGTGTGGTGTGTGTGTGTGTATGTGTGGTGTGTGTGTGTGTGTGTGTGTGTGTGTGTGTGTGTGTGTGTGTGTGTGTGTGTGTGTGTGTGTGTGTGTGTGTGTGTGCTGATATATATGCTTATTTGGAATTAAAATCTCACGTGGATACTGTTTTTCTCTCCCTGATTTTTTACTTTCTCCTATACCAAATACAGAGAAAGTATAGTAAATCATCAAAAAATTATAACTTGGGATTATGACGAATCTCCACGTTTTAGACCTCCCTGAAAAGCATTTTCGAAAAATGTCCGTCTATCTGTCTGTGACAAACATAACATAGAAACGCTTTGAACTAGATGGCTGAAATTTTGTATATGTCTTTAAAGCAAATTTGTAGGTTTTTATCAAATTTTGAGCAAATTCCGTTCGGAGGAAGTCTGTCTGTCCGGCTGTTCGACTCTACGTTAACACGATGACTAGAAAACGAAGAAATAAGATAGGTAAAATTCGGTACACATATTTAACATATATAGTGTAGACATTATCATATTTTGAGCCGAATACAACAATGGATTGACTGCCTGTTCGGTCTGTACTTTCAGAAACATGTAAACGCGATAAATCAAAAACGAAATAACTTAAATACATCAAATTTGGTATGTTATTTTGTGATTACAAGTATAGCTTTGAATCAAATTTTTATTTCAATTGTTTAAGGTGTACGTACACACTAAAAGATTTTTTTTTTTTAATTTTAACTTTAAAAATCCAGTTTTTTCACAGTAGGTCATTAATATATGTTTAAACTCATTTCAGTGAGAAAAAAACCATTTTACACTAATTATTAATTAATTAAATAATATTTAATGAGCTAATTAGCATATTTTTGAAGCATGATATCTTAAATTCTAATTTGTACAGACACACAATTCTAGTTGGAAATGATGCCTAATATTAGTCTTCATGTTGTCTGCCTCAATCAAGTTATAAAAATATATAGTTTTTTTTAACAATTTTTTCGTAAACGATGAATAGAAAAAGCGAGATTTTTTCTGTCATTTTAACTTTTAAATAGCTATTAAAATATATTTCTATAAATATAACTTTGATTGAGGCACAAAACATCCACTTTTTCATACAGATTATTTTGATAAATAAATAATTGTATTTGGTTCATTTCTTGTTGAGTTATAATTGTTTGAATGAAGCAACATAGTGGAAAAATATCATTCTTCATAAAATGAGTTTTAAAAAAACCGTAACTAGAGTTTTTAATGAAAGCATTTCAAGAAAAATAATTATAACTCGAGAAATATTTCGAATATTGACAGCATCTTGTTATCGTTTGAAAGCTAAAGGATCAGAGAACAATATTAAGATAAAAAAAATATTCGATATTTTGTACGATTTTCGAAGTTTTAAGTGTGTACATACACCTTAAGAGAAACAGGTTTAAAACATATATCGGTTTTTGGATACTATTAATCGCATGCTATTAATCGCTAAAAAATTCACCAAGAATTCCATGGTAGATTGATTCAATAAAAATGCTAAATTCGCGCCAAAAATTAACATTTCATAACTAGTGAAGGTTAGTGCCATGCAAGGCCTTTTCTAAGATAACACTTTCATTAGAAAATATGCGATAAAACTTTGGGGTGAGGGGTCT
The DNA here is from genome assembly GCF_947563725.1 of Argiope bruennichi. NCBI lineage: Eukaryota > Metazoa > Arthropoda > Arachnida > Araneae > Araneidae > Argiope > Argiope bruennichi. The sequence continues at coordinate 74,088,848 of NC_079156.1, forward strand.
CTCCCCTGGTTTTATTGAAAATATCTTTTTTAATACACTAATAAAATGGTTCTTTAAAAAATCCTCTTTGAATTATTTGACACTAAAAAAAATTGGATACATTCGAACCGCATGTGTATACTTCGGAAAATGCAACACAAACTCCATTCACGGAAAGATAGATGCGATGGGTATTCAAACCAAACAGAAAAAGAAAAATGCGGCCACGACGATGGGAATATTTCCAGGTGATCCGTTCGATTCGGAGAACTTGGGGTGAAACCGCATTTACAGGCGGCGGGAAGTGGGTGGATATTTATGTTGCCTTCGATCTCTTTGTCCCTCCCACATAATAACGATTCCATCCCGAATTGAAGTCTGGACAACCCCGGTTCATGCATAAATGAATGTTGGATTCCAATTCAAAACGACTATTCGTTCGGTCTTCTCTAGTTTGGAGATCTCTAAAGTAAAATGGTTGAAATCGTTTTGCATGGATGCGTTGGCTTTATGGGATTCTTTAACTATTACAAAAGAGAATGACAATGGAAATTATCATTATTATTTTATTTATTTGAATTTTCAGATCGTCATTTTCTCTTTGATGGTTGAAATAAAAAAAATTAAGAAGTTTTAAGCAATTTGTTTAATCGGTAAATTTTATTTTAAAACAGCAGGAGTTGGTCTCCCCAAAACTTTCTCGCACATTCTCTAATAAACTTGTCATGCCAGAGAACGCCTGATATGGCACTGGCATACAATAGTTACGAAATATTCACTTTTGGCTTGAATTTAGCTTTTTTTACTGAATCCATCGTGTCATTCTTGGCGAGTTATTTGGCGATTAATCCCCGGCATGCGGTTAATAGTATGCAAAAATCGAATCTGTGATTTTTGACACGTTTTTCTCAACCGATTGAAACAAAAATTTCACCCAAAAGTGGACTTGTAGTGACAAAATCTCATACCAAATTTGATATATTTAAGTTATTGAGTTTTGGAATCACTACATTACATGTTTCTGAAAGTACAGACCGATTGACACTTAACCCATAGTTAGTTTTGGCTCAAAATTTGACAGACGTTTACACTATAGATATTAAATTAGTGAACCGAATCAATTTAGTTCCTTTCATTTTGTAGTTATCGTATTATATTCTAACAATAAGACTTCCTCTGAACGGATTTTGATCAAAATTCGATAGAAATCTACGAATGTAGTGTAAAGACAGTATACCAAATTTCATCTGTCTAGCTCAAAGCGTTTTTGAGTTATCTTTGCCAAAGAACGAAAGGAAGAAAATTTTCCAAAAAGTGTTTTTCGAACTTTAGAAAGGTCTGAAACGTGGAGATTTGGCAAAATCTCGAGTTTGAATTTTTTGACGATTACTAGACTTTCTCTGTACTACGTATACAAGAAAGTAAAAAAAGCGCCATTGATGATTAGCTGGTTTGTCGAAAATATTTGTTGCTTTTCATTTCATTTAAATAACATTATATTCATAACTCGAGTGCTCTTAATTCTTTCAAGAAAGGAGAAAAATTATCCAATGAAATCGATTTCCATGACATTACAATTAGGGATTGCAATACCGGTATACCGGGATACCGAATACCGGTATTTTGAGCCATTTTACAATTTTGTAATACCGGTATTCACAAGTTTAAATACCGGTTTTTCGGTATTTACTAAAAAATTTTTAAATTGTCTCCACTATATGTTCCGGGATCGCCAACATAGCAAAATAGTATACGTTTTTGTGTTTATGTATCATTAACGGGCGAAATTAATTAGCTAATTAATGGCTTAATTAATTTCTTAAATCTAAATTAGTGAAACATGGATTATCCCTGAAAGAAGATATTGTATCCATAACGACTAATGGAGCAACAGTTATGAAAAAAGTTGGAAAGTTGATTGGTGCAAATCAGCAGTTGTGCTATGCTCATGGAATTCACATAGGAGTAATAGATGTCCAAAAAAATAAAGAACAGAAGAATCCAAATACTGTGGACATAGAAACTTCGGATTCCGGCATTGAAGAGAGTGAGAGTGATATTGACAATGAAGATAATGACAGTATAATTGTTGAAGAAGATATTGCTAATGAGGATGAAATATTAACCCATCAAGAATTGCTTCTTATAATTTATAAAGTTCGAAAAATTGTTAAGATATTTAAACTTTCCCCTACAAAAAATGCCATACTACAAAAATATATACTAACTGAAAATAAAACGGAATATATGTTAATAATAGATTCGAAGACACGTTGGAACAGTTTACTCCTAATGATTTTTGAAATTTAGAATTCCCGATTTTTGAAATTTAGAAATCCAATCCAAAAAGCAATAATCGACTTAAACATGTAAATTAATTTTTCAGATAGTGAATTCGACTTAATATCCAGAACTATATCAGCTCTACTTCCAATAAAACTGACTATAGAGGTATTATGTCGGAGAGATTATAATTTATTAACAGCTAATGCAACAATAAATTTCATCTTGCAGTCATGAAAGAACAGCACACATCACTCTCTGAAGAATTATATATTACATTGCAAAATCGCGCAGAAAAAAGGCATACCGAAATAGAAAATGTCTTATGGTATTTACATAATTATAATGATTTTAAAAATTAAAAAGAAAAAGAAGAAAAGAAAATAATCAATTTAAATCTGATTAAGTTTATAGTAAATTTTCTTAAAATTTTTTACCCACAAACTATCCACATTCAGAAGAATTCGGTTCAGTTATCGAAGATTATGATGAGACTAATGTCGATAGGGAAAAGGATGTGTCTCTTGAACAAAAATTAGAATTAGCGATAAATAAATTTTAAAAAATTCAAAGAAACAAAATACAATACAGAAATCAGCTATATCCAAAATTATCCGACGAGAAATTGATTTATTTGAAGATGAGGGATTTAGAGGTAAATACTTGGAAAAAGTATATCGCGCATTGCTAACAGTATCACTAACTAGCGTAGATGCCGAAAAAGCGTTTTCGACAGCTGGTCATTTTCACACAAAATTACTTTTCAGGCTTAAAGACAGTACAATTGATGCATTATGTTTTTTAAGATCACATTTCAAAAATTTGTAATAGTACCACTGACTGAATAGTGATATTTACACTTTTTTTGTGATTTAAATAAATAAGTTGTTCCTTTACTTTTTTGTGATTCTTTATATACTGTTATAATTTATAAGTTATATATTATTTTTAGTGATATTTACCCTCTCTTATAAAACTGGCAAATAAAACAAAGAAACACCTGTGTTTTCTTTCTTTTTCTGAAATTTCTAATACCGGTATTAAAATCGGTATCCTGGTATTAAGATCTAAAAAATACCGAATACCGGTATTGAAATTTTGGTCCGGTATTGCAATCCCTAAATTTCACTTTCGGATACCTGCTGTAAATTTAGCTGATAATATGAACAGAATTTTTCTTCCTTGGTCTTCAACTATGAAAGAAAACCACGCGAAAGGAAGGAGGAAGAAAATTTGATCATTATTGAGGAAAAAATGAAAATGGTTTGAATCTCATTAAAACAATGAAATTCATAGTTAAAAATAAAGCAAAAGATATGTCAAAAAATGGATAATTTCTAAAATTTTAAAAAGTTTTAAATATCAATTTTATGCAATAAAATTTTTGAAAGTTATTGTGAGATAACAAGAAAATCTTGCATGATTTAAAACTAATTATTTTTTTTTTTTAAATAAGCACTGTGAGGTAAAATCGCACATTTCCATCTTCCAAAACTATATCTGTTCCAAATAAAATCAAATTAAACGATCTGTTCTGAAGCATACCAACACACATTCATCTTCATTCGTCATGTTACACTGAAATACCGAATTCCAGTGCTGTTGGAATTGGAAGATAAAATTTTGCAAAGTTACGACAATTGAATTTTATAAATTTTTGTCAGCTAGCTTTGAAAGCATTAGAAAATTAGCAAAAGAATTATTTCAAGACTTGGAAATTAATTAGCGATGTAAATAATTACTTCCATAGATGAAAATAAATTATTTCCTAATGTCCCATCTAGAATTACTGATATTCACCTAGAATGCATTTTGAAATTAATCACTGTGGACAAAATATTCTTCGAAATAGACAAAAAAAAAAAAAAAAAAAAAAAGCAAAATTTAGACAAATTTTCACGTTTTACCCCAAGTACGAAACACATATATTTGGAATTTAAGTCATGTCTGACTATGGAATCGCTAACTTAAAAAACACACCAAGCTCGACCAGACAGACGAAATTTGGTATGTAGTCTTAGCATCAAATTTGTCGACTTTGAGATAAAATCCGATGGAGAGAAGCGAGTCTATCCCCATGCACGTGAACACATCAACTTAAAAACACAAAGAATTACAAGGATCAAATTTGGTATAACGATGTATCATCAAAACTATTGAAATTTTGGACCAAATCTGACAGAGAGAAAAAATGCAAATGCAAAATGCAAAAAAAAGTGCGGCTGCAAATGTGCGTGCATGTAAATATAGCAACTCAAAAACGCAAGAACTATATAAATAAAATTTATTACTGTTGGTCATGTTGACAAAATTGTAGATGCATTTAAAAGGTTTGATCCAATCAGTTGAAAAGATGGCGTCCAAAATGCATATTGTTTTCATCATTGCATTACGAAGCTCAAAACGCATCTAACTGTGCTACTATACATAGAGGTCAGGTAAGAAAAGGGACTCGATCTTAAAGCTTTCCAAGTCCTTTCCGATTTGCCGCCGCTCTCTGTAAACCACCTCCTCCTATATATGATGGGCCGCGGTGGCCTGGTGGTAAGGTCTCGGCTTCGGAACCGAAGGGTTTCAGGTTCGAGACCCGATTCCACCGAAGAACCGTCGTGTAAGGGGGTCAGTTGCACGTTAAATCCGTCATGACCAAACGTCCTCCCGCTGGTGTGGTGTGGTGTGGAGAGGGGTTGCCAGCTCAGGTGTCGTCCTCGTCATCTGACCGCGGTTCAAAATTACGAGGCCCGTCCCAAAATAGTCCTAGTGTTGCTTCAAACGGGACGTTAATATAACCAAACCAAACCCATATATGATAAAGGAATTTAGAGGAGAGTAGAAAAATAGAATATTTTCACTGGTTTATTATTATTATAGAATCATATATTTTATGAATGATATAGATATATTTTCATTTCATTATAAATAAAAAACTGGCACATAATATTGCCTGGGAAATTACAATGGTGCATTATAATTTCATTTTCAGTAGTAATGAATGAGATATTCTTAGCTTGTGACATATTTTCATTATAAATAAAATTTTCGTGACCTTCAAGAATTTGTCGCCTGTCTTCCTACACTACCGTACATCCACCCCGCCCATATTTAGAGAAGATGTAGGAAAAGAAGATAACAGCTTATCTAAGTATACGAGAAATTAGAAGATAACAATCCTCACTCGTTTATTATTGTTATGGAATGCATGGAATTTTTTTTTCTTATTTTGTAACACATTTTCATCATAAACAAAATCTGGCAAGTGGTTTTGTATGAGGAATCGTTATGGCTGCTTATAATTTCACATTCATTAACAATGAATAGGATATAATTTTTATTATATTAATGAAAGAAAAATCATTTGTATTTTGGGACATTTTCATTATAAATAACATTTCTGTGACCTTCGAATATGTTTGAAAAAAATGTACTAAATTATTTAAATATTCAAGATTTAGAGGATATCATTCCAGCTGGTTCATTATTGCAGAATGGAAGATATTCTATTGAAACATATTCATTTATGAGCATTTTTATACTAACTGAAATTATTCAAATACAAATGTAGAAAAATAATAAAAAAAATAAATAAACAAACCACAAAAGTAATGAAAGATAAATTTTAATAAATAAAAATGAACGCAGAAATGCTTCTTTACACAATGATAAAGTTCAAAAATGCCAGTGAATGTTAAAGACAAAATAACATGCAATATATTAAGAAATTAGTTTTGTTAGGATCTCAAAAAAATATGGACAGAGAATAAACATCCAAGAACAACAGCCATAAGAATAAACAACAAGATTAAATACTCTTGCATTTGAAAGGAATGAACAACACATCTGTATCTTTAAGAAATCTAAACTTAGGAATATATCAGCAATATTTAAGGTATTATTAAATGTGAATGATACAATAATATATTGACAATGGCGTATTTTTTAATCAGAAACGTTCAGTATATATATTATTGGCATACTAAATTATACAACACAAGAATAAATAATTATAGAATACTTAAAGTAATAAATATTCAATATATTCTATTAGGGTCATTCAATACAATAAAAGATATTTCAATACTGATTTTTAGATTTATGAAATATCATAATCTGAATTTGAAATATGAAATATATATATTGAAATCATGTTAGAAACAAAATAACAGTTATGAAAAAATAGATGACAAGAATATATTTTTTAAATTAATAATTGTTGCTAGCTACAAAAAATAAAGCATATAAAAAAAAGATGCATTTTTAATCTATTCGAATGCTATTTAAGATGAAACAACAATATTAAATCTTTCTTCAACAATGAAGCATTAGACTTGTCATGCAATTAAAAATATGAATATATGTTTCAACATGCACAATATTAAATACAAAAAATCATTGCTTTATCCTAATGCATGTATTATGTTTTTTTATACATATCATATGCATAAGACATTAAAAACCACCACTTGTTAAAATCTGAAACTTAATTGAATTTTAATAAATTAAATGTAACCAATATAGAAAGATGAAAAAAGACAGAAAAAATATTTTCAAATAATTATTTGGAATAAATTTTGATTAAAAAACAATGAGTATTTGAATTTACAAAATCTGAAAATTTATTTTCTACTTAGGAATTAATTGTATCAAAATTACTGAATTAATATTTTTAAACACTTATATGCTTTTCTCACAATACCATATTGTTTGAAACCACATCAAAACTATTATCCTCAAAAAGATCTATAATACAGCAAATGCTTTAATTTGCAACACATTTCTTTTATACTAAAATCTTTCATAAGATATTTATTGCTAATAGTATTATCACAGATTTTTGCATGTCTTTCCAGATGCGACCAGATCTGGAAAATTTTTGCTTAGTTTATCAAAATAATTTTGTTTCATACTGCGCAATTCTTAAGTCACACTTGCCAATTCATTAGAACTAGGTTTTTGAGGATATTTCATAAGACAGTTTTTCAAAACCAAGCTTTTAAAAAAACAGCAATGGTTATAATTTGAAACTAAATTGAATTTTAACAGATACAAACAGAATTAAGACAGCACAGTAAAAAAGAAAATATTATTGAATAAAATATTCTCAAATAAATTACAATTTAAAAATCCAAAAAGTTATTTCCCAATTAAAAATGAATTGCAACAATATTACTGAATTAGCATTTTTGAATATCTATCTGTTTTTACTACAATATACAATATCAAACAAAATCAAAAAAATATTGCATAAAAAAGGGTCTATAATTACAATAGTTTTTTTGAATAATGATATCAATAAAGTATTGCTAATGAGTTTATCACAGATTTTTGAGTATCTACCAATTACCTGAATTCAGGCTGTATCACAAAAATACAATTACCTTAAAAACAATTACGAAAATGGTGAGTTTCATATTATTCTAAAACTCTTAATTATAAGAGGTAGATTAAAGCACAAAAATATTTATTTTTAACAGGGGAAAGGCAATTTATTTCATAAAAGCACATATTTGGAACTACAATTCTACATTTTTTTGAGATAATAGATGATAGAAGAAGAAAAAAATACATATTACATTCTATGACTATTTAAGATGACAGGATAGAAAAAGTCAAGAGATACTGATCCAAGTTAAATAGTTCTGTTTATGATCTTACCCATTAAACAGAAAGAAAATAGTCAATACTGCACAGAATATTGTGGAATTCGGGATGAACACCATATTCGGTAAGAATTATAACATGCTTAGAGGAGATTGTATGTGAAGTAAAAGGATAAAATGATTACAGTAATAGTGAAGAATATTTAATTGGCATGTTATAAAATAATTATCAATTAAAAATTTGAATTTTTTTAATTATATCAAATTGTGTTAACTGAAACAATGACTATACTTCAGAAAGTTAAGTTTAATTATTTAAATCATTATAACGCAATTCAAATTTATTTAAACAATTTGTAATTGTTTTAAACAAAATCCCATTATCTGATGAATGAATGCTTAGGAAATCATATCTGAAGCATTCAAACATTCATGGCAAAAGTATAGACATTTCACCATATTTACGAATTAACAGAGAAATGTGTTTTAATGAAATTTATATACTTAAAAAATATTTTCATCATCAGTAACTAATATAATCTGTAAAATAAAAAGTCCCACTTTAAAATGAAAATTGCTTTGATTTCTCCTCTTTCTACAAATGTAAGATGTGCAGACAAGCAAGTATATTATTAGCAATTGGCAGGATACTTTGTAGCTTTCTTTAAAATGCCAAAATGAATAATCACTTACTGAAGCAAATGATAAAAAATACAAAAATAAATAAGAATACAAAATATTTCCCAAAACGAATTAACACAATTTTTCTAAAGCTAAAAACACTTTTTAGTGAAATTACATATAGAACTATTTGCAATATTTAGAACAAAGGCCTCATTAAATATTAACACTACAAAAGTAGCCGAGCAAAAATTTGAGAAATATTATCTACATCTACTCTGACAAAGGGAAGAAATTTAAGTGTTAATGATAAAAAAGATGGTGATAAATTTATTATCTACATCAGTGTACAAAAAATTGTTAGGAAATCTACCAGCAATTTATAAAAGGAGAGGAAACTAATCCAAAAATTTGTTCATAGATTTTTTTTTTCGAAACCATAAAAATAAATTAATAAAATTCTACCTTCTTCAAAGTTAAAAATCCATTTAAGAGTTATTGTTGTTCATTTTCCCAAGGTAAAATTTCATAACTGCTTTATACTTACATTAACAAAATTATATTTTCTTAACAGAATTCTATAAAGAAAAATCAATACAAAAACACAGTAAAAACATTAAATTATTTTATCTAATTTTCAAAATGATATTCAGTTTTGTTACTTATGTAAGATGAGACAATGAAACAAGAGTATTAATTTATTTAAACCAATAAATTAGTCAAATTAATATAGGCAATTATTATGCATAAATCTTTCACAATTATTATCAAAATAAAATTAATACTTTTTTCATTCTGTATTTTAAATTAAAAGTAAACATAAATCAAACAAAAACAAAGTATAACATACATTATGTTATATTCTTGGCAGAATAATGGCAAAAAGAAAACATAATTGCACTATAAACACAGAACTAAGCACAAATAATAAACTGATATCTTCTTACAGACATATGTTAAAAACCCAAAATGCATTTATGCAAATCAAGAAAATGCAAATTAATAATGTAGCAGCTACACTGATGTGTGTTTAGAAATGCTAATGTAGAAGTGAATATACAAATTTGATATAAAGTGTATTTTTATAATTATTACAAAATTACTATTTATTATTCTAAAACCTTTTATTGTGTGCTCCTGAATTTGAATGATATATTTTTTTTCAAAACAAATTAAATATTTATAATTTTAGTGACATTATTTATAATACACAAATTCTGAAATTAAATTTAAACATAAAATTATAAATTTATACAATAATTTCATAAATATATGACAAAAATTTATATTCTTTTTTTTATATCAAAAGTAATATGATAATTAATTTTAAATAATTTTGAATGGGAAGTTAGTTAACTATTTATCAATCAACTATAAGAATATTTCCTTTCAAAAAACAGTCTATTCATTATTTTTTTAAATAAAATATATAAAAAATTCACAATTAGATTTTGAGTTAAAATAAAATTATTCAGATTTAACTATATTGCATGTTTATAACATTCTTTTTTTTTTTTTAAGATAAGGCAGATATAATATTCTTTCATTTATTTTGACAATATTACATATAAAAAAAATAGAAAAGAAATTTAAGTTTATTGCATTTTGAAAATTCCCACAAAATCATTTAATCTCAAGATATATATCAATATATATTAACAACAATATAAATTTAATTAAACTGTAAAAAAGCAAACTCATGATAATATCATTTGCTTAGAGCAGAAATTCATTATTCCACAGTTGACTTTTGATTTTAGACAGGCGAGACCATTGTTGGAGGAAGGATATATGAAACAGAGGGCAAAATTATAGAAATAAAATTATAATAAATAGAACTCTACTGAAGTCCCCAAATTTTTAACAAAGATATTTTTTTGATACAAAGTAATGATTTCTTCTGACATAAATAAGGAGTAATGCATCATTATTCATAATTCTATCATATTGTTTCTTTTTTTTTTTAATAATTCTATCAGTTGGAAATAGCAGTAACAACAGAAGATAGATAATACATTCCAAAATGAGCAGGATGCAATTTCATTTGAGAGCATTAGATGAGTTTACAAATTTATACAAAAATATGCTTCTTTTCTAGCCCGAAAAATAATTATTTCATAATGTAAATTTATTAAAACAAACAAAAAAAAAATCAATAATATTTAGGGGGAGAAAAACATTTTTTCATGCAAAACAATTTTTTAAAAAAATAAAATCCATGACATCAGTTTACATAAGGGAGGTAGGAAATAGAAGAAAAAGGAAGACAGTAAAAAAGTTCCAATTCCTGATTTTACCTATGGTAAACTTTATAACTGCAAGCAAATATTATTTTACTCCATTTATATGCCATTTTATACATTGAATCTTGAAAATAGAATCAAACTAAATAAAACTGAACAAGAAGCAGTTCAAAGTGCTCTTTCGGTATCATTATAGTTTTGCTAACAATAGATTTCTAACAAACAAATTGTGGTTCAAATATGCGATTAATAAATCATTTTTAACTGCATGTTACTCAACTTTCAATAAAGCTAAACTAAAAAAGTTGATAAATAATTTTTAAAAAATAAATGCAAGAGATGTTATAACCTAAAAAGTGAAACTGTCATTGAGTAACAGTCCTCCTCATATATGTAAAACAGAAAAAGACTGAAATCATCATATATAGCACCAATTAAAATATATATGGTACTTAAAAGTACTAGCTGCAAAAAAAAAGATTTTAAGGCCTCACAAAAAATACACTTATGCTACAGAAAATACTTGTTCCACAAAAGCACAACAGATAAAACAAATAAAAGAATATCCTCAAATAAATATCACTTTTAAAATTCCGCAATTAAATATTTCATGCGAGAAATTTTAAAAATAAATTAAAGGATTATGGTGCTTAAAAACTGAAAAATTGATAAAATAAAATTATGCTATTTAATTTTCAAAAAACTGACTTAAATATAACTTTTTTTTCCATTGCCAGTTACCACATCTAAATGCCAATGTACATCAGAGGTCCATACATCTGTTTTCTGAATAAAATAAAAAAAAAGAAAATCTGCAAAAAATCTGTAAAAAATAAGGGAAAGTCCCAAAATGTCAGTAATTAAATTTCAATAGCACTTTCGAAACTAGAGTTTTTCTACTGAGAAACAAGTTTTCAGTGATATATTTTTAGAGTCCAAAGAGTCTCAGAGGTGCAGTATGCCTCTTCCTCCCAGTTAGCTAATAGTTTAATTAAATATTTTTATGTATTTAACGAAACTGTATAAACTGTTTTTTGATTACATGTAGCGAGCATGCATTCAATGCAGACACTGAACATTTAATGACATTATTTTACATGAAAATGTTCTATTTACTATAATAAACTTTTAACATTTGGTTTAAATCTGAGTGTCAAGTGTAGTTTCATTCTTAATGAAGCAAATTAATCATGAGAATTCCACAGAGTCAACTACCGATTCTCTGAGTTATGAAATTTCAGTGTTGAGTTCTGAAATTGTTATGAAAATCATTTATCATATGCATATTCTCAATTCTTTCAGTTATTATTTATAAGCCTCAGTTATTATGAGTTTAAAAAAAATTATACATAGTTGCAGATAATAAATGTACAAAATTGAAACAATAGAGAAACAAAGCTCAAATCTGCTCTTGTTAAAGCCTAGTTCAATTATTTATTGTTGCATTTCAAAATGTCAAATTTAAGAAAAAAAATTTTAAATTCAAAAATGCCATCTTTTTTTGCAATTTTTTTTCTTACTCTTTAAATCATGCTTTTTTTTTCTATAATTTCCTACTAAGTAATAGTTTTAGCACATTTAAATGCTCTTACATTATCGAAACGGGGGGGGGGGGAAGACAATTTGAAATTTTTAAGGGAAAAAAAATGGTTTGATATATATTTTCCAAATATCTATTAAAAGAATCATGAAAAGTACCGAAACTATTCAGCTTATAAGGAGATACATAATAAATAGTAGCTTAATTCTGTAAAAACCAATAATATATAAAAAATTTTTTTAAAAAAATAGTCAATGAGTTTCTGCTATAAGATGATATATTCAATACAGTATTTTTTAAACACTATGTCATAATTTCAAACATTCAAATCAAATAATGTCAAATAAATCATAAATATCAATATAAATATCAATCACATAATATTAAATCTAATCATACATTGCTCAAAATTATTTAAAGAGAAATACAGATATAAATATAAATTAGATTTTAAAAATATTTGAAAATTTAAAAGTACCATTAAAATAAAAATTCTGAAATTCATTAATTTATATAAAATACTGACAGAATAAATATAACATCTTTAAAAAAGTATACTATTATGAGCCATTGCAAAAATATCAATATATTTTTAATAACCAAGTTTGTAACATAAAATTATATAAAAAATTATCATACATTTTTAAAAAGTTGACTAGAATTATATGCATACTCATAAACACCAATTTTCCCTTCTTTTCCATTTCTTTATAAATATCCATTTTCAATGGCAATTAAAAATATTTGAACATAAAACATTATCAATAATTATACATAATTTATATTTGAAAATATACATTTCATTATCTACCATCTCATAAAATGAATGTATACTTTTTAATAATTACCATTAAGGAAATAATATTTGAAGAAGTTTGAGGTTTGAAAGTTTAGGCAGATTATAATTTTCATCACAATTAACTTGCAAAAAATGCATCTACCAAAGGCACAGTTTGAATAATATCACTAGTTTTTAGAATAGCCACATCATATGTATGAATGAAAAGATACTGAGATTCTTAACACTACAGTTTTCTAGATACACATGCTTTTATTTCTAAATAGAGTTAATGCTCAGCACCAATTGTAATGATAAAAGACATCAAATCAATCTTAATATATGGTTAATAAAGTATTGCATTGAGTGTTTCATGGGAACAAAATAACATTTCACATGTATTCATAGACAACTTTTAGAAAAAATATGCTTTTTTTAAGATCAAGAGAAAATTTGCATAATTTAAGTGTAACATACTGTTGAGCACCAATTGATATTGATCAATGTCCACTTATCAATATTAACACATAATGAAAATATATTGAACTGTATGCTTAATACAGAAAATCACAAGAATTCGTTCTATGGCAACTTTCAGAAAAATATGCTTTTTTTTTTCACAACTCAGAGAAAAGTTGTATACTTTATGTATAGCATATCGTTGTGCATTCAAGCAGTGAATAATTACAAAAATTTACAATATACATGTATACATATATATATTTATATAAGTACAAAACATACAAGCAGAGCTGAAATATTTATTGCAACTTAAATTTATCATCTATTTTGTGACTTATTATAAATTTTATTCACATTAAAATCTAAAATTAACCACTGAAATACTAAACAGATTTTTATTATAAAATTCATTATAATAAAAAGCAAGTATGTCTTTATATCAGATAATACAGAAAAAAAAAGCCATTACATACACAATTTAATGAAAAAAAATTATTACAAATGTAATCAGATCACAAATAAAAATATACACAATAAATAAACATTTTAAAAGCACTGCACAGTGGGCCATAAAAGTAAAGATGGTAAGATTCAAAACTTTTGCACATAAATTATAACAGATTTTTCTATACTATATAAAAAATAAATATTTCAACTTTGCTTGCAAAACAAATTGTACAGAAAAAACACACTGATAACTTTTCAAAAGATCCCCTACATTTCAATATATGTCAGGAAATAGTAAAACTCTTTTCAAGTATAAAAACACATTACTAACTGTTTCAACAATTAAAAACAAGAATATCACCTGCAAATTCAGATCAAATTTTTGTCCGGTATAACTTCAAGATCATCCCTACATCGAGGCACATACAATGTGCAGCAGGCATGCTCCCAAATGTCTTGGGGATAATTGTCACCAACTGTCCATACTCCTGTTTCCATGTTATAACACTCCACAACACCACTGGCACGGTCAAAAGTTGTAGCACTGTGAAAACCACCAACAATATATAGCCACTTACCAATAACAACAATTCCAGCATGATAGCGAGGAGTAGGAACCCGAGTTATCACAGTCCACGTGTCTCTAGTGATGCTATAACAATCTATAGAATCAACTAACACCCTGGATCCTGTAGTCTCATCTTCATACCAGCCACCACAAACATAGATTTTGTCACCACAACAAACCATAGAATGATCTGCTCTTGGTGTAATCATAGGTGCCCGAATTTCCCAATGGTCAGTTTCAGTATTGAGTCTCCATAAAGCATTCAGCACTAAGTCCTCATCTAAACCACCAGATATATAAAAGAAGTTCCTCCAGGATGTACCAGCATGTTGAGCTATTGATCCAGGAAAAGGTGCAACTGGTGTCCAAACATCTGTCAAAGGATCATACTTTTCACATGGAGCAGGACCATCCAAGGCATCAAAATCCCCAGATTCTCCTACACCCCCAACAGCTAACAGGTGATTGTTAACAACTCCCAAAGAGAAACGACATCTCTCTTTCTGCATTGGGGCCATTGTTGACCAAGAGTTTGTTAAAGGATTATAACGAAAACCAAAAGGATGAACGTTCTCCTGAAGACTTTGATTAAAGCATCCACCAACAATGTACAATTCATTATTGAGAACTGCTGTCCCAAAGTTACATTGTTCTACATGAGGTATAGATGTCAAGTATCTCCACTTACCAATACTTGAGAGGTAATATGCAATATCATTCGTCACACCACTGATACCAAAACCTCCAACTTTCAAAATAGCAAGTTCCATTCCTCTGGAATTGATAAGAGACATGCCACGTTGCTCTTGCCATGCTGAATGGCTAGGCATATGCCATAGACGGCTCCATAAATTGCTACTTGAACAAAGGCACTTCAGGACAGGCGATTCAAAAAAGTTACCCAAATCTACTGAAGATATTTCACTAAAATGAATATATCTCAACAACTGGTGAACATATTTAAACCTTTCATGAGGTTGGTGTTCAATCCATTTTAGCACAACATTTAAAACTTCCGTTTCGGAGCAATCAACTGGATAGTCACACTTAAGAATGTATTCCAGTTGGAATGGAGACAGCCTTAAAAATTCTGATTTTTCCGCAAACTTCCTAAGATTTCCGCATATGAAGAGGTATACCTCTTTCAGTAATTTGTGTAATGAATATATTTCTGCTATTGTAGCAACATCAACACAGTTTTCTAAATCCAGTTGCTCCTTTAAATATGAAGAACAAGCTTCAACAACTGCTATTAATTGCACATGATTTGCAGCAGACAGAACATCTTGAATATTAGCTAAACTCAAGCCTAATTTGGAGGTATAAGCATACTCAAGCAGATAGCGCATTCCATCAGCAGTCACACCATTTAAACAGATTTCACTTTGCTGACTTTCTTTCATAGCATCAGTAAACATTGCACGGAAATAATCACTACACGATGCAAGAACAACTCGATGTGCTTGGAAAGCTTGTCCTCCAGCAATGAGGGTTATGTCAAGCAACAACCCTTTACTTCGTAATGTATTGAGTCCACTTAATAGAGTTCCCATGTGAGATGGAGACTCAAATTGGACAGCTCTTGAACTAAGAGTAGGATGGCTTCTTCTATTTTCTCGCATTCTTGTTTGGATTAATAATCACGCCCTAAAACTGGAGGAGGGAAAAAAATTTATAATTTCAACAATGAAAAAAAAATTAATCAACAATATCCTTCTACAATTTAATATTGTTTATAAATTATCACTTCAAAAATAAGATATTTAAAACATTTTTAGAAATAATATATTTAAAAACAAATACTCAGCAACAAGCAAAAATAATAATAAATAGAACAATTGTAGGATATATATAGTTTGTTTTTTTTTTCATTTAAATTGACACCAAATATGGATATAAAATATTGATTGTATGCCACTCCTGTCTAATTTTTATTTATAAATAATTCAGTACATATCTTCCTTTTTATTATAAAAAATTCTATTGATTAAAAATCAAATTTCTTATACAGATTATATGATAGCAAAAATGCTACTTCAAAAAAAATTTTAAAAAATAATAATAAATAAATAATCTGGATACTGTTTGGTTTTAACAGTGGACAAAAAGTGCCAAAATTTTTTTTGCCAAATTATAAAAATATACTCAAGTGCATTATTATTTATTATAAAAAGTTTTGAACATGTGAATCATATGCTATATAGTTTGACGACTGAAATCACCAAAATGGCGAAATTTTTTCTTGGCACTTTTTAGTTGCAGTTATAATTGACAAAAACCATGTTCTGTTGTATTCAGGTGAAATAAAATTAAAAAAAAAAAAGTGTTGCATGACTTTTAAAGCGTTTTAGTGGTGTACTACATTATAGGAATTCATCATGGTGACATATAAAGAGGACTTAATTTCACATTTTGTTGAGGAGATAACCAGCTTTGCAACTCATTTTAAGATTTGACTAGTTTTGCAACAATCTGAACTCTAAATAATTATGCAGGGTTCCCATGTTTTTTTTCTAGAAAACTTTATGAATTTCTTTAAAGACTACTGTTTTAATTTTTAAGGCAATTTGGGATATAAAGATTTAATCGGCTATTAACAATTAATTTTAGAAGTTAATAACATAAAAAAAAATAGCTGAACATGAAATTTCCATCAAAATTAGAATAACATTTTGAGTTTGCCTTTATAAATTATTAAATAAAACAAAACAAAATATGAAATTCTAAAATAATATATATACAATTTGATATTTCAAAAATTTATTGATTATAAATAATGTTTTAAAAGAATGAACATTAACCATGTTTCCATCACAATTGTACTCTTTATAACAACATGAAAAGCATAAAAATTGCAACCTTTTTTCGGGAAATCAAAAGTTTTTTATTTGAATATACAGAAATGAACTAGGTACATAAAACATCGTTACAAAGGTGAGAGAAATTAATGTTCTTTTATTTCTTTAAAACATCATTTTTTTTTCTGAATATTTTCTTATTCTGATTTTTCCCCCCTTTTGCTGAACAACCAAAACTATCTGATTGACAGATAATTTGTTTTTATATCATTTGTCAACTTAGGCTTTTCTCTAATTTTTCAGAACATTTTTTAGTTCCTCAAGTGCACTTTGTAAGAATTTTTTTATCGAATTTCTTTAACCATTTGATATATTTTGATCTGCAAGGTAAGTTAAATATTGTAACCAAACATTAAAAACCTTATATCTAAAGATTGATCTTTTCCAGGCTCATATAAAACTTTGTCTTTTTTTGTGTGTGAGTGGATTTTGTTCCTAACCATCTCATCTTTAAATTGTTGATTGTAAAACATTTCTGTAGAAAATCAATGAGGCATCACTTTTCCAATTCAGAAGAACTCCAATTCGAAAGAATTTAATAATATTTGGACATTGCAAAAATTTTATGATTAAGCCTCAAAGCCTATTGGTCAGAACATGTTTTCCATACTTCACAACTAATATTCACTTAAATTCTTTACATATAGAAATAGACGATCTTTCCATAAATATGTCAAGAAGAAATTCCATATATTTATCTCAGTGTAAACTACAAAAATGGGGGAGAAAAAAAAATGCAACTCATTACAGGAGCCACAGTATCAATTTTGTGTTCAAGTTTGTATTCAAGAAAGTTTCAAAAGCTGACATTGGGATATTTGGCAGATTTTAAGATAGGATGCTATTAATCTGCATCAAAGAATTAAGATTAATAGAATGACTTGATTTTTCAAGTTCGTTTTTAAGCTTTTAAAGGACTGGTCTTTACAAATTTTCATGTTCTTAAGAACTAAATGGCATCAGTGAATTAAAATTTTTGAAAACATACATTTGATAAAAGAATGGATATGTCTATTTTTGCAAAATGCATTTTTTTTTTTTTTCATCTCTTATTTTTGAAGCTTAGCAAAGGCCTTTATTAAAAGTTAAACATTCTGAAAATTACAGAAAAATGCAAAGAAAATGAAAATGCTTTAACAAGTCCTAGTTTTCATAAATAATGGAAACAAATTCATGAAGTTAAAAAAAAAGCAAGCAGAATGAAAAAAAAAAAAAGTTGAAACAATTTTTTAAAGTATTTTTTAAAACCAGTACAAGATAATACATCATATTGCTGCAAAATTTTACAAAACTCTTCAATTAGAGAATCTTACTGAAATGTTTTGAAATTTTTAAAATTAAAACAAGAAAAGCATATATATATATATATACATATATAATCAAAACATTAATATTGGTAAAATAATATGGCTCAATAATTCAAAGAAGAGAAAATATCATGTTGAATTTCCTTATTATAAAAATCATTGTTATAAATATTGTCCAAAATTAATTTTCCAAAAATTGCTAAAACTAAAGAAAAGAAATGCATTCATTCAAATAAAATTGGTATCCTTAAGAGGCTATTTTTTTTTTTTTATGGTGTAAAAATAATCTTTGTACGATAATATTTTAAAGTTATAGCAAAAACAAATAAAATTATTATTTTTTTAATTAAACTTCAAATTAAAATTTTGAAAAATCTGTTCTTATTGTGCCTTTAATGCCCATATTTCATGCTCTTATCTTCAATAAATTTGCTCAATAAAAAAAAAAAAAAAATCAATAAAAAAAATCCTTATAAGATGATAAAATCTGAACCCAGAAGAATAAGTTTTGATAAACATTATTTTTTTTAAGAGATTGCTCCAAAATGACATATTAAAGAGAATGCTAATCAAAAGTCTAACTTACTAGAAAGAGTTTATAGTGTTTTCAGAGTTCACTATGTTCATATATCTCTTCACCTATGTTCGATATATCTCTTTGACATACCGAATTCATCCTACTGTTTTCTTATTTTTTTGTTGGTTGGATCATCTACAAACTCTTCTTACACTTACTAGGTATAACGAAAGTAAATTCTTCAATATCTAAAACACTAGAAATTGAAATTTGAACTTTTTTCAAGACGCAACAAGTATGGCACAATATGTATTTTTTACTGTCTTTTCCGGATAATTTTTTCAATAAATGGCAATGCTTATTGTTGAATAAAAGGAGTGGGTGAAGAAAAGGTCTCATTAGGTGTTATCTTAACATGTTTTGGCATTCCTGGATCTATTTCCCCCTGAATTTCTTCCTTAAATTCTTCCCTTTTGGAGGTTTCCAACCTTGATACATCCGATAAATATGCTTTTATGACTATGATTTCGAATTATTGTATTCAACATGTGAGGAAGGAAATCAAAACAAAAAGCTTTCTTTGTACTTTTGGAGAAAATTTAGCACTTTTTAAGAACTTTTGTTCAAAATTAACCACTATTAAGGTGCTTAAAAGAGTATTTTAAATTAAAGCATTTTTCATGATGCTACGCATTCTGATATAAACAGTATAGAAAATAAAAGTCTTATTCAAATATTATAACACTGTTGGTTTACACATGAATGGTGATTTTACACATGTATTTTGGAACAGCCTTCGAATGGCTGATATCTAATTCTCCATTTTACTGTTTAATTCAAGATTTTAACAATCAAAATATACTTACAATTTTCAATCCATCTTCTTCTTGGTAATGATCTTCAGTTTGCTGAAATTAAAAACAAATTATATGTAATCAAAGTGGCATTATATATATGAAAAATAACAAATAAACAAAAAAAAATTCATAATTTTATCATGCTATTCATTTCCCAGATAAAATAAAATGCTTCATTAATTATTTACCTCATCTATAGTTATATAATTCTAATAAATAAAATTTAATTAACAATATACACATTTTCATAGCAGTAGAAAAATTTACAATTATCCTAAATATTTCTTCAAACCATGAAATTATCTTAAAGCATTACTTAATTTTTTAAAGGTTTCTTAGAATAATTTTTTAATTCAATAAATATAAAAAAAGTCTTATTTCTTAGCACATAATATGAAAATTTCTTATACATAATGAATCTTTAAATTAAAAAAATGGTACGGTATTCAACTCGCATATTTAAGAAATGAATTTCTTTAAAAATATCAGCGGAATTACTTGCACAATTCAATTTTCTTTATGTACAGCAATATCAATTGACAATATTGTCTCTTTCGCATATTAAATTCAAATTCTAATGTTTTTTATGAATTTTCTAATAAAATGCTAGCAATAAAAATAATAAATAAGTATATGCAGGCAATCATTCATAGCTTCTCATATGATTGCTTTTAAGAAAAATAATTTAGTCACAATGGTTACAAAATGGATTTGGAAAGAATAAATAGAAAGCCTAAATACCACACTAAAAATTTTGTAAACTTGTTTTTCGAATTAAATTACAGCCATTAAAGAATTTTTATTAAACTAATATAATGATGTTTAAGAGTAAAAATAATATTCGCATATATATTATTAATATATTTCTTATTATAAGAAAGCAACATGTAATTAAGTTTTGGTTAGCATAGTTCATTTCAGTTTATTATTATTTCAATCTCTAAAACCGAACAGAATCTTTTTTCATTTACGTTATTCATTACACATTCAATACTAAAACAAAATTAATACAACGAAATCTGCGAGCAAAAATAAGACATTAAAAATATCCGATATTAAATTCAAGTAATAATGTCATTAAATTAAATAAATGCGATATTTTAAAAGAAATTACTTTTTTTTAAGGTTTAAAAATTGCTATGGAATGACATATAAATAAAGACATAAAAATAAACAAACATAAAGTAAAAATCTTATGTTTTTAAATGAATACATCACATTACAAAATTCTAAAAATTCATCACATTTATAGTTGTGATTTTTTTATAAAATTTATTTTTAACAAAGAAAATTAAAAACTGAAAAATTACTGAAATAAATAATACGTGAAATCCATCTTTTCCGTTCCTCCCTTAAGCAATCCAAATTTATCTCAAAACGTAAACAAAAATAGTCAGCCATTTTGAGTTGAGAGACACAGTGAATTGATTCAGTTCAATTCAGTTCAACATAAGTCTATATTAAAAATAATAAAACAATCATAAATGACATATTTACAATGCTAAGTTTTTATTTGCTATTGGCCCGATTTCGAAACAAAATTATAAAAAACTTCGAGGTAGAATTTTATTGCAGTTTCAACCCAAGATTTTTTTTTTTTTTCTAGGTAGCATTTTTTGACTTAACTACTATGCCATAACTTTTGTGATTATGATGGGTTTCAAATGAATCAAACAGATAGAGATGCATAATCCACGATTTTTTGAATAACAAATAATTTTGCTATTGTTATTCTAAATATTTGTTCCAAATATCTGTTATTTCAATCATATTATTAATCAAAAATTATTACTTAAATATAAAATTTATTAATTGTAATTAATACTTAATTTACTAATTTCCGTAACGTGTGATTGAATTAATTTATCTATTTCAGCTTACTTCTTAAATTTGATTTTTTTTTCAAAAATATTTATTCAATTTCTTATTGGAGTAAGTCATTTTCTGAAAATTTTAAATTAAATACATATGTCATTTCTTTAAAATGTTTACTTTAGTTCTATATTCTACCAATAGATGGCGCCAGAAGTAAACAGATATATGCAAAGTCATGTCACAAGCAATAAAAAATGATTTGTATGGAATAGTGCATCATCAAATGCGAATATCGGAAGGTCAAGGTCACTCTCATGAAGTGGAGCGTCGACTTCACACGTTCCAGTGAAATCACCGCTCCGATAAATTTCAGTGATAGGCAATTCAATGATATGATAATTCCAAGAATAACCGGTCCGTTCACTTTTTAACCCATTCACATATTCCTCTTTTCTGTTTCGTTCGAGAGCTTCCATTGGACAGATAGGCTTCTTCTGAATGGATTTCCTTCGATATTTGATGGAAATCTACACACTTGATATAAAAATCACATATCAAATTTTATCGGATTAGTTCAAAGCGTTCTGAATCATCATGTTTCCAGCAAATTCCAAAAAATGCGCTTTTTGTAGAAAAGAAGGTCTCTTTGCCTTTGGAAACTTTGGAAATTCGTGAAAATCTCTAGGGCGGGTTTCTTGACGATTACAGTGCATTTCTCATTGGATATTCCGTTTAAGAGAAAGCAAAAATCTAATATGATTTCGAACATCTTTCTCAATGTTGCAGATTTGTCTCTTGGTCTTAAGAGTTGCCAGGCCTTGGTCTAGACTATGGAAAATGTATAATTCTATACAAATTTTGAAACTGTTAAAACTATCTTTTAACATTTTAGTATGAAATAGTAATATAATGCTCATAAGGAATGTGGTTTATAAACATCTAAGCATCTAGTCCTCTTGTCGAATTACCTTACCAGTTGTTACATTGGTTTAAGGTGTTGACTTAATGATTTAAAACAGTCCTCTAATTTGCACTCGCATAGATTACTGGATAAAGGGGAGAGGGGGTAGGCGAAAGTTGAAAGGTGCTTCGTATTTAAATAAAATGTAATTAATTTGAAAGAAAAATTTTAATTAAAAATTGTAGGTATTAAAAAGACCTGTACCATGAATTATAAAACTTAATGATAATTTAATTATATAAAAATGAATTTTTTTTTAAAAAAATGCTAATTTGTTAAAGATTTTTTTAGTTTCTGTTTTAAAACAAAACTTTGGAACTCTATTTAAACACTGGTTATATACGAAAGAAAACGTAAAAATTTCAGATCAATACCTGACTTATTTTTTTGAAAAATGTGACATTGTTGAAATCAATAGAGTCGGCAAGAAATTCGTATGAGTATAATGTTTTTGGTCAATTAAAATTCGTAGAACGAAAAATAATCTTACTCTAAAAGTGCAGTTTTTCTATTTCAAACGGTGCCATAATAATTGATTTTCAAATTAAAATTTAAAAAAAAATCCTTGACAAATATATTTGAAAAAAGAAAAAAAAATCTTACTTTCCAGAAGCTGAATCTGAAAAAATTATGAAATAATATTGTTTTCTAGTATAAAGGCAAATCAAATCATTATTTGATCATTCTCTTCTAAGTAACACGCATTTAATTGGAATTCCAAAAATTTTGTATTAATTAAAAAATTTGAAAAATATTTTTCTTTTGCATTTTTCAAAAAAAAAAAAAAGATTTTTAATCTAATTAAATTATCAATCATAACGTTTAACGGTTCATTTTACAGGTCTTTATAATACTTGCAACTTTTTAATTTAAATCTTCTTTCCTTATATTAATAACTATCTGTTCAAACGGGGAAAAACAATGTTTTAAATTTTAATCCGTCATCCCTTTATCTTGTAACATGTTTTGGTGCATACTTAGAGGCTTCTTTTGGATAGAAAACTTATAACTTCGGTTATTAAATTTGCTGTCATGCATTTTTTTTCTATGTCATAGTATAATTTGGCTGACTACAGCAGTCAAATAAAGACTTAATTACTCTGATAGAAAACGTGAAAGTTATTTCTACTGTCTTGTTTTCCAGAATCCTTTATTTTTGAAATAACATCGTCGGAATACCAACAAATTCTTCTAATTTTTCCCTACTTCCATAACCTCCAAATAAATAAATAAATATCCAGAAATTGGTTTTTCAGAAAATCTTGCCATGAAAAATATTGCTTTCTATTTATACAACTCCATAACAGGCATGCAAATGCATTTTTCATTTCCTTCATTTGTTTTCTGGCAACTTTATACCAATTTTGTTGCTGAAAAGTTTAAAAATAAATTTAATATTTTTTTAAGTTTTAGTTCTAATCTAAAAGCATATTAATCTAATTCTGATGAGTCATTTTAAAAATTTCGTTTTGATTTTAATTACTGATTCTCTTGATTGTTTTAATGTAATTGTGCCAATGCTCTTAATATTGTTGAATAAATAACTGATTATGATTTTATAAATAAGTAATATTTAGCTAAATTTCTTTTGTTTATTATTGATTGACCTCCCATTTTTATATTCTAATATACGAGAAATACATAGAAAAAGTATGAAATTGTCAAAAAAATTCGACCTCGATATTTTGTCGAATCGCCGCGCCTGAGACATTGAGAGTTTTGATAGATTTTTGGAAATTTATCTGTATGTAACTGAAGCATGATAACTCAAAAGCGCTTTGAACTAGACGGATGAAATTTGTTATGTGATCGTTACACTGAATTTGTAGATTTTATTCGAATTTTCAACAAATTCCATTTAGAGAAAGTTTGTGTGAAGAAGATCGTCCACGTTTAAAAACGAACTGAAGTGAACGGACTGTTCACGAGCCTGCTTGCTCTTGTTCCATCAATGTAAAATATGTTTCGTAATTGATTGTATATAAGCTTTGTACATAGCTGTGTTTTGTGTGTGAATTGATAAAAATATGTTGCGTCTAAATCAAATAAATGTTTTAAAATGAAAGTGACTGTATTTGCTGATATATTTTATCATCTTTTGAGTAATTCACCAAATTAAAGAAGAAATCGGATAGATTTAAAGGTCCTGATATATCGAAACATTTCTGAAACGAAAGCAGTTGTAACAGTTTGTCTGTCTGGTCGTAAAAGTGAACGTGATCACCATAAAATCTAAGGCGTATTTATTGTGTTAACTTATATTCTGACAACTGGATTTAATGGAATTATAGAAATCTACAAGTTTCGAGTCTAGCTCAAAGTGTTTTTGTGTTAATTGGGTTCTCAGACTTACAGAGAAACAAATATAATTCTGGACTCAGGTGTGAAATGTGTGGATATTCATTAAAATCTCAAGTTCGAATATTTTTTTAGGTTATTATACTTTCTTTTCGTATATCTTGTATACGAGGAAAAAAAATTATAAAATGTGGTTTATTTGAACTCATTAAAAATAATTGTAATCAAATTATTAAATAATTTTTTTGAAAATTGTGATTATAAACCAAGGTTAGATTGTCTTTCTTGAAAACTGTTTCTTTCGTTAAACCATTAAGTTAACATGAGAGAAAATATTCACTCTAGATTTGTATTGTGGACTGCAATGATAAATACATATAAACATTGCTGTATTAGACGTTTCTTATGATGAATATACTTTGCTATCTCAAAAAAAAAAAAAAAAAAAAAAAATCCGTTCAATATACTTTGTAATTTTTTGCAGTTTTTATAGGTATTATTTTTCTCTAAATGTTCTGTCAAATATATAGGCTGGTTGAATGAAATATTAGTACTGCCAATATCAACGTTTATTATTAGCAAATATTCAATAATACGTTCTATTTCTTCATATTCAGGAACTCAGTTGAGAGGCGGTGCATCGACTTTGAAATTTAAGATGAAAATGGGAAATAAGGAATACAGGATTAAACAGTACTATATGGTGACGGAGAAAACATATAACATAACATAATATATAAACACGGAGTATACAGTGTCTTTTCAAAAGAACTATTCATCTCCAGGATTTTACTTGATGTCACGTGAGTCGCATGTAATTCATACCTATTTGCTAATTAGTTCTCTTAACAGAGTGTAAGTTAAGAGGTAGCAAAGAAGGAGTCATGAATCATCTAATTATATAAATAGTTTGAATGAAAGTATTGTCACATAAGCAAACATATTAGGGTTTACTTAGAATGCCATTGAGCGATCTAGCTATCAGCGAAAAGTAGAGAGAAAAATTTTAAAACGAACGGGAGTAATATCTCCGAAATTGCCTCTCATATTTCCTAATAAAGATGTAATCTTTCCTCATTCCTGCTTACAAATTGGAGACCTTGGGCAAGACCGTAAAAGTCGTGAGTGCTCAGATTTTTATTTCCGCAGTCCCACCAATAATCGTTTAGTGCTATGGAAGTATAGTGAAGAAATCCTAGTATGTACTTTAAAAGCATTTTCTTTCGACTGACTGAAACCAAAAACGAATACTAAAACTATAATTTTAATAGCAAAGTCACATGATAAATTTCGTCTATTTAAATCATTGCATCATTGAGGTCGTATTGTTATACATAGAATATACAGATCAACAACCGATCAACAAATGTAATTCAAAATTTGATGCTAATTTCTACTTTAGATGATAAAGCTGCGTGCCAAATTTTCTGCATATTGCAGTCAACTTTTTTAGTTATTTTGCATACTTTCGCTTAGACAGTAAGACAGATAAACTTTCTCTGGATGGATATGGCTCAAAATTTGATAGAAATCTGCAAATATGGTGTTAAATGCAAAATACAAAATTTCTTCTGTCTACCACAAAGTATTTTGAACAATCGCATTCGCAGACAAATAAATAGGTTTCTAAAAATATATATTTCGAATTTAGAAATGTTTGGAACTTGAAAATTCGTCAAAATCCCGCGATCGAAACTCCTTTTTTTTTTTTTTTTTTTTTTTCCCCTTCTTTAGCGATTGTAATAATTTATACATTTTGGAGATAAAGAAAAAGAAGTAAAGATCTGTTTAATTATTAGAAATTTAGTAAGAATTAACTGCTAGAAAAAACCCAAGAAATGTGTTCTTGATGCCATATAAATCAAACTTTGCTTGTCAACGAATAATTCGAAAAGTTATTCATTCAAAAATTTTAAGAATATCTTTAACCGTGGAATAATCCTATTCTAGAAATACTCAAAAAAATTTTTTAAAGAATAAAACAAAGCTGTAATTCTTGAAATAATCTGTCATCCTGTTTTTCTGGGAAAATGCTATGATTCATTCATGAAATAATCTGTCATCCTGTTTTTCTGGGAAAATGCTATGATTCATTCATGAAATAATCTGTCATCCTGTTTTTCTGGGAAAATGCTATGATTCATTCATGAAATAATCTGTCATCCTGTTTTTCTGGGAAAATGCTATGATTCATTCATGAAATAATCTGTCATCCTGTTTTTCTGGGAAAATGCTATGATTCATTCATGAAATAATCTGTCATCCTGTTTTTCTGGGAAAATGCTATGATTCATTCATGAAATAATCTGTCATCCTGTTTTTCTGGGAAAATGCTATGATTCATTCATGAAATAATCTGTCATCCTGTTTTTCTGGGAAAATGCTATGATTCATTCATGAAATAATCTGTCATCCTGTTTTTCTGGGAAAATGCTATGATTCATTCATGAAATAATCTGTCATCCTGTTTTTCTGGGAAAATGCTATGATTCATTCATGAAATAATCTGTCATCCTGTTTTTCTGGGAAAATGCTATGATTCATTCATGAAATAATCTGTCATCCTGTTTTTCTGGGAAAATGCTATGATTCATTCATGAAATAATCTGTCATCCTGTTTTTCTGGGAAAATGCTATGATTCATTCATGAAATAATCTGTCATCCTGTTTTTCTGGGAAAATGCTATGATTCATTCATGAAATAATCTGTCATCCTGTTTTTCTGGGAAAATGCTATGATTCATTCATGAAATAATCTGTCATCCTGTTTTTCTGGGAAAATGCTATGATTCATTCATGAAATAATCTGTCATCCTGTTTTTCTGGGAAAATGCTATGATTCATTCATGAAATAATCTGTCATCCTGTTTTTCTGGGAAAATGCTATGATTCATTCATGAAATAATCTGTCATCCTGTTTTTCTGGGAAAATGCTATGATTCATTCATGAAATAATCTGTCATCCTGTTTTTCTGGGAAAATGCTATGATTCATTCATGAAATAATCTGTCATCCTGTTTTTCTGGGAAAATGCTATGATTCATTCATGAAATAATCTGTCATCCTGTTTTTCTGGGAAAATGCTATGATTCATTCATGAAATAATCTGTCATCCTGTTTTTCTGGGAAAATGCTATGATTCATTCATGAAATAATCTGTCATCCTGTTTTTCTGGGAAAATGCTATGATTCATTCATGAAATAATCTGTCATCCTGTTTTTCTGGGAAAATGCTATGATTCATTCATGAAATAATCTGTCATCCTGTTTTTCTGGGAAAATGCTATGATTCATTCATGAAATAATCTGTCATCCTGTTTTTCTGGGAAAATGCTATGATTCATTCATGAAATAATCTGTCATCCTGTTTTTCTGGGAAAATGCTATGATTCATTCATGAAATAATCTGTCATCCTGTTTTTCTGGGAAAATGCTATGATTCATTCATGAAATAATCTGTCATCCTGTTTTTCTGGGAAAATGCTATGATTCATTCATGAAATAATCTGTCATCCTGTTTTTCTGGGAAAATGCTATGATTCATTCATGAAATAATCTGTCATCCTGTTTTTCTGGGAAAATGCTATGATTCATTCATGAAATAATCTGTCATCCTGTTTTTCTGGGAAAATGCTATGATTCATTCATGAAATAATCTGTCATCCTGTTTTTCTGGGAAAATGCTATGATTCATTATGTTTTAGAATATCATTCATGCCCGATTAATTTTCCCAAGAGAAAAAAAGCAAGATTTAAGCCTGGTTAAACCAAACATATTTAACAATTAAGCTTATAACTGTAAATGCGTTTGGTAAGATTTACAAAAAACCTGATTCAGAAGCATTAGCTTATAGAAACAAATTAGGCAAGTAGAAATTAAGAAACTGAACAGACAATTGCAATATAAAAGATTTATATTAACTATCTTGTGTTTATCATATGTTAGTATCATATTAACTAGAATGTTTGTGAAATTTAATTAATAACAACAAGGAATAGTACTTATAAAAGGTATTGCGCAAGCAAAATAACTAAGAATATAAATATCACTATTCCTATAGAAAGGTAAAACAATCTACATATTTAAAACAATAACGAAAACTAAAGAACCGTTCACTTAGCCCCAATTACTTTCATATGAAGCAAAAAATTTGCTTCATATGAAATCTTATGATCTCTAGATATATTGTAAATGCAGTCACCTCTTCTACAGCACTTTTAGTTTTGAAAGAAATTAAAAAATAAAAGCTATCTCACTGTACATTCTAAATGGGTAAACTTAGTGACAGAACTCCCCCGTACAACACAGCACCAATTAAGAGAATCGTATTTCCTATGAAAGCTAATTACTTCAGATATGTAATCAAAGGACGCCTGGCCTTTACTACCCTCTATATTCAAAGGAAATTTTAAAAAAAATATTTCCACTGTATATTTCCTAGGGTAAAACTTCGACAGAATTCCCACTCTCAAAAATTATATGATTTCGAAAAATTTGAATTCATATAAATGCTCAAAAGCCTAATTACATCTTCAATGGTTGTGTAATTCCTTCTTTCCTATTTCGAGGCATATCGCAAAGTAAAACTTTGACATTGCCCTACTAATTGGACTGATTTCGCCGATTTTCTTCCTCAACTTGACAATTCTGCCTATTTGAGGGCCCAATTAATCTATCAGAATACTCTATAATTATTTTACAGATATTGTTTAAAGTAATTTATTTATTTTTACCTATATTATTGTACTTATAATTTGATAAGATATATTTCATCAAAGAGATGACTGACATAATTAAATTAATTCATTTTAATATCAGACGTCTTCTGCAGCCATATTAATGATATCATTATAATCATATCGACTCATTTTGATGAAATATACCTCATCAAAAAAAGGAGGTTTAATTTTAAATCATGATTGTATGGCCCATGGAACATTCTGAGTGATTAATTTTTCTTGCAAAGTGATGAAATTAATTACGACGAAAATTAGCGAAATCGGTTTAATTGTTGATGTGTAGGTTCGACCACAATTTCCTTTTGAAACATGAGTATTTCTCAAAAATGAACGCGGAATCTGTCAAAAACTTTTAATGACGTATCTTGGGATCAGTACCTTTCAAAAACTGGCGAAATCGTGAATTGTAGATGCTTTATTGCGACTTTGAAACTATTTCAAGCTCTAGAGAGAATCCCTGAAGTAGTTATTTTAAGATTTTTCTTTAAAATGGAAGACCGTTGAAAGCAAAGGACAGTTGATGACGTTTCTAGATGTCATTAACTTTCAGTTAAAATAAAAATGCGTGAAAATACTACAGCGGTTGTGACTAGGAGACATTTTTTTTTTGTGTGTGTTTTTGGCTTTATTATTATTATTATACTGATTTGGTTGGTTTCTTTGGTTTACAACTGATTCTTTGATGGTATGACAGATGTGAATACATATCCTGCAGAATCACCTTTCGTAACTGACGTCATAGAAATCGTCCCGTGATTATGCTTAAACCAGTGAGAGTAGTTTCTGTAAATAAATAAATGCGTTTCTTGATTACACAATAATTTATACGATAGTGAAGATTGTGGTCTGGGTGAAATGACTTGAAGACACATGTTGTCTTTTCTGGGGTTTATTGGTAACATCAACAACTAAAGGCGCATGAAAACGCCTTAGTGTAGAAAGCCTAGAGAACTACACATAAAACTCTCTCGGAAAGAGCCGGGATCCGAGAGCCGAGATAACACTCCCCCTAGTACAGGAGTCCAGTTCGCTTTTGCTAGAAAAAAATATATATACTAAACAACAACAGGGAGACCACGTGACACATAATTGACAGCTAGTTCCGCCCAGGGAGATCACGTGGTTAACTGAATTCTCAACAGTTTCCTAGAAACTTTCTCGTATACTTTCTCTAAAAGCTTTATTCTCCTCTTTACACCCCGCTTAAATTTATAAGGCCATGAAAAATCATTGCGCGCAGTGAAGAAAACGATATAAATTTTCGACGCTATTTTTTCTGAACAAATATTTAATATAGAACTACAATCTTAGTACAAGATCACGTACCAAATTTCTTTTATTAAAAACAGTGCATTTTTGTGTTAATCCGTTAATATGCTTTCAAAAGTATAGATCGTAAGACAATCTGACTTTTGATGTATTTGATTTAAAATATGACACGGATCCACTTTTTAGATAAATCTGTGTACGAAATTTAAATCGCCTACTCTTAGTTTTCGTATACTCTGAGAGCCAGACAAACAAATGCCATGTGAATAGATTTCTATCAAAATTTGATAAAGATCTATAGATTTGGTGTTAAGACTATATTCTGAACAACCGTCTAATTCAAAGTGTTTTTGAGTATCATACTTATATTCGTCAAAATCTCGAGTTCCAATTTTTTAAGCAATTACGAAACTTTTTTCTCTTCACATACACCGTATGCGAGGAAAAAAAGATGAAGTTTGACTTGTATTTCAGGATTTGACTTAGCTATTAAACTGTTAACTACTAAAATCTTCTTTTTTACTTTCTCGAATACGAAGTACGGGGGAAGTATTGATATCTTCAAAAAAGGCGAACTCGAGATTTTGGCTAATCACCAAGTTTCAGATCTCCTTGAGTTCAAAAATCGTTCATTTTTAGCATTGTCTGTCAATCTGTCTTCCTGTTTGTGAATACGATAACTTTAAAACGTTTTAAGCAGGGCTGCTAAAATTTGGTAAATGGTACTGCAAAAAAATTTGTAGATTTTCCATCAAACTTTGAAGGAAATACATTGTGGAGGTTTGATATGAGCGAGGATAGAACCTGGGATCTTATGGTTCGCAGCCCAGTAACATGACCAAGATACAAAAGCAACTGCTCGGGTAGCGTAGCTGTTAACTGACTTATAAGCGTTCACCACAGACTCTCCCTCCAGTGAGTCGGAGGTGAGATTGTTGATTTTAATGTGCCTGTACCCATTTGAGTAGCGCCAAGCATTACGGCGAGCGTGTGTGGGTGAGTGGTTGCTGGTGCGCCAATTGAGTCTGATGACATTGGTTGCGGGTAGATGTATAAAGATTGAAGGTTCATCGTCCGAGGTCACCAATGTAGCGAATTGAGATGAGCGAGGATAGAACCTGGGACCTTGTTGCTCGCAGCCCAGTAACATGACCACAATACAAAAGCAATTGATCGAGTAGCGTAGCTGTTAACTGACTTATAAGCTTTCACCACAACATTTACAAGAAGTCTGTCTGTCTGGCTGTTCGCGTACACGTGAACTCGAAAACTACAAAATGCAAAGAGCCCAGTAAATAAAATTTAAGACATTGATTTAGCATCGAAAAGAAAGATTCGTTCGAATTTTGAAGCAAATCTGTGGGCCTGTGCTTCCGCGTGCATGCAAATGTGATAATTCATAAATGCAATGGCTTAAATCAATGAAATTAGGTATGTTGTCTTGTGACTACAACTGTAGCTCCGTGTCAATTTTTGTTTTCATTCGGTTGGTATTCAAAATACATATTCTTGCGATAGATTTAGTAAAAATGATGAATTGACACCAAAGATCTTTATTTCATAACTATCGTTCATCTATGTCATGTAAGGCATTCGCTGCCTTACCATAGGTCCATAATTTTTTGCAGAAGAAGGGATAAATAAGACTTGTATTGGAGAAAGTTTAAGTAAGCGAGAAAGTTTCGGAGAGACTACTCCTGCTGGTTCTTCGACCTTTAATATCTTGGAACAGGATTACCAAATGTATATTGAAGCGACCTTGTATGAGAACCTTCTGTATTCATATACGAAAACATTAATTTTAGAATTTAAGATTAATTTATTTAAAAAAAATAACTAAATAATTGACGTTTCAGCGAAATTTCTCTTAGCAAACGCAATTATTAATTATACCAGATTATTTACATTCATTTTTTTGTTCCGGCGGAAACAATTAAATCCAACAACAGCAACAACAAAATGTACAAATGAAAAAATCTCTTCTGCTTGACTGCACGGACACAGCAAAATGTTCGCCAACGTCATCCATTCTTGTGGTTTCACAGACATCTCCACATGGTTTCGTTACAACATACCGAAATCAACCAATATTTGCTTCAAGGGCGTTTGCAGCTTTAAGATTACTCACCTCACTATTGCTATTTCCTGTCCATTGTAATTGAATGATTAAGATCTCTTTTTTTTATTTCTCAATGGTCATAAATTTTTGAAAGGCAACCTTTGAAAATAATCAACACACGGCGTGTTTCTGTACGGTCTTTGATATCCAGGATATTCATGACAAAATACCGATTTAATTTTGCAAATCGCTTCGGATTTACATACAAGTGTAAAATATATTTCGGCTTCTCTTGTGTTACGGAACTATTATGACATTTATTTGAAACTGTTACTATCTTTGTCTGCCTTTGCCTATTATTTAACTATTATAATTTTTGTCATGATAATATTTATTGGTTGGATAGCATCTGTAAAATGCAAAAATCGTTCAAAATGAAAAACACGCCATTCAAATATTTTACGGATAGTTATTTCTTGGGTAACTCAAATTAAGAAACGATTTTTAAAATTTAATTGGACTTTTAATTACAAACTACTAGAAATATCAAATATTTTTCGTCATAGAATATTATCGCATTAAAATCATTTTGGCGACTAGCTGATTTGTCAGGTTCAATAATTGTTAAAATTTTCAATTATATATTTTATGTAGGTTTGTCTTGATGGCTTCCTCAACAAAGTATTATGTAACTTTAACTATTGATATAAATGTAACCGGTACTAAATTAGTTACTTACAAGTTTTGTACATTGTGCCATGCATATCCATGGGGATATAATTTTCTATCATCTCATCTAAAATTTGAATCTTAATTTGGAACTTAAGTGATTAAACTTCAATTAACATAAACACTTTTTTTTCTAAATATTTAAAACTTACATTAACATTAATTTTTTTCATCATTGCTTACTTGTGAGATTGAACCTTAATTGTAAACATAATTTTTTTTTAATAATTAAAAACATACTTTATACATCGTTCTGTTCATTGTGTTCTTTCTATTCATTGTGAAATCTGTCACCCTCATTTTCTACCATCTCACTTAAAATGTGCACTTTAATTTCAAAAATGTTGTTGTTTAAACATCAACTAGTACAAAATCTCTTTCGACAAATTAAGGATTTTGAATTAAAATATAAGAACAGAAAATGGAATCGTTCAGGGTTGAAATCTTACATCAGAGATTATTTTTCCACATTATTTTTTATAATTTGTGTAATAACTCAGAAAATTGTTTAATAAAATTTCTCTAATTCTACAAAAAAAAAGTGCATTAAAATAAGAAAGCAATTATGAAGTGATAAGAAAGATAATATATTTTTATATATCGAGTTATACTACATTAGAGTGTAACATTTTTAAAAATACGCGTACATTAACAAAATGTAATCACAACTTACATATGAAGTTAATTCACTACACTAAACTTCAAAAAGTGTAATAAAAGCTATCTTTAGCCGACTTCCTGGCCTAGGGGTACCGTGATCTGAGCTTCCCGCGTTTGAGTCGTGGTTCGGGCAAGGGTTTTTTTTTTTATACTGTGTTCTATCTGTGAAATGTGTGAAAGAGCCTCCCCCCCCCTTTTAAAAGGGGCTGTGCAAGCGAGTGTGTGAGTAGCATCTGTATATGAGCTAGAAGTCAGACTTCTGCCCTCGGGTGCTCAGGGGCCTTTATTTTCAGAAGCTAATGCACAAACTCGGCTTAAATCGCTGACTATCAGCGAGCGTGTCTATGGCAAGTGTCATAAGTAACAAAAACAACAAAAGCATACTTTAAACAGAAATTTTCTCATTGTGGGAAAATAAACCATAACTTTATGTCTTCATTATCAATAAAGGAAAAACACTGAGATGAAATATTAGTAGAAAAATGAAAACAGTTTGAGTTTCAGTTCAGTAATGAAATACGTATATTGTAGTAAAATATGCTTAAAATGTTTTTAAAAAGCTGTCTCTAGATGAAAGCGTTTTTGAGTTGTCTTTGTCACAGACAGATAGACGAACCTTTTCCAAAAATGTCTTTTTCGAACTCAGGATGGTCTAAAACATGGAGATTCGTCAAAATCTTGAGTCTGAATTTTTTTTCGATTCCCATACTTCCTCTATTGAGTATACGAGTCAAGTAAAATTATGACAGTCGACAAAAGCTTCAATGAAGGATGAGGATGAATCAACTCATTTTATTTCACCATGTGATCGAAAAGTTGATTTTTGAATTATTCTTTCTCTGACCATAACTCGAAAATACAACGAATTAGACGTATGAAATTTAGATACGATTTTATCCCTAGAATTGCGAATGAGTGTCAAGTTTTGAAAGTTTAATTGCTGTATTGCAAATGATGTTTGTTTGTTTGATGTCTGTTGTTTTTTTGTTTCATTTAGAATTCTGATTCAATAGATATCAAAGCTGATAAATTAATTATTAAAATTTATTACTTACTACATTTTTTTACGTCTACCTCTTTCCATATACCGTGTTTAATAGTCCAGATCTGATCAACCATTACTGATAGCAGCTACATGCTTTTTACTTAACTGGTTGTTGAAAATATCTCGGGGGGGAAAATGCAAAATGGATTCACTTACTAACTCCTGAATGGGAGGATATCCATCTTTGAATTTTCTTGATCAAACGGATTTTGTCTTAAAATTAGAATATCAGTACTCATTGTAACGTTCAAGTTGAAATGCACTCGGTCTCTTCAGAATACTGTTGGAATATTAAGAAAAATACACAGATTGAAACACAGAGGAAACATCTCAAATATTTTCCAACATAGAGGGGCCCATAGTTAATTCGCATATGCTCGCCAAGGCACATTCAATATGATAGTTTATTCAAAAACATATCTGAAGTATATATAATTAGATGAAGAATGTTGTTACTTAATAAGGAATCTATCTACAATATATCATTATAAAAGGAATATTATAAATTTGGTAGAATATAAAGACTCGTTTTCTTACGGATATAGCCGTAAATCTGCCAACTGACACATCGTTGAAAAACTCTCGTTCGTCACCTGTTATTACACTTGTAGACGCCGAGAGTTTCCAGCAAAATGTCTGTAAAATGAACGCATCAAGGAGCTGGAGAATCTGGGGATAAGTCTGGCATGAGCATGCACTGCAGCCCCGTTATGACGGCCTATTGCCTTTACGAATATGATCGTAAAACTGCCATCTGACCCATTGTAGGACCACCCCTGCCTGCGGACGTTGATCGTGAGTTTCCCGCAAATTGTCGGTAAAACAAAAGACATCAAAGAACAACGGAAAACTCCAAGAGAGGGGAAAGAGAGGGAAACGTGCCTGTCTCAAATTGCGCACGGACCGTCGGAACTGGAGTTAATGTGTCTCTTCGAAACACACACACACGCGCGCAAGCACGCATACATGCTGAGTTTTAGAAAAGAGTTAGTTATATTTTTTGAGATAAGTATAGATTTTTAAATTTAGATTTTAAAATAATTTTTTTTTTCTTGACAAAATTGTATAATGGTATTGCGCATTGCTAATTTTTTGTTTTGTTTTGAGTGTTATGAAAAGTACTGAATGCGGAATGATTTCACACACGTACAGAATTTCGGAAAAAATGGAAGCAATAATTTGATCAACGACATCAAATTATTTTCTAATAATGGAGACGCATTATTTGACTCATTTATCAAAGTTTGTTGAATATCACGAAGTAAAATGACAGTCAAACTGATTTATCAA
Source organism: Argiope bruennichi (assembly GCF_947563725.1). Classification (NCBI taxonomy): domain Eukaryota; kingdom Metazoa; phylum Arthropoda; class Arachnida; order Araneae; family Araneidae; genus Argiope; species Argiope bruennichi. The sequence goes on from NC_079156.1 coordinate 74,125,771, forward strand.
TGTTTATTCTAAAATTGCTAGTAAACTCATCTAATATCAATTTTCGCACCAATTTTCAAACGTTTGGGGTTCCAATATTATAGGATTTTGCATGCTTTCTAGAAAACTACCCGTTTTTTTAAGCTTCAAACTATAGCTTACAGGACATCTTAAATTCTTAAAACTAAAATAACGCTCCAAGCGTTTTAGAATTCCATTGGCTTGTTTATTCTTTCAACTTAACAGCGTATCTTACAAACATGGCCAGATTCCAGAAGGTTTATAATTGATCATCAGCTATTATACAAAAAATAAATGAAATAATATTAACAAAATATGTTTATCAATGAGAAAAATCGTTTGCTTTTACTTTTTAATAATATTTTAACAAAATAAAAATGGTAGCAGTTATAAAATGTGTGAAAAGGAATCGTCTGCTAAATGTCTATTAACAAATTTAGATTATGATATTTACCGAACAATAGAAAGTTGATATGAATGTGAGACGATCTTATGAGCTTGAATTCAAAGAAAATAGTTATAAACTTTACTGATGATATTTTCGGTATGATTAATTATCGATTTTGGAAAAAAATAAAAATAAATCTTTATATTTTAAATAGAATTTCGTCTTTACGAGGAAAGCTTTCCCGAAAAAAAAATCTTATTAAACCGTATTTCTTTTTAATAGTGTAATTTCCTTGTATAGAGGATCAAAATATTATTTAAAATAATTTCCAATAAGCGTTCAATCGACTCTGACATAAAACATGATTATTTATGTGGTGAAATTTTAAAACTCATTTTGAAACTCTTGTGTTTCTCTTTTTTCCACTATTCAATACAATATTAATTCATTTTCTAAGCTTTAAATTTAGGTTTAAATATTTTGAAAACACTGATATTCTTAAAGAATAATGAGAGAGAAATTTTAACAAATTTGTGAGTCATAAGCACCTTAATACAACTAAGAATTTGAGTGCCCATGGCTCAATGAAAATAATTATCTAATAAAATAGTTAAAGAGAAAAATAATCGCTTGTTCTCGGACGCAATTTTAAATTTTTTACCAATCGTCACTGTGCGAATATTTTTGTTTTTGTTTATGTGAAACTAGAAATTGTTATGTGAGACTAAATGAATTGTTTTCTAGTGAACAATAACACAGATCTATTTATCTTTGCTTAACTAAAGAAATTGTAGTAGAAAATTCAATTCTTTTGAACATTGGAAGAGTGCTTAAGAAATTAAAAAAAAAATATTTTCATTTGTATATTTTAGATGTAAATGAATAGAAGCATTAAAAGCTTTGTTTCCTTGCAGTGGGGTCCTCTTTATTCATAGCGTTCACGAATATCCAAATCAAAATTAATTATTAAAATCGGATTGAAATAAATAATGATGCATTAACAGAAAGAAATCAGACATGAGAAAGGATTGGAAGGGGAAAAATAACTAAACTTCATAAAATAAAGAATTTTGTCAAACATAGAAATAAAATATGTGCGATTAAATGAACAATAACATGAATAAATTTATTCAAAAGAAATAGAGTCAAGAATGATAATATAGTCAAGAATGATAATAGTCAAGAAGAATTAATAGAGTCAAGAATGATAATATTCGTCCACAAAAACGCTGAAATTCTCATTTATTAGGCTATGCCAAGCCAAATGCAAAATAAAAATTACGCTGAAAGAAAATATTAGCAGAATTCAGCTCGTTTACCTTTGCTGCAATCCAGCATAAAAAAATGCAAATAAAATGCTAAGTTTGCGATACCATAAGTACATAATGGTCAAGAACACTTTAGTTAAAGTCCTTATTAAAATCTGATTGAAACAAATAGTGATCTACTAACAGAAAAAAAATGCATTGCCATTTACAAAATTAAAAAAATGAATGCTGAATAGAAGAAAAAGAATAATATAAATTATCATAAGCCCGTCTGGATTTGCTGGCATTAATTTTTCGCACATAAAAAAATGGATGCTAAAAGAGAATTACGGAAATCTGTAGACAATTCTTATATAAAGGGAACACGAAATCGATGGCTGTAGTTACAAGCTATATGTAATCAAAATTTTACTTTTGGAGGATTTAAAATTATAAGTAAATAGATTTTATGGTTCAAAATTAAAATTAAATCAGTATAGTAAATTTCCAAGCCCTTATGGATCATTGGTGCCTGTGGGCCTCAGCCCCGTATTGTTAACTGGTAATACGGCCATGAATATTGATCCATAATAATACAATGAGATTTTTTTTCTTAACCTGCCAAGTTCGTAATTTTCCTTTCCAAAGTGTCTATATTACAATTTTTTCAACAATCCTCAGATTAAAGAAATTTCAGATTCTAAAGATTCTATATCATATATGAAAAGAAAAACGATGTCATTTCTCAGAATTGAATGTTATCGTGAGAAATTAAAAGTGTCTGCTAAAAGATTTTCAGTTAAAATAATTATAAGTGAATAAAATTATCAGAATTTGTTTTATTAAAAATCAGGAAGATGAATTAATTTTTTCGGACCGCTATGATTGAAAAAATATTGTAAAACTACAAATTAAAACGAGTAAAACGTAATGGAAATAAAAAAATTAAATACATTCTTTAATTGAGAAAATTTATTCCTAAAGGAAATAAAATTTCTTTCTGAAGAATATATCAAAAGAATGGATATAATTACCAGCAGTCTCATCAGGTGGCGCTGCTTCCTTCGTTCTGACATGCTGTCGGGAACTCTGAGATTGAAAAAAAGCTAAGGCAGGTGAAAAGGTTGTATTTCATCGAATTATAAACTAATGTAAATTATATTATTATTTTGTTTGACTAATAGAATCTTTTTTTTGTTGCCATAACAGCAACAGTTATATTTATAGTTACATATATAGGTTATATTTATAGCTTTCGACAACTATTTTTGTGGGAAGCGTTTAACATTTATTTTTAACTAAATGTTTAAATTCCATTGTTATTTGTAAAAGCGTTGAACTAGCATTTATTGAGCACTTGAGTGTTTATTTTTAACTCAAATACATGTTTTATTTCCAATGCTGTTTATAGAAAGAACATAAACATTTTTTTTCCGCTGAAAAAATCTAGCTGATTTTTTTTGGAGAAGGTAAAACTAAGAAAGATTGGTCTTCGGAAGATATGGTTCTATATCTCGAAATAAAAGTTATAAAATGTAAATACGATATTGTACGCATTTTCAGACGCCAACAATGCCATTGTTCGAAAATGAAAACCTTTTATTATATCTTAGCTGTCATTCCTATCATATGTCTCTATAAAGAGATATAAATACTTTATGAAATGTATTAAAAAATATATAAATTAAGTATACGCCGAAATATTAACAGAAAGAGAATAATAATTTACAATGCAAATTTTTGTTTACATATTAAATTAAAGTTCATGATAAGCCTGTATTAATAACTAATAATATGCTTTGCAAATAACAATGTTTATTTCCAGTAATTCATCAGAAATCAGGATTATGAAGTCTACTAACAATTCTATTTTCATAAAATACTTTCCACTACTATTCATTAAAACTTTCGGTATTGTATAACGCATGGATAACTTCCCCCCTCCACACTTTTTCTCTCCATTTTTTATAATTTCTAACGACTGGCATTTTTTTTTATGAGTTTTAAACTATTTGCATTTTATCAAACAACCTGAACGATTTATTTCCCATACCTAGCAATTATTTTTCATTCAGTCATTCACAAATTACTTTTACATGAAAATCAGCATTTCTTGTATTATTTTTCCATTAATTTATGGATGCCATTTTGCTGTAACATTAACCAATGACTTGAAATGACAAACATGAAATTCAGCTTCTGAAAATTATAAAATTATAAAATAATGTTTCATTTTACCCTTATTCTTACGGATTCACTATTAATTTTCGAATTCGTTAGAAAAATATATAATTCCTGTTATATCTAAATATTAAAGATATTTGGAATACTTGACGTTTAGAATGTTGCATTAATTAATTTATAAATAGTCATTTTATTTAAAAAAATTTCATATAAATACCTTATTTGAAATAATTAAATATATACAGAAATAATTTTTTAAGAATCATCTCTAGATCCATAAACTACTTTTAAAGACATCGAAAAAATTTTCTGTCATGACAACGATAACGGAAAAATGTCTGGACTAGGCAATATTTTCTTTACAACTTTGAGTTATTATTGCTCTTCACAATTTATTTTTACGTTTATCGTATATCATTTCAAAATATTATTGCTTGTGACAAGGTCAGTAGAGAAATAAATGGCACAGTTTTCTTGCCCTTTTCGGATGCTGTAAACCGCACTGGAGAATCGTAATCGATTGTTATGAGTTGCACTTTCTGTTCGATGCCTGTCGGTTTTCCGCTACGATTTAGGCTTGAATGCAGATCGTAAAGTTAACCGGATATTTCAAGTTCCAAACATACATTCAAGGCTTTTCATTTTTTCGGTTTTTTTTATTGGTTCGATAAATATTTGTCACTTTCAAAGTATTTCGATCTAGTTAATTGGGTTTTTTTTTCAATAGTCTGAAGACGACGATTTCATACGTAGAAGAATGCGATTGTTTCACATGAAAACATCTCAATTCTAATCTTCCTAGAATATATATTTAAATTGAAATCTTAATAATGTTATTGTTTAAAAAGATTTTCAAGATCTAGGTTTTTCTTTTACGTGGGATTTTGTTGTAATGTGAAAAGGAAAAAAAAAATCAATCCTCATTTTTGTTGAGTTTTAGACCTCACTTAAATTGCAAAACTATTTTTGGAATTATGTTTATGTGCATGTGAACACAGTAATTCCAAAATGTTGAATTTAGATAAATGAAATTTGGTGTTCTGGCTATGTTCTATAAATGTCTGCATGAGGTTAAAACTATGTTTGGCAGAAAGCTTTTTATATAAAGTTTTCCATTCGCTTTAGAAAAACTAATGTATGCATTATTTATAGCATTTGTTTGCATGTTTCTTTACATAATCAAAGAATATATATTTTTTTACTTTCACTCTAACGAAGTACTTAAAGAGAAAATATTGTAATCGTTAAAAAAAATTCTTGCTTCAGAGGTTGGCGATTTAGATTTCAACATTGTTCAAAAAATGTTTTTGGAATTATATCTGTCGGCCTGTTTGTGAATCGCTTGGAGCTAGGTGGGTGAAATTTTGGTACGCGGATTTTATACCAGAGTCTTATATTTCTTTCACCTTTTGAATAAAAAAATATTTACAGGAAGTTGAGTTAGATAGATACAATTTGGTTCCCAGATGTATCTATCTAACGCATAGATCCTAATGAATCATGAATCTAACCAAAGAGGGGGGGGGCTATCAGTCTGTACTTTCGCATTGATATAAATACGTTAACTCAAAAATGCAACAGTTATATGAGATTTGAAACACAATTGTAGCTCTAATGAATAGATTTTCATAAGATTTTGTACCAAATTTTTCTAAGGGTTGACATTTTTGCGCTGTATACTCTATACCACATATCTCTAAAAGCAAGTAGCCTTAAACGCAACATTTTCAATAATAGAAATTTGATATGTGATCTTTTTCTAATTATGGTAATGTCGTGTTAAATCTTGTTTTCACTCGGTCGAAAATAAATGTATTCAAAATGACCGTTTGATCATTTTTATTATACTACGAAGCATTCATGAATCTGTATAAGATCCGAGTTGGAATTGCACCTTTATTAGAGAGTATGCGGGGAGAGTATTCTCACTGGTTATTTATTGTATTTATTCAAATATTCTTTTTCATGTTTTACAAGGAAAATATTGATTATATTTTATTTGTGCGCAAGTTGCGTATTCAGAATTAAAAATAAGTATTTAAAGAATAATATTAATTAAGATACCATTACCATATTGATGAAGCTGACACCAATAAAGAACTTTTTTTGAGCTTTATACTGACGCAAAAAAGTTTTATTTGCATATATTCAGATCGATTCAAAAGAAATTTTTGAATACTTCTAAATCTGAACAGATTTGCATCAAATTCTGAAATCAAAACCAGTTAGAGTGGTCTCCACAAAACTTTCTCACCTACTCTAATAAAGATGTTATTCCAGAGAACGCCTTGCCCAGTATTGGCGTACAATAGTAACAAAGTATTAAGCTTTGGCATGAATTTAGCAGTTTTACTGAATCTATCATGTCATCCTTGGAGAGTGTTTTGGCAATGAATCCCTGGCATACGGTTAATAGCGTCTGAAAATCGAATATGTATTTTAGAAACGTTTTTCCCATTTGATACAAAGTTTGATTTGAAAGCTTATACTCACATAATCCCATACCAAATTTCACCTTTTTTATTCATTGTGTTTTTAAATTATCGCGTTTATATGTTTCTGAAAGTATAGCTACATAGCTGATCAACCCCTTATTGGATTTGGCTCAAAATTGGATGGGTGTCTTCATTATAGATGTTAAATATGTTACCGAATTTTATCCATCTAGCTCTCTTCGTTTTGTTGTTATCATGTTAACTTATATTCGAACAATATGACACACACACTTCCTTTAAACGTATTTGGCACAAAAGTTATTAGAAACCTATAAATTTGGCATAAAAGACCGTATACCAAATTTCATTTGTTTAGCTCAAGGCGCTTTTGAGTTATCTTTGTTGCAGACAAACAGACAGACTGACATTTTCCAAAAATATTCTTTTTGAACTCAAGAAAATCTAAAACGTAGAGATTCGTCAAAGTCTTGAGTTTTTTGGACGAATACAATATTTTCTCTACATTACTTGTATGAGAAAGTAAAAACAGAAGCAATGAATCTAAAAAATAATTTCCAGATTTTTTAGGGAATTATTGTCGATAGAAACTAGAAAAATAAGTCCCTCAATACATAAGGACAATCATTTTTTAGTACATACTGTAAGTAGCTAAAATATACAATAAATTACACAAAAAAGGACAAAAGAAAAATATTCTCAATTTATTTAATTCCGGAAAAAAATGTTTTCGCGCAGATGTAAGAAATAGGTATCTGAAATGGGCGTGTCTTCTTGTTGCGTAAATGATTGTGGCCTTGTGTACATAGTGGTCTTGAATCAGGATTATTAACACTGACCTCTAATTCAGATTGACGACTATCAGGAATTTATGTAATGAGTATTTGTAGTCATATTTTTTTGGCGTTTGTCATTTTGTTCAGAGTTTTCCCAGCTGTTTATTAAAGAATATGAAATATTGAAGATAATTTAAATATTTACAAAAAGAGAGTTATTTGGTTCAAAATTTGATACAAATACGCATCTTAGATATAACACTTGTTTACCTAGTTTTATTTATCCAGTTCTCTACGGGGGCCGCGGGGGCCTGGTGGTAAGGTCTCGGCTTCGGAATCGGATGGTTTCAGGTTCGAGACCCGATTCCACCAAAGAACCGTCGTGTAAGGGGGTCTGTTGCACGTTAAATCCGTCATGACCAAACGTCCTCCCGCTGATGTGATGTGATGTGGAGAGGGGGGTGCCAGCTCAGGTGTCGTCCTCGTCATCTGACCGAATTAAATTTACGAGGTCCGAATTAAATTTACGACCTAAAGTTACGAGGTCCGTCCCAAAATAGCCCTAGTGTTGCTTTAAAACGGAACGTTAAAGTGATTAAACCAAACCAAAACAGTTCTCTATGTTTTGAAGGGACTTTTGTAGCTTTGAAGCTCACTTGCCTTCGGAGACAAGATAGACAAACATCCTATGAATACATTAGGTTCAAAATTTGTTAGCAATCTGCAAATGTGATGTAAAGATTTCATACCAAATTTCATCTATCTCAAAAATTTTTGAGTTGTAGCCTTCACAGATAGATAGACATAATTCCAAAAATGTGTTTTTCGGACTCGAAGAGATCCGAAATTTTGTGATTCGTCAGAATCTCGAGACGAATGTTTCTAAGATCATATTTTTTGTTTTTGTACTTTGTATACTTAAAAAAGCAAAAGGCGGGAATTGTGAACCCGAGACTTTCTTACATATTCCTTAATAAAGATGTTATGCTACTCCACACACATATCTCGAGTGCAAATATGGAGGACGTTGAATTAGACCGTAAAATACCCAAATTTTTATTCACAGAGTCCCATATATGAGCGTTTTGGACCTCGTAGTATAGAGAAGAAAACCATGTATGTATTTTGGACAAGTATTCTTAATCGATGGAAACCAAAATTTTATACAGAGTTATAATTTCTCTAAGAAGGTTATATTCCAAATTACATTCTTAAAAGTTATTGCATTTTTAAATTATAGCGTTTATATACCTATATAAATTATAGCGTTTATATTTTAAATTATAGCGTTTATATACCTATATAAATTATAGCGTTTATATTTTAAATTATAGCGTTTATATACCTATATAAATTATAGCGTTTATATACCTATATAAATTATAGCGTTTATATTTTAAATTATAGCGTTTATATACCTATATAAATTATAGCGTTTATATTTTAAATTATAGCGTTTATATACCTATATAAATTATAGCGTTTATATTTTAAATTATAGCGTTTATATACCTATATAAATTATAGCGTTTATATACCTATATAAATTATAGCGTTTATATACCTATATAAATTATAGCGTTTATATACCTATATAAATTATAGCGTTTATATTTTAAATTATAGCGTTTATATACATATATAAATTATAGCGTTTATATTTTAAATTATAGCATTTATATACCTATATAAATTATAGCGTTTATATTTTAAATTATAGCTTTTATATATTTAAATTATAGCGTTTATAGCGTTTTATACATTAGAATGTACAAACCTACATCCTGTCAACTCATGAAAGAGTTAGTATTGTGTTTGATAAATATATATACATTAAATGCTTCAACTGCTTAACAAATTTTATTTATCTATGGCATCTCGTTTTTGAGTTACCCCTGCTTGCATGCATGCAGAATAACAGACAATAAGTCTTTTGACGAATTTAAAATTTGATACAAATCTGTACTTTAGATGAGAAATCTGTTTGCGAAATTTCATTCATCTAGCTTCTTAAAATTTGTAGACATTGTATGCTCAGGCAGCTGGCCAGAAATTTCCTGTGAAAATATGTCGTTAAAAGGATCATAGCACTCTACGAATTTGGTATGAAGACGATCAAATTTCATCCGCCTAGTTCAAACCATTTTTTGAATTGGTGTATTCACAGACCGATAGACCTAATGCCAAAAATATGTTTTTCTAATTCAGGAAGATCTAATTTAAGATTCATCAAAATCTAGAATTCGAATTTTTTGACGATTACAATTCTATTTTTTCTTCTTCTTCTTCTTTTGTGTATATATATATATATATATATATATATATATATATATATATATATATATATATATATATATATATATATATATATATATATATATATATATATATATATATATATATATATTAATAGATATTCCTATCTTCCATTTTCGAAACTCTTTTTTTTTTTTTTTTGCTCTTTATTATTATATCAATAAATATGCTCATTATTCTTTAATTCTTTCATTAATTCATTCATTAAATATGTTCATTATGCTGACGTCCTGCCGTAGGAGTAGCGAGTCTTCCACGTGATCTGAGCGTCCTGGGTTCGAGTCGCGGTTTGGAGCATGGTCGTTCTATCTGTGAGATGTGCCCTCCTGTAAAAAGGGGTTGTGCAAACGAATGAGTGTTGCGTGAGTAGCAAAGTCGTAATCTTGGCCCTAGTTGGCGCTACTAAAAAAAACAAGAGACGCTTAAGCACCGGTTTAAAATCGGTGTCTTCGTAACAGCGGGCTTGTAAATGGCGAGAGCTATAAGAAAAAACAACAACGTATGCTCATTATTGTTTAATTATTTCATTATACATTCGTTCATATCATTAAATATGCTCATTATTATTTAATTCTTTTATTAATTCATTGAATATGCTCATTACTTTTTAATTCGCTAATTAATTGATAAAATATGCTCATTATTTTTTAATTCTCTCAATTACTGATAAAATATGCTCATTATTCTTTCATTCACTTACCCTAAAAGAATGCGAATTCATTTTTTTATGTATATAAGCAAAATGAGCATAGGTTTACTATTACACATATATTCAAACAATATTAAAACAGAATTTTAATTTTTAAAATTTCATTTCAATTTAAATCTTCAAAAATTGATGCAACTAGAGCAAATTAATAATTAACCACGGAATAGGGCATCATGGCAAACGGGAACAATCCGCAAAATGCCAGTAAAGGGTACAAATGATCACAAGAATGTTTAAGCTTGGCTTTTACGATTATAATTAGATAAGCTCAGTTACAAGTTTTTCGTTTGCATTATAAAAAAAAAAAAATCGGCCACTTCTTATTTTGTTTTTGAGAGTGTTTATGTGCTCCTTTTTTCTTAACGATCGAACATTTTTAACGGCATTTTTCCGATTAATAAATACGGTTAGTTGATTTACATAATATTACCTAATTGGTAAGAAATAAATACATTTTACGATTAATTTTTTAAATTTTTCTTTAGATTTTTTATATCAACCTTTGGAACACCAAAAACGTATTGCATTTTAAAAAGGAATCATCAATCACCATTCACGATGATTCCTTGCAATCAAAAACTTCCGCCCTCAAATCTGAAGCGAATCACTTTTTATTTTCCGTCTAAAAATTCCTCAGAATGTCGGCATGCCAGAAGTAACTTTTTCAGTGACCTCTTGGCTGAGAACTCAGCAACCGAGTTTTGCAACAATTACCCCTTAAGTCATCTCACAACCTCATCAATCAGGATTTTTGTCAGCAGCGAACTCATCTTTCGAGTCTTAACTCTAGACCGATATCAATGCTTCTGAACCATTCCCTCATCAACGCTTAGCGTTATTGGCATTTAAAGTGTCTACTTTATATCAATATGAACAGTTCTTGAAGCTTAATGAAGTGGATGATTTCTATGAAGAAGAAATTATAGAATTGTTAAATGCAATTGCGAATTTGGACATTTTGCAGCCCTAGGCAGTGAAAATTAAGAAGCAAGCTCTTCTTTTAATAAACTGAACAATTTAGTTTCCCATTTCAACTCTTATTTTAGTATATATTAAAAATTTATTTTAGGTAAATCATTTTTATTTTATTAACTTAGTGAAACTGTATTCGTTTTTATTAATCTATCATATTTAAAGTCAGTCCGTCATCCACGTCTCCACTCAATGTTGCTAGAGTGGATAGATGCTTATAAATATTCTAATAACCAAGTGAATATAATGATAAGGTCTTAATATTATTCAAATATTTTATAATTCAACGATTTTTTATGCCAACTTAATTTACTTTTCTCAGTAAGAAAACAAAGTTTTTAATCGACTTTGTGGTCTCTTTTCAGCTTAGTGGCCTTAGGCCGATGTTTAGTCTCCTAATCTTAACCCTTTCTAGGGCCGTGGGAAGTATGCTTCCCACCAAATTTATCAATCTTTGTATGAAATGATGTAGGTTGGCATAAGTTCTGACACATTTTTTTAGTAAGTCAGAAACTTAGATGCTTCAGTTCTTTATCTCAGACAAAATGATGTGTCTTGATTTGTTACTTAATTATTAATTAACCAAATGAATTAATTAATCAAATTAAATTTATCTAATGAGCTAAATGAATCCCTTTTATTATTCTAATCTCAAGCCTAAAAATATTTTAACATAATATGACTAGAAAAAAATGGCCCTTTAAAGGGTTAGATATGCCATTATGAGTTACTTTTAGCTCAATTTGGTTTCAATATCATAGATATAAAAAAAGATTTATTTTAAATTTAAAAGTAATGTTAAGCAAAAAAGGCAAATAAATAAATAAAAAATACAGAACTATTTTTAACATAGTCAGAAGACTGATAAAAAAAAAGTTTCTCTAGTAATTCAATAAGCCAACCGCAAAAAATTTCACAAAAGAATTTTAAAATATGAAAAAAAAAAAAAAAGAAACCTATGAATAAGATCTAAAATTTAAAGGGGAAAAAAATAAAAAAAAGACTATGGATAAGATTTTAAAATTTCAATGATATTTGATTTTTCATTGAATACATTTGAATATAAGGCCATTGTAAGTTAAATAAAGGCCTTTAGGCAGCTACCTATTTAATAAACCGTGTCGATTTAAAGTGTGAGTGTCGATGCTTTGAAGAGTTTCAAATTCCAAATAAGGTCGCTGCGAAAAATCATATAATTTCAAAAATTTTATTTTTATTTTTAATTCTATGTTATGTAGTTCAATATGAAGAATAGATGGTGTAAAATAAGAAATAACTGATTGAAAACTATTTTTAAAATGATTACTTAGATAAATTTGCATAGATTTGATTTCTATTTAATTCTATTACTTTATCTGGATTTATTGCGAAAGTGGAAGAAAATCTGATTAAGCTGCTTTGGAATGATTTGCTAAAACTAAAATTTCGCAGCAGGGAGTCAATAGAATTACGGCTCTCGAATAATCCATTTTTAATTGCTCAATTCAGAGAATTTTCATTCCATTAGTTGCTTCTTATTTGTGTAAGTCATATCTTGACTCTCCGACCCGCCCGAAAGTACACGGAAAAAGAAAACTGAATGACCGGATCGCTGCAACAGCAACATTGGCGGGAACTGTGATCAGTCCAAAGGGCCATCACCGGTCACTGCACAATCCTTCCCGAAGGAAGTACGTCCCATCATCGATGGGAGGACCCACTCCTACCTGTTTGTGTACCCTCCAGGGTGGAGAGAACCAACCACCATGCCGGAAGCATCTCATTCTCATTTCAAGGTGCTCCCCAGGGAGGATTCTTATTTGTGTAAAGACGCATTTTCAGCAAGTGCTGTTAAAAAATGAAAGTATCACTCAGTAATCAAAAAAAGGAAATAAAGATAAATTCAATTCCACAATTTGAGAGTCTTGAGATGGACAGTTTCATTTAACATACTTATAATATATATATATCTTGTCTGAGATAAATAATAAAGTTGAAACCTTTTAGGAACAAAACATTCAGTTTAAAAATATGTCTTTTGCTTTGAAATAACAATATATTTTTACATTCATTTTTAACAATAAAAAAACAGAACCAGTACTTCAGACTAAAAATAAACAGTATTTAATTTTTTTAAAAATGTTTTATATATTACGAGAGCTAGCAATATCTCAGAAAGAACTACGATTTTTTCAAACTAATTATTAAACGTACTTAAGTTTTATACAGATAATGTTAAACTTATGTTTTAGACGTTATTTGGGAATTAATTTTAATACCGGGATTGAATATCGTAAGACTTTTTTAGTTTAATAAGATAAAACACGCTCCTTATATATGTAATTATACATTTAAAAAAAAAAAAATTTTTTTTTAAATAACACAGCGCTAAAATTATTTAAAATTACGGTGAAAATGGTCTTATGTAAAGATATATTAGAATCTTTTTCACTCTATTTACAAACTACGTAAAGAAAGACTCGATTTTCGGAAATTTCTTTGTCATGCAGTTTGCTATATATATTGAAGGAAAATGAAAAACCCATTTTATTTATTGCATTTTTTACAATCTTGTTGTCTAATTATTCAATGAAAATATTTTTTAATAATTGAACAAACATAATTAATTCATTTAAGAGTAAATGAATTAATTATGTTTGTTTAATTATACTTTTTTATTAATTATAATTTAAAAATAAGAGTTATTGACATACACATTTGTTTTCTAATAATAAATTCTTCCTTATTATACGGATAATCTTGTTGTAACAAAGCAAAAAGATCTACAAAGATATCTTGTAAAAGTATTATTTTTTAATTTATGGAATAAAAGTAGCATTGAATTATAAAATTCTATATTATTGAAGACGCATTTTATGGAAATGCTATGAAATTTCCGATGAAAATGATTAAAAATTTTATACACTTTTGTTTGAATTGATTAGTGTTATTTTTGTAAGAAGGGCATTTTGTAATCAATTTTCTACTTGCTTATTGATATGTCAGAATTTTTAATTTTAGGAAAATGTGGAGTATCTTTAATAGTTAAATGTTTTATTTTATTCAGAGCATGATTTACGATTCATCGGTTAATTAATCAAATTTTGAATGCGTGCCAGCGGTGTCATCTAGTAGAAAATATTAGAAAAATGTATTTTAGTTTTTCATAATACTTATAACAGCAACATATATATTAATATATTATGTCTCATGTGACGCACTTGTACGCAAAGATAGCATTCTTTAAGTGGCCACGTCGCACGCATGTGTGCGATGGACATTTCCATATTGAAAGCCTTGTCGCATTGTACTGAACGACACTATAGTGTATTTTATATGAGTGTGTTTCTATAAGTGTAAACTCAGTTTTCACAGATATTATAATATTTGAGTTCACTTATATGTGAGCGCCATCAAAATACGTTGAAAGCTGATAAAAAGTAAACAATTTAATCTAATCATACGTCACAAAATGTATTTGATGTCAAATGAACGCGAATTATTAAAAGTTCATGTTGTGACTCTCTGAGAAATATTACACGCTTGACAGTAGAGCACATTTTGTTAATGATTAAAAAGTGAAATGAAATAAAAACAACAAACAAATCTTCACTAATAAATGTGCATGTTTAAAAACTTTTTTAAAGAAATTTAGGAAACCAAATATATATATATATATAATTTTTTTAATAGACAAATCAATCAAAAGTTCCATGATATGACTTGTGTTTAGTTATAATTTATTTCATGTAATTCTTAGAGTATAAATACAGGGTGTTCCACAAGGTATGCAGCGTCTGATATTTACAGATTCGGATAGAACACATCAAGACGAGTATTTTGATGTATAACACATGAGATCTCAGAATATTGCATCATAGTCTAATTAAGGTGTGAAGCTTGAACTTGAATGAAAACTTCAAGAAATAAGGGAGGGGGGGGAGGGAAACAAGAGAATATCAATGTGTTTCGAGAACTTTCAATACAACAGATTTTCTAAATATCTTTTATTCAAACAAATGACCTGACGATGTTCGCAATTGTTTTCTGCGAAACATCTCTTCCAATTTCCTTAACTTCGGCTTCATTTACTGCTCTCAAGTCGTCCAATGTTGAGGGCTGTGTAAGATACACTGTATCTCTCAGACGTCCCCATAAAAGAAAGTCACACGGGTTAAAATCCGGAGAGTAAGGTGGCCATTCTATACCATTGCCTGTTTTCGTAATGAAATTCAATTGATCAATCTATGGTTTAAATATTCCGAATTGCCAAATGTTTTAACCACAGCCACTGATGATTGCAATTCAAGTAATTCACTATGAAAACACGATGCTCAATCGAATATTTGCTCATTTCAGAACCCCAACGATTACGTACAATAATTTCTTAGCGAAAGAGAACGCATGACTCATTCTTATCAAACCTGTTTTCTAGTCATATATACTGATGCGGGAATTTGCATATTCACTTGCAGACGCGCTTTTCCTGTCATTGGTTGCCACAAATTTGCATAGTCACCTAGGGAAGCTTCCATGTTGTGCAATCGTCGGAATTTGGAATACAGACTGTCGGATTCGCAATGAACGTTCTTCGTGTAATTTGACTATGAGGCTATAATCGAGGACCTCACATGTTATACATCAAAATACTCATCTTGATGTGTTCTATCCGAACCTGTAAAAATTAGACGCTGCATACCTTGTGGGATACCCTGTATATGCAACTAGAAAACAGAAACAATAAAAAAATGTGAGTGTATTGTTTCAATTATTTTTCTTTTCGTTTTGCAAGTCATGAATAGGGTAAATATTGTTATAGTCAAAACCTCCATTCTCTAGAACTTGATAAATGTCAATTTTTAGGCTACCCAATTCCGAAAAAAAATTCTATTATCTTAAACGAGCAATTCTTGTATATATATAAATTTATTTCGTTACTTCGGAATATTTGTATATATATTATTTATTTGTATATATATTATTTATTTAGTGTATTTCGGAATTTCTATCAAGTTGGATCAAATTTTATATTTAAATAAGGCTTTCTTTTTATCTATTAGGTATCTTTTTTTTTACAAAAACGCGATTTTGCACACAAATTTTACATAACTAAATATTGACCTTTGGTTATACTTGATCTACAAATTCGTATCAGAAATGGAGAAGTGATTAGGGCTTCGGAACCCAATGCATTTTTTTTTTCATGTTCGATCCCGAGGTTTGCAATTTGATTAGATTTCGTTTATAACTTTAAAGGAGCCATGGGATAGGATTTTATTTACAATTTTACAAAAAAAAAATCTAGGGATGTTTTGTTTCCCATGTACTATGGCTTGCATTAAATGGCTTTATGTTCAATTTATATTGGAAACTCAACAATTAAAGGAAATTTGTTTCACCACATTATATAAATTTATAATAAAACTGAACAAATTATTTTTTTAACACAATCGGTAAAGTTGTGCACTCAAAATCTATCGCTCTTTAGCTGAATTATTCATTTCCAAATTATCGTATAAATTACTGATTTAATCAAATTGAATATTCACACGACAAGGGATTTTTCGCTAAGAATTAAAACGACCATTTTTTAAAGATTGTAATTAAATCTCTTGTGCTCAATTTCAAATTCAAATGAGTATTATACAGTTTCAAAAAGAAGTTACTGCTCGTTTCAAAACCTATGTCTATCCCTTTTAAACGATTTTACTTCGCAGAAGGGTGTTCTACTATGAGAGAAAAAAAGAGCCTTTTTTCTAGATGATTTCATTAGGCTAATTTTTCTTTTAGCTGCTTTTTCTGATATTGATTTTTTATATCACACTAATTTGTTTTAATTTGAGATGCGTAATGCTTGTATATATTAATTAGAAAATAATAAATATCTCCTCCACTACTTTTCATTTCACCCATTTTGGTAAAAATTAGTCATCTGGCGCATGCACAAAAGCTCTGTGAGTGTCCGACATTTAAAAAGAGAAACTACTTGCCACATTTACAGACTTTGGAAACGATCAATTTAATAATTGTTTTTTTTAAACCCTACTGTAAAATAAGAACTTTTTCGCTTACATTTCTGTAATTCTAGTGATAAAACTATAATTCAAATTTCAGTTATAAAGTTCATTTCATTTTTGAGCTATTGGTTCTCATCACTTGGTTGGACAGACATGGGGGCTTAATTTTCTTTGACTTTGTCTTTTGCTAGATATATTATTTGCTGCCAAGATTGCGTATCCATTTCTTTCTTCACGCTTACTATGTCTTTGATTTATCATGTTCATATATAGATAGGAAGTATTTGAATTCTAGAAAGTTTGAAACATTGGAAATTCTTTAAAACTGAATTTGTTAGCAATACTTCCTCTTTAGATTGCAACACTTCCTCTTTTTATTTCGAAAGCCTCTAAGAGTAAGATAATATCACAGGAAGATAAGATCTCATCTCATCTTTCTTCCTGTTTCTTTTTTACATTTCTAAACGGAAATGTAAAAAAATAGTAATATTGATATATAATGAAAGGCTCATTAGCTTAGTAGCAAAATTTAATAATTTATTTTATCTATCTGACATTCAATGAAAAATTATTTCAATATTTTTTTTTTCAATTTCGATTGAACATTTCTGAATATAGGGTAATATTTCAGAAATTCAAACTATTTAATATTTAAAATAATTTTTTTTTATTAATGACTTTTATTTATTTTGTTCTTAAACTAAGTTTTAAACTTGCCCCAATCCTTTTCAATTTAATAAATTAATGAAAAGAATGAAAAATTAACGAAAAGAAAAATAAATAAATAAATAAAAAATAATAATAATAATGATAAAATAAAATAAAAAGCAAAAAAAAAAACCTTGGAATTTTTGTTGCTTTTAAAATTTAATTAAGTTTTTTTTTTGTAGGATATATTTAAATTCTCCTGAAAGCGCTTGACTATGCGATTGCGATTAATTTTGAAAAGTTTGAAATAAAATAATTTAATTGAAATTGCATTTAAATACTACACTTTAAAAAAAAAAATTGCCAGTTTCCAATATTCCACAACCGTTTGAATATATTTATCTCACATTCAGAAAACTTTCATAAAATAAGAGACAATATTTCTGTATCTGATGCATTTTTGAACGAACAAACAATAGAATTAGCCATAAATGCTAAATAACTTGTACATTCCAATAAAAATTCCACAAAATAGCGAGTATTATGTATTCGAAAAGCACACGTATATCTGCCCTTCGATGACCATTTAGCATTCAAGATGCGACACTCAGTGTTTACATGCCTCCAAATCCCAAAACAGGCATCCAAAACACTTCCTGAGATGCTATCTTATCTCTTAGTAACCACTCTGCATCTACAACAATTTCGTTTTATACTACCGGATTGCCCTTCCCCGAACAATACCTTAAAAAAAACGTGATTGCGTACAGCTCCTACATTGAAAGAAAAAGTACGGAGCCCACGTTCGTCTAGGTAGGTAGTTGCACAACACGAATCCTACTCTCTCCCGCCTTACACAAACTTATTTCCCACCTGCGTCGAACGCCACTTCCATTCCTCAAAAACCTATTCATGGTCACACATCGCCGAACGCTATTCGCTCGAAGGTGCTAACACACATACACACACGCATACGTTCATCCATAGGTGAACAGGTTTCCTTTGCGGAATGAAGGGAGTAGAACGGAACACCTCCACTCAACTCGCAGCAGTATCTCTTTAAACTGCAAACGATTTTGTTGGAATTCTTTCTCCTTTTCGAATAAGAACAATCTGATTCGGAATAAAAATGATGGCGCCATCGGAAACGAGTGTGCAAACCACGAACACGAGAAAAACTGATACATCCCATTCTGTTGGAGTAAAAGTGACCACCAAAGCGGAGTCTACTGGGATAACGGATAATCTGGAGCTGAATCCCTGGTATTTCAGAACAGTTCCTGGAATTCTGAAGCTTGTCCAACTGGTTTGTATTCTTCTTTACTATAAATAGTTTAATCGTTTTTATTTTGTAAATCCATCAGTTTTACGCACGTTTGGTTTGTAAACATGGAATCGCGCCGTTTCGGAGAGCGAACTTTTGGTAGAGTTGTAGTTTCGGTTTTGGTTTGAACTCATGATTTTTCGAATATATAGAACGGTTTGTTTATTTATGGAGAAAAAACTGTTTTTTTTAAATAATTTTTTTTAGATTTTTTATATTCAATTTTATATTAAATTATATTAGTTTTATATTATATTAAATTTTAGATGTAATTGATATTTTATTTATAAATGTCAAATACAACATGGCAAATTTCGCAAAGAAAAATGCTCATCTTTCCAGCACGTTCCTTTACTTTTTCTATCTAAAAACTTTCTTCATTAATGACAAAATCCCTTATTTCGTCACCATCATGAAGAAATTTAATTAACGATTCATTTCTAAATTTATTTTTTTTAATTATCGTTATTTATAGAAAATTTTACAATTAATTTGAATGTTGAAATGAGTGAAGTAATTCTAGAACAAATGCAATACTTTTTTCTTAATATTCTTAAATAATATCACGTTTATAAATTGAACTAATATTTATGTTAAGCAGTTGATGAATTTTTAATTAAACTTTAATCAAATTTTTACTTTTTTCGAAATGAGAATTCATTAGCCAAATGTAATTTTACGAGAAACTATTGTTATGAATCAAACTGTTGCTTTAATTATGGAAATTTTATTATTTTATCACTTTTTATCTATATTACTTTATTATTATTTTAATTATTACTTTATTGCATTCTAAAATAAAAGCCGTGCTTTTTATAGAGGGAAATATCTATTTTTTTCCGGTTTTCTGATCATTATAATTTTAATTGATCTCAATTTCAACACTTGCTCCAATATCAAGTTTAATGTATATATTTCTTAACATTTTTTTGCAATAGTTCGAGCGAAATGTATGAAATTAATTGTAGAAATTATTATAATAAATGAATAAAAAGTATTTCAACATATGTATAACAGATACAAACATATTTAAATTAATATTACTCACTGCGAAGTAACTTTATATAATAATAGAAAACATGTTTTCTTTGGAGTTTTTTTTTTTTTTTTTTTTTCAAATTTAGAATTTTTCCTATTGACAGGAAATGATGTAGTAAAGTAAAATGTAAATACTTTTTTTTCCCAAGAAAAATATTTTTACTGATTCAGTTCAACATCTATCATGATATTTTTCGGAAATGTTTATTAATTGATAAAAATGTAAATGCTAGGATTCTGTTCCAAAATTCGTTAAAATAAAACTATTCTTTTTATATTTTTTTAACTAAAGAAAATTTAGAATGATATTTTCTAATAAAAATAAAAATCGATTTTTAGTAATTGAAACTATTTGCATGCTGAGAATCGAAAATGACAAATTTTAATCCCTGTAAACCCAAGTTTTCGTGTTTCTTTATATTTATTTTCTTATTTCCGTTTTCAAATGCTATTGTTAAGCTTATCCTAATCCTCCTATAACGGAAATTCTAAAAAAATTCTGCATTGTCCAGGTCAATACTACACTGAAATGTGACAAACCTAATATATGAGTCTTTTTTTTTTCCCTAATACTCAGCACTAAATAGCATTAGTGAAAATGGCTGAGGCACGAAATGTTCACTGTCTGATTAGAAGAATGTTTATTAGCTGTATAATTACATCGAGATCTTATTTTTAAATTTCTCTTTTAAATCACTGTAGAAGAGAAAGTGTGTGTGTGTGGGGGGGGGGGACTTGTAGTCGTATGAATGCTGAATTTGAGTTATTGTTAAAAGTGGCCAAGGAGAAAAAGAAAATCGAGTTAATACGTTTTGTAGTTTTAAAATGTCATCTTTGTAGCAGAAAAAATTGTGGGTTGTGTATTATTCATTGTGTATTAAAAGTATTATATGTGTGTTCATTATATGTGTTAAGCATTGTGTATTATGCATTGAAAAATTTGGATATACGTGATTTTTTCCTTTTGCAAAGATGGCATTTTAAAACAATAAGAATACTTTAAGTTTTTTTTTTTTTTTGCTGTAAAGAGATGAGAGAAAACAAATTGACGAAAAAGCCCCGAAAAGGAACTTAGATAAGATGGGTATCGTATAGGTATAAGTAGGTATCATCCCATAGTATTTAAGCAATTCAATTACAATAGAAATGTCCATTAATTAAGCCTTAAATAATATTAAAATTTAGTAGAAACTGTCCCAAACACGCCAAAGACAATAAATGTATATAAAGATAAAAAGAAATCTCCTAAATGAAAATGATTTCAAATGTTTCCCCCTAAACCTAGAGTTATCATAGCTTCTTTAAAATTTTTATTTTGCAGTCCTTTGAATAGGAATACTAAGAATTGCAACTGGCCTTTAAGTAAAAATAAAATAATAAATGTGAGAAATATTTCAATGTTTCTTGTTATAAAATGCAATCTTTCGGTGGAAGGGCCACTCCGTAATTGAGAATGAGAAGCTTCCGGTATGGGGGTTGGTCCTCTCCACCCTTGAGGGTGCACAAAAGCTTAAGGGTGACTACCTCCCATCGATGACGGGACGTACTGCCTCAGGGAAGGGTTGTACCGTGGCCGGTAATGGCCCTTAGGACTCAACTACTGTTCCCGCTAGTGTTGCTGTCACGGCGGTCCGGTCATTGAAGTTTTTCCGTGTGCCTTAGGGCAGGTCGGAGTAGTCAGTCTATGATTATTGTACAATGCAATATATGCTTTAAACTAATATCATGATGTATTTCTGTGACTATCTTATGTCCATCTGAATAATTTGAAAGGGAATTTGCTATGATGAATAAGCCGAAAATGTCCCTGCTTAGGAGTAACACAGTGTTTACTTTCAGCAATCGAATGCAATCATCCCAATTATTATCTCTACGAGTGATGAGTTGAAATCTGTCCTGCGTTCTAAATCACTGCGAAATTACCACTTTCAAGACAAAGGTTCTGCTCTGTTTCCGACCGAGTAAATTTCTCATCCTTATTTCGAAGCAAGATCTTCTATCAGATAATTTGAGAACTTAATCAGGTTCCATTGTGTTACGAATGCAAACAGAATGAGGAATTTTCGCTTTTTAGTGAAAGGGTCGTGTGATCTCAACCAATTTCTTTAAATATTTTTTTTTATTTATTTCTGTTTTTTTTTTTTTTTCAAATCAAATCTTAAACTATTTAGTTGCATTTCGCATTTAAAAAATTTTCTGGTATCATCCGTCTTAATATTATCATTTAGAGCTCTCTTTGGTCTTTAACCAAGTAGTAAGTTTTGTCGCACACAACTTTTTAGCTTAAATTAGGATAGAGGGCATTTCAGAGGATAAAACAAATTACACCATTAGATTTTTTTTAACTTATGAATAGAATACTATGTTTTAGGCTTAATTTTATAGTACATTTAAAAGTAATATGCATGTATTTTCGACCGCTTGCCGACAACAAATCAAACATTTTAATATTAATAGCTCATACAAATTGTCATCAACAATAAAGCATCGTTAATACGTCTTTCAAAGAACTGACATAAAACGTACAAATAAAAGAAAAGGTACATAGTCAAGATTTTGGTAAACAGTTCTGACGACTGCATATTCAGTGCTTTTATACAAATTCAATTAAATGCCATAATTTTAAAAGATTTAATAAATTGTAACTTTAAATTAAAAATTATTAAAATTAGTTTTAATATATTATAACATAGCATTGAAAAACAATAATTAAGTGATAAAATTGAAGATTTTTTACAAGTAAGATAAATTATGTTTATTGCACACCTTGAGTAGTAATAATATTTTATATAATCTGTGGGCATATAAGTATGCATTTAATTCAAAAAATTACTTATCTGATTGTCTGTGATTAAAATTATTATAAATCAAATTAAGCTCAATGAGCGTTTGTTGATTAGAATGTTTACAAACAAATTTAATTTGATCGACTCCTTGCTTTTGAAAAGGAAAATGGCATAACTTCTTTACATTCTTTTTCGTCATTAATATATATATTAAAATGTTTTAATTTATAAACTCCGATGGCAGTATCACTTTATGAAAGGATTTCCCGAAGGAACATGTGCACTCAAGGGATCACAATCCTCTTCAAAACCAAAAACAATTTGTAAAACGAAATTTTGCTTCCTTTGCATTTTACAAATAAAGCATTTCATTTTTGCAACGATTAAAAACATATCAACATATCTTGATTATAATGATATGCGCATAAATTATAATCGAATGACAAAGCGTTATTTTTTTGTATATTATTCGTTTTGTTTTTACTTTCTTGCATGCAATGAAAAAACTGTAACCGTAAAAAAAAAAAAAAAAAATCGATTTTTAGATTTTGACGTATCTTTACGTCTCAGATCTCCATGAGTCGGAAAAACATATTTTTGGAATTATATCTGTCTAATTGTGGCAAAGATAATTAAAAAGCGCTTTGATTTAGATACATGGAAATCGATGCGTGGTCTTTACACCAAATGTGATGTTCGTTTAAAATATATTTCTATCAAATTTTAAACAAAACTCAGCACTAATACGTATGCATGTCTTTCTACTGAGTGCAAGTGAACATAATAATTAGAAAACATAAAAATATAATTAGATAAATTTCACATATTTAGTTAGAATTCTAAAATGTAGATTCATATCAATTTTTGAACAAACAGTTAATCGTCTATTAGTTTGTATTTTCGCATGCATATAAAATTGTAACTCAAAATTGCAACGATTTAATAAAGCGGCATTTTGCATGTGATCTTGTGACTACAGTTGCAGTTCTGAGTCAAATTTAAAAGTTTGAGTTTAATCGATCGAAAGAAATGCATCAAAAATACATATTAAGTTTTCTGCTACTTGTATGAAAACCATTGCGATTAATCGTCAAAAAATTGCCAAAGAAAATTACAGGAAGATCACTCTACTTGGTTTGTTTATTTAATGCATATGGACAGATAAACATATATTCCATCTTTTGAATGATTTGGTTCAAAATTGGACAATGTTTACTAATTTTAATACAAAGATTACTGTATATACAGCCTTCTATCACAATACTCATACATACAGTCAACTAATAAAGAGATATATTCCTAAATTTGATAGAGACTCATTATTCTGGAAAAAAATCCTTAAATCAATGTTTTTCACTGCTGTCTTACATTTTGGAATCATCACATTGAATTGATAGGTGTAACTTTAAAATTTTCATATTATGACTCTCGGATGCCTATAACATGAATATTCATCAAAATTCCGATATATAATTTTTCTTTTTCTCTTCATTTTAATCTTTATTTAAGATTATCTAAGTTACAAACAAATACAATAATTTTTTGGTAGGGGAAGGAGACAAAAAAAAATTACTATTTCCATAAAAAAGTGGAATTGCACAACCTCAGAAATTTGGAAGTGGAAAAAAATTTAATATACACTTTTGTGGTTTCAAAAATTTTTTAGATAACTGTTGAACATTCATGAAATGAATAACTTATATTTGGAAGGCATCAGTGATAATGACATACAATATATTTATTACTTTTGGTAATGCTATTAAATATGTAAACAATAGCTTTTTAGTAATATTTTAGAAAACATCAGTTATAGAAATTCTAGGGATGTTCTTTTTTTCTTTTAAAGTTCTAAATTTGATTTTCATAATTTATTAAAGAATAAAAAATCAGTTTTATTTTCAGATGATTTTTTAAGACATTTTATAGCAAATAATATTGTATTATAAACCTAATTACTTCGAAATAAAATCGAAAGTAAGTTTAAAAAAAAGAATTAAAGGAAAAAGATTATGAGGCATTTTAAACAAAAAATAATTCTCTCAACCTTTCTTAAATGCTATGATTTTTTTTTTCTTGAGGGATGTTTTTCGGGAAAGAAAATAATGTTGTTTAAGAGATCATGGAAAACGAACTAAAAATAATAATAAAAAAAAGTTGCGCAGATGATTTGCTGAAATTTTGTTCCCTGTTTTTTTACAACAATACCACGCCCACTCTTTGCAAACGAACGGAAAACTTTTGAAATGGAAGATGCTTTCTTCTTGAATTACCTTGACTGAAACTGTAACCGTAACGCATCAAGAAACAAATAAAATGATCATTCTGTCTTTCTTTTCTTACATGCTTCTTCTTCTTGCCCTTATTTTCGCTTCGATAAACTCGGAATAAAACAATGCTAAATTTAGTTTTAGTCAGAAAACAACATGCGCCTGATGTTCTTTACTTTCTTTCATTTCTTTCTTTTTTTTTTTTTTTTGCTTTCTATTGAATGTCCCTGTACGAAGAATTTAATCAAAGAAAGAACTAAATAGTATATCTGTGTCAGTAAAATAATAAGAGTCAGGATGTGAAAAATTAATAAATTGTTTCAAATCAATATATATATTTTTAATTTTTAATATCACCAGCTGCAAGACTATCAAAGTCAAATGCTACCTACCTACCCTACCAAATAAAGATCTAAGTTTATGTGGATCATTAAAAATCATTATATTTTTATTAATTATTTTATAGGATTAAATAAATTATTTACTATCTTTTCCTAAAATATTCGCTGCTGTTTGTCGAAAAAAAGGTGCACCTATGTAACATTACTAATGAAGCAGTCATTATTTCCTAATTTCCTTATTAAGGATTTTGTGCAGTATTTTAAAATTAATCTAAAAACTTCCTTTGTATGATTTTACCTCTTTTTTAGTAATTCCTTTTAGAATATTATATAATTAGCCAATTATTTCGCCAATTAAATTTATGCATATATCAAAATGATAAACCGTTATGCAGTCGAGTACGACTTTGCATTAGTTTGTCATATAATTTCGAATATGGTTATCTTACAGAAAAATAATCTCTGATTCAAAAACTTTTTCAAATCTGAAGTTGTAGAGTTTGTTAGCAAAAAATTTTTGTTTTAGTTAGTTTCATCTTTAAAAATTTTTATTATCAAATTTTAATGAAAAACGTATTGTTTTACTAACGAGAATTAAATAATTTTGAAACATTTCTTTAAAAAAAATAATGAATTAGGTTTAAAAAAAGCTTATTTATTCACGGATTGTTAATATGCACTTATTTCTTCAAAGTAAACTGTTAAATAATTTTAGTGATAAATGAGAATTAATTATTTATATAAATAGGAATTATCATATAATTCCTTGTCTCTTGCTTAGAAATTGCATTCAACCGTTGCTAAGAATTTCAGATTTTTTCTGTAGTTAAATCAGGCATTACTTTAGTCATAGTTTCGAGAAAAACACGAATTCCGTTAATCCGATATTAACTAGGGATATTTTTCGATTAACTGATTTTCCGATTACTTGGAATTCGTGCAAACGATTATTGTACCTGTTTTGAAATACTGTTACGACATCATATGAATTAGCGGTGAAGAACAAGCAGAAAAATACCCATACTTTGATTAAAGTGAAATAGCTATTATAGCCATTCTCGAACAAGATTTTAAAGCGGGATAGATTCTATAACCAAAGAGAAAAACGAAAAACTTGACTTGAATTTCATAAAATCCGCGTTGCTAAATCAAGAAAGATATCGAATATCATGATAACTGACATATTTAAGAACGAAAAATATCGTATTACTACTTTCACTGTATTAAATTTCTTTATGATTACTGTAAAAACTTCTTGTACACTGTGTGCACTATTATTCTTAAATATTATTGATTGTAAATATTTAATTAATATTAAAAACTGATTTCAATTATTAGTTATTTGATAATATAATAAAATGATTATTATACTCAATGGTAAATATTTTTTCCCTCATTTTCTTTAACATTCAAAAATTTCTTCACTTTTTTTTGTGCATCATAAAAAACAACCTATTAGAATTTCGTTAATTTACTTTTATCGTCTGCGAAAAAACGTGATTAAAAAATGAACCAAGTTAGACGGATGAAATTAGATATGAGATCTCTACACGAAATTTTTTACATCTACCAAATTGTGGATGAAGTTAATTAACGGGTAGTACGATTCTCTGTTCGCTTGTTAGTATGCTAATTATAAAATGATATCTAGCTTGATAAATGAATAAATAGCTGTACTTCTAGAACTGTAGATCTATACAAAATATTAACCAAATCTATCTTCTGATTGACTGTCCATTCGCATGTATTTAAACGTGGTAAATTAATTATAATACAAATTGAATGAGTAAATTCTGGTATATGATTTCTACATTAAAAGCATAGATCAGTTAAAAATTTTGAACCCATTCTTGATTATAAATGACATTATTCAAAAATAAAATATATCAGAAAATAAATTTTGTTAGTTGTTCTTCTCACACTTAATTGTAGATTTCTATCTAAATTTAGACTCAATCAGTTCATCAAAAAGATGTCCAAACAAATAATCGTTTTTTTAAAATCTAAATACAAAACACGCTATATATTTTTTTGAATATGAGTACTTCAAAGAAAGAACATGCCTGCTGGTCTTACACCATTCAATTTTATCATGCTTTCGAATTCTATTTGAATTACGTCTTTACAAAATGAAAATATTCCTTTTAATGGGCTTATTCTGAATTACATTGCGAGTAATATTGTCTCTAAAAACATAACAAAAAATGCTTTCTTTTGATATTAGTCTTGTACAAGGAAATTAGGTCCAGACATTTCCAAATCTGGAACCTCATCTATAGCAAATAACATACGCCTAAATAATAAAAAAAAAAATGTTATCAAAACCTTACCTAGTTAGAAAAATGTCCTTTAAGATTTTATGACTATGTACAAATGGCACGAGTAACACAATTCAGATAAATTCTTTCACCTACACTTTGTTCACCTGTTTTTTATTTGGGTTTACTATTACAAGAAAAGATATCTATAAAATTTATATTACTCCTATAAACGATCTATTAGATTCCTGAATCATACCAGGAAACCTTCAAATACTTCATTCACCTTCATATAATTTTTTTTGTGAAATAGAATTTGTAGTTAAGATTTTTCAGATGATACATATTCTTAATAATTGGTTTTTTAAAAAGAAGTAGTGAATTTAAATTTATGATAGAATAACTTCCATGAGGCCGCATAATTACCCCTAAAAACATATTTTTACGCATTGTTTTAGTTAATTTCGGATTATAATTTTTCTGTTTTCAAGAAATAATCGTTTGTGTTTTAAAAGTTTATTTCAAAAGTCGATATATTATCGACTCTAGATTAAAAATAATTGTTCGCTAAATATAATTTACATTTGTCATTTACATAAGAGCTTAGAAAATAGCTTATTGTGTAATGTATAATGTCATTGTATGAATATTAATTGATCCTTCTTTAAGTACGAACCGTATTCGATAATTTTATGTCACTGGTTTTGTAATGTGTTTTGAATTATTTAGATAGCATTATTCTACATGAAATTTTTAGAAATACAGTGGCTCAAAAAATTGAGAGTACACCTTACGTTTACTTGATAAATGCGACTTTCAATATAAATAACACATTAACGGAAAGGGTAAACTTGTTTTTATTTTTGCACATAACAAATGGTTTAATTTAGAGTAAAAATAAAGAAAAATCAACGAAAAATTTCTAAATTGAAAATTTTCAGAAGCATTTTAAATAAACATACGCAGAATTTTGCCTCAAAAAATTGAGAATACACCAATGAAATTTTTGCAATATCACGCATAGAAACAAAGTGTCACTATTACATTGCATGTCTTTTGGCTCTTATAATGGTCTCTAAACGTCATGGTACCGATTCGACCCATTTTTGGTGGTATCTGAAGATATTTTACCCTATTCTTCTTTCACCACTTGTTTTAAATGGGTTTTGTTTTCTAATTTTGTATTTTTGACCACTTTTTCGAGTATCCCCCAAGAATATTCAATGGCATTGATGTCAGGGTACTGTGGTGGTGTGTGTAACTGTTGTTTACAATGAAAAAGACATCATATTTTGACGTTACGTGCATTCTGTTTGGGGTCGTTGTCCTGCTGGAAAATGGAATTTCCATCTAAACCCAAATTTTTAACACTTTCCTTTAGATTGCTGCTACCATATGGTTCATCCAACTTGTTGCAGAAAGTTTTCAAATCATAGGCAGAAGTGTAAATGCTGAAACTGTGCTAAATGCCATTAAACACGCTGGATATAAAAGTAGCATTGTTAGAGAGAAACCGTTCACCAACTTGCAAATTCAGAAAAAGCATTTGAAGTTTGCAAAAACTCATCAATTGAAGACCAATAACCTTTGGAAGAAATCTATATTTAGTAATAAAAGAAACCTCAACATTTTTGGCAGTGACAACCATCTTACTGTATGGAGAAAGCCTAATAGCGCTTTGTATCCAAAAAATTTACGTCCTACAGTTGAACATGATGGTGACTCCGTGATGATTTGAGGTTACATGGCTTCATTCGGCTAGGAAATTTAATTTTTGTAGATGGCATTATAAATAACACGGTTTACTTGGATATACTTCGCAGCAATCTAAAGGAAAGTTCTAAACATTTGGGTTTAGATGGAAATTTCATTTTCCAGTAAGACAACGACCCCAAACAGAATACACATAACTTCAAAATGTGGTGCCTTTTTCATTGTAAATAGCAGTTACACACACCACCACAGTACCCCGACATCAATGCCATTGAATATTCGTGGACCTTACCCAAAAAAGGGGTTCAAAGACACAAAATTAGAAACAAACCCCATTTAAAACAAGTGGTGCAAGAAGAATGGGGTAAAATATCTTCAGATACCACCAAAAATGGGTCGAATCGGTACCATGACGTTTAGAGACCATTATAAGAGCCAAAAGACATGCAATTTAATAGTGACACTTTGTTTCTATGCGTGATATTGCAAAAATTTCATTGGTGTATTCTCAATTTTTTGAGGCAAAATTCTGCGTATGTTTATTTAAAATGCTTCTAAAAATTTTCAATTTAGAAATTTTTCGTTGATTTTTCTTTATTTTTACTCTAAATTAAACCATTTGTTATGTGTAAAAATAAAATCATGTTTGCACTTCCCGGTAATGTGTTATTTATATTGAAAGTCGGATTTATGAAGCAAAAGTAAGGTGTACTCTCAATTTTTTGAGCCACTGTATGTCAATTTTCTTTTTGTTTTACCCATTTTTTATCATAATAAATGGATAGAAAAAAAAGAAAATGCACCAATTTCGCGAATTGATAAGGCGATTAATCAGAATTATAAAGGACAGTTTAGAATAAAAAAAATGACATAAAAGTAATAATATTTTTCAGAGAAGCTACGGCTTATTTTTTCTTACATTACAGTATACAATCTATAACATTTCACCTTCATTATTTTCCCAATAAAAATTGGCATTTTTTTCTATGTGATAAAAGTTTTTAAAAAACTTGTTCAATACAATTCGTTCCAATTATTCATAAAATATTAATGTATTGCTCGAATAACAATTTTGCATTCAGAAGAGATGCAAGTTATTTATTGATTGTCTCTATTCGAACTGGTATTTTTTCTTATTTATTATTAGCAGAAATAAGCAGCGTAGCTTGGGATTAAATTTTACTAATGAAAAGTTTGTTGTTTAATTAAATATCACAGAAACTTCATTAAAATCTTGCTTATAATTCAGTATTTGAGGGCAAAATTTTAATTATAATTCATAGGCAATAAAGTAATATTTGCGCTCAATGGAATTCCACGGCGTGCATGACAGCATTAATTTTTAATGCAAAAATGTATTAATATAAAATACTGCAGCGATTTTTTTCGTCTGCAATTTTACTTTTAATAAATAAATTTTAGAACTCCTTTACAAACAATAAAGAAACTTTGCCAAAAATATTCAAAATAATAATAAATATATAAATTAAAAATATTAAAAATGAATAAAATATATAATATATATATATATATATATATATATATATATATATATTCTAAATAAATAAAATAAAAATATTCAAAATAAAACAGAAATTAAAAGAAGTAGTGTGATTCAAAGTTTTGCCGTTGCCTAGCAACGCATCTATAAATTTCCTCATTGGAAAATCGTCTATTTAATTATTAGTTGAATTTCAAAAATTGATAAAAATAGAAGAATATAAAAATAGAAGAATATATTGCTTAAAAGTGAATTAAATATCATTAAAATGAAAAGCTTTGAATTTTAGTATATAAAAAATATTTCTTTTGGGATAATTTGTGCCGAAGTTATTGTGGAAGGATGGACAAATTTCGATTAATTTCTAACTAAATGAATATTTAATTAAATTTTGCACTTTGAAGAATTGATTGTATTCCTTTTCTTGAACTAAATAATAAGTATACAAAATTTGGTTGAATCTAACTTGCCTAGTCATAATGATTTAATTTAATTCTGATTTAATTTTATTTTATTCTGATATTTTCAGCACTTCAAGATGTCTTAGAATACATCTGATGTTTTCTTTGATATTATTACGATACAAATCTGTGATACGAAAAAGCACTCAATAGCTCAAAATCTTGCTGCTAAATTTCTCAATTTTTACCATAAACCCTTCTATTGTTAAACATTGAAATTATACAAAAATCAAGCCCCCCTCCCACTGTATTCTAATTAAATATTTCAGGAATATTGTTAATTTCTTATCAGTCTAATACAGTTACTATCGCTATTCTAATGAGTGCAAAATTTAAAGTGCTGTTTCACAACTTTTCTTAAAAGTTTCTTTATATGTAACATTTTCTTATAAGTATTTATTCAAATTTTCAGAATTTTTTAATGTTTTGTTTTTATTTTATAATAGGTACAACTTTAATAGTTTATTATTTGATTAATTTATGATAATATTTTAATTAGTACTTAACTTTAATACATCAAAAATCATCATTAACATAAAAAAGTTCATTATTATGATTGAACTATAAACGATGAACAGATTTGTTTTCTGGAATTTCGTTTTTTTAGACTACTGGCTTTTGTAAATAAATTTCAATGTTTCAAAATAACAAATATACAATGCAATGCATATTTTATTAATAAGATAATAAGAATCTTGTTCAAATTTTGAATGAGTTGCTTTTTTTCATGAATTGGTTAAGTTTTATATTGTTCCAAAATTTAAAAAAACTATTCTTTGCTTTCATCTTAACTTGTATAAATATTATAAAATCTGAATTAATTAAATTTATTTTTTTATCTCTGGTTATAATTTATATAGTATGCTTTTTTGGAGTTGAAATATATGAAATGAATTGTCTGTCATAATATTTTTTAAAAAAAGGATTAAATTAATTAAGAAATATCCTTGTAAATAATAAATGGGGAAAACAAGGCCATAAAGATAACATTGTAATTGTAATTTGTTTATTGCCACTAATTTGAATTGGAATATATAAATTAAATCTCCCGAAATTAACTAATCTTCATTTCAATTTTATAAAGTAAGCAGAATATTCAATTTATTATTCCCTCATGATGAACAGAAATTTTTTAATTTAGATAATTTTAAAAAAGAACATTCCATAAAGAGATTAAATCTGTTGAAGGATTAGCCTTTAAAAAATGAATAAAAAAAAAAGAACCATCAGTGTTTTGTTAACTACTATTGAATTAAATATCGTAATTCACTTGCATTGAAGAAAAATAAATCGTCTGCAATAAATTACATATACTTGGGATTTTGTTATGTAAATAACATATTCAATTTTAGTTTGCCACGCTATTCAAACGATTACAAACGAGCTAGATGATAGCTGAAAATGAAGAATATTTAATGACTTTAGCAAGTACAAGTGTCTGACCTCAACCTCACTCAGTTCAAACGTATATTTTTTCATTGTTCCAAAACTTTTTTTGTCTATTCTAATCCTCACACCGCCTAAAGGAAATCAGGTTAGGCCTACATGATACGTGTAGGCTTGAGTGAAACGTCATTTAACGGTGCGTCAACGCTCTTGGAGACCGGAAGGATAAGGTTTAGGTCAAATAGAAGAAATAGAAGGCGTTGTATATGTACTTACGGCACTTTCTTTGGCATTTGAAGACCTTCAGAAGATAAATATTTGTTTTGTTTTATTTTTATCAGCCGGATAATAAGTAAAGGTCTTTAAATTTGTTTTTATAGTGAGCCATCAAGATAACAATTAGTTTCTTTGTTCAGCTGATGTTAATTATTTCTTTCGTGTGCAAATAACGTCTGTTATTTATTATTATCAAAATAAATTCTTTTTGTTATTAATTAGAGAAAAAATCTTAAGATAATATGTGAAAAGAAAATGTTTGATTAGTATTGGTAATATTTAGAAATTTAATCTACTGGTTAAACATTGTGGAAAGATAATAATAGTATAAATAATAAAATAAATAAGATTTAAGATAATATTATTTTCTGAAATATATTTTTTTCTAATTTCTAGTTATTATTTTTCATATCAACAATAGCACAATAGAAAGATATTTTCTAATATTTTAATTAATCTTTTAATTTTATTGCAAAATTAAGTAAAAAGATAAAACAATTTCAATTTGATTGCCTAATATATTTAATTTTAACTGGGCATTTTAATGCAACAACAAAAGGAGTATATTCTGGAATATATTTTTCAAACATAATAACATACATCCAGATTCTTTTAGAATGAGTAGCATAATCAAAATTTAATTCGTTCACAAATTGCTATAAAAATTTTAAATTATTTATTAAAACTAAACGTACAATTTTTTTTTGATAATCTATTTTTTAAATCAAGCGACTAGTTAAATATTTGATAAAATTGAGCTATTAAAGTTTAATAGAATCATATACTACTTGTCTTGCATATTGCCTAGCTAATCTTTATTGCACTTTTTAAAATTAATTTAAAACATATGAAGCAGTACTTTTTAAATACGAATTTTTAGTTTTCTTCATTTTTATTGAAACTAAAGTATTCTTAATTGTTAACTATAAACATAATTGTATAGTTAAACTAGATTTTTCTTTGCCTTAATATGTTTTTCTTTAAAATACACTTATGAAAATAAAGAATCGCTAAATATCCATATTTTACATTTTAGTTTACATTTAAAAGTTCAAAAAATATCACTTATTCATTAAGAAACCATAAAACTTTCGAATAAACTTTAAAATTAACTCGATATTTATTTTTGATGATAAAGATTTTGATCGCAAATTTCTTCTTATTTAAGCCGGATTCAGTAATAAAGATAGCTACGTTAATTTATTTACATTACACATAAATTTATGTTTACTTTAACAAGTACATATGAACGAATAAAAAGGCAGACAAAGAAGCAGAAGGATCTGGGATGAACACATAAAATTATAGCTTGAAGTCATGAAAACATAAATTTATAGTTTAACATCACTGGCGTGACAAAAGTATTTTTTTAAACATTTGTCTGAAACAGGATTATTATTGCTTTATTGTGTTAGATTTTTAAAAAGAAAATTTCAAAATCATAACAGTACGCTAGACGCATTTAAAATATTTTTGCTACAATATTAATAAATTATTACATTCATATTACTATTTCAAAAACATTCTTTAATGTAGATCTCTTTGAAAAAAAATGTTAAGACTAATTCGAAGTGAAATTATTTTTTTTTAAATTCATCATTCTTTAATGCAGATTTCTTTGAAAAAAAATTTTTAATACTAATTCGAAGTCAAACGATTTTTTAAAATCCATCATTCTTTAATGTCGATTTCTTTGAAAAATTTTTAAGACTAATTCGAAACCAAACATTTTTTTAAAAATCCATTTACAATAGGTTTTTCCGCTTATTTCGATATCGCGTGTAACGGAACACAAAAAGAGATTTCCGAATTTAGGAAGTATAATGGCATCATGATTCTTTTTCGTTCTACTTCGATGCTTCCGAATAAAAAAAAAATGCATTGATTTTCTAGTAAGTTGGACTTTTCAAATTGCTTTATGGAAATTTAGTTTCTTTGGTCTGAAGCTACTTGTCTTTTCTTTCGAACAAGCCTTATTTCGCCCACGTCTGTTTTCTTTGAAGTTCATCGAACTCCGTAAACAAGCAAGTGATCTTTTATCTTTTATATTTTTTTGCTTGAATTGCTTTATTTGAATATTTTGAAGTGAAATAAAATAGGAAATAAATCCATTCAAAGGAGTACTATGGATTTCATTTACTTTGCGTAAACAATGTTCGGGAATTATTTCTATAAATATAAAAAGCAGAAACTTATTGAAGAGATATCAGACAAAAAATATTACATTGTTCCCTTATTTTGATTGTTTTTTGTTGATTTTAAACTTAAGAATGGATTATATTTTTAAAATAATTTGTTCTTATTTTATAAAACTGACTTTGCGTGTTGAGACATTTTTCATAAAACAGTGACGGAAAAATAGATGGAAAATTGCTGACATCTTTATGAATTTTTAAAGAACTTAATTCATTTGGCTAGAAAATATAAAAATTTAAAGGATAATAAATTAGAGACAGGTAATTAGATTAAATTAATGATAATTCTTAGCATTTCCCTTTAATTTTGTTAAGTTATGGTTAAAAAAAATTTATTAAGTTAATTAAAAATGTATATTTTCTATTTGTAAGCAACAAATGTTTAAATAGCAATAATATTAGAAATTGAAAAATATGTTTAAGCCATCTGCTAATAAAAGAGAAAAATCTTTAATGTTTGCTTCAATTCAAATGCAGCCTAAGTCACATGGTAGACATTATTGTTTATAGTGCAGCCATGTTAAAAAATAAACATTATCATTTAACATAAATAAACATTATCAGCCATTTTAAAAATAACATTATCATTAAACATTATCATAAACATCATTTAACATTATGCACTTTGTCACGCTAGGCTTAAGCTTCATGTCTTCGTGGATAATGAAAAATATGCCAAAATTTAATTGATTCAATAAGTTTTATGTATCACTCTAGCATGGATTAGTTCTATTAAATCTCTATAAGTCTTCAGCTTATAGGACAGTCATATGTTATTATAAGTTGGTAGATCGTTTAATAACAGAGAACGTCAATTTCTGTTTTAATTCAAGACAAACTTGACGAAATAAGACACGTGACAACAAAGTGGCATTTTTTATTATAATTTCCTGTTTATTTTTAAATGCTTTTTAATGTAGTCTTTAATATTCTTATAAATATAATGTTAAATGCTCTAAAATTTATTATAAAACTTCGCATTCGCATAAATATATTACAATTGTGGTCTGGTATAACTTCCATTTGCATGTTAATAGATTACTCATTTACATTGGAATTACGATATCATGTGATTTGGTCCAAATCTCAACATTTTTTTTACATCCTTTATTTGTAGCTTAAGAAATTTTCATGACTTTATATCGGTGCAATGCTCATAAATGGTTCTCTAAGTTACCTTTCGATGCAATTTTCGAATAAATTTTATATAATGCATCTGTAAATTTATTTCAGATTTATTTTCATTAGAATCAAATTACAAATGCATTTCATCGTCATTCATACGTAACAGTTATTTTTTTTTCTTAGAATGTTGTAAAAACACTGTCAGTTAAATATCAATATAACAATATTTCATTTTAACTTTTATAATATTTGTAACGTTACAATCATGTACTCGATTCGTCCTTCATTTCCTGATTAAATAGAATTTCAAAACTTATTGTTATATTTATGCGTTCTTAATAACAATATGTTATTTTAAGAATTTCAGAATTGAATTATTTATTAATCGATTCATTTAATTAAAATTCTATTTCATATTATTGGTGCGTTTGATAGTAAATAAACAAAAAACCTGCTTTATTTTTGGATCTTGAAACTATACAATTTCAAGATACAAAAATATTAATAATTATAAAATTAAATATAAATTTCAAAATATAGAAGAAATTTTTTAAAAATATATTTTTAGTGCAATAATAAAAGGGTAATAAAAGAATTAAATAAATTCTTCATTTCATTGTTTGGAGCTTGGTATAACAATTAAATATTTTGCTAAGGTATTTGATTACGTTCCAGATGAATATTTTGAAAAATGCAATTAAGATACTTATATTTTTGAATTTTTTTTACGTAAAATTGATTTAAAAAAATAACTGCGGAACAAAATTATATTAGTTAAAAGCCTATATTTTTAGAAAATTTGATTTTTTTTAATCGGAAAGATGTATAAAGCAAAAACTTCATAGTTTAGAAGTTTGTCAAATGATTAGCTTAAATCTTCAAAGCTTCAAAATCGCTATACATCCATAAAATACAAATTCACTATAAACAATAAAATATTAATTACTATAAAATACTAATTCGAAACTAAATATTGGACTTGCACTGATAAATAACATGCAATTTTAATTTACTTCACATTATGAAGTATTAAAGCAAATGTGACGCTCTTTTAAATGAATAGATTGCTTATTCTGCCATTCAGGAATTGCAAAACATTGAGAAATTATTATGCTAAATTTGAACAAAAAATATGCTTTAAAGTTTATTTTATGTTGTTTTTGTAATATTTTAATAAAATTTATTATTGAAGTAAATTTAGTATTGGATTTTAAGACGTAACAATGTATTAAAATGTAGATTATCCAAATATAAAAACGAAGTAAAAACTAAACGTAGTATCAAAATTCAATCGAATTTATAAAGAAAATGTTCAAAAATCGAAACTATTGAAACTAATTCGATATTTCATTTAAAAATTGATTTTTTGAAAGATAGTGCCAGTTTGAATAAAATAATTATATCTAAAAATCTTTGCTCACTTTATTCAATGTTTCTTTTTTTTATGTTTCATAAAAAAATAAGTATTGTTTTTTTGTAATCAAAAATTCAACAAATTTTTGTTTTTCTAGTAATATCTGATTACTGTCATTAAAATCCCCCCATATATTTACCAGTTTACAAACAAAAAAAAAGGAAACAGAATGTGAATAAGTAAAATATGTATTAATTCAAAATATTAATTTCTAAAACTTATGGAAACAAAAATGATTATATAATGATTGGGTTAGACATCTAAAGCAAACAACAATTATACGATGATTCAGACGGATATCTGAAAAGACATGAATTTCGCAATATTAGTATCAGTGGAGTTAACAATTAATTACAAAGAATTCATATTTACCGTGGATAATTTCATGGACGGAAATCGAATCGTTTGATATGTACGTCAAAGCCTTTTCTTTTTCTAGTTTAAGCGACAGCTTTAGCAAATGTAAACAGCACTTCTGACACGCTATTTTGAATATATAGATTCTTTGATCAGAAGTATGTCATATGATTGTAAACAAACAGATGACGAAAATTACTGAATGACCATCAATTCGTCAGCTAGGAGTTTTCTAAACGGAGAAAGATTTCAGCTGGTTACGCAACTAGAAAAGTGCTGAACAGAGATGAGAGTGGTTCCTTCAAAATGTATTCAAATGTACAGAATCTTTCTTTTGATTTAAAAATTTATTTAAATAAAAATGATATATTAACTGATATAAAGATATAAAAATTATGGAAATATTAAATTTTGGGGTTAATTGCTAATAATGTTACTGTTAGTAATTTAAATTATAAAAATATTAAAATATTATTGCTGTAGGGAATCTACTTTTATATAAAATTTCAAAACTCCAATACATAAAAAAAAAGTCTTCCTATAGGAATCTATTTAAAATGAGTGAAAAAAATATCTATCACGAAATATCGTTTTAATAAATATGAAATATAATCATTCGAAAAAAAGTTAAATAAAAAAAAGAAAAGAAAATGCTGCAAAAAAGTTAATTTCTGTCAAAATGTCTAATAATTCAAAATATTATTTTAGTGTACTTACTTGCATATAAAATCAATTTCATCAACAAAAAAAAATTGAAATTTTATAAAGAATTAATTTGTAGGTAATTAATTTTATAAAATTATTTGTCTTTTTCAACCTTTTTAAAAAATAGTTCGTAATTATTATGTTTATATTTTTAAATAATATTAGAAATTTTATAACATGAATTAAAAAATTTTTTTGGAATTTATATCATTCCCCGTAAATTATAATACATCTACAAATATATTATACAAAGCATACATACACAGTGGCTCAAAAAATTGAGAGTACACCTTACGTTTACTTGATAAATGCGACTTTCAATATAAATAACACATTACCGGGAAGTGCAAACTTGTTTTTATTTTTACACATAACAAATGGTTTAATTTAGAGTAAAAATAAAGATAACTCAACGAAAAATTTCTAAATTGAAAATTTTCAGAAGCATTTTAAATAAACATACGCAGATTTTTACCTCAAAAAATTGAGAATACACCAAAGAAATTTTTGCAATATCACGCATAGAAACAAAGTGTCACTATTAAATTGCATGTCTTTTGGCTCTTATAATGGTCTCTAAACGTCATGGTACCGATTCGACCCATTTTTGGTGGTATCTGAAGATATTTTACCCCATTCTTCTTGCACCACTTGTTTTAAATGGGTTTTGTTTCTAATTTTGTATTTTTGAACCACTTTTTCGAGTATGGCCCATGAATATTCAATGGCATCGATGTCAGGGTACTGTGGTGGTGTGTGTAACTGTTATTTACAATGAAAAAGACATCATATTTTGACGTTACGTGCATTCTATTTGGGGTCGTTGTCTTGCTGAAAAATGGAATTTCCATCTAAACCCAAATTTTTACCACTTTCCTTTAGAATGCTGCTACCATATGGTTCATCCAACGTGTTGCAGAAACTTTTCAAATCATAGGCAGAAGTGTAAGTGCTGAAACTGTGCTAAATGCCATTAGACAAGCTGGATATAAAAGTAGTATTGTTAGAGAGAAACCGTTCATCAGCTTGCAAATTCAGAAAAAGCATTTGAAGTTTGCAAAAACTCATCAATTGAAGATCAATAACCTTTGGAAGAAATCTATATTTAGTAATGAAAGAAACCTCAACATTTTTTGCAGTGACAACCATCTTACTGTATGGAGAAAAGCTAATACTGCTTGGTATCCAAAAAATTTACATCCTACAGTTAAACATGATGGTGACTCTGTGATGATTTGAGGTTACGTGGCTTCATCCGGGGTAGGAAATTTAATTTTTATAGATGGCATTATAAATGATACGGTTTACTTTGATGTACTTCGCAGCAATTTAAAGAAAAGTGCTAAAAATTTGGGTTTAGATGGAAATTTCATTTTTCAGTAAGACAATGACCCCAAACAGAATACACGTAACTTCAAAATATGGTGTCTTTTTCATTGTAAATAGCAATTACACCCACCACCACAGTACCCCGACATCAATGCCATCGAATATTCGTGGGCCATATCCGAAAAAGTGGTTCAAAAACCCAAAATTAGAAACAAACCCCATTTAAAAAAAGTGGTGCAAGAAGAATGGGGTAAAATATCTTCAAATACCACCAAAAATTGGTCAAATCGGTACCATGACGTTTAGAGGCAATTATAAGAGCCAAAGGACATGCAATTTAATAGTGATACTTTATTTCTATGCGTGATATTGCAAAAGTTTCATTGGTGTATTCACAATTTTTTGAGGTAAAATTCTGCGTATGTTTATTTAAAATGCTTCTGAAAATTTTCAATTTAGAAATTTTTCGTTGATTTTTCTTTAGTTTTACTCTAAATTAAACCATTTGTTATGTGTAAAAATAAAATCATGTTTGCATTTCCCGGTAATGTGTTATTTATATTGAAAGTCGGATTTATGAAGTAAAAGTAAGGTGTACTCTCAATTTTTTGAGCCACTGTACATGTTTTTAAGTTTAAATGTTTCATACGACAAATAACAAAGATATAACGCTTCATATGACATTGAGATTTAATGTTTATTTATCTGTTATTTTGACACTTCCTGTAAAAATAACAGCTGCTACAGCAAATCACTAAACAGCGTGGAAACTTCCTGTGAAGAGCGGATAAATCCTAATTGAAAACTCAATTGCTTCACTTGTTTTAAAATTTTCCCCATTGCATTATTGTATGTAACAAAGCAGATACTAACGTAACAAAATCTATTGAAATATTAAACAAAAGGAATAATCTCTTTCTCACTTTCTTTTCCTTGAAATGCAAATATTACGCAAACAGTAAGTAATATATTTTGGTTGACAATAATTTTCGCATAAATCTTTGACTCAAAGCTGTTAAAAAATCCAACAAAAAGAGGAAACATTTATGTTGCAAAATCGTTTGCAATTCGTTGTTCAATGCAATGTTAATGCGTTTATTGATTTGGCGTTTTGAAGACATGTGTATAGTAAGGAATACAGCCAATTTGTATGACATCACAATCACGTGACTAATATAACAGTACATTTCATCTGATGTATAAAATAAACCTTGTCTTACACTTTGTCGTGACATCCTTTTCTTTTTCTTTCTACAAAATATATAATGGATTTTAAAATTAAATTGTCAGGCGGATTTTTTATTTCGGAAATATTTCAACAATTCAATATTTTCAGTGCCTTATATGTAGTTTCTCAGATGTTGTAATAAATGCAATAAATAAAATGTGTTGAGATTTATTTCGCTTTGAGTATGACGTTTACGACATAGATAAATTTGAACATTAATTTTAAATATTTATATTTTTATTCTTATTCTAATCTTATTTTTATAGATAAATAGTTAAATCTGAGCATTAATTTTAAATATTTATAATTTTATTCTTATAATCTTATTCTAATCTTATTTTTATAGATAAATAGATAGATAAATTTTAGCATCAATTGCAAATATATATTTTTTTCTTCTTCGTCTTATTCTAATCTTACTTTTATTCTAAGTCTTCAATTATTCTATCGAAGTATGAAAATACCTTTGCAAATATGTCGCTATTTTGTTCAGATTCATAGTAAGTAATACAGAGAACACGTAATTTAAGAAAAATTTCTTCCTATTACCTAATTTTTTGAACAAAATATCATACTAGTGTATAATTTGGGTGTTAAGTTTGCATGCCAAAATTCATTCCACTAGTTCATTGTTTTATTCACAAGCAAAATTTCCGCTCCCTCTTTTTATTTGATAGCACTTGTTACGTAATTACTTTTAATACAACGAAATAATGGCTGCAATTATACTCGAAATATTTAAACTGAAACAATATTTATGTTGTTATATCATCCAAATTTTTTAATCTACCGTGAGATGGCAGATATTTATCTGTTCTGCTTCAGTTAATTTTATATTCAAGAACAAATTATTCCACTCCTTCTTCCTGTTTTTTTTTCTTTCTTTTCTTTTCTTTTCTTTTTCTTTTCTTCTTCCAGAAGACCAGTTTATTGAATGTCAAGATTTAATCAGATTGCTAGGTAGATATCCATGCTGTGACGGGAAATAAAATTGCGAGTTCTAGAACTCGGCTGCTTTAAAATTCGGATCACGCTGCTTTGATGTAATAGGTCTTTGACCTTGACGGATACTTAAGGGCGTCAGAATTGTTTCAGTGCCAGTTCAGTATTTTCATAGTATCAGAATATTGCATTCAGTGGAAAGATTATTCTTTTTTTGAACGTGCATCCGAGTGGCTTTTCGGGACCACCAGATGATGAATGGAAAGGAGAATGTAAAAAAAAGCGAATAAAATAAAACTTTAGAAACAGGAAAATATATGATGTCGAAAATTCATTTCAAACCATCGGTGGGTGGTCGCCCCAATACTTTCCTGCGTATCTCAAATAAACTTGTAACGTCAAAGAAGCTTTACATAGAAGTGACGTATAACAAAGAAATATTAACTTTTGGCATGAAATTATCATTTTTACTGCAGCAATCGTTTTCATTCCTGGCGAGTTATTTGGCGTTTAATTCCTAGTATGCGTTAATAGTATTGAAAAATCGAATTTATGTTTTAGACTCGTTTTTCTAAACCGATTGAAACAAAAATTTGACATAAAACTGCACTTTTAGTAGCAAAATCTCATACCAAATTTGGTATATTTAAACCATTGCATTTTTAACTTACATGTTTCTGAAAGTACAAACCGACGGGCAATCTACCTTAGTTGTATTTGACTCAAAATTTGATAGGTGTCTATTTAATAGATGTTAAATCTATGTACTGAATTATATCTTTCTAATTGACTTTCTTTAATAATTATTTTGTTAACTTATATTCGAACCCCTCCAGATGGGATTTTCTCTGAGTAGATTTTACTCAAAATTTAATAAAACTCTTCAGCCTTCTAGCTCAAAGCTCAGACCAAAAATGTGTTTTTTGAACTTAGGGAGGTCTAAAACTTGGAGATTCGTCAAAATCTCGAATTTGAATTTTTTTTTTTTTTTTTTTTTTTTTTTTTTTTTTTGCTGATTACTATACTTTCTCTATAGTACTTATATGAGAAAGTAAAAAAAAATAAAGAAAATTAATAATATATTTTACTATTATTCTTGCTGTTCATCTTCCAAATCGTGTGTTGGCACACATAATCTAGAAAATCGTGTGTTGGCACATTTGGGCGATCATATTCTTTATATAGTAAAAATTCAGAAGGAAATTAAATTATGAAATTTCACATTTTGTATGGAATAAATGTTTTTACAAGTCAAATTCTGGGCATTTAATTCAATTCCCAGGAACAATATGGCAAAATTCCAGTTGATTCGGGAAACCTGATCACTTTACACCGGCTGCAACGATCAATTTATGCCAGGGAAATGGTGTGATGGTATTTCGTGCCATTCCATGTTTTGTCCGCCATTTAGTAGTGTATCCACCATCAGTAAGTATTTAAACACACACACACGCATCCTAACAATGTGTACAAGTATAAAACAGTTTCTGGAGCAATGAATGTATTGTTAAAAAATATATCAATATTTTCAAATAGTTATTA
This sequence comes from Argiope bruennichi, assembly GCF_947563725.1. Classification (NCBI taxonomy): domain Eukaryota; kingdom Metazoa; phylum Arthropoda; class Arachnida; order Araneae; family Araneidae; genus Argiope; species Argiope bruennichi. The sequence goes on from NC_079156.1 coordinate 74,169,648, forward strand.
TAATTACAGGAAGAAATCATGCGGAAATAAAATTAGTATCACCGTAAAAAACTAATTTAGGTTATAGATTTAATTAAAATTTAAAAAAATCCTTTCTTAATGAGCACATGCTACCCTAGAAGTAGCTACATGCCAAATATGATAGCTCTAATTGCAATGGTCTGCCCTTGCGTTATGTCACATGATGCTATTTACAAATATTTTATAAACATTATCATGAAAATATCATGACTTATAAACATTATCATGAAAAAAATTAATTCAGTAAAACTTCTAAGATATTTAATTTCAAAAATAAACAGTACTATACAGCTGCCGAAAAAATATTAATTTTTTAAAAAAAAAACTTGCAAATTTCTTTAAAGATGTGAAGCACCCATTTTTATGACCACTACCTCCGTTTTACAGGCGCAAAAGAATGTTTCAAACATTAAGTAAGAAAACGTCGTAAATTAAGTTCCTTTCACGCTGTAATTGCATCTCGTAAAAACTTTCTGATCGTACGGTAAACAATAGAATTTAACTTAAACGCGTATGTCTTATTTTTCGCTCGTCATCGCTTATGTTTTGAAATGTCCTAGTGAAAAAAAACAATAGATATTCAACGTCCTCAGATATGTTACACAATAATATGCAGTATTTGTAACCTTTTTTTAAAGAATTCTATTATTTCGTCATATTTTGCTCATTTCATTTTATTTCTTATTCTAAAAGTCCGTCTTATTCGCAAGAGACCTTTTTTTTTCTTTCGTTTTTTTCTTTAAAAGTTAATATCATGTTTATTAATTTTTCTGTTTGTGTGTTGGTTTCTAAAGGACAGACCAATACATCTAGAACTAGATTAACCCTTCCTATTTTGTAATTATTTTTAAGCTTATTTTGCAGCAATATGTTCACCGTTATTAAGAAACTCAAATCGTTTTCATTGTTGTTGAAAATATTTCACCCAGGATTTTAGATTCATTGCCGTTGTTTACCAATGACGTATGAAGACATGGCACATTTTTTCCATGATGAGAAGTTTGATGTTCAAAATATGTTCTTAATGGGTTTTTTATAAAAAAACTGTTTCGTTTGAAATTAGAGTTCAACTTCACCAAGTAAGCAATGATGGAAATTTTTTTTAATATGTCCATTTTTAAATAGTTTCAGGAAGAAAATTTTTATGTTAATCGAAGTTAAATCACTGAATTTTCAAATTAAGGTTTAAGTTTTAGAAAAGATGACAGATAATTATAAATATTAGAAATATATACAGCACATTGAAAACATTTAAGTACTCTAAATTGGTACGTATTATATTTAAAACAAAATTTGAAGTTACAAAATATTTTGCTGAGGGAGGCATTAAGAGCAAGTTAGGCAAAATATTTAATTAAAAATTTTAGGAACCATCAACCAGCAGGTCGCCCAAAGCAGCTAGTTTAAAATAAATACCCATGATATTTTTCATTCTGTGTAGTTTTCTGTAACTAACTTACTTATTTTGGTGGCTCGAATGGCCTTGATAGAGCATTTACGCAACATTCCAGGAAGTAATCGATTGCGCCATTGATTACCGTGAAGCATTTTGCGACGGATATCAATTACATTTCTTTGAATTCAATTGCTGGTCATTATGAATAAAATATGTCAGCAAAAAATGGTGATCACTTTGCAATCATGTTGTGGGGAGCAAATCGATTTTCTCAGGCTTATGTTTACTCAAGGCAAATGGCGTTAGGTACAGATTAAAGTGTAATGGCATGTTAGTTTTATTTTTTATTTGGCCTTGATTAAATTTGGATTTGTTATCTACTTAATTTGTTTTGTAAGTTTGTCATTAGAATGTCGATTTAATGAATATTTTTTCAAAAATTCTTCATGGCGTACTGCTTTCTTTCAAAAATGTCTTTCCTTTTTTTAATTCTTCATTTAAAAAATGGTTCGACTTTATTATTGGCTTAATATAGGGAGAGTTTGTAGCTCCTTGTTACTGGAAATTCAGAGGAATTGTCTTATGGATAAGTGTGTTTAATCTTTGATTATCCCTTATTTCTCTAAAGATCTAGCCTTCCGGATAAAACTGCCAAATGATGTATGAAATTTATTTTAAAGCAAGACGCAGAAAGTTTTTGATGCTATTATGGCTGAATTTTAATTTGAAATAAGGGAATTTTCATCAAAAAATATGACATAGGTAATCCAACTATATAAATATATAATTCTTTTTGAAATTGCAATGAACTCTCTCTAATTCGACATTCATTAATTACTTCAACACGCCCACTATTCCGACGCATATGTTTGGAACATATTATTTGATGATGACCCATTCTTTCTTTTTTAAACTTGAGCCCTCCCCTTTCCCTTGATTTGTTTTGATGACATGATTTGATTTTGTCTATTTAACATATTCCTACTCAACATTTTAGCATTTTTATTTTTTTCTCTGCACAACTAGAATTTTTTTTTTTTTTTTTATAATTCTGTGTATTCTACGTGATTCTACTGTATAGGCAACATAAATGTTCCCATATAAAATGCTTTATTCGAAAACATTGAAGAGTAGTTGATAGTTTGATCGAAAATAGTTTAGGAAATCATTTAAGAGTACCAAAAATTGTGTTTAATTCCATTTTTCTTTTGCTTATCAGGAATCAGGTTTTCATTTGATTGTTTTGTTCTTTAACTACTTATACGTTTACTCAAAAACTGTAAATGAAATGTAAATGAATGAAAATAACTGTAATAACTAAACTGTAAATGAATGAAAATGTATTAAGATTTGTTCCAGAACACAAATTTAAACGTGAATAACCTCTACTCAATATATAATTACTTCGAGGTTTATCCCATATATCACGACTAAGGAAATGGTAAAGTTATTTCGAAATTCATTTAAAAGACTGTCAATATCTAGAATTTATTTGCACAAATAGCTTGGTAGTGGTCATAGGAACAGCATGAAAATAAATGTTAAGAGTGTAATTAGAGAATATGATAAAATTAATTACAAAATGTAGAGGAAAATAAAGCCAAGTGAATAAATTTAACAAAAATTGTTTCATAAAAAACAGTTTTACTAGCATGATAAAAAAATTATTTTTTAGCTTGATTACTTGCTATATTTCAATCTTTGATTTGATAACCACAATTATAAGTATAAACAAGTTTTGAAACTGTTTCTTTTTTTTTACCGAATTTAACATCTACCAAATGACGCCATTTGTATGGAAAATTTAATTACATGAATTACATGATTAATGAATTTTGAAATATTAAAATAATGCATTCATCAAAACGGGACAAATATACAAATACAAATTTCGCTATAAGAGAAACTGAGTGAAATATCTATTACAAAATCCCGTTTTCATAAGCATGTGAAACAAATGAAATTGAATAAAAATATGTAATAAAAATTGTTGAATAAAAATAAATAGAAATAAAAATAGAAATTTTCAATTTCAGGTTTTTTTAAATTTGGACTTAAAAAAATATTACAATTTCACCACAAAATGCATTATTTGGAATAACATTTGGTTTGCAATAATAATTCTATGACAATCATAAATCACTCCTCAGTTCTTTCTCTATTTCATAGAAACAAACACTTTAGCGAATCTGTTTGTGATTATTATCAAACTATGGCAATTTATTTTTCCACCTGAAATATTTTTCTTTTCATTTCTTTTTGATTATTATCACTTATAAATAAAGTTTATAATTGTCTTTATAAACCAGGGACTTTTATAAGACAAACATTTCAATACAAATGAACAAGAACTGAGGTTGAAGCTTAAAACTCCCGTAAGCATTTTATCAGAATTCTGATGTAAGAATGCACCATCGCATTAATTCTTCAGTGTAGAAATTGCTTAAAGTGTCAATTTTATGACGCATAAATACAATAAATGTCATAATCTGCATATTAACCTTTCATGGATAATATCGTTGCGCAACATAGAATTGTTGCGTTTTGAAGGATATGAAAATCATTTTATTGTTAGGATAAACTACTGCCAGAATATTTTGCACACAATGCTTTATTAGTAATGAAAATTTGACAGCTTTCTCAGAATAATGTCGTTGACAGTTAATGTCAAGATAGCCTTCTGATCTGCCTATGTAATATTCGAGAAGTTACCACCGATCGAATCGGCAGCATAAGGAATTTAGATCATAATAAAATAAAAAAAAAAATACTATAAAAATTTATAACCTTTATAAAAAAATTGTGGAACAAGTTTCTTAAAAACAAAAGGGAGGGGCATGGGTATTTCTTTGCGTACTTTGCAATCATAACGGCTTAGATAAATAAAATTTGACAGGCGGGCTTGTAGATCTTTCTCGAATTTTGAAAACAATCAGCTAAAAGAACGCCCAAAATGCATAATATAGTGAGCGTGTTGCGATTTTCTTCTGAACTGCCCGGTTTTAAATATAATATTTTTAATCTACACAAACACAGCTACACTACAAAATTTACAAAAAAAAAAAAAAAAAAAAAAAAAACATAGACAAGTAAGTTAAAGTAAACAGTAGGATGGAGGAATTCCACCGTTTCCAACCGAAAGCATTCGGTGTTAGCGCAAGGGTTGCGCATAGAAAAAAAGTCGACCTCAGGATGCAGGTCTCCCATTCAACTGCTTGTCTGTAAATGCCACAAGGGGGCGCTCTCTGCTCAAGGGGAAAAAGAGCTGCTACAATAAACAATTTTTTTTTTTTCGTTATACTGCGAAGCACAAAATGCATCATGCTGCTTCATTATGCACGGAAATTAGGGAGGGATCATTCACATTAACGAGCTTACGTGACTTTTTAAAAGTTTGTAACCTTTCATCTTATACTATTCCTATAAACTATGTGTTCAGAAGATGCAGAGAAAAATGAAGGTATTGCTAAATTATCTGAGTCCGGGTAAAGTCGGAGGGAAACACTTCGCTGGTTTAAACTTTTCTTCTAATAGGATGGCAGGCTTGAACATGATGGTTGGAAATATTACTTTCATTTATTGTCACTAAAAATATGAAAAACGATTAATTCAGTTAATGAAATATATAACCGCTCATGTGCGGAATATTTCAATTAATGCAATAAAAGGAATATCATTATTTTAATGATGATTAAATACTATGAATATTTAAACTATCAGACTATTTAGAAGTAATTACTGCTGATGTTTTGTAGTCGTAGAGATCCAGAAATATATCACTGTCAACAATCTTTTTTTCTGCATAACTTATATTGTGTTTTTTCTAATTAATTTTTAATAATTAAAGTGTTAATTAATAAAAGAAAAATATTTTTTGTTTGACGTATGTAACTTTAAAAAAGAAATAACTAATTTTCAATCATTTTAATTAAAAATAAAATTTTAAAATAGACATTTTTCGATTTTTATTTTTGTATCTTTTACTGTGGTTTATAAAGATTTACTCAGTTGAAGAATGGAAGATCGGGAAATTTCAAGATTATAATAAATGCGTATATAGGGTTCATGTAATTCTGTTACTTGTAATTATTATTTTTTGTTTAATTATTCTCAAACTAAATAGGCTAATTAATACTGTTAATAGATGGCACTGCATGTATTCTTTAAATTGCATGGTTTGAGAATGAGAGGCAAGTATTTGCTTTTGTTACTGTGTCTGTTCTGGTGAAATTAGACACATCTCGTTCTTTGTTATAGCCAGGGTTCAATGCTATGTGTTATCCTAAATGTTTTGTAATTTTTGTCCATTTTTATGTGTGCGTGTGTGTGATGTCCAATTCCAAAAATAAATAAAGAAAAAACAATAAAAAATTGTTCATTGGATAAAATCTCACACACCCAGTTATATTATAAGATGTCGAATTACATACAGAATACATTAAGAAAAATCTTTACAGTGCAATGTTTTCAATTAGTTTTTTTTATTAATCAATAACATTCATTATTTTTTTAGTTATATTCAAATTTCAAACTTATAGAAACATTTTCTGGAGCAGAAAAACGTTTAAAATCCCTCTTCTACCATTTCTAGAAGTTATCTTGTTGCATAAGATAAGCACCTACTCTATTTCTATGATATGTCATTCAATATTTTGAATTCCCCAGATTATCGCGAAAATATCATAATAATATTGTAGAGTGTAATTAATTAGAAAGAGGTAACTGTTTTAGAAATATTGTCTTGGTAAAATAAATTATCGTTGCCTTTCTTGATTACACAATAATTCATTTGATAGTGAAGATTGTGGTCTGGGTGAAATGACTTGAAAACACAGGTTGTCTTTTATGTGGTTTATTGGTAACATCAACAACAAAAGGCACATGACGCCAAAGTGTAGCAGGCCAAGGGAACTACACATAAAATTTCTCGGGAGAGAGAGAGAGAGCCGAGATCACACTCCCTCTAGTACAGGAGTCAAGTTCGCTTCTACTGGGGAATATATATATATATATATATATATACTAAATAACAACAGGGAGACCACATGATACATTATTGGCAGTTAGTTCCACCCAGGAAGATCACGTGGTTACCTGAATTCATAACAGTCTTCCTCTACTCGCAAACAGTGGACAGAAACCGAATACGTTTTATAACCACAGCTCGTTGTGTACTTTTAGAAGTTGCGAACAAAATGTATAATGTTTTTGACCCAATTTTAAAAAATATATAGCCATAATTAAAAAAAGTTAATAAGTTATTGATGGATTTTGATATAGCATATAAAATAAAGTAAATGAGTGAGTAAATTTATGTTCGCGCGAAAAATGAGATGCTGCATTTCCTAAATGTTTCGGAACGAATCACTCATGCATATAAATAATCAAATTCTTTTACATGTACTGGAATGCAGCTTTGCTTTAAAAAAAAATCAGTGACTATAACATATGCAAAAACTGCATAAACATTTTGAAGGACTGTTACATAAATAATTCATAAAATCCATAAAAATTTCATTAAATTGATTAATGAATGAATGCATGAATATATCTGAGTTATCTCGATGGAATTCGAGTAATCATAATTACTTATCTTGATGGGACATTCTTTAAAAAAACATGGTCAGGAACGAAGAGGGATCATTGCGTTCCATCTTCTTTGCTCAAATACTATCCGAATTTCATTCTCTCGGGGTTATTTTTCTCAGTTAATCTGAAGCATAGCGTTTATTGTTGAAAACCAGCTATAATCAAGAATATGATTGCTGCCATTGACAAAAACTATGTCTGCATACTAAATGATGCACTTAGCAAACGTCGTTTGCTATTCCAATATTCAGTATTATCAGCAGCGTATCAACCATAACTACCTACATTTCAGCCACTTTGAGTAATTGGAAATGTTCGATATTTCTGTCAATTCTAGCTGAGTGATGAAACTTTGGTAGATATGATATTCATATTTTTCAAATTGTGCATGCAGAAACATTCATTTTGATACCGTTTTTTTATATTAAGTTAAAAGCAAAAACCATCTATTGAACTGCGAATTTTAAGTTAAGATAAAACCTGAATATATACTAAAGGGGTTATGCTTGATTTAATTTTACTTTGGAAGACTTTATTTTGGATCCAGAATTCTTTTTATTTATTTCGAAATTATATATTATTGTATAATATTTATTTCGAATTGTATAATTGTTTATTTATTTATTTTAATTCTATAATAAGTATTTGTATAATACCATCAGTACTCGGTAGTGCATTGTCAAAACAATACAATGAAAAAGAATTGAAGTAAATAAATGTAGTTCGCAGGCTTTCAGCCAAAATTTATAGTCAAACCATTTGCGAATTATTCTTAAAAAGTGGAAATTTTGAATGTTTTATTCTCCTTTGGGAAAAATTTCTTGTCAACAAATACTAACCAAATCTGTGAGCTTTTTGAAAATATATTTTTAATGTATTAGATGACATTACAAAACTCATACATGCGAAAAAAAAAAAAAAAAAAAAAAAAACCACTGATGAAATGAAAAAAAAAAAAAAATTAATTCATCAGAAATTTTTTTAAAAAATCAAACAGATCTTTTCTTTTTTTTTATGTTTCAAAATGGAAATAAAGCAAGAAATTAAATACTTTATAAACAATGAAAACTATGTAAATTTCACTGTAACAATTTCACTGAAAAATTGCATAAAATTATTTTTATAAATACGTTAAAATAAATTCAAAAATTTGACGGCAACTAAGTTGAGTTAGTAAAAGGAAAAGATTTTTAATTTTTAGGCGATGCAAAAATTTCTCAGAAGTATGTATCGTGTTCACAGATAAGTGTAATTTCAAAAATGTGTTTTTCAGAGTCACAGTGGTTTGAAATGTGGAGAGTTTTACAAATTTCGAGTTCAAATTTGTTGATGATTATTTGGTGAATAGCTTATAAGCCAGTTAATAACTCTGCTACCCGAGCAATTGCTTTTGTATCATGGTCATGTTACTAGACTGCGAAGCACAAGGTCCCAGGTTCTATCCTCGCACATGACATACCGCCACAATTACAACACTTTTACTTTGCATATTTTATATGCGAGAAAATAAAACTTAAATTTAAAATAAGTCTTTATCTAATTTTGAAATAAGAATCAATGGTTCATATTTTTTGTTGGTATATCACTTTGTACCGGTTAACGATGTCTTGAACAATATAATAAAACGATTTTTATTGTGTATGAAATTAACAGCTTGCTCAAAACTCGCTTTAAAACTTCCTCTGCTTTATACGTTCCTTCTTCTTCCATTATAATTTATACTTCTTCCGTTAATACTAGGGTTGTAAAAATCAAATCTACCTGTCTGTAGCATTAACAATCAGAGAAATAAAATAGTAGAGAAAAGAACAAATGGTGGTAAATATCAACATTTGATGTCTGCAAAATTTATGAGAGGGCTTAATTTTTATTTTCAACTTGTAGCATTAACGAATTTTTATTTATTTCATTTCCCTCCTCCACATTTTCGACAAGGTTGTTATGCTCGTATTTTTTACTGTTTATTTCATAATGCTTTAAAAGACAGTACACTTGTGATAAAAGAAAATGGCACCTTAAAAGTTTCCATGGTTGTTTGGTTCTTTCCAAGGATGTAGTAAGAAAAGGAACAGGATGCATTTTTATTATCTTCTTTTATTTTCATAGAGCTCAATTGTTATTTTGGTTAGTTTTATGCTGGTCACTTATTTCCTTACCCGGCTTAGATGGCTATTTTATGTCCAGAAAAGGCAATAAAAAATCTTACTTTTCTTTTTAAATAGCTGTTTTATTATATTGTTGAAAAAGGCCGCATGGCATACAACAGATACCATTTATGAATGTGCTCTTATTCCCTAAAAATGACAAATTCAAAGATAAAAAGACATGATGTTTCATTTAAACTTTTTCCTCTTACATTTAAATATCACACATTCATTAATAATGTGTTCTGATATCTTTCACGTATCAGGTTTTTCAATACGAAGTCGTATATTGGTATGTGATTCATATATTTTTTAAAATCTTCCTCGTGTACAAGTGTACAAAGAAAAGACATTGTCATCATCACAGCATTTAGTCTCGACATTTTAATGAATCTCGAAGTTTTGAACCTCCCTGGATCGAAAAATTCTATTTTAGAAATTATGTCTACAAATCTGGCAGGCTCTCTCTGTCTATGAATATGAACTCTAAAAAAACCCAGCTAACTTGGAGGGTGAAAAACGGTATGAGAACTTATTACCAATATTTTTTATTACAATCAAATTTGGGTTGAAGGAATTCTTTATGCTTTTATGATTGTCTGTACGTCTTATTTTCTCTTTCCGTTATGTACCGATTTCTTCTCAATCGTTCTAAGCTTCATTGTACAAGAAAACGTGCACGATCAAACATGTTCTAGAGATAGTCATGTAACACCATGAGTTAATCCGTGCTGCCATCTATCTGAAGGAAAACACATTAAAAATGCAGATCAAATTCATAGCCACACAAAAAAGGCATTAAATCACTTTAATTTAGCATTATTATGACTGTTTCATTTTATAATTAAAATGTATTCATTGTTAAATTTTTGATAATTTCATGTGTGTTTTCTTGATGAAATTGTAAACTTCAAATTTTTGCTTTGCAGTTGTTCGCTATTATCTGCATGGGATGTGGATCCCCAGTCGTCACCTCCTACACCAATTTCTTCATGTTCGTTGTTGCCATATACTTCATCATCACCCTCGTTTTCTGCATCATATACTTCTTCACAATCAAAAAACTGCTACCCAAGCTCCCTTGGCTTTTGATCGTAAGTTATTCTTGAAAAGTTAAATCTGAATTGTAGTTATATTGTTGTAACATTTTATAAATTTTTAGCAGAATTTGCACGGCGTTGCAAGTAACATGATGAATTTTAGCGAAATCAAAATCAGGAAAATATAAAAACGAAATAAAAAAAATAACGATGATTTTACACGCTTATTTAATTCTTATGATAATGACATTGCTTAGTGAACTATAGATGATAAAAATCGAGATAAGTAGATGGAAATGAAACGTTATAAAAAAGAAGAGAGAGATAATAAAATTAGAAAAGATGGTATTAGAATTTAAATTATATGGAAATAAATAAGGGGTCACACACCCTGATCGTTCTCTCGGCAACATAGAATCACTCGGCCGAGAATCACATAGTAATTATTTTGGAATCATTACGTGACTTCATCTTGTATACAGCCGACCTCCCCCCCCCGCCACCACTGAACCAAGCAGTATCGATAGGAATATCATTATGTAACTCCGGCTCGTTTCGTTCGCTCATCAAATGCGTTTTCTGCTATTAATAACAAATTATAAGCATATTAAATGCTAAAAAAATTAATTATTTAAAATTGCATAAAAGGCTATATGATGAAAAATAAATCATCAATTTTTAAAGCTTATATTTTCTGGTAGCAGAATTATAAAGAAATATGGAAATTAAGATACGTGATTTTAGGATGTTTAAAATCAACATTATGTTCAATAAGAAATCAGTCATTTAAAACTTCTTGGTATAACATAGTTGACTTTTTCTTTGCTTGGAACAATAACAATCACCTCAAAAATAGTAGCTTGTGAGAAGCTCATACATAACTGTTATGTCCTGTATAAAAAACAAAGTTGTTTAACATTAAACAGTTTTTTTTCAGAGGGTTTGTCTTAATTCTTTATTTATTATCATACTACAAATCAAAGGAGCTCCTTTCGAATTTGAATAACTTCCTGCTTCCAGGTCAGTTTTGTAGCGTAACTCTATGCTACTGAATATTCCAAATAATTATGCTGGCCTGACATCTACCCGATGTCTGTTTTGACTGAAGGAATTTAAAAATATGCTGAATAAACAAGGATGTGATATATAAAACATTTAATCACAACACACACACAACACAACATTACATCAAAAATTCTTTTTTTTTAATACATACATAAAAAGTGAAAACAGAACAGTTGACGTTATTTCTGGCTGATTCTGATTGGTAGGCTATTCGCATCAAGTTTATTATTTTGTATTAATAATTGTGTTTCGTTCGTGTTATTTGAGAGAAAAGTTCGAATAATGATCGCAAAAATTTGGAAAAGAAAGATGAAATAGAATGACGGATGCAAGAATTATAGTTTCAATTTTGAAAATTTTTCAGAAAAAGTAGGTAATTTTTAAAGATTTCACCCAAATTCAACAGATTATGTCAGAGTTTTTTCAAAACCAATTATTTTCGAATGACAGTTACTTGCTGTCTCTGACAGTTTACATATTCTTCCCAATTCAATCAACCGGCAAATATCTGCAAAAAATCATCCATATCAATATAAATCATTAAATAAAAATTTTCTACATTAAATTTTAAAATTCGGGCTTCGAAGTGCATTGAGTCACCATTAAAACTGAGTGCGAAATTTCATATCTGTAATGCGATAGTTTCGTTTGAACACTTCAGCCACATATGCACTCAAATGATTTCTTACATAAGTATAGACAAGAATGCATTAAAAAGCTGTAATAAATTTATTACTCATGATTTATTTTATTTTATTTGAAAAGTTTTTTTTTATGGATTCAGTGCAATTCAGCCATTGTTGCAGAAATAAGAAAATACCCGAATTCCTTTTAGCTCTGCAGCTTTCAGAGGTGGTCGCTATTGCAGTAATTTTATATCAAACAAAGAAAATCACAGTGATTAAATTATGAGATGAAGGGGAAAAAAATTGAATATTTATTCGATTTCTAAATAGAATTTTATTGAAATTTAAAGTAAGAGTTTGTTAAAAATTAAACGACTTTTAAGAGAATTATCATATCACAATAACAATCTGAATTATTTCACATATTGTTTGCCCTTTTTTTTTAATATTCTATGGTATTCTACCAGGGGAGGGGGGGGGGTGCTCAGATTTGAGGATGACTTCTGGTACGGTGGTTGATTCTCGCCACCCACGTGGGAACAGAAATAGTTGGGGCGGCTATCTCCTATCGATGACGGGACGTTCTACCCACAGGAAGGGTTGTACCGTGACTGGTAATGGCTCCTTAGGATACCAGTAGACCATGGTATCCGCCAGTGTTGCTATGTTGCAGTCAGGTCAGTCAGATTTAATCCGAAAACCTTAACTGCGGGGTAATAAGCTACTTATTATCCATGGAATAGTAGTAAGTAAGCTTTTTAAAATGGGAGTATAATTATGTTTTGAAAAAAATGAAAAGAAACGTAAAAAAATTTTACATTATAATTCTAATCTTACATACTACTATATTTCTACTCTTGATGATAGAAATTTGTCTTTCTTTTTTTCTGCCTTATTTAATGTTTTTGCTTTTTCAGGAACTAGGTACCACAGCAGTAGGAACTGTTCTTTACTTCACCGTAGCTGTTGTTCAACTAGCTGCAACGAATAGGAAAGATTATCATTATGCCTTGTATCATCACGGATATTATTCCTCGTATATAGCTGCAGGGGTAAGGATAATATCTTTTATTATTTTGAACCTAACATTGAAAAAATTTTAACTATCCAGATAAATTAGGGCCAGGCCAAATCCTGGTAATTCGATGATTCACAGATATTATTTCTCTTATATGGTTTCAGAAGTAAAGACACTAGTTTATCATTTTGTATCTAATATAGTACAATTCCAGTTATCTGGATTAATTTAGACTAGACTGGATAAATGGATAATTTAAAAAAAGTTTTAAATATGAAAGGAAACGAAATTTGTTCATAATATATAAATTAAATGAATATTTGTTGAATCTTGTTTACAATTTATATACTTGAATATTGCATAAAAGATCGCTGCTTGAACATATCTAACAAAATCAGCTATTTCGCCGTCTTTATTTTGGAACGTTTATCTGTGATCGTTTCCTCTCTCAAAACTGTTGGTAATTGAATTCTACTTTTATTGTGATTTTAAAAATTACATTTGTGATTAAAAAAAGTAGCAGTTATCAGAGAAGAAATAACACTTTTTCGCAGCAGTTAGGAACCGAAATTTAATCTGAATATTGTTATATCCTATATCTGTATAAAATTTTAGACCCAAATGGTGGGAAAAAATTTACCTAAATTCTGTATTTATTTCAAATCTGTATTACCTAAAATCTGTATGGGAGGGCATCTCAGAGATGGAAATGAGAAATTTCCAGTATGGTGGTTGGTTCTTACTTTCCTGGTAGATATAGCAAGATGTGGGATCGAATCTTCTACACTCCGATGAAGGGGAGAGGGATACTTCCTACGGGAGAGGCTGTACCATGGCGACTGATGAATTCAACATACTTTCCACCTCCATGCTGTTGTGACAACTGTCATTCACTATCTCAAAATTACGTAGGATGGAAGGCTCGTTTTTACAATACTATGAAACGCAATACATTATACTGTTTTAATATACCAGAAAATCAAAGGGAGAACTCTTTCATTGGTTAATTTTAGTATTTTTGCCTCCTTTACCATTCAAGAATATTTCAAGTCACAATGTGATTTAATTATTCAAATTTTCTACAAACAAATTCATCCACATATGCAACATATTTTGTATTATTAGCGTATAATTCTCAGTAAATTATCACTTACTCTGAGGTTCCCAAACTTACAAAAATTACAAATCACTTTTTAGAAATCGAATGGAACATTTCATTGAATTTTCGTCGGTGTATTGAATTTTAAAAAACGAACAGTCGAAAGAGGGTTTTTTTTGGTCAAAAAGGAATTTTTTAAGATAAACAAGAGCATTTATTATTAAATTTAATACCAGAAAAATATTTCGTATGTGTAATGATGATTTTGATGAACATTTAATACCCACGTCACACTTTTGAGGAAAAACACATATACATTCAAGATCTTGCCACAAACCATCAGAAAACGACTCCGGACGCACAGTTTGTAAGTTACAGCATTGCTTTTTAATTCCAAAATGCCACGGAGCCCTTGGATCTCAGAATACTAAATTGCTTGAGCTCTTCCTCTGCCAAAGTTAAAAAAGATTAAGATTCCTCCCGCAAAAAGAAAGGGGAAAAAAAAAAAGAAGACATCTTTTTATTCTTAAGAGGTTAATGTGCAAGTGAGGATTTTGCATATCTGATGGGTATTAGGAGGAGTTTTACAAGAAAATCGGTTCAGATTTTCCCTTCAGAATGATGCATTCTAATTAACAAAATACATGGCTTGGTTATAAAGGGTGTAAATTTCGCCAGGATATTTCACAGGCATTTCGGGCATCTCAGTATTGAAAGAGTTAACTTTATTAACTATTCAGAAAAATTCAAATACAAATTCCTTTTAATTGTATTTTCTTTCTTTTCAGTGTTTCGGATTGTTCAATTTCATTGCCTACGCTGCCGGAACATTTTTCTTATTCATGGAATGGAAGGATTCGAAACCAGCAACTACTACTGTCACCATTCCAGATTCTACACCCAATCCTACAAATTCACACTGAAAATTTCAAGAGACTTGTTAGAATGATATTTCAGTGTTTAAACACTGGTGTGGTTCACCCAAAGCATCAAGGGGATGGCTAATCTTTACGAAGTATCAGATTGATCAAAAGAAATTTTGGGCTGGTTTACTGACAGTGGTTTAACATGTTGACTCTTGAAATTCTGGATTCTTGATGTGGTTATAAGTTGAACGAGTAGGGGGGATCCAAGAATACACTGTGTATTATAGTTGTATTGCTTTGATGTTCTATTTTTTTGGTAAATTAACTTCATTAACAGTCATAAGAAAGATTAAGTAAAAAAGGAAACTTTGTTTTGTGTCTATGAATTTCATCTTTATATAAAAGCCCACGGAATGTGTTCATTATTTTCTTGGTGCTTTTTGCATTTCCATTGAAAAGGATGTGAAGTAACATATTCAAAAGATTTTTTTTTTGTTTTTGTTTATGGAAATTGTTACTGGAAAAATGTTTTGTTTACGGTAATAGTTTTTTTAAAAATACACAGAAGTCTATATAATATTTTGGAAATATACAGTGAAAGACAAAAAAGAATGTAGGGTTACCTCTAGTTCATTAAGAAAAGTTGTAATACTAATACTTTGTTACTTTCATGTTTATAAATTATCGATATTTTTGTGTAACTGTGCTTTTTTTTCAGAAAAATATTCGAGCTTGATTTAATTCCATAGAATACTAGAAATTCGGCATTCAAATTATTAAGCTTCTTTATTATACTAAAAATAAAGCTTTATATCTATGCCAACGAATAAAATTCATGTTCCTGGAAATCAATTTTGTTTTGCCATAAAAGCGTAGTTTAATATTGCTATACTTAGGAATCTTCATTAATTGATGACAGCAAAGATTTTTATGAATCTGAAGTTAATGAAATGATTAAAACTGTAATAAGACGAACTCAAATTAAAATTTGTCATGTTTGTTATCAATAAAGTTCTTGTCTAATTTTATTGCTATATGATTATATATTGAAAAGATAGCTAAAAAATTGTTATTCTTCAAAAATATCACAAAAGCATTCTAAAATTTATTACGGATTCTAAAAGTTATTACGAATAAATAAAAATCTACAACTCGAATTACGAACATAAGTAGAAAATGGCAATTTTAAACTCCGAATAATATTATTATGTTCCCATATATCAAGATATTTCGTATTTTATATAAAAGATTCTTTAAAAGCCATATTTTATTTATTGAAACAATAAAATCATGGTTGTGTTTTATCATTGTTAATGCAATTTTATGGAATATTTTGTTATAAGGATAAAATATGTTGATGTATATTTAATGAATTATTGTCATGTTTTTGATAACAGTCTTTTGTGTATAGAAGAATCTATATTTTATTACAATGTCATAGATTAGATATTTTATGGTGATAAAGTTGTATTGTTTCGTAAATGCGAATTTTGTGGAATCAACTGTTTTATGAAAATAATGGCATACTATTTTTTTGGAGACTGAATAAAAGTCATTATTATTTTCACTGAAAGACTACATTTTTTTAAATAAAAAAATATCACTTTATTTGTAGGGCACCAACTAGAATAGGAAATTTCACTTCCGAAAGAAATAGTAAACCGCAGAAAAAAAAGAAATAGTAAAATATTTTTCAATTTTCTGAATAAAATCATAAAATAAAAGTAAAAAGTATAACAGTGTAAAATTATACAATATAAAAGTGTAAAGTAACATATAAAAACCATTGTAACATTTAACGTGTAGTCTTATGGAAGGGAATCTTAGGTATATTTAAAAGAATGTTGTAAGCATGAGGTAGTTTTATCCCTTCACTCGGAGCATGAGAAAATACTGAGACTATCAGTTTACTAGAGCGTGTGTAGAATTAATTAAATAAATAATGAGAATTCGATCAGGAAATAAGAGAAAGAACATTTTAGAATGAAATTTATATGGGCTCATTTCAAATGAAAATTAGAAATTAATTAGGACTTAAATTAGATTTTAAAATATCATTACATACACACATACATATATATATATGTGTAAGCATTATTTTATGTGAATCAGAATGCAGTTTCGAAGACAGTGAAGAGACTTTCGATTTCTTGATGTCGTTTTATTTCATTTTGGAGAAGCAGGCACTATGTATAAGCAGGAGCGACGAGCAACACATACAACACAGAACGACACAGAAAGAAATGAGGAAAAGCTCTTGAACATTTTATCCCTGATCTTATATAACCTGAGATCTTGATAGGGAAAATACTTCTCCATAATCTTTATATACAATGAGATTTCGATAGAGATTTTTGATACACGCGTAGAAGAGGCAGGAGAAACACAAGGATCTTTTAAAAAAAAAGAATATGCTTATTGGACATTTTTCTAGCCCTTATGAAAGTGTCATTGGATCAGGAAATAAGAGAATATTTTAGAATGAAGTTACTATGGGCTAAATTAAGAAAAACCCTTGGAAATTAATTAAATTGAAATTAGAGTTTAAAATATCATTACACACACACACATATATATGTAATGATATTTTAAACTTTTAATTTCAGTTTAATTAATTTCCAAGATTTTATCTTAATTTAGCCCATAGTAACTTCATTCTAAAATATTCTCTTATTTCGTGATCCAATTCCACTGTCTCTACTTAATTAATTCAAGAGAAGCTTTATAAAATTGCTTAGTCAGCTAAACGCCGATACTTTCACACGCTCGGCGTGAAGGGGTAAAAATGTCCAGTAAGCACATTCTTTCTTAAAAGATCCCTGTGTTTCCCTTACATGTGATTGACATGCGTCAGAAATCCCTATCAGAATTTTATTAATATATTGGCACTGTGAAGAAATATTTTCCCTATCAAAATCTAAGGTTATATAAGGCGAGGGATAATTTATTTCGGCCCTCTTTTTCCCCACTTCGGCTTTTGTCTGCGCTGCGGCGGACGTCTTGTCCGCGTTTCTGCTTGTAAATAATTATGCTTTCCCGATGGATATTAAAAAGTATTTAAAAAGATAAAATGTCTCTTCAATGTCTTCAAACTGCATCATGCTTCACATAAAATAATGTTACATATTAAAAAGCCGACATGATCCGAAAAATGTTACATATATAGAGAGAGGGAGAGAGAGAATGATTATAAATTGATAAAAAAATAATCACCATTACTTATTTTCTGAATTATCCTGGTTTTTCTCAAAATACTTCCCATAAAATGGAATGCATGTATCCTATATTTTTTCCAATCTTCAAACACATGTACAAAGTCATTTTCTTACAGGATTCTTTACAAAATCGCTTCATCAATTTTTACTACTGCCTATAATATTTTGAAAAGAAAAAATCGCATTGTATTAAATCAGAGTTATAAAGAGAACGAGGAACATATTTCACAGCCTGGGAAACCGCCATGTGCTGTTTTCTTTTCTTTTCTTTCTTTCTTTTTTTTCTTTTGTAATAGTATGCAAGTGACCTCCAATGTTCAGTCTTTCTGATAAGTATTTTAATGTGATTCGTCCATCTCCCTTCACTATTGCAGAAGCAGTGTCGATGTTTATTTCTATCAGAATAGTACTGGAACGCCGGATCCACCCTCCTTTAATATCGTTTGTCACTGCTTTCTAAACATTTTCTAGCTTTACTATGTGGAAGAACAGACTCTCTCTTTATAACGTCTTGTAATGTCACATAGGTTGACGATTTTTTTTAAGGCTAAAGCATAATTTTAATGTGTTTGCTGAATGTCAGGTCCATTTTTTTTACTCTCTCTTATTGTAATCGTCGAAAATTTCCAACTCAACATTTTGAAGCATCTTCTCTTTTTAGGCCTTCCTGAGTTCTAAAAACATTTTTGCCATTATATCTGTCTGTCTATGAATACTATAATTAAAAAAAAGCTTTGATCTAGACAGATAAAATTTGGCATACGAGTCTTCGAGCAAATTTATAGGTCTTTATCAAATTTAGAACGAAATCCATTCAAAGAAAACCTGTGTATTCGATTACAAGGGCGATAACTCCAACACGCTAAGATCTAGATATATAAAATTTTATATGAAGGTTTAATATGTGAAATAATAATTGCTCTTAGATTTTGAATCAAATCTGTTAAAGGTTTGACCGAATGTCGGCATATACTTTCGAATGCATTTAAATGTAATAACTCATGGAATGGCTTAAATCAACGAAATTCGATATGTGGTAGAGTGATTACAATTGTAATTCTTTGTCAAACTTTGATTTTGTTCGGGCGTCAAAATAGACTCAAAATACATATTCCTAACGATAGATATAGTATAAATACTAGATTCAAGTCAAAGATCTATATTTTGTAACTATTGTCCGTCAATACCGTACAAAGCATTTGCGGCTTTAATCAATTTTATGTGGGAAGTTAGACGGTTAAGACATGTTGTAGTTTCTTATGGCACTTGCTATGGACAAGCCCGCTGTTACGCAGACTGCGATTTAAGCCGGTGGGGGAGCATCTCTTGTTTTTTTTTAGTAGCGCCAACTACTCACGCCTCATTCATTCGCTTGCACAACCCCTTTTTACAAGAAGGCACATTCACACATCTCACAGATAGAATAACGGAAAAAAAACCACGCTCAAACCGGGACTCGAACCTAGAACGCCCAGATCACGGGCAAAACGCGCTACCTCTATGCCAGGACGCCGGCACGATTGAGACATTAATTGGATAGTATTCGTGAAAGTTTTAAAGTGATCACTGCCGCTGGTTGATGTCGGTGAAAGTGAAACAATGTGCACTTTCTTGCCTGCCAAGGCCACAAAATTGACGTCATAACCATGAAACATGTGACACGTATCTTTACTTATCCCGCTACACGATTTTAATATAATGTTAATTTAATTTTTTTCGTTTTTTTAATCACCATTATAAAATTATTAAATCGTTCTCGAATATAGAATTTGACGTTTTGAAGCATATTAATATAAACTACGCCCACGGAGCAGATCTTAAATGGGATTGACTCTTGATCCCAGATCCATATCTCGAATCCAGCCTTGACATAATCACTTGGACATAGTGGCATTCAGATATTTTGGTGTCCGTGGGAAACCTTTAAAGATATAATTACATATGATGAAGGAATAATTAATCATCTTTATTTTCTTATTTCTATACGAAAGATGGCCACATTATGTTTTATTTTATCGCTGAATATTGTTAAATATTTTTAATCCAATATTTTTCAAGGTTTGTCATTTTCTTCATTTAGGTCCAAATACGGATGTCTAAGATTCGTTTATTAGCCCCCAAGCCTTCTGAGCGGCTATTTTATGAACATCTTAAGAAGAAGAGAACAAGGGATAGCTCCGCCTTCCGTTCACATACTGATAACCATTAACTTGAGTTTCATCAATCAGTTTTCATTTACAAGTTTTTTTTGTATGAACTGCGCAATATCATTTATAATTCCCGAAGTGATGGTTTGGATAGTTGAACCAAGTTTCGTTTATGTTTGAGACATTTTTTTCTTCTTAGAAGCTTATCTGGTTTTGTTAAGATACTATACAGGTAAGATACGCTACTTCATTACATTTCTATAAATGTAGTACTTATTTTTTATTAGGAAATTCTTTTGCATAATTTGAACAGTTTAATGTTTTGTGATTATTGTATACGAAATATAGAAAGAGGATAAATGCAATAGCCAAAAAATTCAACTTCAAAATTTGATTGAATCTCCGTATTTCAGACTTCTTTCTGTTCGAAAAACGCATTTAAATAATGGCTACTGGTCTTTCTATTAGTCTGCGAATACGATAATTGAAAACCGCAACTAATCACAAGCATGAAATTTTGTAGCTGACTCTTTTCGCCAAATATATCAAATATTTTTTTTACCAAATTTTGAATGAAATACTTCAGCAGAAAGTTTGTTCGACCATCTATGTTAAAGCGAATGCAAGAACTTAAGCACAAACAACTATCTTGGGAGAAATACTGCATGTAGTTTTACGATTATAATTGTATACGTGTATTAAATTTTCGATTAAATCTATCAAAACTACAACCGTGTGTGCATTTAAGAATATATGAAAGCAATAAATCGTGAACGCAATGAATTAGACAAACGAATATGGGGTCTTGTGACTAAAATGCCTAATTCGTATCAGATTTTAGACTAAGGCTTATTTTTTTCCACCGATTAAATTCCATACTAAGTTCTGGAATAAACAAAGCGTGCCGTAATGAATTGTATTCTATAAAGTCTAGGGGGAGAATAGTTCGTTACTTATTACTGAATTTAATATTTTAAATGGTGTGGAGCCTTTTCTTCATTCATTAAAACGTCTGAATATAATTATTATTGTAATGCAAAATTCCCATCGCTATTATAGCGCCGCATTTTAGTCTGGAACTTTTTTAAGAAATGAAACTTAATTTATAACTATATTACTTTGTTCGGGAGTGAATGCAAGACGAGACAAATTGCATTTTCATTTAATAAGAGCCAAACTTTGCTTTCTAAGCGTGAATTTAAGAAAAACCCTTTTAATTTTTTTCTTTATGGAAATGACCTCTCCAGCAAGTATTCCAAATAAAAATTTGCTCTGATTTTTTTTATCCACGGTATAATGTTTGACATTTGATAAAACTTAAAAAAGAATAATGAAAGTTAAAATACGACTTTTCATTTAACTGAAATGTAATGCGATTAATAAAATGATTGATATAAGTAATTTCAAGTTTTATACGTATTTTTGCATTAAAAAAAAGTAAGATTTTTTCCTATTAAAAATTAAACGTTTCATAAAATATAATTACTTGCATTGCAAAAGTAAAAAAAGTTTTAAAATTGGCTACAGTTTTATGATTACAGGAAATTAAACTATATAGTCTTTTGTATACACTATCAGTTTACTTTTTGAATTTTCTACAACGCTTTTGCAATGTCTCTAACTTACTGCCACACTTTTAGCAGAAATAGAATGCACTTTGTTCATTTTCATGACTTTATATTTTTACTTGAGGTCCAAATTTTAGTATTTAAATTTTGTTATAAATCCTGTGAACATATGCACACACTGAAGCTCGGATTTTGTAAGCAAATAATATTTAAAAATAAAATTCCGTCTTCATATATTTTATAAAATTTCAAAAGGATCTGAAGGAATAAGATTTACATACCAAATCGGAAAGCTTGCATCTATTGGTCAATTCGTTAAGAAAATCTTCTTAAATTTCTAATCTCGTCAAAAACATTAAAGCGAACGAATATTCCTAAGTATAATTGTAATTAGAGAATTACGTTTGCATGGAGATAAAATTGGCATCGTGGAAAAGATAATTTTTTAAATTTTAAAATGATGCAAAAATGGGTTGTGCGCCGATGTTATTGAGGAAAAATTAAAATTTTGATTTAACTTTTGATATAACTTGTTTATGAAAATTTTGGAAAAACTTTTTTAATGAGAATTGTTTCAGAAGTATGTGGTAAATTTGGTAATCTTTGTACGTACGGTTTGTCTTGCTGAGCATTATACTCTACGCTCGATTACGTTTCGAAATATCTAGAAAATTTCAGACTAAATGCATCATTGAAAATTTTCGTAAGCTTAGTCAATTTGACAGTACTTACATGCAATTATTTTTGAAATATTTCAAATTCAAGTCATATAGACCTTATATTTCGATATTGAAATTAAATGTTATGAAAATCGATAATGAACATACTTGTCTTAAAAGTTTTATGGAATCTGAATTAAATCGAAACGGCTTACATTCAAATAGATGCTATCATAATTTTCTGGTAAATAAAATATTCAGTTAAATAGCCAAGAAGAGTGTACAGGCATGCGAGAAAAAGCTATAAAAGGAAATGAAATTGTTCTTCGTGCATTCATTAACCTCAATATTCTACCCCAAAACCTTTATTACATCATGTTATTACACAATAACAAGTTTTATCTATCATGGGTATGTGATCGATCCAAGAGTAATTGAAAAATATTTGCTATTGATATGTGACTTTGAATCGGACCATAATGTTTTAATTCTAGTGATAAATCGATAAGTTTATCGGGGCCCATATAAGTGCGATATATGCGAGAACCATAAAAAATTTAATTATTAGAACAAAATGAATTTATCAAAAGTTATGTACACCTATAGCTATTTTTTAATCCACCTGCTGTGAAAATTCAACCATTTGCTATATGGATGTATCAAGGGTTGAATCCTAGTTTAGTGTACCCTAAGCTTGTCGCCATATGGTACCCAAAAAGCAAGTGGAATAATTTTCTTAATAACCTTAATACTGATTTGTTTACAACTTTTTTCGCTTATTGAGTTGTACATATACTACGGCAATATTGTAAAAATTAAAAATTATCGACAAATAAACAGCCATTAAAGAATTTAACTAAATCCTATTTTATATTTGAAATTATTACTGCTTATAAAACATTGTTATTTTTAAAGTAAACTATGAACAGATATTTATCCTTTTGCAATTCTTGGCGAATTATTTTATTCTAATTAAAATCGTTCATTTACGAATTTTGTCAGAGCAGAAATGAAACATCTGCTCAAACTTTTTGAATCGTTTGTCTTTAAGTTTTTCATTTTAATATTTTAACGTTCTAATGGAATTCTTTGCGATTTGTTCTTTTCGTGGATTTCCCCCGATTATTCGATGAGTGACTATTCAATAATCCAATGTCTGCTGATTGGGATAATTAGAAATATTATGATCACAAATATTGGGAGGGATATTTTATTTGAAAACTCGATGTCTACATTTCGAAATATATATGGCGCCGACAGAACAATGTTTGCATTACTGAAAAATTAAATTTTATTTATGGGAATTCCTAAATCGTATCCTGGTCAAATGAATTAGTTGAACCGAGTAAATGAAATTATTCCTTTAAATTTCTTCTTAAGAAGAGCATCAATCTAGTAGCGAAGCTATTGGGGATGGATGCTTTCATTTTTCCTTGTGCATTCTCAGAAACCTTATAATTTATGAACTAACGAAGTTATGTCCCTGCTCCCCTGCAGCAAAACCGTAAAATATTTCTTTTTTAAGTTAAAAAAATTCTCTCCTATGCCTTCAGATGTCGAAAGCATCGTGTGTTCGAATTTTGTCTTTAAATTAACCAATTTAATTTGAGGCGTAGCCATTTGACAATAGTTCGTTATTTCAAAATTCAAGCATTAGGAATTGTGACCCATAAAGGTTAAAAGGATTTTCTTGGATAAAACAATCGTAATCAATAAATCTTAGTTAGTAATCATTTTATTAAAATTGTAACCGTTTCATAATATTGTTTATATTGTCAGCCATCTTGATTGGTGACATTATACTGTTGGCTTGCTTGACGAAATTAGGGGCACATTCAACTAGGATTTACCGCATTTCACAACGATTAAACAATTTCACCCTTTATGCAAAAACTAAATTATTTTTAAGTTTTTAATTGCATGATGAAATGTATGCAAATATAAATTCATTCCTCTACGTATTTAATTTCGAATTTTCGGATGTGGGTACACATAATCTTACACAGTCAAATCGATACATTAAAGTGTTTTAAATTGAAATTAAGTTGCATTGAAATACATAGCATTTGAATCTTGCGTAAAGCATCATCTTAAGATAAAAACCTAAGAAAACTGGTGCATGAACTTTCAGGTTCAATTTTGAATAATTTAACACTTTGATTTCGGGAAAGAAGTTCGATGTGCTTAAAAGTACACAAATGATTTGTTTTCAATATTGCTAAATTCAAATGCAATTTTAACTATAAAATTCTGTAATTCGATGCAAGACATTGATAAAACATTTAAGTACAACGTGGTAGTTTATTTTCAAATTGCGAGATGATGCATGTTAATAGCATCATTGCGATGATGCATGTTAATAGCATCATTGCGATGATGCATGTTAATAGCATCATTGCGATGATGCATGTTAATAGCATCATTGCGATGATGCATGTTAATAGCATCATTGCGATGATGCATGTTAATAGCATCATTGCGATGATGCATGTTAATAGCATCATTGCGATGATGCATGTTAATAGCATCATTGCGATGATGCATGTTAATAGCATCATTGCGATGATGCATGTTAATAGCATCATTGCGATGATGCATGTTAATAGCATCATTGCGATGATGCATGTTAATAGCATCATTGCGATGATGCATGTTAATAGCATCATTGCGATGATGCATGTTAATAGCATCATTGCGATGATGCATGTTAATAGCATCATTGCGATGATGCATGTTAATAGCATCATTGCGATGATGCATGTTAATAGCATCATTGCGATGATGCATGTTAATAGCATCATTGCGATGATGCATGTTAATAGCATCATTGCGATGATGCATGTTAATAGCATCATTGCGATGATGCATGTTAATAGCATCATTGCGATGATGCATGTTAATAGCATCATTGCGATGATGCATGTTAATAGCATCATTGCGATGATGCATGTTAATAGCATCATTGCGATGATGCATGTTAATAGCATCATTGCGATGATGCATGTTAATAGCATCATTGCGATGATGCATGTTAATAGCATCATTGCGATGATGCATGTTAATAGCATCATTGCGATGATGCATGTTAATAGCATCATTGCGATGATGCATGTTAATATTGCTACAAGACTAAATGTAGCAAAAATGGTTACCGAGAATAATTTTCAAACAATTCGTTTGGCTCAGTTTGATTAATTTGCCTGAATATTGGTTATTCACATAAATATTAATGTAAAAATTTTAATGGTTTTTTATTATAAATGATCCATTTAGGATAAAATTTTGCCATAAACCCTTCTGATGAGTTAAATACTCGCCCGAATAATCTTCTCTAAACTTCAACTTTTCTTAGGAGTAAGCGAGGATCATCCACATTTCACTCGTATAAAAATTGTGCATGGTCGGGAATGCAATCAGCACTCATAGTATCCGATTTCAGTATTTCGCATATGATCGTTTTGTGCTTCAGAGAATAAAGAACCAAGCATGCATTTTGGGACGCTTTGTTTTCGACTAATTGAAAACTCCTGGCGCATGCTTTGTTCGTTAGACGCTTACACTGATCGATTTGGGGAACATTGAGATTTCACATTCAAAGAATGCCGAGCATGTGCATTCTTTGCATTTAATGTGCATTTTCTTATGTAAAATGTAGTCGAACAGACGGACAAACAGGTTTCTTTTGATCAAAATTTGATAGAAATCTACAAATTTGGTGTAGACTTTATACCAGATTTCATTCGCTTAGATCAAAGCGTTTTTGCATTATCTTTGTCACAGACAGACGTACAGTTTCCAAAAATGTTTTTTGAACTCGAATAAGTCTAAAATGTGGAAATAAACGTCAAAATTAGTTCTAATTTTTTGATTAGCATACTTTCTTTATATTACGTATAGAAGTAAAAATAAAGAATTGTGAAAGGTAATATTGAAAGGTTTCAGTTGCTCTTTGTTCCGAATGGGCATAAATTTAAGACTATTTGTTAATCAGGACAGTAAAATTTGGCAGTTAGTGCAAGATTTGTGAATGTATGAAATGTAGCCATTTTTAATAAATTAGTGAATTTAGTGGTTTAGTACGCCAGCGTTATTTTCCAAATATTTAATGCAGTTTTTTTCTGCAGGTCCAGTTCTTCGCATAAAGGAAATAGCAATGAGAACAAGCGTCTCCATCTTAATGTCCAGTAATCAAGTCATCATGTGCATGAGATCATGCTGTTGCTGGCGTGGAGAAACAAGTTTTTCTGGCATGATGCTATGTGGCATTCAAGTTGTGTCCATAAAAGAGAAGAGTTGTACTATGTTTTATTATAGTTAATTGAACGGAAAATTTCTTCAGTTTATCTTCCGATTCATTGGACAACATCAAGTAAGACTACATATTTTAGAATATTCGTCTTTAAAAGCTGGTTGTGTGGCATATTAGAAGATAATTCTTCCTCATTCACTATCTCAGGAGAATAATTTTAACGCATATTAAAAATTTTGAAATAAAATATATTTGAAGCTAGGAAAATAAATAAACAATACCATTTTATCAGACGTCCTGCAGGAGAAATTGGACTTCAAATAGGTTTATAAAAAATGGACCATTTCGGCACATTTTTAAAATAGATTTTAATTAAGTTAGAAACTAACAGTTCTCGTATTCGTTGTTTTCGCAATTGACAATCGACTAATGAAATTCATTCGTCTTACAAGAGCGTTAATATTGGACTTGTTCCAAGCTTTTTGGTTAATACAAGCATGATTTCAATTTGGAATATTCTTAATGAATCTCAAATGCTGAATTCTGTGCATCTGTCTGTGTTTAAGACATACATCCTAGGTCCGTTTCAGTTGAATTCCCTAGTTCAGTTCATTAATGTAATTTTAAAAAATTGGCCCATTTAATTAAATTGGTTAAACCATTAATTGGACCATACGCCATTTCAGTTTCTATATAAAAGTTGCGTATAACAAATCCTTGAAGTATAAAAGCTATTCTTACCTTAATAGCAGAAATGGAATATCTGAATAGTTGTAGCTTTTTAAATCTCATTTTTAATCGCTTATTTTTTTAATTGTTTCATGCTTTTAAAGATGTGAATAAAAACTTCTTCAGGAGTGAGTTAATTTTGAAGTTGTCACTATGTATTCTGGATTACAACAAATTATTTTAAACAACTTCAGAACTTCAGTAATTTAAATTTAGATTCCGTACCATTGATGCTTTGATCATGAATTTGAAATATTTATCTTCAAATTAAGTGCGAAATAATTAAAGTAAAAAAAATTCTTTTTAAAACATTGACAAGTACTTAGAAACTACTTATATAAATCTATTACTACGGTAATTTATAGACTAGACGAAAACGCGTAATATCCCTAATTTTTGATTACTGATATTTGAAATCTTATTAAAATTTAAATTGTCTTCAGATAGATGGAATATTATTAGCAGTTAAGATTTGAATGAACAAGATACAGGATGAAATCAACATCGTATTTTAAAATGGAAAATTAAATTGCTGAAATAGCAAAAAGGAATGTGTTATGTAGGAAATATTTATCATTTTGAAGAAAATTTAGAATAAAATATTTCGTAAGAGCTAAAAAATTCCATGTGTAAGAATAAAGGCGAAGATATTTTTTGGAGTTCTACTTGAAACTAAATATATCTATTTACGAGATTCATCTTTTTGGACTATACATTCAAGTTTGTTAGATATAATATAGGTTTGTTATGAAATAGAACTACGA
Source organism: Argiope bruennichi (assembly GCF_947563725.1). NCBI lineage: Eukaryota > Metazoa > Arthropoda > Arachnida > Araneae > Araneidae > Argiope > Argiope bruennichi. The sequence continues at coordinate 74,197,843 of NC_079156.1, forward strand.
ATAATCCAATTTTTATAACCATTTTATAAGATCTTAAACTCTATCAAGATTGCTATTAGTCTTAATAAGCAATTTTAGAAAGACATTTCTATGAGTTGAGTCCCGAAAAATTATCAATCGGATATTCATTAATTTTCTAAGAATTACTAAATTTAAACATAGAACAAAATGATTAAAGAATCAATAAATTTATTTTTAATCAACGATAAATTATTATCAATTTCAATCATCATAAGAAATCTTTGATATCGTATTGCATTAAGCTGTTTCAACAATTCCCATAACGTTGTTGTTTTATTTCTTCCTGTTTTAATCCAATTCATTAATTTTCAATTTTCAACGTAGTGAAGTCTACATTTAAACTTGTCAGGAATCCATTAATCTTAAGGAGAATTGAGATTCCTATTTAATCTCTTTTGGCGATATCTATTCTTAAAGGCTTAATCATTTATTACATGCTGTCAGTCTTTGGTAAGCCAGATGCTTAATTCAAATAGATTGCCATTACAACTGATTTTTGGCTTTTGTATTAATTAAAATTCTTAAGCATGTTTTAAGAACTTCACATTCTGTACTCTCCACTATTTTGACTCAAATTCAACTGTCGATTTTTCCTTCATTACGCATTTTATCCAGGTATGAGATTATAAAATGCTAGAATCGCAAGTTTGGTAATTGATCAGTCAGAGCAATTTTTAGAAAAGAGTAAACATATTTAAAACATTCCTGGGGTAAATTTTCGGGAATTGGAAATGGATTAAAATGACAGTGTAGTATTGAATATCAGAAATCAGATTTTTTGGCAAGGGAGGTATTAATAACTTTAATATTACAAAGAAAGGTTGGCAAGAAAGTATTACTCTTGGATCCGTAGTTATCTATGAAATTTTAACCAGCCATTCGCAAAACTTCAGTTCATGACACTGGTTTTGAGGACGCGAATTGTATCGCAATCAAACTGGGTACTAAGAAGTCCCGAATTATTAATTACAAAAATATACAAGAAAAGATTTGTTTAGGTCTATGAACCCTGGTTCTTAATTTGACTTTATTGGTAAGGAAAAATGTTTATATAAAACATATTGTGGAGCAAATCGAAGTGGCAGTAGATAAAAATGTCTTTTAAACATCCAACATTTATTTGTATATTTCTTACAAAGGGTAAAATCTAGACAGGAATCTCAGTAAAAAAAAAGCGTAAACCATTGAAAACATTAACGAGTGTTTTGACTAATTATCCAATTTAAATATCATATAAGGTGGATGCTTTCTTAAAGAAATAAATTCTTCAAGCCTGGGGCAAGGGCAGGAAAGCTTCGGAGCCAATAAGATACGAATAATCAACGATTTCATAATTGTAAAATGGAGGGTATCAGTTGACAATTCTTTAAGTTTAGCCGCTTTCCAAAAACTGAAATTGTGGGTGCATTTTTTCATGGATTTTTTTTCTAAATTCGAACAGTGTTTATCTTTTCACACGAAAGTTGCCTTCAAAAAGAAAAAGCAATATGGTTTTCAGAGCTTGCTTTAGCTCGAATTGATTTCGTTGCAATCTTTAGTCGATGATATTAAAAATTACTGCAGCTGCATTTATCCCGACCTTTCCGTCGCCTCCCTTCACAGAATTTCAAACCTAGATTTAAGATCGCTTTAAAATCGTTATGCCTATAGAAGAAACTGTCGTAACTCGCTAGATTATAGTAATTAAAACGATATAGGATATCGGTGTCATAATTAGGTCATGAGAGACTGACTGACATTTGAAGTGTGTAGTTATTAGAATGCCCTAGGACTGACTTTCGGTCAGTTTATAAAAACATTCCTTAATTTAGTATGCGACATATACAGAATCTATCATGAAGTAGTTTTAGCAAAAAGTTGGGAATGTTTTTTAATCAGAAGTTATGAAATCAATTTGAAATGTGGGGTGCAAGGATATATTTACAGTATACATTTTTCTAGTTACTATTCTGTCTCCGTAATGGCCTTCAAAGTACCATCCATCACTACTCCACCACGCGAAGTGAAAATGTCGGTGATATGCGAGATAAAAGGTTTAACTTGGTATACAATGTGTGGATTGAAAATTGAGTGGTGTGTGGATCATGGTAAATAATGCATAGGGTAAATAGTTTTATGCAAGTAATGGATGCATGAAGTATGTGCGGTGCAAGTGGCAAAACACAGGTTTATAGGTTATGTGGAACTGTAAGCAATGGATGCGGGAAATGTGTGTTGTGGGAATTGGGGACCGTTGTGGCGTGAGTAATGCATGTGCCGAGGGATACGTCTGGAGATCGTTGTGGCGAGGGTAATGCATGTGCCGAGGGAACTAAATGTGGATTGTAGTGGCGAGGGTAATGCATGTGCCGAGGGAACTAAATGTGGATTGTAGTGGCGAGGGTAATGCATGTACCGAGGGAACTAAATGTGGATTGTAGTGGCGAGGGTAATGCATGTGCCGAGGGAACTAAATGTGGATTGTAGTGGCGTGGGTAATGCATGTGCCGAGGGAACTAAATGTGGATCGTTGTGGCGTGGGTAATGAATGCATGTGTCGGTTGAACTGTATGTGGATCGTTGTGGCGTGGGTAAGGAATGCATGGGTCGGTTGAACTGTATGTGGATCGTTGTGGCGTGGGTAAGGAATGCATGGGTCGGTTGAACTGTATGTGGATCGTTGTGGCGTGGGTAAGGAATGCATGTGTCGGTTGAACTGTATGTGGATCGTTGTGGCGTGGGTAAGGAATGCATGTGTCGGTTGAACTGTATGTGGATCGTTGTGGCGTGGGTAAGGAATGCATGTGTCGGTTGAACTGTATGTGGATCGTTGTGGCGTGGGTAAGGAATGCATGTGTCGGTTGAACTGTATGTGGATCGTTGTGGCGTGGGTAAGGAATGCATGTGTCGGTTGAACTGTATGTGGATCGTTGTGGCGTGGGTAAGGAATGCATGTGTCGGTTGAACTGTATGTGGATCGTTGTGGCGTGGGTAAGGAATGCATGTGTCGGTTGAACTGTATGTGGATCGTTGTGGCGTGGGTAAGGAATGCATGTGTCGGTTGAACTGTATGTGGATCGTTGTGGCGTGGGTAAGGAATGCATGTGTCGGTTGAACTGTATGTGGATCGTTGTGGCGTGGGTAAGGAATGCATGTGTCGGTTGAACTGTATGTGGATCGTTGTGGCGTGGGTAAGGAATGCATGTGTCGGTTGAACTGTATGTGGATCGTTGTGGCGTGGGTAAGGAATGCATGTGTCGGTTGAACTGTATGTGGATCGTTGTGGCGTGGGTAAGGAATGCATGTGTCGGTTGAACTGTATGTGGATCGTTGTGGCGTGGGTAAGGAATGCATGTGTCGGTTGAACTGTATGTGGATCGTTGTGGCGTGGGTAAGGAATGCATGTGTCGGTTGAACTGTATGTGGATCGTTGTGGCGTGGGTAAGGAATGCATGTGCCGGGGGAATTGGCGGATCAAGTGACATGGGTTATGTATGAAAACTGGAGAATATCGTTGTGGTGTGGGTTATGCGTGTGTTGTGTGGAAATCGGAAACATCTTTATTTAATGCAAAAGGAACTTGTATCTCAATCCATTCTTCTGTCATAAACGTTTTCTAGATGCGTTTCACTAGTATTTTTAGATTTTTTTCCTTATTTCTGATTTGCAGATTTTGGTTATTTACGGAAGACTATATAGAATGTCCCGTTGCGAAATATTCCTCCTTGTTAAAACTCGAAATGCTGCGGATTTAATTCTTGTAACTACGGTTCTTGTTTCCAAATATATCTTCTCTATTGTTAAGTCGTATCAAAATGGTAAACGTAATATTATAGACAATACATACATAATGGCTTTTAAAATGCAAACTCCCGCAATAGCTTTCTAGTTTTTGTACTTATAAATTTTAAAATTGTCTTGCAATGTATTCTGCTTTATTCTGAATCGTCTCTAAATACCATTCTTAATAAAGGAATAATTTATAATCTAACTGCCCAGGTTATTGCAACTTCGGCAGATTTTGTTTCAATAAAGAATTAAATTCCCAAAAATCAATATGAAGATTACTAACCTATGCGCCACACCAGATCAGATGACAGATCCCATAAAGACCTATGCCAACCGTCTTTGTGAATTTATGGAAAATTTTAGGGGGAGAGGGATTCTACTGCAGAATAGTTGAGCATCAAGACAATTTAAAACCGTTAGATACATGGTTGTGAGAAACGTCTACTGAAATATAGTAACTCCATGATTTTTAGCCCGTTAAAAATGTACATATGTATATTTATAATTCCATTTGGGGATTTTTTCAATCTGTTGTTAAATGTTTTACTTCAGAAATGTGTTTTATTGGTGTGCAATTTCCAGGAATGACCATATTCTAAGAGAACGGGGGGAGGAAGAGAAATGTAATCTCATATTTATATAAGTTCATTCTCAAATTAAATGTCTTCCAGGTTATAGCAAACTCTCCTGTACTCCAGAACCTAATAAAACGCAATCTTAGCATCTAAGTCACAAAATATTTGCCCACCCGAAGAGTGAGTACCCAAATATTAGGATATTCTAATTTTATCTAACAGTTTTGAAAGATTTTAATATAAAACTGATCTCTCCAGTTTTTAAGGGTTAAAGATATGAAACTGTTTAACAAGCCAATCATTTTAGAATAAACTATTTCTATATTTTGAAACACATTATAAAAAATCTTCCAGGAATTTTCTTAATATAGCTTTTTCGGACGATAACACTAGTTTATCTCCTAATGAAATGTCTAGTCGAATAAGTGTAATTATTACAAAACCGGAATTATATAATCCTTAATCTTGATAAAAAGCTGAATACATCGCATTACTCGATATGAATTTAAATTGGAAAATAGTGAATGTGTGTGATGCAAAACTTGGCCAAAAATATTAACTTTGAATCTTGTATTAAGTCATTAAAATATTAAATGTCAAATTGTGAGAGTAATTCTATCCTGAATTTATATCTAGCTGACCAAATATGGACACCATGCAATACTTGATAGTTCAAAAATAGATATAACTCTAAAATGAGACATGAGGTAGAAATTTGGGTTCCTTTAATTTATCGGTTTTAGATTCTATCGGATGCTAAGAAAATTCTGATTTCTCTAAGTTTTGGAAAATGGGAATTTTCAAATCGGGAAAACTTAAATGGTGAAAACCCAATGGAAATGGTTGAAACGGTTTAATGTGACATGATATCAAAGAACCCCTCATGATAATTGTAATTGATTATCAAATTATCACTGCTAGTTAAATATTTAAATATCCGATTTTTTTCGAAGCTTAAAATTATTTAGCGATGTTCGGAAGGAAATTCAGATTTAAGAGACTTTTGTATCTCAATGCGCAGAAATCTTAAAAAGTGAAATGCAAAATCGCCATTTTGAAAGAATTAAACATCCCATGAAAGGGTTGCAAAATTTTTAGGTATCTAATTTCATTTCGTGTTATAGGTACACCCTGAAAGTGGTATCCTAAAGTTAATTAATCTTTTGGAAAGAACGACCCATAAATTTTACTCCATATCATAATTGTTTAAATCCACGAAACAACTCGGAGTCATTTTTTTAGTTCGAGATAATTCTTCAAATATTGAATTTCATTAATTCACTCTTTCGTAATATATATTATTTTTTTTTTTTTTTTTTGATATCTGGTCTTTTATCCTCGTAGTGCTTTATTTTTACCTGATCTTGGAATTTTCTCACTTGTAATGGAAACGGTTTTACATTTTCATCTCATTTCAGTTTAATTTTTAATTATCCCCTCCCCGCCACCATAGAATACATTGTAAAACGTATGGAAATATGTCAACGATAAAAGTTCTCAAATTCATCAATTAATAAACGGGTGTTTAATAGTAGCTAAAATTTAATATTAAAATCATTGGTTAAATTAATTTCTGCACATTAAAGTTAAAATTACGATTTAAATACGGGATTTATCATGCGTGCCTCGTATACTCAAATTGACATACATGTCCTGTTTACATGCTTCAATTTTTTACTTGAATAAAAGAACTCAACAGTAATGGTCAGGATGAACCTTCATAAACTGTGGATGCTCAGAATTCAGCATTTAAAATACATTGAAGTTACTCCGGGTTGAAATCGTACTAGAATCGACTAGAAAAGGTTGGGAAAAATCAAATATCAATACTTTTGTACGTGGAATGAAATGATTTCATTAGAAAATTGTCGATTGCAATAACAGCGAATATAAATGCTAATGAAATCCTTAAGTTATTTAATAAACTGCAGTTTTTAAATTAAATTAGTTTGGTGCAGTTTTTAAATTAGTTTTTCCTTCGTATCTTTGTTTCTCGAACTGCATGTATTCAAGTTTTTAAAACTGATTTGATAGTTTTTAGAATGCATTAGGATAGTTTTCCTAAGATAAACTGAATGAAGAAGTTATCTTCTAATATATCATGTCACCAGTTTTTATATGCCGGTATTCTAAAATCATGTAGCTTTCCTTGGTGTAATCAGTAATGATTTTGGAGAGATCTGTAGAATTTTTCCCGAAGTCAATTCGGAAAGATATATAGAATGCTGTGACTCCACTTCAATTTTTAAGGAAAATGAAACCTGGTAGTTGCATAGGCTCAGCGTTAACTTGATGCTTAAGAGTCGTGCTGAACGTTACAATCGCATATAGATTTCTGACAGCTTGCAGGCTCTAACTCAAAGGAAAATTTCTACAGTGAAGTTTGCTTTGATCTGCCATGTTCCACACGTATCTTCTACATCCATTGTGCCTTCAATAAAGTGTCGCAGAAAGGAAGATTCATCTGTTTCTGTTATTTTCTTGGATAATATAGCCATCTGGCTCTTGCGTCTTCCCAATGCCAGATCCATCTTTGGACAACAGCAACACCAACTTTTCTGGATGGTAACATTCTGTTTTGAGGATGGATAGAAGCGTCCCATGTGTAAGAACTTGGTAAGTTCAAATGTAATGTATAAATATTTTAATTAGAAATCAAATTATTTTATTTAAAAAAATATATTCATTTTGCAAGGCATTCGTCCTATGCACTTCTTATTCCCTGTTTTTGAAATTAATACATACTCAGACTTTCAAGTGTTATAAATTTTAATGATAAACCAATTTATTGTGCTATGAAATACTTTGTTGTCAACAGTTCTAAATCCGTACATTCATGCACTAACGTCTTAACGAAATTTATGATTACTCTATTTCCTTGATGCTGAAATCTTGAAATCTATTTTTAGATAAATTTGGGCCTGACATAGTATTATATTACTGTGATCATTAATTTGTTAAGTTTTTTGACTTGCTAACAATTATTAGATCCATATATAGTATGTTTCGTTTATTTTTTCAGACCTCAGTTATGGGAAGACAAACATTTTGTTTATCATTTTCAATGTTGCTTGCTTTGAATCATCAAACTCTTGGAATCGCAAGGCTTTAAAAGAATATTACAAACGGCGGAGCATCCAACAACTCTTCTTGGTGACAGCTGAAGGATGCAAGAAATTATGCAAGCAAGAAAATGTGTTTAACGGCTTAAACGATTTTCACTAGAAGTTGATTATTCTTTATCTGCTACTTTTTCCCATATTTTAAATACTTGGAATTAACATTTCATACGAGATATTATTCAAAAAATTATTAGTAGCACGAATTTTGCTACAACTGAATATCGAGACGCTTATTCAGTTCTCAAGACAGCTGTAATTTTCGATATGGATATCACGGTTTATTAGATTAGCAACATCTTCAAACATAACAGAAAACAAGTAATATTCTGACCTCCTTTCAGACTTAATTTATCATTTTAAAGGTTGTAACAGTGGACAGAATTGCTATCGATTAAATAGTTTATAAGTGTCAATAACTTAGTAAGCAGCTCTTTAATCATTTCATGGTTTCATTGCTTCAAATGAATTTAAGATTTAAATTGATCAGTTTTTCTTCAAATGTTAGTTGTATCTCTAACATTCTCAATCGAAATGTTTGTTCAGACCAAATGCGGAAATATTTAATTTATTTTTTTCTTATTTCATAGCAATTTCCGTTCATTGCTTGTGCTAATAAGGAATGATCCGACCATACAAGATGTTCGATATATGATGGAAAGATAACAATGTTCGGCATTTTGTGCCAATAGAATTGAAACATAATACAGGTTCTAAAAGCTGGTTATTGAATCGATAGTCTTAAGAATGCGTTTTTCTGTCATCTAATGATTGATTTTATTTCAAAGGAAGGATTGTAATATAATAAAATATTTAAATTTTATATTTTTGCGCTTAATTTTGATATGTAAATTTTCTCACTGGCTAATATTTCCAGTTATTCGTAAGTTTTATAACGAAAATTTTTAATTTTTTACTAAAAAATTAATGACATGGAATCCAATCCACGATGCCATGAAATTTTAATTACGATGGCTTTAATACATGAGCAATATTGCTGCAACGGTTTTGTCTTTTGGTGATTTGGAAATCAAATTTATCGCCAAATGGAAATGTGCCCACTCGATATTCAAAGAAGATTGGTTTTTGAGATGCAGAGAATCTCCAGAAAGTTTGTTCTATCGCGCAAAACTAAGACCGGCAGCTGTTCTACTTCAGCTTCAGAGTTGCCTAGCTATTGAACATGGTGAAATCTAAGGAGCTCTGCGATTCAGGCTATTGTATACTCAGTTTATGCTCTGCTGTAATTTGAATATAGTTATGAGTAATTCTTGCTTCATATCTTACTTTAGATTAAATTCTAGAAATATTACGTTATTTGTACTACATGAGGACAGCCTAGAGTGCAACAATATTTAATTTATGCATATATTATATGCCACGCATTTGTACAAATGCCAAATAACAAGTTTCATCTGTTTGTCAGATATTCATTGCTTAAGACTTAATATGTAAATATTTTGGCATCCATCTTTTGAAGCGTCGACAACCTGAAACTTGAAACAATTCTGCTTGCTTAAGATTCTTTATTCAAGTTCTTTAATACTCAGAACTCTCTGGTGATTGGAGCTTTAAAATAGAATTTGAAGCTTTGATTTTAAGTTAAAGTGCTGAATCTCAAAATTGAGAAATGGGAAAACATTTCGTCCTCCATGAAGCGCAAGAAAGAATTTTCAGTAATAAATGTAATTTAAAACTGTTTTTATTAATAATATAAAATAGAATTGTTTTTTTATTTCTTAAACTTTAATTTATAATTCATTATGATACGAAACCTTGTAATTTATCTTCTAAATTCTTATCTGGTTCCTGTTCTATTAGGTATTAAATCTAACTGATAATTTTAAAAATATGTAAAACAGTGTTATCAAAAAGTTACAAAATTTCTAAATTATAATATATGAAACGAAGGAAAAATTGATTATAAAATTAACAAATTTGAAATAAGTAAATAAGTGTATAATTTAAAATATCTAAAATATTTGTTTTCAAGAGTATGCTATAAATGTCTTGTTGCTTATAATTATTTTTAAGCTATTTAAAGTTTGTTACCTTACAAATAAACTTGATGTTGTGTATGAATTAAATCTTTCGTTATAAATGCCAGATACAATATTTTTGAATTTTATGAAAACGTAATGATCTGCGTAGCATGAAATTTGGAAATGGAAAATAATTTGGTATATGGAAATTCGTGACACACATTAAAATGCTTTGGAATGCAGAGAAATAATCAAGTTTCAAATGAATGTTGACTCGTACATACTGTAACAATTTAATTTAAATCTTTGAAATTTTTCAAATATTTAAAAAATAATTAGTTATTTATAATTGCTCACAGCACGTGTCTATTTTGCATCCATTTTTAATTTCTTAACTATAAAAAGTGGTAGCTTAGTGTCTAAAATCGGAAATATTTTAACTTTAATTTTGTGAAAATATATAGACAATTTTAAACTAATTTTTTTATAGATTATCTGCAAAGGATATCTGATGGTTGTGCTAGCCAGCCAATCAGAAATCCATAGATTAAAGAAATAGAAAAGGCATTTTATTGCCATGCCTGATCAGCATGGTAATTAAAATGCTTAAGAAAACACTAGGTTTCAAATGTTTAATAACGAAAATTTATTCTTTTAAAATTTTAATTAACAAATTTCATTAATATTTTATAACTTAAAAATTTTTCAATGAAAAATCAAATATTTTTAATTGAAGATTATTTCTAGAAGTAAAATCAAATGGATGCAAATTCGTAGTTTTTAATGACGCAAAGTCTATATTTGCCCATATTGTTTCAAATGTAGTGTGGCTTGAATATATTGAATGCTATTCATTTACTTTCTTGTCAATTTTCTTTTTAAGAAGTATTTGTATAATTTAATTTTATGCGGGCTTATTAGTCTTCATCGGTTCCATTAAGTCAACATAAGTTGAAAAAGATTTGTGCGCAAACATGTTCAACTTTGAATCCTTGTTGTGTTAATGTTTCTTGCCAAAGAATTCAAGTTTGATATTAAAATTCAAATATTCAAAGATGGGTTATTATTGATAAATTTGGTATTATTGATTGGTAAAATTGGTATTGGTTTTTTGAAACTTGCCAAATTTGTATGCAAAACATAACTACTTGTGATTCTTGAATGAATTCGATGTCTTGATTGAAATTATTTTTCCAATAATTCCCCAATATTGTTTTTAAGTATTTTTTTTATGAAAGTACTAAGATTATTTCTTTCATTTTCTATATTTCATCTTTAATTTTTTGTAACTGTAAATCTGTAGTTTTACAATTGTAAAAAGACGGTAGAATAGTGAAATCGACTTTTTTCTTGAATGTATTGCCAGTTGGAACAATTTGTCAATTTAATCAATCAATTAATCTAATTATAATAGATAGAATATGTGTAGTGTCATCGACCATACAAAAGTGTAAAAATTTCAAATACTCAGCCCATTAAGAAATGTTTGAAAAATTTTAAATTTCATAATTGCATATTTATTCGATTTGTTATGTTTGTAACTATAATAGTATTCTGAATTATGTATATTGGTATTAGAATTTGTTTAAATATATTACCAATGTCTCCAATTACAGTATTATCTTGCCTAAATATTAATATAAATCTAAATGTCTTAATAAATGCCTAATTGTCTTAATGTTATAATAACAGAATTTATGCAAAATCTTTGTTTCAAATGGGTGTATGAATGCGTTGTACCTATTCTTACTGCTCTGTCGATCTTTTTAGCAAGTATTGCTATGTTAATCTAATTTTAGTTTCTGTATTATAAATTTGTGAATAAAATCTCGTTTCATATACTTGTTGCATTTAATTTTTACTCTTTAAGCTTCAAAACTTCTGAAAAATAGCATGTTAATTTTACATAATTTCCAAAATTCCTAAAAATTAGAGGTAGATGCCGAATGATCATCTACATATTTCATTATTTTAGGACTGAAAATAAGTGTTAAATGAATAGATATTTATTGACGGTACTTATAGAATAGATACTTAAGGATATATAACTTATTATTTCTTCAAATAATTTTAGTATTTTTTTTAAATTGAGCAGAAGATCAGTGTAATTTGCAATCTAGAATGGAAATTTCGATGCGAGTCGCCATTTGAAACACCATCAAAGATTGATGCCTTCTCTACGAATGTCAAACTGAGTAGAAAATAAGTAATGATTTATTTGGACGGGCTGCTTAATGACTTGCCATCCACGTTTAAGTCACGTCTGTAGATTTTTAAACTGAATACCATTCTCATTCAAAAAGAAAAATGCATAGATGAATTGAAAATATTTTTAAGATATCGATGCAATACTGTATGTAACTGATTAATAGAGTAACTTTAATCAATAGGTTAAATTAACTTTGTCCTTTTAAAAGAAATGAGCAAGTAATTGACAGTAGAGAATTGAAATACTTTCAGCTCGGTACATAGAGATAAATTAGATTCTTTATGATGTAGTTAAAAGTAATTGCTAATGAATATTGATTGAATTTTTAAAAATATGCGTGTGTCTGATACGAAATAATCAATGGTTCAAAGCACTTAAATGGGTTGTACATTTACTTCGTCAACAATACAGTATATTTTTTTGGACGGGCGAGTGAAAGCGTTGTTATAGGATACGATAATTCAGGAATTATTGCCTTCAAATTATGCTTGTTTTCTAATGTTCTTTAAATAAAGTTTCTTATTTGATTTTTAATTTTAACCTCTCTCCGCAACTTTTTTTTAATCTATTAATTTCGATAAAATAAAATTCACTGCGAACTCGGAAGAGATTTAACAGAAATGACTTCAAGGCGTGTTTGACGATTGGAAAAAATGTCAGAAGTTGACATGGCAGTCGGCGAAGATTATTTTGGTGGCGCAATAAATTAATATTTTTTGTTTTATGCTAGTACTCCGGGTACTCTTTGATTCAGTAGTATTGAATAAAAGTTTATTGCGTCGAATTATAACAATTTGTTTTTAAATATGCTACATTCTGTTTTATCGGAAAAAAAATTCTATCAAGGCTTGTCTTCATCTTGATTCTTATAGGTTTGCATATATAGAATGAAACATTCAAATAATCAGATCTGTTTTGTTTTGATCTAATGACGTTCGAAGTATCGCAAAAGTTACACTTTAGAAATTTTTTCGCCACTTTAGTACTTTAGGTAAAAAGGACATGAGAGAAAGATTTCAGAGCTAATCGAATCGATTCAATCCTGCACCCCCAATTCCTTCATAATCAACATTTTAGAGAATTTTAGCATTAGATAATGAATTGGAAGGCTTTATTTTCCCTATGTAAACTGCCTTTTCATTTGTATCTAAAATCACTGAGTGAGGTATAATGACAAATATTTATTCTTTTATTTTATATATAAATGGCATGAATACATTTTAATAAAATGAGTGTATATTTTTTTCTTTTTAAAAAAAATTCCATAGTTTCAAAACTAAAGTGTTTATAAAAGATAACCGAACGAAAGAATGGCAGAGTATAAAAATATCCGATACGACTGTCATTTCCCTCATTTGTTTCATTTATATCTTAAATGCATTTATTGCATGACAAATTATCTCGTGCGTAATTAGAAGCGAGATTTCATTAGAAGCTCAACATTCAGTTCTCATGTTCAACTGCTACGAAACGACTAAAGCGTTAACAATCCTTCTTCCTACTCTCAAAATTAGAAATTATAATGTTTTACAAATAAATGTTATCTCCAATCGGATTAATTCAGAGGATTGAAACAAGAGATCTTGCGTATAATATTTAAAAGTACTTTTCTCTGAAATCACAAATATTTTCACATCAAAGAAAACAATGTAAGCAAATAAGTAATTTTTAAAATACAATCAATTTGATGATTGAAATAAGATCTCAAGCAGAACATAAATTCAAAAGGAGTATTAACAATAGCTAGCATGGTTTCATTTTGGTAAGTATGGATTTTTCTGCAGTTTCAGCCATATATCGTTTCTTAGATTTGAGCTGCAGGGTGGAAAAAAATGAAGAATTGTAGTAATCAACCCAGTAACTTATCAATTAAAGTGAATAATTACTACCACTGATATTCATTGTAGATAAAAGTGGATCATTCACTCCAATTATTAAACAACTTCATGAATTTTTTTTTTTTTAACCGAAAGCTTGGAAATGAATTCTGAATTCCTAAATGAATCTTCGCTTTTCAGATTAGAGCTGCAGAAAAAAATAACAGGCATTCTTTATTTAAAACTATATCTGGCTACGATTTGAAAATGTTTTTAATTTATCTAGATCAGCGGTTCTTAACCTATGGGTCGCGACCCAAAATTGGGTCGCGAAGCATATTTCTTGGGTCGCGCTGAGTCGAACCAAAAAATTTAGTAATACACCAAATTTCAGACATTTTAGAAATGACGACTTGAATAAATATCAACAATCAAAAATGAATGTGATTAACAAGATCAAAAAATATCAGCTGATTAAAAAGCGAGAGCAAAAAAAGTACGTGTGATGATTATAACGGTGAGAACTAAATGGAGCAAAGCTGGCTCTATTTGAAATACAGAAAATTATTATTAATCATTTAGAAAAACTAATAGCAGACTTTGATCGATATTTCCCTGCAGACGATATTTTCAAATATAATTGGGTTCGAATGCCATTTAATTTTGATGTAAGTGATTTGCATGAGGAATTTGTTAATATTAATCAATTTCAAGAACAATTAATAGAAATACAAAGTGACCAAGCACTTCGTTACAATTTCTACAAAAACACTGAATCTTTATGTGCTTTCTGGTTAAAATTAAAAACCGAAAAGCCAATAATTGTTAAAGAAGCCCTAAAAGTATTATTGCCCTTTTCAACAACATATATGTGTGAGGCTGGTTTTTCGGCTCTGTGTGTATTCAAAAACAATTACCGGAACAAGTTAAATCCTGAAATAGATATAAGGTGCTCCTTGACAAACATTCAACCGAGGTTTGAAGATCTTTCAAAATGTATTCAAGCACAAGGATCTCATTAAAACTGTATGACTTGCATTTAAAATTTAAAAGACTTAACATATGCATTGATATTTCTTTTTTTTAGGAATAAGTTAAAATGTCAATTATTTTCAAAAAGTTATAAATATATTTTAATTTGGTCAATAAAAATTATTAAAAACACTTGATTATTAATTAAATTTTCCTTGGATCGAAAAGTACTTTTGTTTATCATTATTATTAAAAAAATAAATAAAAAATTTGTAAGTTAAAAAAAATCATCATGGTAGGATTGAAGATTTTTTAAAAATACGATCTAAAATAAAGCAATGAAAAAATTTTGACTTTTTTTTTGAGTCGCGACATGAACATATTTCTCAAATTTGGGTCGCGGCTTAAAAAGGTTAAGAACCACTGATCTAGATAATACATTTCTTAATAAAAAGAAATAAACTAATTCTCTAAGAAATGAATACAAAATAATTAAACTTTTTAAAATTTTGTTTTTACAACTGTCTAGCATTAATATGCCAACTTTTCGTGGACATTCAGTTTAAATGTACTCCGTTTCCTAATAAGAGAGCTTGGAACATATCTAGTGTTTATTATAGCATTATATAAAGTATAAATTAGTATGGTTTTTCTTAGATTTCTTAAAATAATTATGAAATTTGATAAACATAACTTATTAGTTAAGACCATAAATGTTATGTTAAATACTTTTGTTTTCTAAAATAAAATTAATCTCTTTGGAGCAGTAGTAATCTCAATTTGGGTTATCTTGAAAAACGTCTTATTTTCTTTTATTTTGGTAGAAGATTAAAATTTTGAAATCTGATATCAATCCAATAAAGCAAGGTGCGGCGATGGATATAAAAGAATTACTATTCATGTATGGCAACTTCGGTTTGTTTGTTTTCCTTTCGTTCCAGGCTGACAGATATTTTAATCGATCTTTAAGTTCATGTTTGCAGGTCCTTCTTTATTATCGAATTGTTTGAATTGGGCATAAATAATTAAGCGATCAAGCGAAATATTAATATCACTCTTAACCTGTTTATAAAAACTGATTTGGATTTCTTTAAGAAATACGTAGAATGTTTTATAAAATTTGACATTACTCTGCATTTTAATATCCTTTGAAATAAGACATTTCTTTCATTGTCTGAAACATATAATTGACGTAAGTTATGGATTTTAGTTTTTCGCGTTTCATTATGAATTCTTAAAATCTTTGAATGTTAACTGTATTTTAAAAATCATTGTCTTGCAAATTATGCCAGTTCGTTATCTATAAAGTACGGTTTTACTCGTAATCCATACTATATATTGCTGAAAATCATTTATAAATATTTTTCAAAATGTAGACACATTTTGTTAAGTGTTTCTTCTTATTTTTTCAATATCAGCGGATGTATAAAGCTTGTTAATTCGAATGAGAAGCAGGAAATCATAAAATTATTTTGTTAAGCTTTTTTTAAAAAGAAAGAATTGAAGACACTCATAATATGCATTATTACAATAATTAATGAATTTTTGTAGCATTAAGATAGTGGCAGAATAAAGAGATTATTTTTCTGATGATTAAAGTAATTTCTAAAAGAATTTATTTATTTTTTACTCTTTTCTTTCCTTTTGACATTGGAAAGATATTATAATTAGAATGGTTTGTATAATAGAGCTCTCTTTTTCATATTATTCTAGACTAAGACTAATTTGAATCATTTGTAAAATAAATTAATATTTAAAAATTTAAATTTTAAGCAATAAAGAGTTGTTTACATTTTGGTATTCGATTTTATTTGCTTGTATTAATTGTTAAATAATCAAGTTGACATAGAATATGCAATAAATTATTTTTACTCTGAAGGCAAGAGTTGACTCTTTATTTCTGATTTCGTTTATATTTATTATTTTTATTCCTTTCAGCCAAAGAATAAATTCTTGAAACTAGAATTTAAATTAAAAAAAGAAAGGAAGAAGAAAAAAAAAAAAAAAAAAAAAACCACTTCATATTTCAGAAATTCACCAAATTGTTGTATCTAATAAATACTCTGATGTACTTTATTCCTTTCTTCCTTCCAAATTTCTTTCTTTTTCAATTCTAGTTTTGGTTGGATGATGATGTCATGACTTCTGTTTTGAATGCAGATGTCTTAGAAAAAAATATGATTAAACAGTTTATCATAATATTTAGTTTCTTTTTTTCCAAAGAGCTTATCTTTTACATCTATAATTTATAGTTATATAAAATATTTTACTTTAAATGGGATTTTTATTTAATATTTTTGTACTGTGTCTGTTTATTTAATATGTTTGTGCTACATTTCTAAAGTAATTTTTAAAAAAATTCATTGAAGTCTGGAATAAAAATTATTTATATAAATATATTAATATTTATCTTTGTTTCAATATGTTTGCATTTTTACAAGAGCTGTATGACAGTCTCGCCATTATATTGCTTGCATTATTAATAATTGCACATTTTTTTTATTTCTTTTGTGATAAATGCATTTTTAATGTACTAGAAACATGTTTTCAACCAATTTATCATTTATACTTAATTATATAATCAGTTTTAAATATTTTCATACTAAAATTTTTAGAGAATGTTTTATTGAAGTAATTTTGTATAAATTTGTCATTTGTTTTATTATTAAAATATATGTATTTTTTAATATAGGTTCCAATCATAATTTATAATGGATATGAAACCAACTACCAAACTGTTGGGCTGGAGTTCAAAATACATCAGCACTTTCCAAGGAATATTAAATTTCTGTGAAATTGTAAGTATTCTGCCAGCTATTTAAGCCTGTATAGTCAATTATGGCAGAGACTTTTGACAGCACTATAGATTCACATAGTCAAACTTTTTTTTTGGTAGTTTAATTGTTTTTTTAATAGTATGCAATCAGACAGTTTATTTCTGTTTGATTATAAAATTGTAATTGTAACTTATACAATTACAATAATAAACTGACTATAAGATGATTTTGCATTTATAATCCTGATTTAACCTTTGTATTATCAGATGTGAGAAATTCCTTCAGATAAAAATTATCTTTATAACATAAATGGTAATTAAAATGGTGCAATGTTTCATAAAATAGAAACTCATTTTATGAAAATAGAAACTCATTAGTATAACTTTTTCTTTACTAACTTTTTTGCTGTTCAAATTATCATTATATTTGTAACTAATTGTTTTTAATAATTAGTTGCTTTACCAGAATAATTGGATCTGTGTGATTTTATTTAATCTCTCAACTTTATTCATGATTCCTTTAACAAAACTCTTTTTTTTTTATATCAGAGTGTAATAGACATTTACTTTGTTGTTACATACATGTTATTTGCCTTTTATATTTGTTATATATAAGAATTTCCCTAAAAATATATTTCTTTACAAATGAATTATCCTCATTATTTAATTATATACTGTTTAATATAATAACTTCTCTTTCTTATATAAAATGCACCATTGATTCTTGCATTAAACTTGCATTATTGAACAATTTGTTGAAACAAACAGCCTTCAGTGATCAGCCAGATTAATATTATTCATTTAGTACATCATATAACACATAATGAACCATATGAAACACATAATACTTAATAGGTGAAATAATTTCAAATATGCCTACAAAATTACAGAGCTATATGTTTATTATATTTTTTAAACAATTTCAATGTGTGACTGAAAATTAAACATTGTTGCCACACTCACTTTTCAGATCCTTTGTTAAAAAAGAGCCTGATAAATATTGAATTTCAATATACAATTCTTTGTGAATTCTTTTAAAGTATTAATTTAAACAAATTTATTGATGTAACATTTCAGTTTGACATATTTTACATGCTAAATGTTCTTTTTAAAAATAAAAATAACATTTTTAAATTAGGTCATTATTTTTGCATTTTGCACATATAAAAATTAATGCCTTTAAAATAATGGAAATAAAAGTGTAAAAATATTTGTCTATCTCCTGAATTCATATTAAGACTAGAAGTGGGACATGGAATCATCTTTATAGTTAATAATTATTTTTAAAAGAGTTAATATAAAGATTTAGGAAAGTTTGATCTTTTCTTTTACATATTTAGTATGCAAATATAGTATTTAATTATAATAACCAAATTCTTGTATATTTTTATGGTAAGCAATATTAAAATAGGCTCATAACATTTAAAGTTTTTAATGGATATTTCTCCAAGTCTTTTGATCATTTCTTTCTTTTCTTTTCGATCATATACTATTTTTTGAAATTGTAATCCTTTTTTTTGTTTTTTTTTTGAAAATTGAAGCAATATACAGAATTTTTTATCAATGTTCTGAATTACATTTATTAAGTTGCTGTATATGAAATTGTATTAATTTGTTAAAAATTTAAAGTCAAATTTAATGCATTTTTGGGGAATTTTTGTGTGTAATAATAAGAATAATGAAATGTCAGGAATTTAAATTTTATGTTCTATATTATGAGGTTAATTTATATTTAAAAAAAGGCATGTTTAAAAAGATCTTAAGGATTTTTTAAAAAGTTGTAACATTATAGATATATTTAACAATAAATCTGAAATTTTTAGGTGTTTGTTACAGAATATTGAACTACATAAAATGAAATTTAAATTTAATTCTAAATATTAAAAATTTATGAAAAATTTTAAATTATACCTTGTTGTCTTAATTGGTTTTGGATATTGAAAATAATTTTCTTTCTCTTTTTATTATCATGTGATTTTAAATTAAAGATCAGAGATTTCTTCTTTGTAATGCATGGTTTAAACTTAATATCAATAATTGATCTTCACTCAATTGTCATTTTATGTGCTTGTCATTTTAACTTACAGGCTGGATTTGGATTTGTATAGCCTTAGGAAAAAGAAAATCAAAATTAAATGTGTCAAAAGAATAACTTTGAATATTGCATGATTAACTTTTGAATATTTTTTGTTTGTTATCAATTTTGAAAAAAAAAAAAAAAAAAAAAAAAAAAAAATATTGAATTATTTAGATATAATTTTTTTAATGCAATTTACTTGATTTTTTTTTTAGCAGCTGAAACTATTATTTTTTTAGATGGTTCAATTTTCATTAGATGTATGTAATAGCATGTAATTGTTATTTAAATATAAATCTCATGTATTTAATTAAAATATTATCTATCCTTCTTTTTAGACATCTACTAATAACACATCTTTCCAATTTACTATAGATATAAGTATTATGATTTATATAAAGGAAATTATATAATGAATTTACTATTTAGGAAATGTAGTATATTATGATAAATTTCCATTGTATCATTAAAACTTAAAATTGAATAATTAATGACCATAATTTGTTATACATATTTACTAGGAATAAACAGATTAAGAATTGAAATTTTACTAAAAATCAGTATTAAAATAGTAAATGAATCCAGAATCTGATTCATTTACTATTTTGATTACTATTCATTTACTAATCTGATTTACAATTCTTAATGGTGCATACTCTTTATATTTTGAATAAATTTTAATGGTTTCACAAAATCACATAAATGCAAAATGCTTCAGAATAATTTTTAAGAATGAAATCAGCCTTCAATTATATATATAAAATGGCTCTCAAAGTACTGAAATGATAGTTCTATTCACTCCTGAAAGAAATGCTTGTCTACATATTTTTACCTAATGAAAATTGTTAAATGAACAAATAATTCCTTTCAAAATAATGTTAAGTAAATAACATTTGCTTTTGTGTATAGTTTTTAATTTGTTTAATTTTTTTTATTTCTGTATCTAATATGCATTATTTCTGTTGGCAGTATCATCTTTTCAGATCTGTGATGTATAAGGTATTATTGGGTAGGGTTTTTTTATGGACTTACTTTGCATTAACAAATTTTAAATGAAAGTCTTGCTGCATTAACATAAATTGTTTCGTGCATAAATATGCAATTTTATGTAATCTACAAACAATGTGTTTAAAGACTTAAATAGAAAACTTTTAAGTAAAAAGAAAAAAAAAAAAAAAACATTACTTTCAGCCAATTTAACATGATTTAGTTGATATGTGCTGGAAACTTAAATGAATCATTTAATCATTGGATGTATTTCAGTAATAGAAAAAATATTATAATAATAGTAGTGTGTAGTGTTCAGACTATTCTATTTGGAATTGTAACTCTTTGCTTTGTGTATTCAATATTTGTTTTCTGGATAAAATGACTTATTAATTCGTCCAATTTTGTCACTGATAAATTGGTGTGAATTTAATTATTGCAGACTGTGTTTATAATTAATTTTAAATGCATTTTTTTTTTCAATCAGAGAAAAAAATTGTACCACAATGAAATTATTAGTATTAAAAAGGCTTTATATATATATTTTTTCAGATGGTACAAGATAATTTTCATGAGATTAATATTTCTAGAGTTATTAGCAAAGAGCAACAAAAGTTATCCTAATTTTTGTTATTTAATTAAATATTTTGATAATGAAATTAAGTTTGGAAATAGAACAGTTGACCTAAAAATATACTTCACAATCTTTTGTTCAAATTTCTGTTTTCAAGTTTTATGTGAATATTTGCATAATTAAATAATTTTTTTATGTGTTGGTGATAGGGAGGTTTAGCATATAAAAGTTTTATTTGGATTTACTAGTGTTATCATTCATTATTCATGTATCATTTGCAAAAAAGTAATTTTTGTCTTTCTAATGCAGGTAATTTCTTATGTAAGCATTCAATTATTGAAAGATACCTGCAGGCCAGCATACTCTTCAACCACAGGGGGATTCGTTGGTAGTGCACATGAAACTTATTTCTATCTCAGCTCTTGTGCCTGTGTGGTTATTACATGCATATTGTTGTTTTCTTTCCTCATTTCGCACATCTCTTGTATCATGATGGAAAGAACCATTTTAGTAAGTCATAAATTAATTCATTAATTAAATAATCTTATTATTAATTTACCACAGCAGGTAAAATAAGTAAATAAATAACTATGTTCAGATGTCATTTGTCACATACAAAATTCTTTATCATAATCATTATTTAAATGTGGTTTCCTTTTATAACTATCACTTATTATTTAACAAATAACACCTTGGTTCATTGACATAGGTAACATTTCTAGTCCCCCCCCTTTTTTTTCCCTCTCAATCATTTACTTTATGTTCTGAGGAAACCTGTTCTTAGAAGAAAGTTTAATTTTTACTTTGCTAGATACAATGAAAATTCTAAATTGATATTTTATAATACATCAATACTTCTTCACTTAATTTTTTCACACTAATTTTTTTTAAATTTAAGCCATAAATTTAAAAATAATTCTAAATTAGCAAAAATAATTTTTGATTAAATAATTTCAAAATTTGGAAGCATTTAATTCTGGGCTTTTAAAATTTTCAGCTTTCAATATTCTGATATAACATGTTGAAAGTTTAAGCATTGAGTCCTAAATTATATTTTGATGCAGACTTCAAATTTAGTACTAAAATATTTTGGCAGTTTTGGAAATTTTAAAGCTGATAGATGTTTAAAAGAGTAGGTTTACTATTAAAAATTTTTATAAGTAATACTTTTATAAATATAAACTTATAATATTGTTATAATTTTATATTTGTAAGTGATTTGTTTCCTACTAAATAATGCTTTTTGTTTTTGTTCATGGTAAATATATAAGATAGCTTTGTCTAAAAAACTTTATTTGATAGTATGTTAAAAATTATAAACATCAGCTTTATTAATGACATAAAATATATAATGAAATGAATATATTTTTAAATTAAACAATTTTATTTTAAATATAGACTTTTGTTAAATAGAATATGAATTTAAACTTGAAATTATGTTCTATTCATTTAAGTTATATAGCATTTTGAATTATTTTAAATTGCTTTAGAATCTTATTTATAAATTATTGCATTGTGTGTGATGACATAATTGTTTGCTTTCTATGTGCACTTTATCTTCCATTCAAAACACCTCCTTCCCTTTCATCCTCACATACTTCAGCTGAAAAAGAAAAAAAGATGACTAATTATATCCTTTTAAAGTATTATATCTTTAATTTATTAGTTGATAAAAATTTATTGAATGAACATTTTGAAAATAAAATATCAAAGGATATGTATATATCCTGCAATTATTAATAATGCAAAGTATCCATTATTATCATGGAATAGCTCGTATCTAAACTGCTAGTGATAAATATTTATTTCCACTTGGAAAAATACATTAAATGAGATAAAGAGGTCTGAGGTATTTTTTGAATACTAGCCACCTTTATTTTTTCAGATTATAGACATTTTAGGCTGTTACTTTAATAATATAGAATTCATTTTTAAAAATTTGTTCTTGTTAATTGACAAGACTGAAAAACATGAACTTAGTTGAATCAGTCTATTACAAATCGCTATGCAGGCACATTTAAAATCTTATTTTGGGATTAATATACAAGGAAAGCAGTTTATTTTTTTAATTTTCACTTTAGTATTACCAGAAACATGCAATTGAATGTTTTGGTAGATGTGTTTGAATTTCAACCACAATACAAAAACATCATTAGAGATTATATCAAATTAAAATTTTATTGGAAATAAAAAATAATCACAGGGAAATTGTGATGATAACATTAGAAAGTTAATTTTTTTAAATTTAATTATAATGCAAGCAACTTTTTTGACGAGATAATAGTTTAGAATGATCTATTTCCAAAAGCAAATAATAGTGATTACTTATCTAAAGATGGTTAAGATTATTTTCATACTTGATTAAAACTTATTTTTTATGCACATCTTTAACATCTTTTCCCTGACTGGATAGGGATTTTGGATATGCACTGAAGGCTCTTCCTAGGATTTCTAATTATATTTTGCAGTTCCATTAATTAGCTAAGCAAAACATTGAATTAAGAGCATCATAAAAACTTTCAATGAAGTAGTTATAAACATTTGTACAACAATTTATTTACATTTGACTATTGTAATTTACATTTGACTGCTTATTATTTATTTGACAATAAATGATAAGAACTATTCCTTTCTTTCGAATCAGTAAATATATTGCTGAAAAAAATTATAAAATCTAATTTTTATGTAGATTTCTGCTACTATTAGTTGTATTTAATTTAAAAAAAATTCCACTTTTCTGTGTCAAAAATTAATTTAGTTATGAAACTTTGAATTTCAATATTTTAGGTCAATTAGAACATTTTAAAGACCATTACATTTATTTACATTATCATATATATATTTATACAAGGTATTAGATTGAATACCTTGTATATATGTATATGCAAATTCATTTCACTTTCTGTGAAGTAGAAGTCATTGCAAATACATAATTAGCTAACCATTATCAGTATGCATTGCACTTAAACCGGAGATTTTCTGTTTTCCTTTGAATTTCTGCCCTTTCCATGTTTCTTTTGCTGAAAAAGAATATAATAATGAAACTCCTGTTTAATTAAATATCTTCTTAAGAAATTTTAATTAATTTGTTTATGTTCAGTGTCATCTAGTATGTTGCATTTTTAAAAACAGTTTTTTAAATTTGTTTTATTATACTATTTATAATGTTTTATTACAGTATTACAATGTTTCTTTTTCTCTTGTAATATCTAAACACAAATAGAATCTTGATTGTATATTATGAAACTCATGCTGAAACTTTTAATTACTGAAATTGAATTACTTTTTAAATGGTTATTTATTATAAAGTCTATGTTAGAAAAAATTGTAATGCATTATTTTCCAATTTCACATCGTACTGTTTTTCTTTACTAGTATTATTTGCTTGCTTTTATCTAAAAAAAAAAAAAAAAAAAAAAAAAAAAACTTTTTATTATATGTAAATTTTATTCTATTCCATAAGCATGATAAATAATATAAATTTTAAGCACAGTAAAATTATATTTTGTGATGAAAATGATGTAAATTGTAGTTTCTAGTATTTCAGATTGAAATTTGCAAAACTGAAATGCAAATTTCACCATTTTAATTCTGTATATTTTGCTCCAATGTAACAATTTCAATGTTTGAAATTTCTTTCTCTTATTTATTATTTGGTTAATGTTTTTGACAGTGTGTGATGTTTTGGTCCACGTGCTGTTTGCTGTCTTTCTTCACAAGCATTGCCTTATTTCTTTATGTGAATGCCTCAAATTCTATAGAAATGTTTGGTTATTCTCACAAAGTTGCTGCTGCAGTAAGTTATATTTTAAAAAGTTGTTATTCTGCTTTTAAATGAGATACTTTAGTATAGTTTTTTTTTATTATATTGATGTAGTTATTTGAAGGAAATATTAATGCAATGAAGAAATAGATGTTAAAAGGTTGAGTTATCTTATAAAATAGTGTCAGTGATTCATATTATGTTAGCTTTCATTTAATGTCTTTATATTCTTCAAACCTATGAAAAATTATTTATTATCAGAAAATATTTTGTTTCAATCCAATATATTATCTTTGTTCACTTTTTATGTGCAAAGCAACATGGATCACAGAGAATTAGTGACAAAAGAAAATGTGAAAATGTCATCCTCAAATTTTATGCTTTTAAAATGAGAGAATCTTTTGTTTTTTGTTAATTCTGCACCTTTATGAGGGCTGTGATATTTTGGCAATTTTATCTCCAGACCATGAAGCTTATAATCATTACATTTTGAGCATTGTGGACAAAATATTCAAGGTCACATGATTCATAAGTTAAAATAGAAGTAGTTTTATTTTTAAAAAATTAAGTAGTGTTACAAAGAATTTGTTTTAAAAATATAGGTAGATTGATCCTGTATATAAAATTTGAGCCCCTTTCTAAAGTCCAGAATTTTGGTTGTTGGTGCAAGAGCACAGCAGAGAAGACAGAAAATCTGCATCATAATGAAATGTGCAATCAAATTTAAGTTGCTAATTTAGTAATTTCTGGAGAGATTATCAGTAAAATGAAACTCATATAACTAATTAAGAAAATTGACATTTTCTGAATAAAATATTCTGAATATCTTATAGAAAAAAAGAATGATCACATATAAAAAATATTTATAAACTCTTTATGAAAGAGCATTCAGTTTTTTTCAATCAATTGTTGTCATTTTTTTCTTCTTTTGAATCTGACATTAATTTAAACCTGCAACTGCATTTAATTTAAATTATTTAAACCTGCAATGTGCAAAAACCATGCCATCCTCTTTTTAGCTAAATCTAGAAGAGAGGTGAAATGGAAGTTACAAGTGTTATTTATTTGATAGTCCAGTGACAGATTTATATCTGAAATGAGAAAATTCTTTGTAATATGTTGCTTCTTTTCGGATAACAATACTTTCGTCTTTGTCAGAAAAGGTTACAAATATCTAGATGCAAGTGGACAGAAATAGGAACTTAACTATTATACTTTGCCAAAAATAGTTTGATACATATAATAAGCTAATAATAAAAATAAGTTATGTTTCTGCTGTAATATTTGTTATTGCCTTCTTCATATAACGTTTTGGATGATTGAGCTCATTATTTTAAAAATTGATAATTTATTTTTTGTCAATTTGATTTCATAAGAGTTCTGGTAGTATTTAAATGAAATGGCAGTTTTTAGCTTAGTTTAATATTTATTTCAAATACTAAATTCTTAATGTTTTTGAAGTATCATTATTTCTCAACTTGATTAGTCTGATAGACGAAATGGTGCAGCTATAGAATCTACTATGTGTTATGATGTATTAAATGAAAAGATGGTTAATAATATTTTCATACTAAAGATATAAAAATTCCTTAATTATTTCTACATTGGTGCTGGAGTGAATAATGCAATTGTGAATTAAAGGGAAAATTTATTATTTTTTTAAATACTGCAAATTATTGCAAGATACAAAGTTTACAATAACTGTGACTTCTCATTGAGCATTTTTTTTTCTTTACTGTAACAATTGAAGTTGATTACATTTTAAGGGATATTGTTTTGTTGATCATAATAATTTATTTAATATTATTACAATTTTTTAAAAAAATCTGTGGGTAATAATTGGATTTTAAATTGACTAATTATTTCATTGTTATTGATTTTAAAATTTTTATTATTTTTTATTGATTGCCAAATTAAAATTCATGTCATTTTCTTCCATATAATGTTGCTGAAACATAAAGATTTAGCAATGTATACACATACAACCATAGAGCATTTTCATTGGATTTTTATTCATATTTTTTGTATTATAACAATAATACAAAATTTTTGGGCATCTGTAGTTGATGAGTTCTGCATATCTAACAATATTTTGATAATTTCTTGTGTAAAATTTAAACACATATGGTGAATTATATTTAATTCTTATTGAAGTCTTTTAATTTATATTGAATTCCCTTATTTAAATAACAGTAATATTTTATTTAGTTCTTCTACAAAAGTTTTTTTTTTTTTGTTATTTTGGTAATTGCTTACAAGTTTTGTTTAATTCTTATTGAAGCCTTTTAATTTATATTGAATTCCCTTATTTAAATAACAGCAATATTTAATTTAGTTCTTCTACAAAAGTTTTTTGTTATTTTGGTAATTGCTTACAAGTTTTGTTTAATATTCTTGATAATTTAATTAATTACAAGATATAACAATAATACTTTCTATTTTTCCTCCTTCAGATTTGTTTTATAAATTATTACTTTTAATATTGTAATAAAATTTCCTGCAATATATCTTTTCTATTTATATAATACTAATTAAATGAATTATCATCCATATATAAATGCAAGAGTTAAAAATATATTGTATAACAGTTCTTAATAATTGGTATTACTTGTTTATTACATTCCTCTCCAATTTACTAAACTTGCAAAAAAAACTTCTTTTACGAAGGCAAAAAAATACATCTTATTATAACATAATTTAAATTGGATACAGAAATTCAAATAATGAAAATCAGCTGATTCACTTCATTTCATTTTGATATGTTTTTATTTGTTGAATTGGTTATTAAAATGGTATTTATAATCAAAAATTTCTTAATCAATGGAAATAGAAACTTGATTGCCTTTCTTTATTTAAATCTAATTATATATTCTAAGTGGCTCATGCTATCAAAAACCAGACAGATAAAAGAAGAAAAAAAATGTTGATTTTGTTTTCATGATTTGAGTTTAGTTGTACCATATATTCAACATTAATATTTTAAAAAAACTTGAATCTTTAATTAGAAACATTTATCTTTCTATTCTATCTAAGCCCGAACTAGATTATGGGTTCACATCTTATGATTTCATACTTTTTGTACAGTATATTTGTCCATAAAAATAAAAGAAATTTGAATCTTTTATCTAAAGCATTCTATCATGACAATGTTTTAGGTTTCAGTTGTGTGCCTGATAACTTTCTTTTTGTGATTATACTTTTTTTAAAATCTGGTGATTTATAGAAAATATTCAGCCTATAAATATATTGTATTTTGTAACATGCTTAAGTATTAGTTATAAAATAAAAATTTTAATATTTATTTTTGTTTTGTTGTACAGGAGCTATTAAAATATCTCCATTAATTATTTGGAATTTTATTTTGTTGCATGAGATAAAATATATATGTTAAAAATGTTTAATTTTAAAAATTTATTTAACTATTTAAAAGTGCAGAGAATTCTAGTTATCACTGAAAAGATATTTAGAAAAAAAAAAAAAGTTAGGTAATGTGAAAATGGTTTATGTGCAATAATATGTTCTATAGTTAGTAATGAAATTAAGATTTATTTTAATTAATGATCCAGTTAAAAATTTGAAAATCTTTTCTTATTGAGAACCTACTATTCCAGATATACATACATAAAATTTAGTAACTTTAGATTCATTGGTGTCCTGTATATCATTATGAACAATTTTTATGTAATTCTGTGTAAAAACAGTATACCAGCTGGTTAAATTTATTACATTAGAAAACGTTTAAATTATACTTATAAAATTCATTTATTCACTCATTTTATTTAGCTTATAACAGCTAAATAAAATGAGTGAAAATAAAATTAGCTTTGATGGAAGACAATGGCATGTTCAATCAACTGGGTATAGGCCAAGTAGGAGTTGGTGATTTGCTAAATTATTAAGCTACATTATACATAAATCAGAAACTAAAATAAGATTATGAAATGTAGTCTGATTTGTTTTTTTACTCTCATACAGTGGCAGATTAAAGAATTTTTTAGCCCTAAGTAGTGCATATTGTGTACTCCATTTTTGAAAATTGATCGATTTAATTTCACATTTTTGAATTATACAATATATTAAGGATTTTTTTTAAATGTTAATATCTGTGTGAAAAAATGTATTTTTACTCTGTTATATTTAATATGCACATCTTGGAGGAAAAATAATTTACTTAGTAAAATGTTTCATGCAAATCATAAATATTATTTAATGACTTCCTTACTTCAAATTTTTATAATAGATTATAAAGAAATAATAAAGGTAAAAAAACGAAATTTTGATTTTACACACTGTGAAGTGAAGCGTAACATAGTTAGATGAATAATTGAAATTCCAAAATATTATAAATAAGTAATTAATAAGTATAATTTCATTTATCTAATAATGATTTAAAAATTCACTGTTAACTAACTGGAGTCCTAAAACAAATTAATTTTTCTACAGATTTATTTGGCAGATGGGCTAATAATGTTTCTTAATTGATCGGCTTGATATCTTCTTCTTAATTCATCCTCCTTAAGCAGTTGTCTTGGCGAAAATCTGCCATTTTGTTCCCAAACCTACTCACACATAAAAAACAACAACAAAAAAAAAAAAAAAAAAAGGAAGGGAAAAAAAACCCCAACCCCCACTTTATTTGACGAAGAAGAAACAATGATAAATCTTAACTGTCTCATCACATTTCAATTTGAAAAATTTTGTTTTATGTATTTAAACCCCATTCTGAGTGTAAATTTTAAATCAATTCATTTTTAATTTTTTATGAAAGTTTTGTTTACTTACTGTAAGTATACTAAACAATCATCTCTTACAGGAAATATGATTGAAATTCTGATATACGAATTTTTTCTCATCTTTATTAAAATAACATTAACTAAGTTATAAAACTGGCAATGTCATTCCATATTTAAGACTAGAGCCACAAATATCGTGTTTCTCTGTTCCATTTTTTTTATACCTAAAAGGATCTTTAATATTGAAATAATAGTTGAATATTTAAACTCTACTAATGAATTTACATTTTTCTCATTTGAAAATAATTCAGTTTTTATATTTGTCAGCTTATTTTTCTAACAATATATCATTTTATTATATTTTAGATTCTGGGTTTCATCAATTCTGGATTTTATTTAATAAATGCTGTAAAATCATATAAAGCTTGTAGAAGTAGTTGGTCTTACCTCTGTGAGTATAAATTCTAACATAAATATAGATACTAACAGTTTGTTTTGTTTGTTGTTCTTAGAAATAATTTTGTATATTTTTAGGAACTTCAAAATGCACAATTCAAGATATATTTTCACCATATTTGCACAAGGGTTCAAGCATAATTTGATGTGCCTGCACTACAATTTGTATATAAAATACATGATATTGTGAAACAAAATTGTATATAAAATCACATATGTATGCAAATTATTTATTTTTCACATAAAAATATTATATAAAATGTATTTATTTGTAATTTATGAACTTTGACTTTATTAAAACTTTATGCACAATAATTTCTTAATGGTTTTATAAACTGGACTACTGTTTTTATAATTTGTAGAAATTCTTTAATGACTATACAAGATGATCAATTTATTATGTCTGGGTTATGCTTTTATATTGTCTGTAAATGATAGATTATATTTCATAGATATTATTTGATTATTTATAATTTGATAAAAGTTCTGTCATACAAAGTTCATGTCACAAAATGACACATTTTCTTGGTATTTAAAAAGATGAATTGTTAAAAAAGCATTTAATGAAAACAAATTTTGGAAACTTGTATCATAGTACTGAAAAGCATATATTATTAAGCATATTCTATTTTAATTGTTTATTACTTTTTAATTTTTAGTTTATAATTCTTTACTATAAATGTTAGATATTTATAATAAACTTTTAAATCAAATTCACTATTGTTATGTACTTGCTAATTTGTGTAAATGGATTAACTGACAATTAAAATCAGAAACGACTGGATAAGTGTATTATTATCAAAAATATATAAAAGAACAAAATTTGAAAACTCTTGCACATAGAAAGTTAATTAGAAATCAATTACATAATTTCATCTTTATGAAATTAAAACAAATCAAATTAAGTATATAATAAAAGAAATGTGTTGAATAAAAAATTGCATATAAAAATAAGGTTTAAAATTCTGAGAAGCAGTTGAAATTTTTGAGATTAAATTTTTCAAATAGTTTTTGTGTACATTCTGGTATGCATATCACACTAGCTGTGGCATATACAGAATATAAATGGTGTGTTATTTTCTTTGAAAATAATAGGAAGATTTTCTTTTTTAAATCTCGCATCATTCTGTCTGTGTAAATAAATCTACAATATATGAAAACATTCAAATAAAAAATATATATATCACAATTATTTTAAAGAAAACTTAGCATGAAAATTGTCTAAGGGTTTATTTTTATTTATTCTTTGCTGTTTAGAAAAAGGAAACTTGTTAGTTTCATTACTTTTAAGAAATATAACACATACATATCTGTATGTGTCTGTAAGTTATAATTTTTTTTTTTAACTTGAAAAATTTCATATGGGTTATGATTTTCCTCTGTAGATAGTCAAATTCTAAGTTCAACTTTTGAAAGTATCTTTAAAGTAATACAGTTGTTTATAAAGTAACATGATAAATTCAGCTGGCATATAATTCTATTTTATAGCATAAAAGATATGAATTCATTAAATGTGTCATAACAGTATTAAATGGAAGGAATTAAATTAGACATTAATAGAACATGATTAAAACATAAATTTATGATTATATGTATTATCCATTTCAGTAAATTTCTGCTTTTACTTAAGCTTAAATATCAGAAGGTTGAATAAAATAGAATAATTATTTACTTATAGAAATAACAAAAGTTTTAATAAAACTCAAATTAATATTACTGCAATACTGCTAATGAGATTGTTTATTGTTGTATTATGTAGCAACAGAATGAAATTGTTGCAAGTTCAGAATAGTTGCTTCTGGTAGATTTGTTTTCTCCTACATTTCTATATTTATTACTGGCACCATATGCAAATTGCATTTTTGAATTTTGCCAATAGGTTTGGATTTTTTTTTTTTTTTTTTTTTTTTTGTCTGCGTGTATCTGTAAATACTCTACTAATAGACTGTGAAATGTTCCAATAAGATGTTCTTTAGATCCGTAAGATTGGAATCAAATAAACAAGTTTGAATTCATTTAATAGTTTGTTGCAACTTGAAGAAATTGGTATTAAATTATATTATGCATTCAATTCAATTTTTTAGCGCAAAGCTGTCATATATAGTCTCAAAATGCAGCTATAAAAAAACATACATATTTGCATTCATATACATATGTTACATAATTGATTATTTCAAGTTTTATCATATGGATATCGTATAAAATTTTCAATTGCATAATACCATTGTGTAAAAACTGTAAAACAATTCATGTTGATTAGAGTGATAACCTTTTATTAAATCTTTCAAGTTTTTCCATTCTTTTATTTTCAATAATACTCAATATGCTTTCTCTTTCAATCCAAAGGATTATGTTTAAATTTTTTGAGTAAAAGTCATTTGCAATCTTCTTTTTAGAAAAAACAATTCTAATAAAGATTATTTATTAAGAAAAGAAATCTGCAGTAATTATTATTTTCCTATTGAATAAAAAGTGCTTTCAGGAGATGAACTTTAAATATTTTTTAAATGTAAATGGGAACAATAAAGAAATTTCAATAATGAGTGGAATTAAAAATGGTACCATGAGTTTTTCAAATTTATATAAAAATTTGATCTGTGTATGCACTATTGATAAAAGTTGTGGAATTTTCGATTAAAAAGAATTAATTAAACTAAAAAAATGAAGGAACTGAAAAATTCTGTTCTTTTAACTACAACAATATAAAAAAAAGCGAGAGAAAAAGGTCTTTGATAACCAAAGAAATAAAATCAGAATTTGATTTCTCTATATGCAGATGAAAATAAAAATAATAATGCAATTTTATTATGTTTGTAAATGCAGGATAGTAGAGATGTTTTTAATACTTGTTTATAACATGCAAAATTATATTTTCTATTTAAATGCATCTTACACAATTTAAAAGTTCAGATCTGTTCTAGTTAGGGCACCCTTCTAAAATTCTGTATCATATTTTTACTGTTAACTTCATTATCATTGGCATTTTAATATTGGCAACTTTATAATAGCTCATTTTTTTCAATTTCATTATTACAAATGGATATTCGCAACTAAAAAAAAATTATTCGATTATCTTGCTTAAACAAATTTAAAATTTGTTGCATTTAAAAGCTCTTCAAGATGTTGCTGCATGATCACTTTTATTCTTTTGAATAACATTTTTAATCATTTCATCACACATTATGATGTATTTATTACAATATATATATTTCTAAATTTAAAACATTTTAATAGTTAATTAATTTTTTTTATATAAGAAAGTTGTGAAATAATCTAAATATTGTTCATTCAATTTGAACTTAAATAAGTTGTTGAAAAACAAATACATATTTACTTCCAAGAAACTTTTTTCTCTATTCCTAACGATCACCACACATTAACAAAAACGTTTTCATGTATGCTTGTCTCATTTAATTCCTATAGGTGGCAAATTTTGTTTTGAATCGACAAATGATCATAGGTTGCTTGAAAAGTGAAGCTGTATTTATCTGCTTATGAAACACTTCTTCCAGTTTAAGATACATATAGAAATTTTAGATTTTTAAATAGAGAAGTATGGCTACTTCAAATGTTTTTGGTTATCAATTTATTTTGTTTAATTCAAATCCGAACTGAAATTGGCTCTGGATCATTAAATACAATAGATTAGTGACTGATGTTCCCGGGGAGGGGGGGGGGAGGAATATTTTTTAAATTTTTTAATGATTAATTATTTATTACCAAACAATATGCTCAATCAAAACAGCTATAAAATTTTTATTTTATATAGAACTTGGAGCATGTTAGATATGATTATTTACTTTTCTTCAAGATCTAATCCAATATAATAATTAAAAGTTCTTTCTATAGTTTAATGAAATGGCATTTCAAACTAAAAACAATTAATTATTATTACTTTATTACAGCTGTTTCATAAAAATAAATCTTTATTGTTATTTTTAGCTACTTTTCTAATCTATGATGCCATTATCACCAGAAATAATAAGTGTTCTAGATCAATTTTATTCAAATAAATACCTAATTTCCCATTTGGAATCAATTAATAAATTCTATCAGCATGCTCTGATAATCATAACGCCCTGCACTTAAATCCCAGTAAACTTGTAATCTCAACAGCAGAGTCAGCTTGTCATGGCCCTCCCATTTGTTTTTCCTAGGTTCAATCCTCGGACTTTCTGCAAGCACCATTCTCTAGGTGTTTTCCACCTGACTTTTACGATTTTTATGTAATTCACTTTCTCTTGTTGTTTTCTTCACTTTAAAATATCTCTTAATTTTTTTCAGTTATCAAAATAAAATAAAAAAAATTACATTTTAAAAATATAAAATCTTTTTATAAATCTCTCTAAAATTTTTGATGGGTTATTTTCTTCATGCATGTCTTATTCTATAAAGAAAAATCTTCAGTTCTTAAAAAAAAACAGAAGTTGCAGTTGAAGCCATAACTGCCTCCACTCTACTCCTGCTTTACTAATTTTTGATACAATGTTTCTTACTTTTAATTCTAATTAATGCTGTATTAACTTCAAATTAATCAAGTTCTTAAAATATAAAATTGATAAATTACAAATAATTAATAAGCAATACTCTTATTACAAGATCAAATCCAACTTGGCTGTAATATTTCTATTAGATAGGGTGATTGGTGGTACAAAATGCATGCAATATGATAATTTTACCTTCTAAATTATTTTTATACCCAAAATTATAATAGCTCAAATTAAATTAATAAAAGGAAAAAGCCTTATTTTCCTAAATTAATAAGAAATGAAAAATGTTGCAGATATTATTATTAAACTATACTAAAGCTTGAAAATAGTTTATTTTAATTATTAGGGAGAAAATTTAGAAAGAAAATAAAAACTATTTTGAATAGCTATGAATATAAATTATAAAAATTCTAATCTGCCTCATCCACAACTTCTAAGTTTTAACATTCAAGAAAAATAATTTAAAATCGCAACTTCCCTTTTGTTGGTATTGCTATAATGAATAAATAGTAATTTTATGCCATGATGTTGAATGCAAACATTTGATTACAATTTTGCCAGTATACAGTAATATATAAATACGGGTATTGTGGAAACCTTATATGCTTGTATGCTAATGGATTTGTTTTCTTTTTTATCAATTATAAGCAAGATATAAACAAATTCAAATAATACTAAAGAAAAAATTATCTGAATTTAAAATTCTTTGGTACTTACGTATTAACACCACTGCAGCTACAGATTTGGCGGTTTTTAAGTGTTGTGTGTGAATAACAGGATTGCTCTTTATTGGCGCATTAGTGCAAAAAACACCAAATCTGTAGCTGCGGTGGCATTAATATGTAAGTACCAATTCTTCTATACCGGATGATCAATAGAATCTTTTTAAATACATTTAAATTCAAAACAGCATCTGATAAACAGGAAGTAACATATACTAATAGTAAAGGGACTACAATAAATTTACTGAAACAGGTTACAGAATCTTCAGTGGCATAAAAAAATAGTTCAAAAGCCAAATGACCAAAAAGTGCAATTAAAAAATATGTTTGCTATACCATAATAAACACACAAGAAAGAGTTTCATGGAGATCTAAAATTTGGTAGAAATATTTCTGATTAAAATTATTAACTTTTGTGATTTGAAAAAAGGTTCATCTTAAAATTTAAAAATGTATTCTATAGTATTATCACATGATTTTTCTATGTTAAGCCATCTCCAAGTGAAATTTTAACAACAAAAAAAGTACACAAAAATAATTTTAAAAATATGTGTTTAGGGGAAGTAAATAAAAGAATCTTTTAAGAGAAACTCTTTTATACGTCACACAGAATTCATAATTTTAATTGCAAATATCTATGT
The DNA here is from genome assembly GCF_947563725.1 of Argiope bruennichi. Classification (NCBI taxonomy): domain Eukaryota; kingdom Metazoa; phylum Arthropoda; class Arachnida; order Araneae; family Araneidae; genus Argiope; species Argiope bruennichi. The sequence goes on from NC_079156.1 coordinate 74,233,525, forward strand.
AAATTTTACAGATAAATTTATGAAAATGTTCCCTATATTCTTATTATTGTATTTCTTTTATTCCATAAATTATTCTAATTAGACTTTTTGGTCGATTTCCTTCACATTTTGCTACTTGAGACCCATCCTAATAGATTCAACACAGTCAATTTACTGTAAGTACACATTACTTCCCTTGATATCGGACAATATTTGAGTTTAAAGGGCCTTATAAAGATTTATAATATACAGAGTGATTAGCAAATTTAAAAAATTCATGAATATCTAATGAGCATATGTAATAAGAAATTTTGTAGCTCGGAGTTGAAAGTTGATCTTTAGATACTGGTAGTTCATACCATCAAAAATGGCATCCTAAATGATTCCCAAGCCTCAGTTTCAAACTGTTAAAAATTTTTACATAAATAGTTAGGAAAAACTGCTTAAGATATTTTTTATTGGTCAAATAAACAAAATAAATGCAGCTTGGTAAGTAAAATAATTATAATACTAAAGAGATAATGATTTTACAGAAATAAGAAATTCGTTGCTAGCTCAGCTTCAATATAGGTCCTCATTCACAATATTTTGTATTGGCGACTTTTTTTTACCTGGTGCATCTTGTGACCTACAATTTGTTCGGCAACACAACATTAATTATATGATGTTTGGCTAAGCTACAAAAAAAAAAAAAAAAAAAAATCACAGAACAAAATATTGCCAATGGGAACCTACAGCAAAGCAGTTTCTCTTTGATATATATTTTAATTTACTAATCATAAATTTCCATTAACTATGAGAATACTAAAACTGAAATGAAACATAATTTGAGATACTATGGAGAAAAAAAGAACTAATTTATCTTAAATAGTGGGAATAAAAATAAATTGAGTGTAAGTACAGAATTTTAAGTCCCCAAAATAAAGACACAAGTACCAATAAAACAAAAAATAACACAATACTCAACTGAACAATAACAGATTGCTTTTATTGCAGTTCCAGCCAATAATTATCTGTTGAATGCTCACATTTTCTAATTATTTCATAAATCATTTACGAAGACTATAACATTCATCTAATTTCAACAGTCTTAATGCATTTTGGCCCATAAATCTTTTTCTTTCTTCTCTTTCTTTACTTCGTCAATATAAGGCTGTAAATAACGATTTTTCAAATCATCTTCGAATTTGGTCCACTCCTCCTTGGGCAAGATAGACTGGGAAATAGAAAGCTGAAAAGCTCGTTGAATACGGTACACTCTGGCATCTTGGATCTCTCGAGGCAATCGACGGACAGCTTCTTGTATTTCAGGTGTTTCATAGTACAAATCATCATGATATAAACCATACTGGTTATAACCCATTCGATTAAAAAACCATCTTTTGACACCATTCGTGGCTACATACTTTTGCACGAATTGACGGAAAGCCATCTTAATTTATGAACGCAGTTTCGGTCTCCAAAAAACTGTGTTTACAAGGGCAAATTTTCGCGAATATTGTATATGATATAGTTGAGTTGCAAGCTGCTGATTTTAGAGATTAATTGCGCTATACGAAAAATTCAATGTCACCTTCCTATATTGATGCATATGACCCTTTTCTAGAATATATTTAAATAAAATATATACATCAAAATATTCTTAAATAAATATATCTGAAATATCTCATAATTTTGACAAGATTTGAATTGAAATTCTATATTTGACAAGTGACTGCTTCACTTGCTTTGCCATGTGGGTGGCGAAATTCACTGAAAGCAATTTAATTTTTAAAAAAATATAACTCTTCGATTTCGTATTAAAAGAAGTGCAACTTGCTCAAAATAAAATAAAGGAAATCTAAAAACTATCTATATATTCCTTTTTTATTAATAACTAGTAAATCAATATCAGCTATTTTATATCATATTAGGGCCATATAATAGTCATGTGCTATTATTACTTGATCATTTGATCACTGACGATAAATTTATAAAGAAAAGTATTTAAAATTTTGCAAAGTTTGTCTTATAATAATCTGTCTTATAATAATCTTATTCCTTGATTGGAAAAAATTATCATAGTGTTCGGAAGACATTATGCGATTATCAATCCTCCACCCTTTTTTTTTTTTTTTGCTCGGCATCTGTTTTTATTGAGGGTTTTAAAAGATTAATAAAATTCATAGACATCAAGTATGTAGGAATCAAGACAAGACTCATTTAATGAAATATAAGAGACTGTATTCTCAATATATGTATGAAGGTTGTGGTTTTGTGTGTTTTACTGGCCCAAGAGCCATATTTGGCTATACTTCGCCAATATGTGTGAGGGAGTACAGTTTTTTTAGAATGATATGGTTTAGAGAACACATACATATTAATTGAGTGCTCGATTCTTTATATGAATATTCTATGATTAGAAAAATATACAGCGCATACTCTACTTTCTTTAAACAATACTTTCTTTTTTTTTTATCTCTTATAGTGCGATTTAAAAAAAAAACTTAATTCCATTTAAGGCTGTCGAATTAATGTTCTGTTTGGAAGTAACACAATATGGAATGAGACCAGTCACGTAACTTGAGGTTATAAAGGGATGTCGAAGATGATCTCATTATGCACGATGCGTCGACGATGCATTAAATCAGGTGCTGACCTTCAACTTGATTATCAGTATCAATATAAAAAGTTAAAGGAAATTCGAATCACAAGTCCAGTTATAATTTCATGAATAAGTTTTAGGTTTGATATATCTATTTTTATATTATTTAAAAAAATAATTGCAACAAGGATGATATATGTATAATAAAACATTAAAATATTTATTGCAAAATATATTAAAAGGTAAACGATATTCGGAAGTTCCCCCTTTTTTAATAATGATATTTGAGGCAATATTATCCGAGTTTCAAATGAGATTCATATAAAGACTTAATATACCGATACGGGCCGGGGTAGCCCGGTTGATAGAGCGTTGGATTAGCGTCCCTTAGGTTGCGAGCTCGAACCCCGCCGACCGATTTCCTGCATGATTGGTGACAAAGTCCTTCATGTCGAGAGTAACACCACTGGGGGTACTGGGGGTAATCGTTCCCTTATTCAGGTCTAAATTACGATCTGTGAAATGCGTGGATGAAGTCCGCCAAGTAAAAAGGGTTGTGATGTGTGTGTAGTCAAGTCGTACTCTTGGTCCTAGTTGGCTCTACGATAAAAACAAGAGGCTCTCCCCCTCAGATTTAAATCGGCTGTCTTCGAATAGCGGGCTTGTCCATGACAAGTGCCATAAGAAACAGAAACATATATCGTAGAAATATGTTCTATGATTTATTTATTTTTCAAAGATTTGAGAAACTTAAGTTTTTTTTGTGCCCCAAAATTGGAACTTTTCTCCGAACACTTTCAATTCAAAACAAATGACCTAACTGGTTAGTACATTCTATAATATATATATAAAATTACTGAAATATTGGTCAGGGTCTGATGCGAAAATTTAGAAATAACTCAATATTCTTACAAATTACGAGAAGTTTAGGGTAAAATCATAGATTTTTATGGAATTTCTATATTTTCTTTACAATAGTTCATGATTGTATTAATATTTTGGTTCTTTCGTGAGACTTTATCATAAATTAAATGTTTGCAAAATTACAAACTGATATTTTAAATAGTGTTTTAGTAATCGTTTCTGAAAAATGAAATTTTTAGAAAAGACATATTTTGAGAATAATAGTTTGGAGTTTTTACTGTTACTTTTTAATGAGGTGGAGACAGGAATTTTCTTCAAAACTTCCTATATATTTAACTACTTCTTTTTTTTTCTTTAAACGTAATATATTTCTTAAAATATTAAATTTTTGATTTTTTTTCAGTAATGAGTATGTATTATTATCGGCTTTGCCACTAGTATCAAGAGAGCTCGATTTCATCAAGTCTCTTTTTAACTTGAAAATGCATATCAACTTATTTGAAGGTACTGTTATTAATTAATATTTGTGATAAGTGTTTTTTTATGCGCTTATTATCAGAAATTACAGCATCATTGGAAAATCAAGATACTAGATTCAGAATAATTTGAATGAGTAGTAATGCCATCAGAAAGAAAGAAATACATATTAAAAACATTCGAAAACAATATCTAGTATATGGTAAAAGAAATGAAATAGAAAGAAATAACAACTTTTATACAACATAAATAAAAAAAAAATTGAAAAATAGCTTTGTTTATAATTTTATTTTCAGCTGTTTATTAAAATATCTTCAATATATTTCTAATTATCCTAGAGGTAAAATAAATACCGCTTTTGAAAAAGTAAAGGTACAGGATTTCAGATATTTTAAGAACTGTGATTTTTGCTCAAAAATAGATTTTTATCGCAAATTTATAATTGAATTTTTTTTTTTGAAAAATCTATTGAAAATCAATATATATTGTAAAAAAAATTGTAATATATGTTGTATATATATTGTACATATATTGTATATATATATATATAATATTGTATATATATATATAATATTGTATATATATATATAATATTGTATATATATATATATATAAAATTGTAATATATATTGTAAAAAAAAAGAGTGAGTGAGTGAGTGAGTGAGAGAGAGAGAAAAGAGGTAATTGAAAAGCTTATTTCAAAATATTTTATAAATGATTACTGTTCGATAATGTGTTCCAAAAATACCGAGAAAAATGCTAAAATTTCAATTTTTATAATTAAAAGAAGAATTTTTTAGTGAGTATACTGTTTAAGAAGCAATCACTATAAATTTGATAGTTCTAGGTCCGACTGTTTGTACCCCCATGAAAGATCTTTTCTTTTTGCTTTATGTAAGCCATTTCACACAATGAAATAATCTGCGTATGGTATACTGCCTATAAGCATTATCATTTTGGGAGTCACATGACTAAGGTCTCATCATTATCATTCTCATTAAACAAATATTCCATTTATAAAACTTTTTTAAAGCTTTCTTAAACGACGAAGCGACCTCACTCAAAGTTTCCTAATTAATTTTGGGGATTCTCAGCATTTCTGCAACACATACTAATTTAATAATAAAACAGCAAAAGTTAATAAGAAAATTATTGTAATTTTAAATCTTTTCACTAAATTTTAGACACAATTATATTAATTTGATTTAAATTAAATTATCTCTTAATAAACATTTTATGACGTATTTTATTTTAATACGTAAATGTCGCTTGGGTTCGCGTATTGTTTAAATATACATAAAAAAGTAATGTCTAAACGTAAAAGATAATGCGCAATCTTGAAAAATTTTAATTTATTCAAAAATTGACTTTTAATTTGGCAAGAACTTAAAAAAAGTTATCAATTTCTCATTCAAATTATTAATTTTTGCAAATTACACGACAAAAAAATGGAAGTGGACGTGAGAATAATATATAGTTTATATATATTAATATATTTATTTATTACTTTAAGAATACTTTTAATTTCAAAATAGTAAACATAATTTTTTATATAATTCCTTTAAAATATCTGTCTCTATATTATGTAATATATTATGAAGAAAATTAATATAGAATAAAAAAAAGACAAAAAAAATTCTTATTAAATTTGGTTTTTATATATTTCTTACATATTTAAACAAATCATAAAACATTACACGATCTATTCTTTAATAAATTTCTGCAATATTAAGCCACTTTTGATAGCTACGTCTCTTAAAAAAAGAAAGAAAAAGGATGCTTATATATTTATGTCCAAATCCAGCCGCAAACAAATTATATTTGCATGACATGCAGCTAATGGAATGAAAATTCCGCCCGCATATCTTAAGTGACGTAACATCCTGCGCAAAACTCCCGCGCGACGGAAGTGACAAAACACAGAAGGCCTTGTTTTGCCTTCCTCATTCGTCCTTATTTCTCAACAATTTCTCTTTTTTTTCGCTACAATTCACTTTTCAGTCAAGAGCCGTATCGGTGTCGAAAAGATCAGTTGGCGATTTGTTGATGAGGTTATTACGCTTTTAGTGTGAATTGTGCTAATGTGTCTTCGCAGTTTTGATGAATTTTTGGATTATTTTAGTGCTGTATTGTACCAGATGACATAGGAGGAAGTAAAAATAGAATGCAGCATGCGGTTAACGTTCAAGTTCCAGGATGTTGTTCTTTTATAGGAAGTAAACTTTCAAATCCATTGGATTTGAATCTTCCATTTTTGCAAAGCATTCCTGGAGCTTTTAAAATTGCACATACCGTGAGTTTGTTATTTTTCCTTGACTTTTATTTAAATATTGCTAAAAAAAAAAACACACGAATAATATTAAAAAAAATGCTAATCGGAAATACCGGTGTTTGAATTAAAAAAACACCGGCAATGTTTTCACAAATACACCACAAGGATTATTTAATTTTAATTCCTTAATAAATTATACTTGATTTTTTTCCTTTTTTGAAATTAAGTAATTAAATTAAATTAAATTTCATTACTTTTCTGATTACAAGCAGAAAAAAATTGAATAAATTTTTGTAACTAAATTGAACAAAGAGCTTTAATTATTTAATCTTAAATATTTATGAAAATTAAGCTCAAAATTAATTTTTAAATTTTCTATATAATCCTATATTTTTAATAGTCTTCGTAAATTAAAAGTACTTCATTTTTTTCTTTTATTTTTTATCATATTTCAGTGAATACAACAATCATATTTCTTATTTGTAACTAGACTTGAAAAATAAATTGGACACAAAATTATTAGATGAAGCACATTTTGAAGCAGTCTGTTTGAAAATTTACTTTTTTAGCAGTAAAAATAATAACTTGCTACTTTTATTAAAAAATCATTCATTTATATATATTTATAATTATCGTCTGAAATTAGTTTTCTGTTCTTTATTGATAGAAAATTATTTTTATTATTATTATTATTTGGAATTAGAGATTTTAATTTCACTATTTTAAAAAGGTATGTGTAAATCTGAATTTTGGTAGAGGAAGGACTTCTTTATTGATTTATAGATTTTGAAGCCTAAAAAATCGATAATAATAAAAGTAAGAATATCAATATCTTCATCTTATGTTGTATTTGTTTAAAAAATTTTTCTAAATAATTAAAATTATAATTATTTTAAAATAGGAAATGCCTATATATGCTTTTATTTACAATTCGCTTTAATTACGAAAAAAAATGACTTTTTTACTTGATATAGAAATAAAAGTATTTGAAAACTGAAAATAATTTTTCCCATTTTTTTTTTACATGAATAATTATTAACTTCTAATATTTACTAGATTTATAAAAAATGAAAATAGCAATGAATAGAATAGAAATGAAATTTGGCATTGAACTTTGGTAAACATATGACATTTGGCATTGAACATTGGTAAACATATGACATTTGGCATTGAACATTGGTAAACATATGACATTTGGCATTGAACATTGGTAAACATATGAAATTTGGCATTTATGTAACACTCTACAAACAGGCGAATTCAAGAATAAAACTTGTTCAAAGAAATTATTTTCTGATCAAATTTATCTTTAAACAATGAGAAGTCAATACATAATTGGCATTTTTTGGCATGCTTTCAGCTACTTATAATAAAAATGTTTTTTTTTCCTCAAACATTTTTTAAAAAAAATCATGGTGATTTTAGATTTGGTCATTTGGACGGTTGTAATATTTTTCATGAATGAGGAAAAAGCATCAAATTAAAAATAGCTTTTGCAGGAAAATAATGAAAAACGTGTATTGTAAATGATATGAACCTGGAGGATGTCTTATTTCCGCATCTCCCGTTGTTGCGTGGTTTACCGCCTCCGTCGGATGCTCAAGTTACATCATAGTGAAGTCATCCGTGAGGAAGTTCGATAGGCTTGGCAGTTTCTGGCAAATTAAAAAAAAAGTTGTGAAACATAATATAGTGAAATACTTCCAGAAAACTATTCTTTCCAAAAGAACACCAAGATATTATATGAGGCTTGCAGGCTACAATTAATCTTTGAAGTTTTATATAACATCATAAAATATAATAATATTGCAGATTATTATAATAACAATATTTGCAATAATTTAAATACATTGTATTATATAATAAGAAAAGAATAATTCTATTTGCCTATATATTTAAAAAAAAAATGGCCACATAAAGAATCAGTGCCCTAGTCCTAACAACGAATCCGATTTCGCCAATTTTTATTTCTTATGCACATATATATTGCATATGAATTTCATCATCATCAACGGTATATCTTGGGATTGTATCTTTTCATGATCCCAGATATGTCATTCATTGCAGTCTATTCTGCATCACCCCTATTTTCAAGAGAAAAATCCCCAAACCAATACTTCACAGCCTTCTCTATTGAAAAAAACCTTTATCAGACTCCCTTCCCCAGATCCAATCACGTTGCCGATTTTACTAATTTTTATTCCAGTTGAAAGCTTATGATATCTAGATAAACTTTTAATGGTCGCCCACATTCCCCAGCTCTCTATTTTCGAGTGATATCGCCAAAAAAAAAAATAATAATTTGACACTGTCGCCAACTTTAATAACTCGGTCATTTTATCAATTTTATTCTCAAATAACCAAAGAAGCATCACACATTCCCAGCCATTTATAAAATTTCTCAAATTTTTTTCATAAGAAAGTTTATGACCCCTTGGCATGCCAACAATGACTGTTTACTTCTCTTTGCTCTCTATTTTTATGGAAAATCATAAAATGCAGCCTTAACACATTCTCCAGCCTCACTACGGGTTTCCTTTTTTCTCCAATTAATATAACTTTACGTATAATGGTAATTAATTAGATTGCCTTCTGTTTATCGTGTAAGTATAATTTAAAATAATACTTTCATTTGGTATGATAAAACTTAATCCATCGAAGTTTGCTAACTTAACTAAATAATATTATAAATATGGTTGGTGAACAACTAGTCGCCGAAGACAGCTAGTCTGTAATGTAAAGCAAAAGTTTCACCATAAGAATAATTCTGATGCCATTTTATATCGTAATAAAACAGAGGTTTTGATGGTCTGATATTCAAGTCTCTGCTTTAGGAGAAGTGGGTTCCAGGTTAGAAATCCGATTTCACCAAAGATCTTTTGTATATAAATACCTGAGGGATACTAGATATATAAGAAGGTTAAACATCATCTTGCTGATGTGACATGAATGTTTTTAGATTCTGTGCCTAATCATGTGTTGCCCTTGTTATCTGATCAATTTTCAACATAACGAACTCTGTTCCAAAATGCCTCTCTTGTTACTTCAAAAAGGAATGTTAATATATGTAGCTAAACAAAGATATAACAGAAAAGAGAAATGAACTTTACTTATACTATTTATTTCAGGATGTAATGACGATTATAGAATGGCATAATTTAAAAGATATTTTTTTCTTTATTTATGACAGTAATTCAAAATATTAAATTAATTTGTACTTTAATAAAAATGATTGAAAATGCCAGTCGCTTGTAAATGTACAATTTGTTTAAACAAAATTATTATTTGTATATTCTGGATAAAGAATAAAGAAAAAAAAAAAAAAAAATCCGCATCTAAACCATAAAAGTCTGAGGGTTAAAAAAATTCTTTTGGGGAGGTCATTGGAAATTTGAGGAGATCGCTTGACTAAGCATTGCTCTGGATGTCGTCTGTGGTTAGAATGACTGTCTGTTAAAAAAAAAAAAATCGCCTTGAGTTTTCAAAGCAGTATAATGCATTTTATCTTCGTTGGAAAGAATCGACGGCGCATTTCATTCTTGTTGTTATTTAGCAGTCTGCATTAGTTTCATGATAATATAAGTCTTTGTAATCAAATAAGAAAAAGATTATGATAAATTCTTTTTTTATTTACTTAGGATAGAAAAAGAATAGTAATCCTCAAAAAATTCGAACTTGAAATTTTATCGAATCTCCACGTTTTAGACCTCCTGAGTTCAAAAAATACATCTTTGGAAAATGTCTGTATGTCAGCTTGTGACAAAGAGAACTTAAAAAATGCTTTGAGCTAGATGATTGAAATTTGGTGCGGTGTTTTTATACCAGATTTCTATCAACTTTTGAGTAACATTTGTTCAGAGAAAGATCATTTGTCCGACTGTTCGAATATAGTTAATATAATAATTATGAAAAAAAGAGAGATTGACGGAAAAAATTCGATACACAAAATTAATAGCTATAATCTAGACACCATTCAAAATTACGAGTCAAATCCAACAGAGTTAACCGTGTGTAACAAAAATTTCTGAAGTAAATAAACACGATGACTCAACAACTCAGTGACTTAAATAAATCAAATTTGGTAAAAGATTTTGTCTACAAGTGCAGTTTTATGTCAGTCGGTTGAGATAAACTGTGTCTAGAACGCAAATTCAATTTTCGGATACTATTGAACTCATGCCAGGAATTAATAGCCAAGTATCTCGCCAAGGATAACATGAGAGATTGAGTAAAAATGCTGAATTTGCGCCAAAAGTTAATTTTTCGTAACGAAGGTGCACCAATGACATGTAAGGCATTCTCTAGCATGACAAATTTATTAGAGAGTATGCGAGAATGTATTAAGGAGACCACTTTCATTACTGATTTGTTTGAGGAATACTATCATGAGTTGAGCAATTTCAGCATTTTTATGAAAATGATATTTTTCTCAATAATTTCATGTTCAGATATATTTTATCCTATTATACCTCAAGAATGCAAATTTAAAATTGTAAGTAGGAGAGAGTGTTATTTTTTTTTGACCGATTGCAGCTTTGCTGACTTCAAATTGTGATTGCAATTGATGACAACATTTGGAAATTTGAATGTTTGGTGCGGAGATTATCCATCATTTGCTTGGTTTGACTTGCCGCTGTTTGATATAAATGCTCTATGTGCTGAATAAAAGTATTTCAGTATCATCACTGAAAAGAAAAGTAAATATTACAACAGTTAATTTGTCCCTCATAACATTTCCGCGGCATGTGTAATGATATTAATGAGCCTGTTCTACGTTCTAATAAATGATATTAATAATTATACATAGGACTAATAATCTTATTTTGTGCGAACGCTATTTTTTCCATTCTTAACCAAATATGAGTTATAGAAGCTTAAAGATGGACCTGGCATAGGGGATGGATGTGCTGGCGACCTGGCATAGGGGTAGCGCCTCTTCCCCGTGATCAAGGTGTCCCGGGTTTGAGTCTCGAGTCGGGCATGTTCTTCTTCTTCTGTATTCTATCTGTGAGATGTGTGAATGGGCTCACCCCCCTGTAAACAGGGGTTGTGCAAGCGAATGTAAAGCATGAAGTAGCTAAGTCGTACTCTTGACCCTAGTTGGCGCTACTGAAAAAACTAGAGACGCTCAGTCGGCTTAAATGTGCTGCACCGTTGATATAGTCAGATTACAGTTCTTACTACTTAGAGAAATCTTGGAATACTTAATTCAAGATGATTTTCTGAAATTATGAGACAATTGATAATTTGAGTGTGCTATGCATTTGAATTTTGGTCACATCATACATCGCAAAGGATTTCTATTCCAATTTGCGAAACAATTGTAACGGGCGGTAGGTGAATATATTTCGAGAGTTCGAAGTAAACTTTCCCCTTTTTATTCCTCGACGGGTTAGAAATTTACTTTTGAATGAGTGATGAAATAAAATATTTCCGAGTTTTAAATCATGATTTAATCTATTATTTAATAAGCGTAATAGTGCAATATTTTAATACTAAAAAATTTAACTCTCTCTCATACTGAATCGAATTACTGAATTTTTAGTTTTAAGTCTGCAATCAAATGACAGAATTATGTATTTAAAAATTCAAAGATCACTTAGAAATGCTTCGATATCTAAAATGCAACCTTATATTATTATAAGAATCAAAATAACAATAAATGTCCAAAACAGGTTATGTCATCGAACTAGGAAATTGAGTAAATTCGTATGGCAATGGGTTAATCTTTAGATTATGTAGAAAATGTAAAATTAGGGACACTTGATTTCTATTAATTAGAAGTACTTGACACTATCCAAAAAAGCTTCACAAAACAATAATTTGTATAAGTTACCATCTTTTGATATTCTGAGAACCATTTCTGCAATGTGTTTATATTATGTGTGTGGCGATGTCAATAAAGAAACAGATAGATTCGACATGGATTGCCAAAGAAAGTGCAACGGCATATAAGCATTGAACTACTGATTTTCTGAATAATATGAATTCTGAAAATGATAACAGATTCTCCAAACTGTAAGACTGAACAAAGATTTTTCTCATTCTTATATCATAAAATATTGAATGTAGTTAAAAAGGAACGAATCCATTAAATACTATGGAATCTTATAAGTAACTTATTTTTGTATATAAAAACTTGAGTTTTAATATAAAACAATTATCTCTTTTTATATGATTAAAAGTCATTTTTTCATTTATGTTTTTTTTCAAAATAAGTCCAGACTAAACTGCTATATCTCCGTTAGAATGGCTATGTTGCACCTTTGATCATCTAGCATGCTTTTTTTAATAAAGAGTGTTAAAATAAAAATTAATAATCTTTCAAAACATGCAAAACTATGTAGACTTAAAGTCAGTACACGCAACAAAATAGTGAATTTATAAATAAAGCCAATAAAATTTAATACCAGAAATCGGCCAAAGATACAACAATTTTACCCTTGTGGAAGTTAAATTTGGACAAAGCTTTTTTTTTGAGAATTAAGGCGTGTTTTAATAAATGTGATTGTTGAATGAACAATTATTTAGAAATATTTCACTCGAAAAAGTTAGATTGTTACTACAGATAAACATATAGGTTAACGCAATGCGACAGATCACAAGTTTACTCAAGTTTTTGGCTTTCCATCTTTAGATGTTATCTAAAGATGGTTATTAGCATGCAGTCTATTGTAAGATCCATGTATGCTTAAATTAATATTGATTATATTAATAACTTCGGAAGCAAAGGCAGAAAAACGACGAAATTTCGAATAATTTCTTGTTAATTGAAATTTTATAAAAGTCGCCCCGAGATGCACATTCTCATCTTTTATGTATACCTATGCCGAATTTAATAATTTTAATCTAATGGTCTGTGCTGTAATGCGTCGACACACACACACACACACACACACACACACACACACACACACACACACACACACACACACACACACACACACACACACACACACACACACACACACACACACACTTAAGAATATAGGCGAAAATTTAGAACGAATTCTACGAAAAGATAATAATTTGTAATCTCGCTAACATGTAAAAAAAAAAAAAGAGAAAAAGACCTTTTAGGATAGTGACAAATTTTTTCTTCTAATTTTCTAATTCACTAATAGGTAGTGTCATAGCGAAGGATCAAAATTTAACTATGCCTCGGAAACATTGAGTCTGCAAATTATTATCAATGATTAATTGATAACTATGTTTTATAGATGTTGAATCTGTAAATATTAATCTGTTTATATTCATGATTAAAAGAAAGCCATAAAAGACCATAAGATAAATAATAACCTTGCTATTGTACTAAAAACAACAACCGACATCATTTAAATGAATAAGCCGCGTTTTTCTTGTCTTTTTTTAAAATTCATGTTCTGAAATCATGCAAAATTGATTTGTTTCATTATCTACGTATTTAAAATAATTAACACCTCCTCCAAAGAACAATTCTTCTGTCTCAATCATTGCCTCGATTTCGCTAGTCCTTATTTCATATAAAAGCTCTTGACTTCGAGATATGACTCATGACTCCTATCAGTGGTCGTATGTTTCTACTACCCTTCATTTTCAAAAAAAAAAAAAAAAAAAAAAAAAAAAAAATCACAATATATTACCGTATATCTAAGCCGAAAATAAATAAATTAATTAAAAATCCAAGATAAAGTTTTCTATTCCTAATCATTGCACCATTTTCGCTAATTTTATTTTATATAAAAAATTATGGCTTCTAAATGTTTCATCAATAACCATATTTCCTCCACATCTCTTTCGGAGAGAAATCTCGAATATACTTCTTTATTATGAGAAACTTCGCTTCTGAGAAAAAAACCTCCGCCGAGTCTTCTAATCTTTTACCTCTATCAACACACTGATTTCGTCAATTTTTAGGTCATTAAAAAGTTCAGAACGTTTAAATACCTTATTTATAATAGTCTTCCCACCATTTTCGAGAGATTTTGCAAACTAAAATTTTGAGTCAGCTCAACATCTGAACCGAATTCGGTAATTAATTTCTTAAATGTGCATGCTTAACTTATTCAATTAGAATTATTTATGTTTATAGTCAAAGTATAAATTAAAATAGTACCTTCATTTGATGTGACAATATTATTTAATTAAAAATGGTTGATATGATTAAATTAAGTTTTCAATATGGTTTTTATATTTATTAGTTTTTAATATGGCAAACAATTGGTGATCGAAGACTGCTTATTGTATTAATTAAAACTGTTTTTTTAAATAAATTACTGCTTGAAAAATTAATACTTATATACAAAATGCTAAGTGCATTCATGTCACTAAAACCATTAAAACAATGCATTTGGAATAAATGAGAAAGTGTATCACTGTTTTCACAAAGCGAACTGACAAAAAGGTCTGATCTACAACATATGTAAAAAAATAAATATAAATAAAAACATACAAGCATTTTTTGTAGTACTCTTTGACTCCTTTGATTGATCTACGTTGGATGATTTTGGTAACTTTAGATTCTTTAAATACTTATCAAATTATAAAAACTAAAAAGTAATCAGCAAAACTCTCAATCTAGATTAGAGTTTTTGGATTAAATGAGTGGATAACAATTTCATCTTCACCCAGTAAAATTCTTAAAGTGAAAGACATTACTAAGCATCGTTTATATCAGTCTTTTAGTACAGGTTAGATTTAAGAACAGGGTAATGTTTCCTGTCAAGCACCACAAAACTGTGCCACCATCCACAAATTCGCTACAAGTTTGCTCTTTTGGATAGCCCCAAGAAACAATGAATCCATCCTCCACGTTTTTTAGAATTTTTTTTTTTTTTTTTTTAAAAGAAGCGAGCGATATCACATTTGGTAAGAAAGCGCCAAAAGTATTCAACACTAGCAATCGTATTTTAAATCGAACCATCAGCATAACTAAAAATAGTTAATCTTTATTTAATATCAAGCCTACGACATAGCTAAGCATGTCCAGCATTGCTAGGAGGTGTCTATATCAAATTCATATAAATAAATCTAAAATGTGAAAAGCCAAGTCGTAGATGGTAAGTTCTCCAATTCAAATCGAAGGGCTCGCTAACAATGAGCCAATAATTACAAAAGAATGCGCGTCTCCTTTTTGTCGTATCAAGTGCAAATTATTAGTTAACAAAATTAATTAATTATTCAAATAAATTTATTTAATAAGCTAAATGAATCACTTTTCTTAAACCGATCTCAATCCTAAAAATATTTTAATATACCATGACTAGAAAAAAAATTGCATTTTAAAGGGTTAAACTTTAAATATTAAAATTGTTTTTTTAAACATTTTAAATGGCAATTTATGATCTCATAGCGAAAATTAGACCAATCTAGTTTTTAAATATATTATTAACAATATTTCCAATCTATAACATCATAATGCGCACTTTTTGTTTGTTCTTATCTCAACAAAGAATTAGAAGTGCATCATCAGTTACTAGAAGAAATACATATACGAAATACAACATCATATTTCATCAATGTGCTAATTTTCCTACAAGTAAGAATTTTAGCCCACAGATGATTTAAATTCATTATCAGCAACATTTTTAACCATGTGCAAATAAAGTTTTCAATTTCAGATGTCGTAGATATATTTTGTTTATAATGGATTCTTTGGTGTTTTTTTCAGGTGCTGGGCATGATCTGTCTGATACTGATAGCGCACTATAGCCAGTTCTTTCACCCTCTGGACGGAAATTCGCTGGGTATCCTCTGCAGCAAGAGTGCCGCCTACTTCCTTCTTGTGTCCTACGGATTTTTTCTCACTTCGTCCGTCATCGTCATATGTAGCGCCTTTTCCTATTTCACAGCATCATTTCTGCCCAAAACTGCTTTCGTAAGAAAAATACCTTTACAAATATCTTTTACCTTTAATGCTTTTAATATAACTTTACCTATACCAAAAAATACCTTTAATATAACTTTACCTATACCAACTAGTTTCTTTAATATACCTTTACCTACAACAAGAAATAGTTTAAATATAACTTTACCTATACAAGCAAATACCTTTAATATAACTTTACCTATACAAGCAAATATCTTTAATATAATTTTACCTATACCAACAAATACTTTTAATATACCTTTAATATAACTTTACCTACACCAATAAATACCTTTAATATAACTTTACGCACTTTCAACTTGTTTCATGTTTGTGGAACTGCAGTTCTGTCATTTAATTTTTACTACATTTTAGGAATTTAAAGTAGTTAATTGAAAAAAATAATATTCATTATGATGAGGAAATAATTATACTAATTTGATTTATCTCTCTATTTTCAATCATAAGTAGTTATGGGGAAGAATGAAAATTTATATTCTCCCTACCATTTCTGCACTTTTTGATCTGGAAAGACCATCTAAAAAAACTGGATCGAATTTTGCCCTTTCATACAATGTATCACTCTTTGATTCAAATCCATTCTGAATTACTCTAATCCGTTCCTACTATTAAACATTCTGCCAAATTACTATAATTCTTCCCGATAAGGAAAATACCTAAAAACATGAATACAATAGCGTTAACACGTCTTATTTCAAATATTATTAACAACTCCTCTGACTAAATCAGCGATTTAAGTCGAGTTTGTGCAGTAACTTCTGAAGGTAAAGGCCTCTGAGCACACGAGGACTGACTTCTAGCTCATATGAAGATGACATTGACACATTCCCTTGTGCAACCCCTCTTTACAGTGGGGAGGGAGCTCTTTTACACACACCTCACAGATAGAACTCAGGCTAAAGAAAACCATGCCCGAACAAGAACTCGAACCCGGGACGTCCAGATCATGGGGAAGACGCGCTACCCCTAGGCCAGAGCATCGGCAGAAGCTGTATGTTTAAAACAATTAGGAAAACCAAAGAATTACCCCCTAGTTCCAATCACTAGTCCGATTTCATCAGTTTTTGTGTCATAGGAAACTCATGACATGCATATATGCCACCAATGGCGACATACTGCTTACCGGCTACCAATTATTAGAAAAAATCTTACAACACTTCTTCACTGTATATTCACAATAGGAAAATTTTTTTCGACAGAATCGTTTATCGCCAATCGCTGCACAGATTTTGTTAATTTTTATTTCATATGAAAACTTATAATGCATCATTACATGTATACACCATCATTGGTCGCTTAAACTCTATTGCATTCACTATTTTGGAGAAGTATCGAAAAATTTCGCGCCTTGCTGTTTACCAATACCATGCAAGACATTCGTGGCCTTATGCAAGGTCCACAATTTTATGCCATGGTGGAGGTGGAAAAGGACACTTTATTGGAGAGTATGCAAGAAAATTTCGTGGAAACAATACTCACTGGTTTAAATCTATAATAACAATATTTTTGAAAAAAAAAAGAAAAGAAAGGAAAGAACAATGTTAATTCTTTGTCCAGCATTCGACACATTTCCTGCGAGAATTACTTGAGTGCTAGGATACTTCTTTCAGCTGGAATTTCTTTGATTTATCAAAATATTTTATGAAAATGATTTTATTTTGACATTTTATGATAAATTAAATTTGTAATGAATTCATTTTTCATTTTTAAACACTTTTAAAAATTGTTTCGTGTCATGTTTGTAAAGATATTGTCTCATGACATGTAAACGTTTTTTAATTTAATACAGTTATATTATCTAAAAAACATAACTAGCAACATAAGTATAATAAACACCGTTTTTTATGTTTTCCAAAAAAAAAAAAAAAAACATTGATAATTAATTGAATTAAATTTTGATCCCGCAACAGTGGTGCTACCTGCTGTTGGTTTTGAGAAAGTTTGATATCAGAAAAGTAGATAATAATTAAAATCGGAAAAAATTCTCCTATTTATTACAGTAAAAAAAAGTGTGTTTTCAAAAACTGTTTTTAATAAAATTTATTTTGTCTATAGGAATTCACCTATCATGTTCTCGCCTGCATTATGTATTTGTCCTCAAGTTTAACCCTTCTTGTTAGTGTCGTTACAAGTAATACCGATTCTGAAGATTTCAAAGAACCTGGATATGAAGGGAAAATAGCAGCAGCGGTGAGTTTTTGTCCCCTACATTTTAGTGTAAAAACATTTCATTAACATTAGGATAACTATAAACAAAAAACAAAAAAAAGTGCTGAATAAATTTTTTGAAATAATTTCTTACAAATGAATAAATATGCTAATTTTTTTATGCAGTGTGTTTTTGCTGAAATTTTTTTTCAAAGATTCAAATTTTTATGACTTTGTCAATCATTGCAAAAAGTTTTTAATATGACAGTGCTTTTGTATCTCTATCGTAATTCTGCAGAGCCCATTTAGCGCAGTTTTTATTCACGTTTATTTAACTTGACTTCCTTCATGTTTGTGAAAATAAAAATTCACAATCTATTTTTCAATCGCTTCTTGATGCCCCTTCTACTTCTTTTTTAATTTTAAGTATTCGTTAGATACACAGAAATATATCAATTCTACTTTAGAATTTATATAGAGAAATTGTTATAATCATCTTAAAAAGCAACCGAATCTCTATATTTAGGACCTCTTTTTGAGTCTGAAAAATACGCTTTTGGGATTATTCCTGTCTGTGGATGTGTGATTGGGATTACGCCTGAACTAGGATTGGGGGATACTATATCAATTTTATGTTTTATATACCTTGCTTTGTGTCAGATACATAAAACTCATACAGATGAAGAGTAGTATCAGGTATTTGAACTTGACCGTTGCCGATCGGTATAGTCTAGTTCGCTATCCTGCTGGGTGACGCTATAAATATGCAGGATGTGTGTGTTTTGTGTGTGTGTGTGTGTGTGTGTAGTTATATATATTTCATTTCCAGACATTACTATACCCCGTATAATAATGCGTATTCATTCAAGAAGTCCTATCTTGTCTTATGTTATAACCTTTACTCTTCTCGCGCATCCATCAATCACTGTCAAAACCAACGCCACCGGCGCAGTACAATACCTCTTACCGAAGTATCGAAATCCCGATTTGAAATAATATTATTTGTTATCAGACTCATCACAGTTAAGAGAATTTGTATCTATCGAGCACTCGTTTAATTTGCACAGGAAAAGAATCAGTTACTAACTTCTTATCAGATGCAAAAGTACATTTGAATCTGCCTAATAAATCGAGGATTCAATTTTTTTTTTAGTATGTACAGTGAATATTCATCATTTTTTATGAGTGTGTGCAGGTTATATTCATTCATTTATGTTATATATATATAACTTTTATTATTGAATACAAATAATTTTTAATAAATCTTTTTTTATTTTTCTTCCAGGTTTTAGGTTTAGCAAATACGATATTATATGGAATCAGTACTTACTTTTCATTTCAAGCTCGAAAACAAATGGGTTAAAGAAACGAGAAGTTTTATTGAAATTGAAGCTGAACTAGCTTGCTTCGGTTTTAATTCTTCTTATATTTTTCCCAAGAAACTTAATTTGAAGAATTTATAATCAACTTCAGTTTAACTTATTATACAAAAAATACTTTAAACTGTAAGATTCAGATTGTTTGTTTAAAAGGGAAAATTTTTATCATTTTTTTACAATGTATATCTGAAGCAAAAAAGTTAAACTTGTTCAAATTAGAAGTGATATTTTATGACTCGATTTTTTTCCTGATATTTTTCATTAAATTTTAGAAAATGAGTTACTTACCTAGGATGAAATTAAAATTCATTTAACATAATTATTGCAAAATTTTATTTCCGCATATTAAAAATTTTACCGTTTATGAATTAAAAAAGTATTTTTCTTTTTTCATAATATTGCCATTTTTGGCAATTATTACTTTGCTTAAATTTTTAAAGTAGCATATAGAATTTGACTGCTATAAAATCGATTATACCTGTTATGATCGATTTATGGTTAACGATAAATTCGATCCATGATAATGATTATGATAATAATAAACAAATTAAAAACTCCTATTTACGCATTTAAATTACTCATTCATAATTCACGAAAGTCCTGTCCCTATTTAAATTCGATTCATTAAGTATAACGCAGATCAAAACCTATTTTAAGAAAAGGTACAAAACATTATTATTGCTTAAAGTGATACAAAGCATTATTATTTCTTAAAGGTGATTTATAAAGCATTATTATGGAACAATTTTAATTATAGAATCATATTCCATAAACTGTCAAAAGAGGTATTTTTAGCTGTTGGTTCGCTGAATTTTTATTGATAAAAATTGATAAATAATAAGGTATTATTTTCTTTATGAATTATATATGAAGAATAAGTAGTCAAGTAACTTATACTTCTTATATGAATTATATTTGAAGAATAAGTAAACGATAACTTTTTCTTCTTATTTGGATTAAATTTGAGAAATAAATGATCAAGTAACTAATTCTTGTTGCATGAAATATATAAATATATAAAGAACAACTAGTCAAGTAAACTATTCTTTTTGATGAATTAGACATGAAAAATAGTAATCAAGCAATTGATTTTTATTTTGCACTTATCTGAAATGATAATATAGAATTGCATTTGTAAACTAGATATTATGTTTTTGAAATATTTATTTTTTGTTGTAAATACATAGCAGTCAACTTATAAATGCATTTATTTGTTTTGTACAGCTTTAAAAATGAGGATTTATTGTCGATATGCATTTAAATGAATAATTGATGCTAATTATTTATAATTTTATTGTTTATAAAGCATAATGTATTTGAATAAAATATGTTATAAATTATATAGCTTCCTGTATCTATTACACTATACATCTCAATGACATAATTTTTATAACTCGCAGTTTAATCCATGGATAAACATTTATCTCAATCTTTCAAATCAGATTTCAGTGAAAATATTATTACATATAAAATATGTTAATAATTGCATCGGAATCCTGGTATAATAGGAGCCCTTAAAGACTAGTTACTTTTTTTCCCAAAAAATTTCAACTAAGCATTTTGTGTAACTTGATCATAATATTTTTTTCTCAACAAAATAATTTTAAATTTCAAGTTTTTATAAACATATACTCATACTGTTTTAGCAGCCTTACACCGCATTGTTCACTCAATGAATTTTCTGTCTATTTTTTTATACATATAGTTAAATTATATTAAAGAACAGAAACCTTTATAACCGAGGAGACTTTGAAAGGATTTTATCATTGCTTGGTTCTGAAATTAAACTTTCATTGTAATTAAAGCAAAATTTCAATATATATATATATATATATATATATATATATATATATATTAAAAACATACCTTGTACCGAAATTTATTCATTATGGAAAAACAAGCCTTAACTTTATGCTTTCATCATCAATAATGGAAGAAAAAATAGCCAAAATGAAATATTAATACCAGCGATGAAAATGATTTTAGTTTCATCTAAATAATGAAATATTGTTGCAAAATATGTTCAATATATATATATATATATATATTTAAATGAATAAAAATATACGCTAAAAATCAATATAATTGAAAATATACCATTTTAAGTTCTAAATTTATGAAAAAATAATTTTTGTACAGTAATGCATCTAGAAGTTATTGCGAAAAAATACTAAAATTTCGCTTAATCTTTAATTAATTAAATTTTCAAAAGAATCGCTCCAAAGTGCCCTTTTCTAAACTCTAAACTGCTTGTACAGGTTTGGTAGTTCTTTTTCAAATGGTATGTCCTGTACAGAACAACACTCCTAACACAATCAGACACATTCATCGTTATTATTAGTAGATATATAAGGGAATTTTTTTTAAATATATGTAATTTAATTGCTCAAAAATATAGTAATTTCTGATAGTTGAAATTTTTAATATAATGCTTTAACTCGCATTTTTCAGCATGCAATCCTGAGTTTTGTCACCTTTTGGAAAATCTATTCAAATGCTCACAATGTTTTTGTAATTGATTAAAAATGGGATAAAAAATACTCGCCAAAAATTAATATAATTGAAAATATAACTTTTTGAGTTTTAAATTCATGAAAAGATAATATTTTTGAAGTTATTGCGAAAAAAAGTACTAAAATTTCAAATTATCCCAAGCTGTCCTTTTCTACCTTCTAAGCTACTATATATAAGTGGCAAGTTTGGTAATTTAAGGTTAAACGGTAGAAAACAACACACACACACACACACACACACACACACACACACACACACACACACACACACACACACACACACACACACACACACACACACACACACACACACTTCATTTTTATTATTCGTAGAGATAAGAGCAAATTTTTTCAGTGTATGGTATTTTTTCAATGACACAATAATTTTTGCTAGTTGAAATTTGTAATATAGTGCTTGAAGTTATCTTTAATTATATAATTCTCAGCCTTATCATTATATGGAAAATCTATTCACATATTTTTTTAAAAATTTAATAACATCTGTTGATGTACAATATCATGTGCATATTGTCTGAAGGAAGCAGGCATTCAAAACAAATGCATTGGAAGCAGTTTACATACCATTACAATTATGTGAGAAATGTAACTGCATGTCATTTATTTATGTCATAGCATGTTGTCAAATGTTGTTTCATGATGTAATATTATGGAAGCATATGCATTAGATGTAATGGATGTAATTTAACATGAATCATGTGAGCATGGATTGATTCAAATGCCATTCTAGGGGAAATAAACAAGAACATTAAAAAAAACACACCTTTTTCTTGGATATTACTGTGGCTTTAATAATTTAATGGTGATTATGTGAATGAATAATTGCTAATGAAAGTATTGAGTGACAATCCAGACAAGGAACCATTCCAAAAACGACATTTTGAGCTATAATTATTTAGCCACAATATTAAAAGAATAATTCTAAAGCGGAATTTCTCTTAAATTATTTATTGCATTATACATAATTTTTTGTTCAATGATTTAGTTTGATTTTGTTAGCCATTTATTTTAAATTTTTTATTTCAATATATGTAACATTTTGCGCAATGGATTAACTTGGTATAATTTCAGTAGTCAATCCAAAAATATAGAAATGCCAACTACTGCAAACTGCATACAATTATAATTAACCACTTTTAGAACTTCAAAGCTATTTATTCCAGGTTATAAATATTTAATACCCGCAATGAAATTATGAAAATTGCTCTTACATAAGCGAAAATATTTTTATGCTTCAGAATACAAAATATAATTATGTCCAAAAGATAAAAAGCCTATTGTCAAGCGGCAAACGATAATTTTTAGTCTTAATAAAATGCTTGTTTATTTAATAATTCAATTAAAATTTATATTCTGTAGTATTAAAATGTAAATTACCTACTGTTAATTTAATAATTTTTTAAATACAGTAACATTATTAAGTTGCCTTATTTTCTCTAAATTATAAGATACGGACACGGTTCGAAATACTCCATATGACGTAGGGAGACCCTAGAATTGCCAAATCTGCAGCGGTGGATTTCCGAAAAGTTGTTGTCTAGGTCGCAAGTGAGAGGGAAAAGTTTCCTTTTTTGTAGTTGCCAAATAAACAAGTTTGTAAAAAATGCAAATATGTATTATAAAGTAGTAATTTTATGTATTAACACTTTATCAAATATAATTCATCAGGTTCCTACTAGAATAATTGCAAACAACGAATGTCTGTTTCCATAATATTTAATAATTAATTGCACTTTTAAATCAAAATTAATTAAAAGTTGAATGTTTTTCCAGCAAAATTAGGAACATATTATTGTACACACAAAAAAAAAAAATCTTAAAAAATATTAGCCTTTCAGTAATTTTTATTTCCGTTCAATGGCTTCCCTAATTTTAATAAATTTTAGACATGATTTGCAATAACATTTCTATTTTTGGCTTGAAATTTAAACTAATTTTAATTTAAAATAAAGGATGATGGCACACTGCTTCCTTTCGATATTGACTTGAAAGCAAATTTATTTGTTTTAATAGCCTTCTAATATTTTTAGTCAGTAATTAGCTTGATGTAAAAATAGTTACCCCGATAATGTGAGAACTGAAGCAAATGAAATCATATTTTCACTTTCATTTGTCTGTAGAGTTTGTTCCTCATTTGCGTAATTAATTCTGATTTTAAAAGGCTTCTGATAATTTGTTTTTCGCAGCCTGTTATTTGCATCTCTTTTTCTCAATTATTCGAGACCAATTCCTCTAAAAATAGACTAATTTCCGGTACCATTGAGATGGACATTTTTGCCTCATTAAAAAAAGAACATCACCCATTTAAGTTTAAATAAAATTCTTTTCCCATGTAAACGAGACTGATATTCAATATAAGTACACTTCTATCAATTCTGGGACTGAAATTTGATCTAATTAGCGTTTTATTGGCGCCTGAGCCATTTTTTAATTTTTTCGGCTAGACTGAAAGGCACTTTTCCATTTCTATAAATTAAATTAAATTAAATTAAATTAAAAAGCCGTTTAAAAAATCGGAAAGAAATAATTAGATTTGTAATATAATCATATCATAAAAACTAATGCCTTTTAAAATTCTAAAAAATAAGATATTGAGTGAAAAGACGTTTCGCACAAAGAAATAAAAAATGCAAAAATTTAATAAGTTGTATGATTTTCAAAGTATTTACAATATTATTTGATGCTACTAGTAAATAAATTACAATGGCAGAATTTTTATCTCTGAAATTATTATTTTTTTCTGAGGAAATTATAATTTTATCTTTCACTGTGACACAATGCATTTTCTCAGTTCCTCTAAAATCAAGTTCCTTTCTTGTAAAATATCTTCTCGAAAATGCGATCCGAGCAAGTTTATATTTACTGCATCCGAGTTTATATTTACTGCATGAAATGTGCGCAGTGGATACATTGAAAGAAAAACAATTCCCATTATTTTTTTTTTCACATTCCATTTCCAAGATTTTTTTTCCATAGTAAATATTTCTTCAAAATTGCATCGGTTTAAAATTATTTTCTAAAATTTTGAATCCTATGCATTAACCGAAAAATATTCATGCAAATTTTCTTTAATTTTTAAAAAAGTGAAATTTTTAGGAAATGTAATGAATATAAATGTAAATAAAATAAAACATGTAGGTATTTAAAATAGCTTGGAGAATAATAGAACATTCTCCCAGTCCCAATCACTGGTACGATTTCTACAATTTTTATTTTATATGACAGGTCATGATCTCTAAATATGTCATCAATGGTCGCCATCCCATTTTAAAGAGAAATCTGAAAAACACTACATCTCTGTATATTCTCAAGGAAAAAAAAATGTACACAATTCCACAGCCTACCCCACCATACAGATTTCTATTTAGTTTGAAAATTCAAAACGTTTATGTATCTCATCAATAGCTGTTTAGTTTTTCACTCCCTCAATTTCCGAAAGACATCTCTAATTAAACCTTATCGTATTCTTGAACGTCAGCTGCTGTTTTGATGTTTTAAATTTTATTCGCCAACTCATTTCGCCATTTGGCGTAAAAAGATGTGGTATATATAGATTAATTAGTATGACTGACTCAATTAATTCTGTTTATATAGTGAGCGAATGGCTGGGTGCCGAAGGATTCTAGACAGAATAAAAAGAGTATCATTACCCCACAACTAATGTATAACTGCAACAAAACATTTTCGAAAAAACAAAAAAATTAAGTAAAACTGAAATGACTATATTGAAATTGGATAATTAAAGAATAAATAAAATATTAAAAAGTTTTTAAGTCGGAAGAGGATTTATCAGAGAAATGATTTAGGATAATCACTAAAAATGATGTTTTGTGAATTAAAGATTACCATTAGAAACAATAAAAACCTAATGAAAGAACATTTCACTTTCTCCGATGGGACATATACACAGTGGTGAATTTTTGACTAAGCTGCAGAACAGGACAACTGAATTGGTGGAGGGGAGGCGTAGAGAATTCGATTAAGAAAGTTAATTGCCTAACTGCCATTTAAATAATTTGATTATAGAAAATATAAATACTATAAGTTATAAAATATTAGGATAATACTGACACGTTGTCAATTATATTTCATCGGATTCCTATCTGTTCAATTAATTTCGCTTAGTCATCATCACAGTACTTACAAATATCTAGTCTTTGCTTGAATACAATTAGGTATGAACATGAATGGCACAAAACTATGTGTCATATCTATATTTTAACTAATTAGTTAAAATTTTTTTATTAATTAATCATTTTGGAATTTTAATTAATTTAAAATTAACTGAATTTTGACGTTTTATCTTGATACTACCGAAAATGTTATTGCACAAAAATAAACTTTGCGTGGCCGGGATAGCCCGGGTAGGGCGTTGGACACGCATCCCTTGGGTTACGAGTTCGAACCCCGTCGGTCGAAGAGTCTTCATGTGTATGGTAGCTGGCGTACGTATAAGTCGGTCGTGGTCACAAAGTCCTCCATATCGAGAGTAACACCACCATATTAAATTTGGCACGGGATTTTGTGTGCTTTGCGTCGAATTTTTAAAACGGTTCGGAAAAAATGCATCTAAAACCAAATTGAATTGTTGGGTGCTAGGGAAAACCGCATGCTAGGGATTAATCGCCAAAAAACTCGCCAAGGATCATACGATAGACTCAGTAAAAATGCTAAATTCACGCAGTTTTTTTTCTCGTTACTATTGTATGTCACTGCCATGCTTTTCTGGGAGAACACTCTTATTAGATAGTATGTAAGAAAACTTTGGGCAGACCACTCCCTCTGGTAAAAATGTGTAAAACTTGTAATACGTTAACATATAATATAAAACTATAAAACTGGTGCGACTTTAATACCAGCGACAATTTGTTGATTAAAACTTATATGACATGAAGTCAAGTGTAAATTATTTAATTGAAATTCAATATATTCAATATCCCTGGAAGTATCTGATTGTCAAAGATGACTAGTAGTAAATAATTAAATAAAAATTAAAAATAAAATAAAAACTCTGAAATAAGTCATTAAAGTATTGATTAAGTTTAAAATGTGTAGAAATGTGAAACTAAATGGACTAATATATTACCAGAAGATTTTAATAACGCTCACTGACTAGGGTCTCAAAATGCCTAAATCCACCATTGCATGTATGTAGTCTACATTGTATGTCTACATTGCCTATGAGATACGAAGGAGAGAAACAGAGTAATGAAATGTATCTGACAAGTTATAATGCATTATTAGAGCTTCAGATATTGAACTTTGCATTAATTATACAGCAATCAAGCTTTACGGCGGCTACTAAACTATTTAAGCGTTTCCTTTCTCTTATCAAATATGAATAATACTTTTGCATATGCCTTCTGTTGACGGCATTGAGAGATGTAGTTATGAAAAACTGCCGCAATCCTGTGAAAAAATGTCATTTAAGATATATGATAAGGTAGCGGAAGCTGTCGTAGAAACTGCTGTGAAAAGATATCAGGGCTGACGTGAAAGCGGAAGGGGCCCAAGGTTGCTAATCCTCTTCTGGTGAGTATGTTTTAGGCTTAATTTATGTATCTACAGCTCGTAACTGGTATGTACAATCCATGTTTGTTTGTAAACATTTCATTACTAGAATATTTTGGACTAAAATGCAAAATGTTAATGTATTAAAGATTAGAATGATAATCATGTTTAGTCAAGATCGGGTAAATGCATGGCATTTTTGTCGTGATTTTCAGAGTAAAAATATTTTGTTGATCTACTAAAATTACAATTTTTAAAATTATGGTAATTTTAAGGCAATAGACATAATGTAACATTCATTTTAAAGCAAATGATTGCGATAATAAAAACATCACAGGATTGTTTGCATTGAAACACAAAAATATTAGTAATTTTTATATGTTAGAAAGTTATTATTTGATAGAAAAAATGAGACGTCTGTTTATTTGTATAATAATAAAAGCAATTTCCATTTGAAAGTTTTATCACTATTTAATAAATAATTTTTAAGATATTCATGTACAAATGTCTACTTTTTACGATATTTTTAAATCTAAGTTTAATTTGTAAATAACATGAATAACTGCATTAATAATCAACATCGAATGTTTTATAAGAATTCGAAATGATAATCTCCTTGGTTTTGCTCATTTTAGTTTAGAATCATTTTTATGTTTTCCCAGATAATTTCGTAAAGTGAAATTTGATGCACCTAAAAATAGTTTTTTCATTCAGCAAGCATTCAGTATTGAACAGGTAATAATTGAGAATGCAATGAAAATTATTCTTTGCACTCTCTTTCAATATCTTTTTCTTGTATATAGATATAATGAAATATTTTAAACTCCAGAAGGAATGACAGTAAGGGAATCAATAGAAAATGGGACTTTTCAATTTAAACAAACACCATTTAAAGATATACTTTTATCTTTTGATTTATATTATTAAGCAAATATTTTCATCGAATATAATGAATGACAATTATATGTTCAGAAATGCCGATGAAATATTTTGAAATTATATTTAGTTTTTGAAAATAATATTTATCTTAACATTTTATTAGCTTTAAAATTTATAAAAGTTATAATTTGGTCTAAGATATAAATCTTAGAATATGCTTTCAACAATTCATTAATATTTAGCATATGTTTCTCCGGTTGTTAATAAATATTATTAGGTGCGAAAATTGGGATTGTACAATACAGACGTTTCTGAAATAGGATGCTAATTATGATATTTGAAATATATATTCATTTATGCTATTTTTCAAAAAATATTCATTTTATTTTCTAATTACCAATAAAGATGGAAATCATACTACAATTACTTATATACAATATATGCAAAAATCATTGAAGATAGGTTGTCACAAAAATTGGAAATACAGATACTGTTAGTATAAAATTAAAAAAAAAAAAAAAAGCTTTACTGAAAAAATGACTTTTTTGACAAAAATGGTTCAAAAATCAAGTAAGAAAGTGAATAAATATTCCACAGAGAGAGATACGACTTTACTTACCTATAAAAGCTCCTGGAATCTGTTTCACTTACTCAGTATTTCTTGGAATAGATATACACAATGCAGAATCAGCATTTTACTTAGATGATTTATATTTATCGAAGGATGTAATTGTTTGGAGAGATCTCTCCTCAAAACATCCTGCTCTGTTTTACTGGGATTTAAATCTGGGAAGCTCGATGGACATTTTACTTGAATGACACCAACATATTTAAAGCGGTGTCTCTATGAAGCGAAAACGGTGTATTTTATCTTGAAGTTCCAAGATATTTTTTTTCACAAGACCCATTCTTTATTATATTACAGCAAGTTGGTATACCAACGGGCGTAGTGTAGTATTCCCAGAAATTTTATAGCATATTCTTTAATAAATGTATTTGTGTATTACTAATTATA
Source organism: Argiope bruennichi (assembly GCF_947563725.1). NCBI lineage: Eukaryota > Metazoa > Arthropoda > Arachnida > Araneae > Araneidae > Argiope > Argiope bruennichi. The sequence goes on from NC_079156.1 coordinate 74,263,032, forward strand.
TATTATTGGCGAACAATAGTTATAAATGAAAATATTTGCTTTAACTAGAACTTTTAGCTAGAACATATTAGCTATATACATTTAGCATACAACCTTTGACATTTTTTAGCGCTGGGCTGCAGTCAATGGAAAAGCACAGAAAAATCGAATATGTAAATTAAATTATACGCCTGCCTCTCTACTTATTAAAATCAAAATTTGACGCAGAACTACAATCATAATCGGAAGATCATGCTAACTTTTCATGATTTAAGTCATTGTGTTTCTCAATTTATTGTATTTACATGCATGCAAAAGTAATGACCGATAGGTGGTCAATCCTTTGATAGATTTGGGTCACATATTGATAAGAAGGTACATTTTAGATTCTAAATAGGTATAACAAATTTTATCTCTTTAAGTTTTGTAGTTATTAAATTCACTTCTATCCGAACAGACTGTCTTCCGCTGAATGTATTTCGTTTAAAGTTTGACAGAAGCCCTCAAATTATTATTATAAAGTCCATATACCAAGTTTTATCCGTTTTAAGCAGTTTAAAGTTTAAGTTTAAGTTTAAGCTTAAGTTTTTTTTTCAAGCAGTTTAAGTTTTTTTTTGTTTTGTTTTGTTTAGAGATAGATAAACAAAGTATTGTGCTTTTAGAACTTACGGAAGTCTGAAATGTGCAGATTCGTCGAATTCTCGAGTTCGAATTTTTTGACGATTACAATACTTTCTCTATACTTTGTATAAAAGAAAATATAAAAAGAAGGAATTTTGGACCAATGGATTTTCGGAATAGACACACACATGAAGAAGCGGTACATTCTGGTAATAGCATTCGCAAACGCTCTATTGAATTTTCTATGCCGGAGAACTCTTTACATGGCATTGACCTACAATAGTTACGAAATATTTACTTTTGGCGAGAATTTAGCATTTTTACCGGATTTATCGTATCTTCCTTGGCGATTAATCCCTGGCATGCAGTGAATAGTATCCAAGAATCGAATTTGTATTTCAGACACGTTTTTCTCACCCGATTGAAACAAAAATTTGACACAAAACTTCACTTATAGTCACAAAATCCATACCAAATTTAAGTCCCTGCATTTTTGAACTATCGCGATTACATGCTTATGAAAGTACAGACTGACGGACAGCCAAACTTTAGATGGATTTGTCTCAAAATTTGATAGATTTCTATAATATAGAAGTTAAATCTATGTGCAGAATTTTATCTATCTAGCTCTCTCCATTTTGTAACTGTCGAGTTAACTTATATTCAAACTGCCGGACAGAAGGACTTCCTTTGAACAGATTTTTTCAAAATTTGATGGAAATCTTTAAATATGGTGTAAAGACCAAATATCATCGTTCTAGCTCAAATCGGTTTTGAGTTATCTTTGTCACACACATTTTGGACATTATCCAAAAATGTGTTTTTCCAACTCAGAGAGGTCTAAAACATGGAGATTCGTCAAAACCTCAAATTTGAATTTTTTTTGACGATTAATATACTTTTTTTATACTATGTATACGATAATGTAAAAAAACAATGAAAGTTAATGATATTATGATTCAATGCAAACTCTCCTTTCGTTTTAAATATATTTATTTTCACAACACGGCACAGAGATAATGAGGCTATTTACAGTAGAGAAAGTTATTCTGCATAGAATACGTACATAATATTGATGAAAACTTATATAAATACTATTAAAAAGCGTAAGTTAACGTAATCACATCAAAAGAACAAATCTTATTCCAATTTTTTCCGTAACCTAAACTAAAAAGAACTTGCCAGATTCCAAGTTGGAATAAGCTAAGAGTAGAATTAAAGAAACAGGAAATACAAAACTTAATGATGAGTGGCAACAAATGATGAAGATAAAATATATAGAGAGAATAAAAATACATTAATTACTTTCCGGGAAAACTTTTATGAGCAATGGTGAAGACCTCAAATCTTTTCTAATATATTTATAAGAAAATTTTGGGAACTGACTAACGAAAGAGATATTTATTTAACAATAGAGTGAATTTAAAATTTCATCATTACACATTATTCGTAAAATCAAATAATGTAGTCATCGTAACTGATTTGCACCATGAAATAAAAAAAATACTCTTGAGGTTAAAAACACGTGACGCAGTTTTAAATTCATTCAGGGAACTAAAAGTGATATGTTTACAAAATATTATAAAGAAATAAAAATATGAAATTTGTGTATTCGTCATGTTCAAATTACTCGGATGAAGTCTTTAAATATTTTAACTGTAAATGCCATCCAAATTTTTAGGAAGCTGATTTTGAAATTAACGAGGCAAGTAATTTTTCATTCTGAACGTCAAACATATATTTTAAATTTAATTAAGTTTAAATTTAAAGCTAAATAAACTTTGGCATTCATTCCAAAACACATTTAGTCTTAGATTTCAGCATAGTTTTTAGTGCAGATTATCATAAATTCTGTTTTTAAATTACATTACTAACATTTGCTTTAAATTAAGAATCCTGATTTAAAATTCTGCCATATTTCACCCGTGACAAAATTTGAAGGCAGTGAAATGTTCATGTTTGATGAAATAATTTTTAGTTTTTTTTTTAATACTGAAAAGTTTTGTTTGGCTTGAATTCAGAAATTCTTTGCATGGAGGAAAAAATATATAATTTCAAAATAATATGTTATTAATGAAGTTATGTTATTATACATCTAGTGGACATTGAACTAAGTTGAAGTGGTAATTAAGAACTAACAATTTTATGTAAGTATCATGTTGCTCTTTCTTCATTTCTGATTGCAAATGAACGAATACCGTATTTTTAATGTAATCTGGTTTGTGTTAGACTTAGAACTGGCTATATAAGCTTAATAGTTAAAACTCACTATTAGAATAGTTGATGAAGGGCATGACATATTCGAGACAAAGATCATTCAATTTCTAAAATATTTGATAAAATGGCTTTTCTTGTTCCACGATTGTAAGGATACATAGAAAGAGCGAAAAGATGACTTTTAGATAAGCTGTGGAAGTCTTCAATGATTGTGATTTTTGAAAAAAAAAAATTGGCCTTATCATATGCAATTAATGACTTCAAATTTTAGCCTAGATGGTCAATCTTCAAATGGCTGATTGAGGGATCGCAGAATGAGCTGCGTAGTGTCTATTTATTTGTAAGGCCACAACAGTCAAAATCCACAATATTTTAATTTCTGTCATTGCGTCATTGCGAACATGTCTTATAGTATAGAGATAAACGTGGACAAGTCTCTGATGATTGAAAACAGAGCTTCGATTCTTAATTATGACTTTATCATGCTTAGAAAGTCAACCATCTAACTCTCCGACCCGCCCGAAGGCACACGGATTTAAACCATAAAACTGAATGACCGGACCGCCGCAACAGCAATTGACGGGAACTGTGGTTGAGTCCTAAAGGCCATCACCGGCCACGGTACAACCCTCCCCGAAGGAAGTACGTCCCGTCATCGATGGGAGGAGCCAGATCCCCCACCTATTAGTGTACCCTCCAGGGTGGCGAGATCCAACCACCATGCCGGAAACATCTCATCCTCATTTCGAGGTGCCCCCTCGAGGGACCATCATGCTTAGTAAATCAAAGGTTAATATATAGTTTAGAGCATCCTTTCATTTCACTAAACATGCCCAAAATATTAAATTAAAAAATTGATGATGACTAGCAATAATTGTTTTCAGTATTGTTTTTTTGTCGACCTTGTTGATTGGCTATCTGGTATTGTTGGCATCCTTGGCGAGGCGAAGGGGTATCCTAAACTAGATTTCAACCCATCTAAAAATATGACTTCAACTTCTGATGCCATAATACTACAAATCAGTTAGGATTGTACAAGATTATGAGGATTCCTTTTTTTTTCATTAAATCTATGGCCAAGAATTCTTATTCTATGTAAATATGTAATTCGCATACTAACTCGCATCCCATTTTTTTTTTAAATATAGAATGGAAATAGATTGAATGAGAAAAACGGTTAACAGTTTTTGTCTTGATGGCTTGATTGAAAATTATTTTCTTAAACTCTTTCTGTTGAAACGGACGCATAGTAATTTGGGCTAAAATTTTATTGAACATTTTTCGTATATCCTCCAGCCCGGTCACCCTCAAAAGGATTGAAATATATTTTAGTGTGTCCCTTCAAATTGCCAACAATGTCAAATCGTCAATGCAAAAAAAGGCTATTTAGGGAAACATCATCAGTTAAGTTATCATCGAAAATTTACTAATGCACTATTCTATTTGATTGTTTATTTTTCCAAATTGGTGGGATTTGGGTACTTATATTGGCGGAATGTTTAAGGGTCACGTTTCATAAGATTTTCTATTAATACATGACATTATACAATATCTCCCCGATGCTGTTCGATACTTTGAATGCCGAGCTATATTGTGAAAGTATTGTAACATTTTTTTCGGACATTTTGTGTTCACAGGATTTCAATCAAGAAAAAAGTTCAAGCATTATTATCAGCATCATTGACTGATTTGTAGTTAATTCTGGCAAACACTATTATCTAGTACTCATTCAGAGATTCGTTAACTATGATAAGATGCATATATCCCATGTATTGCGATTATAAGTCCATCACGAAACTGATATGAAGCTTTTCTTTTGATGCAAGGATAATTCTGCAAGGATAAACAGTCAAACAATACAAATTTCTGCTTGAAAATATGTATTAAAACTTTAATTTTGATTTTTTTCTGATTGACTTAAGCTTCTTGATACTGTATGCATGTTATAACATCACTATTAATTTTCATCTTTTACCGTGCTCTGCATCCCTAAAAAATAATGAGGTTGTATCATTTCATCCTTCATGGTGTTCTTCAGTTATAATGATCAATACGTATATTGCATGCAAAAAGACTATTCCGGTTTTTCATTAAATTTATTTGAGGACTTTTTGGAACAAGATGCAGCACTTGTCATCATTGCACCAATTTTTAACTTGAAACCGTGCTTTTAGTTCAATAAAACTTCCGCAAATGTATCAAGTATAACATCCGTACGAACTTATTCTTACGATACATAGTGGCGAACATTACAACATTTCATCTCATATGGTTAATGTATTTGGCATACATTTTGGCTATCCTTGAGCCAACAAAAAAGCAATAAGTTCTCCAATAACCTTCTCAAGAAGCTTTTCATATACTAAAAAATTTTCGTAGAGTAATATCTATTTTCTTTTCTAGTTTCTGCTCATTTGCTTGGTGATGTCGCAGGAGCACACACCACCACCCCCTCCTTCACAGAACGCAAGTTTCCAACGAGAATCGAAGACCCCTCCTTCACAGACCGCAAGTTTCCAACGAGAACCGAAGAAAGATGAAAGTTCATTGCCAGTGGTTGGAGCGGAAGTTGCAGAGCGCGCCAGGGAATTCCTTACGTGGACTTTTAAAGATGTCTTCGACTGGAATCCAAGATACTTTCAACAAATTAGAGGGATCCTTAACATTATTGAAGTGGTAAGTTAAGTAATTGACTGTCAAACAGCACTGAATAGAGAGCGGTGTTTGTTCATGCTGCAACTGAATTTTTCAAAGAGATGTGCAATTATTTTAAATTATCACATTTGAGAAATCCAGCTTATTGAATATTTGATGGTAAGCACATGCACAGAAGCAATATAGGGTACTTGTAGAAAGATGGTTAAAGATGGTATTTGAAAATTTGTTAATCGTTATGCTTTTTAACTTTGTATGCTTATAGAAAATGCCACATTTCACAAAATGTAAACTATCACATATCATTTTAAAGAAAATTTAATGCTGATTTCAATACAAAAAGCAAAATTCAAATATTTGCAACATAAAAAAAGTTATTTTTCTTTAATCGGAATAACAAACAAAAGATGAAATGGATTGTAATTTCTAACTTTCCTGACAAATCACTATTCTTGTTCTGGGAACCAATCAAATGTTAATCACTGCTAGCAGAAGCTGACATCATGTTAGAACAGGTCATTATTGGGCGTTGTTCTGTAGAAAGAGGACTGTTTTTTATGCAATCAAATTAAGTTATAAATTTTGTTAAACTTTTTAATATTTAGTTGGAGTTTTTGTAGGTATTTCTAATATTTAATCAAGAAGCATTGACATCAAATAAAAGAATAGATTGGACATCTAGAAAGAGAACTAAGATTATTGCGTTAAATGTATGTGGTCTTTTCTATGCTAAAATTGCAAGACAGGTGCGTGATTCAGTGACTTCATATAGAGTCCGAAATTTTTGTTTACGATGCAAAAGACATGCAGCTAAATATCGGCACTTTCTTTCTATGCGAGATATTACAAAATTTAATTGGTTTATTCTCAATTTTTTTAGGCAAAAATGTGCGTGTGTTTATTTAAAATGCTTTTGAAACGTTTCAATTTAGAAGTTTTTCGTTGATTGTTCTTTGTTTTTACTTTAAATTAAATCATTTGTTATATGTTAAAATGAAAACTTGTTTGCACTTCTCGGTAATGTGTTATTTACATTGAAAGTCGGATTTATCAAGTAAAAGTAAGGCGTACTCTCGATTGCTTGAGCCACTGTATATACATTGAAACATTCGGTTGGTTGGTTTGTTGTGTTTATTGGCGCAAGAACCATATATGGCCATGCTGCGCCAAGAAAATGATAGGATTATAAGAATATACGATTAAAAAAAGTAAAATAAAAACACACCATGCATGAAATATGATAATTTCAATATGAAAGATATAAATTTTTGAAATTTTAGTTGATGGAAAAAAAATATTCAAAAACAGGAGAATGCGAAAACGGTGATTAAATAGATTAAAAATATATAACAATCATAAATTAATCTATATGTGAATATAGAATTGAATAGCTTTTATAACGGTGAAAATATTCGGTTGGTAATTCTCTCTCCAAGTCTGGTAAAGTTAAAAACAATGAATAGAAGAAACGAATACGATGAAAATTAAAAGCAGGTCATTCGACTAAAATGTAATACACTGTAAAGTCCAGCTAACAAGTGGAACACGTCGCTGCTTTTTCATCATGAATTAGATGCCTGTGAGTGTGGCGAGTGAGCCCTATGCGGATTTAGTTTAGTTATATTAACGTTTTGTTTTAAAGTTATACTAAGGCTATTTTAGAACGGACTTCGTAATTTTGAACCGCGGTCAGACGATGAGGGCGACACTTGAGCTGGCACCTACCTCTCCACACTACACCAGCAGGAGGATGTTTGACCCGGACAGATTTAACCTACACTAGACCCGCTTACACGACGGTACTTCGGAAGGTACTTTCCGAAGCCGGGACCTTACCACCAGGCCACTGCCGCCCGTGTCTTATAAGGAAACGTTCGTTTAAAGAAATAACGATAGAGTTTAGATCTAGTGCGGGACGCGGTTTCCTGGTGGTAAGGTCTCGGCTTCGGAACCGGAGGGTTTCAGGTTCGAGACCCGATTCCACCGAAGAACCGTCGTATCAGGGGGTCAGTTGCACGTTAAATCCGTCCTGACCAAACGTCCTACCACTGGTGTGATGTGGTGTGGAGAGGGGGGTGCCAGCTCAGGTGTCGTCCTCGTCATCTGACCGAGGTTCAAAATTACGAGGTCCGTCCCAAAATAGCCCTAGTGTTGCTTCAAACGGGACGTTAATGTAACTAAACTAAACTAAACTTAGATCTAGTGCACGTAAAAATCTCATTTAAAATTTGCTCTTAGCATCAGGATTTGTTTTCCTTCTCCGATTCTTTGACATTTTTAAAGTTTAATATAAAGTTCGAATGAGACAACTTTCTGCACATTTGAGTTATAATAAAAATTACAATCAAGTTAATTGGTTCAATGCTGCAGTAGAATTTTTGAGATCTCTCCTTAGTTATAATGAACATTGTGTTATTTATTCTTTGCCATATTTACAATGAAAAGAGATTCTGAAATTATTACAGTTTAATCCGTTTTATCACTTATAGATCCTGAGTATGTTTGTAATGTCATTGATAGCGTCGGCTTGTCAAATGCAGCCGTATGTAGAAACACGTGTCACCGGGTTTTACTGCAAATCTAGTGACACATTCTTGTTTGCCGTCTCGACTAGCGCCTTCTTACATTCCACACTGTTGATGGTTTGTTGCTTGCTGTCGAAGAAAACGGAGAGCAGGCTGTGGAGTACCTCATATGTAAGTTGCTCATATACATCTATATTGAAACTGATTGATAATCACGGCGTTGTTGAGAGTTAAAATATTTTCAAGTCTGCTTGCTTAATAAAATATTTTTTTTTTTGACAAAAATTTAATAATAGAGTCGTTCACTTTTTCCCGTGTCGCCCGATCCCTTAGCTAGTAGCTAAATTCCATTTCTTCTTTCCTGACTGGTATGTTTCTTGAAATTTTAGAATACCTTTTTTTCTCCTACAGTTACAATAGAAATTCTTTTTTATCTTGGCTTTTATTATTACGATTCGAAATTCTTACAAATATCCTTTTTGGGGATTTTTTTTTTGTGTTATTATCTGATTTTTCTCACGAGAATCTCTCCTTTCGATAGAAAAGGGAATCGGTAACTTACTCAGACCGTATAAAAATCTATAAAAATTGAGAAAAACACCGCTTTGTTATTAAATCAAAATCGTAGATTTGCTAAACGCGGAGATTAAAAAATATACATTATACTGTTTAAGACCAGGAATAAACATTCAGGCTTAGAACTCATGCCCAAGGAAAGCAATATTTTCAATAATAAAAATTTAACAGTGGCGAAAACATGATAGTAAAGAAGGTGATGGAATGTAAAATTGGTCGAATTTCATTACAAAAATAGAAAGAGTTAATAAAATTTGTTTAAAAGTTAATTTTTAACCAAAAGTAAAGTAACCACGTTTCAGATCTCCCAGAGTTCGAAAAACACATTTTTGGAAAATGTCCGTCTGTCTGTTTGTGAGAAAAATAACGCAAAAGCATTGTAAGCTATATAGTTGAAATTTGGTATACGGTCTTTATACCACATTTGAAGATTTCTATCAAATTTTGAGTGAAGTCTAATCAAAAGGAAACCCTTTCCGGTCCTTCGAATATAAGTTAATCCGATAATCACAAAACGAAGAGAGCTGGATAGATGAAATTTGGCACATGCATTTATCATCTGTAGTGTGGACACCTATAAATTTTGAGTCAAATCCAACTACCGGTTATAAGTCTGTACTTTCAGAAATAAGTAAACGCAATAACTTAAATATATCAAATTTGGTATGAAAATTTATGACAAGTGCAGGTTTTGTGTCAATTTTGTTTCAATCGGGTGAGAAAAACATGTTTAAAACATAATTACGATTTTCGGACAGTATTAACAGCACGCCAGGGATTAATCGCCGAAAAACTCGCCAAGGATAGCACACGATATATTGAGTAAAATTCCTACATTAACGCCTAAAGTTAATATTTTGTAATTATTATACGCCAGTGCCATGTAAGGCATTTTATTCTGGCATGAAAAATGTATTCGAGAAAGTTTTGGATCATTCCTGCTGATTTGAGATTTGTACTTTAAATTAACATTCTTTTGGCGTAGCTTAACTGGTACCCATCCTTGTATCATAAAAACACAACTAATCTGTTACTAGAAATAATACAAAATAAGCCTAGATTCAAACTGTTTCAAAATTGCAACAAGATAGACGGATGCTAATTGTTTGTTTTTATATCATAATTGTTGTTGTCGTTTCTTATGGCACTTGCCATAGACAAGCCCGCTGTTACGAAGACAGCGATTTTAAGCCGGTGGGGAAAGGGTCTCTTGTTTTTATAGTAACGCCAACTAGAGCCAAGAGTACGACTTTTCTATTCATGCATCACTCTTTCGCTTGCACAACCTCTTTTTACAGGAGGGAACATTCACATATAGAACACCGGAAGAACAACCATGCCTAAACCGGTACTCGAACCCAGGACATCCAGATCACGGGGAAGACGCGCAACCCCTACGCCAGAACGCCGGCGTGTCATAATTGTAGATATGTAAAAGAATTTTCACCTATCATCAAAAGGGCATACTGAAAGTTTTGTCTACTACGGCTTGGGGAGCAGATCGACCATCCATGCTTCAAATATACAAAGCTCTCGTTCTATCTAAGATGGATTATGGCTGTGTTATTTAAGGGTCAATCAGAAAAACAGTTTTACAGAAATTAGACCCTTTTCACCGTAATGCTCTCAGACTGTGTTCAGGAGCCTTTAGGACCTCTCCAGTTCAGTGCCTATATGTTGATTGCTTTGAGACTTCCCTTGAATTTAGGCGAGAAATACTATCTCTGCACTATTATTTTAGAACTGAATCAAATACACAACATCCTTTTCATAATTTTAAACTCCGGCCATTCTTAATTAGAATATAGGAAGCGAGGAATTTTTTTTATACCTGTTTATTTTACTAGAATTCATAACACTCTCATGGACCTAAATCTACTTCACCTGCATGCAACACTCCAACTGGACAATACTTTTTCTTCCATGGATAATTCCCAATATACAATATCTAAATCCATTTGAAGGGTTTACTAAATCTGACACTTCAGATTCTATTTATAGACATTTTTTTTATGAACATGGGCATCACTATAATGATTATATTGCAATATACACAGATGGATCAAAAACATCTGATAATGTCTCATTTGCTGTTATTTTCCCAAATGCAGCTTTTCGTTTAAAATCCACCTTTCCTGTTCAGTTTTCACAGCGGAGATAACTGCTGTTTTATTTGCCCTAGAAAAAAATGTCCCACAATCTACAAGAGAAATATATAATTTACACTGATTCATTAAGTGTTGTACAGTCTCTACAATCATCTCATCTTCATTCCAGAAAATCACCCTGTGGTTTTTAAGATTTTAAAGCTTTTTAATAGACTTTACCCTCGGGGATTTACTATTTATCTATGTTGGGAGCCTTTTCATGGAAGTATTGGGGGCAAAGAGAAGGCGGACAGTGCCGCCAAATTGGCTACTACTGCAACAAATATTAGTATCCCTGTGAGTGATTAAAAAAAAAACACATAACTTTGCTCTACTTCTCAAAATGGCAGGCGTAATAGGGTCTGTTAACAGAAAACAAGCTTCATAATGTTAAACTTTGTGTTGAACCTTGGCCATGTCTTCCAAATAGAAAAACAGACACTATCTGAACCCGTTTGCGCATGCGTCACACTAGATTCACCTATCGCCATCTATTTTTTGGAGAAGAGGCACCAATATTCTTGCTCTCAATGCAATTGCATCATGTATGTTTACCATATTCTCAATTAATGGACAAATTTTAGTACTCAACGTTAGATTATTTTAGAAACTTCACATTATCTCTTCTACTTATCAAAACACCACATGCTTTTTTGAAATCAGTAAGTTTTTATCTCCATATTTAAGTATTCTTCATCTTTTTCAAATGTTTTTACATTGCTTTCTATATCTGAAATATCTATATTTTAATCCTAAAAAATACAGTTTGGCGCAGCATAGTCAACACCATGGCCCTTGTTCCAATAAAATCAAAAAAAAAAAAAAAAAAAAAAAAAAAAAAAAAATCCAAATCCAAAAAAAAATCATCAAAAGGACAGGATATCTATCCACATAAATGGGAGTAAGCCATTTCAAAAATGTTTTGAATTAGAAAAAGGAAATTTTATATATGGTATTCACATCAATATTATTAAATTTTATCAAATTTTGGAAGCAATCGATCTATAGAAAACGATTCATAATAAATATATGATTTTCTTCAACTTATTATAAAGCATAATTGAAGAAATGGAGTATTATGTTAGCATACGTATTTAAAAAGAAAGACATGTTAATTATTACTTTAACTAAATAAATTGTCAGCATCACATAGCAATTATCATATATTAATTAATTATAAATAGTACGTAGAGATAGTTTGTTTAATGATTGGTCTTCCATTAGTAGCAATCGTGAGTTATATTTAAGATTAAGGTTAAGTCTAAAGGTTTTGTCGCCAAATTTGAGAAAAGTTCGCCAAAGGAACATGCTCACCAAAATTATGTAATTTTGTTAGTAGCAAGAAACAAAGCTCTGCTTGAAAAATATTCATTTATCGTTTTGTAGGGATACATTTGAGATCTTATGGATTATTATGCACATTTGGTGAGTTATGATTTTTTTAAAAAAAGAAGAAAATTTAAGCTTATTTAACCATATCTTAGTATGTAATTAGATAAAAGAATTAACACATATTTAATAAAGTTTTTGTTTTACTTTTTCGTATACGTAGTATAGAGAAAGTATTGTAATACTTAAGATTTTAGACCTCCCTGTGTTCGAAAAATACATTTTTTGGGAAATGTCCGTCTGTCTGTTTGTCTGTGACAACGATAAATCAAAACTACTTTGTGCTAGACGGTTGAAAATTGATATATGGTCTTTACACCAAATTTATCAATTTCTGTCAAATTTAGAGTATAATCTGTTCAGAGGAAGTCCGTCTGTCCAATTGTTCGAATATGAATTAACACAATAACTACAAAATGAAGGCTAGATAGATTACACAGATTTAATACACAGATTTGACATCTATAGTTTATATATCTGGCAAATTTTGAGCTAAATCCAACTATGGGTTGACTGTCTGTTGGTCTGTACTTTCAGAAATATGTAAACTCGATAATTAAAGAAACACAATGACTTAAATATATCTAATTTGGTATGAGATTTGGTGACTACCAGGGCAATTTTTTTTATCAAATTTTTATTTCAATCGGTTGAAAAACCATATCTAGAACACAAACTTCTTTTTCGGACATTATTAATGCATGCCAGGATTAATCGCCAAATAACTCGCCAAGGATGACACAACAAATTCAATAAAAATACTAAATCCATGCCAAAAGTTAATATTTAGTAACTATTGTACGATAATGCCCAGAAAGGTGATCTTTGGCATGACAAATTTATTAAAGAATATTCAAGAAAGTTTCCGGGAGACCATTCTCGCTGGTTTTCTTTTAAACTTGAAAAGAAATCTACAGTTTTGGAACCTATCATTTGAAATTTAAATTAAAAATAAAAATTACGAAAAGAGTTTTTTTTTTCTTTACAGGAAGTTACTTTCTATGTATTTTATTCCGTGCTTTACTTCATGTCCTCAGTATCACTGACAAGCAATGTTATAAACAGAAATAAAGGAAAATATGAACAAGAAGAAAGCTACAACAATACTCTAGCCGGAGGGGTAAGTATAATTAAATCTGAAGTAGATTTAATTTAATTTAATGTGTTTTAAATACTTAAAATAAAATTAATTTCAGTTTGCTTGAAAACAATTATAATATGTAGATTTAATTATTATTCTTGTCTTTGGAAGCTTATTTCGTGATTCTGTTGTTTATAATTTGGTACTTGTCGATTTTAACGGCGACGAAAACGCGCCAAGAAAAAAATCTCGCCAATTTGGCAATTACAGTTGTCAAACTATATAGCATGTGATTCGCACGTTCAAAATTTTTCATGATAAATAATAAAGCATTTGAGTATATTCTTATCATTTGGCGACATTTTTTCTTGGCGCTTTATGGTCGCCGTTAAAACCGAGAATTACCCATCATTTTAATACAACTTTTAGTATGTATTACTACTAAATATCAATAGGCATGATAGCGTTTCAGGATTGATTCATGTGTTTTTATATTTTAAAGAAGAACTCTGAATTATAGCAATTTCAACATGTACTCGGAATGAATATCTGATCTCCTCGTAACGCGTGTGTTTATAGAACAAATTTAATGAAAAATATTGTTGTCAAGCAGATATAAAATATTTTCAAAACTTTACCATGTTTTGTATCCGCGGATTCGCCTAGGTTTATCGTTAAGAGAAAAAAAAAGAAAAATGCCTATTTATGCAATTTTCGAATTCTTATATTCGATCCCTTAAAAGGCGTTAGTATTATCAGTCTTAATTAAAGACCATAAGATAATTGCTACCCTAAGACTTTCGAATAAATCAAATTCTTAGTCTCATCATTTTTATATGTATATTTAAAATATTTATTTTTGAGTGCAAACATTGGAACTTGGCTACATATATTTTTTAATCGTGGGTGAAATATGGATTGAAATCTATTGTATAGTGTATATATATATATATATATATATATATATATATATATATATATATATATATATATATATATATATATATATATATATATATATTCTGGCTCACTATTCTAAATTTGTCTATCTTTTCTTTAGTCATTAGAAAAATGTTATTTTTATTCTAAAATTTTTATATTTTTTTGAAGAAATTAAATTTGATTATTCCTATTAAAATTTTTTATTTTGTTCAAAAATAAGATATAATCTAACAAATTTATTTTTTAAATAAACTTAATGAATGAAATGAAATGATTGAATCTCTCAATATTATCTTTCATCAATGAGACCAAATTAAAATTCTTATATTTTTCAATCTTACTTTTTTTATCATTGACTTTTATTTTTTAATATTTTTTTTAAATCTTCAATATTATTTTTTTATCAATTAAACCAAATTATTTGTCTTATAAAACTGCAGTATTATAGTGTTTCATTTCATTTTATTCATAAAGTTTATTTAAAAAATAAATTAGTTAGAAATAAATCTAATTTTTTTTAAAAAAATAAGATTTTTTACTAGGATACAAACATATTTAATTTCTTTAAAAATCATAATAAGATAAGATTTTTTAAAGATTCATTCTTCTTTTTTAAAGATTCATTCATTTCATTTCATTCATACAATTCACTAAAAAAATAAATTGAATAGAATAAATCTAATTTCTTTAAAAGAATAAGATTTTTTTCATAGTATATAAACATATTAAATTTCTTCTTCTTCAAAAAAAAAAGCTTTTTAACGATTTAAGAATAAAAATAAGATTTTTTCAATGACTAGAGAAAAGGGAGGCAAATTTAGAATAGTGAGCCAGAACATGTATAAATACACTACTTACACTACTCTTTATTGTAATATGGCCCCTACGAACTCAAAGGATACCAAGTCGCCAACATAAAACTGAGGTGTTTGGTAAAAAGGATGGAGCTAAAGTAAAAACTGTACTGAAGCAGTGACATTAAAAAAATCAACAACCGACAGTTTTACCAGAGAATTAAAAAATATAATCATATAAATATTTGATTAGCTGGGTTTGCTCTACATTACAAAGTCTGCATTTTGAACTTTTAAAGGCATTGATTTCATTGGATTCTGGAAGTGAAAATTTCATCCTACCGGATGTATTGGCAATCGAATATTATACCAGAGCTCATTGTCGTGGTCATGGAATCTGAAGGGGGTTCTGACAGAATTTTTTTACTTTAAAGAGACATCGTATGGTTTCACTAGGCGTCTGAGTGGGCACACAATAGATTGGTTAGCACACACAAAAAATTTTTTGATGGTAACACAAATGAAGCAGACTAAAAACTGATCTTGATTCCTATGACATTTCAAATGGGCACATGGTATTTTTTTTATTTTTTACCTTGAATAAGCATCCTACGGCTTCGCCAATTGCAAGAACCGGAACATAGTTTCTTTAAACCATAGAAAGTAAGGATTCTGAAGAAATTATGGATGAAGTGAAGAATAGTGTTCTCCCTAGTTTGTCGCCAATATGGCAACCCATCGGAACGCTCTTCTAGCAACCCTAATGCTGTTTTGTTTACTATGTTTTGCAATGGTTGAGATGTACATGAACTACAATTATATTATAGAAAATGTTAAATTAAAAATATTAAAAAAATACCGATTAAAGATTTTAATTTTGTTCTTTATTATAATTAAAAGTTTATTAAATAAAGAAAATTAAGCTTATAATTAAAAGTTAATTATTTTCTTCTTTCTTTTTTACTAATTTACTAAATACTAACAGAAAATATTTATTCTTTTGCAATTTTTAATTGTCCATATACGCTTTAAAAAATCGTCTGAATTCTTAATTTACGAAATCGTCTGCATTTTCACTTTAAAAGACAACTGCAATGGAATTCTTTGCAATTCTCGTAATTCTTTTGGTGTTCTAACGGTTGGTTTCCTTCATAATTTGTTATGTCGGCAATTGTGCAAGAATGGATGTCGGGTAAATGTGATGGAAGACAGTATTTTGAACCTGCAGAATGGATGAAGGGTGAGTGGAATATATTTTTTACGAGTTGATGAAGTTGGGAAAAGGATGTTTGAAATTTTGTATGAAGAATGTTCCGATTGCTTCTTTCTCCGTTCTTTCCTTTCTTTTGGTTATGTACTGTTTCTGTTATCCACATAGTAATTATGTTCAATGTGCTAGCGAAGCTACTAGGTTCCCTCTCCCACTGCTAGCGAAGCCGTAGGATGTTTTTTAAGTTAAAAAATTCTGCCCGGTGCCTTCGACAGAATGGAAAAATAAAACAATACTTATCAGTAAAAAGTCCTAATTATATGGCGGGAAATGGTAACCGCAACTCTTCCACGAAAGTATTTGTTTATTTTGTCCGCCATCTTTATTGGCGATTTGGCATTGTTGGCTCAGCAGGGGGCACACTATAATTTACTTTTACCAACGTTGAACTGAAAAACGCAATGACTTAAATATATCAAATTTGGTATAGGATTTTGTGATAATTATTGTAGTTCTACGTCAAATTTTTGTTTCAATCATTTGGGGAAAATCTCATTTAAAAGATAAATTCGACTTTCAGATACTAATTACGGTATGCCAGAGATTAATCACTAAATAACTTGCCAAAGAGGACACGGTATATTCATTAAAAAGGCTACATTCGTGCCAAACATTGATATTTCTTAACTATTGTACGCCAGTGCTATGCAAGGCGTTCTATGGGATAATAGCTTTATTAGAGAAAATTCGAGGAAATTTTGGGGAGAGAGCTTTTGGGGAGGGCACACTAAAATTCACTTTTACCGAAATTATCAGAGGACAGATACACACACACACAAAAAGCTAAATAAACATAAGCCGGTAGTAACATGACTATTAATGACTTTATCATTGGCACCATTAACTCCTTTAAAACATCCACTCACCTTTATTCTGTTTCTCAACCGTCAATGATGTATCGAAATATCGAGGAAAGCATGAATTCAAGGAAAAAATTCCTAACAAGTTCTACAAATTCCGTTCAAATGACCGTGATATAAAGACAGTTTAAAAAAAAGCTAAAGAGCAGACGATTTTCATTGAAATAATAAATTCCAAAATTCGTTCATTAAAAAGCGGAAAGAAAAAAAATCTTTTTGGAATTTATGTCAAAAATTACTTTAAAATATTCTTATCATTATTCAGAATTATTTTATTTAAAAAATGGATTCAGGATTTAATTTAATTTTTAAATCAATAATAGTTTGATGTTTTCAATTTTGAGTTACCTTAAAATTCGTGTAGTAGATGAAGAACTCAACAACAAAGTGTTTAATTGAAGAACTGCCAGTTGAATTATTCCATATGATTCTTTAGATTACATTAGTGGCAACAAATTAAAGCAGAATTTAATCGAAATATAAAGTTAATGTTAGATACTTTAAGATATTAATTTTTTACCTAAGAGAACACCAATTTTAAAAGGTTGTTTGATATGTAAATGGTTCCTTGATGTTTCCTTGATTTAAAATTTAATGTAATAGCACTCACAGACAATTTAATTTCAGATGTTACTAAAAAGGTTCTCCAATAATTCCAAATTTTAGGTAAAGCTCAAATAAATTATTCTCGTGGTGCAAGATGCAGCATGCACTGAAAGAAATATCAACGCGCATGAAAACAACCATACTTTTTTTTAAAAAAATATTTTAGATTGACATTATTTTTTGTGAAAATATTTTTGGCGTCATACAGATTTTATAATCAGTTTTAGTATACAAACTATTTTAGTTAATCAAATAGTGAAGATCCATTAGTGCAATTTTGAGATCCAGTGATATGATATAATGGTTAACTTCTTGAATTCTAACAAAATGCATGAATAAAGGTAATTAAGAAATTTAGACGAGGGCAAAAATCAGTTGTTTCTTTAAATTAGAAAATCGTATTCATTCACATATTCATTGACATATAAAATCGATGAAAATCTACACTTACATCAAGTTTTATCCGTCTATCTCAAAGCATTTTTTTTATTTATGTTTGTCATAGACATATTGATAGAAGGACAGACAGTCATATCCAAAAATGTGTTTTTTAAACACAGGGATATCTGAAATGTAGAAATTCGTCAAAAATCTCGAGCTCAAATTTTTTGACGATAACAATATTTTCTCTATACCTACTTACGCCGGCGTCCTGGCACAAGGGTAGCGTGTCTTCCCCGTGATCTGGGCGTCCCGGGTTCGAGTCTCGGTTTGGGCATGGTTGTTCTTCCTGTTCTATCTGTGAGAAGTGTGAATGTACCCTCCTGTGAAAAGGGGTTGTGCAAGCGAATGAGTGATGCGTGAGTACTCAAATCATACCTTTGGCCCAAGTTGGCTCAACGATAAAAATAAGAGGCATTCCCCCTTAGGCTTAAATCGGCTGTCTTTGAACAGCGGGCTTGTGCGTGGCAAGTGCCATAAGAAACAACAACCTCTATGCAATAAAGTAAAAAGTGAATCAAATGCTGCATTGCAACGTGCATTTCGTTGCCAAACTTATCAAAAAGCTGCCTCGTCATTAACAGATTTACAGCTATGCAAGAAATTCATAGAAGTTAGTTGTATTTGCTTAGGAAAAAGCACTGGTCGTCTCTCAAGTGAGATGAAAATGTCGAGCATATCTGAAATACTTTCGATTATAACTATAAGAAGTCCATAAGCAGATACTTTGGAAATTAGCAACCAATGTTATGGCTTTACTTAAAAGTATCTGTTACTCATTAAGATCTCTCCAGCTAGGAGGTACCTCATATGAGGAAGAGAATCTTCCGGAATGGTGATTGGTTCTCGCCACCCGTGTGGATACAGAAATGGTAGGAGTCGACTACCTCCTTTCGATGACGAGACGTGCTTCCCACAGGAAGCATTGGGCTGTGGCCGGTGATGGCCCTTTGGACTCAACCTTAGTGGAGCCCTCCAGCCACTGCTGTCGCGGTTGGCCGATAATTCAAATTTAATCCGAATACCTTAATTAGGCGCGGCGCAGTAGCCTCGTGTGGTTACCCTTCAAGATCTAGAAGATTGAATTTAATCACCAGGTTCGAGGTTCAATTACCAGCTACTTCACTTATGGCAAGAAATGGGTTTGCGATTCGATATATGTCCCGCACGGAATAGCACTCATGCTGAAAAAAACATTTTAAACTTTCCTTTATACAGTGATGTATAAAACATTGTGACACATTTTATGTGTCTCTTTCTATTCATTCGTAAGAAATAAACATTTTTTTATCTGTTTCTTCTGTTTGAATAAACCTCTGTACTTAACAGAACAGTTTTATATTCCTTACATTAATTTTACGTTCTTTACAGGTTTTCGGCATCTTCGCCTTCCTCGTTTATGGACTCAGTGCAGCATGGTTTTTTATTCATCACAAAAATGTGGCAAAACAAGAGAGTTCAGAACCTGGCAGCAGCGTATGAAATATTTAGAGTGAAATCCATAAGAAAAAAATTGAGTCGGAAAATCAGAGAACTATTTTAAATTAATTTTCTTTTTTATTAAGAATTTTTTGATTTTATTTTTTCCTATTAAAAATATTTGGTGTATGATTGTAGGAATAAATTGAGGTTGAACAATAAATATAGAAATTATTGTGATTTGAGCGGAAAGTAAAACTTAGCAAAGATGAGTTTTGTTATATGTTGAATTCATATGATGGGACAATACAAGAAGTCATCGCTTACAATGTACAATTTCATAAATCAAAAATTTTGATCGATTGAAACTCAACCCTCTACGTTTTTTTATGTACACAGTTCGCAAAGAGGCCGATCTCACAGCGAATAACTCCAAAAAGACATAATAAGTATAAGACAATTTGTTTTTATGATACTTTTTCAAAGCTCTATGAGATCGATCTCCGTCAGCGAAATCACGGTTTACTTACTTATTTATTTTTTTACATAATGTGTGTGAGATAATACATCTTTTTTTATTTTGTTTTAAAGTAAAAAATAATTTAAATAACAATTTGTTTAGGTTTTTTTTTTCCTTAAAAAAATTGTGTCAAGTCACTGCCTGCTTTTGTTTTCTGTTACAAATTCTCCGGACAATATATATCCACGGCGACTGTCCACTGTCTGGACAGTCGCTTCAATTATTTTTTTTTATTCATGTGAGGATTTTCTTTTGTAGTTAAAAACTGCAGATACTGCATACCAGAAAACATAAGTTGTACAGTTGAAATCTCGCGCCACTGTTCAGTGTGTGAAATGGACCACATTTCTGACGTGCTATGTTTGCTTATTTTCTACGCATGTTGTAGTTACTAAGAAACACGCCAGAAAAGTTCCCTCCGAGCACATTGAACGGTTGTGTTGAAATTCAACCTGATGCACTGAAGTAGTTGCTTTGATTTAGTGGCTAATGAATTACGCGTTGGATCATATCTACAGCTTTTCAAGTATGACTTGAAAATTTGTAATTTCATTTTAGGTATAAAGATCTTTAAAAGTAAAAATTTCAAATTTAGAATGAGAAAGTATTTTCCTATCCTAAAAATTAATCAATTTAAGTAAATGGATTGTTTCGGTAGCCGATGTGGAAGAACAAAAGACTCGAAGATAATCCATTTTTTTTTTTTATCAAATCACATGTTAAAGCAATAAAAATGTTGTTCTAGAACAGTGTTTCACCAATTTTTTTTTATCACAATATGAAATGGCAAAAAGGAATTAAAAAAAAAGGTTCTTATAAAATTATAAACACAAACAACAAAGAAATTGTGTACCGATAATGATATGCAAAGAAATTGTATGATTGTAGGAATAAATTGAGGTTGAACAATAAATATAGAAATTATTGTGATTTGAGCGGAAAGTAAAACTTAGCAAAGATGAGTTTTGTTATATGTTGGATTCATATGATGGGACAATACAAAAAGTCATCTCTCATAATGTACAATATCGCAAATAAAAAATTTTGATCGTTTGAAATTTACTACATGGCCTTTTTTCACATCCTCTGTAGCACAAATATATTGTACAATTTTGTAGGATATTAAATAATATTCGGAGTACTATACCCTATTGTTGAATATTGAATACAATAATATATCACACGATATTGCATAATATTGTTGAACATCGAATGATATATAATATAATTCAATATTGTATAGTATTATTGAATTATATATCATCGCATAATATTGTATACTACTGTTGAATAGTGAATTATACATAATATCGTTCAATATTGTATAATATTGTTGAATAATATAATATAATATCATCCAATATTGTATAATATTGTTGTTAAATAATATAATATCGCACAATATTGTACAATTTTTGGCAGCATGCTATGCTACATTGGATTGCTAATAAAGGCCATGTTGCTAATGTCAAAAAATAAGATGGCATTTGCGAGTTAACTTCCTCTTTTCCTCTAGTTTTACCATTGCTATTAATAGAAACAAGAATGATAACTTTATATGTACATTTGACTTTATTTTTCTGAAGATATCATCGATATTTCTGGAGATTCATTTACAATAAAGTTCGTGAGTCCGATGGAAATCTTTCATCGTTCCTACTTTATATTACTACTTATTGATTCGTCATTTCTTAAAAATGATTTGTTATGGGAAAAGCACTGCACAAATTTTTCAATGTCTTCATTGTGTTAAACAATGGGAGAAGTGTGCATAGCCCCTGATCACTAGTAATTGGGCTAATATTGGACCATACAAAATTTACGAAAAAGTCCGAAAATGATCTCTACACTATTATTTGTGATTGTATGGCCTCGAGTCAATACGCCAGAACTTTTTATCGCTTTCATGTGGATTTGTTCTATGGCTTCGTCAAATCTAATTTCAGATCATCAGTTGTCTGTATGAATGGTTGTAAAACATTCAGTTTTAGAGAAAGGCAACATATATTCAATGTTTATGATAGAAAGATCACAGCTTTCTGACATTTCACCCTATTTTAATTATTTCATTAAAGTGTCATATGGAATTATTGCACTCATAGTTTTCCCATTATTATTGTGGATGTAGTAACCATGAGTTCAATAAAATAGAATAGCTGTTAGTCTAAGAAGTTCTAGTTTCTTTGTAATTTCACTGAAAACGTAAGCAATTTCATTTTCATAGCTTTTAAAAGAATCATTTTGACAATGCTGGTAAGTATAATTAAGATTTCAGCATTTTGATTCACACTTTCGTTTTCCTTTATGTGATCCATTTAGTCTTATAACGAATTATTTTCTTTAATTCGTAACACATTTACACAGCTATAAAATTTTATTTTATGATGTTTGTTCTAGATATTTTAGTTTAGGATATGTTTAATAAAATCCCAAAATAGCTTTTTGTGAAAGTCGCGATTTTTACACAGTTTGTATCTTAATTATTTTGTTGTTGAAGTAGTTTGAATTTCAAAATTAATAAATTTACTCAATTTTAACTTTATAATTAAACATTTTCTGTAAATGGAAAAAAATTGATGTTTTAATCACAAGTTGGCAAGAGGCCATGTGCAATGCTTTTAGAGTGCAGGATCTATACTAAAAACATATTAAAGAAATCAAAAGTAATGGACTTTTTTGCACAGCAAAATCTGCTTTTTGTAACAATTAATAAGGAATGAGAGCCCGTATTGTAAGAACACGTGTCTGCAACTCTCTATTGTATGTCAACTGCAAAGAAAGAGAGAAAGAAAAAAAAACTGTAGAGGAATTTTGAATATGCTACCCAGTTTTCTTTTTCTACAGCTAATATGAATGATCAATGTATATATTATTTTTTACAATTTGAATCTCTTTCTCGATAATTTCAAGTCATGTTTTATTAGAGCTTTAAAATTATTATTTTGATGGGAAAAAAAAAGTTTTATTGTGGTTCTTAGTTTGACCACGAGACCAAAAAAAGTAAAAGATTTTTCTATTATAGAAATGTATATTTATATAAGAAAATTATTTAACAGAATTTGTAATTCGGATTTACTTCATTTAATAAAAGATAAGAATTTTGGGCAAAATTCGTCTAAATAAGGTTTATACATCTCTCCAATAAGTTTTATAACTGTATTAATCTTGCTCTTCATAACTAAATTAATTCCATCTTTATTTTATTTTATGCATATCTTTGAAATATTTGTATAACATATGAATGTGCTGGATACCCAACGAATAGTGCCATAAAAAAGAGGTGAAAGTGGTGCATGAATTTACGTGAGGCATAACAATATTTACTGCAGAACTTGGAGTTGCAACACGTTTATAGTGCCAAAAAAAAAACAAGCAAAGCAGATCATCTGCTGAAAA
Source organism: Argiope bruennichi (assembly GCF_947563725.1). NCBI lineage: Eukaryota > Metazoa > Arthropoda > Arachnida > Araneae > Araneidae > Argiope > Argiope bruennichi. The sequence continues at coordinate 74,286,470 of NC_079156.1, forward strand.
AGCGTTGGAAACTTTGTAACCAAATATTACAAGAGGCACCGTCGAGGTGAAGAAAGAAATTCTTCCGGTGATTGGTTGATAGAATCTTACGTATTCATGAATGCTTCATATGAGATGCATGCTGTGTATTTCTGGAGCATGCCCTATTTGACTGCTACAAAATATTTTACATAACTAATAGAAGTGGTCTCCTTAAAAACTCTCTCATAAATTTGTAAAGCCAGAGAAGCCTTATGTGTCACTGGTGTACAATAGTTACAAAATATTAACTTTGGGCTTGAATTTAGCATTTTTACTGTATATATTGTGCCATCTTTGGCGATTTATTTGGCGATTAATCCCTGGCATGCGTCAATAATATATAAAAACCGAATTTGTATTTTAAACAGGTTTTTTTTCAACCGAATCAATCAAAAATTTGACACAAAACTGCACTTGTAGTCATAAAATTCCATACCAAATTTGATATTTTTAAATTCTTTGAATATTTGTTCATCGTCCAAAACTTAGTTGGATTTGGATAAAAATTTGATTTAAAGATGCCAAATTTGCGCACCTAATTTTATCTATCTCGCTACCTTCATTTTGTAATTATCGTGTTAACTTATACTCGAACAGCTAGACAGCCGGACTTCCTGTGGACGGATTATAATAAAAATTTGATAGAAATCTGCAAATTTGGCATACGAAATTTCATCCGTCTAATTCAATGCGTGTTTGAGCTGTTTTTGTCACAGATAGACAGACAGACATTTTCTAAAAATGTGTTTTTGGAACTAAGGGAAGTCTAAAACGTAGAGTTTCCTCAAAATCTCGATTTCGAATATTTTGACGATCGCTATACTTTCTCTATACTATATATACGAGAAAGTAACAAGTATTTTATATATAATAAATACTATCTGGTGTATTTTCCAACACTGCAGGCGCTTTGAAAATGCGAAGAAATGGAACGAGGTACATAGTTTGTTTTCCATTTCTTTGGAGAATTGGTGAATCTATTATTCTTGGAGTACATGTCTTCTCCTTCTAAAATCTTGTTAACAAATCTCTTTTTGTGTTTGGACAAAATCAATATTATTGCAAAGTTTTCTGGTACAGCGCAATAATTATTTTTGTATCGTGTATCTAAAGCCTAGATTGTTAATGACAGCAGCTAAACTGCATACGTGTGGTGGGCCTGAAATTATGCAATACAAAGATTATTTCATTTCCTTCCGAGCAGTAGAGTCAAATTAAAAAGGAAATGTTTCATATAATAAAGCATGAATGGATTATGATCCTAGCTAAAATTGTCCATGTATTGTCAATATATGAACATTTTTTTTCTAATATTTAGTTGTCGGTCTGTCTAAGGCTAATTTTAAAGCGGTTGCGACGAATGATTGGATATAAAGTAATTTTATACAGAACGCTGGTAAAAGAAAATTAGTAGTCATAATAAATTCAGTGGTATGAGAGTTTCAGAGCAAAGAATAACAATTGATGCAAAATGTTCAATGTATGAATTGCAGAAAAATATAGATAAATATTTCCTTTTATGAACTTAATTCAATACATGTTGAACACCTCAACTAGACTCTTAATATATAGAATGTTCACAAAGCTTTCCCTTATTTTCAAAAATTATTATTTTAACAATTATATTTTGGCATATTGTTGTTCCGATTTATTATAAAGAAGTAAGTGTTAATAAAAACCTCTTGCGTCGGTAAATTTCAATGTGAACAAAGCGGTATTCCAATCATCGACACATATTATCAACATTTCATCTGTCTCACTAGATATGAAATCTGTGGTCTTAACTTTGAGTGAATTAATATCTTTAATTGGCATTGCAAACAATCTGTCTTTTATGTAATCCCAAAATGGATATTGAACATCAATGACTAATTTGAATTCATTGAACCAAAGAAGATTTTTCTTCTTTAACATCATTTTAATAACTATCAGATATGAAATCACTTTTTCTGCATTAGTTGCAGTATCTGTTGATTAAAAAAAAATTAAAATCACGATTGTTTCATAATAAAGAATTTACAGTATTATATTCAATAGCACATGAGTGATAATTTTTTGCAATCAAGGAATGACTTTATGACTATTATATGCATATGCATTGATTTAAAGCGGGAATTTTTATAAAAATTAACTATTACCATAATCACATATATAATAATTTAATTTATGCATATAATCAAGTTATTCTAGCTAAAATAACAATTATTTTTTCTGCATGTGTTTCGTCTTTGAATTTCCTAAGATACATTAAAAAAAGAGATTTTACAATCTCGTAAATAAGGTTTTTCTTTTCTTTTTTTTTTCTTCTCAGAAATGTTTTCCAATTCTGTATACTACTTTTTTAATATTGAAATAATAAGAGGTTTCTCTAGAAAAGATTCATATTCTAGAAAAGAAATCTAGAATATGAATTAATTACCTATTTTGCTATATTTTGCTCTTATTTATAATTGTCACGATACTTGCCATACTAAATATGTTATTAAATGTTGTATTGTTTGACACCGTGTGAGTAGGTAAGTCTGTTCGATCTGATATGATGTTGACTTTTATTTTAGCCAACCTGTTTAATAAAAAATTGAATGAGTTTTGATTATTAGAATGAAGAATAAAAAGATGATTATATATGTACAGTTTTTTCAAGCTTTAGCTTAAAACTCAAAATAATTAAAATCTTGGACAATGAAATTTGGAATGGAAGTTTCTATAACACTGATGTGTATATTATTTAATTCAGTTATAAAAAAATTTAAATTATTTAAATAAATTGATGTATGCTAATTACATGAAAAATCAAAAACATCTCAACAAAATTTAGCTTGTGCTTTCTCAAATTATGAAAACAAGCGCGAAAGATTCGAATGTAGATAGAAAACGATATAAGATGAGATTCAATAATTTAGATGAATTTTAAGAACTAATAATTTTTTTTTAATATTTAATGGCCTAAGGTAAAAAGTAACAATATATATATATATATATATATATATATATATATATATATATATATATATATTTGTAATAATTTCAATTTAATTTCGCTCTTAAAATTATTTTCTAATCTCTTGAACTCAAACTTTACTTCATCACCTAAGTTATGCATGTTTTTCATTTCCCATGCTTCTCAGAGACTATGACTATACGTGACAAAAAGCACAATACTTGATTTGCTAAATTTCTAGTTATCTATTTTTGAAACTAAATAAACTTTGAGCACGTTTTCTCATACTCTATCTCCTATTTTTTGCACATCTGCTGTGAAAATGCTACTCTCTAGTCGTGGATTTTATAAAGAAACTTAAGCACATCTTTAAAAATAGAACATACGTTTTCTTTTTGTAGTATGTGTGTGTGTTCCTTGTTTCATTATCAGGAAGAAGAAAAAAAAACTAATTTAAAATACACACGCACACACACATGACAATTCCTTACTCTGAGAAATTGATTATTTCTTATCTATCAATCTGCAAAGTATTCCCCCATCTCATTTAATCCTTCTTTCGGTTTTTGTGTAACATGTTTTTTTTATTTAAAAACTCATGTGCGTTATTAATTTATTCCGGAGATTAAGCCTACAAATTTATGCTTAAATAGCAAAAATGAGAATAGAGATATTTTATAAATTTTTGGGGAAACATCTTTTTTTGTGGTAAAAATAATTCTAAAAGAAACTATTCATTGTTCAATGCATTAGGAACAAAACAGTAGACTGCCAAAATTAGATAGTAACTTCTTTTCCAATATTGCACAAAAATTACCTTCTTGTAATAACTTTATCTCCCCATAATAACAGCACGCTAGAATGAAACTTCTTAAGCATTTTTCAGCTGCAACTTGAAGAAAATGAAAAAAAGTAAGAAAATACAATCCCTTCATCATACATCGTCCGGTCAAAAAGTAATGCACAATCCACTGTAGTTCAGTAATGATAAGGCCTACAGAAATAAAATCTAGTAGGTAGAAACACTGATTATCTGCCTTCTGACCTATATTCAACTTTTATTTATTTTATTTTCTGTTGTTGCCGATGTTGGAGATCACAGTGATCTTCTACTATCTCAATTTTCAGACAAATTCATTAATAGAGACGTACTGAATTTCCGCTTTGATGAAAGTTACTATTTGCCACGCAAATTGATATCGACATTCTTTCGGAATCTTAGTCGGATTATTTTATTAGACTTTCTCGAACTTAGATCGAGCATTATCAGAGAATGAAATGATGGCGCTTGGAATATCTTATGAATAAGGAATCATCTATAATGGATATGAAGTTGCATGACTGTAATGCAAGGCTACATGCTAAGTCCAGCCAGTTAAAAAGATTTGTTGACTTAAGTTACTGAATGAATTCTGATTTAAGTTACTGAATGCCTGACTTAAGTTACTTCTATTCAATCTGAGCTTATTTATGGAAACTTAGCGGATAAACAACTTGGAAAAATGCTTCTTGCGCTTCTGATTTGGCAAGTGAGGTGGAATGGAGTGAGGAATGAACTTAATGAAAGAAGAGAGGCAAGATAAGAACTGCTAGAGAGCACGAATTCATTTTAGTTCGTGGATACATTATGGTAGCTTGAGAGGCAAAAAATATTGGCCAGATAAGATGGACAAGATGGATGGTCAACTTCTATACTGTCACGATCTTCCGTCATCAAATCACTATATATTTTGGATGACTGACGGTTCATAAGAGGGTAAACAATTTTGAGATAACGATGTTTTAACAACGTATGTAAAAAATGGTATAACAGACAGTCTCTTTAATTTTATAGCAGTCGGCCACAAGAAATCCTGTCGATACTGCTATGTTCAGTAGGGGTGGTTGACTTCTGTACAAGAAGAAGTCTAATTAATTTTAAGAAAATTCATTCATGTCTTTGAAACAAACAAGTCCACATTGCAATGACGCAAATTGATAATTATACTGATTTTTTATTCATTTAATCGAAAGAAAATTATACATAATATTACTGAGCTACAAATGATTGTGCATTATCTGTTGACCTTCGTATAAAGGATTGTTTCACTATCTCCAGTGCACACAATAATGCAAAAAATAAAATATACAATGGACAATTAATTAATGATAAATAATAATAAATTTGTTTAAAAACGGTTTTTTTTGAAAATTTAAATAAAATATTTCTAATTTCTTTTTGATTTACTACTTCGTAACTCGTTGAACAGAAGTAACTTACCAATACTTTAAGACTATACAGCTGAAAATAAATTGGGAATTTCGAAGCCAAAATATTTGCCATTGATGATCAATAAGCATAGATGAAAGATGAAATCTTTTGTGTCGTAAATTAAAAATGATAAAACAATGAAGTACTTTTGTATAAATATAAATATTCTGCATCTTTAATGGTTGTATGTATCTTTAATGTTGTTATGTATTTGTGCTCAAATTTACAAGGTGATTCAGAACAATAATTTGCAAGATAATAATTTGGAAGGCAATAATGGGAATCCTATACACATAAGTAATTTTTTATAAACGAATATGTGATAAAAAGATTGTGAAATTAGCAACAAAAAAAAAAGTACGCCATATTACGGTAAGATCTACTGAGACTATAACTCTGGGAATATCTATTCAAAGAATATCCAACAGGTTCTTCTGGAAAATTGTTGAAAATATTGGCCAAACGTACATTCCCTCACAATCTGAAGTATCGTTATGTAACGTATTCACTTGTTTTTCATGAGTTTTCAAACTTCCATTATTGCCAGTTATAAGGGACATACCATTCTTTTAAAAAATGCAATTTCGTCCATGATAAAAAATATGGTTGGACAGCAACTTGCATTACGATCTTTTGCACCTTTAAGACAGCAATATCCCTAAATATCGTAGCCGACGTTATTTTAGTATTTCTGCCTTTCTTACAAATTATTGCAGATTTGTTCTGAATTACCTTGCACATAATAATATTCGTTACTGACTTCTGTCATCTTTTAAACCTCTCGCACTTACTTTTTTGTGATTACGCATGCCAGTATCATCCACATATATAATACTTCATACTACTGGAGACTTTTGTTCCATTAATCGAAAAGTAGGTACAGGCCAATTAATTTCCAAATTTCTTATTTTAAAAAAGTGATTTTCTAATCCTTATTGGTGTTAGTGGTGTGCTTCAGGTAAAATTTAACACTTTAAAGCAAAAAAATAAATAGACGCTGCGTGTTGTGATTAGAAATTCTTTTAATTGACAGTACAATTAAAATAAGGCAAAGCAGATCCAACAATTCCCTGTTCCTGCTTCGCCTTATAAGTACAGCTTTGTTTTTAAACCTCTATTCACAATGACACCGAATTATTCAGCTGTTACGTTATTGCACAAAACTATAGGCTTGCATGTACATCAAAATGAATTAGCAATAAATCAATCAGTTATCATAGTTTTCATTGCAAACGAGAAATGATGCGACAGGTGACAGCGATACGGTTCGTGGTCTTCGTTGTATCGCTGAAAAGGTTGAATTAGCAAATATTTAGTTAACTGGGCATGGGGAGGGGGCAGTTAAGGAAAAATGGTAGAGTGGGTACTGCTATAGGCATTCCAGGTTTCAACAGGTCGTTGGAATACGACGCTGAGGATCTGTTTAGGAAATGTTGAAGCACCCTGTGGCCTGGAATGAAGAGGAAGTTAAACAAATCTTGAAACCAGGGAATAAATTTCCCCTGTTTTCTGGAAAAAACAATCCTTCTACGGCTCGTTTGAACGTCTGATGTATTTCTGCAGTACCGTAGTTTCGGTGTTTGTTGGCTCTTTACTGGATATCATCTAAATACTAAGATAACATTGAGCATCGGAAAGTCAGCTGTGAGACTTCAGAAAGGAAATAATAATAAAGAAGAATAGGTTATACTGTAATAACAGATGGTGAAAAAGGAGCGCGATTCACACAATTAGGAAACTCAACCCTCTACGTTTTTTTATGTACACAGTTCGCAAAGAGGCCGATCTCACAGCGAATAACTCCAAAAAGACATAATAAGTATAAGACAATTTGTTTTTTTGATACTTTTTCAAAGCTCTATGAGATCGATCTCCGTCAGCGAAATCACGGTTTACTTATTTATTTATTTTTTTACATAATGTGTGTGAGATAATACATCTTTTTTATTTTGTTTTAAAGTAAAAAATAATTTAAATAACAATTTGTTTAGGTTTTTTTTCCTTAAAAAAATGGTGTCAAGTCACTGCCTGCTTTTGTTTTCTGTTACAAATTCTCCGGATAATATATATCCACGGCGACTGCCCACTGTCTGGACAGTCGCTTCAATTATTTTTTTTTTTATTCATGTGAGGATTTTCTTTTGTAGTTAAAAACTGCAGATACTGCATACCAGAAAACATAAGTTGTACAGTTGAAATCTCGCGCCACTGTTCAGTGTGTGAAATGGACCACATTTCTGACGTGCTATGTTTGCTTATTTTCTACGCATGTTGTAGTTACTAAGAAACACGCCAGAAAAGTTCCCTCCGAGCACATTGAACGGTTGTGTTGAAATTCAACCTGATGCACTGAAGTAGTTGCTTTGATTTAGTGGCTAATGAATTACGCGTTGGATCATATCTACAGCTTTTCAAGTATGACTTGAAAATTTGTAATTTCATTTTAGGTATAAAGATCTTTAAAAGTAAAAATTTCAAATTTAGAATGAGAAAGTATTTTCCTATCCTAAAAATTAATCAGTTTAAGTAAATGGATTGTTTCGGTAGCCGATGTGGAAGAACAAAAGACTCGAAGATAATCCATTTTTTTTTTATCAAATCACATGTTAAAGCAATAAAAATGTTGTTCTAGAACAGTGTTTCACAAATTTTTTTTTATCACAATATGAAATGGCAAAAAGGAATAAAAAAAAGGTTCTTATAAAATTATAAACACAAACAACAAAGAAATTGTGTACCGATAATGATATGCAAAGAAAGAAATGTCTTTTATCGAATTGGAACTAAATTTACAGCGTATAATCTTAAAGCCATAAGTTTTGAAAATACTTTTAATGCCTGAAAAAAATTAGACATCAAAAAATGTCAAAAAAAAAAAAAAAAAACTGAAAATGATTGGCAAAAAAAAAAAAAAAAAGATAAAAAAAAAATCGAATATGCTCCACAAAGCAATGGTTTGTGCTGTAATTTGTTTGGAATGGAGCAAAATATTTACTTAATGGTTATGAAAAACTGAATTGGAATTAGATAATTCCTTTTCGTCGAATTTTTTTGGGAACCACTGCTCTAGGCGAATAGGTGAGATTGCTAAATTTGTTGATTCATACAGGAAAGAGTGCATTATTTTTTTCTCTTACAGTAGGGAAAAAAGCTTTTAGAATCTGAGCGTGAAGAAATGCAATTCGTAGAGAAATTTCAGCGCAAAAATACCACAACCGCAAGAACGGTTTGACACAAGTATTGGATTTTATTCAATCCAACAATGGTTTAAATTCTTATTAAAACCAACATGAACTGAGCTGAAAACAGAAATAAGAACAAAAAGAACCTAAGATATCCACCGATGCATCAGGAGATACCTTCATTACATGAACATAAAATTGGTATATCATTCAAAAGGACAATACATAGATATACGTTAATACAACAACATTATCATCATCTTCTTGATCATCATCATCATCTTCATCCGCCATTAGTTTGTTTATCAAGTTCAGAAATGTTCTGAATCGTAACTGTGTGGCTCAAAGCGCTGGTGGGTGCGTTAATGTCCTTTGACTTCATGAAGAATTGCTGTAGGTTATTAAAAAGCCATCGTTTCCACTAATCACGAGTTTCTATTGCAGTGTCTTCCAGTGCGGTAAGTTGACGTCACAATAGCACAGTTGGAGCTCTAAGTCCGCACCACACACATCCATTATCACGCTCGTTGGAGGAAACGGCACAGGTTTCCGTGTCAGCTTTCTTTCATTCTATTAAACGTTGTGGCCACCAATTGCTGTGGTGGCACCTACTGAAAACTAGATCTTCCATGGTAAATACATATATATATAATACACAATGTCCACAAAATGAAACAGAGTGAAACAAATAAAAACAGACAATGCATAGCAAAAATGCATCGCCACTACACGAAATATTAGCATCATCGTCATCATCAATTCTTGAATACAACAAACAAACATTTGGATGAACGTACAAATAGTGAAATATGCTTTGTGGCTTTCCAAAGAAAAAAGTCGCACCATCCACGTGTACCATGCACCAATCCACAAAAAGTCACACCACAGGTCTGGGGCTCATAACCTGTGGTAGAGTCTTTTTGTAATAACAACTCAAACGCGTTAAAGCGATTCATTTTGCCTTTATGTTGTAGCAGTTTGTGCTCCATAATCTTTACCCTAAGCTTTCGTTTGGTCATTCTAAGCCATCATTCGCATTGCCCGGAAGAGATAAATATTAAATGCAATTACAGCTGTTTATCTTTTTTTTCAAAATTTTAAATAAATAAGCTTTCATGTTCCTCGTTATATATATGTATGTATATATATATAGAATGGTTGTAAACATTGCATACTCCATCTTTAATATTTATCAACAAGGGGGAATAGGGGGAAAAAATTGTGACTGAGCAATTACCGCTCGTCTTGGTTTGGTTTGTTAATATGTAGTACGCAAGTTTATAATATGTATTATGCTGGTTTATAATATGTATTACGCAAGTATTATTTAAGGGTACATAAAGCCACAGAAAACAGAACTGTGGGCTTCATATCCTTTATTCGATGAAATCGATATTTTTAAATAAATCAAAAAGCTTTCATCGAATCGTAGTAATTTAATGGTGGTAATATGGGAATTGTGCACTAGTTATTCGAATAGGCAAGTATTAAAAAACTTCGAATTCATCATGTGGGCTTATTTTTTTTTCAGACAAGGGAACGTGAGAAAGTGATATATTTAGGGCAATAAGCCAAAAGATTACAAAATCCACATTGTGCAACGAACGAAATACACTGAAAGGCGATTAAATCCAGTTAACATATTGGATTGCGCATATTTAGCAGTTCAGTGGGGGGCGGGGATGACACGGAAAATCATAATTTTTCCTCACTCGAAGCATCTTAAGAGAGACCAGAACAAAAAGACAGCTCAGCGGCTTCGTTTTTAATTGTTTTTTTTTTCAGTGAGGTGCTATGCGTTTCATGATTTTTTTTTGTCAGCGACCGCTCTGTGGGGCAGGGGGTATCGATTTTAGGGTGTTTGAGACAAGCAATAGAAAAACGAAAGGGATGAGCAAATAAAGGAATTCAATAGAGGCCACATCCTCTGAGGTTGTTGGCAATAATGACGTCAGTGACAGCGTCGAACACAAACTGAATGTTGGTTGTGTCTGTGGCGCATGTCATGTGGCAGTAGATTTCCTTTGTTGTAGATTTGTTCTTTGCTTCGAATTGAGCCTGAATGTAGGCCGCCGCCTCGCCGTACTCCTGAGCACCTGTAAGAGAACGAAGATAACACTTCTGTTAAATAATAAAAGAAAAGATAAGCTTGATATAAAAGCAACATGAATATCCATAGCAATAAGCAACATAAAACGAAAAAAAGAAAAACATACAAATATACTTGAAAAATAACATATTAAAAAATAAATATGAAAAACTGCATTACAAAAAAATATGAAAGCGGCATGTCAAAAAGTTCAAAAATAAACACTTGTTAAAAAAATAGAGAAATAAAAAGAAAAAATGGCAAAAAGCGGAATATGGAAAACTTGACACAAACATGCAAATCCATATGATAAAAAAACAAATATAAAAGCAATAACAAAAAAAATTCAAAAATAAATATTTGGGAAAATTAATTTAGTGAAGTAAACCGAAGCAAGCTTGAAACAATGCATAGCGAAAAAAGAAAAAAAAAACCCTCATGAAATAAAAAAAAACATTACGATAAAAAGTAAAAATAAATAACTACATGGCAAAAGAACACGGGAACAAAATAAACATGAAAACAAAACATGGCAAATATATATATATATATGTTCAAAACTTGAAAACAATCGGAAAAAAAAACTAAAAACTAAACATTGATAATTGCCTACTGAAAAAACCAAATCCGAAAACATGCCAGTAAAGTAGACAAACATGAAAAACAGCATAATAATAATTTTTAGAAAATGACGAAATTTTGATGAATCTCCATGTTTCAAACTTCACTGAATGGAAAAAGCATAATAATAATAATAATAATAAATAGACAAAATTTTGATGAATCTCCATGTTTCAAACTTCACTGAATGGAAAAAGCATGAAAAAAAGCATAATAATAATAATAATAATAAATAGACAAAATTTTGATGAATTTCCATGTTTCAAACTTCACTGAAAGGAAAAAGCATGAAAAAAAGTATAATAATAATAATAAATAGACAAAATTTTGATGAATCTCCATGTTTCAAACTTCACTGAATGGAAAAAGCATGAAAAAAAGCATAATAATAATAATAATAATAATAAATAGACAAAATTTTGATGAATTTCCATGTTTCAAACTTCACTGAAAGGAAAAAGCATGAAAAAAAGCATAATAATAATAATAGACAAAATTTTGATGAATCTCCATGTTTCAAACTTCACTGAATGGAAAAAGCATGAAAAAAAGCATAATAATAATAATAATAATAAATAGACAAAATTTTGATGAATCTCCATGTTTCAAACTTCACTGAATGGAAAAAGCATGAAAAAAAGCATAATAATAATAATAAATAGACAAAATTTTGATGAATCTCCATGTTTCAAACTTCACTGAATGGAAAAAGCATGAAAAAAAGCATAATAATAATAATAAATAGACAAAATTTTGATGAATCTCCATGTTTCAAACTTCACTGAATGGAAAAAGCATGAAAAAAAGCATAATAATAATAATAAATAGTCAAAATTTTGATGAATCTCCATATTTTAGTCTTCACTGAATGCGGAAAGTACATTTTTGGAGTTATGTACGATTGAGTTAGAGATGAATCAAATTTGATATATGGACAAATTAAATTCGTATGTTTCTATCAAATTTTGAATAAAATCTTCAAAGAAAGTCTGTCTGCCTGTCCGGCTGCCAGAATATATGTGAGCGCAAAAGCTACAAAGAGTAAAAAGCAAGATAAGAATGTACACAGGTTTAGCAAATCTATCTCTCTGAGTGCGCAAGTACAAGCGAACCCAATAGCTACAAGAAGTAAAAGGCTAAATATGATAACCACAGATTAAGAATCAGAAATGTCGATCCATATTAAATTATGAACAAAATTCGTCGAGGTGTTAACCATCTGTCGGTCTGTACTTTCGCATGCATGTAAATACTATAACTGAAAAACGAAATGACTTAAATAAATGAAATTTAGCATGTGGTCATGTGACTACAACTATAGTCCTGTGATTTGATTTCAGTCAACCGGGAAAAAAATGGATCAAATACAATTTCAATTTTTGGTACGCCAAAAAAAATCGTCAAATATCGCCAATAATGATATATTCTCACCAAAATTCAATATTTCACAACTATTATTCATCATTACCATGCAAGGCATTCACGACTTTATCGAAGGCCCAAGATTTCATACGGAGAGGGGATAATGCCTTTATTCGAAAATATGCGAAATAACTTTGGAATATATCTCCCGCTATCAAAGCAATTTTTCTTACCGGTATATTCGGGAAAACAAATGGTGAGAGGCGACTTCCGAATCTTTTCTTCGAAGAGATCTTTTTTGTTGAGGAAGAGAATGATCGAAGTGTCTGTGAACCACTTGTTGTTACAAATGGAATCAAAGAGCTTCAAACTTTCTTGCATGCGATTCTGAAATAAAGAATGTCATTATTCATTAATATAAGAAGTAGTACAGAAACACACAATAGTAAAAAATAATGATTGATCAGAAAATAATTAGAAAAGTCACCAATTTTCCCATTTTGAAATAGAAAGGTTATATTTCATATATCGCATTATTCATAATTCAATCATTTTAAGATGTAGTACAAAAATATACAATTGCTGTAAACAATAATTTAGCAAAAAATATGGAAAAAATCTCTTTAGTTTCCCGTTTCTGTAAAAAAATAAGTATTTTTTAGTCACGAATATGCATAATTGTCATAAAGAAATTAGACTTTCTAGATTATTTTTTATTTCAATATTGGACAGTAAAAAAGTACTAAACAAATTTTGATCATTAAACGTAATATATATGAACTATTTTCATAATTTTTCATCTAATTCTGATGCATTTTTTTATTTACTGGTTATAAAATAAAAAAAGGAAGAGACAGAAAGAGATGATGAAATCGTAATTTATCGTTTGGTGTTTAAACAAAATTCCCAAGAAATGTATGTCGTTTAGAATCAAGGAATATCCTCAAGAATATTTATATTTTTAAGAATTCAGAACACCAATCGCCTCCTCCAAGTTATTATTATATCGTTTTAATACTGATATTTCATCTTTAAAAGCACCAAATTCTACTAAAATTCGTCGGTGTCAAATTCTAAAGTTGGCATCAAAATGGAATAACGCTTACATTTCAACTTGGTGACGGTATGAATTTCAAAAAAATGCAATTTTTTAAAATTATGCTTTCGTTGAGAACATGAAGTAAACCTTCCAGTTTTCTGTTTTAGAGTATCATAAATAATAATAATAAAACATCATAAAAATTTGTGAGCTCCCTCGCAGAAGACGGGACAAATTCAAGACACTATATAGCAAATAGGCTCAGATTCTTGAACAACAGTTTAATAGTATTAAAAAATTAATTTAACTTCTTGACAATAATCTGTCAATCATCGTGTTTCAAAGTTACTCACAAAAAGCACAATAGCAACTCTTTTTTCTGCGATTGAAGTAAAACTTTTATATATTCTCGGAAGATCTTTCCCAGAAAAAAGTAAACATTTCATGATGTTATGTTACTAAATACATTGCGAAATGTGCCCCAAATCGCAAAAGTTTCACAAAATGTTTCGCCGAATTACCAAATTTGGAGCTAAAATATCCACACAGAATGCGTCTATTTCGGCAAGTCTTATTCCTATTAAAAATAGATAAATTTATTTAAAAAGAAATCTTTTCTATTGAAAACCATCGGATTTAATAATATTTATAAATGGATATTTTTATTATTACTTAAAAGAAAAGATATTTCTTAAAACCCAGATAGTACAGACTGTAGTACAATATTGTTCAATTTTGTGAGATATTATATGATATTAAACAATATTCTACAATATTAAACAATATTGCGAATATAAATCAATGTCATAAAATATTGTATCATATTTGTGTGCTACTAGGGAAACAGTTGGATTGAAATTCTACAAAAAGAGTCCGTTCCTTTCAACGTTCGAGATTTAATTTTCTGACAGTGACCAGATATGAAATAGTAGATCTCCCGTAATTTTAACTATCAAAATCAGGCTGTGCGCGAAACCGCCCACTGAGCAGTATTTTCCGATCTTCTTACAAGGCCTTCGCTTTAACTGAATTCTTAGAACCTTTTACTCCTTTTTGTGTGATTTCCGATGTGTTAAGAGACAGAAAGAAAGGCAATTGAAGGTGCCAAAAAGAATGTCAACAGCATCAAAACTATAGTGACATTTTAGATTCTTTCTTTTCATATTTCTATAGAATCCTTTCCTTCAGTGGCCTAAAGAAGTTAATAAGTTCCGTTAAGTTAATAAGCCCGCTTCTGTGGCTAGTGAAGCAGTGGAACATTTCTTTAAAATAAAAAAAAAATAAAAATCTGTCCACTACCAAGTTGGGACGCTGCAGGCAACGCAAGCTCTGCTATAATTTTCTCTTATTAAGACCAGCACTGCATAGTGAAACTGACCGAATTCAAAAAAGTTTATAGAATTTATTTTACTCTGAGAATTCAAAAGAGCTAAAACCAACATTGTCCCTAAAGTTTCAAAAAGCAGACTTTGATGATGCCGAAATCCCAATGAATAAAGATTACAAATTTATATTTTTGAATTCTTTTCCAAAATTGAAAATTAATTCATTTTTGTCTGAATTAATCTTAGGATTACCTTAATGGTCATCTTTCTTTTTGGATTGGCAACTCGGCTCCTTTGGCATAAGAGGTAGCCGTGATTAAACAATCAGAAAATATTACAGTTGGTAGAATTTAAGATTTGTAAATGAATAATTATGTCATGTGAAACTAAAATTATGTAAACTTAGAAGAACTTAAATATTAATGACATAATTCGAAAGATAAACCATTTATAGAATTAAGAAAGACAAAATGGTTTCAAAAATTCCTAATTCCTTTGAGCAAATTGTATAAACCAATATATAATATAATATTAACTTAAATTAAATTTGGGCTTAAAATTTACTTTAATGTGCTCTTTGACTTGGTCGCCAAAATGGTAACCCAAAACACGCAAGTGGAGTAGTTCTAGCAACTCTAAGACCTATTTGTTTATTAATGTTTTGATTTGTTGAGTTGCACATCTGTTACGACTTGGCATTGTTGAAAGCTTTGACGATGTAAAGAGGAACATTAAAGTAGATTTCATCAGTATTCAGCTTTTAATCCTTTTAGCGCCGACCGAAAGTATCATATTTAATCGAAGAATGCCTGACCAATTTGACGAATTTGCTGAGGTATGAGGAAAAGATCATAAAAAAGATATTCATAAAATTATTTAAAAAGGAGCACATTACAAAACAATGGAAGAATAAATTAAAAGTCAATTGCATTAATTTTTTTAAAAATCAAAGTGCTGTGGTGACGCTTTATAAGCCAGATAACAGCTACGAGACATGAGAAATTTCTTTTGTCTAGTGGTCTTGTTACTCGGCTACGAACCCAAAGGTTGCGAGTTCGATCCTCGCCTATCGCCAGTAGCAACATTGGTGACCCGATGACGAAAATACGCAAACTTCATACAACTGTTGTGGCGCCCTCTACCAGAAATAAATAAATAAAAAAAAAATGAAGCTGATAAATAGTCAGCCAATAAAAAAATATGCAGCTGATAAATAATCAGCCAATAAAAAAAAAATGGATAAGCCGCAACAGCCAATATATCACCACTAATAACAGCAAAAACAGGACAAAAAATCGTTCGTCTCACCTCCGACGAACTGAAGGGGGAGTAATGTGGTGACGCTTTATAAGCCAGATAACAGCTACGAGACATGAGAAATTTCTTTTGTCTAGTGGTCTTGTTACTCGGCTACGAACCCAAAGGTTGCGAGTTCGATCCTCGCCTATCGCCAGCAGCAACAGTGCCATCGTTTGCTCAACAATATATCGCCGTTGACACTTTTTGCAATACCTTTGTTGAATATATCGACGTTCGGCTTTTAAAAAAGTTTACATAATACTGTATTATTTTATAAAGTCGCCAAATCAAATTTAAGATGTTAATTGGCGAGAAATAGATATTTAGAGTTTACTTACAGTGGTCTCATCCTCATGTAAAACTTGATCATACTCGCTCATAGCAACACAGAAGATGATCGCTGTCACATCTTCGAAACAATGGATCCATTTCTTCCTTTCAGATCGCTGACCACCTACATCAAACAGCCTAGAAGAAGGAAAATTACATGTAGCAAAATAGAATACTTTTGCTATTACATACAATGTAACTGAGGTCTAACGTATCGTCACTTAAAATGCAAAGAGTCGAATATCAAGAATTATGTTGATTGAAGTGTACTAATCAATACCTATTCGAAACACCTACTGACACCATGTCGCGCCGAACCCAAAAACCAAAACCTTTTAAAGGCAAACAATGCAATTGAGGGGTCATAATTAGAATTAATTGTATTTAATTTAAATAAATTTAAATTTTTGTCAGAAAATTCATATATTATTTTTTTCGAATACTTATAAGTTGTAGATACTTTGTTAATAATATGATATAATTTAACCACCATTTTGTGAAAGTGTATTAACAAATGGTTGCCAGCAAAAGGAAATAGAAGGGAACCAAGTGGAATAAATCGAATGCATACCAAACGATATTCGTATCTTTGCACGTTTAGTGATAATATACAGAATAACTCAAGAAACTAGTAAAGAAAATGAAAAAATATTTGCCTTAGAATGTAAAGTTGCAATCATTTCGTACTGCTTGAAAAATATTATGCCAACATTAATCCTTTATAAGATGGGGGGGGACGTAAAGAATCTACTGATGTTTACCAACTGCTTTATATGATCTATTGAAACACTGACATAGACTCAAAATAGACATATTGCACTCTATTCGTCCAAGTTGATCCTTTATGAAAGAAAATATTTACTCAAATTTCAATTCTTTTAATCATATAAACTAAAGAGCCCTAAGGCAGAAAGTGATGGATATCTCTTGCACCAATGACTTTATCAGCTCTCTTCAACCACCCATATAAGCAGAAATGGACTTGTCAATAGTCTTCGTCTATCATTTATTGGAAATATGGAATGGTTACAAACCTCTCGTTAATCAAATACTTATATTCTCTTACATTACTCATATAGAAATTTAAAAAGAGTCACTTGCTGGACTAGATTTGCCCTTTATTAGAGAAAAAAGAAGAATAAATAGAGTCACGTATAAAAATTGTTTAACTTGTTCATTTTAACACTCACACTTGGTGTGACGTTGAAGTTCGGTAAAGGAGTTCTGCTGAAAGGTCATCCTCGTCATCTGACTATGATTGAAAATTGTGAAATCCGTCCCCAGATAGCATTCCTTCGAAAAACTACATAAGTATAACTAAACTAATCTAAACTAGAACTCAACCACTCACACAGAAACAAAAAAGGCATGTTATCGATCTATACCTATCCTTTATTGCTTCGTGTTTTCGCTTCAACCACTCATACAAGCAGAAACTGACATGTTTCTTCACTTTGATCCTTTATTAGTTAAGGAAGAAAGAAAGAAAGGAAAGAAAAAAAAATCTACAGATTTTTCTTTGTCTCTGATGAAATAACAGCTGATCATTAAGAACAATTGTTCAGAACAGATGCTATGTCCAGAAGAAACAATGACTTATCATGTTGAAAAGTCATAAGATTCTTTCATTCCTTTATTAGAATGAATGTGTGCATTTCAAGAATTTTCAAGGCATGTGTATATCTGCCCTCATTATTCTAACATCATATTTATTGAAATATTTACTCACTATATTACATAATAATATTTTTTAAATATTTATATTTGTAATAATATTTATAGATAAAATATTAAATATATTAACAGAAAAATTCATTAGAAGTATAGTAATATGTGACTTACAAAATTATAAGATATAAACATGATTAATAAGAATGCATGCCGATAACCAAATATGATGAATAATATATGACTACATACAAAAGTTAATCCAATAAAAATCAACGTAAAATATTTCTTTCATGACTGATTTAGAAGTATTGCAATCTACGACATTATATGACACTATATACACAATAGGTTTCTTAACTATTAGCATATTAAGAATTAATATGCTAATAGTTAAGCATATAAAACAAATAGCTAGCACTTTAAATGCCACGAAGTGCTCTGCCAATTAATTTTAAACTGGATGGAGTTAGAACTGATCACGTTTCAGTAATTCATTTTTGAGTGAATTAACGAAAAAAGCTATGCTTAAATACTTGCAGTTTTTTTTTCAAGACACTAATGAGCTTGTGACAGAAACATCATCGCAAAATTAATAATATTTTCTCAGTATTTTTTCAATTCTAGCTGATTATTGCATAATCTTCGTCGGTGATATGCATATTTTTATGAATTGTTCTAAATTATATTAATTTTAAATTCTAAAAATAAAATAATTATGCTTCTAAAAACAGCACCATTTTTTAATCATTTCACATTCACACAGTGTTTCACGAACAGTCCCTAACTTTGAAAAGAAAAATAAGCATATTAAGATAATCGTAATGTCGAAACCTCAAAACTTTGGATATAAATTGTGCCAATAGATGGCGCTAAAAATGCTTTACCATAAATTGTCTGGCCATGGTAGTACAAGAAAGCGCTATTTAAACCAAAGGCGATTCAAAACGTACACTATCCATGCAATTCTCACTCGGCAAACAAAGGACGACATTATCAGTGATTCTCTGTAATTAGTTACCGACAATCGGAAATCTCGAAGTTGGACAAATAACCTCCTCCAGTTTCTCGAATGCTAAAAGATCGTTATGGTATACAAAGTCCTTCAATATTTCCCATAGAAAATAGTCGCTGGGGGTGAGGTCGAATGGATACAAAAGCCAGTCCATGTCTTTTCCTTTAAATGTCGAAAAGTTCAACGAAACAACTCTATTAGTTCAGAAAATCAAAAGTGTCTTGTGTATGTGTGAACTTCGTATTGCATAAATCACACCGTGCTTGGTTGATTGTCCCATGCTAGTTGGGTAGCGACAAATTCTCGTAAGAGCGCAAAATACCAGCTAATAGCTACTGTTTTTCACAAGAAAAAAGGCCTTTGTAGGAGATTATAGCCCAAGCGGTAAGTTTTGGAAGGTGGTGCGATTACGAATGAGACAAAATGTGGCTTTTTCTGTAACCAAAAATCACCAGTTGTGCCTATTAACGATATTATCCAAATAAAAATGCGTATCATTTGCAAACCGTATTCGGTAGACATAGAAACCAGAACCATCAACCATGTTCAGCATTTTGTTCCAAAATCCACTTATTACAGCGTAACTCTCGTTATAGCTCGAAATGGTATAGCGTGTGCCTTGAATCATGTGAAGAAACTTGTGTCTTCCGTTGAATCCCATGCGTGCTAGATGATTCTGGAATCAGCTGCGTGTTTTCAGACGTATTTATTCGGATGACGCGCCATAACTGCAACAAGTATGCTTGTTGGATGAACAAGAATGTAGGATCTCTGTTTCCGACTAACACATCTGACGAGTTTCCTGCTTGTTGAAATTTAATGAATAGCTCATTCAGAGTCATTTATAGCCGTAGTTCGTAACTAATATTTTGAAATTTCTGCATCAGATTTTTAAGAGTTTTTTTTAACAAAAAGACTGCTGGTTTCAGACTTTCACCGTGAAACGAGTGCATCCATCTTGAAACATGTTTATGGGAACATTCTCTTGAAAATTTTCATATCCGGAACACTTGTAGACCATTAGTGCTGCAGAGTTGCAGTAGTCCATGCTTTTATTATTTTTTTTAATCTTTCTTTACCCAATTTTGTCATTTTTTTCCCATTTGATGACTTCTATTGTTTTACCATTCTGAAAAACCGATAATCAAGGAAAATATGGAATAACAACAAAAAAGTAAAGATGTGACAAGCAATGAACCAACAAACAAGAGAAACACATGTTGAAGCGATTCTTCGTACAACTATAAAATGTCTCTGCGCTCGCAACTGATTGGTTGACTTGAAGAGGAAAAGCAATCCTTTTCTCCCTTTCAATTTAGAAATGCTGGGATTGCAATCAGGGTAGACCCGGTTTGGAGTGCGGATAACTTTTTTTTCACTTCCATCCAAAGTTTGCCTTTGTTTCCTCGATTTGCTTTTTTTTTTTTTGTCTCGATTTTCTGTTTTATTGAAGATTTTTGTTAGAATTTACTTTGCGGAAAAAAGGCAAGTAGGTCATTTTTTTAAAATTGTTTACTGGGTGGAAACTTTTTTATAAGAGATCATCAATTGTTTTTAATCATTGCCTACAAAAAACGATGAAACTTGCACAACATTTATTGTATATGTTATTGGATATTCAGTTTTTGGACAATCATTTTCGAGCTGACTGGGTGAAGATGGAAATATGTATGGATACCTTTATTTGCTTAATTTCATTCAAATACCCAAATAATTCACAAGGAATTCCCATTATATATTGGTATTTAATATATTTGAAATGCAGCAAACTTCATATATAGATTTGAAATTGAAAACTTTAGACATTTTATGGATAAAATGCTTTTAAATTTGCAGTTTCTTGATGAATAACGTTTGGTAGCATTGCTAATTTCTAAGTTGACGAACCGATACTGCTTGTAAAGAGTTATTTTCACATAAGTAGGCAACGTTTAAAAAGTAATACTACTTATAAGAAACACAAACAATTTATTCACAGATATATTAATATACTTTTTACTTAACACATTTTTGAAGCAATTCATTGAACGATATAAACTGAGGTGAATAAATAGCATTAATAAGGACTAATTAATTTAGAATTAAAATATTTTTGAAACGATTCATTGAACGGTATACATTGCTATGGAAGAAATAACTTTAATTAGAACTAATTAATTTAGAACTGATGTATTTTTGAAACGATTCATTGAACAGTATATATTTTTATGGAAGAAATAGCATTAATTAGAGCTAATTATTTTAGAACTAATATATTTTTGAAACAATTCGTTGAACGATATACTTTGCCATGAAGGAACTAGCATTAATTAGAACTGATTAATTTAGAACTGATATGTTTTTTAAATAACTCATTGAACGATAAACATCACCATGAAAGAAATAACATTCATTAGAAAAAATTAATTTAGATCTCATACAGTTTTGGAAACAATTCAGTGAACAATATCCATTACCATGGAAAAAATAGCATTCACTATAATTAATTAATTTAGAACTAATATAGTTTTGAAACAATAAATTGAACGATATCCATTACCATAGAAGAAATAGAATTAATTAGAATTGATATATTTTTGAAACAATTCATTGAAAGATATAATTGCCATGAAAGAACTAGTATTATTTAGAAATAATATATTTTTGGAACAATTCATATATATATATTGCTATATATTCATATATATATATTGCTATTCATATATATATATATTGCTATTCATATATATATATTGCTATTTATATATATATTGCTATATATTCATATATATATATATATATTGCTATTCATATATATATTGCTATATATTCATATATATATATATATATTGCTATTCATATATATATTGCTATATATTCATATATATATATATATATTGCTATGAAAGGAGTTGCATTAATGAGCTAGAGTGGGACAAATACTACGAAATTATGGACAAATCTGCATTATTGCTAATAAAATTACTCACATACTAACTACTTTCAATCAGTTATATGATTGCCTACTTCATTTCAAATAAGTAATTTTAAAAGACAAAACATTCTGCTTTTTGCTGTATATTTTTAAGATTATTAATTGCATTTAAAATTGTATGTGATGGAGATGTTTCCAATAGTAAAACGCAAACATCTCCTATAAAAGCTTCTCTTTTTCAAAAAAATTTAACAAAATATAAAGAAAATTCTTCTTTAAAATTTACAGAAACTGAAGTGCCCGATAAAATAAGGCATTCATAAATTTGTTAGATGATTACTTGAAATTTAAATTCTTGAATGAGAAATGAACTTCTACTATGCCGGTGGTTTTCACTCGCGTTCTCAGAATATCTTGTTCTGTTGGCATGTAGTCCTTCTTGCACAAACGATCCAAATCGTCCAGGAAACTGAAAAATACAAGCAAAGTAAGAATGAGCTACTCAAGTGACATAAGTCACAGTAACACTATATAAAATACACAAAATAATTCTCTTATTTACGTATGAAAAAAAATTACTCCAGCAGTAATACCGATAACATTATTTTTTATACAGTAAAATAAAAGTATAATTTCTTAATACACATTATTTCCGACTAGGCAGATTATGAAAACGCATGACTGATGGACGAGAGCAATCAATTCGAGTTAAAAAATTGTTATTGGATTAGTTCCTAAATAAGTTTGTAAAAAATACAGATTATTTTAATTACTAGTCGCCATTGGTGACCAGCTGTTTCACCGTAGAATGCTCGCTAAAATTTTCAGTTAAAGTAACCGATTATTTAGGAAACAAATTTTTTTTTAAAAACTGATATTTTTGCTAATTTTTTATTAGATTTGCCAATTACAAATATGAAAATATTAAATTTATTTTTATAAATATATTATTTTTTGAGAAACAGGGGAATTTGTAATAAATTTTAATGAAATGCGATCAAATCTGTTAATATTCTACGTCAAATTTTAAGGCTGCTGTAGCATTTTTCATTGTACTCTATTTATAGGGGTAAATAATTTATGAAATGGCCCAAAAATCGAAGAAATTTTTTAAAGAGAATGTAAATTATGGAAGAAAATACGCATAAATATACATTTTTCCTCATTTATTTACAATTCAATTTTAATATAAGCGCCTATAAATTAAAAAAAGCATTTCATCAGCTACAAAACTTTTGACTCATTTCATTGCCCATATTGTTCGTATTTGAAATTTATAATGTAACATTCAAGCAATTATCCCTGAGAGGGCGCTCTCCATTCTTCCGGTGTTAGCCAGCAGTCAGAGGGCAGAGTTCAAAGTTCACCAGAGGAGAGGCGGACATCAGCCGAGAAGGGTGTGACTGAAAATCGGAAAGACATGATCCTTTGATAAAGGCCGAAAATGGAATTCTTGCGTTGAAGAATTAATCTGCAAATGCCCAATGTACCACACGTATGTGGGAAAGATCTTTTGAACAACATCAACTGTCCATCTTCATGTAATATAAATTCCTTCTTCATCATTGAATTCTCACTTGTAAGCATCATCATAATCATCTTTTGTTAATCAAGAAATAAAACGATTAATTCAAGTGGTTTGTTTCATTAAAATCCGTCACACCCACAACCATGGGGCTCGGAACCGGTTTAAAGAAGTGTTATTTAAAAATAACTGCCGGAGAACTCGGTGAAACTGTGCCAGAAAATGCTAAAATTTTGGAACTTAAGAAATTAATTGAGAATTCTGATGTGTTCAAAACGGATCAAGAATTTGTCCGTGACGTCGTCAAATCGATCGTTGAGGATCGGATTGAAAAAAATGAAATTGGCCCGCCTCGAGAAAGAGATTGAGCTAGAAAAATTGAATATATATATATATATATATATATATATATATATATATATATATATATATATATATATATATATATATATATATATTGTCTGATGAGCTAACAAACGCACTTTTTAGTGTTGAATGTTATTGTCATGTAAGAGAAATAAAAAAAAAAATTCTAAAAATTATATGATCTAATTGTTGCGGATAAATTGTATGAAACATTGGATTTCAGAACAAAAGAACACATAGGTATCGGCGAATGAAAAACATGGTTTCCACCAACTCAGTTAGGTCGCGAATGTGATTTATTTTTTTCATCTCGTGGTAAATCAATATCAGAAGTAATTAATTCTAAATTACACATTAATGAAACGAAAGCATCTGGGTTTCAAAAACAAGTGATGAAAAGTGAGTCATTCCGTCGAAACAAAAATCAAAATGTTAAACCGGAAAGGATTTATTATGCATTCTGTGGAAAGCTTTCATTTCGCTCTTAACTGTCCAAAACAATTCGAAAAATCTAAAATTGAAAGTGAGGGAGGAAATCAGTTTATTATATCGGGAATTGGAATTAAGTCAAAAAATATGTTCTGTAATAAATTAGAATATATTCTTGTGGATGGGGAAAAAAATAAAATTTCTAAAAGACTCAGGAAGTGAGCTTGTAAATGTAAACCAAGTCATTTTTTCCTACCAAAAAAAAAAAAAAAAAAAAAACATCGGGAAATATAGAGTTAAAACTTGTTTTGGAAATGAAGTTTTTGCTCAAACTGCGACTTTCTCATTTGCTTTTAATGAAGAATATAAACCTGTTGAGATTGAGGCAGTTATAAGTGATCAATTGGTAATGGAGAGAATATTCCCGCCAAAATGTCCGAGTATTATTCATCAAAATGAATTGGCGTGTTCAAAATAAACGGATAAATTCTATTTCTACAGGGATTGAGAGTAAACTTCCATTTTTTGCGGTGGTAATTGAGAGCGAATCACTCGATGTTATCCATATTGTTGATGACTGTTTACGCGATCAGGTTCTGCAATTGGTATAAAATTATGAACCAACTAAACAACCACGAGGCACTGATTTACGCTTAAATGTTGTATTAAAAGACGATATCCTTGTAAGGCAACGGTTTCGAAGATTGTCGTTTGCAGAGCAAAAAAAGATGAATGATTACAAATGGATATAATCAAATATTCTTGTTCTGAATATGAATCCCTAATTTTATAATGCAAAAAGCGAGATGGTACACATAGGTTATGTGTGGATTTCAGACAATTGAACAAAAAAGGAGTTCAAAGATTCTTTTCCTGTGGCTCAAATGGAGGAGGTTCTCGATCATTTAGGAGATTGAGAGAAAATGTACCAAATATTTGTCATTCATTTGCCATGCAAGTTTATTCGAATTTTTAAGGACTCCATTTGGTTTGTCCACAAGCCCTAGTGCATTCTTAAGATTCGTATATCATGTTTTCAGGGATCTAATTAGGGATAAAACAATTGTAATTTATATGAATTATTTCATTATACCTTCCAGTGATGAAACAGAGGGTTTGGAAAAACTTAAACGTGTTTTAAAAGTGGCTTCTGAATATGGATTAGAAATTAATTTTAAAAAGTGCCAATTTTTAAAAAGAAAAATTGAATTTTAAGTTATGTTATCGAAGAAGGTACAATTCGTCCCTCATCAAATAAAACTCTTAATGTTCAAAATTTCCCTGAACTTAAGAATATTAAACAAATGCAAAGCTTCTAAGTCTCACCGGATATTTCAGAAAAGTTGTTCCAAGTTATTCAAAAATTGCAAAACCACGAAGTGATTTACTTCGTAGTGGTGCAGAATTTGAATTTGGCAGGCATTTCACTATATGAGTAGTTTTTAGGCGTTGAAAAGTAGGCATTTCAACGCCTAAAAGAACTTTTATGTAAAAGTCCCGTACTCCACATTTTTCAGCAAGGGAAACCTCTTGAATTGCATACAGATGCTAATAGCCATGGCTTCGAAGCAGTTTTATTACAACTCCCAAATGATGGACAACTACATCCAATTCACTTTATGAGTAGAAAAACATAGCTACAGCAAGAAAAACTATCAAGTTATGAGCTGGAAGTGCTAACGATTATAGAAGCATTGAAGAGACTTCGAAATTATCTTTTGGGGACAAAATTTAAGATAGTCACCGACTGTGATGCCTTACAAAAGACAATGGAAAAAGAAAGACTTAGCGCCTAAGATAGCTAGATGGGCATTATTTTGGAGGAGTTTGAGTACGAAGTAGTTCACAGAGCAGGTCAACAAATGAAGCATGTAGATGCATTGAGCAGGAATGCAGTTTGCATGATCACCCGTACCCCAAGCGAAATTACGGCTAAAATAGTAACTACACAAGAAGCTTACGAACATATTCATTTGCTGAAAACTCTGGTCGAGAAAGGACTCAGAGATGATTACCTTATAAAAGAAAATATCTTGTACGTACAAGTGGATGGACGTGAACTCATCATTGTACCAGAAGCGATAGAGCTAAAAATCATTCGAGGGACCCACAACAAAGGACACTTTGCTCTACAGAAGACTGAAGATTTGTTGGAAAGAGACTTTCATATCTCCAACGCAAAGAAGAAAATAGAAAAAGTCCTAATGAATTGTGTTGAGTGCATCCTTTGTAATAGTAAACGAGGTAAAGGAGAAGGTCTTTAGAATCCAATTCCTAAGAATAATACTCTTTTGAGCACATACCATATTTATTTTATTAGTCCCTTACCATCTACAAGAAAGAGGTATCAACACATATTTACAGTAGTAGATGCCTTCACCAAATTCGTTTGGTTCTACCCAGTCAAAACAACATCAGCAGCAGAGGCACTGCAAAAGATCCAACAAGCCGTATTCGGAAATCCTTCGAAAACTATTTCCGTTCTGCCTTTACTTCTAAAGACTTTGAGGCCTATTGAAAGGTCGAAGGTATTCAACATATACAAATTATAACAAGAGTGCCAAGAGCAAACGGCCAGATAGAAAGAATACATGGAATTATTCCAGTACTTGCAAAACTGGCAATCGATGAACATGCCAAGTGGCTCAAGTTCGTACAAGATGTTTGCTCAAAGAATCATTTACAGCATTATCAGCAGATCCACCAAATTCACTCCTTTTGAGTTGATGACAGGTGTGAAGATGCGAAACAAAACGGATCGAAGAATCAAAGAAATCTTTAATGAAGAATTACTGCATGACTCAAGAGAAGGAAATTATGCTTGAGTACGACTTAGCTACTTCATGCGCCACATTCGTTTGCACACCCCCTTTTTACAGGAGAGCACATTCACATACCTCACAAATAGAACACAGAAGAATAAGTTGCTGCAATGCCAGTAATACTACAAATGTTTAAAATTGTTTATAAAAACAAATTTATAAGTGCCACTTACTTCTAAGTTATTTATAAGTGCCACTTTATAAATTAATTTATGCAATTAAATAAGGTAATTTACACCATTTCTAATAATTATAAAAATAATTATTGTACAAATTGAGAATACAAGCATAATTGCGTAATTTACTTCAAAAATGTTTAAAAGAAAGCGCATTATTAAAAAAAAATTGTGAGAAATCTTTTTAAATTTCATGACATTTATTTTAGTGTCGTAATTATTCTAAATAAAAATGCGGTATTAAGAAAGCATATCAGGGTAGAATCCAATTCACTAATATACTAACTCATAAAATACTTATTATACTCCTGAAAAGTGCCCCATAATGGGAAACAGTACTATACAAAACAAAAAAAGAAATCATGTGAAAAACAGTGAGTTATATTCCAGAAGTAGAAGAAAAATTTATGTTTTTATTATGAAGAAAATTGCAATGCAAGTTTTAATCGCTTTGAAAAGTTCAGCTGAAATAAATACTCAGAACCACACTAGATGTCACCACTAATACGCTCGTTGAAAAAGATAACAAATTAAAATTGTTTAATATCATTTTTACCTTTTTTTAAATATACCTTTCAAACCGAATATATTCTTCTGAAGATAAGATTTTTTTTATTATTATTAATCTTTTGTTCCATAAGAGACTCGGGAAAACTGAGACTTCGAACTACTGAACAACCCTCTTTAAAAAATAAAAGAGACTCCTTATCCACTTCAAAAAACGCAATGACAGCTCGTATTCTTAAGAGGTTGCGCTACAAAAGAAGACTCTGCATAGTTGACGGCTATTAAAGAGATATCTGCTAGTAAATGGGTTCAACGATTCCTTCGGAGTGAATCAGTTTAACGAACAATCTTCGCGCCTCAGGTATTCATGAAACATATTTAATGAAGGATGGGTGAACATCGGGATAGGGATATATAGGGATTTTGAAGAGATATTAGGGCGATTTAAGTGATCACCTTACCTTGCTTGAAGGGTGTTTCGGTAATTTAGTAGGAAAAGAGTTAAAATTGATATTTATGTTGGTGAAACCCAATATTTTTTCTTTAACATTAAAAGGTTAATAAAAATCTTTTAAAGCAAAGATTAAAAATCTAATAAGTAAATTTAAAAGTTATTGTTATATTCAAAATGATATACGAGAAATGAAATTCTATTTTCTGAAAGCTGCGTTATTGTGTCATTTTTGAAAGTTTTCACTGTGAAAACATTATTCACTGAATACTTTTCTCAAGTTATGCTCAATAAACAAATACTATCTTCGATGACTCAAAAGATATTTCATTTCGAAATGTAAGTTAATAAAACTCACTCTACCTACCTATTAAGGCAATTTCTTCAAAAAAATTTGAAGTACGAGTTTACATACTAAACAACGCTTATTTAGTAATACCATTAACAATTTTCTTAATTCACAATTGGAATTTCTAAAGAACATTATCTATATTCTAGTTTTGCTCTCGGATCCAAATATAGATTTTCATTTTCTTAAGAAAAGAAAAACAATTTCTTATGAGTATTCTGGTTAAATCATCCGGGAAAAATAGTCTCTCAAAATGTCGCTGAACTTACTTTCCAGAATCTTAATCTCTAAAACCTATCGACACGGATTTCTGAAATATCCTCTGATTCCTGCAAAAGCATTTTCTTCAGGCTGTAACTAAGCATATTTATTTGCTGACATTCTATCCTCCTTCTACAGTGCTTTGAGCGTACTTCTCTGACTTTTAGACTTCCAAAGGAGGTGTAGAGCGTTCCATAATCTACACTCGCGGGGAGCCCTTTCGAACAATGTGAGTAGTTAATAAGAAGGTAAAATGAAAGCACCATATTAATGCTAATGCTTCAATACTGGTGGAAAAGCATTCTCCTAGAAATTTCAAGAAAATAAAGCACATTTTACAATTTCCATGAAAATTCTTTTATTTCCTTGTACAAATTAAAAAGAAAACGAATAAAATCAAGTCCTACGTAGTACCAAGTTAACATGAAGAATTTCCTTCGGAAAATGGAATTGTTATTAAACTAGATGTAGAATATCCCGATTATAATTGGAAGAAAATCAACAATTGGCGGTCATGAAACAATTGGCGAACTGGCATTACAAATTCATACCGATAAAAATATGTTTTTGTAATAAACTAACAAAATGAACAAAACATCGTTGCAAAGAGAGTCTTTTTATAGATCTGAAGCAAGTGAGAGAATATAAGTAGTGTAGGCAGAGAAAAAATGCCACGACTAGAGATATCGTAAATCTAAGCTTAAGCGTAAACCTTCTAAAACTTTTGCGATGTACAAAAATTGCTAAGGAATAAATTAGAACCATATTGGGAATGTGCTGACAAATTGAGTTTCTGTAGAATATTCTACAGTCAGCAGTTCAAGGACGAGAGAGAAATCCAAAGGCCCAGATGATATTCTGTGTGAATATGGAAAATGAATATATACGTCCACGAGAATATGATTTTAAAAAATTATTTCAATCGATTTCTTCCGTTAAAAATATATACCTCTTTTATTTAATAAAATGTTCTGAAAAATTTATGCTGTCAATCTTCCGTACAAGTAAGAAATTATTTAAATTTCAAACTGCTATGAAACTGTCCAACCCTAAAATAAATTAAGAAAATAAAAACTCCTGCCTTTTTTGATGCCCCATTGTTATAAAATGCATACCGAAACACATTACTTAAATATTCTAAATGTCGAACCTTTTTCTTATTGTCATTTTGACTAGATTAGAAGAAGAAATTCTACTTTTTTCAGGAATTTTTTGTTGGAGATGCGGCCACATTTGCATCTACACAACATATTTATCAATAGTATACTATAATTGTGGAAACTGAATTTGTAAGATGAAAATTTGTTTCCAATTGTATTTCTGCCTCCATTTGTATTTCAAATTGATTAGTAAATTCTACATCAGTAAAATTATGATTGTAAGGAGCAAACTTGATAAAGCTTCAGACTGATGAAATTAGTTTTTCTTATTTCCATCTCTTGATTTATGTTATGAAATTGCGAAACGTGTTAGATTCCTTCATTTCATCCTGTAAGATAATTTGAAGCTCAATAAATAATGACGTGGTCACTTTACTGGATAGTATAACTGCCATATACATATCTTGAATGTACATTTGAAATAAATTACTTTAAAATATGTTTTAAAGATAGGCTATCTAATTAAAAGTGACTTTGAACTTAAACTCTCAAAATAATCTTGTTTAAATATCAAAATTCTTTTGAAATCTTTAATAACCCAATTAGAAAGTAGGAAATATTTCACTGATTATACTGAATGTGAGCAAGTTTATAACAATAATGTGGTGGACGATAGAATTCTGTGAGCAGAAACCATTACTATAGCATTTAAGAATCTTGGTTAAAAACTTCTGAAAAATAGGCAAGCCATGTTTTAAATTTTAATTTTTTCTTATAATATAAAATCATGTTACTTGAAACAAGGAAAATGCTTGCAAAGGGCAAATTAAATTATTTAGATTAATAAAATTTCAATTCTATCCAGCATTTAAAGAAATTCGCTTATTTAATAAATTAATATTAACAGAGCACATTCTATACGATTCACATATTTCTGGTCATAAAATGTATTTTATAATAACAGGAATATGACCAATTTCACTTCCACAAATTTTTCTAAATATTTTTCTTAGATAGTTCTTATATATTTTTACTATGTCTGAAATTAGATACAAATCATTAGTGTTTTCGGTTCAAGTTAAACAAATTTAGTTTCATTAGCTAGATCGAATATCATCTTAGTTCTAGAATGTTGACTTAAAAGATGTTACATCTATCAGTTGACCATCTTTCTGTAAGTTATCTAGATAATTCATTATTTAGATGATCTTCTGGCATCGTTAGTTTGTTTGATGATGCATTACTTGCTTTATTTTAAGTTTCAGATTTTAAAATTTAATATATCGTGAAATTTAGTTTTTAAAAGCAGGTTATTCATTATGGTGGTTTGTTAAAAATGAATATTTCTGAATAAATATTTAAAAAAGTTTCATTTTAACTCAAAATTTTAATTTTAAAGCCAGATTTTATTGATTTTCTTGCTTTTAGAAATTGTAGCTCTTCATATCTGCTATCCGTTCACACTTATTACTAGAGGACGGTGTTTAAAAAGTATTTTAAAATATGTTTATTTTATCTCTAGAGAAAATGACCCTTATCTAAATAATTCGTTTTTAACAAAAGAAAAGAAAAAAACCCATTTAAATGGTATTCAATAAGTAAAAAATTACGAGACTATTAAAGTCAAATGATCAAGAAATAGATCCAATGAATTCGAATTAGGAGAAGGGAAAGAACAGCAAAAAAGATATTGAAAAAACTTTGATTTCTAATTTTTACTTCCGACAAGAAAGTTTCTTTATCATTGGTGTCATAATAACAATATCTTTCTTTATCTTTCCCACATATATTATTACATTTAACGCATACACTAATAGCTTTTTGTGAAGATATAAGTTACAGTATTCAGAAAACTAAGCTAGTGCTACTTAAAGTTCAACATCAACAAAATCCTCCTTCAAATGTATCAAAAGGGATAATCTCTTAAAATGGTAGCCGAAGCTCTGAACATTAAACAATATCTTATTCCTCATTTCAAAAAAATGCAATTATTAAATAAAATTCCTTTCTCTGCCGTTTGAGAATCAGAATAATTATTTTTTAAATACACAAAGTAGGATTTCTTTAAGAACAAAACCTCCTTTATATTCTTCAGAGGACACTTATTGGTAGTATTTTGTATTTTAGGACAATTTTTCTTATCCATCTAATAAGAAATATGCATTTAAGAGGAATTTATTTCTCTTTTCAAAACTATTCAGATAGTCAATAAATCGAAGACTATCACAATATTCTAAGATACCATATAAATCCTAATAAAAAAATAATAATCAAATTATAATATTTAAAAGACCAAACCTTAGGTATTTCTTAGCAGTATTTAGCATTTTAAAACAATATCTTTTTCATGCATTCAATAATAATAATTCATTTTAAAGAATAATTTATTCCTCATTTAAAAATAATTCAAGCAATCAATAATTCGAACTGATTAATTAAGGAAAAACGAAAAATCTCAGTTATGAAATTCAGACCTTATTTTAGTTCATCTTAATAGCATTTAATATTGATTAATTTAGAGCTACATTCCATTTAAATATTCAACAATAATAATTAATTTTAGAGGATATTTTACTAACCATTTCAAAATAAAATAATCATTAAATCGTAATATACAATTATGCAAAAACAGAATATCACAGTTATGAACTTCAAATAAAAAGTCAATACATCTAAGTGGCCTTTAACATTTTAAATTCATAACACATTTCATAAATTTAATAATAATTATTCAGTTTGGAGGAACATTTAATTCATTATTTCAGAATTATTCAAGTAAATCCTCACTTATGTAACAATGGAAAATTTCACTTATAGACTGCACGCAATATTTCAGTCTAATTTAGGGATATTTAGCGTTTTAGAACGATATACTTTTCATATATTGAGTAATCATTATGTACTTCAATGGATATTTCATAACTCCTTTCGAACCAATTCAACCAATGAGCAAAACGAGACTGCAATCAAGCAATACTTGTTTCATACACAAAATATTAATTAAGCACTTCAAAGGACATCTAATAGCCTATTTCGAAACAAGTCAAATAATGAGCCAAAATGAAATTGCTATCATCCCAATTTCAACATCATAGTATCCCCCGTTTTAGCAAACAAAAAGCAACATTAGCTTTAGAGGCAGGCTTCGCCAAAAAAGAAAACAACCAGAAGGCGCCTGAATTGGAAGAGAGAGCGCGTCGCCTATCGTGGAATAGGATCACGAGCCCCATTTCCACGATTGTTGTGATCGATCGAAAGGCGAGTTGCAACAGTCGACATCCGGCCACTGCATGCTGTTGATACTTTTCCCTTCCCCAGACACACGATTTGCTGCTGCTTCGTTCACGGCTCCACTACTGCACATAAACAAATGTCTTCTGGGTCTTTTTCTGGAAGATATGCGAATTTATAAATGCTTTTTTCCTTTTCTGACTTCTCGTTGATGGAATTTACCAGAAGTTGGTCTTGAAGCGAATGGAATTAAACCATTTTGCACAGCAAAAAAATGAAGCAGATTAAAAATAATCGTTTGGCAATCCAGTTCTCTGTTTGCAATCGAACCGGCATGCATTTTAAGAATTTTAGGGCAACGATTTGCAGATTTTTTTTCTGGCTGCCATCTTATTAAATGTAAGCATCGTAGAATATCGTTAAAAAATGCTGACTTTTTGTTGACCAATATGTGAATTTGTGAAGGCTTTTGTTAAGATTTTTAGATAGAAAGTACCCAAGGAAAAGCTTTTGAAATAAATGAATTCAAACTTTCTAAATGAGCAAAGATTTTCTCTTTCAAAGAATAGAATTAAACTAATCTGCACATAATAAAAAAGAAGCGGGCTGTAAATAATCGTTTGGTAATCCAGTTCTCGATTAGCAGTAGAATTGTCATGTAGTTTCAGATTTTTATGACTAAGATTTGCAGATTTTTTTCCAGGTTCCCATCTTATTAAATATTAGCTTCGTAGTATATCACAAAAAAAATGCTGACATTTTTCTGAGTAATATGATAATTTGTGAAGACATTTGATAGTAAAAGGCATACAAAGGAATGCCCAAGGAAGATTTTTGAAATAAAAGAACTCAATCTTTCTAAATAAGCAAAGATTTTCTTCTAAAAAGAATGGAATTAAACCATTCTGTGTATGATAAAAAAAGAAGCGGGCTATAAATAATCGTTTGGTAATCTAGTTCTCTACTAGCAATCGAATTGGCATGTAATTTCAATTTTGATAAATATTTACAGATTTTTCCAGGCTTCCATCTTATTAAATATAAATTTCAAAGAATATTGTAAGAAATACTAAAATTTTGCTGAGCAATATGTAAATATGTAAAGGTCATTGTACAGACTTTTAAATAAAAGAATATCCAAGAAATGAATTATTTTAGGATAATAGAAAGGAATCGAAGGAATTATTTTGAGAGAGAGATTTTTAGAATAAGCCAAGATTTTTTTTTCTTAAAATGAACTGAATTAAATAACTCTGCATATGACAAAAGTGCAACTGTTTAAAATAATCGTTTGGTTATTCAGATCTCTATTAGCAATCAAAGTGACATGCAGTTTTAGAATTTTATGTTAACAATTTTTGGATTTAACAGATCCGCATTTTATTAAATTTAAGCATCGTAGATAATACGAAAAAATTCTGAAATTTTATTGAGCAATATGTGAATTTATGAAGGTTTTTTTTTCAGTCTTTTGGTTGACGGAATACCCAAGGAAGTGCTTTTAAAATGAAGAAATTTATTCTTTTTGAATGAGTAAGTATTTGGTTTTTGAAATAAATGGAATTAAAATATTCTGCAAACGATAACAACAAAAACAAAATTATATTTAATTATTTAGTCAATAATTTAGACTTTTAACGGTATTCAGAAAATTGCAGAATTAAAGGTACTTTAAAAATTTCGAATTTTTCTACATTTATTAAATATAAACTCCACAGAACACTGAAAACGTCCACTGGGTATTTTTATAGCAATATGCGATTTCGTAAATGCTTTCTTCTTTTATTCTTTCGGAATGTAGTATACACAAGAAACTGTTTCCGAAATTAAGATAATCGACTCATTCCCCACATAGTAATAGCGAAATTAACTTTAATTTTTTTTTGATTATATAAATTGGGAGATAATATTGGGAGATTTGCTTCATAATTGGGAGATTTTCCTACTATATTGCAGAAATAAGAATGTTGCAAGAAAATTTGTACATTTTTGCAGATTTATTATTTGCAGAATGCAAATTCCTTTGAAGATGGAAATACCTGGGCTATTTCTAATCAATTTCCAAATTGCTGTATACATTTTTTTAGTCTTCTAGCTTTTTGAAAGCATAAATGAAATTGAATCAATGTGGATATTGATAGAGGTCAACAGGGATCACGCGTGTTCATAATAATTATTAGCCTTTGTCAGGAATCCCATCTTCAAGAAATTGCCTATTCTGTTGCATTACATGTGTGTGCGCATTGTTCTTGACCATTTGTTGCAAATGAGAAAAAATTGTGCAATCTTTTTAGATTTAATTTCTATAACTGAATAATTTTGCACATTTGTTGGTGCTATAAAATTCGGCAACTTCTCTACCACACTTTAAACAGGGTGATTCAAAAAGGTTCTGACAATCTTTGCTGACGAATGCAGCAAAGAAGTTAATTTTACGCAAGAAAATATAGACACATAGGTCATATGTGTGTATATACCAGAGAGCAGTTTTTGGACTATTGTAGCATTATTCTAATTGTCCGATGGAGCTAAAGTAGGGCAGAGTTGTACAATTGGATGCCTACAATCAATAATGATCGTCGTTGTTCATTATGAATGATATACTTCGTAAGTTGTTTTATGCCCTAAATCCCTCTATCATTTCTACATTAGCTGTAAGCTCCCTACTTTAAATATTTATATCACTGGAATAATATTAGAATTTTCCATGTAATAAATGCATGTTTTCTGGTTTTACTTTAAAGTAAAATTCCCTCTTGCATTAGCTACATATTTAACTGAAAAACGTAATATCTGAATGATGCTGCTGAGTATGCTAAATGCTATCAGTTGTTGCATTGCCGTGCAATTCCTTCCTACTTTTGCTATGTAAATCACTGCAGTAATTCCTGAATTATCCATATGCTGTTGCTTCATGTTCTAATTGAATGTCTACAAATTCTGAATTCTTATACAAGGTTATTTTAGGAATTCATTTAACATGACAAATTATGTAATAATGGTATGGCCCGAATTGATTTAGGCTAAACAATGTTCTCTAGTACACGTACTTAATGTTTTCTCATGTATGTAAATATATGATATGCTTCGTATATACTTTGGAACTCTTACGTTTGCATGGCATCGTTTGTCTCCAAGCTAAAATATTGACACAATCTGCCTCCAAATACTACGTTTTTCAAAAATATTGGCAGTAATGCAATATAAATATAGTCAATTAAATATCGATTTCAGATCTTGGCACACTAACGTGGGTACAATAATAAAGAAAATATATCTTTCTTTGTTTTGATATAACATATTTCTCTTTAAGTATTGTCGGAAAATTTCCGAATCATCCATCTTAATGCAGGGTGTTTCAAATCTTTTTGTACAAACTTCAAAAGACGATAAGACACATCTAGACAAACACAAACTGCCACCCAACTCATGGGCGTATAATTCAAGTAGTAAAAGAGTAAAGATATGTACAATGATATATACATAGGAGAAAAAAAAAAGAATTGCCCGTTGAATTTTAGAAGCATTATTCTTTCAAAACATTTCAGCAACTGATAAAATGTGCGATTGCAATGTTGCTGGGAGTTTTAAACTATTGAGTTGTAATAAGCATACTCACTATCATTTTAATACAGCAAATTTTTCGAATTGTGCTTGAATATACAGACTCCTTTTCCTTAAAGTCTGTATTAAAAGTTTTGAAACATCCCTCATATCGACAGTAATATATGCATGAATGAATGGTATTTGATAAAAGATTGGTAAGTCATACTATTTGGCGCTATCGTTGAGCTGGTACTCGTTGGATCGTCCAAAACATTCCTGGACGCCTGTATCCGCCCAGAGTCTCTTCATAGCCATGGTGAGCTCTTCCGAGAATGGTTCCGTGTCCTCCATCCGTGACACCACATCGAACACCATCTTGGCATCCGCCTGCAAAAAAAGCAACCGATCAAGGAATTATATGCAAGAATATTAGAAAGTAAAAATAACATAATAAAGATATTTTTAATTTATAATATAGAATTGCTTTACTTAACCATAATTGACTCTATTTTACTGCAAATATAAAGGGGCATAGTGATTCAGATATAAAGTGATTGAAAAGTAGCGTTTCAAGATTAGTGTCTGGTTTCTCACTATGCAGGAGAAAACCGAGCCAACCGTCCAAAAACTCGCCAAAAGTTCGCCATCCTAAATGCCTGCAAGAAGCAGCCCAAACTGCTTTTAGCAGTTGCAATAAAAGTTATCAGAATTAACATATTTGCAGTAGAATCTTAAAAAATTCGTGAGCCCAGTTTTATTTTTAAGTATAGTCGCGTGTTGCTTGAAAAGGCGTTATTGGACATCTCGCAGTAAGAACATTTTATTTATTGTCTAAAGTTACTTTTGTGTTTTACTAAAATGTTCATTTATGATTAATTAACCACGTTCATTCATGACTTATTAACCACGTTATAAAGTAAACTGTGGTCTTAAATAAATTGGAAGAGCTTTAACATGTAACATATCCATACAATAAAGCCAGGAAACATTCATTTCTCGTAAAGATCAATTATTGTAATTGTCAAAAAGCTTAAAGTCCAGATTTTGACGAATCTTTACATTTTAGGCCTCCCAGAATTCGAAAAGACACATTTGAAGCATTATTTCAGTCCGCCTGCCGGTCTATCTACGATTAGAATAATTCGAAAATACATTGAGCTAGAGGGATGAAAATTTATATATGGTTTTAGCGTTTTGAGATGAGCGAGGATAGAACCTGGGACCTTGTGGTTCGCAGTCCAGTAACATAACCAGGATACAAAAGCATCTGCTCTTGTAGCGTACTTGTTAACTGACTTATATGCTATTCACCACAGACTCTCCCTTCAGTGAATTGGAGGTGAGACGAACGATATGGCTGTTGAGTGATGATATAGTTAGCTGTTGTCTAATGGGCCTGTACCCAGTTGAGTAGCGCCAAGCCTTATGGCGAGCGTGTGTGTGGGTGAGTGGTTGCTGATGCTGCTGCGCCAAGTGAGTCTGGCGACTTTGATAGTGGGTAGATGGCGCCACAACAGCTGTGCGCAGGTTAAAGGTTCAACGTCCAAGGTCACCAATTTAGCGTTTTGGTATGAGCAAAGATAAAACGTGGGACCTTGTGGTTCGCAGCCCAGTAACATAACCAGGATACAAAAGCATATGCTCGTGTAGCGTAGTTGTCAACTGGCTAATATGCTATTCATCACATGGTCTTTAGACAATATTTGTAGATTTCTATCAAATTTTGAGCAAGCCCTATTCAAAGGAAGTTTGTCTGTCCGGCTGTTTGAATATAAGTTAACACGATAACTACAAAACAAAGAGAATTAAATGGAAAAAATTCGGTACGCAGCTTTAACATCTGTAACGTAGACACCTATCAAATTTTGATCCAACAAGGGGTTCAAATCCAATAAGGTGTTGAATGTCTGTCAGTTTATTATTTCAAACGCATGTAAAGACGATAAGTCAAAAACGCAATTACCTAAATATATCAACATTTTTTTGTAATCGTATTATTGTATGGTTCTCCGTCAAATTTTGATTTCAATCGTTTCGGAAAAAACGCGTCTAAAACACAAATTCATTTTTATTTGAGAATATATGCTAGTATATATGTTTACGGCTATCACCGATTTACACATAAAGACAGACAAACCATGCTTTAACCCTTACCAATTATCATGCTGTAATGTTTCAGTACAGAATTTCGGTTAATCTGATTTTTTTCACTGCATAAATGTAAATATTCGATTTTTGATTCAATATTTAATATTTTAAACCTTTTTTTTTTAATTTCAAATCACTGTACTCAAACCTTTAATTATCCTTTTCACCACTAGATGAGAATAATCTAATTAAATGTATTCGTGTTGTATTTATCTTTGATGAGATGCAAGGAATAGCCTCCACTCTAAAAAGAAGACATTTAAATATCTCCCATTTCTATGCCGTTCAATTCATTTTAGTAATTTGAAACAATTTGTATTTACAGGTGATTATCAAAATGATGGAAATACCTGTGAATAATGGCGACATTTTTGAACACTCTTCATAAGCATTAAAAGTATAATAATAGCCACCAGTTTTTTTATAAATAGTAATATATATATTCTGGTAGTATGTGTTAGCTTTATTAAAGTTTTGTAATTCTTGGATTTTTTTCAAAAGCCTAAAATGTCGGAACTCTCTTATTTTCAAAGTGGCCAAATTGTAGGAGAGGCACATAGCTGGAGCAAATGTGACCAAAATATCCCAACTTTTAAACGTTTCTAGAGGTACGGTGTCTAAAGTCATGACAGCATACACACAGCACGGCAAGACAAGCTCGGCAAAACAAAATAGTGGGCGGAAACTCAGTGAAAGAGACCGACGGGTATTGAATGGGATTGTAAAATCTAAAAAGCGAACAACTGTGGCAAAAGTGACCGCAGAGATCAATCTCCATCTGAATTCTCCGGTATCAGTGATTGCAATTAGAAGGCATCTTCATAAACAGAACATTTATGGCAGAGCAGCAATTCCCAATCCACTTGTCACAGATGTTAATGGTAAACGTCATCTATAGTGGTGTCACACTCACAAAACAGAAGAATCTCTAAAATTATATTTTATTGTGCCTTTTCTATGGTTGAAAAGCCTGGATAAAGTGCCATTGCTATAACCACCGCACGATCCCACCAATTTTTACTTTATATGAGACCTAATGGTTCCTAGATATGTCAACAGCAATCGTTTGTCCATCACCAATTTCCGAAAAGAATTTTGAAAATACCATTTTATTATATATGCTGTATGCAGCAAAACCTTTGACCAAGTGCTCCAACCATTATCAGAATTTTGACAAATTTCATTTTATAATAAAGCCTTAATGGTCATTAAAAGTCTGACAATCCCATTTTCGAAAAACTGTGCTTCTCAATAAGTTCATACTTCCAAGAAGAGAGAGGAAGAAAAAACGCAAAACAGATTTGAAAGATACACTGTATAACTTTATATTCATAATTCGTCAAGAATACAGTCATTGATTATTCTTGCCGAGAAGGCTTAATCCTCAAAGAATGGTTGAATATATGCAAGATTCCCAATTAGATTAAATTTATACTAAGGACAAATCAATCATACAGAATCAAAGTCACTTTATAATAGAACATGGGATACAAACACAAAGAGAGGTGCTACAGAGAGGGGGAGGGCTACTCAAAGAATTAATTAAACGAAAACGTATATACTGCAGACAATATATAACATACAGGATTGATGAAACAGTAATAAAACTATCCTGCCATAAAAATAATATAGTTCCAGTGTTTGACTTGCTCAATCAACTTAAAAAGACCCTCACCTCTCTAAGTTAGGAGACTAAATACAAAAAGGGCTTTAATGTGTTACCAATCATTCCAAGAGAGAAAATTTCAAGTCATGTCCGAACGCTGTCAGTGAGAGAAAAAAAAATCAACAGCAGAAATAAGAAAAGAAATTTCAAAGAAGAACAAAATAATTCCTTTTGTTTAAGTATATCTCATTTCTGAACAACATAAGAAATGTTCTAGGTTTGAACTTGTAATGTTGAACAGTCAGATAAAGTTGGCGACACCTGAATTTTTAGTTTATTTTTCAAACTTCCTCACCACGCCAATGCAAGCACGTTCCACGAAGTCAAGTTTAACGTGTGTCAAGTCACATACATGATAACCACAAATAGTTTATACCGCACAACTTAACGTTCTGAGTAATCTGAATGTCCAAATTGCCACAAACATTAAGAGAAGCCCTACAATGAGTAGATTATACTCCCATTACAATGCATTC
Source organism: Argiope bruennichi (assembly GCF_947563725.1). Lineage (NCBI taxonomy): Eukaryota > Metazoa > Arthropoda > Arachnida > Araneae > Araneidae > Argiope > Argiope bruennichi. The sequence goes on from NC_079156.1 coordinate 74,327,580, forward strand.
ATTCTTAGAACAAAAGTACAACTATAACTGGAATGGATTTTGCATTATTGGACCACCAGGAAAGCATGAATCAATATTGTACCAGAAACTTAATATTCCCATATTTAAGACGTCTTTCAGTAAAATAAGCTAGTAGAAGGCGAATTTCGGTGGAATCAGATATCCAGCTTGAAATCGTTTGACCTAGAATCTCAGATTTGAACCTTAGCCATCGCAGCTTACAACATGAAACACAGAGCGAATTTTCAAGAATTTATGCTGTAATCAGTGGGTGTAGTATCTAAAAACACTTTCTGGCATACTCTTTAATAAATGTACTTCTGCATTATTACTGAAAGCCATGAGAAAAAAAATTATATTAAAGCCGCTGCGGACGGTGTCCTGGCATAGAGGTAGCGCCTCTTCCCCGTGACCTGGGCGTCCTGGGTTCGATTCCTGATTCGGGCATGGTTGTTCTTCATCTGTTCTATCTGTGAGATGTGTGAATGTGCCTCCCCTGTAAAAAAGGGGTTGTGCAAGCGAATGTGATGCGTGAGTAGCTAAGACGTACTCTTGGCCCTAGTTGGCGCTACTAAAACAAGAGACGCTCCCTTGGCTTAAAATCGCGGACTTCGTCAGCGAGTTTGTCCATGGCAAGTGCCATTATAATGCCATAGTGCCAAGCCTATGAGTATGCGATCTATAGGGATTTATTCTGGCAGTTTATCCATGGGATGTGGTTAAAACGCAAGCACTAGAATACGAAATACGTATTTTAGATGCCTTTTTCCAACGAATTAAAATCCTAATTTGCTCTCAATTACCATTGTAGTCACAAGATCTCATATCAAATTTCATGCATTTAAGTCAATGTGTTTTTGAGTTATCACGTTTTCATTATTCCTATGAAAATGCAGAGAGATACTGTCAACCCCTTGACTCATTTGGTTCTGATTTTCAAAAGCATCTAAGCTTTAGATTTTAAGTCTGTGTACCAAATATTATTCTTCTAACTTTTTTCGTTTTGTGGTTATCTTGTTAACATACACATCTACAAATTCGGTACAGTGTGCAAATTTGTACAGTACAGTACAAATGTGTGTGACATCTTTGCACACACATATTGAATTTGATCACTCGAGTTCAAAGCGTCTTTGAGTTATTGTGCTCACAGACAAACTCAAAATATATATATATATATATATATATATATATATATATATATATATATATATATATATATATATATATATATATATATATATATATATTGAGTTTGTCTGTGAGCACAATAACTCAAAGACGCTTTGAACTCGAGTGATCAAATTCAATATGTGTGTGCAAAGATGTCACACACATTTGTACTGTACTGTACAAATTTGCACACTGTACCGAATATATATATATATATATATATATATATATATATATATTCGAAATCAAGGAGGTCTGAAACGTAAAGATTCAACAAAATCTTAGTTTCGAATTTTTTGACGGTTACATTGCTTTATCTTTGTACAATAAAAACGCATAACATTGCGTAGACTGTTAAAAAATTTAAAGACTACAAGGCAGTTTTCATAAATTTTCCAACTATATCAAACAATCACATTTTTTATTCTGCATATTTTAAATACCGCATTCTTTGTTGACGATGATTTCGCTTAAAATATTTAATTTCAGATTCCTGTATTATCTTTGCACATACGTGACCTGCATGTATTTAAAAAAATGCATGATTTTTATAGTATTTAAGTAGCCAATAAAAAGTTATTGTTGAAACCTGAACAAAATTGCAGACATTTTATTAGTGCTTGTCTAGACATCTTTTTAAGTAGAAGAAACTTGATAGAATTGTATTATTCTTCATTGAAAAGTGTTTCATGTCTCAAACGAGAAGTATTATAAAATTCATTTATGCAATTGTTTTGTACATTTAAAGTGCATATTTGATTACAAGTAAAAATATAACCATACATATGTAAACAAAGGTTATAAAGTTTGGCTGGTAATGTAATTAATCTACAAAACATGTATCTATTAAGGTAGGAGGTCTTAATAATAATTGTGAAACACTCTTATGTTCGCATTATATAATTATTGTTTAAAAATGCATGTAATAAAATATGCATACAAATGTTATTTTGCATATATTGTTTAACTTTTGATTTCATATGTGAAACATTTCATACTGAATAAAAATATGAAGGTCAATTTTAATTATTTCTTTAATATACCAAGCCGTTGCCATTAACGTTTAAAAAGTTATTATTTAAAGTTTTAATTAGTTAGTTTATTTGAATGAACATGGCCGTTTTGTATAGTAAAAAGTAATGAACATTCTTTGTATGAATTTCAAGATGACTTAACATTTTTCTCTGTGATAATTCTTGATCAGGAAATATAAAATTTTGTAATTTACAAAGGAAAAGTATCCCCCAGATTCTCATGGACTTATACTATAATTATATAAAACTGTATGCAATAAAATACACAATTGTTATTTTACATATATTGTTTAACTTTTGATTTAATACCTGAAACAATTCATGTTGAAGAAAAATATTGACCAGTTTTAATTACGCCATTAATAAACCAAGTCGGTGCCATTATAACTCAAGAACATTATTATTTTAAGTTTTAATTAGTTTATTTGAATTCGCATGGCCGTTTTGTATAATAAAAAGTGATGAACATGCTTTATTTGAATTTTAAGATGACATGTTTTTTTTTTCCTCTGTGTAATTTATTCTTGCCAAAGAACTACAAAATTTTGGAATTAACCATGAAAGAGTATTCCACCCACCCCCTTATAGACTCTACCAGATTCTCATAGACATTCATGCTCAGTATATAATTGAATTTAGCTTGGCAGTGTGTGAAGAGAAGTTAGTATTCATTTTATATCTATTTCGACAGATCGATTGGGTTCTGAATCTAATGAAGAGATAAAATTTTTGTAGGTCTAAATACGGAAAAACAAATTTCATTTTCCTTTTACTTTCTCGTATAAAAAGTATACAAAATGAAATCACTACAGTCGTTAAAAATATTCAAATGGGGAAAAAACACACTTCTGAAATTGTGTCTGCCTGTTGTTTGAGCATGATAATCCAAAAACGCTTTGAGATTGACAGGTGAAATTTGGTATATGGTCTTTACACTTAATTTGCAGGTTTTTATGAAATATGGAAAGGAATCTATTAAGAAGAAATTTGCCTCCCTGGCTGTCCAAATACAACTGCGAAAGGAAGTTAATTTGGATAGATAATGAATAAATAATATTATGTAAAGTATAGACACATATTAAATATGGAACAATTCATCAAAGAGTCGACAACTTATCGGTCTACACTTTTGTATGCAAATAAATCTCATAATATTAAAAAATCCAATGACTTAAATAAATGAAATTTGGTCTGTGACATTGTGATTACAATTATAATTCCGGGTCAAATTTTGGCATCAATTAGGAAAAAAAAGCGTTATATTATCTATATTCGGTTTCCAGGCACTTGTGCATTAATTGTATCTCGGCGATTAATAAGAAAAACGATCGCAAAAGATCACACGCTATTACATCCTTTCGCGACTGTTGTACCCCATAGACGCGTGGTAAATAATATACAAGTACGTACCAGTTTTCTTTCTATGCTACAAATCAGTAGTTTTCTATTCTCTGAAATTAAAAAACCTGTCATTCAGGAAGTTCATAGTCTGGTCCAAGATTAACAGTTTTATACGAGAGCAGGCGAGACATATGATAGGAATATGCGAGAAAGTTCTGAAAAGATTACTCCTGTTAATTTTCAACTTTTTTTTAATTATCTTACTGATCTTTATAAGATAATACAAATAACCAAACTATCTACCTATTAAAGGGTTTTATCTACAATGGGTGTTCAAATGAAAAGGTACGAAGCGACACTGTGAGTATAAATGACGACTTTATTCAAAGTATACACCAGAGGCCTGAGAACAACGATCCCATTGATTAACGAGCCGAAGGTTTCCTTGTTCCCAGAATTCATGTGGCCGTGACGAGACTCAGTCCTTCACAGCGTCCTTGAGTTTGCCGTGCGAATTGAAGTGCTTCCCTTTCAGATGTTTTTTCAGGGGACCAAACACATGAAAATCGCAGGGAGGCATGTCCAGGCTGTAGGGCGGATGGTCGAGCTGGTCCAACTTGAACTTGGCCAGTTCCGTGTGTGTGACCCTGGAGATTTGTGAACGCGCTTTATCATGGAGTAGAACCACAACCTCCGTGAGTAACAACGGTCTTTTGTCCTTGATGGACTTGCGTAGTCTTCCAAATGTCTCACAGCACACATCGGAGTTAATGGTTCTTCTGTGCTCGAGGAATTCAACAACTAGCGAACCTTGGGCGGCGCTCTTTATAAGAGCCTCTGCTCTCTCCTGCGCAGGTGGACGCCCGTGCATGCTCCGATCTACGCCAGAGACTCCAATCGCATTCCTAGATGTCTTGCTACGTTTTCCCATAGTGGTGTAGGCAAATGTGTTATTGGTTACGTTGTTACGACGTTTCGTACCTTTTCATTTGAACGCCCCTTCTATTATTAGCCATAGATAAATGAAATTAAATATATCCCCTTTTTGTGCTTCTTGTGGTTTAATACTTGGACCTGATTGTTCGAAAGAAATTTAATCAAAATTCATTTTCTTTTTTTATTGCTAAAAAATGTGCCCTTCTAGACAGACTATTATCCCACTAATCTCAAGTTTGATTGTCATCGATTAGTTAACGAAGGCTGTAATAAAAAAATTAATGCACATAACCGAAATGCCTAACAAATAAAGTATTTCTACAAGTTCTTCTACTTCTAACAAGTAAAATAATGTAGACTTCTTATGACCTTGGAGGATGTGCTGTCTGTCTCCTCATCCTTACTTCCATTATACGTTCAAAGAATGCAGATTTTTATATAGCGCCGAAAGAAGATACTGCATGGTTTAAGTATACGAAGAAGCAGAGGGGAGAATTCCCCGCCTTATATGCTAATATAAAAAATGTTATGTATGAAACGCTGATTTCTTCAACTTCTGAGATAGATTTTGTATCTTTTGTCAAACTGGAACGTGTTAGATAAAATAAAACATTAAAACAATCTTATGACTGCGCTATCGTCTGCTATCAAAAATGCCATTTGATTGATTATCTGACACCTAAAGCATGATCTATGACAGTCAATAATGTGTCAGATCATTTTTTTCTATGATGATTCTGAAAATGAGGTTCTGTACATTGTAACAAAACGGATTGATCCACTGAGAGAATCACTAGACCTTAAAACATTAGCAAAATGTATCCATGAGTCTTGCTTGTTCTGATTTTGCACGTCTGGTCACAGAGCCCGCCTTCCGATTCTCTTTGAGACTATTATCTCTACTACTACTAATGGTAAATGTGTGTCTTTGTTTTAGTGTGTATGTTGGCTCTATGCAGGCCAGACTGTTTTATCTAGGTTAGTACAATTGACACAGATATATTTTGAAGGGCATATGGGGATTCTTTGGGGGGAAATTTAATTAGCTAAATATTAAACGAGATTTTGCTTCATTATTACTATACACAATTTAATATTGAATGCGATTGTGAATATGGAAGAATGCCGAATTAACAATATCATATATTATGTTGCAAATTGTAATGAGCGGGGATAGAATCTGTGACCTTGTGGTTCGCAGTCCAGCAACATGACCATGATACCAAAGCAATTGCTCGGGTAACGTAGTTGTTAACTGGCTTATAAGCTTTCACCAGAGACTCTCCCTCCAGTGAGTGGGAGGTGAGACGAACTATATGGCTGTTGAGTGGCGATGTATTAGCTGTTGATTCTAATACGCCTGTACCCATTTGAGAGCGCCAAGCGTTATGGCGAGCATGTGTGGTTTCTGATGCTGTTGCTGCGTCAAGTGAGTCTGAGAACTTTGGCTGAGGGTAGATGGCGCCACAACAGCAGTACGAAGGTTGAAGGTTCATCGTCCGAGGTCACCAATGTAGCGGATTGGAATGCGCGAGGATAGAAGCTGGGGCCTTGTGGTTCGCAGTCCAGTAACATGACCACAATACAAAAGCAATTGTTCGGGTAGCGTAGTTGTTAACTGGCTTATAAGCTTTCACCATAACTATTTAACAATACTGAAGAGCACTAGTATTTTTTGAACGTATTGTGAGCGTAAATGTTTGGTTTAACAGTATTAGTTTTAACTAAATAATTCTTTTTTATTCAGATTTTTATTTCATAAAAAAATAACTGAAATTATTTTTCATTTAGAAGAATTTTTCTACTATTAATGGCTAATATTACTATGGAGAAAATATGTGTTTGTATTTCTGTGGGCGTTGATATTCTGTAGGGTAATTCTGGAGGGTTTTCAACATTTTATTAGAATTTTCATAAATTAAAAATCAAGTAAGTTTTGATGTTTCTCTATGATTACTTCTAAAAATAATAATACAATATTTTTTCAACTTTTTAATATTAAAAACATATCTTTTTAATGTTGTTAATTTAATTATTTTACATTTTTTGGCGATCTTTATATGAAGCGTTTGTATATAATCTACAATAATACTTTTCATTTTCGCAAAGAAGTTCAAATCCTTTGCATTGTTTTTGCATTATTCATTGCATTGCATTGTTCAAATCATTGCATTGTTTGCATATTCATCAAATATTTAACCGTGTGTTTTTCTTCCATTTTTAAAAGCCTAGAAATGGAAATTTTATATCCTTTGACAATGTCGTAATACAATATATATATATATATATATATATATATATATATATATATATATATGTGTGTGTGTGTGTGTGTTAGTACAATTAGTAAGGCTAATAGATTAATTCATGGTAGAGCTAAAAAGCTTTAAAAATGGCGGAAGTATATACTATATAATATCCCTTTATATACTGTACAATATCCCCAATTTTTTGTGCAATGTAATAAATTAATCGCATCAATATTGCACAGAATATTCGAAGAAAATGAAATTATATTAATTGCAGAGAAAAAAAAATGTTTCAATTCACTTACCTCTCTCTCATTGTTTCCAAATCCAATGCCTAAATTCGGCATCGCTCGTAAAATGGCTACCATAGACTGTATTGTATTACTATAAACAACGGGCTTGTACTGCTTAAAATCTTCTTGCGTAAATCCACTGTCGTGGATAATTCTGAAAATAAAAGAAATTTTATTGTTAATTTTCTCATTAAAGAAATCATGCATGAAATTCATTTGAATTTCATTTATGTACATAATGAGAATGACAAAATGAATGAATGCACTTGGTTGTTAAATGAAATTTCTTTAAAAACTAGATATTTATTCAGATATGATTGTCGTGATTCACTGTAATTTTCTTACCAACCGTAATTATATCCCATCCCACTTCATTCACATGTTTGCATTTCTATCATGATGTGTATATTTATTCCTTTTTTTGCTTTCATATGCCGGCAGTGAAGGAGCGAAACACAGCCGGATGACAGCCACTTTGATTAACGTTCAATTCGTAATTTAACGAAATGGACTGGTCTCATATCAGACAATGTTTACATCACAATTGCCAACTTATCAAAGCTAATATATTAATTTATAAAGATGGAATCTGTAATTTATTTCATCATTTAACAGCGTAGCTTTCCTTTTTTTTTTTTTTTTTTTTCATTTTAAGAGAACCCCCAGGGGGGGCACCTCGAAATGAGGATGAGATGCTTCCGGCATGGTGGTTGGATCTCGTCACCCTGTAGGGTACACTAATAGGTGGGGGATCTGGCTCCTCCCATCGATGACGGGACGTACTTCCTTCGGGGAGGGTTGTACCGTGGCCGGTGACGGCCCTTAGGACTCAACCACAGTTCCCGCCAATGTTGCTGTTGCGGCGGTCCGGTCAATCAGTTTCTATGGTTTAGAGTCACAGCTGTTCAGATACTGACCACCACTCCTATAACATCGGAAAACCCATCTCACCACCTGCACGGCAAGACTTCCGCCAGGCCCGGAAACTCCAACAACCAACGCAGCGCATCCTCAAGCTCAGACAACTCCATTCAGTCCTGCATAGCCCATGACATCCCTGCTCCAACCCAACCTAAAACCAACCATTCCTGCTCTAACCCAGCCAAGTCAGCTCCTCACCAGTCTAACCGAATTCAGCTCACCTACTCCAATGCAACCCACTGCAGCTTAAAAATCTTTAACCCAGCCAACTACAACTCTGCCAACATCAGCTTCACATCATCAGCCCAATCACCATTACCTCCACATCATTAGCTTAGCCATCTGCAACTCTCACTCTCCCTGTCCACCCAACTGTTTAAATAATCGTTAAGATTATAGTCGCAGGGGCATGGAGAGGTGTTATGTTAAGTTTCTATGGTTTAAATCCGTGTGCCTTCGGGCGGGTCGGAGAGTTAGGTGGTTGACTTTTCATTTTAAGAGATTTTGTGTAGATAGAAGAAAAAATTTTCAGAAAAATTTAAAAGATTGTATAATTTTTTGTGAAAGTATATAGTTTCAAAATTATAAAACTACTTAGTCTGTTATGCTTCTGTATTTATTTCTATACCATGTTGATATCGTATTTCGTTTTTCTTCAATGTGCCTTGAATTGGAAAATCATTGTACAATTAATCAATAAAACACGATATCAATAAATAATAAGAGACTTAATAATGCCCAATGCTTATAGCTGGTGAAAACCTTTGCACACGATATTAGTAAAAAAAAACCAACCATATTTTTCTTTTACATTCATTTACTATATTATTTTTATTACAAGCGCATGAACCTAATAAAACTATCTCTAATAACCACTATTTTGGTCATACGTGAATGAAAAAAATATAACCTATGTCAGAAGATTAATTTTCACTGAAGCATAAAAATTCAGATATGATTTAAAAAAAGGATAAATATAATAAAAGATAAATGTCATATATAATACCAGGAAGAACAATTTTAAATCATGAAAAGTGATTTAAGCTGTAATTCCATTGAATGAATCTAAAGAAATTCATTAATTCTACATGTAGTAGTACTATGATGAAACTCAATGATTGTAAATGCATGAACATAATTAAATACAGTTATTTTAAATGCATGAATAAATACAATTATTCTAAGAAATGCATGAATCAAATGCAATACAATAATATTAAGTACATGAACCTAACGCAATTCAATGATTTTAAATGCATTACCCTAATAAAGTAAAATGATTCTAAATGCATGAATTTAATAAAATATAATATGCATGAATCTAATGAATCAATCACTGATAGATATCATCTGCATTACATCTAAATAAAAGATCTTTTTTAGGTGATTTTCGTTTACTGATTCAAGAATATTCAGAAATAAGTAGAGAAAATATTAGTCAACCCAGAAAAATTGTTTCAAAATCGTTTACAAGTTCATTATATTAGATGTATTCTAATATAATGAACTTAATGAATTTAAGTACTTTAACCTAATGAATCACTTATTGATAATCGCCATTTGAAATATACTGTAATAAAATCTTCCTTTTTTGATAAACATTTCTTCAGAAATAAGAAAGAAGACAACTTCTTATCATGCAAGACAAATTTGTTTCATAATCGTGGAAACAGACGGTAAATGCAATCTTAAAACGACAGCTTTTATAAATAAACACATGCTTGAGCAATTCTGAATTTCTCAAAAACTATATAATTCTTTATAGGACTAAATGTCAAACTTGCAAGACCCTAATACGGCTTTAGTGATCCAAAACCTCAAAATCACTTTCAAAAACTTTGCGAAACTGTCGTCTGACAACTTAGTCAATAATACCAACCCAAATAGGATTTCTAAAAATATCGCTCCAATCTCAAGGCTTCTGTATGCTTGACCTTTAGAAAGAATGACCTTTGACTCTTGCTACCTGTCTTGGTTAATAATCTCCAAGGCAAAGTCCGATTTAACATCTAAAAATAATTTTTTTTTCTCCTTTTAATGTCTATTTCAGCTCCTTGTTATTTTGCATAATATGAATTGCACTAGTCGTTTATATAGAGAAGAGACTTTGTATCCACTCCACTTAGGGAGTCCATCCTTCCCCCTTCCCTTAAAATAATATATTATATTGAGGCTTGTGGTTATTAAACTTTCTATGAGGAGTTTTTATTCCGTACATAAACAAGAACCACAATAGCTTTACGACAGACAGGAGAAAAAAGACAAAGCAGGCTATTTATAGTAACCGAGATCCCTGACTTTCATTAACATTAGCAATTAATGCCAAAGGTGAAAGAGTTATCAGTAGTGACGTCATCAGTGACGCTCAGGAGGTAGGAAACCAGTGATATTGGAGATGAAAGACTGTCACTAATGTTCTTATTTGGAGAAAACGATTTTTAAATGCTTCACAGTGATGTTTGGATTCATCTTGAATTTTAATAAGTGTTTGCGGAAGAAAAATATGTATATCAGTAAAGACTCATAGTGGTCACTAAATTTTTTTTTCATTTATTGAAAATGTCTCAACTAACACAAAGCTATTATGTAGAAATGAACCTTAAATGCTTCATTGTGATGTTCGTATTCATGCTCAATTTTAATAAATGTTTGCAGAAGAAAAATATTTATATCAGTAAAGACTCATAGTGGTCATTAAACTTTTTTCAATTGCTGAAGATGTCTCAACTTGCACTAAGCTATTATGTGGAAATGGATCTTGAACCCTTATTGTGGCAAGATTGCTTTTTTTTTTTTTTTTTTTTGAAGAGAAAAAAAAATGTACATAGGTAGATTTTTTACGCTACAAAAACATCAAAAAAATAAATTAAAAAAATTCTAGAATGTCATGTGTTTAATAAAATTAAGTTAAAAATTATTTTATAGTGGTAGTATATTTTTATAAAGTTGTATGTATGGTATACTATACAAAATGAACATAAGGGTTAAATGCTTCATTGTGATGTTTGGATTCATTTAAAATTTTATTAAGTGCTTGTAGAACAAACAAAAAATCATGTAGTAGAGATAACTCTTAGTGATAATTATATTTTTCTTAGTCATTAATATTAAATGTTCTGAATCTAAGCATAATTATTTGGAAGAGACTAATTTTAATAGACTCATTTTTCATAATAATTTTTTGGTTAATCTCAAATTTTGTTATGCATTTCTAGAAAAAAAAATATTTATAGTAGAAATGACTCATAAGGACAGCTATACTTCTTTATCTAACAGATATATCTTATCCTACTTAACATTGTTGTATGCAAATGAATTTTAAATACTTCTCTGTGATTTTTGCATTCATTTTGGAGTTCATTTATCGAAGAAAACTATTTATAATGAAGATGACTCATAATAATAACTATACTTTAATCGGTCGTAGATATTCCTAATCTTACATTAAATTATAGGGTGAAAATGGTTTTTAAATGCCTTATAATTTGTTTTCAAGTTGAATTTGAATTTTATTAAGTGTTTATGGATGAAATATATTTAGATGACCCATAATATCAACTGCATCTCTTCTCAGTTATTAATTTGAATATATCTTGAATGTTTAACTTCGTTTTATTCCATCCCGGGAGGCATGATTTATGTACAAGCAGAGCGTATAAAGCATGTTTAGCTCCCGGCGTGGTATAAGAGCGAAAGAGAGCGTACAAAGAGAGAGAGAATATTTTTCCCTGTTCAAATACTATGAGATTCTGATAGGGATTTCTTTAGACGTGTCGATTTAGACAAGGGGGATTTTGGTATCTTTTAGAAGGATCTGTTTAGGTTAGCAATTTTTTATCCCTTCACTCAGAGCGTGGGAATCGCTGACTAAAGTACTTTTACAGAGCTTTCTGTTGCATTAATTAAATAGAAAAAGCGGAATAGGATTAGGAAGTAAGATAAAATTTTAGAATGAATTTAATATGGGCTAACTTTAGAAACTTAATTAGGATTAAATTAAATTTTAATTTATATATATATATATATATATAAATTTATTTTTTTAAACTGATCTTCGTTGTTTAGGAAAGAGCGCCAAAACACTTTCCCACTATTGTTTAAATGAGCTTTTTTCTCTCTCTCCAAAGAAATGGATTAGAATAATTAGAGATTCATACAGAATGAGTTCTAGCATACTGAATATGAAAACTGTCTTACTTTATATATTAATAATTCTTTCTTTTCAGCTTCTGCTATGAAAAATCTATATTAATCTTTTGTTAGGTCTTAGTATTACGTATGATGAGGTTTCAAAACACATGCTCTTTTCTTTAATTGACAATATCTTTTTCTTAGTTAAATGTTTAAAATATATCGTGAGATTTAAACATCGAGATATCTTATCAGTCGTTTCCATCACAGAACTTGCTCTTTAAAAATATATTTGTAAAAAACAGAAAAAGAGAACTGAGGAATTATACGATCCCTTTGGTAGACATTTATACTTTGTTAAGTAAATTCATTCTTGACGCTGAATTTATTTTGAATTACTTAAATACAATAGTAAATAATAAAATTTTGTTAATAAAAAATAATAAAGTGAAGAAAAACTTCTGAACGTGATCTGAGAGATTGAATTAAGGTTTTTGGCATATGCCAAAGGGTCATTGAAACCGCCACTTTTGCAAAGTCCATGAAATTATATATAAAAGACAGAAACCGTTGTAGTCTTAATTGAATGTAAAATGAAAAATATACTCAAGAAATGTGATAGAATGCTTATATATAACGGAGGTTTAATACCTAGCCGTGTTCGGCTAAAAGTGTTATTAATTATGAGGATTCGTTCATTATCTTAACAGCATTTATTTGATTATGTCAAACATTTTCATGGATTGAAATTCAATTACTATTTTTAGCCTGAAAGCATTTATTGTTTCAAAAAATAAACAAAAGAATTTAAAAATAAAAAAGTAGCACAGGGAATAACATTAATACTTGAAACGAAAATGCAAAAGTAATATGAAAATGCTTTGAACATACTGCACTTTATAAAAAAAAATTAAATTCTTTTATTCAAATATTAATAAAGTGTTAAGCGGATTAATTTAAAAAAAGATCAGTTTTAATGATAATTTTTTTGTTCATGCATGATTTAATTTAAATTACAATAATTATAAATTATTAAGTTAATTACAAAATGTATATTAAAGCTAATTATGAACATAAATAATTAATAATATAATCTCTAAAAAAGATTATTAACAGTAAGCGATAAGATGAAGATAATAAATAAAAAAATATATTTTTAAAAATGGAAAAGACTTTTGAAGCTGTTTTTCCTTCATTGCATAAAAATAAATTGTACGAATTTATAGTTATTAATATAACAATGTTTGAAGATGATTCAAAGAACAACAAGATATTCTTAAATAACATCGGCGAAGTAAGAAATATGACTTCTATTTTATTTGCAACAAAATAAGTTTTAAATGACTAACAGAAATAATTTTTTTAAAAATTGTAACAATTAGAGACAGAATGAGTTGTAAAAAATTAGTATTATTAAAAAAATAATCTGTTTTTATCAAATATCATGAGTTATATTATGAGACCCCAAGTTTTTACTTGATGCTTAATTAGTTAAAATTCTAATAAATTTTTCAAAAACTTCCTTCATGGATTATCATTTTCACCGCCTAAATACATATGTTTCAAGTTTCGTTGCTCTTGGTCAAACTGTCTGTCTTGTAGAGTGCCAAAATACACACATTCCTTTTAATATTATTAAAATCATATTTTTTTGCTCCAAGTTTAGTAGCTCTAAATTCAGTGATAGACAAAGGAAATACATTTAAGCTTGCGTCAATGTTTTATTGGATTTTTTAATTAAAAATGCAATATTTATATTTGTTTATTAGTAAAATATTAATCGATATAAATATTAAAAATCTATACTAATATTATAGACAAGTATATGCGTGCCTTTTGGTGCTTTACAATGCAGACTATTAAATCGAATTTGGTATAAATATACTTTGAAGCATAGAAATGGTACCATGGTACCATTTATTAAGGAACCATTAGTTATGAATTAATCAAGTATTTGTTTTCTATAATTCAAGAAATCGTTTGGCATATTAGAATGTTATTTTTTCCTGTCTCCCCCCCCAAAAAAAAAATTTCTTTGAACTGTCTTAGTTCATAATGTTTGTCATACCTTGCACACTATTTTTAATTTTTAACAAATTAAATAATAAAGAGAAATTGTTCCGTTTCTTCTAGATAACTACTGGAAGAAGCACCTCAAACAAAATAATTTTGATAGCATTTTAAAATTATATTTTCAACAATATCTATGCAATTTTCGTACGTTTTTACATTAACTTTGCCAAATTTTTAATAATATTTCCTTTAAAGATTTTCAATAATATTTTTGATTATTAGAGTGAAAATCAAATCTGCTTCTTTTCCTCAAACCTTCAAATTTGGTCTTTCTCTCTATTAAAAATTGAAATAAAATTTATCCACTGTTTTCGCAAATTATTTTTTAATGACGCTAATATTTTAAGAGGATATTTTGTCTCATTTTTTAATGATCTTAAAAAAAAACAATCCCTAACAATCATTCATAGCGTTATCTTACTTTTAGGAGTATAGTATATATAGTTACGAATTTGTACTATTGCATCCCTAAGCGCGTTTTTCTTTATGCTATCACTTTCAGGTATTCATATTAATTTTATTTTTGAATTGTATTATTTTGTTTTATTTCAGAGTTGTGGAATATATCCATATACGGTTTTGGAAGAAAAAATACTCTTCTCCTTTCCCATTTGTCATCCCATTAGTATTTTAGTGAAATCAAAATAGATTGGCGCATGCGTAAAAGCTTGGAAAATTTCATATTTAAAAACGTACAGTATCCTAGTAGCAAATTATGTGTTATATTCATGATTGAAATATTGTATCAAGATTGATGAGCAATGAATAACGTCTTATTTCTGCTTAGTTTCAGATATGAAGTCTGCTTCAAAAAATACTAAAAAGTAATCTATTACAGATTTTTATATGTTTATGTGTATGTTAAAATTTCTTTTTAAATTATTAATAAATTTATCTTTATAGAAGTCACGTTTGCTTTTTATTTCTGTAGCTAGGAGCCCTTTTTCCTATATATCCGTTACTTTCACTCAT
The DNA here is from genome assembly GCF_947563725.1 of Argiope bruennichi. Classification (NCBI taxonomy): domain Eukaryota; kingdom Metazoa; phylum Arthropoda; class Arachnida; order Araneae; family Araneidae; genus Argiope; species Argiope bruennichi. The sequence continues at coordinate 74,342,703 of NC_079156.1, forward strand.
CTACCGTAGTTCCACGAAAATGGGGGGCCGCGGTGGCCCGGTGGTAAGGTCTCGGCTTCGGAACCGGAGAAAGTAACTAGTGGAAGTGGTCTCCCGGAATTTTCTCGCATACTCTCCAATAAAGGTCTTATCATCATCATCCTCTTCTTACATAAAATTGGAAATCTTAGATATGGCTGGCCGCGGTGGCCTGGTGGTAAAGTCTCGGCTTTGGGAGCCGTAGGGTTTCAGGTTCGTGACCCGATTCCACCGAAGAACCGTCGTGTAAGGGGGTCTATTGCACGTTAAATCCGTCATGCCAAACGTCCTCCCGTTGGTGTGGTGTGGAGAGGGGGGTGCCAGCTCAGGTGTCGTCCTCGTCATCTGACCGTGGTTCAAAATGACGAGGTCCGTCCCAAAATAGCCCTAGTGTTGCTTCAAACGGGACGTTAATATGACCAAGACCAAACCCATCCACGAAAATGGCTACTGAAACTTCTTCAAGAAAATTTGCATCTGTTGTAAAAATCACATAATACTAATTAGCCCATAGTTGGCAGAGTTTTAAAATAAGGTTCCTTTTTGAAAGAATTGAATTTTATAGTTAGATTTATCCAGATTTTTATTATACATTTACAGAAAGAGAAATTCATGATAGATAATTTAGTTAAGTAAGTATCCCTTTATGAATCATTCGAGTACTATTTGGAAGCTGTTATATGTTTTCACAGATGTGGATCATAAAAGTCTTCTTCTCAAACTTATGATTCACTTGACAGAAAGTTAAAGCTAATACACGACCATTTGGAATATTCTGCGTATGTATAATCTAATCTGCCAAATTTCATCGTCTGATTTTCGTATTTTGGAAATACAGTATTCCCAAGTACCAAAATAGGCAGATAATCTTCCCATTTTGATATATTTCCTTACTCATTGATGTATGACGGCAATTTTTGGATAAAACCATATGCAAAAATTATTCATATAGCGTTTCTATGGTCGTTTTCGTTTGAAATATTCATTTTTAAATTTTCATAAATAGACAAGCATAATTCGAGCAACGTGTCTCAAATTCTCAGAAATTGGAAATGTATCAAACTTATATTCCATTTTTTTTCATTTTTTTTTAATTGCGATACTTTTTCTTAGTATATTTCGTATATGAGAAAATAAAAAATATCGAATCCTTGAATGTATAACTCTGTAGCATGATTAAGATCTACGTTTGATTGCAACTGCCTTTATACTGTGTGCCAATTTTTATATCATGCAAATTACAAAGAGAATGCCACGGTTAAAACATTATTATGTGATAACTGTGAAATAAAAATCCTATTTTGAAGATAATATTTATAGAAAATAATTTTTTGTTATACTTTGCTCAGTGCAAAATCCACACCAGTAGATTTGATTAAACTGTAAAATTTGGGTTTGAATATTTTTCATCAATAAAATTAATTATAAATTATGTTAAAAATCAATTTTGAAAAATTTATAATAATTAAAGAAAATAAACACAATTTAAACCTAATTAATACCAATAAAAAGATGATTTTTTTAAAATTTCAAATTATTTCAAAAATTACTTTTTGTGTAATAATATATCCGAAGTCATAAAGGATATAAATATTTCATACAATAATAGTAAGTGTAATAAAATTTTGAAAACCCTTTCTTGGAAAATACTTTCATCCTAAGAAATAAACACATGCCGAACTTGATAGCTCTAGGACCAACAGTAAAGCATTCTGATTAATTTCTCATCATACACAATGCATTCTTCAATTTACAGATAATATACTAGCATATAAACAATATTTTATAACGAGACAAAAATTCACTATCCAACTTATAATGATGATTAAATATATGGAATGTCTAGACATTCGATATATTTAATCACATCAGACATTCGGAATGTCTATAAGTGCTTTATCTGAATGTAAAATAAATATACAGCACATTCTTATTCAGCATATTACTGATTCATGTTATTATATTAGTCGCACTCATGCTATCTTGCATTTAAGTAAAAATATAAAAATATTGGAAAACAGATAGAACGTTTTTAAAAATCAGTAACCTCGTCAAAGATGTTTATCGTTGAGATTTTCAGAGCATTTTCACATTGCATCCCATGCATTATCTTGATTTTTTTTTTAAGGATTTAAAATCTAAATAAATGAAATAAAGTTACGTTTGCACTATAACTATTAAACAGTAGAATGCATTTTAATAAACCATTTATAGAAATAATTCATTTTGAAGTTTCGCATATATTATTTTTGACATTTAACCCTCACACTTTCTGAAGTCTTATGTTCTATAATAAAGTAACAAGATAAAATTTGATTCGTGATTTTTGAATCATTATATTACGCAAGTTTTCTCTTCATGCACCAGCTCCCACCGGAAGGCATATCTTAATTAAGGATGAGAAGCTTTAGGTATGGTGGTTTGTTCTCGACACTCTGGCGGTTACAGAAGAAGGTAGGGGTCGGTTCCTCCCACCGAATACGGGACGTATTTCCTCCCACCGATGACTGGAAGAGTTGTACCGTGGCCGGTGATGGCCTTTAGGACTCAACCACAGTTCCCGCCATTGTGGCTGTCGCGGTGGTCCTGTTTTTTAGATTATTCCGTGTGCCTCAAGGCGTGTCGGAGTACCCAGTTTAAGGTTAAGTTCTCCATGGGCCAAAGCCATTACTGTGACGACACAAGACTTATGCTTACTTTTTCTGCATTTTTAAAACATTACTTAGATACAAATCAACGCTGGCGAAAAAATATCAATTAAAATAAAAAAAGAAATTTAAAAAAAATGCTGGTAAAATATTCAAAGTCGATATTAATTTTAACACTTTTAAGTTTTAAAAAAATTAATGAAAATGGAAAAAAAAATATTGCGCAGAAATGAAATTGATATTATTGAAATGATAAAATTTTCAGTTTTTATGTGATTTAAAAATATTTATTCTGTATATTTGTAAGTTCAAGCATGATTTTACCTGAACTTTTGAAAAGGGGACGTTTCGGTTAATTACTAATTAATCGAACATTTAATTAACTTTTGAACTTTGAAAAGTTGACAATATACTTTCTCTTATCTTAAATAATAGTTTAATGAATTTTATTTATATTAAGATTCTATTTATTTTCAAAATACTGTATAATTTGATAAAAAATAGAAAAAAAAAATATGGCATCAACAATCTTAAGTGGTGTCTCAAACTTAAAATAAGAATGTTTTACTTTAGATTTGTTATGGTGTAAAAATTTCTAGGTTGCACACTTTCATATAACACATAATATATTTACAGCGTTTCAACGAAATATAAAGTACTGATTTTCTTTTCTTCTAAAGTGCTTTAATAATGCAATCATAATAGAAGAACAAAAAAAAAAAAAAAAAAAAAATCTACTTATCCCTCAACTGAAAACAACTGGAAGCAGTAAAGCTTGGCGACGAAAACGAACTCGGAATTATTTTCTACACTTGCAAGACTTCTTTTTCAACAAGTGATCAATTCTAGAAGCTTAAAACTGTCTTTTTTTTAACAAGCAGCTGTGTTCGGTGGCGAGAAAACACGGGAATTGGTAATTCTGTTGAGGGAGAAGCCCGGGAAATGTATCTAAACCACTAATCGGATGGATTATTTTCATAATAAGCTCATGTTTTTTCATTGTTTGTTACAAATTTTCCTCGCAGCTAGGGTTGCCATAAGTACAGTATGTACCAGATTGTCACCGCTTTTCATTACTTAGTCCAGTAATACTATGTATCCTTTTTTGTAACGTTATCTCTCTAAACTCTGCGTGAGACATATGGCGCAATTGTGCGATTGGATTGGCGGCATAGGCAATACTGTGATTTTATTCAACCAGTTTGTATATATAAAAGATTATTTAAAGAAATATAATGCCAACAAAAATTGCAAGGCAACTATGATATAGATTATTGAAAAACAGAGGAAGTGTTCCCCCCAAAACTTTCTCGCATACTTTCTAATAATCTTGTCATGCCAAAGAACGCATTGCATAGTATTGATGTACAATAGTACGAAATATTAACTTTTGGCGTGAATTCAGCATATTTGCAGAATCTATCTACTATGCCATCCTTGGCGAGAATTTTTTTGGTGCATAATCCCTGGCATACGATTGATAACATCCTAAAATCGAATTGACTGGATATTTTACTATCGCATTTCTGAATTAAAAAGTAATTTAAGCGTTAATAATACTGCATTGCAATAAATTGGGGGGGGGGGGCGTATACCTGTGATTGAACCTCTCATGCATTTAATTTACATAATTTATATATTAACAACAACAGGGTCAAACATACGTATAGATTTCCCGTTAATGGATTGCATTCAAAATTTGCTTTTGAAATCTACAATTTGGTCAAAAAGGCCACATACCGAATTTCGTGCTTGAAGTTTGCTGAGTTTTTGAGAAATTTTGTACACAGGCAGACAATTCCAAAATCTTGCATTTCTGACTCAGGAAGATTTGAAAAGCGAAAAATAATCCAAATTTTGAAGTCAAAATTTTTAGCAATTTTAATACTTTCTCTTCGTGTATTTTGTGCATAAAAAATATTTTTAAATGCATTAAGCAATCTATTGGTAATCTTTGATATAACTTGTATCAGTTCTACTTAACTTGTCAAGTTATAAGTATATATTCATATATTTCAAATTTAAATTAAATTTAAAAAAGATCTAACTTGCAGTAAATATTAAAAAAAATAAGTTATAATGAATTGCAAGGCCTCAAACGGCATTAAATATTCCTTTTTTTGGATATCTGCTTTTCCTTTTAATTAATTTAATTAAGAACTAGATAAATATTTTGTTTATGAAATTGCGAAGAAACACATTCTTTTCTTAAAGAAAAGAGTATTCTCCTGTTTAATGGCATTTAAAAACGATTTTTACCTTTTCAGAATTCCTTCTTTTTCGATTAATAACAGAGTCTATTTAAGACACTATTAATTGATGAGTACAAAATTAAATTGCTTTTTTTCAAATAGAAATAATTGTTTTTTTCTACAAAGGATGTTCAAATGAAAAGGTACGAAGCGACACTGTGGGTATAAATGAAGACTTTTTTCAAAATATACACCATGGGCCTGAGCACAACGATCCCACTAACGATTAACGAGCCGAAGGATTCCTTGTTCCCACAATTCCTGTGGCCGTGATGAGACCCAGTTCTTCACAGCGTCCTTGAGTTCGCCGTACAAGGTCCTCTACGTGTTGACTTCCTCGAGTACAGAAGAACCATTAACTCCGATGTGTACTGTGAGACACTCCGAAGTCTACGCAGATCCATCAAGAACAAAACACCGGGGCTACTCACAGAGGATGTGGTTCTGCCCCATGATAACACACGTCCACACATCTCCAGTCACACGCGCGGAACTGGCCAAGTTCACGTGGGAGCAGCTCGACCATCCGCCCTACAGCCCGGACATGTCGCCCTGCGATTTTCATGTATTTGGTCCCCTGAAAAAACTTTTGAAAGAGAAACGCTTCAACTCGGGTGGCGAATTCAATGACGCTGTGAAGGACTGGGTCTCGTCAGGGCCACAGGAAGTCTGGGAACAAAGAATCCTTCGGTTCATTAATCCATGGGATCGTTGTACTCAGGCCTATGGTGTATACTTTGAATAAAACCTTCATTTATACCCACAGTGTCATTTCGTACCTTTTCATTTGAACAGCCCTTGTATTTATTCATACAAGAAATGTGAAAAATAAATAGGATTTCACTTATTTTGGGCGCTTATTTATTTGATAAGGTTTTTGAAGGAAAGGAAGATTAGCACACAAATTCGTTAGCATATTTCATTTTCACTTTTATCCATTTATTTTTCACTAAGTCTATTTCAGAACTTCCGAGAATACATTAAACAGTTGAGTTTGTCGTAGAGCAGACAAATTATTTTAACGGAAATTTAGAATTCAGCTAACGATTATAAATATCAAGGGAGGCATTTCTTCTAGAAATAATAAATTTCTAAAATTATTACTTTAAGCCATTTTCGTTCCGTTACCCATTGCAATGGCTCTTATGGAACGACTTTCTGAAGATTTCTGCATACCTTGATTGAACATCATTTCAAGAACGAAAGCAAATCTCGTTCACAATTTTGAACATATATCATCCACCTTCGTCAAACAGCTGGTCCGGAATGAATATTTCTTGTGTTTAATTTCAACTGAATCTTTTCCACGTAACTTAAAATTTTATGACTCCAAAAAAGAATTATTAAGTATCAAATTGTGATAAATATTTAAAATATGCATGTCAAAATCATGTCATTTTAACATTATCATTCTTCTGTTTATTGTATACATGAGCCTATCTAATGGAGTTAAGTCCCATGACATCATAACTCCAGTAGCCTTAAAAGAGACTTTGAAGTCTCTTACAAACTGCGCGTTGTCTTTTTCGATACCATAACTTCACTTTCGTATCATTCATGTATACTGCTCAGATAATACAGAAAACTCTCAACAACAGAAGAAAATCACGCGATTAATTATTTCATGAAAGCCTAAAAACGGTACTGTTTGAATTTTTTTCAGAGGTGAAAAATATAATTAAAAATTATGCAAAAAAACTATACATATTTCGAAAAATTGCCATCATTTAGAAACAATTATACGATGAATAAATTGGCAGGGATAAAAAACATTCTAAATTTTATAATGTAAAGATCAGTTTTGTGCAATATTTTAAAATATTACAGACGAAAAATATCAAAATCTTACTCCGTTTTTAATTAATAAAACCTATAATTAAAATTTTTAAACAATAAGTTTAAGATACACATTTCTACTTCTTAATACTTGGGCAAAATGTATTAGTTCTAGGTCAAATGTTCTAGCCTTTAAAGTGCCAACAGATACACACGCGTACAGCCTTCTTCATTAATATTAGAGATAAAGCTTTGCCTATGTTTACTTGTGAAAGAGTTAATCCGCAAATGCTTTATGATAAGCTTTATCTTCTTAGCTTTTATCTGAGCATATTTCATTTTTACTTCCTAATAAAAGCTAGGCTTTGAGATGTGATGTTTTATTATTAGTTATTTAATTCGGTGGATATTCTAAATTGCTCATGAATTTAGAGCAAACTTAATCTTTAGAGGGGCATCCTTTTTTATGTATGTTGATATTTTATTTCCATATCTATCCTCCCCCCCCCCTATATCGGGTCCTTGCAGAGCTTTTAGATAAATTCCTTATAGAAATATTACCGATCACGGTGATTTTCATCGCACGACTTTGGAATATTTTCTGCGTAGTTTCTCTATCACCCTTGATGTCCATAATAATTCAAGTACAAAAAAACTGAAGTATTTTGGATTGACTTTACATTGAAGAGAAATATGCTTTAGGAAAGGTGAAAGTCCGACCGAGTTCGTAAATATATCAAGCCTGGACCTTCGATTCTGCAGCATGAAAAATCTGTCGAAGGTTGAACGTTCTCTAGTTAGTGTAGAGTGAAATTTAGGGAGGACGATTTTTGATTCAAGTGTCATCCTCATCATCTGACCCCGTATCGACCTTAAATGATCAATCTCAAAACAGTTCTCGTGTTGTTTCTAAAATGGGACATTATTCTAACTCGTTCACCTACAGATGGGACCCCTTCAGATATGAGAATGTGACATTTCTGATATGGAGATTGGTTCTCTCTTCTCGGGTGGCTACACTAATGCTGTAGGGTCGAATTAAAACCACTTCCATGACTGGATATATCACCTACAGGAGAGTCTGCTCTGCGGCCAGCAATGGCCATTAGGGCTCATTCTTAATTTCAGAATTCGTGCTGTCATGACGACGGGCATTCAGATTATATGGATGTTTAGAATGTTTCAATATCCGGATCCACCAGGATATTGCAACACTTGTAGGTTATTTATCAACTATAATCTGGACAAAAAGAAATCAACCTTCGCTCTCCGACTTGCTGATAGGAACATTTTTGCTGATAGGAAAATTAAATACTAACCCCTCTAATTAAACAAATAAGTAGACGCTCCCTATTCAAAGCTCTATGGAAAAAACACCAATTGTCTTAAGAACACAAAATCGAATTAGTATACATTTCAAAACACAGGGAAACGAATGCTGCAAAGAAAAAATTAATAATTGCCAAAATTGCAATTTATTCGAAAAATAGAGAGATCCGAATCCGAATATGGAAATACGATGCATTGGTTTTCAAAAATGAATATTACAATTTCGCATGGTGATTAAAAGCAATATAAAATACAACCATGGTGTTCATAGGAAATTAAAAATAATAGTTGAAAATTTAAATTCAACACCACAGTTATAAGTCGCCAAATGTGTCTTCAAAGCCGGGAAATCGTTCAGAAACCATTAGAATATCTGTAAAATTCTCTTCCTTCCCATGAAACTAACTCTGCAGGGAAGTAGTTTTACAGTTTCGTAACAGCGAGAAATGTGATCACTCAATCTAATGGCATTTCGCAACGCCGTTTGTCCCTACGCATATCTGCAACATTTCAAAATTTCAACCTAGACATACACAAAAAAAGTGTAGGATATAAATTATTGCACCGCCTCAATATCCTTCGTCTTTCTGGAGAAACTAGCTAGCTTTCCCTGAACATTTAAAACTGAGTTGAATTCTAACTTTTACTTACTAGTTTTGACTTCAGATGAATGACAATATTGTTTTATCTTTTGTTTTTTAACAACGTTGCATTCATTTATAAATACGATGCATCACAATTATCAAAAGATTTGTTCACTAGATGTTGAGGAAATTGCAAGATTTAGAGTTTTCTAAGTCCGAAAAAAAAAACGGAGCCTTTGCTCTATTTTTAAGCATGATGAAACGTAATTAAAACATCAGAAGCAAAAAATGCCAAATACACTCTCTAAATACTACTTAATTTTAAGTGATTTAAATAATCTACACACTTCTCTTCAGGATAATTATACCTATGTACTCTTAAGAAAGGAAAAAAGGCTATTGTATATCCATATTATGATTTTACAAGAAATATCATTGTTGAGGCACATTATATTTTCCAACTTCGTATATAGAGATAGAGAGTGCTCAGTATTCGAAATTATAATTATTCTAGGAAGACAGCAGCTTATATTTCTACAAATGCTCAAAATTCAAAACTATAATTGATTCCCAAGTGATAATAGCTTGCTTTTTCTATCATAAAAACTCTGAATCAGAAATCATAATCAGTGATTCCCAAGTGATAATAGCTTGCTTTTTCTACCATAAAAACTCTGAATCAGAAATCGTAATAAATTCTTAAGTGACATTAAGTCATCCTGTATGCTAAATCCAACAATCAAATGAAATAACTTATGAAATTTTCCTCAAAGTTGATGCTTATGGAGAGCATACATTTTCATCCAAAAATCTTTTTTAAGAATTTGGGACATAAACATTAAAAAAAAAATAATTTTGAATTTCCTTTCGTTTAGAGTTTTTATGTCTAGCTCTATGCATTCGGTCATTTAACCTACACAAAAGTAAGAGAAAATATACTTGTGAAATAATAATTGAATCAGTTACTGCAGAAACAATGCATGCAAGAGTATTGTACCAGTTTAATTTTGGAATTCTTTTTTAATTTTGTGAATGGAAATGAATCGTGACATAAAAACACAGAGTAACATTTGTAAATGATTCATACGGATGGCATACTCATACAATCATTTTTCCAATTTTCAGACATTCAGAATTGCTTTTCATATGATTGTGAAGCCTCATGAGTTGACTACATTCCAAGAGAACAAGAATTTCAATCGACAATATCTTTCAAATGTCACTTATTTTAAATAATTATATTTTAGTTTACCAATCAAAATGATAGCGCCCAATACTTCTCTTTTTTTTAACAAGTAGAAATTTGATATGCTATTGTGTTCGACATAAGAAAGAGCAAAGGATGATTAATCATGAAAACAATTGAACCAAAGCGTTTAAAAGAATAACATATAATGTAGGGAATGTGGTAGATATAACATTCTGACAGGAGTGTTTCTGAAAAGTGAATAACTCAACTCAAGTACTCAACGAAAGTAGATGATTTTAGGCAATTAAAAAAAACAATTCACAATGCAATATAATGTTGTGTGTTTGTATGATTATGGTCAATGTCGCAATAAAAAGCACCACTTAAATTGTCATAGTAAAAGCATTAAGTATATAGGTGTTTAAAGGAAATCATGGCCTGCGTCCTGCCCTAGGGGTAGCGCATCTTCCCCGTGTTCTAGGCGTTCCGGATTCGAGTCCTGGTTCAGGCATGGTTTTTCTCTCTGTGAGCTGCGTAAATGAGCCCCCCTGTAAAAAGGGGTTGTGGAAGCGAGTGTGTGTGTGCTATCTTCATTTGAGCTAGAAGTCAGACTTCTGTCCTTGGGTGCTCAGGGGTCTTTGCCCTCAGAAGTTACTGAGCAAAAATTTGGCTTAAATAGTCACACGACAAAAAAAAGAAGGAAATCATTCATGTGGTGGGTCTTGCATTCTGACAGGATTATTTTGGAAAAGTGGTCGAATGACTATAGTTAATGAACAAGTAAAATTGCCAAGGAAGTGGGAAGCTGAGCGGTTATGATTATGCAAGTGCCGCAGAGAAAAACATTAAATAGTCAGTTACTCTTTTCTTCATAAGATATTATATAGGTAATATATGCCTCTATACAAATGTCACCGGCACTCGCGTAGTTTTTTACATTTAGAAACCAATTACTAGATTTGGATTTCGAACTTCAGTTAATAAAAAAGGGAATAAATATAAATAAGATCTTTTTTTTTCAATGTAAAAATGGAATAGGAAATCTTTGTTTTAAAAAAGCGTAGCCTTTAATTGCAGGTGATATATTAGTTAAAGTTCAGTGTAGCTCATAAAGTTTCTGGTTTACAACTAAAGTAAGTGTGTAACGGAACTCTTCTATTTATAGCACCCATTTTATATATTACGTTGTTATATATAAAATGGGTGTTGTTATTGTTGAGAATATTTTAAGATTATAGTCTATAAGTGAACCTACTATTATCCATTTCATAATATGTTATATGGAGCACAAATTATTGGAAGCATGCAGCGTTGTGTTTATTTAGATATTTTTTTTTCAATAATATGCCAGATAAATATATCCTTATTCGTCCAATTGTAGTATAATTCAGCCATTAATTATAATTATATGATCATTAATTATTATGGTGCCGGCGTCCTGGCATAGGGGTAGCGCGTCTTCCCCGTGATCTGGGCGTCCCGGGTTCGAGTCCCGGTTTGGGCATGGTTGTTCTTCTGTTGTTCTATCTGTGAGATGTGTGAATGTGCCCTCCTGTAAAAAGGGGTTGTGCAAGCGAATGAATGATGCGTGAGTGGCAAAGTCGTACTCTTGGCCCTAGTTGGCGCTGCTATAAAAAATAAGAGACGTTCCCCTCAGGCTTAAATCGCGGTCTTCGTAACAGCGGGCTTGTCAGTGGCAAGTGCCATAAGAAACAAACAAACAAACAATTATTATGGTATTTAATTATTATGGTCATTAATTATTAATTATATTCATTATTAATTAATTATGGCCATTAATTATTAATTATATTCATTATTAATTAATTATGGCCATTAATTATTAATTATATGGACTTTTGTGAAGCTTACATTAAAAAAGAAGAATGCAAGATAAATTTATAAAAATGTGCTGCAATTTTGTCAACCAGATTTATTTTAGGAATAAGTTATTAATAGTTTCGTTACCTCTGTTGGCATCATCAATTCTTTTTTTCTATTTATCTTTAAACGTTTTTGACTTATCGCATTTACATGCATACGAACAGACAGTCAGACTCCCGTTTCGTCTACTATTTAATACATAAATACAGTTTTGGTGTAAAGACCACATTTCATGCATTATCTGTCGTATTCCGATTTGCAGTCCAAACAGACAAAGTTCATTCCAGAAATGATTTTGTTTTGGATTCTAAAACTTGAAGATTCTCCTAAATCTCAAGGATAAATATTTTTCATATGATTCACATTCAAGAAAATAAGTACAAACAACCTCTGCAGTATCTCAAAAAAACTCTCCCTCTTAATAAATTATTTTAGAAATTATTTAACATGTAATATCTGTATCCTCACTTTTAAGCAACTTTTCGCTTCAGCTCATGTGTCAGCGTCTGTCAAAATTATCTATCAAACGAAATTCTGCATATATTTCTCCCCTCTCCAGCAAAATAAATTGTGCCAGTATCTATCAAACTGCCTTTGCTGACATCCATTAGCCTTTTCGGAGTTTTGAATGAAAGATTTCTTTTCGGTTGACGGAACAGCGTCACAATAAATTTCGGGTCTGTTGGATTGCTGCCAGGCGAGAGCGCATCTTCACAAAGAGCCTGATAACGTAGTCCCCCATTCATCAGAAAGCACCATGAGCTATTTAACTTGTCAACGACTCTTTCACTCTTTTTCCCATTTGGCTGTTTTTTTCCTCATGATTGTGTTACATATTGCTGTATAATAATATAATGATGCAAATAATAATAATAATAATATAATGCCGTATAATAATATAAGGAGGCAAAAAAAATCAAATAATATAATGATGCAAAAAATAATAATATAATGCTGTATAATAATATTATGGTGCAAAAAATAATAATATAATGCTGTATAATAATATTATGGTGCAAAAAATAATAACATAATGCAATCAACAAATAATATAATGTAGTATAATAATATATTGAGGGAAAAAAATTCAAATACCATACAATATAATAATAGCATTATGCAAAAGAATCAAATAATATAATTCTGTATAATAATATAATGATGAAAAAAATCAAATAATAAAATGATGCAAAAAAATCAAATAATGTAATGATGCAAAAAAAACAAATAATATAATGCTGTATAATAACATAATGATGCAAAAAGATAAAATAATATAATGCTGTATAATAACATAATGATGCAAAAAGATAAAATAATATAATGATGCAAAAAAATAAATAATATAATACTGTATAATAATATCAGAAGGCAAAAAAATCAAATAATATAATGATGCAAAAAATAATAATATAATGTTGTATAATAATATTATGATGCAAAAAAATAATAATATAATGTTGTATAATAATATTATGATGCAAAAAATAAAATAATATAATGCTGTGTAATAATATAATAATGTAAAAAACAAATAATATAATGCTGTATAATAATATTATGGTGCAAAAAAAGACAAATAATATAATGCTGTATAGTAATATAATGATGTAAAAAATCAAATAATATAATACTGTATAATAACATAATTTGGCAAAACACAAATAATATAATAATGCAACAAAACAAATAATATAATGCTGTATATTAATAAAATAATACAAAAAAATAAGTTTTGAAAAAATTTAAAAAATTTTTTAATATAAAAAAAATAGTAGTTTTAAAATATAAAAATGAAGAAATATTTTTTTTCAAAAGATAGGTGATCAGAATAAAATTGTGAAAATATGAGACACTTAAAATCGGTGGCTTTAAACCTTTTTTTCATTTACAAGCCCTTTAATCAGCTTTTTTATTAGTTTCGTATACTTCCTTTATTACATAGAGCTCATTTAGTTGCACAAAATTTTTCCAAAATTTCATAAATAATTTGCAATAATAATTATCCTAAATAATAACATTGCAATTTGGTAGTATTCCTAATATTACGAATATCAAATTGGTGTCTTAAATTAGCCTTAAAATTTTGTAAGACATCCAATAATTTTTTGTCAAATTGGAGTAATTTTTTTTTTGGGGGGATATGTTTTTGATGCGATACAAAATAAACTACAACACCAAAAATAATCACAAGACAACAGCAACAGATAAATCATTAGAGCAAAAAATAAATTTCGATACTTTTCGAGAATATTCATTGATATCAAATATCCGAAATAATTTTTTTCTTTTTTTCCACCACAGTATACTTCCGATATACTCATTCCTGCCAGTTCAATGGGTATATGCGGAAACATTTGTTGAAAAAAGAAGGGAAAAATAAATATTAAAGACTACTTTACTGTACACGTACAGCAAAATACAGCTTTGCAAAATAGAATGTGTTTAGCAAAAGACAGTGAGTTCGTGTAATTTGATGTGAAATTTAATTTGCTTGGAAAAGGGCTTGATTGGAAATTTCTGGGCCTAGGTCTATCTTGATTGGGATAAATAAAAATTATTTTGGACCTGGATCTATCTTAATTGGGATAAAATCAATTATTCTGGACCTGGATCTATCTTAATTGGGATGAATTCAATTATTCTGTGGACTGAATCTATCTTAATTGGGATGAAATCAATTATTCTGGGCCTAGGCCTATCTTAATTGGGATGAATTCAATTATTCTGGGCCCTGAATCTATCTTAATTGGGATGAAATCAATTATTCTGGGCCTAGGCATATCTTAATTGGGATGAAATCAATCGTTCTGGATCTGGATCTGGGAAAAGCAGCTCTTCGTTATCGTGCAATACCTGCACTAGGTAATCCTGGAAGCTGTTTTTCATCACACTGTTTTATCCAATTGTTTCTAGGTTCTGTTTGGATTCGGGAAGATAAAAAGACGTGTTGGGTGCGCAGTTAGTGGCATAATGAAATGAAATATTTGCTTCACCGTAACGATAGCTGTCAGAATCTTTGATGAGGTACCCCGTGAAGTAAAACGGAATTAGAAGCAATGGATTGAAAAAATTATGACTTGCCTGTCCCATGGGACTGTGTTAAAAGAGACTTTGCCTTAATCTCATTTTCACGTCATTGCTAAACACTATATTTTCTTCACGTGCTTATAAGGAAACTTCTTGGACATTTGGTTGCCTAGCAACTGGGCTCAAAAGTTTTTGAATGCACACTAAATTTATTTGAATCCTCATGAGAAAATATATGAAAATGTTGGGAGAAAAATAACTTCGATATTATTATTAAACACTTGCACAGTAAATTAACTTCCAATTATAAAAACTTGTCTTCTTTTTATAAAGATGTAATATTGCAATAAATTTTTCAATCCATTCCTGATGTGCCAGTGTCTTGAAATTTCCCACTCTTGTATATTCGAGATAGTAATTTATAATTTCAATAACTACAGAATTTAATTAAAAGTATATCAATTAGTATAAATTAATTTCCACTAGAAGCCTTAGGGGAACAGATGTTTCCTCACGATATAAATAACATTCATTTAATAATGCCAACCAACTTTCATGAAATACATCTTATCGCACCAAATGAAGCTACTGTTTCAAATTACACTTCCACAATAAATATAGAGCATTTTTATTGATTAGTTACGTGCGCAAACTGACGAAATCAGATCATTTACATAATGTGAAAACTGTGCCAAAGTTTTATTTTTCAATATCACAAGAATTTGAAGGCAAAGATGGAGATGTAGGAGAAAAATGAGGTTATATCTAAATATCATGATGTTTCAAATGAAATAAAAATTGGTAAAATCGGTACCGTGATTGAGATTAGTAGATTCCGTCGTCATTTTACTCCCATAGAAAATACACCATTAACCTTTAGCTTACGGCTGGTACAACAGTTGTACCAGATTTTTTTTTTTTTTACCTTTGCTTACGGCTCGGTACAGCAGTTGTACCAGTAACGAGTTTGAATTTTGTTCTCCACTTGAACTTTCCAGCTGAACCCTAATTGCCTCGTAAAATCTCTCCCCTTAGGGTCAGGAGATTTAGGTCAGGAGTTGTTATTATCATTTGTTGGCGCTAATAAGTCTTGTGAACCCTGCTTTGGCGGCATTTTTTTAAAGTGGAATGAGTTTGCATAATTTCATTTGTGGGAAATACTCGTTGAAAACTTTCGTCATTCCCCCTGTTTCTTAATTTTTTAACTTTATAAATTCCTTAATATTTTAACTTAATATAATTTTGTAATTTTATAATAATTCTAAGTAAACCATATCTAATCTTACTTTTTAAAAATTGTCTTAAATCTGGTGATTACCTACGTATTAGTAAATTTTTCTGCAGAAAAATAATTTTTCGTTATAATTCAGGTATTTATTGTCTGTAAAATTGAACATAGTTTTCAAAAATACTACACTGCAATGAGTAATTGAAATTCTCGGCAAAAAAAAAAAAATCACTATAAATTGTAAGAATCGACAATAGAATAGGAAAACGTTACTACTAATTATACTAAAAACCGTTCAAACTATGTTAGGAATAAAAATTATATCCGATTTCTATGGGAGCAATATAATATTATAAAATCATTTAAAGATGTTTTTAATTTACAAAACAGCAGATAATTGTTATCTGTGTGATGTACGAAGAGATGTGAATACTTTAAAAAAGAAGATATAAATAATTAGGATCTTTAATAAATTATATATAAATCGTAAAATTTTATTAAAATTGATGGTTTAAAATTATAAAAATAAAATAAAATTCACAATGCTGAGTTCAAGCGTTGCCAGCTAAATTCACAACTTCAGTAATGCTTGAGAAATTGATTTAATTTTATATATTATTGAAAAATTGTAAAATAATTGTTTAATGTACTAAACTATTCGGCAGATATCGTATTTGCAATTTCTCCTACAGAATTGCTGGAATAATTTTCAGGGAAAAAAAATAAACTAAAACTGAGATTAAAAGTCTTCTCTAGGGTTCGGACGAGCCGAAACCACAAAAAAAGGCAACCCGCTTACTACGAAGGGGACAGATGACCCATTAACTCTACGGGTGGTTGAAATCGAAGAGGTTATTTTCAACAAACGCCTTTCAAAGAAGGGTAAAGCATCTTCTAGTTTCTCTCACTGAATGCCCGCATTCAAAGTAACTTTTTCGAGTTTGGGTTGCCGAAGCTTAAAGGTTAAGCAATGTCAATTCAGTTTAAGTAGTGTACATTCCATTTAAGTAGTAGTAAATATGCCATCGAAGTATGGCATATTTACAAAGAGTTGAGATAGTTCCCGAAAATGGTGGCTGGTGAGAGATAGACAACCACAGATAATTTATCTAGATATCATGACATTTCATATGAAATTATAATTAATGAAAGCGGGCCAGTGATTGTGTATGAAGGATTGGGGATTCTTTATTTGATTTTCCTAATTATTTTATATGTATAGATTGGTGAAATCCGAACAACTGAGAGTTCATCCACAGATTTCTTTGGCGATATCTTTCGAAAGATTAAGGCAATGCAAAGGAAGAGACAACCACTGAAGACGTATTTAAGGGTCATAAGCTTTTATGTGAAATTGAACACTTTAAAATCGGTTAAGGTGTTGTAGCTGGGGAACTGTGTCGAGGATTTTCTCCATGAAATATCTACGGTGAAATTGTATTTTTGGAACTTCTCTCAAATTAATTAATTTTAAAATCTAATTTTAAAACTATACACTTTCAGTGACAAGTACTTTTATCAAATTTTATTTCTCGAAGAAATTACGTTTTTAAGCTTTACAAACTCACGTACCTGAATATACGCACCAAAAATGAATGAATTAATAACAGGTTTTATCCAACTTTGAATTGGATTTAATTTGGTGCCTGCCATTTAAATGTTTTTTTGAAGTATCACTCACACATGCAAGTGGCTATGCAAACTTCTTAAATATCTTTTTAGTTTTGACGTAAAGATTTCATTTTTAATTTCATCTATCCCACTTGTTGCATTTTTGAATTCTTAGACATACCAGAAGCAAAATTCCAAATAATTTCCTTTTTTCTGAGTAGGAGGGATCTAAAATTTGGAGATTCATCAAAATCAAGAGGTGGCAGTTTCTACTTAAAATTTTACATACATAATTATTATTTTTTTATTTATATAAATGTAAAAGTTATTAAAAATGATTTGACCCTGGAGTAGGTAGAAAACTGTATGCCTATTTTAATATAACTCGTTTAATTCATTTTTTATTTCGAGTAAATTATCAAAATATTCATTTTTTATTAAGATGTGCGAATTTGATATAAATGCAACTCATCAAAGTTAATTATTTAGCCTTCAACATTTTTGATTTATAGATTTCATATATAAGACTAAGTATATAGATTTACAAATATTTCACTTCGACATATTTGGTCCAAAATTTGAAGCTAATCATCCAGTGTTAAAAACAATATGCCGGATTTTATGTTTGCACTTGAGTTATAATTTACCTTTTTTTAAAAAGGACATGGAGACAAATAAAAGATGTCTACACATATATACATGTTCCCGATGTCAGATTTTGTCAAATAGAGAAATTTTATAGAAGTTTAGAATTTTGCTACGAAGACCGTATATAACATCTACAATACCCACTTAGGATTATCGCTTAAACCACTATTTTCCATTTAAAGGTATCGTATTCATGGAAAAAAAAACTGACATAGTTCCAACAATGTTTTTTTTTTTTTTTCTAAACACAGGGTGGACTGAAAAATGGAATATCTTCAAAATATTGAGGTCGAATTTTTTGACGATTAAAATACTTTCTTTTTGTATAATGTAGAAGAGGGGGAGGGGGCAGCGAAAGGGGTGTCTCTCCGAAGTTTTTTCTCATACTTTTCAATAGTCTTATCCCTTTCCTCCTGCAGAAAATTAAGGTTGCGAATGCCTCGGATGGCATTGGCGAATAATAGTTGGCGAAATGTTCAACTTTGGCGCGATTCTAATGGAATCTTTAGAGCGAATATGTATTTTGACAGTCTTTTTTTCGATCGATTTTATGACTAAGATTTGACACGAAGTTGTACACACAAGTTGTAATCACAAGATCACATATCGAGTTTCAATTATTTAAATCATTACATTTGCATTTACGAAAGTACAAACTGAGAAATGGTCATCCTTTTGACAGATTTAGTTCAAAATTTGATAAGAACCCACATTTTAGGTGCTAAACCTGTGTACCAAATTTCAACTACATAGCTCTTTACATTTTGAAGTTATCGAGCTCATTTGTACTTAAACAACAGACAGTTAGACTTCCTGTAAATGAATTTCGTTCAAAATTTGATAGTAATCTATAAATTTAGTCATAAATCCATGTATAAAATTTTATCCATTTAGCCCAAAGAATTTTTGAGCTAGATAGATAAAAGTGTTGATCAATTATCAACAGACAGACACATACAATGCAAAAAATATGTGTTTTTGCACTCGGAAAAGTCTGAAACGTGAAAATTCATCACAACCTCGAGTTCGAATTTTTTGATATTTCTTATATTTTCTCTTTATATCAACATTCTTTCAGTTCATTAACATCTTCCAATATTTAAAAAGTAATTTATACATTTCATCTAAAATTTGAAAAACTCGGGGCTATATTACATTATTGCTTAATCTTTTATATTAATTAATCAACTTTCTATTCTATTTCATCACAGATTCCATAAGATTTGTTTCCTTCTTATTTCATGCTCCCTGTATTGATTCTTAAACTTAAGAATACCACTTCCGTTTGGCGTATTAACAACGATATACGTTTCAGAATTAGTATTTCAATCGAAAAATACCTAAACTCAACCAGAAAAATTCCAATACTTCTCCATTTTTCCATCTCCCTCACCAACACAAAATTATTGACAGATGCCAGCCGAAAAATACCTCTCCTATTCCAATCCACTTAATGAAAAAAAGTCGAATAAATCACTCCGCCACTTTATGATATCGATTTAGTGTAAATCTCAATCGATTTGCAGCTGTTCTACTGACGCCATTCCACCGATGATCGCAAACAGGCTCAATTTCCTTACTCTCGTTCTCAGGCCGTGATGAAAGATGCCTAAACTTTCATGCCATAATTATACATGCCATGAAAGGGTAGGCATCTTTTCTCTGTTAGAAAACAATAAAACACAAAGCTATATTGTTAACAGAGTTTAGATAAGTATTAATACATTATCAGCATGATATAATTTTCAATTTAATGAAAGTATTTCCCTCATAACTTCAACTTTTACTATCTTGTAATTGTTTCATCTACTTTTTTATATTTATAAAAGGAAATATCTGAGAATGTGTGTCGATGTTCTACAATACATACCATCAAACCTATAATCATTATTACATTGGATATAGAGGATATGCAATTAAGGAAATAAAACTGTGCACATTAAAGTGATTTTTTTGAAATTTTAATTTATTAAATATTAAGCGAAATTTTGATTTTATGCATTTTAAAATCTTAAGCATGGTTTTTTAAATGTTATAGATTTAATCTGCTCTAGAATTTTTAAAAAGTACTTTTACAGAATATTTTCTATCAATTTTCATTCCTGCAATGAAATTCAAACCGTTTCATCAAATAGTTCTTAATGTGATATTCTGTTATTGTTAAAGGCTAAAAAAATAATTCTGTTAATTATCACAACAATTTACACGAATAATCAGAAATTGAATTCTAGCAAAAAGAGCAATGGGCACTGGAAAGAATTCTTAGATACTTAAATTTTTAAAGACGCGATAATATCATGTGACTCGAATTTACACTCAAATTCCTCCTCTCTTAAGAAAATCAAGAATATGAAATTAGGCACCTCAGATTTAATTTATATCAAACACAATTAATTTCTCTTCAAATCAGCATTTTTTTCCCTTTTTGCATACTAAATAAATCGTGCTTTAAATATATTCAGTACTTTTAACTTCTCTTTTCCAATGTCCTTATAATAAACTAAGTATACGTTTTGATAAATAAAAGAAAGCGTTTCAGAATTAATACTTTTATTGAAAGAAACACAATTTGCCCTTCCCCCACAAAAAATTCCAGAACTTCTCTATTTCTCCTCCCACCCAACACAAAATTATTGACAGAACCCACCGAAAAATGCCTCTCTTCACCCATTCCATTTAATGAAAAAAAAAAGTAAAATAAATCACTCCGGCACTTCACGATATCGATTCAGTGTAAATCTCAATCGATTTGCCAGCTGTTCTACTGACGCCATCCCAGCACCGCCCGCCAAACATCGCAAAGCAGGCACTATCTTCCTGCTCTCTCTCCTGGCATAACTGTTGATGCCAGGAAAGGTTAAGGATCTTCGTCCTCTATCCTTTATCTGTCAGATAAGAGTAGGAAATGAAGCTATATTGCGAATAGAGATAAATATAAAGAGTAATTATCATAGGCACGTGCCGTCTGAGATTTGATTCGACAGTAACGCGGTCGATTCAGCCGTCGTCGTCGAAAACGCGATCGATGAAATCAATTTCGTGTCTGTTCCCTGACGAGATCGCTTCGCCGAGGAAGCCTAGCTGGAAAAACAACTGTAGCGCTTCTTTAAATAGGTTCCGAGAACGAGGTGATGTCACTGGGTCCCGCAAGGTCGCTTACTCGACTCCATTCTCCGTTCTTTATGCCTTCTTTTCTTCTTTTTATTATTTTAGCTCTTTTAATCATAACTAAAATTCCTCATATGATTCTTTGGATTTTAAGGCACTTTGATTTTGGCTTACCTTTGATTTGTTTCTGTTAAATTTGAAAATTATTTTTTTCTCTTTAGTAATATTTATAATGGCATATTTTTCACCCGGTTATATGTTTAATCACATCCGTTTCTTTTCTGTTTTTAGTGAAATTTTGATCTCTAAATAAGGCTTTTTTTCGTTTCCATGCTTTCATTTTTGGACTTCCTTAATTTTGTTGATGTTTAATCAAGATAATTTGATTCTATATATATGGAATATTAATATTTTTCAAGCATCTGTTAATGCCTTTTGGAAATATGTAATCACTTTTTTCCCTGGCTGCATTTCTGGTTGTACATGGTTTTTGCTGAATTCTAAAGCATATATTTTTAATTCTGTACAAAATGAATTATAATTTGTTCACCTCTTTTCAAGCGAGAACCTGCTTACTTATGTGCTAACTTTTTATCTCAATATTTCATATCAAATGTGGAATGGATTTTAAAATTACTCTGAGAAAATAATCTCCCATTTGCACGACCATATTAAAAATGCTTTCCATGGTAAGAATGAGAGAACCTAGTTATTTACCTTGCATGGTGTACTTATTGTACCCCTCAGAAGGACCAATTTAGGGTAATATGCAAACATTCATACATCTCGATTACTACTCTTTTGTGTATACTCGTTCATGTACATGTAGACTAATACATCTCCATTTTGGAATGGATTTTAAAATTACTCTGAGAAAATAATCTCCCATTTGCAAGACCATATTACCAATGCTTTCCATGGTACGAATGAGAGAACATAGTTATTTACCTTGCATGGTGTACTTATTGTACCCCTCAGAAGGACCAATTTAGGGTAATATGCAAACATTCATACATCTCGATTACTACTCTTTTGTGTATACTCGTTCATGTACATGTAGACTGATACATCTCCATTTTGGAATGGATTTTAAAATTACTCTGAGAAAATAATCTCCCATTTGCAAGACCATATTACCAATGCTTTCCATGATAAGAATGAGAGAACCTAGTTATTTACCTTGCATGGTGTACTTATTGTACCCCTCAGAAGGACCAATTTAGGGTAATATGCAAACATTCATACATCTCGATTACTACTCTTTTGAGTATACTCGTTCATGTACGTGTAGACTGATACATCTCCATTTTTTAAAGAATTTAATTTAAAATTTCATATAAATCTAGGAATTTTATAATAACATCAGATGCCAAATTTTATTGATTTAACTAGAAGCATTTTTAAACCATCAAATTCTTATGCAGGTGGGCGGACAGAGTTCTTATAGACGATTTTCATTCACAATTTCAAGAAATCTAAAAGCTTCCCTTTTTAGCTCATGATTTTATCGTTGATTGTTTTTGTTTTGAATTGCAATATTTATAGTAAACAGAAAGATGGAATTTTAAAATAGATAGAATTTTCAGACACACCGAAGGCTGAAACATGGAGATTCCTCAAAATGTCTTAGTCGAATATTTTGTCGATTACATTTTCTTTTTCTAATATATGCTTCTTTTTTTAGGATAAAATAAAAACTGAATGTACATTTTTCTTACTTCTTGAATATTGAATCAATTCTATTACAGACAACAAAATAGTTGATATCCTAGATAGCTCAAATCAAACTTCTGCTGTAACTTCGATAATAAGTTCTATGATGAAGAAATAATTTTCAGATGAACACGTCTGTCTGTATTATATTGTAGAGCAGCTGAACCTTAAAATTTTTTAGGGTATTTTATTAATAAAAAAATATAAAAGAAATTCGACTACAATTTTTCTATTAAAATTATTTTCTTATCACTGTACATTAAAAAAATAATTAGATGATCGCAATAAACGAAATTCCCCTCCTTCTAAATTTAGATTTTAGAATTGAACTCTTTTTTTTACCGAATTATTTTATCATAATTTTTTCAATTTTTTTTTTATTTTATCATTAGAAAAATTTTGGTGCAACATAATACCCAGAAAGAAGGGAAAACTATTAAAAAATTATCAAAATAACTTCATTAATTTAGTTCATAATTAGAATAGAACAGCCAATATTCATTGCTTGTTGTTAGTGTTCTTCGAAATGCAGTTCGAAAAATAGTCACATTATGAAGATATAAACATGATTTAAAGGATATTTTTATATTTCATCGAGATATAAAGGGTTAAATTAAAAGTATTCATTTTATAGATTAAAAAAAGATTTCGACTAAACTACTTTTAGAATAACCAGTTGCCATTTGTATTTTATTTTCCAGAGCGAAATGGGTAGAGTTTTGACGGCCTAAAAGACGTTAAATTTTCAGTTCTGAAAATAATAGATCATAATTCCCATCATTGTTTAAATATTTTGCCGTCTCACATTAAATTAATTTCAATCTACTGTCGAAAAAAGTGAAAGAATATTTTCTTTTGTTGTATAGCAATTTTAACTCTTTTTTGATTAATATTTCTAAGTTGCTTGTTGACTAGCAATTCTAACTCGCTCGTTGATTAACTCATGAGCCATTCTAGCTTTTGTTTTGACTAACAATTCTAATTTATTATAAATTCTGAAAATTAAAACTTGTATCTTAACAATTATATTTTTGTTGTTGACTAACAATTCTTATTCGTTTATTGACTAACATTTTAGCAATTCTATCTAGCTTGTTTACTAAGAATTCTAACAATTCTAAAGTGCTTGTTGACCAACAATTCTCTAAAAAACAATTCACTTACTTAAAATTCAAATGATCCTGAATCAATTTTCAATATCAAATTTTGGAAGCCATAGCTTGATTTCGAAAATAGTGCTATCGAAGGTAATCAGAAATTTCGTGCAAAATTATAATTGAAGCGCTTATTTTATGATACTTTACTCTTCAAACACATCCTTATTATTTTTATAATAATTGCAAAGTGAATTAAGAATTAAGTCACCAAGAAATTGTCTCTTAAAGTTTTGATCTAAGAAACTCTTTTTCATAAGCAGTATCTACAAATTTTCCCTCGTTCACTGAAACTTTTTGATAGCAATTAACTGCGACACTCCAGCATTAGGGTATGACAATCTTTGCTATTAAAAATCCCAGTATATTCATTTCAGTATAATAATAAGAAGAAAAGGAATTAACTATTGATAAATATTAAATTGAGGACTCGAAGGAACATCAATGAGAAACAAAAATAATTAAATTAAAAATAAAATGTTAAATAAGAGGAAATTGATTAAATTATTTAAGGAAAAAAGAGAATAAAAAAAGATTTTATCATATTAATACGAAAAAAAGAATAAATGAATCAAAATTGCATTTAAGACATTATCTATCAACATGCAATTTCGCGATCATTTGCAACTTTTTAGGCTTTAAAATATAAAAGGGTCTGACTTCCTCAAAGCCTTCTTTATTTTAGTCATTTCAGCCAAATTTGTTCTACTACGTCTTATAATAACAAAGGTATAATAAAAGATTAGTTTTAGTCATATAAGTAAAAGTTGCGTAATCATTATAGAGCATTCTGATTTGTTAGCTATTTTTCAAAAGACGAAATCATCCATTTAGTGACGAAAATTGACAAAATCATTTCGGGTATTGAAACAGAAAGTTATAGTTTTATTCTACAAAATTTCTCGAGACAAAGAAGGTCGAGTAGATGCCCATTAATGACCAATCGAGGGGCTTCATCTATACTACTATTATAAATGTGAAATGGATGGATGTTTGTTAGTCAATCACGCCAGAACAGCTGAACAGAATTAGATGAAATTTAGCAGAGAGATCGATTATAGTCTGGAATAGGACATAGGCTACTATTTATTCTGTTTAATTGAGTGGTTAATTGTTTATTAATTAAAAACTAACTTTCCAGCCAAAAATCGACAATTGAGTAAAGCTTCAGGAGTTTTTTTTCCCCACGCCAATGAGATGAGAGGTGTATGTACACACTTGAAACTTCGAAAACCGTTCAAAATATCGAATATTTTTTTATTGCTTAATAATGTTCTCTGATCCTTTAACTTTCACACGATACCAAGATGTTGTCAATATTCGAAATATTTCTCGAGTTATAATTATTTTTCTTGATGTGCTTTCATTAAAAACTCTAGTTACGATGTTTTTAAAACTCATTTTATGAAGATTGATATTTTTCCACTATGGTGCTTCATTCAAACAATCATAACTCAACCAGAAAAGAACCAAATGCAGTTATTTATAAATCAAAATAATCTGTATGATATAGCGGATGTTTTGTGCCTCAATCAAAGTTATATTTATAGAAATAAATTTTTTATAGCTATTTAAATGTTAAAATTACAGAAAAAATCTCGCTTTTTCTATTCATTGTTGATGAAAAAATTGTTTAAAAAAAACTACATCTTTTTTTAACTTGATTGAGGCAGACAACATGAAGACTAATATTAGGCATCATTTCCAACTAGAATTGTGTGTCTGTACAAATTAGAATTTAAGATATCATGTTTCAAAAAATAGGCTAATTAGCTCATTAAATATTATTTAATTAATTAATAATTAAGGTAATATAGTTTTTCTCACTGAAATGAGTTTAAACATATATTAATGACCTACTGTGAAAAAACTGGATTTTTAAAGTTAAAATTTAAAAAAAAAAATGTCAAGTGTGTACGTACACCTTTATGATTTTGACTATTATTTCAAACGATTCTGTTTATTTTCTTAGTGTTCGATACATTTAAAATTGAACATTGTTAATGAATCGATCTTTCGGATTCATTCTGAAGTACTTGTGGATTAAAATAAAACAGAATAAAGGAAATTAAAAATTTATAATCTATATTGCTTTACCCCAACTGCAGTAGAAAATTCATACATTTGGGTTGACCCAACTGGCGTTGAAAATTCAAGCATAAGCAAGAGTAACAAAGGATAAAGTCATTGATGCTATAAATTCCAATCTATTTTCACGCGTACGAAGTCGCGGATAAAAGCTAGTATAAAATATTTTTTTAAAAAATTAGTTTTGTGTGTTGGGGCTGGGGATCTCTATCGCAGGATTTCTTTATCAAGGATGTATTGCTAAGTTTTCTTTTTTTAATTTTCTCACAAATGAAGGGTGAAGGTAAATAAACGATCTTTGGATCACAGATCTCGGGGTAATGAACTTTCATATGAATCCAAAATTATCGAAATAAAATAATTGATTTTAGATGCCAATAAGCCTGTCAAAAGATTTCTCCATAGAAAATGCATTATGATGATGTTTTTTTTTCCTCCCAAAATTATAATGTGGTGGATGACATTCAAACCTCCATGACATAAATAGAGGGCATAAGATTTCATATAAAACAAAAACTGGCGAAATCGGACAAGTAGTCGGGGTTGGGTAACTGATTCATTGGTTTTTCAGCATTTTAAATATATAAAAGATTATAATTTAAATTTATAACTATTACTTAACATATATACAAGAGATTATTTCTAAATAGTATGTAAGATAAATCTTAAAAATGAATGATTAACATAGTTTTCAAAGAAAAAGGTTATTTTGTTCTTAAAATGTTTTACAATCGTAGTTAAAATGTATATCTATCAATACAATTTCAAAAATTTGCTTAAAAAGTAAATTTATCTCAAATATGAAAAATATTTAAACAAAAAAACATAAAAAAATGGTGAAACTCATTTCATTTTGTTGCATGAAGGCAAGGTTTTACATCCAAAACATATATGTCAATGCTGTAACAATTTTTAATAGAAGAACATTTTCTGGTTTTTATATGAAATTGGTTCTAATTTAATCAAGCAATATTAATAACTGTTATATGTATTATACATAAAACTGCTTTTTAAAAAGTTGATAGATTTAAAGGGAAAATATACGTCATTTAATTTAATATTACTAAAAAAAAAATTTTAATTACAAATTATAATAATTTTTGGCATCTTAAGATAAACAGTAGATAGCTTTTCCTGTTTTAATTTTTTTCGAAAATTCAAATTTAAAAAATAAAATTCGTACTTAATTTTTAATTAATTTAATTAACTTAATTTTTAATTAAGTACGAATTAGCAATTTCAAAAAAAATCGTTTCAAGGCTTAAACCTAGTTTGATAGGACTAGGTCCACAGTCTGTCTGTCTTCAGAACGCCGGAAGGTAGATGACCATACATATTCGTTTTTATTATTAGTATAGATAGACACGAAACACTTTTATTACTAGTAGAAATAGACAGTTATAAATATGTAATGGTATGCAGCACTTAAATATGTATTGGGTACTGTTCTCCTTGGCCGATAGAGTCTTATGCTTTATACAAATTTACAATTTTAATGGCAAGATCACTTATTAAATTTTGTTTTAACAGCTGTTTCATTTTAGAGTTATCTCTTTTGCAAGCACACTCATAATCTGTATACAAACTTGCAGATTCACAGTTTTAGTGACAAAATCACGGATTAACTTTCATGTTTCCAGATTCTTTTGTTTTCAAGTTACAACTGTTATACACACATAAAAATATTTGCAGTTTTTGGACACAAAATCACATAATAATTTTTTTCGAGCATGTTTCATTTTTGAGCAATCACATTTGAATATGTACTCATAAACTTTATGGGTAATCATAGATTTACAGCTTTGTAAATAAGATCACTTATCAATTTTCGTTTTCCTACCTTGCTTCGTTTTACAACTATCACATTTGCGTACATATTCATAGAAACACATAGTCTACTTACACATTCGTAGATTTACATATTGTTTTCGTTTATAGAAGCTAATTCCGTTTTGTATACACATTCCCTGAAAACAGATTCACCTAGCACCCAATTTCGAAGAAGCATGATAGCTATTATGTGAATCCCTCAGTTGGAACTCTACTTAAGATTACATTAAAACAGGTATCACACTCTTGTAAGTTCAATCCAGCCCATGCTAGGTGCAAAAAGAGGTTTTAAACAAAGAATAAACTAGCAAATTAATTCAAGTTATGTTTAATATGAAAAGAAAAATTATTGACTGTTTAAAATGGAATCAACCATGCCAAGACAAGAGCGGGTCAATGACCCCGATCTTAATTTTTATCCTTAGCCAACGACACCAGAGTTAAAAGTTTAAGAAATTTGATGGATTGTGTAACTGATTTCTAATAAGAAGAAATCCGTAAAAGATTTTTGTATTTATAAAAGCAGTACTTTTTCACTCTCTCATATTTGAAGAACAAAAGAGAAACTATTCTAATAGTCTAAAAATCTGACTTCGATGTTTTGATGAATCTCCAAATTTTAGACTTCTACGGGTGCAGAAAAAAAAAAGTCATAATCATGTCTGTCTACCTGAGAGAATAATAACTTAAAAATGAATTAGTTGGATGAATCTTAGTATTGAAACTGTAGATTTCTATCAATATTTTGATCAAATCTGGAAACTTTAAACTAGTTCGTGCACAAGTTACTTCCAGAAGACGCTAGTCAAAATTATATAATAATAATATGTTTAAATATCTTTCATGAAACTCGATCAAAATGTTCATGAAGTTTGCTTTGTTTATCAAATAAATGATTTTCCCATCTCATTTTCAATTAATTTTTGGGCGTTCTGTCTTGATCTTTTATACGAGCTCCCGATGCAGCAATGCGAGCAAATCCTTGCAACCGCAACGTCACAGGCAAGGAATGGCAAGTCAACGACCTGAATCATTCCCCATATTCTTAGCAACCAACACTCAAAAACCTACTCGAATCAAAGAGATTGGTAAAAAAAAAAAAAAAAAAAAATACTCTCAGCAAATATATAACCGTTTCCTATCGAACAGAGCCCCCTCAAAACGGTTTTGTCTCTGCAAATACAATCCTTTTATTTATTTCGTGGAAAAAGGACAGTCGTCTTGCTTAACACAGAAGAGGCGCCAACCGAGTATCGATCGAACCTTTTTAGAACGAATTCCGGAAACGTGGTCTCTGCGCACCACCCCCTACCAGCCGACCTTTTTCTCGGTCCAATAACCCCCATCCCCCTCTGCTGCCAGACTCATTTTACAAATTCTGCTCGAAAATGAATAATAGCTCTACGTTTTGTTAAGGGCGGATCTTCCGTGGTCTGCAGTCAAGTTCTTCGGCATCGTTATTTACATTTCATTTATCTCTTGACAATGTGGAAGGGGCAGAAAGAGTTCTTTTTTTTTTCTATGGGAGCAGGGGTAGAATTGTTGGAGTTTCATTTGATTCGAGAAGAAATTCATTTCTTCTCAAATTCTTCAAGGGAAGGTGGAGTGAAATGGAGACTGACTGGATGATGGATGCTAATTTTATTCATTCGTTCGTTTGGATTGGGAATAGTTAAAAAATTTTAATGCCATTGTTTTTCATGCGTACGATAAAAAAAAAAAAAAAAAAAGGTTGGAACTCTGCATTCGATGGGAAATTCATCTATTTCTAAAATGCCATTCAACTGGATAAGAAATATTGGTACGTTTATTGTCTAGATGATGAACTGTAAGCTTTGTTTTGGCAATTAAAACTTATTCAATCCTTTATTGAAACAACAATTTAATAATAGTATAGTGGGAATATTTTAATTTTGTATGTTAAATTATAAAATTCAAGAAGCATTGGGAAAATTATTATGATTTTTCTTTGAACGGAAAATTCATTTATCTCTAAAAGGCCATTTACATGAAGAGTAAATATTGATACATTTATTGTCTGTAGATGATAAACCCTTACTTTGTTTTGGCAATTAAAATTTATTCATTCCTTTCCTGGGAGAATAATTTAACAGTTCAGTGGGAATATTCTAATTTTATATGTTAAATAAAAGGATTCTGCATTCATTGGCAAATATATTGCGATTTTACTTTCGACGGAAAATTCATTTATCTCTAAAAGATCATTCGCCTGAAGAGGAAATATTGATATATTTATTATCTGTAGGTGATAAACTTTTACTTTAATTTGGTAATTAAATTCATTCATTCATTTACTGGAAGAATAATTTAACAGTTTATTTTGAATATTTTAATTTTTTATATAAATAGTAGAATTATATATTCATTGGCGAAAATTTTAAGATTGTGCTTTCGTTGGAAAATTCATTCATCTCTAAAAGATCATTCAACTGAAGAGGAAATGTTGATATATTTATTATCTGTAGATGATGGGCCATGAGCTTTGTTTTGGTAGCTAAAATTAATTCATTCCTTTATTCAGAAAATAATTTAACAGTTTAGACTAAATATTCTAATTTTATATGTTAAATAGCAGGATTCTACATTCATTGGAAAAAATATTAGGATTTTACATTCGACGGGAAATTTATTTATCTCTAAAAGATCATTTAACTGAAGAGAGAATATTGATACATTTATTACCTGTAAATGATAAATCCTTACTTTATTTTGACAATTAAAATTCATTCATTTCTTTATTGAGAGAGCAGTTTAAAATTTTTATATATTTATTCTACATTAGTATACCAAATAGAAGGACTCAATATTCGTTGCAGAAAACAATAGAACTTCGCGTTTGGCTGAAAATTCCTTTATCTCTTAAAAAAAGACACAAAAAAGTAGTATAAACTTTTATATATTTGTTGTCCATAAGCTTTCATAACCATAAGTGTAAGATAAACCATAAGCTTTCTTTTGGCAAATAAAATTCTTTCTTTTGGTGGGAGGATAGTTTAACAATTTAACATGATTTTTCTACTTTTGCATGGAAAATTAAAAGTTTCTATATTCGTTGGGAAAAATATTAAAATTTTACATTCGACAGAAAATTCATTTATTTCTAAAAAAGGCACAAAATAGAAAGTCCTTTACATATTTATTGTATGTAAATGTGAGCTATATGCTTTGTTTTAGCAAAGTTAAAATTCATCCCTTCCTGATCCTGAACATGATTATTCTTTTTTTATATGTCAAATGAAATCGTTGGAAGAAAATAATGTTAAGATTTTATATTCAACTAAAAATTTGTTCATCTCTAAAATGATATGCATTTGGATCGAAGATGGATATTACATTATCAACATAATTTCATTTTAATAAATTATTTTCCACATTTTGAAAGCCGTTATTTATTTATTTTTATGGAATGGTAGAGCTGGAGAAAAAATAATCATATTTATATCACAAATGAAAGATTGGAGGTTTTTCCTCGTGAAACATTCTGGTACTTATCCTCTTAAGAATGAATTTATTGTGTTCGAATTTATATAAATAAACATACAGTTTGCTCTTTGACGGGAAATGTCTAAAAGTTTATTCTTATATAATGTTTTATATCAAAATGAGCGGTCAAATTTCATCCATCTAGCTATTAAAAATTTTTAATTATCGTCTTCACATACACAAGGATAGACAAATATACGGAAGTCTATCTGAACCCAGAATTGATACAAAAGTTGATACAATATAAATATTGATGTAATAATCATATTACAAGTTCTCCATCTAATTGATTGTATTTCTAAAATAAAAACATGAGGCATATAATCATTTATTGTACGGATTTGCAGCAAAATTTAATACAGATCTTTAATTTTAATGCACATACAGAATGCCACATCGAAATAATCGTATTGCTGAAAGTAAGCGATCTTGTCTAAAACGATTGTCTTACAGCATATGGAATAAGCGATTGTAGAATCTCCCATCAATTTTCATAACTTTATTTCTTTTTACAGTTATTACTATTCATGACTCTACCCCCCCCCCCTTTTTTTTTATTCCTGTAAATAAAT
Source organism: Argiope bruennichi (assembly GCF_947563725.1). Lineage (NCBI taxonomy): Eukaryota > Metazoa > Arthropoda > Arachnida > Araneae > Araneidae > Argiope > Argiope bruennichi. Next base: position 74,374,869 of record NC_079156.1, read on the forward strand.
TTCTTTGAGAAACTAAAAAGCAATATTGAATGGTTATATCTACATCGCCATTTTCAACTGGATAACGTGATAAATGCAGATATATACCGGGTTATTCAAAATGGTTGCATTAAATTTAAATACCTGTGATATACCCACAAAGAATTTTAATGGGTTCACTAATTCGCTATAATTGCTCTATGTGACTTTTTTTTTTTTTTGGCAACATTCCATTTGGTGTTTCATTTCATTCGAGACATTGTGAATCATGTTCCTAATCATTGAAATAGAAAATACCATGACCACATTTGTGTCTTGCATGGGACTCCAAATTCTTCTGAGTTTATTCCTTATGTCTTCATTTCATTTGTGATGTTCATTGTTTCAGGTTTGAATTTCTTGGCTGCATGTCTTCTCTGCATCATATGTTGTAGATTCTGTCTTAAAGCTTCCTATGCCTGCTGTGATGAAAGCATTGAAATAACGCTTGAACAAAATTTCACACAGTAGTTAAATGGCATAAATTAATGTTGTTCTTATGATCAAATCACATAGAGCAACTATTATACACAAAAAGAAAACTTTAAGAAATCCGTTTGCATTATGTTCAAAATTTTTCTTCTTATCGTGAGTTGTGTTATTTTAATAATCTTGCGAGTTTTGATTTTTTATTGCACACATGAACCTTTTTAATGGAAATTCCATAATATCATAGTCCTATCAAAAATATATCTGCACAGGTAGTTTTTCTTCAGATTGCACATCGTATTTCGCAATATTATAACTTCACTTCCTTATCCCTCGTTTAAACAGAGCAGAATCCTTCTTCCTTAGTTTTTAACAATAAAAATCTTATCGTTAAATATTTTATGAAACAATGAAATATATTTGAATGTCCTTTCAAGAGCGAAATGTATCGTTGAAAATAACGCAAAAATCCATTTTTAAAAATTTGACAAAATTCAGATTCTTTTTTTTTTTTTTTTTTTTTGCACGACGACTAAATGGTATTATTAAAAATACATATTTTTGGAAATAATCGCAGATGAACACCCCAAATCTCTCTTATTTTTTAATTAAATAAAATTCTAATTAAAATTTGATTTAAAAAATCGCTCTGAGTTGCACATTTTCATTTCCCAAAGTTTATTTCTGTTAAATTTGGTTCTCCTAAGCCAAAACTTTTTTCGCCAGGACCATTTCATACACAAACAACGTACTCTCCATTATTATTATTATATACAATAATATCTTTAAAAAACCAAACGTGATTGCTTTGCTATTAATCTTTTTCCAAAATCACTTCATTAACTTATTACTATACTTCATAAAAAAATCTTAAATATCGAAATAATAATTTAAAAAATCATTTAAACAGGTCTTGTGTCACAGTTCCACATATTTACATCTCTCTCCCTTTTTGCATCATCCTTTCCCCTCACTTAAACGAAACTGAAGCCAAACCGAAACAGCAACACTTTCTGTTTCGGATACACGGAACATTTTCCAATAACAGACGGGAGACTTCCAAGCGCAGGGAAGACCTGCGAAGAGGGTAACGGGGCGTTTATTTGTTTCTGCTCATATTACGCATATCTTGCCCTAACACAGGACCGGGGAAACGCTCTCACATAAGCAACCGTTGATAGACGACTCAAGGGCTGTCTTTATTTTTAGCAAACGATAACGGAAGATGGTAGGACTTTTGTTTATCACCGCATATACTATGCCTCACAGAGGAGCACAGAATACAAACTTCAATGAATGCAAAGAACTCGCGTTTTTCACAACCTTTCCACTCTTGGTTAAGACTGATTCATTGTTCGTGCTTTCGCTATGCCGATATTTACTTTTTAAAAAGTTAAACAGAATTGAAACATTTTCGTCACTTCATTGGAGATACTGTATTATTTTAGAGTTTTTATCATTATTTCTTGTACTGATTCTATTCCTATATCAGATATTCTTATATTTGTCACTTTTTTCTTTATTGATTTGATTGACTAAATCAAAGCTTTTGACATAAATTAACTTTATCTTTATTGGTCTGATTTGTTAGATCATGGATCCTTACCATTATCATCTTTATGTATATTGATTTGATTGATCATATCAAAATTTTTAATATTTTCTACTTTTATCTGCAACTATTTCATTCAATATATATAGGTTCTCATAATAATTCAAGAGGTTTTATACTAAGCTTTTATCATTATTACCTGAGTTAATTAGATTCCTAGATCCGAGATTCTCACATATCACTTTTATCTTTATTGATTTTATTGACTAAATCAGAGTTTTTGACATAAATTAACTTCATCTGTATTGGTCTGACTTGTTAGATCATGGATTTCTTACAATTATTATGTGTATTACAATTACCTCATGTGTATTGATTTGATCATATCAAAGTTTTAAATATTTTCTACTTTAATCTGCATCTATTTCATTGAATATATTAAGGTTCTCATAATAATTCAAGAAGTTTTATACTGAGCTTTTATAATTATTACCTGAGCTAATTAGATTTCCAGATCAGAGACTCTTACATTCGTCACTTTTATCTATATTGATTTGATTGCAAAATCAGAGTTTTTGATATAAATTATCTGAATTGGTTTGATTTGTTAGATCATGGATTCTTATCATCTTTATGTATATTGATTTGATTAATCAAATCAAGGTTTTTAACATTTTCTATTTTTATCTGTATCTATTTGATTTATTACATCAAGATTTTTTATAATTTATCACCCTTATCTGTGTTGATTTGTATATCCTAAATTAAAACTTCTTATATTATCTTATCATATTTACCAGCTTTAATTTTTATCAGCTATATAAGCAATTCTTATCTGCATTAACTGGATATAATAGATAATGAATTTTTATTTTTATCGCTTTTGTTTGATATGCATATGATTAGTTAGATTCGGGTTTCTTACAATTCTCTACATTGATTAGATTAATTAAATCAGGGATTCTAACATTTATCATCTTTATGCATTGATTTGAATTGTTAAATCATGGATTCTTATCAGGGATTCTAACACTTATCATCTTTATGTATTGATTGTTAGATCATGGATTCTAATATTTATCATCTTTATATATTGATTTGACTTGTTATGGATTCTTATATTTGTCTCCTTTATTTATATTAATTTGATGAGTTAGATCAGAAATTTTAATACGTAGCACTTTTATCTGTATCTATTTGATTTACTACATCAGGATTTCTTATAGTTCTTATCATTATTTCTGTTGATGTGAGTATACTAGATTAAATCTTCTTCAATTTATCACCTTTATCTATATTGATCCAATTAGTTAGATCATGACCTAATAAGATATACCTGGTTTGAAATAATTATTTATTATTTTGTACTTTTATCTGTATTAATTTTATTAATAAAAATAGGGATTCTTAGATTTATCATCTGTATTTGATCTGTATCTATTTGATGCACCACATCAGAATTTCGTTTATCCCCATTATATGTATTGATCTGAATATCTTGGATTTGGACTTCTTGCATTTATCACCTTTAAATTTATTGTTTGAGTAGCTAGATCATGGATTCTGAAACGTATTGTTAATTCATATTTTGAATTAGTTTAAAGATTAAATAATTAATAGAATAAAAAAATTCTAAATCAAAGTTTCTGAAACTGTAAGGATATATGGAATTTTGATTTATTTATCCTGGACTTGTTCAAATTTTAATTTAAAATTCCCGAATTGTCAGAAATTTTATATATTATCTTATATATTTTTCTTTATCATATTTTTCTTTCTTATCTTTATCATTTCCCTATATATATTTCCTTATCATATTTTTGATGTGAATAAAATCAATTTTAGGAAATAAATTATCACTAATAGTGGCAACATTTAAGTAATCAATTTAAATCAACATTAAAAAAGAATTTTTTCAATTTCCTTACTTTTATTTAAGTTCATTTTGCAGAATTGCAGTTGATCAATAGAAAATAATGAAGTAGTGTGTCTTTCCTCTTAAAAACGTCGAATAATATTGAGAAGCTATCATTGCCCTTTTAAATATTGTTATATGACAACACATATCTGAGGATTAGTTTCCTCGGAACATCATTGTCACAATATTTGACTCACAAAGGCAAATCTAAGTCATATTTCCACTACTTGTGTCAAAATTGTAAACTAAATCTTTAAAAGATATAACTTCTTTCTTTGTGTCCTCGTGTATATTAACACGATGCACTGACTCAACAAATAAAATTTTATATTGTATTTTATTTAGTTCTGTATAGAATTCTTGACCAAACATAACTGCGGACTGACTGTCTGTTGATCTGTTAAATTGTGCTTATGGACGCAATTGTTCCAGAAATGCAGTGCCTCTATAGGATGGATTCCAGTTCCTTAAATAAAAATTGCAGACCTCTGAAAAACAATGGATTTAATCTATCATAGATAGTATATCTACTCCTCTGGTCGTACTCATTTGAAAATGATAACTCAAAAACGAAACATTGGATAAATGAATTTAATATGTGATTATGAAATTAAAGTTTTGAATTATGAATTAGTGAAATCTACTTGTTGTAATTTGGAACTAAACAAAAATCACAAAGAAGGTATATGAGAAATTTGAAACGAGAACAATACCAAGAGATATTCAATAGAAGATTTGAATCTACTTATCTTATTATTGAGTAATGCTCATTATTCGATTAATTCAGTAAATTTTAATGAAAATTATGTGTTTTTAAGAAAACAATTTATGGAACTTGTTGTAACATAGTAACGGAAGGCTTCATTTCGATACTTATTAGGATTATTATATTCATTGCAATCTAATTCATTTATCTATTTTATTGCAACTCGAAAATAAAAGAAAAACGAAATGGATAAGCTTTACAGCACAAGTTCAAAGGCTAAACAAGATGTAAAAATGTCATTAAACAACAAAACAGAAAATTTATTATATCATTTCAATGCATTACAGCATCGGGACAGCAATAATTAATTGTCTTTAGACAATTAATTAGATTACTCTAGATGCTTAAGCAGGGAGGATAATTCTTTTGGGATTATCTACAAGTATAAAATATTAGATTTTCAACTGTATGATTGCTAACAGTATATTGAAGATAATCGAATGTGCATTTTGGAAAACTTCTGTTTAACAGATTAGGTCCAGAATTTGATATAGTTTTAAGATAATTCCAACATATATACGTAACCAAATGATGCAAAATTTCATTTATGTATCTTGTAACGTTATGCATTTATGTATTTACATATATACGAATTGGAAGACCAAACGACAGTCAACTCTTTGACGAACTTCAATAAAATTTTAATATTCATCTATAATTCTGGTCATAAAATGATGAATCAAATTTCTTCCATCTAGATCTGTATGTTGAGTTTCCTTTGATATATGGACAGACATTTCCCTTTTAAGAATTCTATGTAAAGTCTAAAATATGACTAAAATTTGGAGCAAAGACTTCTTACCAAATGTCATCAATCTAGCTTGTATCTTTCATCTCCGTGCCATTCACAGACAGATAGACGTAATCAAATGAATTGTTTGATGATTACAAGCATTTTTTTATATATATTTTTTTATTAGAAATGAAAAAAAAATAGGCAAATTAGGTAAAAAAATTAATGGGTATATTCTTAAGTGTACGATGCTTACATTACAACACTTTTCTTCAGTAAAATTACGATATGATATCGATACAATATCGTATCCTTTAATATTGATACTATATTCGATATTCCTTGGAGTGCCCCCTATTGTCATTCTTCCTAAGCTATTCCTTCATGCAAAGAATTTCTTAGTAATAATGTTAATATCTTATCTTAACTTAAGAATTAAGGCTAAAGTTTAATTAAAAATATTTTTGCAGGGATTATTTTCCAGTTCTCACTTTATACCATTTTTGATAATAGATATAATTTCATGTTATAATAATTGAAAACAGCTTTGAACTAATTTCCCTTCAATTTATCATGTAGCTAAGAATCACGCATCGTGTTATAAACTGCTCTCAAGGAAAAAAATCTTAATGGTAACCGCGAAATTGTTTCAAGGAGATGAGTTGTATAAAACTTGATGAAATATGTGTGTGTAATCATAATAATTTTGAAAGCAGTTTCGTGGTCGAAGATAGAAATGACACTTTGAATTTTAACTTCGTTTTATTTCATCCCTGGAAGCCTGATTTATGTGCAAGGGGCGCGAACAAAACTCGTCCGCTCACAGTGCGGCACAAAAGCAGAAGACAGCGAAAAAGGGGAAAGAGAGAGAAAAAAATTTCTCAATGCTTATATACTATAAGATTATGACAGGGATTTCCTACACGTATCGAATTTTGTAAGGGAATATTTTAGAAGAATCTGTTTAGGTCAGCGATTTTTTATCCCTTCACTCAGAGCGTGGGAACCGCTGACGAAAGCATTTTATAAAGCTTTTTTTGAATTAATTAAATGGAAAAAGTGGAATGGGATCAGGAATAAGAGAATATTTTAGAATGTTAATGTGGGCTGAATTACGATAAAACGTTGAAAATTGATTAGAATTAAAATTAGACTTTAAAATATCATTATATATATATATATATATATATATATATATATATATATATATATATGCAGAGAGGGAGAGAGAGAATTTCAGTAGCTTCAGAAGATATTTATTATTAATATATACATAAGAATGAATATTTTCTTTCTTGATTAGGGTTTGAATTGTCTTAAATATTATATTGTATGAAACAATGATTTCTTGGTACTCTTCTTCCAATGCCATCCAGTAAATTTTCATCCTTATGTTATTTTCCTTTTTCGAACCCATTCTAAAGAGGTTTGTTTGAAAAAAACCTACATATCTAGAAACTTAAATTTGGCACAAATTTTTGACATCTGAAATGTAGATCTGTACCAAATTTTGAACCAAATCCCTCAAAGTATTGACCGTCTGTCTATCTGTATGTTTACAAGAATAAGAACACGATAATTCAAAAGCGTAGTGACTTAAGTAAATAAAATTTAGCATGTGATCACATTATTAACATCACGGTTTTACGTTAAATTTAGATTTCAATCGGTTGATAAAAAAACCCAGTACAATATGCATACTCACTTTTCATTACTGTACTACGAAGCACGAAGCGATCATGTATGGGACTCTAAAAATAAAAATTTTCCACTTATAATGTTCACAGCCGTGCTCATGCTTCCCAATTTTTATGTTGGGAGAAGGCGATAACGTTTTTATTAGGGGACTTGCGAGAAAGCTTTGAGGAGACTTCTCTCGCTGATTTTCATTTTAATCCCCGATTGTTTTTATTTAGCACCATTACTAGCGTTACTTTTCTCTTACCCATAACTGGTCCTTAACGTACCCCAAAAGGACGCTCTCCATAGGTTGTGAAACTCTGAACGGATATTTGGATTTTGTGGATTTTATTGGCACAAGAGCCATGATGTTGGCTATGCTGCGCCAAACTGTATTTTTCAGGATTAAATTATAAAATTTCAGCTATAAAAACAAAACAACAAAAAAAATGAAAACTTGAGAAAGATGAAGAAAACTTAAATATGTGGATAAAAACCTATTGATTTCAAAAATGCAAAAATTTGAACATGTGGTGTCTTACCAAGTAAGAAATGTAATGGAGTATTCGTATTTTGAAAGAAGTGCAAACGTTGAGCATTGAAATTTCGACATTCTGACAATATATGTTTAACAAACATTTGACAGTCACACTGGGAACATAGAGGTGGTTGTTCACCTAGCAGCAAGTGGAGATGGGTGAATCTCGTATGACCAATACGTAAACGGGTTAATACTGTGTCTGCTTTCCGATTAGGTAATGAAGACCACGGTTGTACATAAGGTTTAATAGCATGTAGTTTATTGTTAATTTCAAGGTCCCACTGAGCTTGCAATTTGGAATAAAGAAGCCTTTTAGTGTGCTTATTTAAGTCGCTTACAGGAATAGATGTGACCGCTGGAATACTTGCCAATTTAGCAGCCTTGTCTACCTCCTCATTTGGAAATAAGAAGTAAAATATAAAAGAAGTTTACGTAAGGTAAGAACAACATACTGATGCAATAGATACTTTCTCGTATTCACTCCAAAAACTCTTTTTTTTTTTCAAACCGATATATAAGCAAACAGGTTCATAGTAGAATTATTCAAGGTCTTTTGCAATCAAGATCAACTCAGAATGCTTTAAAACTTCTTATCGTCCAGCGGTATACGAACCATTCATTTGTTGCTGCAAACTTCAGATCCAGATGCTCAGACGAAATACTCCTGCCTGGCTGTGCAAGAAAACAGAAAGAGGAGTAAGGGAGGGAATAGTTGTCACAGGCAGATGTTAACGGCAGTATATCTTGTCTGGAACATCCCATACACTTTGGGATAGTCCATTTACTCACATTTTGAGCATTTCGAAACGGAAGTCTGGTTTTTCCCATCAGGCTACCGTCTACAGTTGTAAATGATTGGCCACACGATAAAAAAATGTATTTTATTGATTTATAGATGGGTCATCTATAATGTGGCATCTATATGTGACATATATTCAGAAATGTCATTTCTTAAAAATCAATACATCTTATTGCCATAATACCTCAATCAAAATGAAAAAAAAAAAAAAAAACACACAATGCATTGCTGAAAAAAAATAGTAATCATAAGTAACTATTAAGTATCTTCCGGGCATTCGTAATTACTCCTTTTACTTGGAATAGTATCCAAAACTTAGCTAATTTTCCATGCTATATGTAAAAAAAGAGCATAATAAAATTATATCTAAGAAGTAAAATCTGTTTTTGAAAGCAAGATTCTGTAAAAAAAAAAAAAAATTAAATGAAACTTTTATTTAGACATTTTGTTAATTAATGCTTCTTGCATTTGAAATTTTAGGAGAAAATATCACCATCAATCAATATAAATGCAAACGGAACTACAAAAGGAAGATGTTAAGTAATCATAAAAGTTAGCAATAAACTTTATGCTGCCTCATTTAGAATCAAAACCCAAAATAATGCATTCTTTTAAAAGAAAGCAGTTTAAATTAATTTTATTTTTATTCTTCTTTTCTTACTTGAATATAAAAAGTTCTGCTTCAAAAGCTGTTTAGAGATTTTTTTGGAACTCGTGTTCTTACTATAAATTTTTCATTTGAAAAATATAAAAACGAACTAAATGCAAATCGATGGAAAAGATCCAAATGATAATCTAGTTATTGCCTCTATTTCCTTGTTTTTAACAAAAAGAATAGTCGATAAATTTTAATTGGATTCAAGTATAATAATTAAAACTGCAAATATCCAAAGATATCTACAAATAATAATATATCTAACGATATATAAACAAATTTTGTCAATTTAATTCATTAGAGGACATTTACATAATTAGTTCATAGTTTTAGATATCAGCCTATTTTAAAATAATGAGTCCTCATAAAATGGCCAATTTAAATTATGAGCATTTTTTATCATTTGACTTTGATTTCTTCAGTTATGGGAAAGTTTTCAATTTGGCTTCAACACCCAGACAAATTTTTGGAGACAGGGTGTCAGTTTTCAATTCTCAAACCTCTAAATTTTGTTAAAATAATATTTTCTATGCTATTAGCTCCATTTTTCATTGGAAGCCATCTGCTTTTGAATTTAAGCAGCCGATTACTGAGTATAAGAAAGCATTCATCATTTTTTTTCATTTAATTTTCAAACCACAATTTTTTACCTTGTAGCATAGTATGCAACAAATTCTTAAATAAAGACAAAAGCTAGTTAAACCCACAAAATATTTTCCATGTTTTATTTTATGCATTATTTATCAATTTTATTTTATAAAAGAGAGCTTTTTAACTAGTTTGTTTTCCTTTCACTGATTTTTTGGCAACGTTTCAAACGAGGCCCAGAATCCGAACTAAATAAAAATCGTTTGCCATATTATTAAATGCATGCTCCATTGAAAACAGTTATTTTATTTTTTATTTTTTTCCTATTTCTGAAGTTTTATTTTCTGAATTATACATAAATATATTCTATGCTGATTTGTCTGTTTAAAAGAGGATATTTATAAATAGCATTTGAATTAACTTTTACATTTTAACAAAATAGACATTTATTATTTTTCTGGTTTATCCTTTTTTGATATTCTGGCATCCATTTATCTTTGCATTTTTAATGCTGCAACAACATTTGAATATCGATTTATTCATGCTATTTTGTCAATAAGATATGCAAATACCTCTTTTAGCAGTAAAAAAGATAGTTTAAATCAGAATTTTTATCGTGTATTTTTGTCCAAGTTTACATTCATACATAGAAGAAACAAAACTGGCTTATTATATATATAGCTTTATTCTCCTTTAAAACCCTAGCTTTATATTTCAATTTATTTTTAAGCTAAATTTAAGATATAAAGCAATTCTGTATTTATTTCGTTAAAAACAGCATTCATTTAACCTACTTGCAAGAATTTAATAATGATTTTTTCGTTTGATTTGTTTGCCACAGAACGATGTGTTAATTTAGTCAACGAAGTTATTCTGATGCGTAAGCATATTCTATGCCTGATTTTATGTATTAGTAGTTATAAAGATACTGTTTGTTTGTTTGCTTATTTTTCTTTAATTAAAATTTTTAAATTAATTAATTGCTATAAATTCAGTAAATTATCAATTAATTAATAAAACATTTGGCTTAACAAAATTAAAAATCATTTACTGATTTTTATCTCCATCAAAATGGATCTGATTGTAAAACATCTGCTCCTTTAATATCTAACACAAATCCAAAGTTTGTTTCTTTCTTTGTTAGATTTGTGGATATATTTTCCAAGCTTCTTTTTCAGTGAATCCCTTTTACTTCGCGAGTTTTCGCCAGATCCCAAATTAATCTCTAAATTTCATAAAAGAAAGGCGCTTGATATATTTTTAATTTTATTTTCAATTTAAAAAAAAGCAACCATTTTAATATTATAGTAGCTGATAAATGCAGATTCTGTTCTTTAATGACTTTAATATTTTTTGGAAGGGGGCTCATTTTTAATGAAACCCTTGTTCTTTACGAAATTTCAGCAACTTTTAGGATAATCTATACATTTTACCAAAAGAAAGTCGTTTGCTTTATTTTTAGCTTTTATCTGGGTTGGACAAACTCTCCGTTTTTATATTCAATCACCAGACTGTTGGATATAAAACAGCCTCCATCTGTTTTTCGTTGAAAGGTGCGGTCATTTAACCTGCAGACAATCGTTTGATTCGCATGTCAGAGAAAAGAGAGAGAGAGCCGTCTGCTGGAGCTCCTACCCATACGTCCAATTAAACAGTAGCAGGGCTGCGGACACGACGGCTGCAGGGCGCATGCGTGGGGCTGCCACACCCTTCTGCGGTGGCGGCTACCGTAGCAAATGGACTCTTCCGGATCTCGGGATGGACTCTGTCTCCGTTCTTTATGCATTTGCAGGGTGGCATAAAACATTCAGGTCTCAATCGTTTTCAAAGTGATTTCATATCAGTAAAATGTAAGTGAGCAGTCATGAGAAGAAAAAAGAATATTCGATTATTTCTCGGAGAAAACGATTGAATTAATTTTTTTAAATATAATTTTCAAATGAACCCTCAAATAAAATTTAACAGATGTATGCTAAAAAAATTATGCATGTATTTTGCTTTAATATTGTTCACTAGATATCAATAATTTTTTTTTCGAGTAGAGTGGGAAAAAAGGTGTTGTGACAGGCAAATTTGAAAATTTTCCTTATCCCCGTCATTAATTTTATATATTAATCAAATTCTATACTTTTTAGCTTTCAAAGCGATTTCTTATTGTAAGCGGGGAAAAAAAAAGACTAACATCAGAAATGGATGGTAAAGCTTTTCAAATATTCAGAAAAATTTATATAAACAAAAATTGTGCTCTAGTAGACAGAATATAAATTTAGCTTTATCAAAAATTTTTAGATTAATCAAGATCGTCCTTTATCAAATCCGATGATACTACTTACTGTATACAGAATAAATTAAAATAAGGATTACTAAATAAAGTTTTCAGTTCGCTCTTAGTCATTCAATTAAATTTTATTTTAACTTTAAAAAATTATAATTGTTTTTAAGCAAATAATAACGGAATTACTGACTGCAACAATTGATTGCATTCCAAATGCATTCTTCAAAACGATTCAAGAATTGCTTATTATATTTCCTCTTATTTAACTGCCCAGCTACAAATTCATTTTAAAAATATTTACTCGTTTTTAACTAAAAGTGAATTTTTGTCTTTTTTTAACGAAGTCTTTTTTGTCTTTTTTTTTTTTTTTTTTGAAGCATTCAAACGAAATTTTTACAATGTTCTAACAGCAAAGATTCTGATTTCATTTGTAATTTTTTTTTTCGAGTAATTTGTAAATTTTTATTCAAAATTATCAGCCTAATTTAAGAATAATAGTTGAAATTTCATATTTTGTTAATAATGTATTCAGGTAAAGTATTTTCATATTCGTTTTATTAAAAATAATGGCAGAAGCATATTGTTTCCGATATAAAGTATCAAGTGATTCTTTTAGATATATCCTTAATTATTCTATAAAATTAATAAGTAATAGCTTACAAATTTGTTATAGTCAGTACTATTACAAATGCTCATACTTCCAAATGTTATTGAATTTAAAAAAGGAAAACGAAACCATTTTATCTCGGTATATTCAGGAGAGGACACATACTAACATATTTTTCGGGGGATGGGGGGGGGGGAATTTGCTCAAGAATATGATCTTGAGTATGGAAATTTTCTGGAGATGGTATCAGTAAGAATGCCCCAAATCGACCAGGAATAATGTATGTAATTATACGCGGTAAGACTTTATTTTAAATTCAAATTATCGATGATATTTCTAAGTTTTTATTAATCAGTTTCGGAAGAAATAAAAGGAAGTATTGGTGTATACCGTTATTTAAAGCTTCCATGATTGCCAACCATCAATATTAAGCTTATCTCGGCGCTTCTCCCATATTATACTCCAGAATATTAATATAATAAGTAGAATATACTACAACATTCTTGATAGTATATAACATAGAATATTTTTAGAGATACTCCCCGATGTCTTGACTCGAATGTGTAAAATATATTACATCTAGTGTTCATAACTGTAACTTTACTCGCGAGTCCTCGTTGACTGTTCATCAGTGAAGGTGTTTTTTTTTTTTTTTTCTTTTAAGACGATTGGATATGTAAGGCCACAAAAAGATGGATTATAAAAATAAATCTAACTATTTAATTCTTTTAACTAACTGTTTCGATAAGTTTTTTAATCATACAATCCTATACAAACTGATCAACTGTTCAAGTGCTATCAATTTTATCAACATTTCATCCAGAGTCCAAAATATTGTCTTAAGATTTAGTTGTTGTTGTTGAACTGATGTTTTTTTTTGGGGGGGGGGTGAGGAATCATGACGCTCGTGAAATCTGCCTTGTGTCTGTCTCTGAGTATACTCAGTCATTTAAGAACGCATTGCAAAATAAAATATATACTTGATGTAAATATCAAGAAAACTTTCTAATAACAGACACTGAAAAATATGTTTTGTGAAGATGAAAAAATCAGATCCACAAGATTTTTGCAAGATTTAAACATTTAATTCAATGAAATATTTTTCTGTTTTAAAAAGAGTGAGTTTCAAAAGTGAAAACAATTACCCATATTAAATTTATGCGTTTTATTCAAACAGTTGTATTTTTGGGAAACTGAAGTATTTTTGCTAGATCAATGGGAAAAAGAATATCAAAATCCTCGTGACTGAAAAAATTTGTTTAGTCTTGACTAGGATTGCACTCATCTTCCATTGTTCTAAGCGAAATGAAGCAGTAGAAATTTTAATATATTTAATAACATAATACTATCCAATAAATACAAATCCGATATCCAAATCTTATTTAGCAAATTCAATCCTTAATATTCACTGATGTGATAAAGAAGAGCTGAATTGTAACAACAAAGAATATGGAATCGTGTCCCATCTGAAAATTTTCGGGGAAAAAAAAGGAAGAAATAAATTGATATATGCAAGATCATAGCTGAGAAAGAAAGTAGTAAATGAAGCACTGCTTCAGTTAAATGCACTCCATTTAAATTTAATTTTAACTCACCAGCTGCATGAAGCTTATTAGATTTGTCCATTTGACAGCGGAGTAAAAAAACTAATAAATATGATTTGCAGAAATGTTGTAGAGTATTCACTTATTGTTATTGTATGTTAATTCTTACAAACCAAAATTAGAAATAAATATTAAGTTAACAGTCAAAGAATCAAAAAGAAAGATTAAATGAATCCGGCCTGAAGACTTTCTCAAGGGTCACCCTCAGGCAAGGATTCAAACCAGGGATTTTTTCTGTGAGGGGTCTGACTTTCGTCCAACAAACTGACCCCTCGTGACCCGAAAATCCCAGAAAATTGAGGTTTTTTGGAGATAAAAAACCTCAATTACCTTTACCAAAATCTCAGAAAAAATCCCTGGTTTGAATCCTTGCCTGAGGGTGACCCTTGAGAAAGTCTTCAGGCCGGATTCATTTAATCTTTCTTTTCGATTCTTTGGCTGTTAACTTAATATTTATTTCTAATTTTGGTTAAGTTCATTCGTGTTTTAGTTGTAGCAGCATTAGCGCTCTCTAAATACAATGTATATTTTATATTTTATTACATAGATTCAGAAAAATTATATAGATGTTTTTGCACATTGTTTATTTATGGATTGATAGTTTCTTAATTCTTACAACTGGGAATAAATAGTCTAATAATCGAAACATTTTATAATATATAATGATATAATCCTCATAGCTTTTGAACTATTTCGAAAAGCATTAAAATTCTGAATTTATAAAAAAACACCCTAATAATGAATAAATTTTGATTATATTCCACCCTTATTTTCAACCAAAAAATATAAATGTACTTCAAGCAGAGCAGTATCACACAGGTTGCTGGAAATTACTAATTGCAGTTTTTTTTAAACTGCAATTAGCAGTTTAGTATTCTGACTTCTATCTATCTTCCAAATTTAACTCTTATTCTTTGGATATACAGGATGTTTCAAAATATCGTCAACAAAATGAAAAAGAAATAAAGTGAATGCAGCCAAACAAAAATCGCACAGAAAATTAAAGTCACGAATGCCATTAAAAAATACTGCTAGAGCACATTATAACAGCAAGTTGAAAAGTAAACGAAGAGAACAGAAGATAGATAAACCTTCTTAAATAAAAATATGGTTTCTCCACAAATAACATGTAGAGTTTCAAGTTTCTAATAATGGTTAATGTGAATTTGATTCCTTATGGCTAAACAGGAAGATTGGTAACAACAGTATGATGTATTTGAACGTATTTGATATGCTTCTGGGAATGTGAAGAAAGAGATTCGACACAACGCGATTGCTACTGGCGAAATGTTTCAATTTTCCTATAGCATCATTTTAAAAGTGCAATTTGTTTCGGTAAAAAGAACTTTGTTCTTTAATTTTATATTGGCATTCTTTTATCCTTCATGGTCTTCAAGAATATCTAGGATACCTCGAGCACTCAAAAAGCATCGGTAACCTTAAACATTTATATGTTTAATACCTAATTGGTCTTTCATTGGTCCTATTAGTCATTTGATTCTCGAAGTATATCTTATTTACTTTTCATTTTGTCAACGTTATTTTATATCCTCCTGTGTTTTTTATTATATCATCTTGTATCCCTTCATATTTTTTCAGTCCATTGTTGTCTTGAGTAAGATGCTGAATGAATCAATTAACTTTAGAATGATACCATTTCCCCCCTTTTCCTGAAGTAATAGAAATTACTTTATATTGCTGTAAAGCCATCTTATTTGGTAATTTCAACCAAAATTTTGCAATTGCAATTCCCATATCTCGTTTAATGCTGCAAGAGTAAAAAAATAGAAAGTAGAGTACTTACTTCATTTGTTTAACAATGGTACTTTTTCCAGATTCACCAGCTCCTGTAAAGTACAAGACACCAATTAGATTCCAGATATCATATAATAAATAAAGAATCATATATAAAATACTCATTGTACTTAGAACTAGATAAATTTTATCTTCAAAACCTTTATCAATCTAGACTTTTATGTTAAAATATATGAGAGAGTTGGGTGACACTGTATATCAAATTGATTCCCTGAATCAGGTATGCAAAAATATAAGAAATATAGACTAAGAGTATCAGGTACCTGATACCAGCTTCAGGACTCGAGTGATGCCGATTGGTAATCTTTCAGTTGGATGGCACTATATCAATCTGATACAAAATATTAATGCCATTTGCGTGTTAGAAATAATGAAAAAAAGAAGTAGGATTCGGACCAGGAAATAAATGAACATTTTAGAACAAAGTAACATGGGTTAATTTAAGATAAAAATTAAGAAAGGCTATAAATTAAATTAAGAAATGTCGTTATATACATATATATTTATACCACTCGTCAGTCATTTTTAAAACCAAGGTCACTTGTACTTTGTCATTAATACTTCTTCCGAAGAAGAAATAACTCAATGTGAAATTATATTCATATCAGTCTCGGCGCAGATGCGAGAGTTGATACCCACCAATTACCCGGGCTCATTTCGGTGGGTACAAAAGTACATAGTAAAGGTATCAGGTACAATCAAATATCAGTATAAATCTGCACCTGATACAGTAAAACCAGATAATAATCCACTCCAATGTCTGAATATATCTTTACATTACCAATAAAATTCGGAAATCTTTAAAGTGATATTATTCAGTTAATTTATTATTATTAGTCTTTTAGTAATATTATTTAGATATTTAGTCTACAAACTGTTATGTGTTTCCCCAAAAGGAAAGACATACTTCTGCCCTTCACTTTTGTAATATATATGCATTAAAGTATTCTGAATTATTAAAGAGCAAAAGTTTCTTTTTCTGTTTTGTCTCTCTTTTTTTACCCTAAACGTTTAAACTATCTTATCATCAAATTCTATTTGGTGACTGATTCTATCAAATAAATAATTTAAATAGTTAAAAATAAACAAATAACTTTATATTTCCTCAATTCTTAATATATTGTACTAATACTCTGCTGATAATCATGATATTTTTTGTAGGGTTATGAAATGAAATTATTAAGAGTTGTTAAATAAATAATGTGCAGTACTATTTCTAAAGTTTCTATGAATTTTAATTTAAACAATAAAACATCACTGCAGTTCAAGAAAGTATCTTATTTTCGTGTTAATGTATGCCTATTAGGTAATGTATAGGTTATCTAGAAAACCTGCAAATTAACGAGAAAATGTGAAAATTAAACATTTTTCGAGCTTTACCAGGTCACGCCAAAACCTATAGTTTAAAAAATAATAGTATTTAAAGAGTTGAGATAATTTAACAAGTGTTATCTAATATCCGCATTTAAACAATAATATATATTCTAGATAACAATTTAAATTATTGGTAATTTTATTGGTAATTAGAAATGATAATTATCTTTCAAATTATCTGGGAAATCAGTAATTAATATCTTTTTGCAGATTACCTAGATAATCTACACATCAAAGATTAATGTTTATATAAATAATTAAAAAACTTTAAGGGGTTTGATTTAAGATAAGAAGATGGTTATCTAGAAAATTTTTATATTATCTTATATTCGAGTTTTGAGTTATTGGTAATTAGAAATGATAATTATTTTTCACATTATCTGGGTAATCAGTAATTAATATCTTTTTGCAGATTATCGAGATAATCCACACATTAAGGATTAATGTTTATATAAGTAATTAGCAAACTTTAAGAGATTTGATTTAAGGTAAGAAGACGATTATCTAGAACATTTTTATATTATATTATATTATATCATCTTTATATTATATATTATTATATATTATCTTTTTGCGTTAATATTTATAGTAGATAACAGATGAGGAAAGCAGAAATTTGAATTTTATACATTATATTGGTAATCAATATTAATAATTATTGTGCAGATTATATTGACAATGCTAAATATACAGATTGTTTGGTAATATGCAAATAACAAAATAATTTACGAAACGAAGCAATTTTCCGCATTTAAATGGATCAGCCTGGTTAATTTGTAAATTACTTAGATAATAACATTAACACATTTCCGGATTTTAATGGTAACATATGTACTTGATAGTAAATGGAAGAAATTTAAGATCTTAAATTCTACTATCTTCCCTTTCGTGTAAAAATAATCTATGGCAGTCCATAGTTATTCGAAGCATTATTCATAAGTGAATGTTTCATGTCAAAAATTTATTAAATTTAATGCGTATGCAGTGGGATAGCGACCGATCGAAAAGAACAAGAAAGATGCATATATCCATTTAAAGTAAGTAAAAGAAGTGGCATAGAGATAAAAACACTTTAGCTTTATGCCGCATTGTAAAGTTAAATATTATGAAGCGGCGAAAGAAATGGAACCCTATACTTCGTGCCATTTACCCTTATTGTACAACTAATGAAGACTAAGGATGGAAGTATCATATTACTAGAAATTGTGGCAGTCTAGACAGACTATTATCCTGTTAACAATATTTCAGATCTAATTCCCACAGATTAACAAACGAAAGTTGTATTTGAAAATTCCATGTATCATCATAGTGCTTAAGAAATACATAATGAATCACTATTATTTGTTGTATGCTTTATATGTAAATATATAGCAACGTTAAAAGTTTAGTTTTCTTACAGTGGAATATTCTCCATACGTAATGTCAATGAATATTCAAATCAAAACTAATCACTAAAATCAGATTGAAACAAATAATGATTCATTAACAGAAAAAAATCTAATATTAAATTCAGATTATAGATAATGCTGGAAGAAAATATTAGCAAATATTAGTAATAACCTACAACTGAAGTTTGAATATTATGAAACAGCATAAATGTAAAATAATAAAAATTACAGACCTCGGCCCATTACCCTTTGCTATAATCCAACATAAAAAATTAGATAAAGTGTGAAGTTTACGATCCGATTACTAATTTTTATTTCTGGTTAGGCTTATTCCCAAAAAGACAAATGAATTTAATGATTTTAAAAAATCTGTCCCAGTTCTTGATAATAAAAAAAAGAATTTGTGCATCTGATAATGACGCAGATCAAAGGGGAGGATATTTTTAACTCCATTTTGCGTTACAGACTTCACAAGAGGATTATATAAAAGATAAGCTAAACGACGCTTATCTTTCCTATTTTAAAGCGCACATTTCATCATAAACACTTTAATCACTCTGAGGATTCGAGTAAATCACTTCTAAAGAGATAGAATTAACTTCTTGAGACCCGATAAATTTATTATTGGAATGTGCTGATATTACTTTTAAAAGTTATGCTGTGAAACTGTAGGAATTTTTTATATTTTGGAAATAAAGGTAGTTTTCAAAGGATAATTATTTTACTTGTCTTTCCGACTGGATTCGACAAGAGAAAGAGCTAAATTCTGAAAAAGAACCCATTTGTACTCACACAGTGCAAGTCAAATCTGCTGTTTCAATTTCAACAATAACAATTTATTATTTCGGTAGATTCAATTTATATGAATATTTGTATTTCTGATTTAAGAAAAAGGATGTAAGAGAAAAACAGCTTCGACTTTATTTGCACTAATTCTTTTGTAGTTAGTTGAAGAAATATCAAGACTATGTAACAGTTAAATATTAAAAATATACATTTGAAATATTTACTCTAATATAACATTTGCATTTCTTTTTTCATTTAAATAAGATAGATTTCTCAGATTTCCAATTTGTTAAATTTTTTTATTCATTTAAGTTATATATATATATATATATGTGTGTGTGTGTGTGTGTGTGTATGTGTGTGTGTGTGTGTGTGTGTGTGTGTGCGTGCGTGTGTGTGTGTGTGTGTGTGTATACTACTGGCACACACAGAGTTAATTTTAGTTATATTAACATCCCGTTTTCAAACAACACTAGGACTATATCTGATAGAAGGAAAGAATATTACTAAGATATTTTAATATTGTATTTTACATATAAGCGGAAAAATGTATTCATTCTTTAAAATGTTCTAATATATAAATCAATAAATTAAATTTAATACACCTTACTATTATCTTTTTTTTTACAGTTTAGACACAGTTTGTTAAACAAAAATTTTAAATATTTGCTATATAAATTTTATTCCGAAATCAAATACATAAATTTACCTGACAGTATTAGAAAGGGTAAACTGGTGATTTTTTTTTTATTGAAACTAAAATTATCTCAAATATAACTGTGTTTGTATTTTCTAAGACATAAAGGTTAGCTTTTTATAAGAATACAAATGTTAGCAAAATGCATAGCAAATTATAAGAATCGTATGTAACAAAATTAAAACTGAAAATCATTGCTACTATCCGATTTTGTGTATAGTTTGCTCAACAGCTATGTAAAAATATATTAAATTTTTTAAAAAAAAACATCAATGGGATATCCATATGATGGTCTGTATATTTATTTATATTCATGTCTGTAAATTTGAATTGATGTGTGATTCTTAAATGCAGAAACAGAGAACAATGAATTTTTGCATGCAACCTTGCGACCGAATTGTTGATCTGCATTGAAATTTGGATTTAATCGAACGAAAATGAGGCGACCAAAATTCATATTCATTTTTCTTCCTTATACTATAATCCCTAAAACGCTCTATATTGAGATACTAAACACGGAAGTCAATAGAAGAGGGACACGCCCATTTGGAGTTTGCCGTGACCTTTGAAATTCCTTGACTTCCCCCTCCCCAATCATCCATATATTCAAGGAATGCACGCTTTAGAACGAAAAGGGGTTTAAAGGATGTATGCTACCTGGAACGTGAAGACGGAAATCATGCCCTGTGATCTTCAAATTAAATCTGTTTCGGACTTAATTAAATGGGCATCAGAAAGGTTCCTCAAAAAATTACCCTAAATTCCCAACGATTTACTATAATGACCATAATACGATTCTGCCAGAGTTGCGCTATATAGTGCATATATTAATTTTCAACTCTTATAAATGCCGATAAAAAATTGTACTTTTGCCCATCAGAAGGATTAATATTTTATCAAAATTATTTTCTATTTAAGCTGTAGATAATTATGAAGGTGATAATTCTCAAAAATATTACCAAATAATCACAAATAAATAGAATCAATTCCTATAATTAACAAATCAACGAAATTTCATTACATAAATTTTTCACCCATAATTAATTTTATTTAACAGTAATTTTAATTATTTTCAGTGAAACTCGAATTTAGAGCTTTATACGCTGGTCTTAATTGTATCAAATAGCTTTAATGTTTTATTAAACTTACAAATTAAATGTCCCTACTTTAAATTATGAAGCGGCTGGTGCTTGTGACAAATTTGTCGTCATAAAAACCGCAGCGAAAAGATACTATATTGTTTATGTATAATGGGAGAACACACCGTTGGTTACTTTTTCTGTTACCAAATATACAGAGAAAAAACATTTCAATTTTTAAAGAAACATGTCTGGAATTTTGTTGAATTTGCACATTCAATAAAACTCATTCTTGTATTTTTAGTTATCTGTGGCCGTCAAAATTCAAAAATGCATCGGTTTAAATGATTGAAATTTGATAGGTTGCCTTTACATTAAAATTAAAATCTTTTATCAGATTTTAGATTACGTATATCAAAAGGTTAATTCTCTGTCGATCTGTCCATTTGTGCGCATGAGAATGCAATAATTCAAAAACAATGAGCTTGAGAGATGGAATCTGATCCTTGAGTGAATGTTGCTCCAAAATCATAGCTCAGTCTGAAAGTTCGAACTGAATCAGTGAAAGAGTCAAAGTCAACATGCATACTCTATTCCCTTATTCTATCCTATGACTGGCAAGTCATGTCACTCCAAAATCATATCTCAATCTGAAATTTTGGACTGAATCGGCGGTTAATTGCAAAACTAAGTCTAAGTAGAGGTGTGACATTCTTTCTGTTTGAACTCCTGTTTCCGTCAGTAATGATGAGAACATGATTTCATTCTTGTCATCTTTCAATTTTCTGTCAAGAGAGCCGAATTACAAAGAACTTTTAGGACTTCGGCTTTTTTCTCATGAATTATTAATCAGATTTCACAACTGTGTAGGTTTGCACTTGTCTCCTTAAAAACAATGTAAGTCTTCTTGAGCCTTTAATCGCGTTTGTCGTGCTGTCAAACGGAATTATTTACTGCCCTGCAACATGTAATCGTATTTATATGAGACAACTAGTTTCAAGCTAAGATTTGAAAGCTTAATTGTTCTCTGTAGTCTGGCTTGTATCCAAAACAATAATTTTTTCTTTAGAAAATTATAACTTAAAAGTAAGCATGTAGCAAAAGATATTTAAAAACGTTATAAATTATATATTTTTAAAAATATTAATTCATTCTGGAAAAAATATTTACAGTTATTTCCTGACATTTATTATCAAATATAAATTATTGAGGAGTGTGTAGGAGTAGGTATAGGAGCTCTACAGCACATACCAATAGTCATAAAACCAAATTTGCCAAGATATACTTTGGAAGGTGAGAATATGCGTTTTCATTATTTTTAGCGATTTTTTTTAAATTTTTAATTACAATTAAAAAATGAAGCTAATTTTTCGCGTTTTCATGTGATAACTCCCAAAAATATTATTTCAAAAAAATTGATTTTTAAATCATTTAAAAATTTTTTAATATTAATTAAATTTTTGTGTACATTTTTTTTTTATTTTTGGCAATTTTAAAAATATTTTTATCTTATTTTTAAAAAAAATAGATTTCATTAATGTATTGAAATTCAAACTATTTACATTGTTTCATCAAATATTCTATAGTGTTATCTTCCGTTGAATGTTGAAAGAAAAGAAGAAGAGTTCTGTTTAATACCAGTTTGTACCAGTGAGAAAGTGAAGCTACTGTACCGTGAATCAAGAAAAATGAACGAGACAATTACATTTTTAAACGCTAAGACTTCATGAAGCTTGACTCTATTAGAAGGGTCCATATACACAAGGAGGGGAACAAATATTAGTCTAATAAGCTAATACAGCTTTGCTTTTTGTTACAACTTGATGTTTAAAAATATTTGCTTGAGATAATCATGATTATAAAGCCATGAGTGAGAGATTTATTGAATGTAAACTCAAACTCAGTAGAAAATTCAATTCAATTCCTTCGGCAAACCAACTGGTCGCCAAAGACAACTAGTAAATAAATAAACAGCCATTGGCAATTAGAAAAAAATATTAATTATTATCGAAGTAAGAATTTGAACAGAAAGTAGGATTTATTAATAAATATTTTGAAAAAAAAATTGGTGGAAGGGGAGATAAATATATTATTTTGATTCTTTTTTTTTAAAAACAATATTCTAAAATAGCACGATAATTATTTCGATACAAACAATCTTTGAATATCAAATCGAGATTAAGTAAGAAAGACAATATCTAAATTGGAAACTCACTCTACCAATTTTGATGTCATGTTAATATAAGCATGCTTAATGGCCCACATGATGACAGTAACAGAGAGAAGTATGAGGGAGAAAGGTCTACCAATTTTGATGTCATGTTAATATAAGCATGCTTAATGGCCCACATGACGACAGTAACAGAGAGAAGTATGAGGGAGAAAGGTAGGTAATTATATCAATGTTAAAGGCACAAGGGCCAGACTTGACCACGCAAATCTGAAAATTCATTAAACTTTTATTTACGAGCATTTCAGAAAATGGTAACCAATTCATTATTTTAAAAATTTGCATTTCTATTTCTATTCTATTCTTATTTCTTCGCATTGAAAGTCTCCAATAAACAAAGAAAACGAATAATAATAATAATAAAATCAACAGAAGTGGTCACTCGATACTTTCTCGTGTTCTTCCTAATAAGGGTGTTACCACTCTCACCGCGCCCCTCCCAGCATAAAATTATAAACCTCGTGTATGGCAGTGAAAGTCAAGAGTGCTCGGATTTTTATTTCTAGAATTATTTGTGTTCTTCTACCGAGCAGAAAGGAAAATCAAATATGCGATTTTGGACATTTAAAAAAAAAATATTAAAGCTAGAATTTGACATAGAAAAACAATTGTAATCACAAAATCCCATACCAAATGTAATCTGGTTAAATCATTGCTTTTTTAAGCTATCGGTTTATGTGCATATGAACCGAATGTGCATAGACCGAAATCTTTTTAAGGGATATCCTTAAAATGACTCGTTAGATGCCGAAACGGTGCACTAAATTTTATTTACCTAAGTTATTGCATTTTGGAGTTACCGAATGTAATGCACGCGAGACTATAGACCAACAGATGGCCAACCCTTTGACGAATTTGGTTTCAAATTTTATATGGATCAATAATTTAAATACTAAACCTGTTATACTAAAATTTTATCTATCCAGCTCTTTACACTTGCCTGTCATAGTATTCCCTTGTCATCGGACAACCGGATAGATAGATTTCCTCTGAATGGATATTGCCCAGAATTTGACAGAAATCTACAAGTTTGCTATGAAAATCACATGCATAATTTCTTCCAACTAGCTGAAAATGTTTTGGTATTAAACGTGTTCAACATTTTGGAATGAATCGTTCTTCAGGTTCAGTAGTCTTTTTGGAAAAAGCTGGAACCCTTCCTCGTTTCTACGGACGGGCCCAGTGGCATGGTGGTAAGCCATCGCATTCGGAACTGGGGAGTTTCGAGTTCGAGGGTCTGGTGCACGTTAAATCCCTCGGGAACAAATGTCTTCCCGCTGGTGTGGTGCAGAAGTTTGAACAGGGGCTTGCCAGCTCAGATGTTGTCCTCGTCATCTAACAACGGTTCAAAATTACGAGCCTAAAATAGCCCTAGTGTTGCCTTAAAACGGGGAGTAAATATAACTAAATTAAACTAAACTCGATTCTAGTAACAGGAAGAAATGCTTCGAGCCCATCGTCCTCACGATCTGTTTTGCTGTTTTCTTGTTTATGGTGGTTGATCTCCAGCTACAAGATGACCAACTATTGACTTTCTCTCTCACATCGACACCAACATCTGGCAACCTGTTTACAAGGCCACTACGACATTAGAAATCCGAACTTCAAAGAATCAATGCGCAATTACTTGAAGACTGTCTGTTGAATCAATCTTTGACGTTCTTCCAGATAAACTCAGCAAGATTTGCATTTTGACACCTCTTCAAATGCAATGATTTAAGAGAGGTCGTTGCTAAACTATACCAAAGTATTGCGTCAATAAAACGTTTTGGCAAATTTGACACAATGCTATTTTGTTGTAATAGCAATCACTTACATTACAAAAATATATGTGAAATGAAGAAAAAATACTTCCGTTAGTTCTTTTAATGTACACAGTGTTCGAGCACAATTTTGTAGAATAAGAGCTGCTATTCTGAATATATAAAAATTGTTTAAATAATCATACCTCTGAGAGAGAAACTAAGCTTTATTAAAACCTGACGAAATTACAAAATGGATGGAAAAAAAAAGATTTAAAAAGAAATAAAAATTGTATCCTCATAAACTTCCGATAGGGAGGTTTTTTTTTAAATCAACAATAAACTTATGCAAAATGACAACCATAATTCGGCTCAATTTAAAATTATAGAATAATCGGTCGCTAGTTGAATATGAGGGCCTAACTGTGTGATTATCAAAATCATCAAATGTCTCCTTTCGATTACTTTCCTTTGGGAACACCTGAAAGAGTTGATACATAAATTCCAGTTCTTTCACAAAATGCTTTAGTTTCTCGTCTGCATACTGTCTTCGCTTTTGTAGACAATACGAGTTTGGATCGTATTGTCTACATTTAATCATTTCATGGCTTACATATGTTGCTTCGAAATGCAAGTCCCAATGTTCTTATTTATATAGGCAGTTTATTTTTCTTTCACTATATCGGACGCCATATTTTTACTTTCTCATATGCATAGTATACAAAGAGAAAATATTGCAATAGTAAAAAAAAAAAATCAGATCATAATTCACATATTTGGAATTATGTCTGTCTTTCATTTTGTCTGTCTTTAAGTTCGCAAGTTCAAATATTCTTTGAATTAGATCGACAAAATTTAGCATGTGAGCATTTCTCCAAATTTATAGATTTCTGTCAAATGCTGGACGAAATCCATTCAGAGGCAGTAGGTTTCTATGGCTGTACAGGAGAACTACGAAACAAAAAAAAGTTAGATGGATAGAATTTAGTGCATAGCTTAAGCTAAGAATATTTATATCAAGCTTTGAAACAAAAACTATCAAACATATGCATGTAAACTCAATTATTCCAAATAAAATTAAATTTAGTATACAGCTTTTACATTTGAAATGCTTTTTTTTTATCAAATTTTAAATAAAAACCATCCAAAGGTTAACTATCGTTTGATAGTTACTTTTACATGCATGTAAACTCTATAGCTTAAAAATGTTACAACCTGGCCAAATGAAATTTGGCAAGTGATTTTTTGATCGCGATTATAATTAAATATCAAATTTTGATTTCAGTGGGTTGAAACAAATACCAAGTTGCATATTTTGTTTTCTTTACTATACTAAGAAGTCCAAGATTTACAGGATTCTGAATGTAAAAATTTGCGTATTTGTGATGTTCATTCCCTTGACAAAGGTCAAAATTTTTTGCGGGGGCAGGGCGAATAACATTTTTATTAAAGAGTATGCGAAAAAGTTTCTAAGAGACTGTGTATACAAAAAATTTCTTTATATACAAAAAACAACACATCTATGAAGCATAGTTTTCTTCTTAAAAACTATACGTCATGGATATACAATTCTTTACACGGCTTATATTAACTAAGAATAACGATTCTCGTTATATTCAATTTGTCTTGGTATTTAATAACAATTTACAAAATCGATTTTTAATAACAGTTTCCAAAAGTTGTTTTGTGTACACTGCGTCTTTGTTTATTACCTGGATTTTGTATTTTTATGCAGAATAAAATGTCGTCATCCTTTACTGAGCTGTTAGGTTTTTTTCAACACTGATCTGTAGGGCACATTTTTGTTTTTGTCGTAACTTAAAGAACTAAAAGTAAATATTTAAAATTAAATAAAGATGTCTATTTTTATTTAAATCTATGACTTTCTTTTAATCAAACTAATTAAATCTAAAAAATTATCATACCAGAAGATCAAATCTTCCATTAATATATGTAATTTCAATTAAGTCAAATCAGAATTCTGTATTCTTAAGAATTAAAAAAAATAGCAAATAGATATAAAAAAAAACAGAAATTATCAATAAATCACAAAATATATTCATCCACAATCGCAAAGCATCTAACACAGTGAAATTTTTTCCTTTGAATGCATTTTTAACCGCTTTGGTATGCCTTAGATATAACATATTTTATACTATGTCCTTCTGATAACATTTTGTAGCAAAATATGCATTCTTTTCTATTCCTGGAACAAATATCTTCCATTATTATTGGTATTAGCCTTATCTGTCCCAGCGATTTACTCCTCTAGAGAAATCAACGAATGCTTGTAACTGTTTGCAAACGGGTAATAAATTTTCAAGCTTAAATCTGTCGAAATTTATCAGCACAATTCACGTGAACACCGCTCTTAGTAAAGAAAATCGGTTGAGATCCCTCGAAACACTCGTGATTCGCTTTTTTCAAAGTTACTTCATTAAATGAATAAAAAAAATATATAATATTTGATTATGTTCTAATAATCATATATTATACACTAATCAACTACTACATTGAACAAATTATAGCAAAATAGAAAGTGCACAGGATATCACCATTTTTTAACAGTATGACAATCAAAATGTTAACAATAAAATAAAGTCTGCATAAGATTTTCCATGTATGAGGAGACAATTCACCTTTAAATATAATTACTTTACATTATCAGTTAACATTTCCTAAGAAAATAAATAAAAAATGAAAAAACCGTGACGCATTCTCACACATATACACAAAAGGAAAGCAGTGGTCATAATATATAATAACATTGCGGCTCACTTCAAGCAAATACCCACCCGTCTATTATACGTGTGAGGCCCTACCATAAAAGAATACCACACCATATTCTTTGTCAACAATGACAACTGAGAATTATCTTATTTATCAGATACTTCTCATCCTCGTACTCATGGTAACTAATATTTTTATTGTTGCTCATACAGTAGAAGCTATTTATTCCCTCTCTCTTTTTACTAAGTTGAATATTCTTCAAGTCATGGTTTTCAACCGGAAAACTTCACTCTATGCTTCAACATGGACACCATTAGTTGATTGGTCACTGCAATAATATTGTTTTTTCATCTGGCTAGTCATTTTCTCTCGTATAAATAAAATGATTCAACCAGAATATCAGCATCAGAACCGGATTGCCACTGATTGGACTCAATTCAACAAAACGTCATTTTGACATATGATTCTAGTGCAAGCGAAATCTGTGAAATGATCAAATGTCTTTACATTCATATGGTCATTTTGGGGGTGGGAGGAGTCACCTCAAATATATTCCTTGTCATCTAGCATTTAGGGTGTGAATCAATCTAACCTCAAACAGCAAATAAATAAATTAAAGAAAGAAATTTTAAATTTAAAATATATGAAAAATAAAATTTCCGCTGTGGCCATGTACATCTTTTTGGATTATACTTTGATACTAATGACAGTCACACGCTTTCTATGAACAACACTCCATAAAAATTTGAATTCTACACTTTTAATTTTGACTTACAATATATTATAAAACAAAGGAAAGATCATACAGATGTCTGAAAAGTACATTCATATTGATGTTACATTAACTTCCAATAATTTTAAGTGTCAAATAACAATTTTATGTTTCTTTACCTAAAGAAGGCGTTAAATAGCTTTTTGTTTCATTTCATTTTTATATGAACGAGTTGATTACTGAAAATTATGTTGTTGTTGTGACTTAAGGTACTTTACAAACCCGCTGACAGTCATCTGTCTGAGATTTAAGCCGAGTGAGCGTCTCTTGTTTTTTCAGTAGCTTCAACTAGGGCCTCTGCTACTTCATGCATCACATTCGCCTGCACAACCCCTTTTTATAATGGGGGCACATTCACACATTGAGCACAGAAGAAGAACAACCATGCCCGAAACGGGACTCGAATCCGGGAAGCCCAGATCACTGGGAAGACGCGCTACCCCTGTGCCGGGGAACCGGCATAGAGAATTATAAATGCATTATAGTGATCATAATAATTAAGATCAAAGGGCGTGGGTTCTCTAAAACGTTATCTCATACTCTTTAAAAATACTCTTAAACATACTCTTTAATAGGTGTTATTCTCTACATCTCCCTACACTTTGTGTATAAGAACCTTCTTAATTCCATGATATCATAGTACAATATGCTAGGCGAATGAAATTTAGTATATGAACCTGATATAAATCTGTAGACATATCAAATTTTGGAGGAAATTTCTATAAGAGTTTTTGTCTATCAGTCTGGCTGACCATGTGTATATAAACATGGTTAATTAAAGGTTAACATTAAATTTAATGCATAATTTTATCATCATAAATGCAGATGTACATTCAATTTCGGACAAAATCGAAAAACTAATGACTACCTATTGGTCAGTACAACCGGGCGCATATGAACGCTATGATTCAAAAATATAGCAATGGAAATAAATGAAATTTTGTATGTAATCCTGCGACCATGTAACAAATCTGTGTCGAAACCTGAATTCAATTGAAAAAAAAAAGTAAGGCAACCAAAATTTTGATTTGTTTCCCTTCTTTAAACTAAAGAGCATAAAACACTGAATACCGAATCAATACACGCGGAAGTCGATGGGAGTGGGACACGCCCATTTAAAGTCTTCCGTGACCTTTGAGAATTTACCGTCTTTTCCCTCGCCCCCCCCCCCAGCGATACGATCAAGGAATACAGGCTTTCATATGAATCGAAGAAAAGATGCTGCACTATCTATGCTTAGTCGAGGGTCAAATTAAGCCTTCTATGAGTCTTAAAGTAATGTTAGTCTCAGGGGACCACTTTTCTAATCTCAAACAGCCTACATCAGATATTTTTATTGCTTTTAATTATTCATGTAAGCAATTTTTGCTACAAATTCTGATAATCGGACACAACATTTAATTGCGGGTGTTTTCATCGAAAACTTATTTATTCTCATATATTTTTATATAAAAAATTCAAGATTCAAAATTTTTAAAAATCAAAACAAAGTAGTAAAAAGCAAAAAAATAAGCATTTGAACATGCGTAATATTACTTAATTAGGGAATTGGGAATTTTTAAATGTATAAAGCAATAAATTTTTTCGACGATTTTAATCAGCATAATAATGCGATGTAAAACTAATAAAATATAATCAATTAAGAATATTAGAACAGTGTTTTAGCCTTTTATCGATATTTGATTTGAATTTCAGTAAGTTCCAGTGCACGACCTTTGTAAAATTAATGTAATCAAAAAATATTTTAAAGAAATATATCAAAATTTCGGAGTCCCATAGGCAATTAACTACTTTGCCTTTTTAAAAATACTATCATCCTACAGCGGAGAGGAAAATGCTTCCACTGATTATTTTCTACAGAATTTCTGCCCTTCTGATTATACAAACGAGTTAAAAATTTGAATTGTAAATACGTAAAATCATTATAGTGATCATAATAAATGAAACCAACGAAAATGGTCTCCCAGAAACCTTCTTGCAGACTCTGTAATAAATGTGCAATCTCCCAGCTCACATCTTGTGTGCTTAAACCGTCCTAATGGAGTCGAGTTCCATGACGTCATAGTATTGTCGAATGGTTGAACATTCTTTAAACAAACTAACGCTGTCTTTCGCAATGCTCTTGTTTCACTTTCTCATTCTTCTCACACAGAAATGAACGGAAATTATGCGATTAAATATTGGAGAAATAAATAAAATTATTTTAATTTCATCGTAACAATGCAAATTATCCTTGGATATTATACCAAGACATATTTTTTAAAATCTAAAAACCTAACCTAATCTGTCAAAATCAATCAAATATTTACATGATAACAATATTTATGTAATTAAAAAAACATTTTTTTTTTAATTTTAAAATGATATAAATATCAGTTTTTTGAAATACTATTTTTCGGAGTTATCATAGAAAAGCATAAAAGTATCACAAAATTTTAAATTATTTCGAATTTTGGTAAAAAAATTTTAAAAACTGCGAGTCATACATTTTCGTCTTCCAAAATATATCTATGCCATATTTGATAACTTCAGATTAATTTTCCTTTACTATAGACACGTGTGTTCAACTCTCACTTATGCTTTTATTATTAATAGGAATTTTATCTATTTTAATCGATGCGTTATTGAAAATGCGGTTATAATGCCCTATGACAAAAATGCAATAAATCGCAAAATGTATATAAAATTAATATACAATTGAAGTAAACGAGAATATGAAGTTGATAAAATTGTAATAAAAATATTTTTTATGATTACTTGATATTGATAGTAAAATCTACAATTTTAAAGTCTCTATCTAATATCTAAATGTACTCCAAATCTTATACATCAACTCGAGCGACCAACAGAAACTTCATGGTTTTGATTTTGACACTGATCAGCTAAAAGCGTGCAAATGTGACCAAAAAAGAAAAACACAACCCATTTATAATTTAATCTCAATGTGGTAAGTTCCCCTTGATATATTTTGTTCATTCATGCGTGATTGTCAGGAGCAGTGACGATTCACAGTTCATGAGTTGCTATCGTCTCCAATTCTGTTGCGCCTTGCCGAACACTTAATTCAACATTAAAATCCAAGCAGCAGGACTACATGAGTTTTCGTAAAGCCTTGGTTACATTGTGGTATATTCCCGGCTTCAAGACTAAGTCATTATTTCTGTTATGTTGTTCATATGACCCTCAAAAAATTTGACTGTCGGACAACCTAAGTTGAACATGTAATTGCTTTTACCGCAATTATAAATATGGTGGATATTTAGGAAAATATCTGTTTGTTATTATCTTTAGCCATGATTCCAGCTCTGTTGTTCTAGTGAGCATAATGCAACTTAATCCTAGAGTAACCGGCTTGAATCCTTATTTACTTCTAGTGAAATCAATCGGTTTGATGGATAATTACGCTAGGCAAGCACTTATTTGTTACTACTTTACTCCTATGTGTACTGTGAGACATTCCGAAGACTACGCAAGTCCATCAAGAACTAAAGATCGGGGCTCCTCACAGAGGATGTGGTTCTGCTCCATGATAAAGCGCGTTCACACGTCTCCAGGGTCACACACATGAAACTGGCCAAGTTCAAGTGAGACCAGCTCGACCATCCGCCCTACAGCCTGGACATGCTTCCCTGCGATTTTCATGTGCTTGGTCCCCTGAAAAAACATCTGAAAGGGAAGCGCTTCGGCTTGGACGGCGAACTCAAGGACGCTGTGAAGGACTGGGTTTCGTCAAGACCACAGGAATTCTGGGAACAAGGAATCCTTCGGCTCTTAATCAATGGGATCTTTGTGCTCAGGCCTATGGTGTATACTTTGAATAAATCCTCATTTATTCCCACAGTGTCGTTTCGTACCTTTTCATCTGAACACCCCTTGTATTTGCGATTGCAATAAGATCACTTCTCCTTCAAACTATCATAATTCGAAACAAGAATATCTTATCTCTGAATCGATAAATTCAAACAAGTGAGGTCTTTTACAACAACCCCGAATTTAATCGAACCTTTTACAACTCATTTGTAATTTAAATTCCATGAGATTCTTGCAATTGAACTTAAAATACTAATTAACTGAATTCCTCAAGTTTTCAGAAGGGTCATTTTTAACGTTAATGCTGTGGAAAGGGGCATTGACAATGGCACTCATTCGTTCTCAAACAAATATCTAAATCAAATAATTCATTGATCTACTATCCTCTCTAGTAATCTCTTTTTATGTTTGATATTCCATATTCTTTTGTAAAAGGGACTTTTGAAATCACCAAATAAAGCATCATAGTCAAATTAAACGAAGAACGTTAGTTATGAATCCAATAGTTTGTATTCCAAATTACGATGCATAAGACTATTGCACAACATGGAAGCTTCCTAGGTGACTATTGTAATTTGTGGCAACCAATGATAGGAAAAGCGCTTCTGTAAGTGAATATGCAAATTCTTATGTGGCTCTGTTCCCTTACAAAATTCAAATCAATCACCATTGACCGATTTGGATGGTTTAATGAGGTTTGATTTTGCAGGCACGATGATTAATAAGGTTTAATGTGGTGAAATTGATTTTAATCGGATATGGTTCAGTGATGAGGAGCATTTCCACCTCTAAGAATATGTTAACAAACAGATCTGGAGGTTCTGGGCCACAAAAAATCTCATGCAATAGTTCAGCCATTGCATCCACCTAGGCTCACAGTTTGATATGCGTTATCTTATAAAGACGTCATTAGGCCAGATTTTTTTAATCGAATTTTGACGTATTGAATGACGGGGTCATCCCATTATTGCATGGCATAAACAAGATAAGCGATTATTGGCTTATGTAAGATGGTGCTAGACCTTACCGCTCTCAGCGAAACTTTGATCTCTTAGCATAACATTTTCACGATAGACTGTTCGGGTTGGATTCCGTTGTGAGAACAGGCAATGGTATAGAGTGGCCACCTTACTCGCCGGATCTTAAACCATGCAACTTTTTTTCGGGGGGGGGGACGTCTGAGAGACACAATGTTTTTATAGTGTGCTGAAAAGACTTTGTACATACGGATTGTATGCTGATGCATACTATGAGTTGTATACTGACGACTTATATTATATATGCGCATTGTATCTGGACGCATATCAAAAATATATGTTTCATATAGTGTGATACACGAATATACATGATTCACAAATTACAAAGATAAAATTTTCCGACAATCTGAAAATGTTAACTCATCTTCCTTCTTTTTCTGACTTGGTTACTTTTAGCTGTATATCAACGTATAGTAGTATATCCTAGTTACATTAGGAATAGGCACTTGACTTTAAAAGTAAGAGTTTGGGATGTGTAGCAACAATGTATGTTATACCCTTTTTTCAGACGAAGGCATAGAATAAATTCATCGGTATGCCCTTACAGTAATAAAATCAAGCAAAAAAGAAGTTTCGGTCCATTTACAATTGCAGAATAGTATCTTTGATGTGGTTCTATCCATATTTTTGCTTTCAAAGTTTTAGAGGTACAGCAAATTGTAGAGAGTCAAAGCAACAATGAGAGAATATTTAGTTAAAAAGCCCATGCAGGTCATTCACTACAAGATAAGATTGATGGGTAATGTGGGATTATCCTATATACCTGTATTCAAATTATTTTTCATTATGATGGCGCCAAAGGGTTGGCGCATTTCGGCGAAAATGCGCCTGCAGACCTGCAGTAATAATGCTTTGATGATTAGTCTAGCCAAAATGACGCACAGCTTATCTGAATTTTCAAAATGAAAAAATAAAAGAAAATTTTAATTGTTTTTTAATTGTTTTCAACAAATAACAAATATTGCTTTTTTTCTCCTTTTTGTTCTATTAGGCTTAAGCATGCCATCTTATGTTCAAATCAGCTGTGTTAAAAAATTAGAAATATTCATTATTGATTGCGAAAAATTTATTTTATCTTCCCATTGTAATATTTGGAAAAATTGAAATAAGTAGAGCTGCCATTGAATACGTATAAACATATTTAAGTTATGAAATATTGATGTTCCAACATGAAACATCAAATAAAAATTATGAGTTAGATTTTAATGGCATAAAAGCCAAATGGGGTCATGCTGCACCAAACATATTGTAAATATTTAAAATTTTAAAATGTTCACTACAACGGGACACGTTATATCCTAAATCTTTCTATATCTCCCTGCATATATTAATCTCTCCGTGTATATAAAAGATATGTATTGTTTTAATACTGAGCATCGAGAACAAGTCAGAAATATAAAAAACATAACATGTTAGATATTATCGAGCTGTTATTCTTAGAATTTAAAAAGGAAACATAGTTTGTTCTTAGGTGAAAAGCTGAAAATAGTATTCAAGGAATAGATTAATATTACAGATAGTTCTTTATTATATGATTCTCGCCCGTTACAGCATTAAACATAATATGCAGCAAGCTGAAAAGCTGCTAATACTAGAATTTAAAATGTTATTGGACATTAATGGAAACTATATTTTCAAATCAGAAAATAAACCTTTTCCTCGTTTGTACGCAGGAGGATGTCTGAAAATAGCACTCAAAAAAAGAATAAAGAATGACAGATTGTTTCTTGCAAGATGACACTCGTCCCTAATTGTGAAGTTTATCTTCCATTAACGCTTTGAAAAAAGTAACAACTTTAGGAACCCATTTAAACAAAAACGTTGTGAAAAGATTTAAGAATTGCATCTTAGAGATATTTATGAATTCAAAAACCACTAACACCTTAAATGTTGAATTTTTTTCCATTAATCACAGCATGATGCCTGCAGTTTTTTTCAAGCAAGTTTTTGTACGTAATTGATATTCTTTGACAAAGAAAGTTTCAATTATTACAAGTATTGGATTTTATCGCATTATTGAGTCTTTTTTATGTAAAATTCTTAAGCCATATATGTTCATAAAACTGTAACCTTACTTTTCTCATATGCAAAGAAAAGAAGGGAAAGCATTGTAACCACCAAAATTTTCCGCGGGGTTTTGATGAATCTTCATCTTTTAGAGTTCCTTAAGTCCAAAAGCATTATTTTGAAAGTTATGTAATTCATTTGAAAATATCATGATAAAAATTTAATTATATTAATCAATCAGTTATAAATTAAGTTCTAAAAACACTAAACTAGTGTATTGTCATTGAGAATACATAAGTACACAAAAATTTTCAAAACTCTAGCATATCTGGAAGTAAGAAGAGAATTTTTCATTGAATTTATTTTAACGAACATGAAAGAAGTCAAGTTAAATAAGAATGCTTAATAATTATATTTTATGGGGCACTTTATAACTGAAATATCAGCTGTAAGTTCTTAAAAAGCGATGAAATTCAGAACAAATTAGTTATTACTGTTATCCTAAATTATCAATTGTCCTACATAATTTACATAAGTTAAATGCGTTACATAAGTAAAAATGAGATAATTTTGAATTTTCCATACGGTTGCCTAGGACATTAAAATCAATAAATTGCATTAAATATTGAACCACTGCGAATCTGTAAGATTAAAATGATTGATATTTGAGAAAACTTTAAATAATCATTGGGGAAAAGATTTATCTCAAATAACAAAACTTATAAAAACAATTAAAGTCTATTGTAAAAAGAGAGCATTAATTTTAAGGATTTCTTCATTTTTCCTTCTTTTTTTACAGTCCGCTTACATTCATGTCTTGTCTTGAAAGACACTGAACAGGCTTCATAGGCTTAACTTTAGTCTATCAATTATTTAAGATTTTCTTATTCCAAGTTGGAGAATTTCCTAAAAGAGTGTCCAAAAACTGTTATATTACATTACATTTGTCCGCATATTTGTTCCAAAATCAAAAAAGCTATATACCTGTTTGAATTGGTTGCCATGGTGATGGCTCAGTACAGACAACACCTAAAGCTCTAATGACCCAATTAGAGATCCAAGTATATCACAGTAAGTGATTAAACAAGGTCATATAATAATGGAGTGCAATGCTCATCATAAAGGGGGGAAATCAAGGATGTTCTTCTATTAATACTTTCTATACTCCCACATAAGGATATATAACACATATAACAAGCAATTCAAATCATTAAAAGTCATTCAGCTTACTTGTTTTACAACCTACGCTCTCAAATGACATCTATAAACATTATTAAAGGCATTGAAAATGATATTTTACGAAAATTATTTTTTCACTGCCGTTCTCAATTGCTTTTATTTAACTCAAATTTTTATCATGTTTGTAGAGGTAAAATTTAATAACTAATTTTTTCCTTTTTTTTTTTTTTTTTTTTTTTTTTGCTGGCTAGAATTTTGAAATTTTGTAAAATTGTGTGTCCCTGGTGCAATGTATTATTTTCAAAAGTTAATTATCAGTTACATGATAAATTAAATTTTGATTCTATATCTATTGGAAAATTTAAAAGATTTTCTACAAGTTATAGATTCAATTTTAAGTTTTTAAGATTTTATAAAAGTTCAATTTTAAGATTCTATAAAAGTTATACTAATGAATCTTGAAAGTAGTTATTAATTCTTAAAAAAAAAATTAAAATAATATTTTGTAATAACAAACAAAAACTATAAAAGCATGAGATACTGAAATCAGTAAGGTGATAAAATTATAACATAATAAACGACATGATAAAGAAACTCTCTGTATAAATATAATTTTTATAAATCGGTGCTGTATATTATATCTGATGATTCCGTTTCTTACTAACTTTTATTATAATATGACAAAAATTTTTTAGAGGCAATCAGCCGAAATACTAAGTGTTATTATATAAAGAAATAGTAACAAAAATTTTTGCCATTCTAACCTTCTTGTTTAACAGTTAAATCTTCTATGAACATAACAATAATTTTTTCCTTCAAAATAATTCTGCGTTGGCAAGATTGAATTTAAATTTTAAAAATTCTAGAGAATACAAATGGTTGCCAATTCCTCGTTTAATTGTAAGAAATAACGAGTACAGCACTTAGTGCAATCTCTTTCTATTACACCTTCATTAATTGATAATGAGATTGATAATTCATTAATTGATAAAAAGATTGATTTATTTATTTTTCAAGCATAATATGGTTACATTGATAATGGGATTGATAATTCACTAATTGATAAAAAGATTGATTGATTTATTTTTCAAGCATAACATGGTTACATTGATAATGGGATTGATAATTCATTAATTGATAAAAAGATTGATTGATTTATTTTTCAAGCATAATATGGTTACATTGATAATGGGATAGATTCTGTGTAATATACAATATCGGTCATTAGAACAAAATTCCATTTTATTGATATGACCGCTTGACGTTCACTTTTGTACCGTTATCCTGTAGCTACATCTAGATGGGATTTAACTTTTAGGGGCTTGCAGATTCCTTAAGTAGAATACTTTAACTCTAAAAAATATATAATAAATAACATGCTTTTAGCTCATAAGTTAATAAAAAGGGAATCTTCTTTTATTTGCCAAAATTATTTTGCAAGTTATACTATTTTTATTTTTCCATAAATATTTCTAAATTTACAAAGAGAAAAAAAATCTTCGTAAACTTAAAAGTTCGATATATTGATGAATATCCTCGTTTTAAATTTCCTCTATATCACCTTCTGAGCTTGAAAAATTCAATTTTGGTATTGTGTCAATATATCTGTGCACGGTATTGCTTAAACAGATAATTAGCCAAATTTCTGTGTATTAATTTGATATCACATTTATAAATCAACTTCAAACTTTATAAGAAATCCGTGCAATTATATCATGATTTAACAAGAAAGGAAAAAACTCTTCCTTATGCTTGCTTAAATTTTACCTTAATTTTACTCAAGGATTCATCTATTCATCTACTGATATCATGATTTAAAAATAAAAGTGCCCTCTTATACTCACTAAAACATTTATATCTATATTACTCAAATTGTTTCTCAGTTTTCTGTAACTCTTTCACGGTCTTTAGTCTGTAAAAGATTACATAAAAGTTAAGAAAAAGAAAAGAGAAAAGAGAAAAGATAATGATCTAGTTTATAACGTTTATAAGATGGCAGGCAGTCTTAAGTTGCGACGATAATGCAACATTGATGATGAAAACATTCGTTTTCCAAAATAGATCACTGAACTTACAGCTATCAAATTTAGTAATAATTGTTTCTTGGGTAATTAATAGGTGAAAAGAACGGGTTTTTCAAAATATCAATTTGGTTTTTAGTTTCAAATTAATAAATATTTTATTGGTATTTTTTCTTTAATAATTTCATAGTGTACTATTGCATAAAAATGCTTTTAAACTACTTTTAAATTCCGAAAATAAATTCTCCAATTATTTTAGTTTTACATTTTTTTTTGTTAATGTTAATAAATTTTAAAAAAATTCATTGCTTAAGCAACTGAAAACGACAGGGAATATATATTTTGTGCTTATTGCCAAATAACTAAGAATAAATTGTAAAAATATAACATACATAATAATATCAGACATAAAGCATTATCTATAATGTTTCGAACTAAAGCTTCGAATCTTCTTAAATCTTTCCTTTGCTGTTTGGATTGGGAATACATTACTACTAGAATACTTTAATACTAATGGGGCATACGTTAGTGAAACAATGGAGGAAATTAAAGCTAAATTTTTAATTTAAAAAATAATAATTTATCGCCAAAAAACGATGAAAATTGTAAGCAGCAACTCAGTAGGATATCCAGAATTGCTTGTATTCTTACGGAAGAAAAATTCGATTGATCCAGAGTTGGAAGGATGCCAACTAACTCGGAATTGGCTAGTCTGTGCATTTCCCAGAAGAATTTTCAGAAATGTTAAGATGAGAAATTTGCCAACAAAACCGTTTGACAAAGACAAAATGGCGCAATACTTTCGAATTCTTTTTTTTTCTTCTTTATTTGGGAGTTAGATGCAGCTCATTACATGTTTTATAAAATGTTATAGACTCTTTTCCGTAAAAGATATTTATACATTAATTTATATTCATAAAACTCAACGAAGGATTATTTAGTAACTTTTTTCTCCTTTCTTTCATATGATTTAACTTGCAACCAACTTTTAAGGGAGAAAATCAATATTTTCTCACATAAAAGTTGATAAAAATTTAAAAGTCGAGTGGAGTCATTAAAAAAATTGAGTCGATGTAAACTGTAAGATTATGAGATTTTAAATCCATGAATCTCCACATTTTGCATTTTCTAGAAATTGGAAGAAAAAAAAATGTTGGAATTATTTCTGCCTGTCTTTAAACACGATAACTTAACAGCACAGAAAACCGGACAAATGAAGTTTGTTATGACCTTTTTTTCCAATTCCTATATTTCATTTTATCTGGGTAAAAATTCATCAAATCTGTATATCTATTTGTCCACGTGTATGAGAACATAATACATCAAAAATATAAAGAACTAAATAGATAAAATATGGCGATTATTTTTATTACTATAATTGTAAGTATGCCTTAAAATTTAAATAAAAACCATGAACTAGTTGACTGTCTGTCGATCTGATTTTTTTGGTACATGTGAATTCGATGGCAAGTCAGGAGGTCAGATCTCCCTGAAACTTTCTCGTGTCTTTCTTAATGTAAGTGTTATTTTTCTGAAATTTTAAATCTGTTCTGATTTAGAGAGAAACACTAAAAGAATACTTAATTCGCTAAATTACATATTTAACACACTTGATTCTTACATATTTTGTAAATATATAAGACAGTCGAAGGAAGAATTCTCCGACTGGTTTTAATTTTGATAAGTAATCTTAAATAAATCAAATAACAAAATATGGAAGAACTTGCATATCGACGGCGATAAATTTATAATTAATAAAATTCGCTAAACCCTTGGAAAGTTATTGCTTTTTTTCAGTAAAACATCATTAAAATTATGCCTCAGATGATGTGAAAATCGCATGTCAGCCACTAAATACAATCCAGCAAGCTACGTTGTAGCAGCGTTTATTATAAATAACAATGAGCTGCTTTGTCAATATATTAAAGTCTGTAAATGAAAGCTGCACTAAATAGCGTTTTACAAAAGCTTATGATTTTATACAAAAAAAGAGTAAAGCATCACTCACAGTTTAAAAGATAAAAACGAAACATTTTTAATAAAAAAAAAATAGTTCCCAATAAAGTTTGAAAATGCTTTTCCATTGCAAAAAAAAATTAAATGCTGTTTGAATATTAAATAATTTTGGTAAAATGAAGAATAATCAATCTTAATAATTATAAATATATAAAACAAAAAAATGAATATAAAGAAATCACAATAAATTGCTATTTAACTCATAGTTGATCTTTAAGATTGAACTTATTAAATAAAATTTATTCGGATCAATATTCAGCAGAACTATTTAAACTATCACTAAATTGTTTTTTTAAATAAATAAAAAGAATCATAGATGTTTAAATTAACTCAATTTTATTATATTTATATACGGTGGAATTCAACTTATTCGAATTCGTCAGCAATTCGTTATAATTTTTTCCTGGTTCTTTTAATTTTCTATTATTTAGATTAATATGAATTCAAAACAAAGAATTGTTTATGAATTCTCTTCGTTCGTTTAATAAGCGCGTTTGATTATGTGAATTCATTTTAAGGCCTTTATGCAATATTTTCAATCAAGAAATTAATATTTTTAATATTATTACAAATTTTTAATAACAGTTATTATTACTTAATTTATTGTTTGCGTATTTGTTCATGAGAATTAATAAATATTGAAGGGAATTTTCTTTGTCCTTTTCAGTTTAAAAATTGCCATTTGTCTTGCATTTCTCATTTTTAGGCCTAATTTTATTTTTAATTCTCACTTTCAGGTAGATCAATTTTTATTGCATCCATCACTTTTAAATTAATTTAATTCCATTACATTTAAGTAATGTGTGAAACAGCGTGCATATGAAAGTATATACTGTCTGTTTTCAGATATAGAAAGCTTTCACATTTTTGCGCATGCGCCGACCCTTTTAGAATTCTCCAAAATACAGGTGAAATAGCAGATGAAGTAGGACTAGGAATTTATATTTTTATTCGACCTACAAGCACATACAATATACAGTTTGAAATTAAAACAAAAATCGTTCTATGTAAAACAAAACAAAAATCAGTATCGAAAAGTGCTACTCTCACACACTTCAAATCACGTCTATGCGCAGAAAAATTGTTCGTAAATAATAGCCACAGTATTCGGAAAAGAACATGAATATGATCGATTATAACAGTTTGTAAATTAACTTCAATGATGAGCTGCACCCATTAGTAACCAAAAGAATTAATTTCAGTTAATAACTGTTTTTCTTTGATACAAGAAACCATATTAAATTTTTTTTTTCCTGCTGCAAAAACAAATGGTTTTCGAACAAAATGTGATTAAACTACTTACTTCTTTCTACGAGCAACTTAAACAAAAAGGAGCAATAAAAATAAAAAGACCATTCTTTGAGTTAACGTACGAACGTTGAAGTTTTTGTACCAAAGCCAAAAAATAAATTGAATTTTTGTAACTCATTTTTCTGATTAATTTAGTTATATTCTTAAAGAAAACTTATTTTGCCTTTATGTTGATGAAATAAAATTTGACATACGGTGATAAATGTTTTATCTCCATATGTTTTATTTCATAAAATTAAAATAGAAAAAAACTTTTTTTTATATATATTTCACTTGCTTCCTAATTTTCAGAACTCCCTAACGAAACTGAACATTTGAAATAACTAAAACTATAAAACACAATAGGGAAAATTTAAAAAATTTCATCATTATGATTCATGAAACGGAATTTACGAAATAAAAAAACATCAAAAACATCCTTTGAAATAAATAATAATTATTGATCAATCTACAGAATGCAATACAGAAATCATGTAGCAGTTATTTAAATGATATTATTAGTTCGAAGAGATTTTGAAATAAAAAAAAATTATTAAATTAAAACTACTTTCAAACAAACATTAAAAAAATTTGTTTCAAACATAGTTTTACTATTGTACTAAAGAGTACAAATTTTCATTATTTAATGATTTTTAATTTATAATCTATTATTTTAAAGACTGTTGAACCAGAAATCATATTTTTCTCAAATTCACTAACAGGTGGAGCCATATTTATCGAATCAAAATTTAATTAATTTAAATAAGGAATAAATAATTAAAATATGAAATTGTATAATTTCATCAACAGTAAATAACAATATACTAAATTTCTAAATCCTGAAGAATCAAAAGGTGAGAATGAATAATCAATAACAAATCAGAATCCGATTTGTACAAATATAAAAAGTGAAATAAAATAAAATACTAAATACAATGAGAATGGAATTAAAAAATTTCCATTCTGGTAGTGATAAAAATTCTAATTATCCTTAAAAATAATAATCAAATTGCAAAATGAAATAGGAGGGCAAATCAATAAGAAGAGATATGGACAAATCAAGCTGTCTCAGTTACAAAATGTTTACATATTTTTTAATTCTATATTATTTAATTGAAGTCTCAGTTGATAATATTAACTAAAAACCCTCAAATAATTGCTCGCAAAGAAATTTGAATATCTTCATGTAGACAGCGTAAAATTCATAAGTATTATAGAAATACCATTTAACAAAGAAATAAATCATATGAAGCAATTTTTTTAAAGTATAAAAATTAAATAGTCTTAATATTTCTGAAAAAAAATAATTTTCACAGATTGACTGTAAGATTCTTTTTACCGATTTAGGTATGTAAATCGGTACGTTTTTAAGTGTGTTTAATTCTTCCTTATAAAAATTTTAACCCTTTCTAGGGCCGTGGGAAGTATGCTTCCCACCAAATTTATCAATCTTTGTATGAATTTATGTAGGTTGGCATAAGTTCTGACAAATTTTTTTAGAAAGAAAGAAACTTAGAGGCTTCAGTTCTTTATCTTACACAAAATGATGTGTCTTGATTTGTTACTTAATTATTAATTAACCTATTAATTAATCAAATTAAATTTATCTAATAAGCTAAATGAATCCCTTTTCTTATTCTAATTTCAAGCCTAAAAATATTTTAACATAATACAACTAGAAAAAAATGGCCCTTTAAAGGGTTAATTGAGATTTCGAGTACGACTTTCATTATATTTTTTATGGACAGATATCACTAAACTCAATAATGGTTTTAAAATTATAAAAAGACCACAAAGGCTTTAAATTATTAAATTTCTTGAAATATTATTTAATTTTTTCCT
Organism: Argiope bruennichi; assembly: GCF_947563725.1. Lineage (NCBI taxonomy): Eukaryota > Metazoa > Arthropoda > Arachnida > Araneae > Araneidae > Argiope > Argiope bruennichi. Next base: position 74,418,849 of record NC_079156.1, read on the forward strand.
AGTTGATTTATTAATCAGAATATTACAAAAAAATTTTCTTACATAATGCATAAACATTCTTCATCTTATATATTCTAACGTTATGTGTGAACTGATGTGATATGTATTCCAGCATGTAATTTAATGTTAAACTCAATAGAAAAACCATCATGATGCTTTTTAATGTGGCGAAATTCCTTTTTGCTTATGATACAAAAATACTGAATCGTCTATTGTTTTGTGATAAGAGACATTTACTGTCCAAGATTCAATTATTTTGAAGTGCGAGCATGAATTAAACACAGCAGCATTTAGATCGTACGAAAATACATATATTTTACTTTTCCTAATTTTTCAAGATAAATTTCAAATATTATCAATTAAATACCAACAGAAATAACTTCTTATTTTCGATCCAGATAATTTCATTTCAAATGTTACCATAAGCATAATCTATGTGGTTTTTGATATCATTAAGAAGTTTTCTGGAAATTACCAATCACATTTTGAATGTTAAAAACTCTTATATTTTTCCTAATTTCTATAAATATTCTAAACATCCAATATGTTAATCAAATTTTCAAAATTATATATATATATGTGTGTGTGTGTGTGTGTGGTGTGTGGTGTGTGTGTGTGTGTGTGTGTGTGTGTGTGTGTGTGTGTGTGTGTGTGTGTGTGTGTGTGTGTGTGTGTGTGTGTGTGTGTGTATAGAGAAAGATATTCAGTAATTAAATGATTGAATATCTTGTAAAGGATGACCTTGAAAAATCTGATTAATATAAATATATCAGATTTTTTCAAGGTCATCTTCTTCAAGTTATTCAATTATTTTTATGTACGTCATATAAAAATAAACAAAAGCGCCTTTTGGACCACATAATCTTATTGAACAAATTTTAATAGGTATAATAAACAATGGGTTGGGTGAACCTGTTGAACACTATAATTTTTCTCAAACCGTCGAATGAAATTGGACTCTGCTATCGATTATGACATCAGTTGCTTTATCTTGCACAAATAAAAAAAAATGCCTTCTCACAAATAAAAAAAATAGCAAATAGGATCAAAAAGATCTGAACTTCCTTAATTTAGTGTAAATATTATCTTGTATTCAAAACCGAAACTCAGATAATTATACACAAGTGACTTTTTTAAAGAATAGTGAGATAGCTCAATCAGACTTTTTCTTCCTTTTCTTTCCAATTATTGCAGAAAGACCAGTGGTCTTTAATAGATCTTGAATCCCTGTACAATTATCGATATTATATCTTTGAAAGAATATTTAACTGTATGACCAATAAAATTTAAATAAAATCGTGAATTTTTAATAATATAACGCTACTCTCCTTTATGAAAATCGAAGCTCCCAAGAATGCACCACTGAGAAAATGTTGGGAACTACGGCATTAAACCAACATTAAATATAACGTCAAGGAATGAATAACTTGATAATAACACAAATACACGCATTTTTATTAAACATTATAGTCTTACATCAGCACAAATTACCACTAAGCAGAAGAACAGAAAATGAGCTATGATCGAAAAAGAAAAATCTAACAACATTTGATCTCTATTTTCAAAGAATGTCTAGAAGAGACAATTCTATAAAATATAACTCTTGATCAAATAGTTCTGATGTAGTTGTATATAATATTTCTTTTTATTTTCATTAGAAGTTCTGAAGCATTGCTCTCGTACTAATCAGAAAACTGCAAAAGAAATCAGCTAAAATTGTCTGGAGGACAAATTATCGTCTGGTGGCATTCAGACATTTCAATTTCTGATCGGATATTTTTATAGAAAATGTAAAAAGATTTTTTTGTTTTGTTTTGCATCATAAAATCTTCTCCAAATGTGATGGAGTTGCCAAAAATAAATAAAATCCATACACAATTTAAAAAATTGCTTTTTAAAAATAGCTGAGAAACTGTGACTTTAAAATGCAATAATTGCAGTTCTGCAATAAATTAAATGCAATAAATACAGTTCTGCAATAATTATATTTAAAATTACCTTTTTTGTTTTCATTAGTAGCTATGACAGTTGTGTTTTAGTATTTTAAAGTCATATATATATATATATATATATATATATATATAAATCTAATATATATATATATATATATATATATATATATATAATTACATTGCTGCAATTAAATTCAATTATATTCATTGTTTTAGCAAATATTTAAACGTATAATTGCTTCCATTGCTGAATGCTAGAAAAGAAATATTCTTATTATTATTTGCACAGTTTAAATAAGAATTAAGAAATAGAATAGTCCGAAAAATAACAAAACATTTAAAAAGTAGATGAGTGGACAGATGCATTTTGAATGAAGTTATTACGCTTTGGGATTTGAACTCTCTAGTAAGGTTCATGTACGCAATGAACAGGTGTAAGGTTTAAAAATTACACATGTTTAAAATCTGTAATAAGTTATTACTGAAAAATACTTTTGCTAAGATATTCATAAACAACAGATTACGTACAAAACATTTAACAATTATTAAGCACTATCAACATTTTTAAACCGACTCGTTACCAAAGGCGCCAGATAATAAACAAATTGCTTATGAATATATAGTTGCCATCTTTTAAAAATTCGTAAGAAAAAAAGAAAATTTTTTTTTCTTGTTGTTTCTAGAATATTAATTCAGAAATTTTTCGAGTTAGGTTGTGTTTTCTTTTATAGGTCCTTGTCATAAAAGTATTTTGCCATACTGCATGATTTTAATCTAATCAATCTACATCTTACAAGAAATTTATGTTAAATCAAAAATAAATCCCTCTTGGTCAATGGGACAGAATGGTAAATATATTTAGTAGCTCAGAAGTTTAAAGGGAAGTGAAGTTAGTTAAATATCTAACTTCACTTCCAAAAGTAAATTTATTTTTATAAGTAATAAAAATTAAACCGAAAACAAACTGTAATAAAGGAGTTAAAGTTAAAATAATGGAAAATAAAATACGAAAATCAGTTTATGAATAAAGGATTAGAAGTGAGCAGAAAATGTTCACTTTATATTATGCCTATACAAATTTGAAATTCAACATATTTTGAAAAAGTTGTCTACAGTATTTTGTGTAATTTTCTGAAATTTTAAACTCCATTATAATGTTAAATGGCTTAGACAGTTACAATAAACTCTGATGAAGGTAAATTTGGTCCTGTAGTTTATTTAATTGTAGATCTATTTCGAAATATCATTTTCATGAAATCTCCAGATATCTAGTTATATTGTATTTCCAGACTGAATATTAAAAATTTTATAAGTTAAAATTTTACCTCAATAACTTCGAATAGTATAATTACACTAAACATTTTATACCATTTTAAAATTTAAATTTTTTTTAATCATTTCGTAACTTCTATTTTACTTTCTTACAATATTTTATCTTAATTTTAATAAATTTTTTAAGTATTTTTATGCATATTTTACTTTAATGCTTTCCGTCATTTTTACTGAATTTATACATTCTCACGTTACGATATTTTTAAATTCATTTTTTGTTTATACTCTTGCTATCGCTACTATATAATTAAGAGCAAATTTTAAAAATAAAATAAAGTGTGACGACGACTCAAGTATACAACATTATCACGCCATGATGTTTCGATAAAAAAAAAGTTTGAATTTCTTTATTTCTATTTATAAATTTAGTCCGAGTATATCCTATATATTTCACTCGCAATAGCCATATTTTTTACTTAATAAAGTGCATAAAAAATTACAAAACATTTATGATATCTAAGTAAAATCCATGTACTATTTATATCGTCTGAAAATAATTCTAAGAATCAGTTAATTTTTTTATTTTATTTTTTTAGTTGTATTCCGATTGAAAAAGAAAGATAATATGGAAGAGTGTATTTTTTTCAACCGTCTTGCATTGAATCCTTTTTCCGGTGCTAGGAAAGGCCGGAAGTAGAACGAGGAAAAGACAACACCCAAGACCAAAAGTTCGCCACTTCCGCAAAAAAGCATTGAAAAAAGTTTTAATATAAGTAGTCTTTGACAATTGTTGTTGACTATTTATGAAAAGATTACCCTTCTAAATGGACATAATATAAAAGTCAGAAAATCACGTAGAAAAAAACTAAAGGGTTTAAGACGTTTTTAAATCTCAATGATGTTTGCATGCAGTATTCCTATTTGTAACTAAGAATCAAAAATGTAAGCCATTCTAATATAATTATATGATTTATAAATAAGTCTGTTATTCTACTAATTACCCTATTTCAGAAACAGAAGATACTTCATTTAAATTTGCTTTATTTTTTTGTCTACATGCGAATTCATTTATATTTCGACGCAGATGATGTTTGGTTTATCAGTGAAAAAAAAATTATAGAATATTAACCAAGTAAGTATAAATTTAACATTTTTTTATTTTATTTCAAAAGTTTATTTTTATAAAAATAAATAGTTATGTTTCGATTATAATATTTGTAAGGTAATTGATTACTAAAATGATCATATATTGTTCTTTAAAATTAATCATTACTAATAATGAAGAACAAAGTATGTGTGTCTGTGCATATGCTAATGTAATAATTAATTCTTTTAGTATTTTCTACTATAAATCTTATGTTTACGATAATATTTGTAAGGAAATTGATTACTAAAATGCTCATATATTGTTCTTTAAAATTAATCATTTCTAATAATAAAGAACAAAGTATGTGTGTCTATGCATATGTTAATATAATAATTAATTCTTTTAATACTTTCTACTGTAAATCTTAATATGAAGAATTTTACTAATTTATTATAAGAATGGATGTAATTATTTTTTATCTTTTTATTTAATATCAGCCGCCTCTGATGAATGATTGTATCACCGAGATAAAACCTTCAATGAAATATCTTATGTAACTTAGTCTTAAAAACTCCTCAGCATATATATATATATACATATTTAAAATTTTGATAGATATTGAACTTGTACTACTTAAAAATATTTTCGCCGATTTATTCATTATGGTAAATAATGGGTAAGTTATTCTCTTTTTTTTACTGTCATCATATGTAAAATTTGAGCTTTAATTAAAAGTGGAACTGATGAAAATTCTTATCTATAAATATAATATAATTTCAAAAATTTCGTTAAAAGCATACTTTTAACTGAAATCTGTCTAAAATGGAAAAAATAAGCTGAATCTTCCTGAGCCGGGGTAAACATTAGTAGTAACATAGAAGGCGATTTGAGTTTCACTTCAAAAATGAAATATATTGTTATAAAATATGCTTAAAATAATTTTTGATTAATTAAATATAGGAAATTATGTCCAATAAATTGGTATCCTTGGAAAGGTATATAACAATCATATTTATAAGTTTATATGCAAAAGATCGGGAAAATAAAATTATTGTTAAGCGAAATTGTAATATTATAGGCATATAATATCTGAACCGCTGTAAAAAAATAAAAAGAAACAGTAAAAATTTTTGTAGGTCATTACTTCATTACAGATTGCAAATTATTATTTCACTACAGGGAATTATTACAATTCATTTTTTTTTTCATTATTTAAAATTAAAGTGTAAAACTTTCATTTTTCATTTTTTCCATTATTTCAAATTAATATGAAATTTTCAACATTCTTTTTTTCTATTAATTGAAATTAAAATGTCAAACTTTCAGCATTCAAGGGTTACCTTTTTTTTCATGGATTGAAAACTGATTTTAAAATATTCTTTTCCAGTAGTTTTGAAATTTATTTTCAGATGTGTTCTTAAACCCGTCTTTTCATCTATTGCCAAAATACCCTTCATAGATTACATGTTATAACTAATAAAAATATGTATTTTACAAGTTGCTAAATAATAAATAATTTTTTTGCAATTTAAATATAAATTATAATGCATTAGAATTCTTTCTTACAGTTAAATATGAGGATCTAGATCATTAATTTCCATAGATGCGAGACATTTTTTTTTTATATTTATGCATCAAAATCTAATTTTAGTTTTAAAATAGAATTTATTATTGCAGCTTTTTGCATTTTTGTATTTATCTGGGCACAGTTTTTTTTTTCATATCTATTCTTCCATTTTTATAGAAATTAATTTTTTCAGTTTGCCATCATTTTATTTCATTAATTTCATTAGAAATACGACATTAAGATAATAGATATAAGACATTTTTCTGCTTGTGCCTTAAATTAACTTCAGTTTTAAACTGTGCATTCTCTTTTTTGTGTGTGTGTGACAGGGGGAGGGGGAGGGTATGAAGGCTTTCAGCGTGCCAGTGTTTTATGCCATTAACTTCATTAGATGTAAAACATTTTTTTTCCCCAATTCATTTTTGAATCAAAATTTGATTACATTTTTAAAATTTAATTTACTAATAAATTTCTTTTGTACTTTTCGTATTTCTAACTCATTTTTGCCTTTTTTATATCAATTAATATTTTCAACCGGCCAATTTTCATACAATTAACCTTATTAAATATATAAGGCATAAATTTTATTTTGTTTATTCAGGAAAATTTAGATACAATCTTAACTTACTTAATCTTTAGATACAATCTTAGTTTACTAAGTCATTTCCTTAGTACTTTTTATATTTTCCATACCATTTCTTGGTCATTCAATAGAAATTTTTGTATTTAGCTTACCAAACTCTAAATCAGATGCAAATTTTAAAGTTAGAATATAATTAAATGAATTCTTTAATAATTTGAGGGGGTAGTAGTTTATCATCCAAGGCTGAAAGTTTTTTTAATATGTTTAATAAATTTATTTCAATGCCTTTCTCAAATTTTGAAACATCATCATTAAGCTCATTAAGCAACTGAAGTCATAAGAAAAAAATGTTTATTGCAAAAGGCAAAATTAATGCATTATTAATGCAAAAATTTGAATCAATGCAAAATGCAAAAATTAATTCAAAAATTCGAATTATATAAGATTTAAAATTAATGCAAAAATTAATTCAAAAATTCGAATTGCATAAAATTTAAAATTAATGCAAAAATTCGAATCATAACAAAAAATATTGTTGACATTTTTAAAGCATGCAGTAAATGGTTGAACAAAACTGCATGGTTGATTTCGAAGTCCCAAAGCCATTTTTCCAAACTCCTCAGCGATTACATAAATAAGTAGTGATTTTCAAAGAAGTCATTAATTCAAATGGCAAGAAAGTCATAACATTTTTTTATTGGTGTGGAGAAGCATAAATAAGCTATAAAAACCCTCCTTGAAGGGAATGTAGGAAGGGCCGTTTGCGACTCGAAGGTCAAGTCCTGAGGTAATAGAATAAACTGTTATAGCATTTTAAACGAATTGAAGCAACTACTTTGTCTTGAAACAGAATACAGATTATCGAACGCCAGAAATTTATTTTGCCTTGTAAATGTATTACATTCATCTAATTTCACAAGCATATTACGTATTAGCAACATATCTTTAATGTATCACCTATAAAGTTATACTTTATTCAGTGGGAAAACAGTTTTTTGAACCCAAAAAAATTCCAGGAACTCTAAAATAAATCTGAGTTATTTATTGCCTTCGACATGAGATCTATTTCGAAAGCAGACGATTTCTAAAATAAAAATTATCTTACAGTTCAATGCAATAGGATGGTGAAGATAAGAATGTTAAAACTGTTATCAGGAATTTCAATACTTTCAATTAATATGCACTAATCGTTAATAAGGTCAAATAGAGAATTAGTTCAAGCATTAAGATGTCACCAAATATTGACGACAACATAGCAATAAATAATAGTCATAATAAATAGTATTGACATTAAACCATATTTGTGTTAGTATTGGAAGAACTGTATCAGTCAGTACAACTTAAAATGCAAGTGTATTTATCGCCAAATATTGGCGACAATGTAGCATAAATAGTAACTTAGAATTTGCTTCATACTTTCGCTTGTTAGTATTAGCATCGTGATAGCCGAAAAATACCGGATTTTTTCATAATTAGAAGAGGAGTGGCTGAATGCAACTGTATCATAAAATACAACTCTCTTCTACTTAAGATTTTTTTTAACAAAGTACAGAATTCCAATCTTATTTTGGCAAGAAAAAAGGTTTCTTAAATATGCAATGCAAACTGCAGTAGACCAGATTATTTTAAACTAGGCATAAAAAATTTCAGACTACATAGTCAAATTTTGTCAATATTAAGAGAATTTTGATAGAATCTTCTTTTTTCAATATATATATATATATATATATATATATATATATAGCCGCCTGCTATTCTGTACTACTTTGTACACGAAAATCTTCTTTTACACGAACCCAGGGAGATCGCACGCTAGATGATGCCAAAGATAAATATTTCATAAGATTTACTATTGTGTTGTGACTTATGGCACTTTACAAGCCCGCTGACAGTTATCTGTCAGCGATTTAAGCCGAGTGAGTGTCTCTTGTTTTTACAGTAGCTCCAACTAGGGCCGAGTACGACTTAGCTACTTCATGCGTCACATTCCCTTTCACAATCCCTTTTTTCGGGAGGGTGCACATTCACACACCTCACAGATAGAACACAGAAGAAGAACAACCATGTCCGAACCCGGACGCCCAGATCACGGGGAAGACGCGCTGTCCCTATGCCAGGACGCCGGCCATAAGACTTTTTCTTCCTTGATATGCAGTTAATAAATAAGAACCAGTTTTATTTACTATATTACAAAGTTTATAATTTTCATGTGTAAGAAAATAAAATTTTTGAACATTCGTCTTGTCCAAAGTTCATAATTTTATGCATAATGGAGGAAGATGATATCTTTATTCCAGAATATATGAGAAAATTTCGGGGAAACCACCTCAAAGGCTTCTAGGCCATCGCATTCATTTTGAATTACTGTATTTACATTCACATTTAGTCCAAAATTTGATTTAAAAAATATTTACAATTTTGAAGCAAATTATCATTTAAATTGCTCTTTTCACTTGTCAAATTTTATTCATCTTCCTTTTCTCAGTTTTGAGTTATAATGTTCAGTATATATAAAAAAATTTGGCAAGTTTAGTAAAATATTGAAAAAAAATTACTTTGAAATTTTTTGCTTTACCTCAAAAATAAATAAAAGAAAAGTAAAAAATTCAAAGTGAGATAAAAAGAATTCCAAAATGACTTTTTATTTTATTCAGGGAGAAGAAAAATATGAGAAGGATCAAAATCGCAGAATAGACGTCTGGAAAATTTCTATATGAAAATGAAAAATGAACGTGAAAAATTTGCATTGAAAAATATAGCATATATAAAGAAATTGTATGAAAATAAATTATGTAAATGAAAATTTTGATATGAAATATGAAAAATTGAATATAAAAAGTCTTGTATATGAAAAATAAAAAATTTCATTTACTTTAAAATGCACTCGAATTTTAAAGGAAAAAAACCTTTACATAATTAAATTGAATCATTGCATATAAGTTAGGAAAACATTGCATATAAAAAATAAAAAAAAATTCATTTACTTTAAATTGCATTCGAATTTTAAAGAAACTTTACATATTTAAAATGAATTATTGCATACAAGTTAGGATTTTTCATTTTGTTGTTGCTAATCCTTATTCCAGAATTTCATTTCCAGAGATCTGTGTTATGCGTCTCGTCTTTAAGGACTTAATAAAATTAATTCGCAATGATTTACTGTGTGTCATTTATTTATTCGACCTTCACACGCAAAATTCCTATTCTCAAAAAAAAGGAATAGAAGCGCATGATGGTAACTTTCATTTGTATCATTTCTGTTTTATAGACAAATGATAATAAAAAAATAATATTATAATATTTCTCGCCTATAAAGTAATATTTCCCACGAATTCTATTTTTTTCTTTCTTTTTTCAACTTCATTATCTCAGAAATAAAAGTTTATTAACCAAAAATAATTTTTAAAAATATTTTTAATGAAAAAACAGCAATTTTTTTATTAAATTCCTTTTTTAAATTACTAAAGTATTATTTTTCAAAGAAAGCAATGTACAGAAAAATCTCGAAATCGTCTGAACGCTATATTTTAGTGATTTGCACTTCAGAAATTAGGGGGAGAGGGGGATCGATGGAAGAAGAGGAAAATTTTTAAAAAAATCTGATGCGATGTGGGTTTTTTTTTTTTTTTGCATTTTTTACCTTATGCACATTGATTTAATCGTTGATAATCAAATTAATTTAATGTTTACATTTCAATAAATCGCATTTAAATTATGCTAAAAATACCAAGACTAAAATATCGTGTAGCAAAATTAAATTCAGAAAAAAAAATTGGGGTTTTAGTATTTTTTAGAAATATTATTAAAAAATCGGTAAAAAAATAATAATTTTAATAAATTTTTCACGTTGATTATATTAAAAGATTTAGAAAATGTAGTGAATTATTTAAAAAAACATATTATTATCGAATTCCTCGCTTTACGTCAAAAATAAGTAGAAGCAAAATATAAAAAATTACAAAATGACTATTCTTTGACTTCAAGACCTGGCTGATGAGTACTAGATGATAGTTGAAATTCATTTTTAACATATTGGCTTCCAAGATAAAGTAAGAAAAAAGAAGTAGTGGATTATATACTATTTAATTATGAAATTAAAATTTAACTGGCCTATGAATAGAACTAAGGTATTGGTGGATTAATTTAATAGATATATTTATTTTATAGCTTTTTTTTTAGCTTTTATCTATTATTCTTCGGTACCTTTTTGCAATTCATCAATTATGCTGATATTTGAAACACTTTGTCAAAGTTCCAGTACAGTTTTTATTTTTTATTTTTGAAGTTTTTGTATTATTTATTTCTTTATATATATTTTGAAATATAACTCACTAGATGAAGTATTCTCATCACTTATTTCTCAACAGTGCTTTCAATAGAATTAATTTAATTATAATCACTTTGTATGAAGAATTTCAAAACAAATTGCTTTTCTAATGACCTGAAGTTCAAAACCATATTACTGGTGTAAATCATGATGTTAGTAAAAGGCAGATGCTCTAAAGTAAGTAATCATAGATAAATTGTGCTATTTTGTCAAGTACTAGCTGCTTTTGTCTACCATCTGGCCTGCTCGGAATACTGGTATGCTTATTTACTTTTAAATCTCTGATGCATAATTTGATATTCATAGTTCATTCAAGAAAATATATGTTTAAGTATCAGATTATGATAGACACTAGGCCATGTTATTTTAATAGCCTTACACTTGTTATATTTATCGTGTACATCTGTATGGTTCCAGAAACTCGAACAATAAAATATATAATGCTTTTGAGCATGATAGCATCATTATGAAACAATGTTTCAAAATAGAATTTCGAATTCTCTCTCTCTCTCTCTCTCTCTCTTATTTTGCACCGTTTGTTTTTCTGTTTAAAATACATACCACCAATATAGATCTTCTTTTCACCAATAGATGAACAATAGCACTTTAATTCTAACCATCCAATGTAAACAATTTTTTTTATCGCAAACAGCAGCTAAATTGTTTAGTTTGCATCTTTACTTCTTTTTTGTTTTTCATTTATGTTAAATTTTTGAACTCCCTCTAAAAAAATATAATGCCAGATCAACCAAATTCAGTTATGTATCCTTTCATTTTCTGTAATTATTCCATTATAGAATTCTATTTTCTTGTCTTTAGTATCCAATAATGCATTATACCATTCAGTAAATTTGGCTATTAAATTTATAAGTAAAATTTTAAAATCAGTACCAAAATTAATGTAGGTACATAAAAAATGGATAAAAGGAATAGTTATTAAATTAAAGTAAATTTGAATTAATAAAAAATAAAACTTTTAGCATTTCAATTGTTTATAAAAAAAGCTATTTCCTTTTTTACATTTTTTAATTGTTTTTTTCTGTTAATAAACTTTATAAGAGATATGAAAGACCAAAAAGGAAATGAAAGATTTATTGTACTCATTTCAGCACTTATGAATAACTTATTATTATTTCAAATGCAGTATGAATCTTCAAAGTAATGATGACTAAGCTTCATATTTTTTGCTTCTTTATTTAGATAGTGCACAAAGAAGAATACGTGGAATAAGTTTAAATTTAATTATTTGGAAAAAAAATTAAAGAAAGTTAACAGAAGAAAATGAGAGCCAAAATTACTTCTGATATAACAAAACAAAAAAAAGTTTGTATTTTTATTTATTTATTTATTAAAGTTGTATAACATTGTACATTAATGGAATATTTTACAAATAAAAAATCTAGTTTTCTTCTCTGTATAATATTAGTTGATTTTGTAAAATAAAAAGTGATTTTTAAAGAATATTTACAAATAATAAACTTTGCTTTTCTCTTATAAGCATATTGATTTCATTTTTCTCCGAAAACTGCATGAAGTATAATATTTTTCAAATAATAAATTTAACTATCATTCCGATTCATTTTGTGTGTTGTAATGATATTACAAAAAAGAATATTTAATAAATATTGAAATCAGCTTATCTATTAGTTCTATTATAAGCTATAATTATTATAATATGAGTTCATTTTTCTAATATAAAATTGATTCAAAAAATATTTTATAACTAATAAATGCAGCTCTCTTCTTTTCTCTATTATAACTATATATTCTTATATGATAAAAATGACTTAGATAAAAATTTTCAAATAATAAATTAATTTTTTTCTTATTTTTATAACATTTGCTCCTTTTACCATAATGATTATAAACTAATTAGGGTATCAGTTAATTATAAACTAAAAACTACTCTTGCCTTACCATTAAAAATGAATAGCAAAATTTTCTGAATATGTTTTATCATTTAGAAATTGCTAAGAATATCTCCTCTCAACAATTGTCTAAGCAGAAGATTAGAACCTGCTTTATATCTGCCTTTGTGAGCGCAATTTTAAATATTTATTGAATAAAAATATTTATATTTTAAATTTATTTTCCAATTTTATTTTATGTTTAGTAATAAAAATAAATATAGTGCAAAAATACATACAGAAAGTATGCCAAATTAAATTAAATGTATAATTCAAAAACGAATAAAGGAGGGTTTTTTTTTTTTTTCAAATCTTTTCTACAGAATATGAAAAGAAATATAAGTTAAATACATAAAGATAAAATTTTAAATATTTTTTAAATATAAAAGCATGAATTCTAGCCATAATTAAACATAATTTACAATTCATTCAAAAACACTTCTAGATTGATTGATATTTCAAATTGTTTCCAGTGAATTTTATATTCATATTCGCAATTCATTATCTTCACAAATAAAATAAATTTAATTTTTATAAAGAAATATCTTCCAAGTAAAATTTTAAAGAGAACAATTGCTATACATAACCGTCATTAAAAGCCTTTTGATTAAGTACAATAACAAATTAGACATCAAGTCTGTTACATCCAGAGACCGGCTTCATTATCCCCACAAATTGGTCATTAAAACATGATTCTCCTATTTCTACTTTAGAAGATAAATGTATTATAGTTATGAGGAAATACAATGCGATGCATCAAATTAATCGTTAAAACTTCTTACTCCCCCGCATATCTATTTCGGGATGGGAAAGAGCAATTATGATGGGGAATCGGATTGGAGCGCGAACGGGCCTCCCTAAACGAACAGATGATGAAGTGCCCCTGTAAAACGATTACTTTGCTAGCAGATATTACTTGCAGGAAAACTTTTTACATATGATACGTCTGTTTTCTACTAAATGATCTGTTGAATGTATTGCAAAAATGTTTAGACAGTCATTTCTTTGGTAATTTTTTTGTATTTTCATATCTTAGTTTAGAAGAACTAGGATAATTGCCAAGAGAAGATATACTGCTAATTAAAATCAAAAGTACATTTTGAAAAACGACTATTTTGCACAATAAGAATTGTTTAAATACATTTTATAAGTAATAAGTTTATGTGTCTTCTTATCTCTGTGCAAACAGCTTCTATTTTCACAATAAAAATTAAAATTTTTCCAACCATCAATTATGTTTGCTCTTCATATCTATGGTATTTCTTTTTTTTTTATTGTATGATTAAAATACTTGAAATGATTTTAAAATTTTTAAGGAATGTCCCTTAAAAATTCCATTTCTTTCTATCATAAAAATTAAACCATTAATCAACAGCTGATATGATTGTCAATACTTATGAACTTAAAAATTAACAAAGCAATATAAAACCATATTTAAACCATTTTCTAATTCATAATTTTCAATTATATGTCAGATAATTAATTGCTTTTAATCCTTTTTTAAAATTTCCTAAAATATTATTTAAATTATATTTCTACCAAATAATTGGAATTTTAGTAGATAAGTTTCTTATGTATATAAGCCATATAAATTTTATGAAAGGAATTCATCTATTTTTTAATGTATATAATGAATCAGATTATTTTTAAATTTATATGTAAATAATGGAATCCTAATTCTTAGTCTATATCGTCTTTGTTAAATATAAATAATTTTTACTAAATATCATTTTATAATAAATTTATCTGAAATAGTAATGAAACAAATATAAAAGTTAAATATTTGGAATACAAAAATGTACGTAGCATTATTAAGCTTACTCTTGTTTAAAAAAAAGCTTAGTAATAAAAAAAATGCTAAAAAAAAAATTCTGCATTCTTATGATATGAAGTAGAAAAGATATATACTCATATACATATTACATACTCATGATATGAATGCATTTAATTTTTTCTCAAATTACCAAGCAAAATTCCACAAAGTAATCATATTTTTAAAAATTAAACAATTTTCATTCAATTAAAAAGTAATTATAAACATAATGAATGCTAATAAAATATTATATATATGTATCAATAGTCATAACTTTTTAAAGTTAAAAATTTTTTTAAAAAAATTGAAAATTAAAAAATAAATTTTTATTCGATTTGCCCGTTTATAAAATCTTAATAACACAATAATTGTAAATTTAACTATCGAAAAGTGGAAATTAATACCTAGTTTAGAAATAATAAGAACTGAGATTTCATTTTTACTGAAAAATTTGTTTTTTATTTATGTTTTAAGAAAATCAGTGGCTTAGAATAAATAATAAATTTCCATATATAGCAGATCTACAAAATAAGTGGAGAACCAGGAAAATTTTTTTAAAAAATTTACTATTTTTTTAATTTAAAAAAAATATATTCAAAAATGCTTTTTTATTAAATTAACTTTTGTTAGAAATTTCCCTTTATTGCAAAATTTTTCCACAGCATAAAATAAATTACTTCCATAATATTTATTAATCTTTCACAGTTAAAAAATAAAAATTTCATATTTGAACAATATTAAGTGAGAAAAACAATAATATCTTATTTTACAATGCAGGGTAAAATTTTCCAGCTAATACAGAGCATTAACAAAATATCTTACTCTAGTAAAATTATTTAAAGTTCATACAGTACAATACTTGTAATATTTGTTCAAATATGCCAAAATATTTTATACAGCTATGTTTTTATAATAATATTTAATTATGAGCATTAAAAGAATCTAAGCATTACAAAATTAGTGCACTTAATACTATGATCTTGTATTTTCAAAAAATGCCTTTTTATAAAAACATTTTTCTGTATATTTCACAAAAATATTAACATTTTAAATGCTGGTAAAAAAGCTATTTCTACCAGAACGCAATAAATTTATTACGTTGCTACTGAAAATTTATTTATTTTATTTATTTACTTTATTGAACGTTGACTTTAATAACGACATAAGATATAGACAACTAATTTGAAGAAATTATACTACATGAATAAAACCTCTTTTCTTTTACTTTTTTTCCTTTTTGAATATACTATTATATTATAAAATTAATGAGAAGTCAATAATTAATTAGAAAGGAAAATTGAACTGAAAGTAACTAATTAAATGATTATATATTTGTTTTGATAAAATGTAGACAATTTTAATCGCGTATGCATTATTAATGCACAGTTATAGTTTGTAAGATATGCTTAAGTTTTATATTGAAAAATCATCTTCAATATATTTTACACCACATGAATACAGTAATTTGGAGGGAAAAAAAATAATTTTAAATGCAATTTGCTGTTTCCAGATGAAAATGCACAATAACAAAATTGATAATAGCAAAACAACTTTAACATTTGCAAACAACTTATTTTTTTTAAAAAAAAGCATTTTACTTTATTATTTTTTTCCATTAAAAATCTTCAATTTTTTAGCTATAATGCTAACCTAATTTCACATTTTACTGCAGTTTTTGGTCCACATTAATCTTAATCAAAGCTGAAGTCCCACTTAGGGTTCATATAAATAATTTAGAATCTTATTTCAGCAAAAATAATAAATCCACAAAAACAAGATGAATTTTACAAAAAAAAAATTCACTAATAACAAAACAGTTTTAAATACTTTGCAAAAAATTTCTTTATATATAAAAGTCAAAACTTGTGTGTGCATTTTGCTTCTTTTTCCTTTTTTTTTTTTTTTTTTTGGAAAAAATAACTTTTTTCTAATTTTTACCAAATGCCAACCGGCACTTTATTTCATCTTCCCCTGCAATACCAGTAGGCATTTCGTATAATTTTTTTTTTAAGTTTGCAAACCACGAATAAAAATAGAAAAGAAAAAGAAACCAAGAATACGTATCATTGACTTATTATTTTTTCTTTTAACTAATATTTGCTTTCATTTTTCAATGCAATATTCAATTCGCATTAGATTTAAAAATCAAACTTCATAAAATGAAAACAAATATAAAGACGGAATATACCATTTTATTTATAATTTTTCCTTTTTAACCGGCATCTGATTTCATTTTTTACTGCAATACCCAATCACATTAGACTTCAAATAAAGCTTTAAATAAAGAAAGCATAAATAAAGAACGAGTGTGCATTTCGCTTATTTGTTTTCAATGAGCGAGCATCTGATTTTCTATTTCACTGCAATGCCAGCAGGCACCTGATTTCACTTCTCACTGCAATGCCCAATCCACATTAGGCTTAGCCATGGCCGAGGGGCGCTGTTATGGAGGAGAGGAAGATGAATCGTTCGTACTCACCCAACAGGAGCAGTTTGATATCCTTTGCCGCCTGTATCCCATCCTCTTTGAGATTTTTCTCAATCTGCTTACTCCTAGCCAAAGCAGCCCTTTCCTCGGCGCTCATTGCACATCCCATGGCCGAAAAAAAGGGTGCGCTCCTCGACCTTCAAAGTACCCGTAGCTGATGGCCGCCGAATCAACACAGATCGCAACACAGGGAGGAGGGCGTCCACACACCCACTGGAGAGCGAACCAAAAAAACGAACCGGCGGCACGAGCACCCTTTCTGACTTTTCAACAGCTGATGAGAGTGGTGATGATGATGGCCGAGAAGTCCAGATGACGGCGACGAAAGACCATTGCAGGCTTCTTTCCAGGGGATTTCAATCAACCACCCTACTTGTAGGTCCTTGGGCCCTCATGGGAAACTCGAGGAACCGTAGAGTTTGAGCTTTTACCGCTCGCTGGAAAAGTTGGTGGTGTTTTTTTCTTCCACCCTAGGTGGAGATTCGGTTGCTACTCCTCCCTGACCGGGAAGGCGGTAAAAATCCACAAAAGGGGGTGAGCAGATCTTCACAATCTGCTGCTGCTGCTCGGAGAACGATCGTTCGCCGCACGAGAAATTATGAAGGCCGACGTGTAAGTCGTATGGCAGTGCTGGGTTCGGTCGGAGTCAACCCTGTTTTCGGTTCGCACCGGTTTCCACTTCTCCGCTCTTCTTTATTATTATTTTTTTCTACTCTCAGGATTTTCTACCTGTACTGGTTTCGCCCTTTCACTCTATCGCCCGGGCGCGTTCCCTCCGGTATGATAATGAGAGGCGACCAGAGGCTCCAGCCAATGACTGCGAAGCGACCCCCTCCCCTCTCCGCTTCGACCCGTTGCCATGACAACCCGCATCACTGCTCGTGGAAGTGAATGACGTCAAACGCCTCGTCGCCATCTTGGCTGCGCGGCGCTGCTGTAGCGTGGCGAGGACGGGAGGAAAAAAAATCGATGCAGTCGTCTGCAGTATCGTTATCGAAAATACCGACCGATGGATATGAAGGATAAGGGGGGAAGGAAATAAACCTGTACGCATTCGAACCTCCCTGCGACTCAGAGGGGGTGGGGGAGAGAAAATCCATCATCTCTCTAACATTTTACTCTTTGTCACTTCCTATCTATGTGGGTGGAAGAAGCAATAAAAGATGGAGTCGTAGCCCATCTTGGTCACTTACACGACAGAGAGGGGAAAAAAATAAATAAGTAAAAATCTTAAGATCATGTTAACGTTTTCTCGGAAAAGTTATACGAATGCATTCGAGAGATGGGACCCCCCCCCAATGGTAACTTCGTGGCTATCGAGGAATAGCTACGACCTGTTGACTCAGGTTATCTTTTATTTTGCTGGGATAAATATACTTCATCGATCAGAAATAATGCTCTAGCGGTCGATGCCCCCCGAGTTAGGAAACCATGCAAAGCAGAATCCAATCTGGGAATTGCACAATACTCCGGCTAAATAATTGTGACCCTATGTAACATTGATGTATGCACGTAAATAAGTAGTTTGGAGGAGAGGGGGGGATATTCTAGGCTTTTATGCACCATTTTTATCATTTTTGGAGTGGGTGTTTTAGTGCTCCCAAGCACGTTTCTGCAAAAATGAATAATGTAGGAAATAGCAGAAGCTATTTTAAAAGATGTTTAACTAGAACGGAGTCTGATTAAATAAAATATAATCAATTAGATGCTGAGCAATAAATTGTCTGGAATAGTAATTGACTGCAATCAAATCGTTAAGTTTAAAAATGTACAGAGAATTGTTTTTAGCACTATGCAAATTTTGTGAAAATTCTGCTATGCATTCTAAAGTGAATTTTTTGCATCTAAAATATATATTTACATTATGAGAAATTTTTAGCATTCATTTAATTATGATTTAGTTTTATATTCCTTAGTAAAAACAATGCACTCCATATGTTTTATAAAAGAATGTAACTTATTAGTAAAGAAAATAAAAAAACATTGCTTGATATTTAAATTATGATATTATCATACCCTCATGTCATTTAAAATCATACTGACATTAATAATTCACTCGTTACATTTTTTATACTTTTTTATTCTCTTCATAAAAAATAAAAAAATATATCAATCGAGTCCAGTCAAATCACACGATAATGAAATCAAACAACAGATTATTTCTAAAAAAAATTTATCGAATTTTTTGTTTTATTAACAAGGTATAAATTTTAAAAAATTATCTGGGAAATAGTATGCAAAAACCAAATAGAAACCATCTATTCCTTTTTAGAGCACTGTTCTAGTAGAAACTTTTGGTAACTTTAAAATGATTCAAAAGGGGGGGGGGGGGGTAATTAATCATTGTTATTTTGTTACCTATTAATTTTTTTTCATTTTGAAAACCCTATCCAATAAATATATTCAGTATCTTCATTATTTTTTTTCTCAATTAAATCAAATTTCAATTTTCAATTTTAAAAAATCCATAGCGCTATTTGTAACGGCACAAAAGTTATTTCAGTTCAAATTTGTGAATTAATTAAAACTCACATTGCATATTTCATTAATTAAGAAAGTATAAAAAAACAAATTCCTGGACATATCTTTATTCATTTATTCGCGTATGTGCGTCTCTCTCTCTCTTTGTGTGTGTGTGTGTGTGTGTGTGTGTGTGTGCGCGCGCGCGTGTGTGTGTGTGTGTGTGTTGCCATTATAAGCAGTAGAACGCATGCCCTTAAGTTGTTAGATTAAGTAAATATATAATTTTGACTGTGGAAATGTGCTCCTTAATTTTAATTAATTAAAAAGTAAGCAAGATTTTATTTATTTTTTCCCCTGATAGTTGAAGCAAATATTATTGTGCAGAACTGATTTTTACACCATTTTCAAATTTGAAAAATTCTTTCTAATAATACTAAGCTGTTTGTCTAACAAATACTTCCTAAATTTTGTCAATATTCAAGAAAATGCTGTTTGCTTAATTTTAAATAACAGACTTTATCATTGTAATGAAATTCAAATGTTTCATGAAATATTCAATTCTTTGTTTCAATATATATTAAATTTTCTTCCATTATTTAAAGGTATGGAAGAAAGTTCGGATAAGGAAAAAAAATTTACATTTCGTTCAACTTTTCAAATTTATCGTTATTAGTTATTCTTCATTTCAGGTGTTGTGCTTGTCTTGTTACCATGGCTCAAAATTACGATACTACAATCCTCCTACAAAACTCTTGTAACTTCGAAAAAGGTCTCTGTTCCAATGACAGATCTTCCTTCCTTTTTTCAATTAGTGTTATCTCCATTTTTGTGCATTTTTTTTTTCCTTCTAAATTACAACAATGATATTTAGACAATCAATCAGTCTCATTCTAAAGATATTTCATTAATTGTAATTAGTATTTGAAACTAACTTTATCACAGCTTTAACTTTTAATTTAACTTCATCACTTTTTTTAATATTAAAGGTTAGACAAGATGGCGGTAACCTTTTTCAATAAAGAACCATTTTTAAAATCATATTTAGCAAAATAATATTCTCAGAGTCACAAATCAGCAACTGAATGAGGACATACTTATATTTGAAAATTCAATAAAAAAAAATCTTTGTTGTTGTGACAATGTTTTTGCCAACTTTGGCCCTTACTTTGCTAAAAGGTACTGTTATGAAATACTCTGTAATTTGACTGTTATAACAAAGTCTCAATTTAACAAAATTATTAAAATAAAAAGTAAACTATCTTACTTTTAAATTCTTACATATAGATCATTATTTTTATTCGTAAAATAGAGTGCTGAACGCTCGAATATTTTATATATTTAACTTCAAATAATTAGCCAAATCAAAGAACATGTCTTTCAGATCTTGTCATCTCTCCGATTTCGCCATTACTTAATTAAGCTTGTGGCTCCCTAGATATATTATCAATGGCCTCCTGTCTTCTACCACACACATTTTCAGGAGAAAATTGAAAAACACTATTTATTCCTACATCAACATGAGAAAAAAAATATCGAAAGAATACCGCACCATTTTGGAAAATTTAGAAATTTTTATTATTACACATGAAAGTTCATTTCTTCTATATATTCTATATCAACTTCCTACACACACAACCTCCCCCTTTCCTTTCTCAAAAGAAATTTCGAAAATATTACTTCAACAAATATTTGGTATGGGAGAAGGGAAAACTACAACTCTCCAATCCTGATCATTATACCGATTTCGCGAATTTTTATTTCATTTGAAAGCTTATGACATTTAGGCATGCAATCAGTGGTTGGTTGGCCCTCTATTTCGAAAGATACTGCAAAATAAAATTTTGCCACAACTCTCCAGATCAACAACTGGGCCGTTTTCATCACTTTTATTCGCTAATTAATTCCACCTCTTTGCACGTAAGCTAACCAATCAAAGTATTCGATACTTGTGGACGAAATATTATTTAAAACAATACTTTCATTTTGTGTGATAAGTTGAGATTCGTGAAAGTTGATTATCAATGATTTACTAAATTAATTAATTCTATTAAGATGGTGGGCAGAAGGGTGGTCGCTGAAGGCGGCAGTATATGAATAATAAAATTAAAATATATATTTCACAAAACTGTGAACAACTATATAGCTTTTAATAAAAATTTTATCGCTGAAAACTGAGCGTGTTTTTTTTTACTTTTAAGATTTTGAAGGATTATTTGCGTATAGTCATCAAAAAAAAAAAAAAAAAAAAAAAAAAATGGTCGCAAACAAAAATAATAAGAAGTACAAACAATTTTCATGAAATATTGCTAGGAGTTTTGTTTAAATTATTTAATTATTTTTGTAAAATTCATTGCTAATTTAAAACAGCTACAATTAAAGAACCCCTGGACTAAGCATTTCATCATAGAAATCTGGTGTTCATTTAAAATTTTAATTTTTGATTTAAAAAAAACAAACGATAAATGTAAGAAACTGGTGCAAATGAGGAACATACCACAATATTCTAATCATGCTTTGGGATTTTTCAAGTGCTTATTTAACTGTCGTTTGTATTTAATCATTTTCAAGGCGTCTTATAGCTATGAATCATCTTATTCGAAAACCCCAAGTTGCAAATACTGAAAAATTTCAAGATTACGTTTTCAGTATCAGAGAATATGTTTAGAGCATTTTCATTCAAAATTTGCAGTTATATATCATTTGCATTATCAAAAAACGTCACTTGATTTTTAGATATTTTTATTTAATAAAAATCAATTGCTACTTTTTTAATTGCTTCATATTCTTTGTTAAATATTCTTTGATTCTTATAACAGTAAAATCACAATGAATCCAGCCGGCATTTGAATTGTTTTTCCATCAACCAGAGTATTTAAAGACAGATTAGTTTCACTTAGCCGTTGTTTCAATAGCCAAAAGCAATGATACAAGGACAATTTTTTCTGTCGTTTTATTTATGCAAAAACTCACTTTTCGGGTTATTTTTTGTAACATGAAGATGCAAAAATTATGTGTGAAGTCAGCTATGCCAGTTTGGGGAAACTCACTTCATTATTAGAAATTAAATACTTTACAGTGCAGCAATTCATACTTTCATTTGTAATTGCGAATTTTTTTAAATATTTTTTTCAATATTTAATAATTAACTAAAATAATTCGATACTTATCATAATATTTATTTGAATTAGTAAAATGCTGGAAAGTAAGGAATTTGTCATAATTGAATCATGCTCGTGAAAACCCTCCACCTTTTAATCAACATATCGATCAAATCAGAGAATCAGCATTTCGTGACCATCATTTAATAATTAGAAGCATTACTGAACAAGTTCCTGTAGATGAAACATCGAAAGCTACAAAAACTGAGGGCGGATAAATTTATAGGCTTTGCAAAATGATTATGAATCCTTTTACATTGTTATTATAATTCTTGATTTATGATAAAAAAAATCATCAAATACGACTCCACAATCTCTGTATTCATCTGATATGGCACCGTGTGACTTTTTTTTTTCCGACCGTTGAAATTACCTCTTCATTGTCGCCGTTTTGATTCTATCAATTAGATAACAGAAAATACTTTATGATCTCTGAAAGGAATTCAAATTGCCATTTTATTTTAATTGACTGTTGGAAACTGATTTTTGCTGTATTTAAAAGCAAAAAATCAGTCAACAATACAAATACATATGGATTTAACTGTATTTAAGGATCAACTGTACGATCAAATCAACGACTATATTTTACGGACTCAACTGTATTTAAGGATAATAATAATAATAATCCAGTTACTTAAATTTGAGAAAAGTTTCAAGCTTGAAGATATTTTGAATATAAAATAAAAATTTTAATTAAATTCCTCAACAGTTTTATTTTTGAAGTGACAAAATGATTATTCAAAAAAATTATTTGGAAAGCAAGATTTCCACTAACAAATTTCTATCTGCGAAATTTTAGCTCTAAAACACAAAATGAGCATGTGGATTTTAAAATAAAATTCGCATGCTGAAGTAAACATTAAATGAAACCAAAGAGAATGTTTGCTCTGATTTTACATAAAACCCCTCACATATCCTTCACTTTCACTAGTTCTTCAATCTCACATTAACTTGAGAACGGTAACTATTCCACATCAGCACACGCCTCTTCTTGATTTGCAGACCTTCCTTGAAATGGCCACTAAAACAGTTATATTTAAAGCTTCAAAACTGTATTTTATTTAATTTTTTATCCATATGAGGGTCTGTCTCTTAAGATGCAACTGCGTCAAAAATATATTATTAAATATGATTCCCTTAACGGAGAAAATGCTTAAAAATTTAGAATTCTTTAATATTTTCATTAATATATTTATTGAATCAAGCAAAGTTCAATATAATTATTGACATCATTTATTCTTGAATTATTTTATTTAGAAAACAAAAAAATTCCCGGTAATGCATTTTTAAATACAAGATCTTTCAACAATCTTTATATACGAAATATATATACTTTATTGGCGAAGACGAAAGAATAGACTTTTTGTTCACAATATATATATATATATATATATAAAATTAGCAATGTATATACGTTATCGCTAAAATGTATAATTTAGTTATTTCATAGAATTTATTTCATGAAATATCACAATTTTTCATCAATCATTTCATAGAATATCAATCTGTTATTTTATGAAATAGCAGATCCCACACTTAAATAGCAATATTTACATAAATTAATTTCAAACAAACCACATGAAATAAAGACAACTTTTAAAACTTATTATATATAGATATATACAAAGAGAGAGTTAGAGAGACACACTGCCTATGTTTAATTTCCATTAAATCTTTTACACATAAATTTGATTGATTCCCTAAAATTAGTTTTAAGCGTTAATTTATTACATGCATTACAGCTATATTAAATTAATAGTGATAAACTTTAAAACGAACCTTCCATTTGGAGTTCAATTCCTTTGGAATCATATTGCTGCTAAAATATTAATTTTATTAAATTAGTATTCCAATTAATGTTCAATTAATCTAGCAACTGTAGTAGACTATAATTTCATTTTCTTATTCTTCATGTAAATCACCCAGATTAAAGTGAATTTTTTTCCTTTCCTTAAAACTATGGTAAATAATCACAGAATTAAACATCTAAGGGGACATTGAAAATAATAAAATTTGAGGAAACAGTGAAATGTATTCTTGAAAAATTATGCAAAAAAGTTTATTAAAAATTTTTTAAACTCAGATAAAAATTGTGTAAAAAATCATTGTCGTCACTATTATTTGGTATTATTAAAAAATAATGTTTTGGAATTTTAAAACGGAACAAAAATAACTTGTTTACGATAATATTTCCAAAAGTTATCAAGGAAAAAAATTTGATTTATTTTCAATTAACTAAAATTTTCATCAATGTTTTTTTTAGTCGCTTTGAGTATACATTACATTCTCAAAAGTATATATGTGCCCAATTTTATAACTCTGGGTCAGACGGTCTAAATTGTAATACGCCAATACATACACATAGAAACACATACATTCTCTTTCATTAATAGTGGTGATTTTAATAATTCAAACACAGTAATCCTAATATTTTATAATTCACAGGGTTTGTATTTTTTTATTGCATATTTGTTTATTTGACATCTAAGCTGATAACTTTTTTAATCGATCTACGGGCGGCCTCCTTGAGTTTTTTGACTCCAGGCAGCTACTTATTTTGCTTATTCAAAAATTCGCCATTGCAGTGATTAAGAAAAATAGATATGCTTTTAATAGTCCAATAAAAATATCTTATTCCCAACGAGACAAAATTCCTAAATTTTATATAATTTTTTTTATTTAATTTATTAATCCGATGTTCAATCCTTAAGTTATTTGTTGGCATACCAATGATTTGAGAGCATCTTTATTCCGAAAACTTTTTACATTTACTATCTTTGAAATGATAGAGCTTAAAGCCGACGTTTATTTTGTATTCGAAAATCTAACTAAAACGATAAAGTGGCCGATAGTAAACCCGTATATATGGATTATCGATTCAAACGGCAAAATTCAAAATATAGTTACATTATATTGTAATAAGAAGAAACTTACCTCTTTCAAATTCTTTTCATCAGTTTCAGATTCATTATTTTGGCCATACTAAAAAGTTTAATATGGTCAATAATAACCGTTTAATTACCGTTGCCTATTTCCCTAAATGAATTTGAAGTCATTTTCAGCGGTAATTTATAACAATCTATCGGCGCAATCATGTGCATGAACAGACGATATTTTCTTTCCAGATTTGGCGCGAATCATTTAATAAACTGACATTCGAATTTTTACATCTGCTCTTTAGAATAAAACATACAAATCGAAGCAGTGAATAAATAAACAAAAGAAACCATTGGATATGAGTATCGTACAAGCCTCTCCTTAATTTTACTAACGTATTTTAATGCTTTTTTTATTTGATTTTTCTTTTTTCACTTTCTATGAAACTTTCCTCGTCCAATACCATCAAAAAGTGTACTTTATGATTAGCATGCATTTCAATAACACCATACTTTTTTTGTGTGCATTTTGCTGTTGTTTTCTATACCGGTCAATAATATATAAGAGGATATGTTTTATCGAGGAAAAGATATTTTGGAAAGCAAGCAATCTAAACCAATAACGTTTGCGATATTTCTGTCATTAGAAAGTTAAGTCTCTGCATTGAGGCAGCTTATATAATATACTCATAGAACCGAACTCATTTCCTTTAGATCACTTACTCAGAAAAATAAAAAAGAAAAAAATTATATAAACTAAGTTGGTAAGTTATATAGTTCTCATGGTTAATTGGATAGCCCTTTTTTTTGTGATTATTCTTTCTAATTTTGAAAAAAATATCTCAATCAGTCTATTTTTTTACTTTTAAGCAAATAATACATTGTAAAAAAAAGAGAGAAAGAGATTAGTTCTTATTTATTCTTGTTTTTAATTATATTTATAGATTTTAAATCAATAAAAATTTTTATACACATTATATGCAGTGGCTCAAACAATTGAGAGTACACCTTACTTTTACTTGATAAATCCGACTTTCAATATAAATAACACATTAATGAGAAGTGCAAACATGTTTTTATTTTTACACATAAAAAATGGTTTAATTTAGAATAAAAATAAAGAAAAATCAACGAAAAATTTCTAAATTGAACAGTTATAGAAGCATTTGAAATAAATATATGTAGATTTTTGTCTCAAAAAATTCAGAATACACCAATGAAATTTTTATAATATCTCGCATAGAAAGAAAATATCAATATTTAATTGCATGTCTTTTGGCTTTTATAATGGCCTCTAAACGTCGTGGTACCGATTCAATCAATTTTTAGTGGTATCTGAAGATATTTTACCCCATTCTTCTTGCAACACTTGTTTTAAATGGGTTTTGTTTCTAATCTTGTGTTGTTTTTGAACCATTGTTTCGAGTGTGGCCCACAGATATTTAATAATATTGATGTCGGGGTACTGTGATGGTGTGTGTAACTGCGATTTGCAATGAAAAAGACACTACATTTTGACATTGCGTGCATTCTGTTTGGGGTCGTTGTCTTGCTGGAAAATGAAATTTCCATTTAAACCCAAATTTTTAGCAATTTCCTTTAGATTGCTACTAAGTATATCCAAGTAAACCATATGGTTTATAATGTCATCGATAAGAATTAAATTTCATACTCCAGAGGAAGCCATATAACCTCAAAACATGACCAAATCACCACCATGTTTAACTGTAGGACAAATTATTTGCATCCAAACCAGTATTAGGCTTTCTCTTTAAAGTACGGCGCTGTCACTGCTAAAAATGTAGACTTTTTTTTTCATTACTAAATATAACTTCCTTCCAAAAGTTATTGGTCTTCAATTTTTGAGTTTTTGCAAATATCAAACGCTTTTTCTGAATTTGTAAGCTGACAAAAGGTTTCTCTCTAAGAATTCGACTTTTATATCCAGCTTGTCTGATTACATTTCGCACTGCTTCAGCACTTGCACTTCTGCCTATGATTTGAGAAATTTCTGCATCAAGTTGAATGAATCGTATGGTCGCAGCAATCTAAAGGGAAGTCTTAAACATTTGAGTTTAAATGGGAATTTTATTTCCCAGCATGACAACGACCCCGAATAGAATGCACGTTACGCCAAAATGGGATGTCTTTTTCATTATAAACAGCAGTTACACACACCACCACAGTACTCCGACATCAATGCCATTGAATATCTGTGGGACACACTCGAAACAATAGTTCGAAAACACAAAATTAGAAACAAATCCCGTTTAAAACAAAATTTGCAAGAAGAGTGAGGTAAAATATCTTCAGATACCACTAAAAATTGATCGAATCGGTACCACGACGTTTAAAGGCCATTATAAGAGCCAAAAGACATGCAATTAAATATAGATACTTTCTTTCTATGCGAGATATTATAAAAATTTCATTGGTGTATTCTCAATTTTTTTGGGCAAAAATTTGAGTATGTTTATTTAAATTGCTTCTGAAACTTTTCAGTGTAGAAGTTTTTCGTTGATTTTTTTTTTATTTTTACTTTAAATTAAACCATTTGTTATGTGTAAAAATGAAAACATGTTTACACTTCTCGGTAATGTGTTATTTATATCGAATGTAGGATTTATCAAGTAATAGTAAGATGTACTCTCAATTGTGTGTGTCACTGTAATTATTTTATTTTATTAAATAAGCCTAATTACATGTCATAATTCCTTTGAATACCAATAAACAAAATGAGTAAACTCAGGTTATCGTTGTTGCAAATGGTAAAAGACCTCGGATTAGTCGGCGGAATAAACATTTTAACTTTTCAAATCCGAATTGGAACTTTTCCTTGACATCTCTATTTTTTAATGATTGAATTTTTTTTTAAATCCAGTCTTTTAATATAAACAAGAAATTTTCAAAAAATATGAAATCATTTTTAAAGAACCAGACTCAATAATTATTTTGCCACATAATCGTTTTTCTACTTTTTTTAAATTATTTTTATTTTTAAAAATATTTTAAATATATTTTAAAACAATATATTTGATTGTTGAAATGAAACTCAAATGGTTTTCATTGTTACCACTAATATTTCATTTCGGCTATTTTTTTCTTTGTTGATGATCAACTTATTTTTCTATGTTGAGTATGTTTCAGTATAAGGCATATCTGTAATAAAATTTTTGAAATTTGTAGAATTTATAATTAAAACCCAATATCTCAATTGTATCAACTTTTGCTGTATAATTTTTGTATTTTATTTTTTTGATATTTTAAGTTTATTTTATAATAATATGTTTCTTTATTAAAGTAAACCTTTTATCGTTTTATTGTTGAACTAATGTTTTTTTCTCAGTGCTGATGATCAAATGATGAAGATTAAGCTTATTTTTTTCTTATTTAATAGGTCTCTGATCAAAACCTGATTTTAATAAAATTTCGGAATATTATGACAGTTTCAAATAACATTTAATTCAGAACTAAACAATTATGTTTTTTAAAACAATCATTCATTTTTAAATATTTTTTATATTATTGTACCTTTAACTTGAAGTTTTCATTTTTAATTGAAGTGGCTTTTTTAAATTTAAATCAAAGACATTTTTCTTGATAAATCCTCAGATACATAAATCATGAAATATAATTTGAAATATTTATACATGTATCCAAAACTTAACTGTTGAATGATAATTTTCTTTCCGTATATTGTCAAAGTGGATTTTTTGTCTGTATATTACTAGATTAAATGACGTTAACTCGCTTTCCTTTCAAAATTAAACTTCTCATTTTAGATTAAATGAATTAAAAAAAATTGAAAGATATATAACTTAATTGCTATAATTATATCAGTCTTCTAATATAGTTACATGCTTGTTAAAATTTGAAATTTGAAAACACTTTTTGAGTGTGAGCTATTAAATTACTTAACAAAACATTCATTGGAGAAAATCCATGCACCAAATTTCATTTATCTTACTCAAAGTTTTTTTTTTTTTTTTTTTAGTTATCTTTATAAACAGACAGAATTCCAAAAATGTATTTTTCAGACTCAAGAAATCTGAAGCGTGGAGAAATTTCTAAATCTAGAGAGTAAAAGAGTAAAACTTTTTTTATTATTTTCTCTATGCATTCTTCATAAACGAGAAAGTAACAAGTGGAAGTGGTCTCCCGGAATTTTCTCGCATACTCTCCAATAAAGGTCTTATCATCCTCCTCCTCTTCTTACATAAAATTGGAAATCTTAGGTATGGCTGGCCGCGGTGGCCTGGTGGTAAGGTCTCGGCTTGGGAGCCGTAGGGTTTCAGGTTCGTAACCCGATTCCACAGAAGAATCGTCGTGTAAGGGGGTCTGTTGCACGTTAAATCCGTCAGGGCCAAACGTCCTCCCGCTGGTGTGGTGCGGTGTGGAGAAGGGGATGCCAGCTCAGGTGTCGTCCTCGTCATCTGACCGTGGTTCAAAATGATGAGGTCCGTCCCAAAATAGTCCTAGATTTGCTTTACAACGGGACGTTAATATAACTCAACTAAACGTAGGTATGGCTGCGAATGCCTCGCATGACATTGCTAAAAAATAGTTCCGAAATATAGAACTTTGACATGAATCTAGCATTTCTACTAAATCTGTCGTGCGAATCAATATTTTAGAAACTTTTTTCTCGACTATCTGGAACCAAAATTTGGTAAAATTCATCAAAATTTGGCAAAATACTATTGTGATCAAATATCGAATTTAAAATTATGTCATGGCATTTAAATGTTTTGATTTGCATGCTTTTGGAAGTATAAGCCGACACACGATTAACTCTGACAAATTTAGTTCAAAATTTGAAAAGAATCTACCTTTTAGATGCTAAACTTTTCTCAAAATTTTTTATATATCTAGCTCTTTAAGTTCTGTTATTATATAGTTCATTTGTACTCGAACAGCAAGACAGACAGGCTTCCTAAGAATGAATTTTTTTCAAAATGTAATAGTAATCTATAAATTTGGTGTTAATTCTACATAACAAATGTCAACTTCTGGTTATCAAGGCCAAATATATATTTTTCGTACTCAAGGAGATCAGAAAATTGGACCTTAATCAAAAATCTCGAATTCAAATTTTTTAACGATTACTATATTTTCTGTATCTATACTATTATTATAAATGTGAAAGTTTGGATGGATGGATAGATGTTTGTTAGTCAATCACGCCAGAACGGCTGATCAGAATTGGATGAAATTTAGCAGATAGATAGATTATAGTCTCGAATAGGACATAGGCTACTATTTATTCCTTTTAATTGAGTGGTTAATTGTTTGTTAATTAAAAACTAACTTTCCAGCCAATAATCGCCAAATGAGTAAAGTTTCAGGGGTTGTTTTTTTTTTTCCCCACGCCAATGAGATTAGGCTTAACATGATTTTGACTATTATTTCAAACGATTCTGTTTATTTTCTTAGTGTTCGATACATTTAAAATTAAACATTGTTAATGAATCGATCTTTCGGATTCATTCTGAAGTACTTGTGGATTAAAATAAAACAGAATAAAGGAAATGAAAAATTTATAATCTATATTGCGTTACCCCAACTGGAGTAGAAAATTCATACATTTGTGTTGCCCCAATTGGCGTTGAAAATTCACGCATGCGCAGGAGTAACAAAAGATAAAGCCATTGATGCTATAGATTCCAATCTATTTCCACGCGTACGAAGTCGCGGGTAAAAGTACTGCTATATGAGGAAGCAAAGTTCATATATGAGAAAGCAAAAATTGGAGAAATTCGCCAAATAAAATTTGGTATGTGGTTTATGCATCATAATTCTAAACTTCGGCCAAATTTTGGATCCAATAGGTAGTATGAAGCAGAATAACAAGAAAAGATCCTAACTTGTCTCGATAAAAGCTGACGGACTACAATGCGTAGTGAACGGACGTTAGAATATTATGCAAAATAAATTCCATTAATAGATGGGATTTATTCTCTCTATATATCAGGAATGTGGAAATAAGCATGTCGAAAAGAGATTTTTTAATAATTAAAAATTAAATAAAATTTTGGATTTTTCACGCAATTTTCTAAAAATATTATTGCAGGATAATAGTTTTTACGTCGTTTCAAATCTTTAGAAAATTATCATTTAAATACCAATTTAACAGTCGTGAAAATGTTTGCTAAATTTTGGCAATTTTTATTTTTTTATTTACTTTTTGCCTAATTTTTAACAAGTTTTTATTGTTGCTTTGAAATTCAAACAGCTTTAATCGTTTCATTTTAAATTAATTAAAAATTATGCAATATTTGGGGAGTTTTTCATGGGTAACTTCTGGAAATATCCCATAAACAAGATTTTTACATCAATTAGAATTTAAAAATTATATTTAAATAATACAGTTGACACCGCTCAATGTGACCGATTTGCTAATATGAATACCTTTCGTTTTAATATATCAAAATTTTTCGACCCCTAACAGACATAAAATATTCATTCAAATGTACACAAAAATATTCGTTTAACGTTAACAGTTTTGAAATAAAGAATTGATCGATCCTTCTTTTTCAACCCAGAGTTAACAATTGACATTCGTGAAAATTCTCGCACTATTTATAGGCAAAGATACGAGAGTCATTTTTCCCATGGAACTGGGTTCATATTCCAAGCTAGAGCATTCGGATTGGTTTTAAAGGACAACAATGCTGCAATTTTTGTTTCAAAGTTGAAACCATTCTACTTGTGAAACCATTGTAAATTATGAAAGCAAAATGAATTTTAAACCAGCGGGGTCGATCTACACAAAACTTTTTCGCATACTCTAATAAACTTGTCAGGTCACAGAACGCCTTCTATGGCACTGGAGTACAATGGTTATGAAATACTAATCTTTGGCACGAATTTAGTATTTTTAATGAGCCTGTCATGTAATCCTTCTCGAGTTCTTTGGCGATTAATCTATGGATAATGGTATCCAAAAATTTGTGTTTTAAACACGCTTTTCTCAACCGATTGAAACAAAAATTTGACACAAAACTGCGTCTGTAGACACAAAATTCCGTACCAAATTTGATATATTTAAGTCTACGTTTTTGAGTTATCACGTTTATTTATTTCTGAAAGTACAGATAGACAATCAAACCGTAGTTGGAGTTGGCTCAAAATTTGATACATATCTACACTATAGATGCTAAATCTGTGCACCAAATTTTATCTATCTAGCTCTCTTCGTTTTGTAGTCATCCTCTTAACTTATATTTTAAAAGCCGGACAGATGGAATTCCTCTGAACAGATTTAACTTAAAATTTGATAGAAATCTGCAAATTTAGTGTAAAGATCGTATACCAAATTTCAATTTGTCTAGCTCAAAGCGCTGGTAAGCTATCTTTTTCACACACAGACAGATGGACATTTTTCAAAAATATGTCTTTCGAAATCAGAGGTGTAAAACGTGGAGATTTGTCAAAATCTCAAGTTCGCTTTTTTTTTTTTTTTTTTGGAAATTTTTATACGTTTATATTATTTTTATGAGAAAATAAAAAGAGCTGGTTTGAGCGTTAAAGACAAAATTAAAATTCTTGAGAGGTATGAAAGTTTGACTAAAATGAATCAACAATAACTCTGTGGAGCAGATGAAAACTTCACAACACATCTTTGTACAGTTTTATAAAATTGTTTTTGGTATGCAAGGCCAAGCCTAATATATGTTCATGATTCTGATGTGAACGCATATGTTGAAGGATACGAGCATGGAAATGTCTCAAGCTCTTAATATTTTGAAACATGATGTATAGCATTATTCAACAAATTTTAAAGAACAATACGAGTATGAACAATATATGTGTATACTTCTCAGAAATAACTGTCAAAAAACAGCAATAAACTTTTTAAATCATTAAATTTGAAACAAATTAGAGATAATCCACAGTAAAATGTTTTTATTCAATTTCACTAGTGTGATAAAAATACACTTGATTTTATCCCATTCAGTTTCTGCTATCAAATGATTAATGTTATCAGAATTCTTAAGTCTCAGAATGATCACATTAAATGACTGCTACTGTAATCACCAATTTAATTATTGTGCAATTTTTCCTGATTTTCCACTATTTTTAAAGGTATGCTTACAGAATAATTCAGAAAATATTTTTTTATTTTTGCTTTGAAAATTTAAACCATTTTCATTGTTTTCACCAATATTTAATCAAGCATTTTTCTTTCAGTGTTGAAAGCTTATAAAAAAGGGATCTGCTTTCTCTTTTTTTTTTCCACTTTTTTTTACAATACTGTAAAAAGTTTTTACTTTCAAATTTCTTTCAGCAAATTTTTCACAGAATCTATAAGCAGACCTTTCTAAAATATTAAATGCTAACTTCACAACAGCTATTCTGAAATATTTTTATTAGCTTGTTTCTAATAATTTAAAGTACTATTTGATTAACAGTAAATCAAACAAAATATACCACATCATGTTAATGTTTGAATCAACTATGTGTCATATGAGAAACAAGATAAAATCATTGTGAGAGCATAAAGTGCAATTAGATATCAGAAGACATTGGCATTTGCATGCAATACGATATTTCATTTAACTTCATTCGGAAAGTTAATGTGTATACAGAACAGGTGTCAGGTACTAAAATAACACTTTGAATGTCTATCACAAATTGATCCTCAAAAACATTTTGTTGAGGGAACTAAACCAAATTTAAGCATAGCAGCCTTAATTGAAATTAATTACAATCAATATTCCAAGCAAAATAGCTAATCACCAAAGATGGTTTGTTAAAATACAGCATTTATGTATCATTTAAAAAATGGAAATATTAAAAAAAGAGGCAGTTTACATTCAATATGACTATTAAATATTACATAACTGTTTACTATAGCTACTTTATATTGCAACTATACTTGAAATTTTAATGAAAAAGATTTATACAAAATAATACTCACACAAAAACCTATCAGAAATAAAAAAGATACTGTAAAAAAATATCTTAAAATTTATTTAAAACTGCACTCAATCTGAAAAAAAAAAAAAATCTACTAGACTATACTTGAAATAGCAATATTCCCTCTTTACAATAGCACCTTTTTTCAAAAAAAAATTTACCTAACTACTAACTGTTGTAAATGTAAAATCATCTAACTATGAAAGGCCAAGGTAAATCATTACTGCATTTAATCACTACCCATTTTCACATTTCTAAGACAATAGAGATGGATGTAAATTCCTAACTGTAAAAAACGTTTTAAATTATATGCAGAATTATATTTTATGTTGCTTATGTCTATGAAAACATCTTAATATCTACATTTTTAAACAGTTCATTGGCTTATCAGTAATATTTTTTTAAAAATAATAATAATTTAAGAATTAATATACCAATCAATACACAACATTTCCTTGAAGCAGTCATTCATTGGTTTAAAATAATGAAATTCAAAACTTTAAAATTCGGTGAGACCCAAATAAAGAAGGAAATTTTTTTAATTAAAAATCTTAGTATGCCAAAAACAATTTCAAAAATATGACTAAGAAACTAGAGAAATGTATAAAATTCACATTGCAATTTTTCAATATAGTATTTATTGACACAAAAATATAAAATATTATTCTACATATCATTTAAATCATTTTTGTAATTATAAGTGCATGCCTAACATTAACAGTATAAATATCAGTTATTGGGCTATGATTAAAGTGGAAATCCTGTATATATGTGTTATTCTTATATGTATACTTAAAATATATCAAATTCAATTACAATCTTTGAAAGTAAAATGAGATTTGCAATGCTTCTAAAGAAATTATTTATTTTGAGATTTTTTTTGAGACAGTCAATTTAAACAAATATAATAAAACTCGCAATTATGTTTGGTTATTTTTTTTATTTAACTCTTCACACAAATTAACAGCATCAGAACAAAAGAATAACATGCACGTTTTTAGTATAAATATAACAGATTGTGGACACTCAAAGCATGTAAATATAAAAAAGCTCTTCAAACATAAATATTCTTCTTTGTTCTGCTGTAACACAAGTGAGATAAATCTCTAAAAATGAACCTAAAATAAAAATAAATAAATTAGTAAAAATAAAATCGATATTTGTAAAAGATATGAATAAATTAGCTATAAGTAAATGAAATTAAAACAACAAATGAAATGAAACAAAAACAATGAAATTAAAATAACTAAATAATGAAAAGTGAAAGTGGCTTTCAAATTTATGATATCGTTTATCATAAATAGACATATAGACGAGGAAGCACATATATAATACTAATAATTTGTGCTAATAAATTTCTTTAAGTACTTCTGCATCCTGCTAGAATTTAGATATCCCCCTAAAAATTTGTAAATGAACTTATAATGTTTTTTTTTTATTATTATTATTAATAATAAAGCAATACTTGCGCACCACAAAGTATAGCACAAGGCTTACAGAAGTAGAAACAACTACATACAGAGATAAAAACAGATAAAAATAAGTATAAAAACAACAGGAAAAAAATAAACAATAAGACTAATTAAAAATTGAAGCAGCAAAGACAATAAATTTACAGAATGAGAAAAAAGCCATTTTGTGGTCGACCAAAACATGAAGCGGAGGTGGAAACTTAAAATTACAGGCATCGAGATCCACAATAGAATTCCTTCTCCCTTCAGTAAGTTTGGAGCAGTCAAAAAGCAAGTATTCGACGTTTTGAACTCCACTCACGCTGCAGGAGGACAGATCAGTGTCTGATAATCCAAATTTCTTGAGATAGTAATTGAAATTACAGTGGCCAGTAAGAAATTTTGTTAAGTGAAAATCACTGAAGAAATGCTTGTTATTTAACCTTTGAGAAATTGTGGGAAAAATAATTTAGTTAAAGAGACAGTTGACGAATTCTGGTACAGCTCATTCCATAAGAGAATGGTCTTTTTGCGATTCTCATTGCGAATTTGAGATTTGGGGATGCTCACAGGATCAATGATGTTTAGCTTTAAACTTATGATGTTAGATATGTATTTTTTTAAATTTGGTTAAAAAATAAAAACTGACATCCAAATTATTGAAAACTTTAAGAATAAAGATAAAGTTTAAAAAAAGGAAGAGCAAGAACTCCATGATAAGTTCTCCTGGAGCAGCAAATTTAACTTTGGTATAAGATTGCAATTACAAATGATGCTTGACACAAAAATGAACCATTGTTATCAAAGAATATACAAAAAATTGCAGATGATTATAAATGATGCATATAATAAAATTATTTGTCAGCATTTCATTATTTTTTAAAAAACAAAAGGAAATTTCACCAATAAATTATTATAAAAAATTTGAATAGCATTCAAAACCCACTCTCATGAAGTTGCTTTAACTGCTTGAACTGAAATAAAGAGTTCCAACTCATCATGAGTTTTCTTGAGCAAATTGACAATGGCAAGCTGCATTTGCTAGAAATTATTCAGAATTCACGTTTTCTATAAAAATTTTCATTTATGAAAAAAAAAAAAAAAAAAAATCTTTTACCTTTCTATATCATTCCCTCTTCTAAAAATTAAAAAAAAATTAATTGTTGGCCTAAGCAGTGTTGATTGAAAATAAATTGCAGTTCATAGGATTAAAAACTGAGCATTTGAAAATAAGAATTTGTCAAAGTATTATAATCATGTTTGTTTAAGAAATCATTTATCTCTTTTTTTAAAAACATTATTTGTTTAATTCATTACAAATAATTTTTTAAAAAATAAAAATTAACAAAATATAGGTAAAATGTACATACTTTTATTAAATTTTCAAGTCTTTATTTGGAATAGTGTTGCCACACTCATTAAAGGAACCAATTTGATTTATATTCACATTAAAATAATTTTGTTATTTAAATATTATTCGGAATTCAAATTGTATTGCTATTTAATTTGAATAAAAATGAATAGAAGTCAGTTAAGTACCTTAATTATTCAAGAAGACCTTGTTTTCAATCTAAAAACTTAAAGATCTTATAAATGAGTGCTTAACTCATTAATACCTAGTGCCTTATTTATCAGACAATTACTCTTCGATTTTGAGTTAAATAAAATACATTGAATTGTTTCTTGTTTGCTTTTACTCAAACACATGATTGGCTAACAAGTTTAAGTAAGCAAACTATAATTTCTGTAACTTTGGAACTTCAATAATTTTTATAAGTAAAATATTATGAAAATATACAAATAAATATAACTAATCTGGTGTTCGACTAGAGAAGGAAAAACATAAAAAGATGGTTAGGTTACTTAGAAAGTTAAGGATCCATTAAGTGCATCAAATAATTTATTCTGAAAGCAAAGATTTTCAGTAAATGCTACATTTTTTTTCTCATGTTTTAGTTAGTAAATAGATTTAATATTAAGAAATATGGAAACTATAACATTGAATATATCACTGATTTATAATAGTTCATATAATAATAATTCAAATTATTTGGGAAAGAAAAATGTGAAGGAAAAGAAATGATTTTAAATTTATCACATTCACCATCACACACACACACACACACGCGAAAAAAAAAAAAAAAAAGTAAATAAATTTTTTAAATGCCAAATTTGCAGAATAAACTTTTTACTTAATAGTATATTTATTTCCCAGCCCTATCTTTCATGTAATATTACTTTTAGATATTTATATGCATTACAAATACTCGCAGAAAAAAAATCACAGATCATTTATGAATACAACAGATCAAATATCAGCCTAATGCTAATCATCATTTTGTTCTGGTTCAAATAAAAATAAAAATAAACTAATATATAAATAAGGTAATTCTTATACTGGTAACTTTTTAGAAACATTTTAATTCTCTTTTCAAATATTAAGAAAATACAAATAATAAAATGCTGATATTAATCATGAATAAGGTTATTTGCACGGTTCCCATGTATCATTTCCTAAAATGCAGTGAAGATTTTCAAGTATAATATTCTAACTACTATAATAACACACATAATTAAACAAAATGCTAAAATCTCAATATCAAATATTTATACTGCATGCTGATTTTTTACAAGCAAAAATGACTCCAAACTGAGTTATTATATTGCCAATGAAAGATTTTTTTTTAATGATTAAGGCTTCTTCAATATATTCAATAGCAATAACAGTCTTCAAGAATTAGCTGTTCTCCCATTATAATAGAAATATTAACTTAGTCATGTCAGTCAACTTTGATGAACTACATCTTATCATACCAAAAGGAGGTAGTATTTTAAATTATACTAGTACAATAAACATAGTTCATTCTAATGATTAAATTTGCTAGCAAAATAGTAAAACTCAATCAATCAACTTTGATGAACTATATCTTATCACAACAAAAAGAAGTAGTATTTTAGTACAATAAACATAGTGCATTCTAATGATCGAAAATTCTTGCAAAATAGTAAAACTGGCAAATAAAAATTAATGAAACCATTAAGAGTTCTTGAGCTAAGGAGATGTCAAAGTTTTCTTTGGGAAAATCTCTTGAAATTGAAGGGTAATGAGACCAGATGGCCATTGTATCTCTAGGCAGTAAGTTTTCACATGAAACGAAAATTTGATGTTGGCACTGAAGAATTCTACCAGCCTTTTCATTCATAGAATGTACAGCGAAGTAGCATATGCAAAATTTCTTTCAAAAATGGGTTTTATTAAAAGACATGTAACCACTGATGTATTTGTAGATCACAAACTTTCATATGAAATAAAAATTAGCAAAAT
The DNA here is from genome assembly GCF_947563725.1 of Argiope bruennichi. Classification (NCBI taxonomy): domain Eukaryota; kingdom Metazoa; phylum Arthropoda; class Arachnida; order Araneae; family Araneidae; genus Argiope; species Argiope bruennichi. The sequence continues at coordinate 74,458,037 of NC_079156.1, forward strand.
TAAGCCAATGGTTGGAGCTGTTTTTGGTTGTTTTGTTTTCCTTATTACTGGAAATATAGATAGGAAACAAAAGATCTTTTGTTATATTATGCAAAATGTAATGGAACCAGATATGATTATGAAGCAAACTAATTATTACAAACTCATTTTCAAAATGGGCATTCATTTAGGGTAATGATATTTAGTTTGATAAAAAAAATTTAATAAACAAGCCTTTATCAACAAGGCAATTTTTTCATTTTTTTAAAAAAAGATATGCTTCCATTAAAAGCAGTCTTTAAAAGAAAATTAATCACTGCAAAATCACTTAAAAAAAGCATTTTTTTATTTTATCTCCAAACCATTATAAAAATTGTAAATTTATTTAATATAAGAAGTTTGCTTTATTTTAAAAGGAAGGTATAAAAAGATCTTTTTTTGGAAATGCACAATTCCAGTGGAAATTAATTTGTGAAACATGCATCTTGAATGGTGTTTACTATCAAATTTCAAAATTTAGAGTCATATTTTGAAATGTTTTTAAAGACTTATAAATTCAGATAATAGGAGTAGAAAACTTGTTTTTCTTATAACAAAATTATCTTTTAACTATGATCAGATCATTGGTTTACATAATCAGAATCTTAATTACTCCCCATAATTTTTTATACTACATATGACCTTTCCAATTTTTTCATGAAAACCTGTCAATTCAATTTTTCAGATATTTCAGACTCCTCATATTTTATTGAATTCCAAACCAAATCATTCAAACATTCTGTTCAATCCTATTAAAATAGAATTAACATTCTGCTGCTTTTCAGCACTTGCAATTTACAAAAACAGAAATAAAAACTTCCAACTCGTTAAAGGTTTTCTCCTCAGATTTAAATAGCCATACATCTAGCAAACATAAAGTTGAGAGGAAACTTATCCATAACTTCACAAATAAAGATACATATTAAATTATGTAATTCATATTTCAAATTTACTGACTATCCTCTTAATTTTTTTATTAGAAAACTTTTTTTATAATTTGTACATAAGAATCTAGCACTAACTTTTCTGAAATTAGCATACGACTCTTTAGTTGAAAAATTAAAAGGAAAAAAAAAAATGCTAATCACAGATTTTAGACAACACAAGAAAACATTCTTCGTAATAATGAAAGTTTTCAAATAGCCGGTAACCATCTTTTTATATCCTGGATAAAAGTAGATGAAGGTAGAAGAATGGTAAAATAGTTGAATAATTTTTGTGAATGACAAGAAAAAATTTTTGATAGCGAAGATCTTTATTGCATTTAGCAATAATTTTATATGATTTAGATTTTGTTGTTATAAATGTGTCCTCTTTAACATATAATACTAAATTGCTCCTTATTTTGATTACTTGATTAGAAGCAACTGCATTTTCTAAACCCCTGGTTCTCCAAAAATTCTTGAAGTTTCCCATTTTCCCAAAATAAGAAATATAATTTTTGCTTCTCACAGGAGGAACTTTTGAATAAATCTTACATATTAGATAAAAAGAGGTTCAAAGACTTATACTGGATACCTACATTTATTAACAAACTTGTAAATTATTTTTGCATTTCATCATTCAATAAGACAAAATTTTTCTGATTTACTAAAGGATTATCCATTAAGATAAGTAAAATCTTCGAATCCAATATTTCCATAGAACAAGTAAGTTTCATAAAATATCTTCAGCTGTGGAACAACTAATTAAAATTGAAGCATCATATCTAATTTCAGTCTCCTTATTTGTTTCTTTTTTCATTCAAAGTAAAGCATAAAATTGTTTATTTTGTTTCAAGAATTTATTGAATGTTCATCAAGCATTAAATAGAAACAAACTATTAAACAGAATATCCTAAACGTATGAAACAGTGCCAAATATGCAAATGAATCCTTACAAGAGCTATACAAATAATAACTCTCTCTACAAATGAAACATTTCAGTTCTGCATTTAAGCATTGTGAAGGCACAATAATATATATCTTAATATATAACATAATAATATTATCTTAATAATAATATTATTACATAATAATATTATCTTAAACTGCTGGAATTAGTGAAAATTTTTTCCTTGTATGGTAACCCTACTTGATGTTCCACTTTTCTTTCTCCATCAAACTCAACAGATGCAAGATTACAGATTGACAACTCTTCCATATCAGCACTCATTTTTTGTTGGTGAAATTCTCATAGGAAAACCAATAGTTCAATCGAACAATTATGAAAAGTACCAAAATGTGAAAAAAATAGCATTCATTTTATTGGCTTAAATTGTTGAGTTGGCTCTAGAAAATAGGCCTCTAAGTTTGGATGTGAATATGTTATCAGATGAGGATGGAGTGGAAATATCAGGACATTGGTTTCTTGCGAGTAAATAAAAGACTATTAATTCAGGAGAAAACACTTAATTTAAAAAGTCGTATATATTAAAAAGTTCTATACAATAAGCTGTTGAAAATTAAGATAGCTTAATTATACCAGTTAAAAAATAAATTAAGAATAATTTTAATTTGAGTGAAAATTTTGTAATTCTATTTACAAATGCATGAAACAGGTGGAAGTGCTCAATAAAAACTTTGGATTGATATTTGCATCACTTTTTGAAAAATTCAACTTAATTGGAAAAAAGTTGTCATCGAAAAGGACTATAAGAAAAAATGACTATATTTTTTACCCATTGAAATTCAGACTACAAACAAAATCCAACTCAAAAAATATTATTCTACTATTTTAAGCTACTTAATAATGGTGGACTATCAGAAAAAAGTGAAAATAAAATTTGACAAAGGAAAAATATTATTTTGCAGGAACCGAATTTTGAAAACTGGTACAAAGTAATGATTCTAAGTTTAATAGTCACTAAAAAAATATATTCTGATTATATAATTAAGCCAAAATATTAATTTCAAATTTAATTTTCACTATTTCTTTCCTAAAAATTGACCATAATACCATCTGAAATTGTATGGCAACATTTTTAGAATAGGATTTTTTCCCCCATTTGCAAAATGAATGAATTTTTATTCAACTAATTTTCCAAAAACCTAACAAAAAAAAACAAGAATTTTTCTGAGTTTTTCTAAGTACAACAAAATAAAAGTCAGAGAGTTTTCAAGCATTTTTAAAAACAGAGGGAATTATGTTTTCAATTAAAATTTTTCTTTTATTGACAGCATAAATATTTTATCAGCCATACCTAGCAAACTGTAAGAAATAGACCACAGTTGCTGTAGTAGCTTATGATCCATATGGGCTCTTTTATCAGCCACTTTCATTTGACAGATTAGGTCAAACTCATCCTGTATATGCTAATAAATTATGTTAAATTATTAAACTTGGTTGTATGATTTTGTTGTTGTTGTACAACACTCGCCTACCTTATTATATAACTCTCAATTTAAACAATGTTTTAATTTATTCTGATGGATGATGAACAGTTAAGATGAATGCATTAGAATCTTATTATTTATACAACAAAAATCTGAAGGTGGTTCTTCTATTTTTCACATACTAAAGAAATTTAAGACATTTATGAACAACGTTTTACAATAAACAGTACAATGTTATTATAAACTGTAAACTATGACCAGCACAACATATAAAAACAAATACAAGAGTATACTATATTACAATGTTATTTATTAAAATGTAGTTGTCTCAACTAACATACTTTATCAATTTTGAAACCGTGCTAGTACACACAATTTCCAATATGCAATTAATCAGCTTCATAGTTTAAAATAAAATTATCAAAAAAATTTACTATTAATACTCTCACACTCTAAAAATATTTGCCACTAATAAATTTTTAAATCGATCATTCACTGGCACCAATTACACTAACAAAAAGCATTACATTTTCTTTGCTTTAAAAATGATTTATGCAATAATTTCTAAACAATTGTTGCTTACTTATTCTGGTTCCAAATTGATGTTGTTGCCAAATTTTGCATATAACTGAACTTTAAGATCAGACATCATCTGTTTAATAGATTCTTGTTGATCACGTAAAGCTTTTGCTTCAAGATTAACATTTTCTTTCTTTTCATCAAGCATCTGTTGGGCTTCATCAATTGATATAAAAGCAAATACATCACCTATTCTATATGTAAAATTCAGTTAAGAAAAAACTAATTGCAAAAGAAAACAAATTATCAATAATAATCAGTTATTATCAAATCATAGAATAGAATATAAATACCAGAATTTCTAAATGACAGCTCTTAGTTACATTATATGCAAGCAACATATATGTCATCATAAAAGCTTATTTATAAGACATTTTTTTTAAATTTATAAAAGTAAATAACTATGTGCAGGCATTAACTTAGTAGAAAATATATATTTTTATTTATTTATATGCATAATATTTGCTCTACTACACGCATTGTTCAAGTGCAGTAATAAGCTGGTAAATTAATCTATCCAAAGTATGTGAGTGATAACACAGGAAAGTCAAAAATTGGGATATATTCACATATCCTTATGTTAATTATATAAATTTACAAAATTAATGTTGTCTCTATATATTTTTCCTGAGTTGGTAAGCATAATGCTTGATACAAAGAAGTTGAAATTAATAGAAACATTTAATTATATTTTAACTAGTTTCACTCAAGTATAGTAAAATGTCAAGCTTTTATTTGTTTCTATTTTCGTAAATAATAAAGAAATATTTAATTCCACTTTTAAATCTATTTCATTCACATATTTGGAATGCATAAATTTTTTATTGAAATTAAATGAAAATTACAGTAAAAAATTTAACTTTTATGAGGATGCTGCACAGATTTAAACAACACAAATCTCAAATCTTTTATCACAAAACACAAATAACTCTTTTTTTTTTTTTTTTTCATTTTTACAATTGCTCATTAACTTTTTTGTAACTGGAAGCAAGATTTGCACTAGCACAATTTTTACTTTAACTAGCAATCTGGTCCAAGCACTGTGAAGTAAATGATTAAATTATGATTTTATAATCTAATTTTTAGAAAAAAATCTGTCACCATTATTATCTCTTAATTGACCATAACATGATTCTATCCAATTCAGTCATCTAATATTTATTGATAATAAAAGAAATAAAAATAATAATTCTATAGAAGTCAAGTAAAACTGCAGATTTTAGCTTGAAATCACTTAAAAAGAATCTTCCTTCTTCAAAATTCCCATATCCCCAATTTCTCCCCCCCCCCCTTCACTAAATAATAATCTAAAGCTTTTTCTGTTAATTAAAGTGTACAAAAAGTACAGAAAATTAAATATTTCTGTTAATTATTAAGATGCTTTCTTTATCATAAGTTTAATAAAAATTCCCTTGTTCTTAAACATATAGAAAATCTTTTTTACTTTCATTTATATACCTTCCTTTTATACCTTCATTTATAAAGTTTAAAGTTGAATGAAATTTATTTTAAAACTATTGGTTCAAAAACATGCATATGTTTTTTTTTTACCATGAATAAAATGATATCCTTAAAAAGAAAAGAATGATTTACTAAACTAAATGAATGAGTTTGTATACATGAATGAACACAATATGAAAATGAACTTAAAGTAATCTGGCATCTAATTGTATTTTAAAAGAAAATTATGCGCACTTTGAAAAAGAATGAAAAAATTAAAGCAATACATGACTAAGCAGAACGATATAATGTCGTACAAACAATAAAATGAATTTATAAAATATAAAAGTTTTTTTTTAAGCTGGCAACTTGTTTACTTAGTATCAGAATGAAATGGAATTAAATATGACAACATAAGAAAAAGACAAAAAATATTTAATTTTGGATTTGCAAGATATGAATAATTAAATACCTGACTACTAAAAGTATTATAAATACATAATGAAAAACTCTATATGAAGTTTTGATAGCACCCTAATGTAAACTTGTACAAAAATATGACAATTACATTTTGATCTATCCAGCAATTCTTAAAATTAATTATTTAAAACAAATGCACGTAAAAAAAAAGGTCCCTATTTTATACTATACAAAGAAATTACATTAACAGAAAAAAATTAATGAAACTTCTATTTCATTCAATGTCTACACTACATTTTTAAAAGAACATATATATTGAAAATTTTAGCTTCTAAGTACATACTGCAGTTAATGGTAAAATAAACAAATAACCACCACAATCACATATGGAAAATCTACATAATTTCTTCTATGCATTATAATTTATGAATCCCAAGTAAAATTTTGATTTGATCATATTCTCAAAAATAATTTAAACTTTCTATAATCAAAAAAAGTATTAAAAGCACTCTCAAATAAATTAATATACATCACAATGCTCTTTACTCTAAAAGTAAAAACACAACATATCTTATTATTATATATCTTAATAAAAAAAAAAGGGGGAAGGGTGAGAGTTGAGACTCAACTCTGGTAAATAGTTCAAAATCTATCAAAAATATACAAATATGCATAGTAATTTTTAGAAATATTTGTTAATATAAATTGATTTTAAAATATAAGAGGAAAGCACTTAATAATTATTTAGTCTGAAAATATTTTATTTTTATATCAATCCAAACTAACCATATATATAACTAAATATTTTAATTGACTAGCTTTAAATTCAGAGAAATCAGCATTTACCATTCATAAAGTGTACATTTTAATGTTTGAAACCTTATAAATATGCAAAAAATTTTAAGAAATGATATAATTAATTATCTGTTATTTAGCTCACTTAGGGGGAAGGAGAATAGATTTTGTCCCTTAGAAAGTTAATATAATTCAATAAAGAATTCTGCAAGAAAATAGAACAAAATTGTTGGGAACTATGTCTTGCAATAAATCACTGAAAAAATATATATAACTGAAAATTAAATATTCATTTTTTTTCAAATGAAGAAATTCTTAATCAAAATAATTTTTTTTACACTTGATATATTGGTTTTCAAATTTTATTATGTTCTAGTAATTTAACATTTCAAAGTCTTCTGAAATCCAAAACAAGTACAGAGTTCAAATAAATGTAATGTTAAATAGATAGAAAAAATAACTTTTAAAACTATAACTAACCTAATTATAGCTAATTTTTCATATTGGTTTATATTTTATATAGAGTTCCGAAAGTACAAAGTAACAGATTCGTACATGAAAGTACACATTTATAAAAAGGATATGGAACTTTATCTTTGTCCATTGAAAGCATAAGGTCTGCTTCTGCATCCTCTAAAGCTTGTAATTCATTCTGAAATTATAAATCATAAGATAAATAAAAAATAAAACATCACATCTTTAAGCATGATTTTAAAACAAAAACATCTAAATTAATTCCTTCCATAATCAGATATCCATAAAATTAATGGGTGCAAAAAAAAAAAAAAATGATCTGGGTATACATATTTGACTAATCATATAGAAATCATTTTATTTTTCTTAAGAAAAATTATGATTTTAGAATTTTAAAAATTGCAGATTTAATTTCTATCATCTGGGCACACTCTGACTTAGAGCTATAATGCTTAGAGATGGTTCTATTGAATTATTTTGATTTTTTTTAATACTTTTTCCTTACTATGCTTTCAAATTTCTTATTTTATGCTTACCATATTTTCTTCATATTTTTGATGTGATAATTTTTTTAATAATAAAGAAACTATATGTTATGATGTCCTTATTTTAGTTCCTCTCCTCTTAAAGAATATGAAACTAAGACAATCACAAAAAGCAAACTTTTCAATGAAAAACTTATTTACATATGACCAGTATTTACAAGTTCCTTTCCAGAGAGCTTTTCCCACTAAGCAGTTCACACTGCTTAAAAATAATAATATATGGAAATAATAATATTTAATTAGTCATTTTTATTTGTTCATAAGTTAATTTACTAATTAGTTTATTTTTATTTAGTGCTTATTTTCAAGTAGTAAGTAAGTCAAAGAATTTCATAGTTAATTTACACCCGTGTTTGAAAATAATACATGATGACATCCATATATTAAAAAGCAGTTAGATGAGAAGGATGTCAATACTCATCTTCATAGTTCCATGCCATACTAGCATTTAATACACAGGATTCACAATATTTTTTTAAGGAATAAAGAATTAATGGTGAAACTAATAAAGGCAGATAAATAAAGCATTTTATTAAAAAGCAGCAATAAAATGTGACATGCCTTAAAAATCTGTTAATAACATAGAAAAAATGATGTAAACACAATTATATTTTAAAAAAGAAATATTATTACTAAGTATGCAATGTTACAATGAAAGAAAGTGTTACCCAGGGCATGATACATTTTTTTTTTTTTCACCTCTTAGCATCATTATTGGTTAGAAGCTAAGTTCAATAGAAATAGTAAATAGTACCCCATGTTGTTTTTTTTTTGGGGGGGGTGCCTTGCTTATCATATTTAACTTTAAAAACAACCATAGTTACTCTAATATTTGGTCACTATAGAAATTCCTACGATTGGCATACAGAATATAATACCCCTTCCCCATCTTGACACAAAATGATTTTTGCATTATCTTTAAATTCAAAAAGTTATCTTTTCAATGACATCAATTTTTTTGACACTTAAGTTTTTCCTTCTATATTAAATACATTTTCAAAAAATTGTATTAGATAATATTTCAAATAAAATATAGCTATATTTCCCAACAAGTAAAAATTTTGAACGGATATTAAATGCATCATAAACAATAATATAAAAAATATGAGAATTCTTAAAGAATGCTTAAAATGTTGATAAAAGTTATTATTAAAGCCTTAAATATTTTTCCCCATTGTTTAACAATTCGAATTACTACTGATATTAGTACAAAAACAATTAAAATGTGCAAAATAGTGAAATTAAACTTCTGTCCATAACATGAATCATTATTGGAAAAGCAGATTTCGGAAAAGTAAGTAACATATTTACTTAATTCAGAAAAGAATTTGTAAAATATTTAAATTTATACTTAAAATACTATTAAAATGAAAAAAATACTAAGTTTTAAATTATTTCAAGTTAGAAATTAGATTATATTGTGAAAAGGCAAGAAATGCCACAGTCCATACAGAAAATTAGGAATATACATAATAAAATGTACAGAATGCCTCTAAAATAGCATGAATTATATATCTATCAAAATTTGAAACTTAAAAATATTTTCCTGAAAGTACTATTAAGATCAAATAAGATAACTGAAAATTTTAACAACCACTGATCCTAAAGAACCAGCTGGTTGTCAACGATTCATATTATTATTGTTTGTAATTTCATCTTAATTTAATGAAACTTTTACGGTTTATAAATTTTTCAAAGTGTGTTGAAAAAAAAATGCTTTTTGTAACATTAAAAATTATTTTTGATAAGTGCATTTTCTACTTAATGATAAATAATTTAAAGATTTTTTTTTAACCTTCAATTAAACTCTTGCTTTCTTGTTTTCAAGCAAATAAGTTGATCATTTACAAATTTTTTCTAGAAATTAACAAAATTAAAATTAACTGACCTTATAAGCTTTTTTCCCATCTTTTTTATTAGAGGAATAATAATAAATTAGCTTTACTCTTATTTATTACTTGGCTTTCTAGAGGCTGTTTCTTCACCAGGAAGTTAATGTTTCTCATGATTCACTAATCCCCCCCCCTTTTTTTTTTTCTAAAAATATTTTTTCATCATTACTTCAATGCAAAAGGGATATTGTATACATTATTAATGTATTTGTATAAGAACAATTTTGAAACTTTTTCAGTGAAATATGCTTAAAAATTTTTGTATACTATCTAATATATAATTTTGCTTCAACAACAAAATAATTTTAACTTTAAAAATGTAGAAACAGATTTATTAACTGCAGTTCATGTTTTTGGTTTTTTTATAAAATATTTGAGATTAATGTCTAAGAAGTAATTAGCACAACTGTGTTGACAACTATGGCAGTATGCCATATATATGTGCTTTAAGAAACTTGACTACAGTCAGAATACTTTTTTTAAGGACATGAAGCAATGTCTGCTGACAAACGAATGCAAATTATGTCCTGGGGTAACAACCAAAATATGGGATTCTGCATTTGAAATTCTATTACAAAGAGGGACATTAATTAATGCAAAAGTAAGATTTCCTGTTACTGTTACTACAGATGATGATCAGATTGAGAAAAATAATTGATTATTGCTTTTTTTTTTCTTTTTTTTTAATTTTTATACAGTTAGTGACTGCGCCAATCTTCTTTAACAATAATAAAGTCAATGCAAAGTATGCATAACATTATTCTACTGACATCAAAATTTTTCATATTTCAACAGTAGATACATTTTAATTTTTGAGCTAACCGGTCTTGCCAGAATGTGTATTTTCTTTCATTTTTATCTATGTTCTACAATTTCAAATTATCAGAAATGACAATCACTATTCAATGTAAGGAAACAAAAACTATTAAAAGTGAAATCAAAATAACTAAAAAAAAGATAAAGTTCATGAGAAAAGATGGTGAAAATAAAATAAATATATTCATATATATGATCAACTTTTTCTTTAATGTTCAAAATTTCTAGCAGTTGTTTCACTTCTTTCCAGATTAATTCCTGACTGATCAAAACAAAAATGTGCAAATAAAATATTTGCATCAGTAATTTTACATGCATGTTTCCTATTTTTTTCATGAAAGCAAACATTATGTATTATTATTAATAATATTATTGAAAATTTTATTATTATTATTAAAATATAAAAATTTAAAATGTTTAGAGCTAATCTACTGCATGAATTAACATACTAATTATTTTATATATATTTGAAGCCTTATTACCTGTATTGCAAAAACATTTTTAAGAAAACTGCAGCCTTATTACCTGTATTGCAAAAACATTTTTAAGAAAACTGCAGATACTAATTTTAAAAAAAAAACAAATCACATCCCACTGAAAATTGCCAAAAAGTAATGCAAAGATAATTAATACAGCAATAGAATTTCAAACAATAAAAAAAAAACATTTCTTTACAGAGTGAAATAATTATCACAACATGTTAATTTTTTTTTAATGCAAGAATTGAATTATTTAATTACTTCTACGTAACAAATTCTATGATTTTGAAATTATTTCCAAAATTTCCCATTTTTGAAGATTATAATAATACAGTTAGACAAAAACAAAATTAAAACATTCTAACACTTTGCAAATTTTTATCATAAAAAAAAATGCTTTACTATTTACATTGCTTTATATATATTTAAATTTGCTAATTCAAAATCTTAATATAGATAGTTACAAGGAATGAAATCAACTTCCTTGCATCTGGTAAATTTAGAAATTACCTCACGATTGTAAGTGAAATAGTGAAACAAAAATAAAAATTCATTGTATTGTAGAAGTATTTAGATTCATTCACAAACATTACAACAAAAAAGCATTAAAAAGATCAATGGAATAATTTAAGAAAGAACATAAGGAGCAATTGTACAATAGATGAGATTCTTATTAATAATATAAAGAACATAATTTTTTTAATTTGAATAGTTTGATTTAAATGTTAAATTATTAACTTTGAAACATTAATATTACAAACAAGCAAATAAACAAAATAGTATTTTTCATAAATGGAATATTTTCAGAACTATTTTGTTACAAGAAATAACATTTATGGTACTTTTCCGTTAGCCAAACGCAAATGTTGCCAATTGTGAACCAAACGTGAATTTGGCCGAATTCTACATTATTTGACGATTTTTCTCTTGCGCCCGGCTAACGGAAAAGTACCACATTTATACTTTAGTTTAAAATCTTTTATTTACTTGACATGATACTAAATTTTTAACCTCTATATGACATATATTTATTAACAATACTTAATCAATTATTGCTTCAAAAGATGCTAACATTTTTTTCCCTTAAATATTTTGAAAACTTTGAAATAGTCAAAAGATTTTAAGTAAAATAATAATATAAATTTATACAATTTTCAAATAATTATAACTTAAAAATAATATTTAATACTTACTTCCTTAGATTTAAGTTCTTCAATTATATCATCTAATCTTGCATTGTGACGAGCAAATTTGTTTATTTTTTGTTGATCTTCAAAAGATACATGCATTTCATTTTCCTACAATAAAAAAAAATTAAGGATTAAAAAGTATAAAAGAGACCATAACTTTTATACAAAAGAGGTTAAATATACACCTACATTTTATTCAGAAGTAATAACTCAGAATGTAATAAAATGTGTGAACAATAATAAATAATTTTCAAATAGTTAAAAATAGCTTTTATAAGGTAAATAAAGAAAATATATCACTGATATTTTTTTCTTCTTAATTATGTATACTATGTCAAGAAAAATTTTGATTTATGAAATGATTTTCCATATTCTTTTTTTTTTTTTAACCTGTTAAGAAGTAGTTTAATTAAAACCACAGTTTGCAGTAATACCAATTATGCTGAAATCAAGATAAAATAACTATAAAGTAAAATTAATTCTGGATTTTTTTATTTTTTTTTCCATTATTGAAAATATCTTAAGAGTTTTATTTGCTTTAAACTTATATAAAATAATAAAATATCAAAAAAATATATATAAATTATTTTTAAATTCCTTGCACTTTATTGAAAATAAATGAGAGCAAAATATATAATTTAAGTTGATGATGCTTTGACATAAAAATTTGGTTAAAAGTTAGTAGCCAAAAAATTATTCACGAATTTGAGAATGAACACTAATTTCTTAACTAAATAATCAATGAAATGCATTTGGTTAAAACATGATAGTGTATAACAAGCTTATAAATAAGAGGTGGGATTATTAGGTTAATGTCTCAAATACAAGATTTTGAGGATTGCAAAACCTAATAACAAATGTTTCTGTCAGAGTCTTAAATAAAGCTGAAAATGAAAAAAATTAATGAAATATTTTCAATCAAAGTAATTAATAAATTTCTCTTTGATTACCATTAACTAATATGAGTGTAATATGGATAATCCATTGCTTGACATACAAAATTTTTAAGTTATAATCAAAAAATTATGTTGATATGATTACTAAAATAAGAAGGCTGAATAGGTTACTAATTTTTGATACAATTATCAGATTTCCTATTATTAAATAACATTGACATTATTAAGTTCCTTGCTCCGAAGATTAATGAATATTAATGTTATTTTCTTGTCTTAAAAAAATCAGTACTTATTTTTTTTATGGTTCCTGGGTTTACCTGATGCTTCTCAGATTTTGCTAAAGCCCCGTTCCAATGACACATGATTCTTCAGATGGGGTACACTTTCCCCCCTTGACCCTCTCTTGTAGTTTTCTGGGGTTCTTCAATGCCTGTCTAGTTTACCGACAAATTGTCGGTAAAATGGACAAACATCAAAGAACTTGTCATTGGAACAGGGTTTAAGATTGTCAGTGCCCATTATGTATATATAAATATATATAAGATACCAAAATTTTATTAACTTGTTGTATTCCTGATTTTCAGATTATGACAAGAATGCAAAAATAATGGCATTACTTGGCAATTTTTAAGTTATGCAAAAATCAACGACCTCCATTACACATAATATGCTAAAATTTTGCTTTGATGATTACTAATAGTATACATTTTTTGGTGATTTATTGCAGAGGCCATCAAAATGAATACAAAGAAAAATCTTATCAGTGCTCAATTTAGATACTGAATGTATCACAAATATAAATTATCTTACTTCAGTTATATGGTTTTAAAAAGTGAAGCTCCCTTATTATTAATACATTAGTAAAGCTACTAAATATTTATTTCTAGAGCTACAAAAGTACTAAAGTATCAATAAATTTTCTAAAGGTATAAATTTATTGATACATTTTGAATGTTATGGATAACTTAAATACAACTTTCTCTCCTGATGTACATCAACCATTTAGCTCATAAATAATATCAGGTGCAAAAAACAGACTTGACACTTTTGCATATCACACCATCACTATTAATAGCTTCTAATCACAGATACTAATTAATGCAAATTTTAGAAAAGTAAGAAAATTAGGTAATTCATTTATTTATCATATAATGATTTAAATTGCAATGTCCCAAAATATTAATAAATTACAATTATTTTCATAAGTTATTCAATATTATAATTTGAAGAAATTTATTTCAAATGTCAGCTACATATATTGTAGTTTTGGAGCAATTACATTTTTTTTTGAGCAATTTGAACATAATATTGTTATTTTTTGTTTAATAAACAGCATCTTTATCATACAGAAAATGTTTTCCATTTTTAATGTTTTTAGATATTTAACACCATCTCTTCTGAAATCTAAAAATGTTTAGTTTTTCTGTCGTGTAATCTTTTTTTAAACAAAAATCCTCTTTTCCAATACTATCAACTTATAAAAGCTACTGTTGTACTCATATCATCAGTGGAATTAGAAGAATAGACTAATTGTTTGATAATTCTTCGAGTGCCTTAATTTGAGGCAGATTTTTTCCAGGAGCTTTATTTTTGCTTTGGACCAGCTAGTTTTACTTCTGTTTCTTTCTTTTCTGTAGTAACTGTCAAAATTCTGTATCTGTTTGGTTTTCGACCGCCTCAACAACAAGGCAGTGACAAGATACGAAATACGAACATCTGATTTGCCTTTAGAGAGTAACATCCAATCAATAGAATATAGCTGCCTGGTTTTAGGTAAAATATAGGCAAATAACAAAAAAAAAAAAAATGTTGCAATGAGCAAATGATGGTTACAGATATTGAGAGTTTTCATGGCATAACTGTGACAAAATGTGATGATTTTCACTTTCAAACATACGACAGATGTTCAATTCATATGGCAGTCATAAATAATTGTAAAAAAAAATGTTTTTTTCCACAATATCAATTTAAAAGTGTATTGCAATGTGTTGAAGAGTAATAATGATAAATTAGGAATTCACAGTATAAAAATGTGATAATGGCGAAAATGAATAGCAGTCAAAATGAATAGTAGAAACCTTATTTAAATTATACTTTTGCTTTTAAAAATATTTAAAAATTATCTTTTTAATAAATTCTCATGTTTATTTAAATAAAACTCCACAAAAATTATAATAGGAGACATATTTTTTGTAAGTCAAGCACATTTAAAGTTCTTGAGGAAGACGTACACTTCTGCCATTTAAAGACACACAACAAAAATTCATTAATTTAAAATAGTTTGCATAATTAAGGTTTTTGTTCTATTTATTATGAAAAAAACTTTCAGAAAATAACAGTAAATAATATGATTACTGTTCTACCTAGAAACATGGTCCTAAGTACAAGATTATGTAATTTCATACAAATACCTTACACTGAAAAAATAACAAAAGGGAATTATTTAATATATCAATTAGTGATTTATGTTACAAATAAAATTATATACTAGAATTCAAAGAAAAGCATTTAATTCATTTTTGTAAAACAACAGAAGAAATGAAATGCAGAATTTTACTTCAGACTATTTAAAGACTTTTTCACTTATAAATTGCCACAACTCCATTCTACAAGATTTCAAAAGGCTGGTAAAGTAGTAGTTAGTACCTATTGCCTCTCATGCAACCCAATATATAAAGAAAAAAACTTAAAAGTAAATTTATTTAAAAACTTTAAACTATTCAATTAGAGCAGCTGCCTATGTACACATGTCACATATACAAAATATTTGATCTTACAGAATGTACTAGAATTAATTTTAAGCATTAAAATACATTTTATCAATCATAATCATTTAAAATAAAACACATCATATGAACTTTAAAACAATATCAGAATAAAATAATTAACTCAAACTTTTTAATTAGGGTAGTATTACATTAATGCAATGCTCTGATACTCAGTGAGATTCATTCAACATTTCTGATACAAATTATGCAAAATTTTAAAAAATTAATAAGAAAAACGAAATGTAAAAAAATAAAATTAAATTAAGCTCATGCAATGTATGGACCATTCATAGTCCAAAATTTCATCAATCAAACTAAGAAATTTAGTCTCGATGTAATTTTTGAAACTCTTTCCAGTAAAAGATGTAATTATAAATTCTGAAGAAAAGTAAAATTAAAAGTAACATTTATTTGACACACCCTGTTATCCCTACAAATAACAAACTCAGCTTTAAGCAATAACATATTTTACAAATACAATATTTTACAAATAATTTGATATTTTTCTTTTATCATATCAAGAAGTAGAAAATATTTGCTTAAACAACAAATCAATAAAATTTATTAATGAATTGAAGTTCCATGTGTGACACGGTTTGCAACAATATATATTTTCAAAAGAAAAGAGAGAAAAACACCAATAAATAATGCTTTTAATACAAACAAAAAATGAAAAATGTAGAGTCATATAAATGTAAATTTTATTTCTAACTTTTACTTTTAAAAAATATAAAAATTCATGTAACATAGATAGATGTATGAAAAAAATTTCGAAAAAAAAAACAACCCTGCAATGCTCGGATATGTTAGTAAACTATTAGAGAACTTTTTGTTAACTTACAGTCTTGGAAGTCATGATGCTTATTATTAAAAAATAATATTATTAATATTTCAAAATTGAAATATCAATCAAAAGAAAACCTTTTTGTTTTGAAATGATTTCAGCCGAATAGTGTTGATGTTGCCAACTAAAAATTTAAATTGAGCTTTTATCTCCTAGTGACTTGTTATGAAACTCTAGCGTTTTTTTTATTTCTAATTTAACTAGAGCTTCTTTCCAACCGATTGAAATAGACATTTGACACTAAACTATATTTGTAGTCATAAAATCATATATAAAATTTGATATATTTAAGTCTTTAGCGTTTTTGAGTTATCCATTTCATTATTTCTAAAAGTAGAGACGAACAAAAGGTCAACATTTATTTGGAGTTTGCTCAAAATTTCTTAAAAAAACCTAGAAATTTGGTATAAAAACCGTATACAAAACTTCATCAGTCTAGCTCAAAGCGTTTTTTAGTTATCTTTGTCGCAGACATACTGACATTTTCCGCAAATTTGTTTTCAAACTCTGGGAGGTCTAGAATGAACAGGTTCGTCAAAATCTGGATTCGAATTTTTTGATGATTACTGTACTTTATTCTTAATATACGAAAAAAATGTTTTTCTTATAAAACTTTCTAATAAACTCTTCATTGTTTCCTTTCCCTTTCACTTGATACCAAATAAATGACTAAATATAAAAGTTTTATCCTGATTAAATCGCACTTTATTATGATAATTTATGGAAAATTAAACGCTCTGTATTCCTTGTTTTTCCTTTTCTTTCTTCTTTTTTTTTCTTTTACTTTTCTTTCTTTCTTTTTTTTTTTATTTTGTAAATAGTATTTATTACCATCCTTCAATTCACCCGTTTTCTGTTTTTATTTTGTGATTGTTTTTATCATGTGCCTTTGTGTAATTCTCATGTCGTCGGTGTTCTTATTACCACCATGTTTCTGTTAAATTTTGGTGTACAGAAGAGCAGTCCACTTTCATGTACTCGACAGTGATCAATATTCCTTCAATTTTCTTTTATTTTAAACAGTTAAATTTTGACGTTGGTAGGCTGACAAGAATTAAGAAAGCTCATTACCCACAAGGTTGTGATTTATCTTCCCTTTTATGTTCGCAACTCTACTTAAATAACCTCACTATTATAGTTGCAGAGGCATATAGTAGTGTGCAATTAATTCAAAATGTTTAAAAATTTATAAGCAATTTTTCATAAGTATAAATTAGTAGAAAAACAAACTTACATTATAGACGAAGCCAAATAACAACGGTGCAAAAGCATTCGAAAGCAGAGATGAAATAGCTTCACGCTTTAAGCTTTGACATACGAATTTATTCAATTTCCTAATTAGATGACACACTCTATTTTAGACGTTTATTGTTATTTTGTTTCTTATAATAATATAAAGAGATTTTGGAACAGTGAAACCTTTCTAAGTGATTTTTGGATTTTTAAATACTTAATTATATCTCTAAATTGTACACTTAGAACTAAAAATTCAGTGATTCGATGCGCTTGTTTGGTAAGTCATTGTATGTGAAGGTATTAAAATCCTAAGAGAGTTTAAATAATGCCGCTGTAGTTTGGTTTTTAATGCTCAAAAAATCTAAGTTTTGAAAGTGACAAAAATGGTAATGAGTTAACTTAGTTTGCTCTAGTCGGGCTCATAAAAATTGCTGCGGGTATGAAATCTATGTACACTTTTATCTTAAATTCATTTAATAATGTTCATTATAGTAATAATTTTTTTTTTATTTCAGTAAAGTATGGGAATTTATTATGAAATTGAATTAATATTTACAAATATATTCAAAAAATTCTTAAGATACAGTCTTTTTATTCCATGATTACAAAGTCACATGCTCGGTATCCCCCCACTTAACGAGTAGGATTACCTACTATAAGGGTTAATACTGTGCAAATGAATGTTTTTAAAAAACTGATTTTTAAAAAAACAATAACAAATTGGGTGGGCAAAATAGAACTGCTCGCACTTTCACTTTATGATTGTACTGAATGAATTTTGAAAATTGATCACGAAAAAATCATTAAATTTATTATTACAAAAATGCAATGTATCCTTTAAATCCACCAGTTTCCTCTCTTTACTCTACAAATTTTGTGTTTTGAGAAGAATTTAAGATATTTCCAATTTCGAAAACTGCGTCATCAATACAAAAAGTTTGCTACTTTCCGAAAGCAAATGTTTTGAAA
This sequence comes from Argiope bruennichi, assembly GCF_947563725.1. NCBI lineage: Eukaryota > Metazoa > Arthropoda > Arachnida > Araneae > Araneidae > Argiope > Argiope bruennichi. Next base: position 74,476,712 of record NC_079156.1, read on the forward strand.
TAAATCATTAAAATTATGAAGATAATTTACTTAAAATAAAAATAATTATTTCTATGCTAAAAATAATAGGTATAATATAAATATAGGTTCTGAATTTGCCTATGTTTTAAATCGCTAATCGCAATGTATGGCATAAAAGATTCATTACCGTGTTCAGATAAATAATTTCACTCTTATCCAAGTCATAAAAAACTACATGCAGAATAATTATTTGCCCTGCGGAAATTTCTAAAAGATTGCCTTCATAGTAAGACTGTTCTGAACTAACCTAACCTAATCTAATCTAATCTGTCCCATCTTATACAATCTAATATTGTACATATTCGCATCATATTACAATGAAAGCTGGCGAGCATTTAGAATTGGAATTACTGAAAATTTAAACATTCCTTAACTTACATTTTTTGACCAATAAAAAGAATCGATTATCTTGAACGTTTACTAGATCTACACATCTATAAGAAAAATTCCTTTTTTTTACAGGAAATTTTTATATGCGCATTTTGATCCATAAGCATAATTTTAAGATTATAGCACTTTCCAAATATCTTATACAATATATTGGCATAATTTATAATTGTTTTCAAATGCCATTTAAAGTCATTTAATTTTTAAAATTTCTAATTTTTAAAATCTTGCAAAAGATTTTTATGTTCTTTCACAGATTCTAATAAAATTCTTAAGTTACTTATAAGTAAATCAACAAATGTGAAACATTTTACTTAAAACAATTTATTTACATTTTAAAATGCTTTCATCAAATATCAATTTAAAATTTACAAATTAATTTCACTCTTCACTTGTTGCTCTTTTTCGTACGAAGATACAAACTCGAAACATTTCCTTCCACAATATTTACAAATTCGATTTGTATAATCAGAAGTGTCTTCATCTGCTCCAAAACTCACTGCAGATACAAATGTATCATTTTCTTCCGAAGATGTCTCGTCGGATTCAAAATCGTTTGAAATGCTCTCTTCTAAAGAAGTTTCGTCGAATTCGGAATCGTTTGAACTGCTTTCTTCATCCGAAAATGTCTCATCCAATTCATTTTCCTTTATATTGGTTTCTTCTTTGATACGTGCTTCATTAAATTTAGTTTCATTCGTATAAACTTCTCTTTTCACCAATGCTTCATTAGATTCAGTTTCATTCGTATAAACTTCTCTTTTCACCAATGCTTCATTAGATTCAGTTTCATTCGTATAAACTTCTCTTTTCACCAATGCTTCATTAGATTCAGTTTCTTTCGTATTGACTTCTTTCTTCACCACTACTTCGTGATATTCAGTTTCATTGGTACTGACTTCTTTCTTCACCACTACTTCATTAGAAGCAATTTCATTCGTATTGACTTTTTTCACTATTACTTCATCAGATTCAGTTTCATTTGTATTAATTTCTTTCTTCACCACTACGTCATTAGAAGCAGTTTCATTCGTATTGACTTCTTTTTTCACTATTACTTTATCAGATTCAGTTTCATTCGTATTAACTTCTTTTTTCACCAATTCTTCATGAGATTTGGCTTCATTCGTAATGATTTCCTTTTTCACCAATACTTCATTAGATTCTGTTTCATTCGTAATGATTTCTTTCTTCACTATTACTTCATCAGATTCAGTTTCATTCGTATTAATTTCTTTCTTCACCAATACTTCATTCGATTCAGTTTCATTCGTAGCGATTTCCTTTTTCACCAATACTTCATTGGATTCGGTTTCATTCGTAGCGATTTCCTTTTTCACCAATACTTCATTGGATTCGGTTTCATTCGTAATGATTTCCTTTTTCACCAATACCTCGTTTGACTCAGTTTCATTTGCATTGGTTTCTACTTTCACAGAAAACTCATTAGATTCAGATTCATTCGTATTGGCCTCTACTTTCACAGAAAACTCATTAGATTCAGATTCATTCGTATTGGCTTCTACTTTCACAGAAAACTCATTAGATTCAGATTCATTCGTATTGGCTTCTACTTTCACAGAAAACCTATTAGATTCAGTTTCATTCGTATTGGCTTCTACTTTCACAAATAATTCATTAGATACAGATCTGTTTGTTGATTCGTCGCTATCCGTGGAGGAATTTTCATCAGACAGAAAGGACAATGTTTCATTCAGCATTTTAAGCTCGGAATTTGTAGGGGTGAAGTGTTCGTTGTCGATAAATTTTAAGCTAGACATTAATTTTGAAAGTTGCAGTTTGTTAAAGGGAGACAACGCTTTCCGACCTTTACCAGTCAGTCTTTTGGCAAGGATTGTATTTAATCTTTTACAATAAGAATTAAATGCCCTGCAATCCCTTTGATCTTTGAACAAATCTTTGTAGTTTCTGTCATGCACTGCTATAAGGCATTGTGAAGCTATTTTAACAAACGTAAAACACTTTATATTACGACGAAATTTGTGCAAAATGATTACATGAATAAAAGTACATACCAACAAAAAGTGCAAGTAATCTGGAGTCGTGGAAAGCTCTACGCACTTCGATAAGATGGTCATCATATAAAAATAGAAGTCGCCGTATTGCTCATAGCATAATATTTTTAAAGTAACAGTCATTAATTCGTTTCTGTACATGTCAGAAAGCCTGTCAATAATTTCTTTCAAACGTTTTATATTAATTGGTAGCTGATGTGCATATCCAGTGTCAAGTTCTGGAAAGGATTCCTTCGTAGAGTGTATAAAGCAAAGCCAAAAAGAAAATTTTTCAATACGAAATGTCATTTTGTTTTGGCTGTGGAGCAAACTAAATCAAATTTTCAGAGGAGAATCACGCTTAGAAAATAAATACACAGCTGAATTAAACTACGTAGTTATAAAGAACTCACAGATTAAAATAATTAAGTTCGCTTCGTTTCTTTTACGTATATGTGAAACCAAACATACAATTTAGCAAACAGGGAAGAAGAATATTAAAAGACAAACATACGAAGAATAAATAAGCAACACTAGAGCTGCCACTTCCAGCAATTTAAATAGTAAGTTCTTCAAATTTGCTATTTCCAATGACGTTGCGCTGCTGCCATACACAATAAATAATGCCAACAGAAAAGAGTTCCTTAATTCTTGTATAAGATTGATTTTTAAATATAAAAAGGCTTACAAGCTAACAGACTATTCCTAAGTTATGTCATATGATGCGTATCGTTCAAAATGTTCGATAAAGCGATAGTTTCAGTCAGCTTAGTTATATTAGCGTCCCGTTTTAAAGCAACTCTAGGGCTATTTTGGGACGGACGTCGTAATTTTGAACCTCGGTCAGATGACGAAAACATACATCCTCCAAACTTCCAGGAGCGGGAAGATGTTTGGTCTCGACGGATTTAACGTGCCCCAGAACAGTTTGTGTAAGACATGCCAATTTTGGCAACCCTTCTCACCCCTGAGAGTAACCCCTCTTGCCTAGCGGAAGTGGGGGAGGAGAAAGAAGGAGAGAGAGAGAACTGGCTGAGAGGCAGCAGAGGAAGGTCGCTCTGCTAGATCGTGATGTTGTTTCTTTAATATTTTCATAATTTTGTGTCGTAATCTGTGCTGTGTCCCTTATGAACCTGTGAATAAAAATTTTGGGACTAAAAAGGAGTGATCACTGTCTCTACCGCTCATACAAAAGAAACCCCACGCCAAAGAAAGGGTTTTTACAGTTTGCATGATTGTTTTTCGAGGGAGACGAATTTCGAATATGAAACCATCCGGTTCCAAAGCCGAGACCTTACCACCAGGCCACCGCGGTCTCTATAAAGTGGAATATAGAACATAAGGCTGCCAAATTTGGTACATAATTATTTCTTGAAAAACAAGTGATCCTCAAAAAAAAGTTCGAATTTATAATTAGAAATTTTATAAAAGAATAATCAAAATTTTAGCGTTTTACTTCAATAACGTTGGAGCATATTATTGCAAAAAAAAAAAAAAAAAAAAAAAAAGGAAAAAAATCTTTAAACAATTTTAAAATGTAAAAAAAAAATTAATACGACTTATTTATTTCTGAACATTTTTAAAAAAATTTTTAATAAATTATGAAAAGCATTTTAAGCATATTTCATGATAATGGCTATCATTGTTTTAATTATTGTATTTGTTGATACCCATACGCGTTTAGACACTATTAAATATATTTTAATGAGCATATTATCATTTTTATATAATTAAAAGCAAAAGCTAAAAAAAAATAAAATAATACATTTATTAATCTTGGAATATTACCATGATAGAATATTTCAGTTCAACAATTGAAAACTCCAGTTTGTTTAAAGTTTTTTAGAGCAAAATTTAATTTTGAAGTTATATTACTTTAAGATCAGATAACGAAATGGTACAAACTCTCTCCAAAATGGTACAAACTCTCTCCACACTTAAAATGGTACAAACTCTCTCCAAAGCTACATCGTGCAAGCGATAAGACGCTTACATCTAGTAATAAAATTGAAATCACACCAGACCCCCATACAGATGGATCTCTGGTGGAATCTTACGATACCGAAATCAAGATAGAATCCTGGTCATATTTTAATACGATTTTATCCATGCTTTCAAAAATACAATTTATACAAAATTCTGGCAAACAAATCTGAAAAATATGTCTAATTTTACATATCAATCACCAATTAAATTTATTGTTTTGATCTATTAAAAATTACGAGGGATTTAAACCAATATCTTCTTTTGAGAAGGGTGGACTTTGCTAGAAAGATGAGGAAATCAATATGTTGGCTTGGAATGGGACGCGAATTTTTCCACTTGGCAACTCCCTAGGGCCGCTGAGTCGAGAAGGTCCCCAGATAAGAGGATTGAAAACGTTATTTGCCCTAGTTCTCATTCTAAATAAATTTGTAAAAAATTACAGATTGTAGGAATTATAATATTTTAGGATAATATCATTACTTTAGCTAGAATAATAAATCAAATTTCTATCTGTTTTATTACATTCACTTTGCCATTTCTTTGAAAACCTGAAATCAAGTCAAAACGCGACTAGGGAAAACGGAGTAACTACGGAAAACCCAAATTAATAAGTAAAAACGCTTTCTAATTGACAGCATTTGGGAGAACCGATTTTTTCTAGTTATTTCCGGTTTTGTCCAATTAAAACCGTATGAATCTAAATTTGTTGCTTGTCGAATTTTCAAAACAAGTTGTCTAATTTTATTCTTACCTTATAAGTATTTATACACTAGACTGCAGCTAATAACGGTTCAAGTTTGATACAAAAGTGTATCATATTCACTGATTTTCAGATCTGAATTTGATGTATCACCGCAAATTTTATTGATTCAAGAACAAGTACCGAATCAGGAAATTTCGCTGAGAATAGCAGCAAGAAAAGGAGCTGTAGGAACTGGGCAAAGATTCGCCCGCTGTTCTTGTAAAAAAGATTGCTCTTGAAAATTATGCTTCTTTAGAAGTAACGTTCTCTTTGTAATTCTAAGTGTTACAGTAATTTGCCTTGTCGAAATAAATAATTTGTAATAACAGTCCTGTTTTAAACACTACCCAAATAAAGTTTTTTTTTCCCCTTCAGTGATAGATTCCTAGTTTCTTTAAACACTGTCTAACTAAGTATAGTTTAATACAATAATTTTGGATAGATAGAAATAGTATTGTTTAACTAATCAATCAATAAACGAATAAAACGGGTTCTCTCTGGTGCTGTCAGTTAAAACGCGTTTTACCTAATTAATTCATGTTTTTACGGTAACATCCTTAATGCTTATAAATGCTTCATTTATATTGTTACGAATCTGTAATGCTGCTTCCCAGCATAGTTTGTTCCACCATCGGAAAGAATGTTTTACAGTCATCTGTATTGGACGGAGTCCGCGTGTCGCGTCGGAGGTCCCGGAGCTTGGCGTCAAACTTGGCGACCATTTGGCGACTTGACGACGACTTTGGCGCCAAAATAGATTATACCCGAAACATCGAGAATTTTCCCGATCCGTCCAGTAGGAACCGAGATACGCCTCGAAGGTTCCTGTTTGGTTGAGAGGCTTCTAGCCCCGCCCCCTTAGACCTATAAAAGGAGGCGGCCGCGGCTGCCAGGGTCGTCGTAGTCGGAACCGACGGTAAAGAACTGTCCTTCCAGAGATAAGCGGAGCAGCGACGGAGTGAAACTAGTGCTGAACTAAGCTGTGTGCTACTCTCTGTAGTAGAGTCTGTTGTATGCTGCGGTTTATGCTGTTTTGTATGCTGCTGTGTATGCTGTTGTATCATGCACGTCTCGGCTGAAGATAATCGTCTTCTGTGCCGTATATAGTTGTTCGTCTTTGTGCTGTCCTGTGTGTCTTCGTGTAAATAAACGTCGTTGTTTTATTTTCTACTGCTGCTTGGTGATTGAGCGTTCTTCACACCATATAACCCTCACTATCCAAACGAACCCCGGAAATTTCTTGTTAATGAGTGCTTCATTTATAGTGCTGAGTGGTTGATGGGTACCACTCAGTTATGAGCTATAATTAATACTTAAAAAAATATACATCTTCACAAAAGTACTAAAATAAAAAAATACCCTAAGACATATTATTAATCTGAATTTAAATTGAAATATGAAACTGAACTGACAATTATATTAAAAGAGGGGTCTCATATTCAGCACTGCATAGGGCCGTAAAAGGCTAAAATCCACCATTACTTAGGATACAAATTAGTAATGTTTCAAACACTTTAATGATATTTTTGGGCTTTTTTCAAAATATGAAAACATTGTATTTGGCAAAATATCCAAACTCAAAATTTCGATAAACGCCCATATGTAGCCTAAAAATTTTTAATTTCAAATCCATATTTGAAATTTGTTGTATATGAAATGTATTAAATAACCAGTATATAATGCAAGTTTCTACTAGTTTTATCAATAGAAAATAATGTGAATTTTGAATAGATAATTCAACAAGGTAAAATATAAATCTCCCCCACTCTTCTTCTACATATTTTCATCTTCGTCAGTCAACCTGTTCAAAAATGAATAGTTTTTACTTTCTCTCATACGTGGTTTTTATTTATTTATTTCATTTCTTTTCTTTTCCCTGGAGAAGAAAAGTTCGAAGTTGGAAAGTACGACACTTAAGAGTTTTATTATATTTAATAGAATTTTGATTTCAATACATTTTGTCATTTTCGTAAAAAGAATATTTATGCTATAATATGAAATTTGATAAACGGATATTCTGTGTTTGTGAAATTAATTTTAAGAATGTAACAGGCATTTAACTCTTTATTATCTTCATTATTATCTTCCATTTTAAACTACGTTTGAATTTATTTCTGTGTATTTACTTGTTTGAAAAATGAAGCATTTTATATTTAAGTAATATTTGCGTTATATCAATACATACTATTTTTAAACAGAAATGTGTGGGCTTTGACCGTTTTGAAACAAAACCTCTTGGAAAGATGAAATGGTTAATATCGAAATGGAAGATTATTTCGGGTAGAATGGGGAATAAAAATCGAATTCAAAGGAAGGGCAACAAAAACCCTAAATATATTCACAAAAAAAAAGAAAAAAGGACAATATATTATATATATTTAAAAAAAAGAGTTTTTATACAAGACTAAATAAGACAACCTTCAACATTATCAGACATTAATAGGATTTAACTTTGTTGCACAAAAGTAAAGACTGAGGCAAGGAAAATGCAGGTTCAGATGTCTTCCTCGTCATCAGATTGTAGTTTAAAACAACGAGGTTAGACCTGATATTGCTTTAAAACGGGACACTAATATAAGGAAACGCCTAAAGGAAAGATGTCATCGAATTAGCAAAGTAAATAAAACATCAAGAGATTAACATTTTTTACTCGCCCATTTGAAAACGTCGGATTTTTATAGTACCGGATGATTTCATAAAGTTTATTGTATTCCGATATGCATCGTTGATCTGATGTATTTACTGTATTAACGCATCTTATGATCTACAAATCTTGTTTAAAAGATGGCGATAATTCTTATTTTATAAGTTTACTTTATGCAAAACATAAATTTCATATGTTTGAAACAAAACACACATACACATAAAATTATATAATGAATCAGCTTGACTCAAAACAATAAGAATAAATATAGCAAATACGAAAGTAGAACAGAGTAGAAAGAGTAGAACAGAGTGGCTGAGTTACATTTGAATAAGTTTCGTTGTGTAATTAAAAAACAGTAATTTAAAAAAAAATGAAATAGCGATAAGATCTTTAATAGTCAAAATGACTCACACCATTGATCTAGTATTAACCTTTCGCACATTGTGAAGTAATGAGATGCATTTTTATGCGGGATATGATTATAAAAATTCCTCCTAGTGCTTAGAAGTTTCATAAATATTTGTTATAAATAATAAAATAACATTCCCTTAATTCCAAATTTAAAACTGAATTCACTAAAGATTCTTCGTGTGTGAGGAAATGGTGTTCATTAAATCTGACGTCGTGGGACCAAAGTCTTCCCGTTAATGTAGTGCGGAAATTTAGATAGAAAATGCCAGCTCACGTATCGTCTTCATCATCTGACCGGGATTCAAAATTATGTTATCCGCTCCAAAATACCTTGGTTTTTTTTTAATTGGACGTTAATATAATTAAATTAACTTGGAAATTTACTGAGGTTTATTCATTTTAGGCCCCTTATATCAGTTGTCCTCTTTCACAACTTTTTCTTTACTTGTATACTTGGACGAAGGGGGGGGGGAGAAACTTCCAATTCTCTGGCTAATTGTCGAAAGGCGTTATATCCCGCCCCTATGTCTCGAGATACAAAGCAAACGTCTTTAACCTCTATTTTAAAAACATCATTAAAATCGAAGAGGAAACCATAAATTTTAACTACTAGAAACTGAACCCTGTTGTTTGTTATTTGTTTCGTTTGCTCTTGCATCTCTTTGAACTGTTGTGTAATTTTCTAGTTTAGTTGTGTTTCGTTATATCAGAGTCATGTTTTAATACATTATCAGGGATATTCTGAGCCGGGCCTCGTAATTTTAAACCACAATCTGATGACAAGGAGGCCATCTGAACCTAACTTTTCCTCTTCACTATCGACAAGACAAGTTACAAATATTGCCACGGTAGTGTGGAGGGAGGGGGAATAGATCAACAAGGAAGCCTGTCAGGGATTTCAAATGAAGGAAATCCTAAAAAATCTGAACAGAAATTAAAAATACGAAGAATTTTTCTTCAGAATACATATAAATCATGCCAATTGATCAAAAGCTATAGAAAAATTGATCATCCCCTACACGGCGGAATTACCAAAATTGAGAAACATTCGCGAAAAGAATTTCAACTTTGGCAACCCCAATTTGTTCTTAAATCGAATCAAATTGAAATCTCTAAAATTGGTACGAATCGGCGTAAAACAGAATGATAGGGGGGGAAAATTTCCTTTTTGTTCCAAAGCTTGTTTTTTTCTAAACACGTGCAATCATTACAAAAATAGATTCCTACTGGTATAAGTTAAATTTTTATTACTGCATTTGACAATATTATATATCAGTGAAAATAACAAATACATTAAATTATTGATAATCGCTTAGTTATTTTAAATATCAGTTTAAAAGTCTACCGCATGCAATTTGTGCACATCTCCATACTGCCTCGTAACACTTCATGCGAGCTGTTTTAAATTACAAAATGCCATCAAAACACATTATTTTAAAACATCTTTTTTTGAAATGACAATATTCAATAAATACACAATTATTCACCTTTTATATGACTTTAATGAATTCAGCTTTCATTCACTGAATGCCAATGCACATTGTATAAACACAAACAAAAACTTTATTTTTCAAATCTAAATCTTTAAACAGAAAATAACTTACATTTGAACTGAATTTTAAAATTCATTCTTTATTTCTGGTAACGATTCATGCTTATTGCATAGGTCTAAAATGAATTTACTGCAATCGAATCCACAGAATTCGCAGCAATTTTTGATTTGTAGATAGTCATCCGGGATCGAATATTCTATTGTATCGTCTGAATCAGTTTCAGATTCTGTTGGACTTCTTGTAGATTCTTTATCATCTGCTGTTAAATCTTCAGGACACGCTTTAAGAAAAATATCATTCAGTTTTGTTAGCTCCTCATCTGTCAACTGGAAGTTAATAGGGTCGACATCATTTAAGCTGGTCATTAACAAGTTAATTTGTGGTATGACAAAAGAAAGCATATTTCTTCTTGCTTTGTTGCTAGATTCAGTAGCAAGAATTGAATTTAGATTGTCACAATAGCATTCAAAAGTCTTATACTTATATCTATTGTTAAAAAAATCTTTGTAACATCTGTTATATACAGCTTCGAGAGCTAGCGATGCTATCTTCGGAAAAGTGAAACATTTCGTTGAGCAAAAATTTGCTCGAATCACTTGTTTAACCAATGTGCAAACTAGCATGAAATGCATGTAGGTTGGATTTTCGGACAGTTTTACACATCTTGATAAAACGGCTCTCAGAAAAAAATGGGAAGAGAAAATCTTTTCACTTTTGAATATCGTATCGACAGTAAACCGAATTTCCTTTTCAAATATATCATGTAATTTCATCATCAATATAAAAATAACAAGTTGGTTTTTATCAATTAATTCAAATTCGGACTCGTAAGCACAGAGATCGGTACAATAAACCAAACATAAATAAGCCGAAAACTTCTGGATACAAAATGCCATTTTCGATTCTGGTGGGCAATAGTTTCTCGATTCCAAAGCGAAACAATTCAATCAGTTGATGGCCTAAACTTGAAACAAAATATCATTTGCGATTGTGGAGGGAAATTCAAAAGAGATTCTTGTTTAATCGATAGAGATTGGCTGAGCTTTTATTGCTTACGAAATTTCCAATAACGCACACAGAGTTAATTAAACTTCGTGGATTGAATAATCATTTGCAGAAAAAAGGAGGGGGGGGGGGACCGACAATATAATTTCGCCAAAGTCTCATATTGGCGGGAAGCAAAATTTCCGTGTTCGCAATGCATATTGACGGATCCCACTATGGTAGAGATTGAAGGAGCTTCTCAGGATTGAGGATTACGTGATTTGGCGAGAATTCTAATGAACATTGTAACATTACACCTAGGTAGCAAGCAAGGATTTTATTATTGAACATTCCTTTTCTAACTCGTTCCTAAAGTTTTTATTAAGTCTCTAATGGCATCATGAAGAAATTGATTCTTATGATTCTTTAAATATTTCTCATGAAGAGGATTTCATATTTAGAATAAAGCAAGTAAAGGATTTCATTAGTATTGGTAAGTTCTGTTAATTATTATTTCCAATAAAATTTAATTAATTTAATGTATCGATGAATAAATAAATTATAAATTCTGTTGATTGAATCTTAGTTTAGTGTACTTCCGAGTTTGTCGCCAATGTGGTAACCCAAGAAGTAAATGGAATAATTTTCCTAGTAACCCTAATATTGATTTGTTCACATCTTTTTCGTTTGTTGAATTGTATATCTATTGCAGAATTTTGTGAGAAATGAAAATTAAAAATAATCGACAAATAAGCATCCATTAAAGAATTTAATTAAATTACGTTTTATAATTGAATTGTTATTTTTAAAGTTAAATACGAACAGATAATATTTATCCTTTGGCAATTCTTATCAAATTATGTTATTTTAATTAAAATCGTCTGTTTACGAATTTTGTTATAACGGAAAATAAATAATGATAATGATAACTAAAAACATCTGCCCGAGATTTTTGAATCGTTTGTTATCATTGCACAGTTTTTTTTTTTAATTCTAATATTATCTTACCCACAGAGAAGGGTTATCTTTCTCTGTGATCTGACGATTCTAACGAAATTCTTCGTGATTTGCTGTTCTTCTCTTGAATATCACATGATTATTCGATAAGTTTGTGAGTGTTCAATAATCCGATATCTGATTATTGGGATAATCAGAAATATTATGAGGGATACTGTATTTCTGAACTCGATGGCTATATGTTGAAATATATACGGCGCCGACAAAACGGTGTTTGCATCACTAAAATGTTCCTTTTTTAAAAATGGAAATTGTTCCATCTTAAATGAAGAATTAGGTAAGATGCTTTCATTTCCATTTGTGCTGCTTTTATAATTCTCAGAATCCTTAAGTTTAATGGGCTAGCGAAGGCATAGGTTGTTTTATTTTAATGCAAAAATAATACTTCTGGGGTCTTCTTTAGATGCCGAAGGCATCGAATGTTCGAAATTTATTGTCTTAAGTACAGATCGATGCAGGTGGTTTTCAAAAGTTCGTTATTTCAGAATACAAAGGCTTTTGCAGCAACTGTGATTCAAAAAGTTAAAAAAAAAATGGGTTGAAATGTAGTTTAGTGTCCCCCCCCTCCCGAGTTTGTAGCCAGTATCGCAACCCACCGAAACGATCTTCTAGCAACCCTAATGCTGTTTTGTTTATCACTTTTTACAATTTGTGAGATGTACATGAACTAAAACTATTTCCCGAAAAATGTTAAATTTAAAGTAATAAAAAATATCTATTAAATATTTTAATTTAATTCTGTATTATAAATAAAAGTTTTTTAACTACTAAAAAGACACTGCAATTTTATTTTTAATGTGAATGCGAACAGAAAATATTTATTCTTTTACAATTTTTAACTGTTGGTATGCGCTTTAAGAAATCGTCTGAATACTTACTTTAAAAATTTTCTGCAATGGAATTCCTTGCAGTTCTTGTAATTCTTTTTGTGCTCTGATGATTCCATTGATAATTTGTTATATCGGTAATTGTGCAAGAATGGATGTCTGGTGAATGGGATGACAGAAAGCATTTCGAACCTGCAAAATGGATAAAGGGTGAGGGGAATATATTTTTTTACGATTGGATGAAGTTAAGAAAGGGTGCTTGTTTGAAATTTTGTATGGATAATGGTTTGATTGCATCTAAGTATGTATGTCCAGTGTGTGGTGAGAATATAAAACTGATTGATTTGGATGAGAGAATCGGTGGAAAGATCTGGTATTGCAAAAAGAAAGGATTGAATCCGCACTATATTAAAAGGTCTGTAAGAAAGGGTTCATGGTTTGATAAAAGGCATTTGGATATAGGCTTAATTTTATGTATGACGTATATGTGGTTAAACAGAATGAGACGTGAAAGTATTGTGAATGATTTGAATGTCGTAGCTAAAGCGGGGACTGACTGAATGAATTTTTGTAGAAGAGTGTGTGAGGATGCCGGTTTAGAGTTTGATGGGAAAGGCTGTTGAAATCGATGAAAGTAAGTTTGGGAAGTTAGTGGGTGTTTGGAGGATTAGTGGGATATATGAATGACTGTTTCTTTTTCTTTCTTTCTTTCTTTTTTTTTTTTTTTTTTTTTTTTTGAAGTGGTGATTGAAAGAAGTGCAGACTTGTTACTTGAAGTTATTAAAAGACGAATGCTTCCAGTAGCACAATAATTTCAGGCTGTTGATCATTTTATAACTGTCTTGATAATGAAGGTTATAAGCATTTAACAGTGAACCACAGTCTGACGTTTAAAGACCCGAAAACTGGAGCCCATACAAATTCCATCGAGGGAACCTAGAGGGCTATTAAAAGATCTCTGCCATTTCTTCAGAGAAATATCCCGATCGTACCCTCCTGAGACAACTGATTAAATAAATCAAGTAAGTGCATTAATTCTTTAAAATTCCTCCTGAAAAAGATTCGTTCCTATAACGTCCTTCGTTCTTCCTTTTCTGTTCATTGAGTACTGTTCCTGTTATCCACACAGTCCTTATGTTCAACGTACTAGCGAAGCCGTGGGATGTTTTTTTTAAGTTAAAAAAATTCTGCCCGGTGCCTTCTTCAGATGCCGAAGGCATCGAATGCTCTAAATTTTGCTCTCCACACAACAGACCGGCGCAGCCGATTTGTAAAAATTTCTTTATTTCAAAATTGTTAACATAAGCAACAATAGTGATCCCAAAGGTTCAAAATAAAAATAATAAAACTCTCAGAAAAACCAATGTTTCTCAGTAAAGATTATAATTTTAATGCAGAAAGTGGTAACCGTAACTGTTTCGCAGAAGTGATTGTTTATTTTGACCGCCATCTCTATCAGCGACTTGGCATCCTTGGCGTAGCAAGAGGCACACTAAATACACTAAACTATACTTTTACGAAGAAATGCTTTTATATAGAACAGTCGTGATCAATAAATCTCATAATTTTAATAAAAATGGTGGCTAACTGCAGTTGTTTCACAGTATTTTTTATAATCTCAGCCATCTTGATTGGCGACTTTGTACAATTGGCATTCTTGGAGAAATAAGGGGCACAGTAAACTAGGATTTTGCCATTTTGTTTATTTGGATTGCTTTTGGCTTTAATAAATTTAGAATTTTGATATTGTACTGAACACATTTTTTCCATCTTCTTTATTTACGATAAATTTCTTAAACAATTTCATACGATGAAATATTTTTGATTTAATTAAAAATATAATTGAAACCAGTGTATCAATAATAAATCATATTAATTTTTTAAAATTTCCTAGAGAATATATACTTTGGAATATACAATATACATGTATGCATAATAAACTTATTTTTGCAGTACTTTTCGATATTTGAATAAAACCATTTGCATTCTTCATTTTATCAATCTATTTTCTTATCACTCATTTTCCATCAAAATATATCAAAATAACATATGTATACTTCATAATTCATTTCAAAAAATTTCTCGTATGTCATTGTTTACTGATAATAAATTTAAAATATAAATATTTGATTAATGCCTGTTTCTTAAGTTTTCATTAATTTTTTAATTCGTACAAAGTTACTTTATGACTTCAAAGATATTCGATAGAATTGTTTTTAGAATTATAATAGCAACTTCAAATTTTTTTTAAAGTTATTTCATAGTTTCTCGAATATTTTAAAAATATTCTTAGGTTTGGCTTTTAGAATTTAGAAATTCTACAAAATGTACACAGAGAATGACTAGAATATACTCAAATTGTGGAAGATAAATGAGGGCAGTATAGATTTACTTTGTGTTTAGTTCCATCAGCTTGACACCTAAAAGAATAAAGATGAGAAGCTTTCGGTATGGTGCTTGTTTTCTTGTCATCCTAGTAGCTAAACCAATGCTGTAGTCAACCTAGTAGCCAAACCAATGAGGGTCTCCTCCTACGGGAAGGGTTATACCTTGGCCGGTGATGCACTACCTCACCATTAGGACTTGATCATAAATGCTGCCTGTACTGTCGTGAAGTTCCGATGTTTCAAATTAACCGTATGGATTTGGATAGGTCGAGGTGGCACAGTTATATTTTCATTTTGGGCATGAGGGAGACATAAAAAGGTTCTTCTAAGCATATTCATTGCCCAATTAAAATATGTATTGTTGCAAAAAGTAACTAGGTATATTTATATTGTTAACTAATCACCTTTGGCGACCAGCTATTCGCCCGAATCAATGTTTGTTGAAATTTTCAAATTTATATAGCTTGCTCTTGGCGGCTTCTTCAGCAAAATATTTTTAAATTTAAACTTGAATAAGCACATACACGTACTATTTAAAGAAAACTTTACACCATTTCATTCATTGTGCAATGTGTCTCTAATTTTCTATCAGATATGAACTTTAGTAGGAAAAACGGAAGTATTTAAACTTCAACTAATGCAAAAATTTTCGTGATGAAATTAATTTTTATTAATAGTAGGAGAACAGTGATAAAGTTGTTCAATATTGAAGTCTTACGTATTAGTAAAATATTTTTCATTGTTTGTGTAATAACTCAAAAGATTATTCAAAAAAAAATTCTCACGAACAAAAAATTCATTTTATTAAAATAAGAATAAGAACCAAAAAGCCGGCGTCCTGGCAAAGGGATAGCGCATCTTCCCCGTGATCTTGGCGTTCCAGGTTCGAATCCCGGTTCGGGCATGGTTGTTCTTCATCTGTGTTCTATCTGTGAGGCGTGTGAATGTGCCCCCCTGTAAAAAGGGGTTATGCAAACGAATGTGTGAGTTTCATCATATGAGCTAGAAGTCAGACTTCTTCCCTCGGGTACCTTCAGAAGCTACTGCACCCCCTTTCCGTGGTAACGCGGACACGACATCATCATCATAAGAACCAAAATAAGAAAGCTATTTTAAAGCGTTAAGAAGGATATATAATATATTATATACAGCCAACTATATTACATTAAAGAACAATAGAGATTAAAATTGGGCGCAATTACAAATTTTTTAAGTACTCGGTTACTTGTGAAGTTAAACCTTAATTAAGTACAATAAAATTTAAAAATTATATTAAAAGTTTATTTAAATAGATATTTACTCATTATAGGTGAATAAGCCATAATTTCAGGCTTTTAACATCAACAATGGAAAAAAAGCGAGATTTTCAAGTCGCAAGTTTCTACTTTTAATATGCCAGATAAAAAAATATATTATTAAAATTTAAAAAGTAATTTTGCACAAAATCGTAAAACAGATAAACGTTTTCTAATATTATCTAAAAAAATCTATAGGATTGGACATTTTTTTAAAATTATAACGCAACATATTAAATTTAGAATTACAAAGCAATACAAGAAGTAAGTAGAAATGTTGTTAGAATAAGGATCCAAAAACTTAAATGATGTATGATTTTAACCTGAATAATCTCGTAGACATAGTCTTCGTAAATTTAATAAAAGCCGAAAAAGATTAACCTAATCTGAAAAGTCTTGAGGTGGCTTTTAGATTCCCAAAATATCGAGGCCTGTACTTACTTTGCTTATTTAATAATCCGATTCTAAAGGAAACTATGTATTTACATATAATATAAAAAAACCCATTTTTTTAAGAAAATTAAATGGTCTAAACATAAAATCGTAGAATGAAAAATTCTTAAAACAGATCAATTGTCTATTCTTTTCCTTTCTGTGCATGAACGTATTTTTATTTGTAACTAATGCAGGGTTTACACTCGGCCAGTTATAATACGGCTAGTGGGTAGCGCATGCATGATTTATGTTTGCCACAATTTCATAAGATAGATTTAGGCATTCCATACTTGGCTATAAATTGTTTTGGCGTCCCTGAATTTTTCTTTTCCACTTCGTATCGTATTAAAATTATAGATATTTACACAAAGAAACATGGTAAAATAAAAAAATAAGATCAACATACCTAAATTTGGAAAACTATAGAAAAGAACTGGCAAATGAAATGGAAAAAAAAACTTTCAACCTTGCATCAGAAAGCACAAAGAACAAAAAATTTCAAAATTAATCTATGATAAGTAATCAATTTTTTCTCGCCAAAAAAAAAAAAAAAAAAAAAAACCAGCCAAATTCTACAAACACATGCTCAGTAAGTAAAAAATACGATACAGCGGCATGTGGCTGTCCCGTTGATACAATTTTTTGCCATGGACCGAACAGCATTTTTCAACCTTTCTACGCATGCGCTGCCTACTGGCCGAGAGTAAACCAGGCATAACAACAGGATTCTATTCAGACCACGTGATGTCTCATCACTGCCTGCGATTGTCCTTATGAAATCAAGATTATGACACAAATAAATTCAACTGGAACACTCACTTTGTATTCTACAGGAACTGTCACTGCGAATCACTAAGCCTAAAAACATTTTATTTAGAATTTCCTCCGAACCTATTATATAATGCAAAACAATCAAGTATGAAATTTTGTATCAAAAAGTGTTTATCTTATTTATGCCTGGTACATTCTACAGAGCAAGAATTTCTAGATCTTAATTTAATTTCACCTGGCATACCTGAAAGCACCGAAGATATAGTGCTAGTTATTTTAAGATTGAGAGAGCTATATAATGTAGAAATCGAATCAGTTGTCGATAAAATAGTAGGTAGTAAAGACTGGTTATCCCCTCAATTTTATGCAAATGCTATTCTAAGAAGATGTGTGAGATTATCAACGAAGCCGCCATCCCAATGCAATTTTATGCTGATTTGCACTTTGATAAGTAATATTATCTCTGAGCATTATTATGCTACAGAATGCTTCACTTTTGCGAATTTAGGATTGCAGTGCCTTTTGCAAGTATACGACAGATGTTACAAGGAACTCTTTATGAGCATGGATGAATACCAAACTCTGACCTTGTATTGTAGAAGTTTTAATCCCAGTTTTATTTTAGAAGAGTACGACTCTGTAAAACCTTCGCCTCTCTATGCCAAAGAGCGTATTTGCTCGTTAATCGAAAGCCTGCAAGATATCGACGAAGCGAACTTTCAATTTACAGATTCCGAACAGGAAATGTTAGACGCTTTAATTGCTTCCATCCAAACTGACATTACCATTCAAGAAGCAAGAGGCAGTTTATCCGAATCATCTTCAAACGATAATACTAGTCCGGAAGAAACAATTGATTATTCAAACGTACCAGATAAGACTAGTTCAGAAGAAACAATTGATTATTCAAACGTACCAGATAAGACTAGTTCAGAAGAAACAATTGATTATTCAAACGTACCAGATAAGACTAGTTCAGAAGAAACAATTGATTATTCAAACGTACCAGATAAGACTAGTTCAGAAGAAACAATTGATTATTCAAACGTACCAGATAAGACTAGTTCAGAAGAAACAATTGATTATTCAAACGTACCAGATAAGACTAGCTCGGAAAAAATGATTGATTGTTCAAACGTACCAGATAAGACTAGTTCGGAAGAAACAACTGATTGTTCTAACGTACCAGTAAATCATTCATCTCGCATAAATCGAATCTGCATTTTCTGTGGAATAAGATGTTTTGGAATCATATTGTCATACAAAAACGAACTTGTAGCAAGGTGAAATAACATGTAAGTCGTCGACATTATAATCCATTAATTCAATTTAAGAACTTGAAAATTAATTAATGTTTTGTGCAGAGATTTGAAGAAAACAAATTTATTAATTTGTGTCAATTTTAAAGAATAAGAAATAGTATAAAATGTTTTAATGAAAAACAGCCATTAAGTGGCTCTCTGTGTTAATGTACGACGGCCATCCAGTATGAAATCATAGGAGGAACATTTTAAAGTGAGGCATAAGATCCTTTTTAATATCAATGTATTTTAATGGAATTCTAATCTAAAGTTAATCATTTTTATAATTGATTAATTTAGGAAACACGAAATGTATATTGTTTTATGTTTTTAAACGGAATTTAAATGTTATCTTATTTGATAAAAAAAACGAAAGATAAATGTTTCTCATAATTTATTTTCTTATTAATTTCCATAATCACAAATATAATTAGGATTACCCGTGATCATTTCGGGAAACTTGCACATTGAATGCTATTTGAACACTACAAAATATTGTTAGGAATCCTCAAAAAGAATTTCCGTGTTGTCAAGCCTTTCATTCTGTGGTCGAAGGAAAAAAATATAAACGAAATCAAGATTTTGGCCTCTAACAGAATTCGGTTCGAAATTAGTAATTATCTGCCTAGCGATGGTTAATCTTATCTTTCATCATCGAAACATAACTTAAGTTGTATGAGAAAATTTTATTTCGTGAAGTGTACTTGTGGATATTTATGTCTCTGGATTTTATTGCAAACTAAAACGAGAAATATCGCCAAAATAGTTGCATTATGTACAACGGAGCTTTACGACTTTGGTTAACTGAAAATCGCCAAGGGCCATATATAATCAAAAGTACTGAAATAACTGAATTAAGTACTATAATAATAATAGATATGCATTTTAATGTGTCCGAACAGTAATTTATTGTAGAACGATTCCATTTATGGTCTTATTAAATAACAAGAGAAAATTTAAATAAATGTAAATGTATTAACAGCCATGATTCATGCCTGTGATTCAAACCACTATCTAATAAAATGTTTACTCCTCTGATATCTTCATTTTAGTGGAGAAGAAAATATCTAATTAAAACAGTGAATGTGAATCATAGGTGATTCACACAATGATTAAAGTGTTAAAACAAGGAGATATAAACTAAACATAGACGTGTTCTATTCGCATTAAATTCTATACTGAATCGGAACTTTTGCTAGCCCTGAATATGGGTAATAGAGTCAACGTCTTAATAATTTAACAGCCAGGAAAATTAGTATTCCGAGAAAACAAACTGATCGCCAGAGGTAGCTAGTTTATTGAACTTCATTTGTTTCATGTCTATAGAAAACGATTTCTTTAATCGATTTATTTACTTATTCTCCGATATGTTAAATGTTTGAAATTTCGGAGAATTCTTGTTCTGGTTGACGATGCATTATTTAATAAGTTAGTGGATTGAATAAAATTAATTTTTGATTTTATCCAAGTAAGGCTATTTGGTAATCAATTTGGAAGTAATTTAATTTTAAAATTCTATAATATTCATAGTAATAAATTTAAATTAAATATTAAAAATAATTTAAATAAAAAAAACTCTACTTTTTTCATACACTAAAGAATTGCGTTTTTAAAACTATATTCATGAAACTTATTTTATGTGAAAGAATGCACTCTGAATATACTTATGAATGAAGATAATATTATTGTTTTAAAATCTTTGTAATTTGTTAATTGTTAAAAAAATTGAATTGAAATAAGTTAGCATAAAGCCACACACAACGAAGGAAACAATTTCCTAATTTTAAAATAACACATGAAATTGCACAATTTTTAAATGCTATCGCTTATAATTTTAGAATAATGTAAATTGTTGCTGTCACATTATTGGATATTTGTCGAAATAAGATATTCATTAAATTTGTCACCTTTGGCGACCTGCTTGTTCATCCAGGTTGAGTTTTTAGGCAATGAAACTATAAATATGGAATTAATTTAGTTGAATCAATTTACTACAAATTACTGAAGTGTTAATTAAGAAATGTGCATATTATATAATAAATCACTTGGTTGAAATGTAGTTTAGTGTGCCCCCCCCCGAGTTTGTCGCCAAAATGGTAACACAGCGAAACGATATTCTAGCAACCATAATGTTTTGTTTACTAATTTTTACAACGGTTCAGTTGCACATGAACTAAACTATTTTATGAAAAATGTTGCATTAAAAATAATAAAAAGATATCTATTGAAGATTTCAATTTAGTTCTGTATTATAATTAAAAGTTTTTTTTTATTACTAAAAATACACTGCAGTGTTATTTTTAATGTGAATAAGAATAGAGAATATTTATTCTTTTCCAATTTTTAACTGCCCGTATGCGCTTTAATAAATCGTCTGAATTCTTACTTTAAAAATCTTCTGCAGTGGAATTCCTTGCAATTATCGTAATTCTTTTTGTACTCGGATGATTCTCTTTATAATTTGTTATGTCGGTAATTGTGCAAGAATGGATGCCTGGTGAATGGGATGGCATGAAATATTTTGTACCTACAGAATGGATGAAGGGTGAGTGGAATATATATATATATATATATATTTTACGAGTTGATGAAGTTGGGAAAAGGATGCTTCTTTGAAATTTTGTGTGGAGAATGGTTTAATTGCTTCTACCACCGTTCTTTCTTTTCTTTTGGTTATGTACTGTTCCTGTTATCCACACAGTCATTATGTTCAATGTGCTAGCGAAGCTACTAAGCTCCCGCTACTAGCAAATTTTATTTTTTTAGTTCAAAAATTCTACCCGGTGAATTCTTCAGATACAAAAAACATCGCATAACATAAATTTTTCTCTCTACACAACAGACCGTCGCAGGCGGTTTGTATAAACTTCTTTACTCCAAAATTGTTAAGATAAGCAGCAATAGTGATCCCAAAGGTTCAAAAAAAAAAAAAAAAAATCTTGGACAAACCAATACTTATCAGTAACGATCAAAATTTTAATGCAGAAAAGGGTAACCGTAACTTTTTCGCAGAAGTGTTTTATTTTTTCCGCCATCTTTATTGGCGACTTGGCACTTTTGGCGCAGTAAGGGGCATACTAAACTACACTTTTACCAATCACTTTTGCTTTTATGTAATGAAAGTGGAAGTCGGCTCATGAACATCAGATTTGTTAATGTTAACATTTTTCCATTTTGCGACCGTTAAACCTTGTTTGACGTTAATTTCTAACATTTTGACTTCTGTTACATATTCTTTTCTCTGACTGAATGAAATTTTTAGTAAAATAGCAAGCAACTACCCAAGAAATTGTAATATTTTACAGCTCCATTTATAAGTTAAACAAAATATTGAATTAAATGCCATTGTAAAAACGTTCAATGAAGCAGTCTGAAACATTTGTATGATGTTTTGTTTAACTGTTGCCATTCAATAATAAGTAATAAGAGTGATTTCTGTGCCACATAAG
Source organism: Argiope bruennichi (assembly GCF_947563725.1). NCBI lineage: Eukaryota > Metazoa > Arthropoda > Arachnida > Araneae > Araneidae > Argiope > Argiope bruennichi. Next base: position 74,498,940 of record NC_079156.1, read on the forward strand.
TTAGCGTTTTATATATAGTTATTTGGTCTAAATTTTATCTTGTAGATCTTCCACTATTTTTTCTTTCCAAGATTGATGGATTACGCTTTCATCGTGTTAAAGCATGTTTTTCTATTTAAGTTTCAAGTGCATTAAATTTGTGATTTTGCTTTAATACTATGGATAGCAAATGTGATCAATACAAAGGTGTTTTGATTCAAGAAAGATAATATTTTTATACATGGATATATAAGAATATATCTTTGTATAAAGATCGCTGTATCTTTTGCACAAGAAATAGGAATGAATATTCCATGCTTAAAAGATACAGCGATTATCCAGGGAATAAGTTTCTTATATGTCTCGTAAGAAGTTATTTCACGTGGAAAAATTTAACACATTGAAAACATGTGACTGGCCTGTATTTCTGATATATTATTTGTACCGAGCCATTTCTCTAAACCCTTTTCTATCATAGCTAAGATATAGTAAAGCATCCCAGCCAATAGCATTATTTATATGATAATCCAAAAATCAGGCAGCGAACATTAGCTATAGTTCTTTTATAAGAAAGCTGATAAGTAGCTCGAATTAACCCTTTGCAATCGGTTCGTGTCTCTCATTTGACATTCAAGGCGGTGCATCATTTTGAAGTTTTATTTATTTATTTATTTATTTATTAACTACTTAAGAATACTATTCTTTAACTACTTAAAATATGGTAAGAAGATATAGATTAATTTTTGGGTAAAATTCAAAAATATAATAAATTTTTTTCTTCATAGCATTAAGCAAGTCCTTGTGTTGGCCGAATAATTTTGCATCGAATTACTTTTCCGAGTGCAAAGGGTTAAGTTGCTTTTACGAAGACAATTACTTAATGCTGTAAACAAAACCTTGCCACCTGTTGACAATCTGATATTTAGAAAAGACGCATGAACAGAAAGGAAAAATGAAAAAACAACATCAAATTGTTATCCAATCTGTACTCCGATTTCTTTTGTTTCAAAAGCCTAAGCTTACAATGACGTTTTTGGCATGTGCATCGAATTACTGAATTTATAGTATTTAAATCTGCCAGTAAGTACAAGTATTAAGTCATTAAAAAGCAAAAATCTCTTGAAACTCATTCAGTATTTCAAATGCTTATTATAGGGATTTAAATAACAATAAATGCCGCAAACAAGATGTCGTCTAATTACTAGTTTAAGTAAATTTGTAAGTCAAAGGGTTAATGCTTTATTTTTTCAGTATATTAGATTTTCTATTTAAAAGCTGTGTATATAGAAATTAAATTTAAATCAATAATAATTTATCAGACAAAGTTAGAAAGAGGGAAAAGAAAGCGCCAAGGCTTCCATCATCTAATGATCAGATATGTCTTAATACGAACCCAGCCATTTTGGATGAGTAATTAATTTGCCGGTTTAATGCGCACGAAAAACTAATAACTACAAACAATAAACTCTCTATCGGTAGCTTTATTCCCTCAGTAAATTATTTTTGAATTGCAAGTATTGACAAACATATAATTTGCATTTGTCAGTCATACACCTATTCTGTTTCTTTTATGATGCATCTATCGACTCCCTTTGTTAGCTCACAAAATTTAAGATTTAATCTGAAACGGAAAATGATTACATTTTATCTAACCAATAATTTGCTTGCTGAAACGAAACTTACTCATGAAATATAAAAAGATAACAAATGATATCATTGCCGATGTCCTGGCATAGGGGTAGCGCGTCTTCTTTGTGATCTGAGTGTCCCGGGTTCGAGTTCTGGTTCGGGCATGGTTGTTCTATCTGTAAGGTGTGTGAATGTGTCCCCCTATAAAGAGGGGTTGTGCAAGCGAATGTGTGAGTGTCATCTTCATATGAACTAGAAGTCAGACTTCTGCCCTTGGGTGTTCAGGGGTTTTTACCCTCAGAAGCTACTGCACCCTCTTTTCGTGAAAACGCGAATACGACATCATCAAATGAAATCATTCAGTCTCAAAGTGTTTTGAATAATACACCAAAAAAGTTTCTAAACATTTTAATAATCTTAATCTTTAACGATTTATTTACCAAACTTAGAAATCATTAACCTTGACATCATCTTGAGAAGCAATTAAAAAAAAATCCTGACATACGCTTCCTTTTTTTGATTTCAGATTAGACAATTTCGAAGAAGTCGGACAAAGCGTTTGGTCGTTACTATGTAACAAACAAACGAGAAAAGTGCCGAAAGGCGAAATTGAAGTAGGACCTCGTTCGGTCAATGAAAAAGATGAAAAACATCCTACATATTTTAATTTACCTCAAAGTGTCGGAAATATTTTTGTAAATATTAATGAGCTAAAAAAATTGTATAATAAAAGTTTAAATCTGTGGCTGAAAATGCAATTTGATGCTATAAACGGGTCGGGACAACTTTGCCAGTTAAAAAAAATTGAAATTTGCTTTTGCAAATTTCAAGTTATCATGTAAGAACATTATTTTTTTAAGTCATGTGGTATCAGACCGACAGAAAACATCATGTTCGCACATGACTCATATTCTGCAATCACCAACATTTAGAAAAGCCATTAGATTGATTAGAGACCATCTCAAAATCAATCGAGTTCTAAAATCTTTTTCTCAAGGCTAGAATTTTTTTTTCTTGCGAAACCAGTTTAAACCGGTTTTAAACAATCATGTGACTATCAGATTACGCATGCGTCGATATTTAGAAGACGACAGGTTTTTTTTTCATCTCAAAATCGTTCGAGCTATAGAGTTTTCTTTTGCCAGCTAGAAAAATTAGAAATTGATATATAAACTTTCCATACCTTCCTAGCTGTTTCACGGTCATTCTCATTTTCTTCTCTGTGCTTCTTCGGGAGATAACTTTTTACAACCCTGCGCTTTATTGGCCATACAGGAAAATCGGGTACACGGTGGGCATTCGCGCCAAGATGTAACTTTTTGTTGGCAAGAAGTCGCCAAATGTAATAACCTTTTTTATCGCTCTCTATAATCCTAAAAGCGAAAAATCGATGACTCAAAAGCGATAAATCGTCAATTTTCTACCCTTGTGTTTTGTAGCTTCAAAAACCTCAAACCAAAACAACATCATGTTCTCACATGATAAAAACGGGTTTCCTAATTTCCCGAAACAAGCAATAAAATGATTTCATCACATTGAGATTTCAGATAAATATAACCTTTTTACATAGGCTTATATACATATATAATGATCGATGTCTAAAATACCGATTAATACAGGAAAAATTCTTTCAAAACAATTATACAACTGTGAGAATTTTAGAATTGATTCTTCAGAAGATTGGAAAAATTTGGAGAAACAAAATATATTGAATACTCTTTGCATAATAATACTTAAAGAGTACAGTACTTAAACATTGAGATTTTGAGCAGTATTCTGTTTTTTAAATGTCATATCATTTATTGTATATATGTTACTTTTTTTTATCATTAATAGTTGTTTAAATAAACCTTTTCTATTATTTCACTGTTTATTTTTATTGTGTGGCCCATTTTATATTTTCCTTTTTTTTCATTTATCTTACACTTTTATTGTTATAATTTTATATCTTATGTTGGTTGTTTTGCATTTGACTTTATTACTACATTTTTAAAAATTTAACCTCTGCTCTTAGTTTGAAGTTTCAGTACTCATCTTCTATTACTTTTTTCCCCCCATTACCTATCTTTTCCAAATTCTGTTATAACTGCAGATTTTGTAGTTTCTAAATTCTCATTTATTATATATAAATTTTGTATTATATTTTATCAATATTATTAGAAATTGTAAGATATGGCGATTATGGAGAACTTTGCTATATCTGTCTGTACGAGTTTTTGCCCTAGTGTTAGTAAACTACCTGCATATCACTTTGGATTGGTTGGAATTCTCTCTCTCTTGGATAGTTTCATCAACTATTTATAAGTTTTAATCAGTGTTTTCGTTTTCAACGTGTGGTACAAATGTTTTGTAGTCAACTTTTAACCCATTAGCTGCCAAGATCCCCATTTGAGGATTTTACTTACATCACTATGCGCAAAATATTTGGTACGCCTGGCAGTTTTGTTTCATATTATGTGCAGCAGAATATATGTATTCTACGCTTCGTTTCTTTACAACAAGCGAACAAATTTGAAATTTCGTCTGCAGGTTTAACGGATCAAAATTATTATATTTCAAGCATTATATTTGTTCGGATTAGTTCCCCTTCCTGATCCGAGATGGCAGCGCATTCCCGTTGTCTTAAAAGTTATGCAGAAAAGATTTTTTGTTTGCTTGGCTTGGCAATCAAGAAAAGTGGACGTTCACGTGGAGTATGAGCGATGAGTAGCTCGCGAGGAAAAGCAGAGCAAAATTATTTTAACGATCACTTGCAAATCCAGCGAGTTCCTTGCGAAAATTAGGAGTTTATGAAGAAAATAATTTTTGTCTTCAAGAAATATTCGTACCTGTGGTATGGAATTGCTTATTGGAAATTATATAAAACTGAGGAGTGGTGCGTTGTGAATAAATGGATGACTGGTCAAGAAAACTGTTTCCTGATTTTTTCTTGCGTAGAATCTTTTATTTTTTGCAAACAGGACCACTGGGTATGTGCTCCTGTTTGCAAAAATACTTCGTTAGGGAAATCTCCCCTATATTCGATAATATTTTTGGTTTGGTTTTTGTATTATAATACCGGATATAAATATGCAATTTAGAGGTTATAGTAACGATTTGCTACTTACACAGTATTTTGATTTTTATAGAATAGTTCTATTGATCATTTTATAATTATACCCCTTTTTCAAAAATATCAAACATTTTCTAAACAAAACGTAATTAGAATATCCTTATACTGTTGCAGAACATTTTGTGCATATATATAGATTATCCGGCCAAAAATTTCAACAAACAAACAAAAAAAGCATTTAATGGGCTAAGCGATAGGAACAGCCCATTCATTCAAACAAGTAAAAAATTACTTGTTTCGCTTAAATTAGTATATAACTCCATTTCAGAATCTATTTTAAATTTAAATTTTGTTACTTTTCGGTTTAATAATATAAATTGGTAAAATTACACCAGCAATTCGGTTAAAAATAGAACTATTTTGCCAATCTAGAATCTGTTCTTTTTATAAAATTTTTATATGGACATGCAAAAATCTATAAATACATGTGACAAGTCTGTAAATATTATATATATGAAATAAAACATTTTTATATGAGCAATTCTTATTTTTTGTAATTAAATATTTTTATAATTTTTTTGTAATATCCTTTTATAATAATTTACGCTAGAAAATAGCCAAGATCATAAAAAGAACAGAAACGAAAATTAATATGGAACCAGTTACGAATCCAAATCATCTTTCTGGTAAGAGACTTTGGCAAGTAAAAAAAATAAGAAGAATGCGTCTTTTGTCGATAATTTTATGCAGGATATAATAGAAAGAGGAGACCTCAAGGCAGTTTTGGGTTCAGTATCGGAGGGACAGACAGATTCGAAAATTGATTCCTTAGAAAATCATTTATGTATTGGGTTGGCAACTAAGTAATTGCGGATTTCACTCGTAGATGGCTTCAGTTGAATTTTTAGGTTTGCAGACGTAGTACAAATGTAAAACACATTTTGTTATTTGATAGTTGGCAATTCAGCTGTCAATCAGTAAAAAAAGTTTTTTGGTCGGTTGCGTAGTTTTCGTTTGGCGTTCGTTGAAAAATGGAAAATCAAAAGGAACATTTTCGTCATATTTTGCTTTTTTATTTCCGCAAAGGGAAAAACGCATCGCAAGCTCATAAAAAGTTATGTGCTGTTTATGGTGACGAAGCCTTAAAAGAACGGCAGTGTCAAAATTGGTTTGCCAAATTTCGTTCTTTTGATTTTTCACTCAAAGATGAAAAACGCTTTGGTCGTCTAGTCGAAGTTGGTGACGACCTAATCAAAGCAATAATCGATTCGGATCGTCAGAGTACAACACGTGAGATTGCAGAGAAGCTTCATGTATCACATACATGCATTGAAAATCACTTAAAACAACTTGGCTATGTTCAAAAACTCGATACATGGGTTCCTCACGAACTGAAAGAAACGCATTTAACGCAACGTATTAACAGCTGCGATTTGCTAAAGAAACGTAATGAAAATGATCCATTTTTAAAACGACTGATAACTGGCGATGAAAAATGGGTTGTTTACAACAATATCAAGCGGAAAAGATCGTGGAGCAGGCCAGGTGAACCAACTCAAACAACATCAAAAGCTGATATTCATCAAAAGAAGGTTTTGTTATCAGTTTGGTGGGATTACAAAGGAATTGTCTACTTTGAATTCTTACCACCCAACCGAACGATCAATTCTGATGTCTACATTGAACAACTAACGAAATTAAACAATGCAGTTGAAGAAAAGCGGCCCGAAGTGACAAATCGAAAAGGTGTTATATTCCATCATGGCAATGCAAGGCCACACACATCTTTGGTCACTCGGCAAAAATTATTGGAGCTTGGTTGGGATGTTTTGCCACATCGACCAAATAGTCTTGACCTTGCACCATCTGATTACTTTTTGTTTCGAACTTTATAAAACTCCTTGAATGGTAAAAATTTCAACAATGATGATGTCAAATCGTACCTGATTCAGTTTTTTGCTAATAAAAACCAGAAGTTTTATGAACGTGGGATTATGATGCTGCCTGAAAGATGGCAAAAGGTCATTGATCAAAATGGGCAATACATTACAGAATAAAGTTATTTAGTTCCATGAAAAAATTGTCTTTGATTTTCTAAAAAAAATCCGCAATTACTTAGTTGCCAACCCAATATATGGAACTAAAAGGTGAATCTGCGTAGAATAAAACTCGCACTTGTTAGTGGAGAATTTTAGAGAAAGAATAGCAATTAAAGTCTGATAAAACTTTAGCCGCTATCCTTTCTCTTTAGATATAGCTACAGTCAGTTGGATACAAGTATAATTTACAAAATTTGATGCAAAATAGCCTTTGCTTGAAATGAAGTGAATGAATATTCTGCGAAATTAAGCAAGCTCGCCAACTGAAATAGAGATTTTACTTTATAGTTCCCGTTTATTTGACAAAAAAATTATAAATTTTTATTCGCAAAATCGTATTAGACATTTTTCCCATATCAAGATCCAGCGTTAGAATTTAAATGGTTTATGGTTCTATGCACTTCACATTATAAGGCCCATTTTTAATAAGATGGTCAATTTAAATTCGCCTTTCATTTACGTTAATGATTTATTTTAGATTAATATTTTTTTTGATTTGAAAATATGTATTTGCTTTTATTTAATAATGATTCCAAACTGCTCACTATTCAAGTCTGTGCATTATATAATTGAAGCATACATTCAGTTTTGTTAATATTCTTATAACTGAGAGGAATGAATTATTGTAGCAGTTGCATTACTCTTATCTTCTCTTTTGGAAACTAGATGGCGATACCTGATTAGGCCATCCCATAGTGCATTGCGATTGTAATTAGAATGAGATGTGATGCTGAACTGTGAAGTCGCGAGTGTGATTGTCTTTGTGTGTTTGTTTAGTGTGTGAATGTGATTATTAAAAGAAATGTTCCTAAAAACATTTGTCCTGTTGCTTCCTGCATGGATCATAATAATCTACATACCACCACATTATATAGTAACCTGACCATTATATGAGATAAAGTTATTATCCAAATAAAATTTTATATTTCATAGAATTTATATTTTTTAACTAATTTATTTTGAACTAGGAAACTTTTTTTTTTTTTTTTTTTTTTTTTTTTTATCGGTCTAGGCAGCTGCCTAGTTGGAAATACGCCATTACCGATATCTTCAGCTTTTCAAAAATGCTTGATTGTTAGATATTATATTAAAATGCGAATAACAAGAAGTAAAGCTACATTCGTTTAATCGTGAAAGATCTTTAATGAAATCAGCAGAGATAATGGAACAGTTCCGAGATTAATTCTTTTTTGTGTTCAGCCCTTATTACAGAAGAAAGTAATTTGAATAGAACTTTGCAAATTATCTGACAACATTGGTCAAATTAACTTTGACCTCAAACGAGAAGTTGAATGATATTTTATATCCTTTAACCTCAAATTTTAATGAAAAAGATGTTAAATATCATCATCTATGTTTTCCATGGGACAAAAACGGTTTTGGAATTTAAAAATAGTCTCAAAATAAAATCTTTATAATACAACTTTTAGCTCAATATTAACTTCCTTATCTGCTCTACAAATAACATTATTGATACTGAGTAGCATAGACTCCATTAGCATAGGACAGCATTTTTAAACTTTTTTTTTACTTGCATATCCCTTATCATGATTGCTCTTAATACCCTGGCTTCACCCTCTTTTCTCTTATTTCAATCAATCTATTAACATGTTTTTTCCATGCACTCCAAAACCATTTCACATTCCTATTGAAGGCAATGTATCAGGGGTTGAAAAATGGATAGGAGATTATTACAGAAAAGATATATAACTATTGAAAAAGATAATTTCAAAATGTGAAATTCATTTAAGAAGTTTAACCTTCCACATGTGTATATATTCTTTACTATTCCATTTTTAACATTATATCAAACAGATTTCATTTATGATATGGATAATTTCCTCTGATTAATTATATTTGTCTTTGCAACTTTACTTTCCTTATCAAATATTAAAAAAATTAAATACTTGCACAGAATTTCAGATTTATAAAAATGAGCATAACTTGCATACTGGCCATATTTTCTATAGAAATAAATTGGTAAGTCATCAATTATTATTTAAGCCTAATTGAATCATTTAAGTGGTTAATCAATTAACTAAATACTTTAAAATTTATTTATACATGCCTGAAGTTTTTTATAATAATTAAGTTTTTAAGACTATAACTTAAAAGATAGCTAAAAGAGCACTGAATTTATTTTAAAACGATAACTAACATTCAAGTAAATCTATCCAGTAACTAATGGAAATATATTACTAACTTGAATTTTATCATACAAATTCCGTATATTACATTTTTTGATAAAAATGAAAACATTACGCGAACATGATTTTTATGCCATTTCAAAGATTATCTTTATAGAAATTTATATTCTACATCTCTTTATTTCAGAACAATTTGTTCTTAATTTTAATAAATTAAAGTTTGTACAAAATTTGTAATAAATAATACTTGTTTTTATTGCAATAAATTCAAACCATTTAACTGTAAAGTCATAGTAAATTTTTTCCTCCCACCAATTTTTGTGCAAAACTTATAAACACAGTCCACCAAATTATTAAGTATATTAGAAAATAAATTAGGTATGCTGAAAGATTGTATTAATCTTTCCTTTTTTTTTCAGCTTATTTTAATTTGATAAACATGCTGTTGTCCATGCTCACATAATATATACCAATTGTGTAATGTACCAATTTAATTTTGGACTTAACAACACATAACAATTAAAAAAAAAGTGAACAAAAAGCACAGAGTAAGATGATGCACAATTATCTTACATGAAGAATAGTAACTTAAATGAATGTTAGATAATGCAGATAATCATAATTTTCCTGCAATTTCATTTGACTCGACTTAAAAAGATTCAAGTAGGTGATAAACAGGTCAGGTATAAGATAGCTAAAATAATGCTACTTGAATTTCTGTCTTAATTTGAATTAACCATGAATATGAAGTTATGTATAAAATTACTAATAGAAATGAAATAAAATCAATATTCCTGGAGAACCAGTCATTCACTGAAATTAACTAGGTGTCTGATATGACTAATGAAATTTTTAAATTAGTTTGATCTCAAGCAAACTAGAACAGAATTATTTAAATAAACTTCTTGATTTGTTATAAGAAAAAATTGTTTGTTCAATTGCAATACATAAACTGCTGTTGTTTATATATATGAAATCCGAACAGGAAAAGTGCAGGAAGCTAAAATATAGGGGAAGCAAATAATGTAAATGAGAATTAGAGGAATTGTACCATCTCCTCTTTTTCAGCCCTATTCATACTAAATTATGGGGGGGGGGGAGAATTTAAGAAAGAATTTTTTTTAATAATGCATTCTATAAGAAAGCAATTATTTAAATATCACAAAGATAATTTTTATTAATAACTTAATTTTCTTCAATAAATCACTAGAAATTAATGTAAAAATAAATATCATTACAGCAATAATAAAAACAGGAAAATCAGAAATTGGTTAAAATTTGTGGATGAATTCCCTTCCTAAATTAAGATTCTAAAAATCCCTAATCATCACTAATTATTTCTTGGTTAATTTGTTCATATTTTAACAAGTTATTTTATTCTTTATAATATTAATTCCCCACCAAATACAAAGTAGAAATCACTTATATCATGCACAGTAAATGATAAAGAAAACAAGACAAAATCAGATCATGTGATCATTTATTTCTTTTACATGTATCCAGAAAAATCATCAAAAAATCGCATGTAGTCAAATTATCATTAAAAAAAACTAGAAAATGACAAATACAATATTAAATTAACAAAAGTTATCACAATGATAATTTTGAAAAGGGCTGCACAATAAAAAAATAATGAAACCTAGAAAGCTTAAATTAAAAAATTTAGCATATGTGACACTAAATAAAAGTTAAAAAAAAATTACTGAAAAACTTGCATATTATATACCCCTAAAATACTATCAATCAATAATTAATGACATGTAATCAGTTGCTTCTATGTTTAGAAATAATTTTTTTTTGTTGTCAAATTTGGATCTACATCTACAATCTGTCAATACCATTTTCAATAATACATAATACATAGAAACAATATTCAATAATTAAAATTACAGTTCATTAGTAGTAATTAAAATTCTCCTGTCTTTGAGGTTAAAAAGTGTATATATATACACACACATAAACCCAGTAAGCCAGGTACTAAGAAACTTGTCATTGATTGACAGTGAAATAATTAAAATTACCATTAATTTAAAACCACAATGAATTAGTATAAATAAAATTAGTGCAACCCTGAGGAAGATATTTGGAAATAAGTAATAAAAGATTCTGCTTTTTACAAATGAAAGCAAAGAAATACTCTTATTAATATATGTTAATATGCAGCTATCTGGAATGTTACGAGTTTCGGTAAACTATAAAATAGCTGAAAAAAGTGTATCAATTTTGCATTTTTATCTCTATTATTTTTTTTTCCCCCAATAAGGTGACATTATTCTTCAAAATATACAATTCTTTCATATAATAAATTATATTTCAAGAATTCTCACTTTAATAAATATTTTTATAATTTCTACAGTTTTGCAAAATAATTATCTGCATTTCTAATCGAATACTTTTACACAGGACATGTTTAGGTTTCCAGCACCCAAACCAAACATCAGCTTGTCTTGTTTTTTCCCCATCACATTCCCAACACATCAAGGAATCCAGAATGTAAAAAGGAATGTCAAAACTTCAGTCATTTGTACATAAAGTTATTAAGATTATATAACAAACATATATGAAATATTCATTATTATAAAAATAAAGAAATACATCATTTATACAAAGTAATAGAAAAAAATTATGTAGAAATTTAATAGATAATTAAATTACAGAATATTAATCATTTAATTTATTTATTATAGTATATGCTATATATAGAACAAAGCATTATAAATTATGTAACAAAAATTCCCTCATAAAAATTAATATCTTAAGGTTTTTGAATAAATCTGCATTACAAACATTTCAACACAAATACACTTTTGATTTTAATATCACTGAAACAGGCTTTTGATGATAAATTTGGTTTTACAACTATCAATGATTTTATTTTGGAAAAATGTCTACAAATTAAAAAAAGTTTCAAGAGCTTAAAATGTTTGGTCTTCATAAATGAAAATTGAATTTGGATTTTTTTTAAAAAATATTTCTTGAACTTAATTTTTTATTTATCAAATGTTATTTTTTCTTTGTATAACTATTAGAAGCAACATACCAATACAAATTACAGCAGAAACATGACACATTTACTTCTGTTGAAATTCGAAAAAATTTTTAAAAATAAATATTAAAAAAACTTTTTACAAATAGGCTGCATAGTGGTCCTTCACTTTTTCTCATTAAGATACAACCTATAACTTTACTTAAATAAACTTATTATTTTTGGAAAAATAAGAATGAAATTCTGTTATTAAATTAAGAAATAAAAAGGATTAAAACATACATAAATGACACAGTAAAAGACAAATTTACAATATATTATAGAAGATTTAAACCAATATTTAATCAGAATTACAATATAACACTGACTTCCAAAAATTGATAATCCTCATAACTGAAATGAAAAAGAATTGGAATACAGAGGAATAAAATCTACAAAGCAGTTTGAAATCACTCAAGTCATATAAAGTACTGATTAATTATATCACAAAATCAAGCATCTTAAAAAAAATCTAAATTCGCTTATATGATGTAAGTTTCTCTCATGATATAATAACAATGCTGATGAATGCATACACATGCATATATAAAATTACAAATTTATAAGTTTACAAAAAAGAATTCAACTTGCAAAAAATTATCTTTCAATGCAAAAAGAAAGATGTAAGTTGAAAGCAGTAGATTTGCAGTTGAATATGCCTTGTATTAAATAAAGCGAGAATGTTACATGTATTGACTATAAACAAATAATTACATGATTTTATTCACTGAATCACAAACGCTTGAATTGCTCATAACTTCTAATCGGTGAACATGACATTCTTGACACAGAAGATGATTATCCAACGGATAACACCTCTTGTCAGGCTCGTCCGTTAATTGCAAGCCACAATCCTGTAAAAAGATAAATGCAAGTTAATGGTTACATGTGTGAAATCTACATACTAAAATAAATTTAAAAGCATAAAGCACATCTTTCAAAAAATGTTCATCTTATGACTGACCACATCAAGAATTCTGTGATGCTATACTAATATTTTAATAGGAACAGTTTAAATGCATTAAGCCTTAAATCCAGATGTTGTCTTTATAACCAAACTAGCCGCCTTTGGCGACCAGCCGGTTCGCCAATCTTAATGTTCGTTAAAATTTTAATAATTAAATATTTTATGCAATTTCTACTTTAATAGCTTCTTCATCAAAATATTTTAAAACTTCAAATTTTGATTATCATATAATTCATTCATAATATTATAAAGGCCTTCAGTCATAACGTGATATGTATCTCTCTCATTTTCTGTTAGCGCCCGTAGAATTTATGCTTTAAATTAAAGTGGAAAGAATTTATCTTCAATTAATATAATAATATTTTTTACTGAAACAAAGCATTTTTTTATAATCTGATTACTGAAAATAGAGTCACTCAGCGTTTAAACTTTATGGGCACTAAAGAATATTTTTTTAAATTTATGTAATATCTCAAGAGTTGGTCAACAAAATTTTCTTAGATTCATTATGAGCAGATCGATTCATTAACAATGTTTAAATTTAAATGCATCAAACACTAAGAAAATAAAACGAATCGTTTAAAATAAACGGTTGAAAACAGGTTTTAAAAAAACTACTTAAAAAACGTTGTACTTAAAACTATAAGCATATACATGTTGTCATGGCAACAATCAGAACAGAATGCGCATGCGTGAATTTTCTTCACCGGTTACGTAACGCAAATACGTGATTTTTTCTACGCCAGTTGGGGTAACGCTATGCGGATTAGAAATTTTTAATTTCCTTTATTCTGTTTTATTTTAATTCAAAAGTACTTCAGAATGAATCTGAAAGATTGATTCATTAACAATGTTTAATTTTAAATGCATCAAACATTAAGAAAATAAGCAGAACCGATTGAAATAATCCGCCGAAAAATTTTAACCCTAGCCTCATTACTGTTGGGAGAAAAAAACAACGGAAGCCTTTCTCGTTTGGCGCTGGGGATAATGGAAGATTTTTTGGCGGAAAAGTTGGCGGTGGGGAAAATGGAAGATTCTTTTGGCGGGAAAGTTAGTTTTTAATTAATAATTAAAATTCTAATTAAAATTTCAAAAAAAGGGACCCCAGGTGCACATTCCCGACCTCTAAGGTATACATGTACCAAATTTGATAGCTGTATGTCAAATGACCTGGCCTGTAGAGCGCCAACACACACACACACACACACACACATTGAGCTTTATTATAAGTATAGATATACCTAATTTTGTATTTCCAAATATCATGAAAATAAAAGTGTGACTCTAATAGCTCTTGTTGCCAAAAAGATATGCACTGAAAATATTATAAAATCAATATACAACAAAAATATGGTACCGGAAGTGCTTGAAAAAAAAAAAACCTTTTTGACTTGTGGCTGCATGTTCCTTTATTTGTCGATTTTATTTATTATTTTTTTTCTATTACACTATATATATATATATAGAATATTATCTTATATACTATATATTTGCAACCAACGTCAACTAAAAATCGCTGCTTAGAAAGTAAGATATTAAAATCTACAGTTATCATTGTATTTGGGAATTTGAAGGTTTGTTGTAGGCAGATTTTTAGCTCTGTTACCAACTGCCAACAGAAACACAAAAACATTTCTTTCAGTAAGCCTAGAAAATTATAAGTTTTTTGGTTTCAGATAGTAAAAACTAATCAGGGTGAACTTTATATAACTTAAATTTGAATTATATAACTCATATTTGATGCTGCATTTTTAGAGGGAGATTTAATCATAGGTGTTTCAAACTGAACTGTTTGAATTTTAAAAACTTTTTTTTTCTGTGTACATTCCCCCTATATTTTATATAAAACCTCAAAAAATATATTTAAATTGAAAAAGAAATAAAATTATTTATTAATAACTGTTAATATAGCGAAAAAAAAAAGACATATACCTCTATATGCAGAAAATAAAATAAAATTATTTATTAATAACTGTTAATATAGCGGAAAAAAAAAGACATATACCTCTATATGCAGAAAATAAAATACAAGTTCTCAAATTGTAAAGAGTAAACCATATTAATGTGTGATGTTATGTTTTGTCTATGCTTTATAAAAATAATAACTGTTTCAAACATTTCCATGTAATTTCTTAACCAATATATGATCACATATATAATTATCATAAATTAAACCCCCTTTGGTATCCCAGACCGATTTTTGAAATTATTTTGCAATAACATTTTTGTATTAAAATTAATTACTTCCAAAAGTAATTCATGGAAATTCATTATCTTAAATCCTAAAAAATCCTCTGTATTTAATAATATAAAATTTTATCAATATCCCCCCCCCTCTTAACTAAAGGCTTAGTGATACTGGTTGGCAACAAAATTTTTTTTAGTCTTTAACCATAGTTAAAACAAAATATGATTTTTAAAAGCATTTTCCTAATAATAAAATTTAAAAAATTTAGGTTAAAAGAAGTAACAAGAAGTGGGCTAATCGACTGTTTACCATTAATTCAAATCCAATTTTAAAAAAGACATGACTTTAATGCAGAAAAATTTTGAAGTCAACCCAACTTTTTCAAACAATTCATAATGTAAGCAAAAATTTCATTTTATAGCAGCAGCGAAATCAACAAGCTTCAAAAATAGTCATGGCTGCATCTCAAAAAATTAATAAATTTAAAAAAAAAATTCACAAAAATTAACTTCTTTAATAGTAAATTTTAAATGAAATTATATAATTTATAAAATTTAAAACTGATGACTAGATTGGAAATGCTAGATGAAAACAATAATTATAAGCTCAATAATTGTAAGATATATATCTTAATATGCAATTTTCACAAATTATCTGAGAACTAATGTGTCTGTATGCAAGGTGCATTAAATAAGAACAATCTGAGAGGTTACGTTACAAGAAACAAAGTGTGTTTAAAAAAAAGAGACAAGTTTGTTGAATCTATAAGAGATAAATAAAAACAATATGACAATTATAATTAAGATGTCAATAATATTCATAAGAATTTGTGTGAAAACTACATTTTAATATAAAAATATAGAAATAATCTTTAAAAAATATGATTAAAAAAACTAACAAAGCTTTTTTGAACCTTATAACATGATTTCGAAGTAAATGATCTATCTTGACACAAATAAAAAAAAATGTTAATTAAAATTTAAATACAATTTTTTTATAAACTTTTTTATCAATGTATTCTTAAATAGGACTTTTTACATAATGACACTTAACTGCATCCTTTTATAAAGAAAAAATTTCAAATGCACAAAAAGTTGAAACATTAAAGTATTTTACCTCACACACGTAACAGTCAACATGAAAATCTCTGTCCATTGACACAACTCGAACAGTCTCATCAGTTCCCTAAAAATAATAAGTAAGCTTAGTTTTAAAATCAAATTTAGGAACATGCATGAAAATTTTTTAATAATTTAAATTATATGCATTCTTTATTTGACATATATAAATCCTCTATATTATATAAGGAAATAGAAACTTTTAAAATCTGAATTAATAGCTTGATTTCCAATGAACATTTATGCAGTCTCAATGTAATTTTTTTTCATTCTTTTTAATTTCAAAATGATCAAAAGAATTTATATAAAAAGCAAATTAAATAGATATTAAATATATAATTCATGCATCTGCTTTTTTTCTTTCTTGTCTTAATGAAAAAGACGATATTAACAATGGAAATAATCTTCCATCATATTTTATTTTTGCAGTAAAAAAGGAAATCAACAGATAACCATAACTATGTACAAAGATAATTTTTTCAACGAATATCCTGTGAATAACAATATGCAATGCATTAGTTGTAAAATATATTTGCATCACAAGGAAAAACTATATGGATACCATTTATAAATTAATGTTTTTCACATATGAATACTTTTCTATCATAAATTTATAGTAAATTTAACTGCAATAAAAATCTTTTTTTTAGTTATAAATGTATACCTCATCTTAAAGATACAATAAAAATCTTCATAATAGCCACTGCCATAATATAAAATAAGAAGGAATATAAATATATCTTGTTAAAATTTTTTGAAGTAAAAAGTAGTACAGTTTAGGAAATGCGTTGATTTTAGAAACTTCTCTTTATTCTAGAAATTGCGATAATTTAACCTGAAATCATTATTCATTTATTTGTTATTATTAGTCATACTAAATAGAGATACTATTAAATGATCAATATAAATAAATTGATAACATATATTCCAAAATAAGACAACTTCAAATTCATTAATTTACTGATTTTAATTTGCATAATTTGCAATGTAATATTTAATTCTATTAAATAATATTAATTCTGATACATAAAGGAGAAACATATGCTTCAAATTAGATACACATGATTGATTAAAATTATATGTAAAGTAAAGGAAGTTGTAGATTGTACCTCAATATATTTTTTTATTGCAATACCAAAGTGTAATTTATATAGTGTTGTAATAAAAGAAGCCAAGAATTCCTAGACTAAATAAAGTACACATCATTTTCAAAATATTTGTTTCCTCCTTTATATTTAAAAAATTTACAAACCATTTAATATAACAAATAAAAAATAGAGTGCATCTGATTAATGTACGTTTGAAATACTCCTTAATATACCAAACAAAACAATGAAAAAAAGGAAAATTTGATTTAAAAAAAAGTAAAAATAGAACGTGGGCAAGAATTTAAAAAAAAAATGCATAAATAAAACTAGTTCAATATTGTGCATGTAGGATCATTTAAACATTACACTGCACTAAAAATATTCTGAACATTAAATTAGCCATTTTGATGATAATTTTTAAATAAATATTTTCTTAGGTAAGGAGCTTACACAGAAGAGAAAAATACAGTGACTACACTACAAATAAACTAGTAAACATATGAAAAAGCAATAGAAAACAATAAAATATTTATTACCTCAACAGGAGTTATAGCATGCCCACATGCAGCACACTTTGGAGCGAACATTCTAAAACAAGGATAAATAAATATTAAAATACATGTACCAAAGTCAAATGTATAGCAGTAAAATCAAATTCATTAATGCAAGCTGTATAAAGCATTCTTTTAAACATTAGACATAAAGCTTTAATTTTATATTAATGACACCATTTCAAGGATAAGATAATTGCTTTTAATCTAAACAGTTTAAATTCATTCTAATACTTTCCCCCATAAAAATATTTATTAGCACAATAATATATTTGAATAATTCTTCAACAATTTATTATATAATTATTAATATGGGACAATTTATTTTTATGGAGAGACCAAATGAATTTTTACTCGACAAAAAGAAGAATATTTCACAACGTTTTGCATAAAATTAAGTAAATGTATTTTTCTCCATAAAATTCCCATAAACATTCTAAGAATATTTTACTAATTATTCAGTAAATAGAAAGAAAAAGGAATTAATATTAGTATATTCATTTTCAATCAGAAATGAGAAGAAAATGAAAACACTTCATAAATATTCTTTAGTTGACAGCAAAACTACAGATATTATACTTTTAAGTAATAATAGCAACTTTTAAATTTATTTTTTCTATAACTGTTTTGTTTAAATATGATAGTTAAGTAAATTCAAAATATTATATAATTAAAAGACATGAAACTCTTGATGTCAGTGACAGAAATTTTTTTCTTCTTTTCCTTGTATTTTAAACCACTGGGGGAAAAATACCAATCTGAAAATTTATACAATACAAAAAGACTGATCTTCTCTTAAATTTGGCAATGGGTTCATTTTTTTTTTCATCCTTTTTAGTGATAGTATTTACACGATAACAGTTTAAGTAATAATCTGTCACAGCTCTAAAAACTTGAATCTAATATTTTTACAATTATAAATCATTTTCAAGATTTTTTTCATGCAATCTAATAATATGAAGCAAAAAGCATTTTCTTTAATAACAATGACAGGCTAATATGTCAATTGTATTTCATTTCATTTAAATTGTCTAACTTTTAAAAAAAATTTTTTAAGATTGATAAACAAAATTTTGGACTATATAAGGCACCTGAACCAATTTCTCTTAGTCTCAACCCTTATTCTCAATGCACCTGTTTAGTTACAGATTAAGATAAAATAAATTCTAAATTTTGAAATTTGATGTAAAATTTAAAAGAATGTAAAATTTAACCAATAAAATAAATAGTCAACTGAATAAAAGTATATTCATACAAGCAATAAAATCATGAGTGTACTGGACTTCTTTTATGATTTAACTAAAAATATGAAAAGTCTTTTGTTTATACTGGAATAAAAAAATAAACTGAAGATTATTGGGGGAAAAAAGAGGTTTATGATATTTGTTTACTTTTGAGAGTACCAACAGTTACTGTTATAATATGTAATATAACATCAGCACTCACAACATGAGTCATTTGTCAGTTATAGGAACAAATAGAATATAAAAGTATTACAACGATCATTTTTGCCTTTCCCCAATTCTACAAGAACCTTTCTTCCATTCACGTTTCCAAATGAACAGGAAAAAAGAGCAAAGTCCCAAAAGCAGAGTTAAAACTTTTATGTATCAACTAATATAATCACAAAAAAAAAAAAATTTAGAAAGTAACATAACATATTTTAAAAGGCGAAATAAAGACAAAACAAAAAGAAATACTTATAATATTATCAAAGGTTGTATCAAGATACAATCAATAGAACTAAGACATGAACAACTTTTGGAATCATTGAAAACTGATTATATTTACACTAAAGTTGCGAATAAAAGTTTCTTCTGCTTACTTATTTGATCAATGATTTTAAGCTGTTAAATTTTGATACATACTCCCTTAACCTCTTTTGAAATATAAAATTAAACATATAATTATTTCTTTCTTGTAATAAAATAATAAAGCAGGAAAGAATTTCAGTACTCAGAAATGGAGAAATTGTGTAAAACATTATCCCATTATTGAGTTCATCTGAAGTAATGGCTTAAGTTAACAATTTACAAATTTTCAATCATTTCTTTATATAATATGTAAAAATTAAATATTTATTATTATCATAATTTTTTTAAAAAACCAAAAACTAGGAATGAAGGAAATGAAATATAAGGTTAAAAATTTCATTTGAACATTGGTAAGAATTATATAATACTTGATTGAAATATCTAATAAATGAGGAAAAATATACTCGAATAAAAAAAGATGTGAAATTAAAATGGAAGAAAGAACCTGATGTTAGAAAGTAAATGCAGTTTGCATAAATGTCTGCATTTGAAGACAGGAAAGGCAAACAAAATTTCAGGAATTTAATAAAAATTAACAAAATGCATCAAGTGAAATAAAAATCAAATAATTCAATGAGTTCAATCTGAAATGCAGGCACTGAAAGCTATGATAAATAAACTGGGTGCTTAAAAAATTTCAAATTCTAAAATATGAAATAAAATTTAACTATTGAAAACATGCAATTTAATAATGCATGATAATTTGAATATATTATTGTATCTTTTCTGTAAGCTTCCAAGAAGCATGTCTTCAAAACATACAATTTAATAATGTATATTAATTTGAATATATTATTGAATATTTTCCTTTAGCTTCCCAGAAGCATGTCTCCAGCTTCATATTTTTCATAATGAATTAAACTGTATTCCAAAAGACATCCTTTTAAATCACTAGGTTTTAGAATATTGTATTATTACCAAATTTTCAAAGAATACAAGGCAAGAAGATGAGAAAATAAAAAAGAAGAAAATTTATAAAAATATTAAAATGTAAAAAAGTTGAAAATTTAAATTCTAAAATCAAATAATAATAGTGATAGAAAGAAGAAAAATCAGATGTATTTTATCAAATATACTTACTTATGATAATCATTCACACAATATATTTTATTGTCCATATCAATTGTAAAAGGCACACCATCTAAACAATCGTTGCACACACAACATCGGAAACATCCAGGATGATAAGATTTTCCCATAGCTTGTAAAATCTATATCAAATAAGTAATAACATTTAAACATATGATTTATATTTATTAATAAAGTCATCACTTTTCTCATCAATTACTATATATTTTATTTCAAGTTTATCAATTTTTCAAATCAGATTAATCATTATCTCACTCCAAAATATAAAAAGCAAACAACAAAAAATTTCAAACATAGAAAAATTAATCTATATGCTTATAATTTTATGATACCAATATCATTCATTTTTGAGTTTATAATCAGCACTGCCAGCATATCAACAAAAACAAGTCTATTACTTTGTTAGCCCCCCCCCATAAAAATGAAAACAATATTAAAATTAAAAAAGAAATAGGATTTAATTTTTTAAAATTATAATTAACATTTTTAAAGCAGCTTTTTTTAAGAACAAGATGATAATGAATGTTAGTAATAGTCAATGTTTGAAAATTTAAATAATGATAAAAAAATACTTTTTTTTTTGTTCAGTAATTTTATTTCACAATTTTTTTTCAATAACTTTTAATTACAAATGACAAAAATAAAATTTAACTGTTTCTAGCAACTTAAAAAAAACAAAACTTGATGGAATAATAAATTCTTATAATCAAATTACATAATGTAAAATCTTTAATTACTTTTTACAGTTACCATTTAACTGTAATAATCAATACAGTATACTAAAGTCTTAAAAATTTCAAACATATTTTACAAAGAACCCTAGCTACTAAGGAAAATTTTTAAATACATTTTGAAATTATTCTAAACACATGCAAAGATTTTTAAATTACAAGGGAAAAATTCCTTGATTGGGAAAGTTAAATAGATAATTTTCAAATTTTTAAATGGTGACAAAACTATTTTTATGCAATATTTTTTAAATTATAGCAGGAAAATGTAAAAAGGCTTAATATTTCATTACTACTGCAATTAAAATTCTGAAGAAAAAATGTTTTGAGGTACAATTCCCCTTTATCTCAAATATATGTGTGCCAAATATGGAAGCTCTATTTCCAAAGATCTAATTTGCAGAGCATCAACACACAATTGCACCACAAGTCCCTGTTCTAAAATTAAATTAATTTTCTACCATTTCAGATAGATATCTAGAGAAAACAGAACCATATCCCTCTTTTCAGAGCAAGTTCTGCATTTGGCTAGCACACCTATTATAATTATGTTGACTGTTTATTAAATAAAATAATATTTACAATGTCCAATGAATGCTGAGAAAATTTACATTGTTGAAGATACAGAGCCAAATTCCAAGAGATGACTGAATATATATTATACAAATGATGAAAATGTGTACAACTGAAGATGAAAATACAAAACAGTTCTGTGTATACTAACTACAGTATGAGAAGAGATTAATAATAAAATCAATGTTTACAAAAATATGCTGATACAATAATGTGAGGAATTAGAAATTTTGAGCTTTTTGTGAATAAGTAGATAACAAAGGGAAGCGGCACTGATGTTAATCTAAGATAAAAATGAACAAATAAGCATAAATAATAATAAAATTGACAATTATTGTTGTTTTTTATTAATTATTAAAGTAGAAAGAGCCTTGAAAATATAAAATAAAATTGAATAATAATGAGAAGGAAAATTAATGGAAATAAAACAGTTGATAGTAAAAATAAAAATATGTAATTGAAAATTTAATATAATAAATAAAAGAGTAATACTTATTTAAAAAAACAAATCATGATGATAAGATGAGAGAAAATAAAATTAATAAAATAGAATTTAAAAGAAAAAAAAAAACCAAAAGAAATTTACCATGTCCATAATCAGATGACCACACACGCCACATTTTTCTGCTGTTTGTTGGAATCCAGAGTACTACAATAATAAAAATGAAACTATTTTGTAATGAAAATAATATGTAATTAAATTTAATAAAAATTTGATAAAATGTACAGTAACTAAAAGGCAAAACAATATTACATCATTAATCAATTATCTATTTTTTTTTTAATTTTCAAGTATTTGCAATATATTGTATATTTATATATTAAAATAAAATTTGATAAAACTGTATATAGTAATATTAACCATAATAAATATTTTAATTTCTTTTAAATTTAATGAACTTTATTTCAATTTATCCTCTTTTATGCATATATAGCACAAATCAACAAAGCAAACATCTTAATCAAATGAATATATTTTAATTACCAAACAACTATAAATCTGCATTAGTAGACTTATTTGTACAATTTATAGTGATTTATTACTTAAAAACTAATTTAATCCCATAAAGCTGGTTACAACTTCAACTCTAATTTATAAAAGCAAATTTAAAATAATTTTAATAAGTATATTGCCAATTTAACAGAAAATTCTTATTCATTAAACAAAAACACACACACACAGATAAAAAAAATGTTTCTTCCTTAAAAAAAAAGAAGAAAAGTCTGAAATTATATATCATGCATTGATATAACACAAATATACCTTCATTCCTTTTATGACAGACCTACACACGAAAGAAGAAAAAGAATTTTCAGAAAGTAATTCATTTATGAAGGTAAAGTAGAGAAATTATAAGACATTAGCAATAGATATTAGTAAAGACATTAGACAAGAGAAACAAAGAATAGATACTAACTATGAAATGAGTAATTGAAGAGTTAAGATTTCATACTTTCTATCACAATACTAATTACCTTTTTTCTGCAGATTCGGCAAACTTTCAAAATTAACAATTAATATATAAAGAAATTTTTCAAACAGCCATCTTTTAATTGTAAATCAGCAAAATATTTTAATACATTTTTATTAAGACATAATAAATATTCCCACATTTTACAAAAATGAGAAGAATCTTTTTCTTAATTCTTTTCAATATTAATTTGTCAAATGTTAAATATCTTTAATATTTTCACAAATAACACCTGGAAAAAACACATTTTGTCACTGAAATAGCACTTTAAACTATTATTTTACTTAAATTAATTCCGAGAATGTGATGCACCTTTTACATATAATACAATTTATATAGATTTCTCATTTACAAACAAGAGGAAAAAAGGATAATAAATCATTATATCCATTGATAATAAATGATAATTCATGTGATATTACAAAAACATTAACCGTATTTTTTAAACTCATTTTCTGTATTTTTAAATCTAAAAAATTAATTGTACCCTTCATTCTTATTATTTTATATATTAGTGAAAATAATTATTACTTTTAGATTTATACTTTTCAAAAAATTGTCTATTTAAAGATACACTCCTTGTTTTCCTTTCACAAATTAAGAATGCTTTCTTTTAAATCTAAATAAAAAAGATATGTTTCAATTTTTTACCTTTAAAATTTCAAAAAAGAAGAAAAAAAGGAATTGAAAAAAAATTAAGGGACCCCCCTCCCCTCCCAAAGAGTAACTTTTTTTTTTTTTTGTCCTTTTTAAAAATGTATAAATACAAGCGATTTCCTGACAATTATTTTTGCTTGGCAACAACAGCTCAAATCATAAAACTTAAGTATATTTATTTATCTATACTTATAATAAAGCTCAATGTGTGTGTGTGTGTGTGTGTGTTGGCGCTCTACAGGCCAGGTCATTTGACATACAGCTATCAAATTTGGTACATGTATACCTTAGAGGTCGGGAATGTGCACCTGGGGTCCCTTTTTTTGAAATTTTAATTAGAATTTTAATTATTAATTAAAAACTAACTTTCCCGCCAAAAGAATCTTCCATTTTCCCCACCGCCAACTTTTCCGCCAAAAAAATCTTCCATTATCCCCAGCGCCAAACGAGAAAGGCTTCCGTTGTTTTTTTCTCCCAACAGTAATGAGGCTAGGGTTAAAATTTTTCGGCGGATTATTTCAATCGGTTCTGCTTATTTTCTTAATGTTTGATGCATTTAAAATTAAACATTTTTAATGAATCAATCTTTCAGATTCATTCTGAAGTACTTTTGAATTAAAATAAAACAGAATAAAGGAAATTAAAAATGTATAATCTGCATAGCGTTACCCCAACTGGCGTAGAAAAAATAAAGTATTTGCGTTACGTAACCGGCGAAGAAAATTCACGCATGCGCATTCTGTTCTGATTGTTGCCATGACAACATGTATATGCTTATAGTTTTAAGTACAACGTTTTTTAAGTAGTTTTTTTAAAACCTGTTTTCAACCGTTTATTTTAAACGATTCGTTTTATTTTCTTAATGTTTGATGCATTTAAATTTAAACATTGTTAATGAATCGATCTGCTCATAATGAATCTAAGAAAATTTTGTTGACCAACTCTTGAGATATTACATAAATTTAAAAAAATATTCTTTAGTGCCCATAAAGTTTAAACGCTGAGTGACTCTATTTTCAGTAATCAGATTATAAAAAAATGCTTTGTTTCAGTAAAAAATATTATTATATTAATTGAAGATAAATTCTTTCCACTTTAATTTAAAGCATAAATTCTACGGGTGCTAACAGAAAATGAGAGAGATACATATTACGTTATGACTGAAGGCCTTTATAATATTATGAATGAATTATATGATAATCAAAATTTGTAGTTTTAAAATATTTTGATGAAGAAGCTATTAAAGTAGAAATTGCATAAAATATTTAATTATTAAAGTTTTAACGAACATTAAGATTGGCGAACCGGCTGGTCGCCAAAGGCGGCTAGTTTAAAATGTAGCATATTGCTACAACATATAATTGCAATTAATTCAATAAAATGTATTTGACTGTCAGTAAATCTAGTCATTCTATTTTCAAATTTAGTATAAAATTATTATACAAACAGAACTGCATGCTTACAAGATAGTCTTCTTCACAATACACTTTTCCATGCACATTGTAAAATGCTTTTCCTCTTAAAGCTCGTCCTGTAAATGGAAACAATGGTTTAAAATCTCGAATGAAAATTTTTGTGTAAGTATAGAATAAATCTTCATTTTACTTATAATCTAATCTTAAAAGATTTCATGTTTTAATCCTTATCTAGTTATATTTTTGCAATGTTCAAACAATGTACACTGAAAGATACAAATTCTAAACAGCATTTTTAAATTTTGAATTAAAAATTGGAAATCACTTTAATTTAAAAATGAATCCTAATAAATATTGCCTATGAATTTGGAATAATCACAATCAGTAGACAGCCTATTCATTCTTTTCATATTTTGTTCGTAAATGATCTGAGCTTTTTAGGTAAGTATGCACTGTGGCAGATCATGCTTTATGAAGATGCTTTTAGTTAAAAAATATGCCTTCAGCTGATGCTTTTAGTTACGAAATGTCCAAGGTCAGTTATAATAACTTTGAATCAATGGCTAAAATAGGTATCTCCTCTAGTATATCCTTTCACTTTGTAAAAAATTCTAGGAAAGTTGATAAATGATTTTTGTTATGATGCATGTAACAGCACATACAAATTTTTTTTTATAACAGACTTATACATATAGGTTATATTTACATTTATAATTCAGATAAATTTACATGTATAAACATTTAAGTCTCATAATGACACTTTTTTTTCAAATCTAGGCAAGTATTAAATTTAATGATGACTATATGGTTTTAGTTACATCCAAATAAGGTTTGTTAAATTGTTAATTAATTTTGTAATGCAAAAATATTTATAAGAAGTATAACTGATTTATTATGTATAACTATATTTTATTTTATATATATGTAACATCATGCATATATGTAAAAATAATAAAGAGTACTGTTTGACAATACATTAAAATTCAGTAAATTTTACAATGTTTTATACATACCACAAGAGCAACATATGAAACAATTTGTATGATATAAATTTCCCATTGCCTGACATGCTTGACCAGCTCCAGTTACTTTTTCACCACAGGTATGACAAATTCCTATAATAAAGGAATTATTTAAATTAATTTGTTGTTTTTTAAAAATTATTAATAATGTAATGAAAATCATGAAATCAAAAACAGGAAACTTAAAGAGAAATTAAACATGTGCACACAATTTCAAAAAACAGAAATATTAATGATATTAATGAAATTAGAGGAATTTGCTGATGTGCTATGAGTTGAAAGAGAGGTGGAATTCAATGCTTCTTCATCTGCACATAGCTTCTGATGAAGAAATAAGACTGCAAATATAATTACTTAGAAAACCATACTGCTCAGATATATCACAAAATTAATTAAGAAATTCATTAATTTGGCTACCAAAAATAAAGCAGAAATCTTAATCAAAAATTTCCCTTCCAAATAATCACAATACTGCAAATATTCAACAATTGATATTCTTCAGGAAGGAATCTTGAACAAAAAGTTAGAGACCAGAAAATTCAATGATCTATCAGTCAAAATAAGGTTAATAGGTTTCCACAATTACTTGTTTCGTTCATTAAGTACAATCAGAGAGAACCCAAAGAAAATTCCACACAGCTTTAAATTGGTCATTCATATTCACTTAATGATACAACTTAACACTTAACTTACATTATACAACTTAACACTTAAGGCATTATGTCATTTCATTTTTTTAGCCCAGCCACATAAGAGAGATACTGATGTACTTGCTTCGATTTAAACTCTTATGAGTAACTTGACAGAGTACACATCAATCCCATTCCATGCACCCCAAACCTCTCCTGTACCACCAACAATTTGCAGCAGCTGAGGTTTGATCTTAGGGATTATTTTTGGCTAGCTTTGCAGATGATCAGAGACTGCTTCTAAAGGCTAAATAACCCACCTCCCTTTCTTCTCTTCGTAACATTGGTATTTATGTATGAGCATGTGAATGTTAACCAAAAGGATGAATGAATGCATAGTATCATTTCACCAAATAATAGTCCCTTACAGATAAAAAGAAAACAAAGGCACCAACAGTATCCAGACTTAAATCAACATTTTTTTTAACTAGGTCTAAATATAATAACTATCAGGTCATAGAGTCTAGGTGCTCCACCCAAAACATTCATCACGTCAATGTTCAGCCCACCCACCTCAAACACTGAACACACATTTCACATGGCATAGTGTAATGGAAATTAATATATTATATCCAGTGTTACCAATCTATGTCATGTCGATTCTGAATGGATTTCAACAATAATGATTGGTTTTCACATGAATCAATTCTATTGTCTTGACATGGAGAGATTGTGAATGACTGGTTTAAGACTTAAGAAATTCTTAACAATTTATTTCTTTATATATATCTGAATGCAGAAAAGGATTTGTGAAAAGACAAATTTATAAATATTATTAAACTATATTTCAATCGACAGTTTTCTTTGAAATATTCATAAATTTGCGTTTTTAAAGCACAATTTGATCCACTAAGAGTGAAGATTTTTATTAGTTCATCCAATAAATTGTGGCTCATTTATTTATATTTTAAAATCGTGGACAATAACTTATTTGATTAATTTAAAAGAATGCCCACTTCAATCTTAAACACAAGTATATGTTAACAAAAGATTTCCTAGTTTTGGACAATGTGAAAGATTTTGCTTTTACATTTGTAGTATATAATAAAGTATAGTATAGTTTGAAGAAAATAAACAAATTGGAACGAAACGATTATCTTCTGTTAAAATAAGCAATTTGAAGTCGATAATTTCAAATTGCTGGATGTAAACTTTTTTAAAAAAATAAAACAAAAATAAAATAACATTAAAAATTATCTGGCAGTGATATATCAAATTACCTTATGCAGATACAAAATATGCTAAAATATTAATTGTTAGTATTAGGTAAATCAAGTTTAATCGCATTAGAACAAAAAAAAGTTTATTTTAATTTATACTAACATAACGGAGTATACTGAATGGTCAGTTATATTTGCAAAATTCAATGGCGAAATCGCTCTAACTATACAAAATTTTGTGAAGTGTTGGTGGAGGGTAGGCTACCACAAATGAGTCTAGGAGTTATAAACTTTCATATGAAATAAGAATTGGCGAAATCGGTAGAATAATTATGATTGAGGAGTCTCTGCTTATATTTTTTTCTCCATAGAAAACGTAAGGAAAAGTGATGCTTTTAAAATTTTCTTTCTCAAAAAAATTGCAGACAATTATTCATATCAAACATGACACAAGCATTTAAAAAAAAAAATGCTGCATTTCATAAAACAATAAGTTGCGCCAAACATAAACATCAAAAAGTAAAATAAATTATTAATTGAATGATAAAATGAACAAGTTTGTATGAAAAGTGTTTGAGATATAAAGAAAAATATATATTGTAGAATTATATACTGAAAAAGAAACTTAATCCATCTCAAGAATGATAAAATTCGATTATGAAAACGCTGAAACCCACGTTTACGAGAAAATGTGTTACGTTTATGACATACCTAAACATCATAAGCTTTCATACAAAAGAAAAATTGATGAAATCGGACAACTGGTTGGTGCTGAGGCATTAGTTATTTGGTTTTGTTAATTATTTTAAATCTGTAGCTTGCTTAATCATTTCCACAAATTTTGATGCCTTAGATAGTAATTCTGGCAACTGTCAAGTCATACATAAAATTCTTGAAAGGATTTTATCAATGAAAAATAGGAAATAAGTCTTGCAAAAAAAGAAAGAGAAGAATTTAAAAAAAAATGCGTATCGAAAAGAAAGCTGGCTTTATCAATCAATCGTTTAGCATACTCATCATCACTTGAGCGTTTCGAGTTTCCGACAAGTAAGTTTTTTTTCCACTAAGTGCAGGCACCATAAAACCGTTAATAAACACTGGTTTGCAGACGAGAAGTAAACAAACCGGCGTCGCGCCAGTGATTTCCCACGGTATGGCTTTCGAAATAATACAACACATTCGACGGAAAAAATAAAAATCGTTGCTTTTCAATTAGAATTTATGTTTTTAAATTCTATACTCAGAGAGTTAATCTTGCACATAAATGGAAAGAAAATGTATAAATAACCCAGTTTTTCTAAAATTCAACTGCAATGAAAAATCAGATCAAAATGTAGAATTCTCAAATAATATGGAATGTCATTAAAACCATATAAAATATCGGAGGTAGCAGAAATTACTGTTTTGGAAGCTATTACTACAAGGTCCTTTCTACAAAGGTAAATAAAATATTCTTCCGATTTAAAATGATTATAGGCAATCATTTGGATGTAATATAAAACTTGTTGGAAATAGTCTGCTTATTTTTGAAGTATAATCCGAAACAAATCTATAAAAAAATAATATGCAATGTCAAAAAAAAAAAAAAAAAAAGTTTTTGGTTTATTCGAATTTCAGCAGCTATCTGTGCAAACATTTATGTTTTGTGGTTTTGATTAATAGAACTAATTTGGATCGAGGACAACATAGCCAGAACGAAAACAATGAGAGAATTCAATATGCAGTTAATTATGGTCGAGTCAAAAATCTGTAATATGAATTCGTCAATCATGTGGATGCTCTTTGAAATTCAATTTTAGTTCTTTGAAATTCTTATTGATATTATTTGAATAATTTTTAATTATTGTGAAATGCGTAACTGTAAAAAAATATTTAATGTTTATGAACTGCTTCCGCAAGTAAAATAAGTATGCCCGTTGCTTGAGTCCACAAGGACACAATAATAAAATAAATTTCAAATAATAAAAATTACTTTTGAACAATACTACTTTTCTAGAAGTTACCGACGGGAAATATTAAATTTGCAATTGAAATTTTGTAGCTACTGTTATTAAAATTTCAATTAAAATTTTTGATAAATTTTATTTTTCTTGGAAAAATTAAGATTTTATTTTTCAATATAATCAAACAACAACAAAAGATACGACGCAAAAAAACACGATGAATAATTTGATATAATAAAATAAATAACATCTAGAATTTGAAAATGATGTAAAAATCTTCTTTGTGCCATAATTTTAATTTATTAAAATTTCAGGGAATGACATCGAAGTGCCCATCCCCTTTTCCTAAATTATATCTGTGCCAAATTTGGTATTTGCACGTCAAACGGTCCCATCTATAGAACCCCCAACAAACGTATTACAAGTAGAGGAAGATATTTATATAAGTGGATTAATGCTATATGGAATCTATAGCAGAGAATACTCAACAATTTAAAACTATTCCTAATTTTGTGGAGCAAGGGGTAGGTAAGAACATAAGCAAATAAATCTTAACCAAGAAATCAAATAATAGAACAATTCATTATTGTACAAAGCAGGAAACTAACTATAAGGTAAGGAATAAGGCCATTTTTCTTTCAACTGGATATCACACGAAATCCAATTCAAACACTTCATTCTTTCTCCAGAAAAGCCCCTTTCATTCACAATAACGCTCGCTTTTATTCAAAAAGCCTCCTCCCTCCCATATTATTACCATCGAATCACCACCTATCCGATTTTTCAATTAAGGGCCAGAATTCTGATCCACTTAATGCACTTTTTTTGGAATTCGAAACAAGACGTTCGTTTCCCGCCACCCAAAATGTTCATACAAATTCCGGCAGAATTGTAATGAAGGGAGGTACAGTCAAAGCACAGGGCTGGGCAGAGGAAATGAAAGAGGATAAGATGAAGAAACACAATATGCAAATGCATGGAAGGCGCAGGTGTATTTGCTGCAAAGGAAGAATGGTATATAAAAAAGGGCTTTTCTTTGTGGAAAAGGACAACCCGGATGTGAAGACTTAATGCAAAGAGAAAGAGGATCACGAGGAAGATAGCATGGGTTTTGCCTTCACTGCTTACTCGGGTTCCAGCCAGCCCGCTTAGCTAGAAAGATCGCTATCGGACGATTTCTCATATTTCACTGGAAGCATGATTCTGGACATTACGTACATCCGGAGTGAAAATGCAGAGGGTGCGGCTACTAGTGGAATGGTATTCGAATAGTACAATGGGCATATAAAACAGAATTTTTTCTCTCACCCTAATATGCATTATTTTGTAAAATTAATATGAATTCGTTTTCCGATTTAAAAACCATACTGTGAGTATTTTTCAAACACCTTAGAAGTCCAATCCTGCTCAATTAAAAAAAATTAGTTCAGTTATATTAAAAAAACCGTTTTGATGAGGTCTTTTGGGGACGGGCATAAGGTAGTGGATTTAAGGATTTTGGGGCCCTAAGTAGCGCAGGTTCAGATGCCCCCCCCCTTTAATAAACTGAAAATTTAGTTTCATATTTTAACACATTTTTAGCATGTTAATTATTTACTTTTGGTCAGTTATTCATATTTTATTAGCTTTGAGGAAATGCATTTGTTTTTATTTATCCGTTATGACTCTAGGCTGAGCACTATCCACAGTATCACTGAAGCAGATGTTCGGTGTTTTAATATCTAAATACAAATAATATAAATATAATACAAATATTTTAATATCTAAGTGAATGCAATAAAGCGTATAGGATTAATACTATATGTAATTGATTGAAGCGAGGATTCAATAACTATGGAATATTTTCCAAATATTTTAGTAATTCAATCTTGCTCAATTAAAAACTGTTTCAATTACGTTAAAGACGTGTTTTGAACAATAGGAGGTCTATTTTGGGGGATATCCAGTAATGGATTTAGGGATTTTGGGGCCCTAGGGAATGTAGATTCTGCTCTCCTCAAAAGAATAAACAGGAAATTTAGTTTCCCATTTCAATACATTTTTACCATGTTAATTATATTATTTAGATCAATCACTTATATTTTATTATCTTTGTGGAAATGTATTTGCTTTTATTTATTCATTATGACTCCAGGCTACGCACTATCCACAATATTACTGAAGCAGATGTTCGGTGTTTATAAATATACTAATACATAAGTGAACGTAATGAAGCGTATAGGATTAATACTATATGTTAACTTATTAAAGCGAAGATTCAATAACTGTGGCTATTTTTCAAACCATTTACTAGTCCAATCTTGATCGGTTTAAAAAAACTAGTTCAATTATTTTAAAGCCTCGTTTTGAAATAATACGATGTTCTATTTGGGGACGGACATATAGAGGTGGATGTAAGGATTTCGGAGTCCTAGTGCAGATTCTGGTGCTCTCTTCCTTCGATAAAATGGAAATTTAGTTTTCCCATTTCAACACATTTTTAGCATGTTAATTACTTATTTTAGGTCAATCATTCATATTTTATTCACCATTTATATTTTATTAACTTTGCGGATATACATTTGTTTTTTATTTATTCATTATGACTCCAAGCTGCGCACTATTCACAATATTACAGAAGATGTTCAGTGTCTAATATTCTAATATCTAAGCGAATGTTATGAAGCGTATGAGTTTAACATCATATGGAATCTATAGGGACGAAGATTCAATAATTTTAAATCATTCCTAACCATTTTTTACATTCTTTTTATCAGATAATTAAAAAAATGAAGCTTTTTAATCGATATGCGTGCGGCCCTAAGCAACAGCAAGTAGGAAATCTGCCACTGCGGACATGAATCATGGCCTGCTATCAAGAAAGATGCTCAGACAGAAATTCCATTTACAGTTATACGAAGGCTACTGTTGTCATCATAATATGCACTAAACTTTATATACATGATTAATTTCAGATCCTATCAGGTTCCAAATTCAAAGTTACTCGCCTTCAAAGCGGAAATGTCGCCAATCTAATAGCATAGTCTCATGATTCTGAATTCTGGTCAAAGATGAGGACGACCTATGAGACAATATACCCTCTTCCACAGAGTTCCAGGCCAAATTATTAGGAAAGTTTTTCTTCATTACAGCAATCTTAAGATGCATAGTACACACACAATCGGAGAAAAACAGTGACTAACAAACTGAATAAATACAAGAAGATCTACTATTTTTTAAATATTAAAAAAAAATCATATTAAGAAGTAAAATAATATGCAAAAATAAAACATATTTTCATACAATCCTTCAAATGTTTTCCACAAAATCCTTCAAAAATTTTCACAGGTCTAACAAACCAGCGGATTTTTTAAAAATTGGGGGCATCATTTTTAATGCTTCTGTTAATGACATTAAAAATGTTTTTTTTTTTCTTTCTTTCTTTCTAACCAATTACTACCATCACATTCTGTTTTATTTGTTTGACAGAAGAGCAAGTTTTGCTAGTAAAGTGTATACTGATCTCACAACCCTGCGTTTTGACATCCACTACCTTTTCCATAAACACGGTTTATTTATTTATTCCTTTCCACTCGACGTCTCTATCATCCATTTAAATCTGCCTCTTCTCAGCAGCAAACAGACAATTCATCTCCACCAGCACGTGCAGCAAGTACGCTATGGTAGAAAGGTTACTTAATACCAACGTGTAACGAATCCATAGAAGCACCACGCCACGGAGGGTTTTTTTTTTCATTGTTATTGTTCATTTTTGCTCGGTGGGAGGAAGGAAGGATATGTGGAAGGGGGCAATGGAACAACCCTTCTTGGATGATAGCTAGTAGATGAAGTCAACGGCGTAGAACAATGAGGTTAGTGACACGTGTTTTTGGTCTGTCGTCGCACCATTCAACTAATTTGCATAGTATTTTGCTATTCTGACGGCAGTTCCAGCCGCGAGACTGTGTTTACCGAACCGTTTGAGAAGGCCCTTCTTCGAGTAATGGAAAACAAAAGATGTTGAATGAATTAGGCAGGTAGTGAAAAGAATTCACCATCTTAATCTGAATCAATCTGGTTTTGGCCTTCAATTACGTTTTGGTGAACACTGAGGAAGACCAAAAAGAGAGGGAGGGAGGGAGGGATTACAGATATCTGTATTCGTCTGTGTTCCACAAGTACCTTGTTATTGTTTGAAAAAATAAAACGATTTTGGAGCTGCATGTTTTATACAGCGATTTAAACACATTAACTTAATGATATATAAAGATAAACGATGTTGTATGGTATATTTATCTAGGAGAAGATGCAATAGTAATGAAAAACCATAAATCCATGTTCATAAGTTCGAGCAATGACCATCGGAGAAAGAAGCAAAAAAGCTTCGCGTGAAAATTTCAAAGCACAATAGAGGGCGAAAGAGGAAGTTCGCTATTTTAAATAGTTTAGAAGGAAGATTCTCTATTTTGGGAGTGAAATCGGAACTAAAAAAAAATTGCTTTAGCAAACAGTTTAGGGAAGTTAAATTTATAGCTATTTGATCTTGAAAGGTATATTAACTCAAATTCAGTCTTAAAAAAGATTTTAATTAGTAACTGTTAGAATTAAAAAAAAAATACTGATATGAATTTGTTATACACATAAATGCAAATATTCACAAATGCTTTGTACGCTATAAAAATCCAAACTAGCGAATATATTTTTATAATTTTCGCTCGTTGATACTATGAAATATAGGAAAATTTTAGCAAAAGTTTTTGATGATTATTAACTAAATAGAGAAATTTTTATTTATTAAAAACTTTCATACCCCCCCCCCAAAAAAAACCCCATAACATTGAGATGGTTCCATAATACTTTTAATTTTTAACTGAAATAACTAGAACTATTTTTGAAAATTTGTATTCTTTTATCTAATTGAAGTTGACAACTTTTCAGAGATGAATATGCGTATTCAACGCGAACTTAATATCTATGTTACCATCATACACGCTAAAATCACATCAGAAAATATAATCATCAACAATAATGGTGGTACAATCAGTTAGTATTTAAATAAGTTTATTGTATAAACTTAAAAATTTATATTAGCACAAGATTACGAACTAGAGAATCTGCACCTTGTCAAAAATGTTTTTTTTTCATTTATTATTATATTATTACAAAAAATATGATCACTCTAATTATTTCTTTTTATTACTCTTGAATTCTTTTTATGTTATTTGCCATAAATATAAAAAAAAATGCTTAAAAAAACATTTAAACTTGTTCAAAAAAAATTTCGTGCAATTCAACAATGAAATATTAAAGACCATGTCTATGAACCGAAAGAATGATTTCCCGAAAAAATAAATTTATATTAAATTTTAATAAAAATATAAAATTTATTCTTGAAATTTTATATTAATACAGGCGATAAAGGTGATTGGATTATTATAAGTTCCGCACCAAATTTCTAGTAATGCTTTTACCAACTGACCTACTCATAAAACACATTTTATAATTTAAAAAAAATTAAATCGGCAATTACTTTTTGAATTTCAAGGCGAGTTTTAAAATCCGTATAAAGATAGCAATTTCCTTTTAAAATATAACTATGACAGTTAAATTACAAAATAAAAGTATCCCCCCCCCTTTGTATGAAACAAACAAATACAATAACAACAACGAAAAAGATTCAAAAGCGATGCAACAGCACTTGCAAAGTCAAAATAAACAACTTAAATTTAAACTTACCACAAAATCATGAAAGTAAACATGTCAAATGCCTTAAGCTTATATTTACTGACAGTAATTTGGGATTCTGACAGAATTCTGAATCCACTTCAATTTCTTATTTAAAAAAATAAATTTAATTCCAGAACAAAACTTTTTAGATGCAAATTTCAATAAACTGTTTTAAATAGATTACTATAAACGACCTATAATGTTTTTAATAACAAAATTTCTGAATAAGAACAAAAATGAAAAAAAAAAAAATCCTTAAAAAGAATGTGCTCTTGATTAAATCAAGGCAACTTATATTTTTCTCAAAATGATAACACAGATAAAATGTCTAAAAATGAAAAAGCAAATAGTTTCTTGAAATAAAATAATCCATAATTAAAATTGTATGAACGCTTACAAAAGATTAGCTCATGTATAATAAATTAATTCTTTAGTATTCGCAAAGCATTCTACAATTAGATGTTAGTGAACATGAGCAGATACATCTATCACAAAATTGCGACCGCAGATGTTTTGAGCCCATAAATGTAATATGTGAACTACGAATTGTTATAATTACATTTCAAGCAAGAAATATTATTCGCAATCATAAAAAGAAAGAAAAAAAAAAGTATTTTTCCCGTTTAACAAAAACATTTCGATCACGTAGAGCCTGATAGAAAAACATTTATTCGTTTATTTATTAACTGAATACTTTATTTCTTAATAATAATAAATAAATAAACGTTTACATCGGATTAATGCAAAGATAAATATTTTAGTTTTTACAGTTATTTAAAATACATTTTAGTTCTTAATATACTGTAAAATAAAATCTATCGTACTCTCCTTAAAGAAAACACCGCATATGCAGTTTCAAAAATTTGGAGCATTATTACACGTCAGCTGAAACAATATGGCCATTTTTCTTCCAAAATGGCGGGAAGTGAAACGTAGCGCAGCAACGACACTGCTTCTTACACAAAATTACTACTGAGGTTTCTGCTTATCAGAGCGTAAAATGCTATTAGCAACAAATAACTTAGAACAGCATTTTGTGGAAAGGAAAGG
Source organism: Argiope bruennichi (assembly GCF_947563725.1). Lineage (NCBI taxonomy): Eukaryota > Metazoa > Arthropoda > Arachnida > Araneae > Araneidae > Argiope > Argiope bruennichi. Next base: position 74,536,104 of record NC_079156.1, read on the forward strand.
AATTGAAGATTCTTCCAACTTCAGCTTCCGTAGAATCTTTTCATTCGCGAGAATGACTTTCTAATGTTTTTTTTCTTAATGCAGACGATTTTTTTTCATAATACAGCAGCACAGAAAATGAGGTCGAGGAGAAACCAACTTTTAAGAATCCAATTTTAGCAGCGAATATATTATTTTTTCTTGTGCCGTTACAGTTAAAATTAATTAAAATACTGATATAAGATTTCTTTAAAAATAAATGAGAATTTCTTTTTCTTCTTCCAAAATATTCTATTAGACGTCGTTCGATCTTTTTTTTATCAACAAAATATCTGAAATCCAAAAGAAAATCAGTAAAACTAGTAAAATTAGTTCTTAAATACTAAAAATTAAAATTATAAAGTGGTTTTATAGTTATTGCTTATTCCATATATAACTATGGTTTAATACAAATACTTAATCAGTAACAAAAATCGAACTCAAAATATGTCATTTATATTATTTATTGGCACGCTTTCTCAGTTTGATTTTTCATTAAATGTTAATGCAGTTTTAAAACTAATTTTAAGCAATACAACATATTTTTAAATTCTTTCTTTTTTTACTGCGTTTTTAGTTACTTGACTAAATATTAATAGTATTTAATAGTATGTAAGGTCCAGAATAAACCAATGCAATTTAAATTCGTTATGAAAGTAATTTATTTTTGGCAATATTTTTAATCATACTTCTGGCAAAAATATTTTTGAATCTTATTACCGAATTAAGATATTATTAAATAAGAACGCATTCCAGTTATGAGGCTGAAAGCGGATTAATTACGGCGTTATAAGAACTTTTTGTTATTGTTTTCTATTTAAAATAAATCTATCTTTCCTTTCCTTTTTTTTTTTTTTTTTTTTCCCAGCGCGCCTGGCATATCCATCTACGTTGAAAATCCATTTTCTGAGAAAATCTCTCTCTCTCTTTTGACGTTTAGTCCAAAAACTTGTTCTTTTACCTTCTCAAAATCGTTTTTATTTTATATCTATAATAGTTAGAAAACAAATTAAAGATATTTTAATGAGGTTTGACAACTAAAAATGGAACTGTAAACAATAGTGTTTACATTATTTACATGTTGTAATGTAAACAATAGTGTTTACATTACAACAAGTTTACATTATTTTTATTTATTTTATATGTCTTTTCTTATTCTATTTCTGTTACCATATACTAGATATTAGAATATTTTCAAAGTGAATTTCTTTTTGTTATCACTGTCGCAAATTCAGATAATTCTAAATCACTACAATATCTTGATTTTCCACTGATATCAATCATTTAAGAAGTCGTATTTGTGGCAATTATTAGTTGTTTATATTATCTCCATGTAAGTTAATAATAATAAAAAAGAAATAAAGCAATCAGTTGATACTAGCTGCATAGCAACTACAAGCATAGGCGTTCAAAAAAAAAAGGAATAATCTATCAATATAGGAAGATTTCAAGATATATTCTTTTTTTTTTCCATCTCATTAAATATTAAAATTTTAAGCCCATTTTTTATAGCCTGTAATTCTTTCATTTTTTTTAATGTCAGTGTGGAATTTGGTATATATAATTAATCTTTAGTACTGTCTAGAGAATGAACCAGACTATAAGTACAATTATGAACTACTTTAAAGTTTTAAACTTTTAAAAAAACCAAAATCCCCAAAAATCTAAGATTTTATTAAAATCCTTGTAATTTGATTTATTCCTAAACTTTTGTTTCCAAGCTGATATAATGATATTTTAAACTCTAATTAATTCCAAAGTTTTATCTTAATTAGCCCATATTAACTTCATTCTAAAATATTCTCTAATTTCCTGATCCCAATCCATTTTTACTATTTAATTAATGAAACAAAAGTTCTGTGAAAATTCTTTCGTCAGCAATTCCCACGCTCCGAATGAAAGAATAAAATATTGCTGATGTAAACAAATTCTTCTAAAAGATCCCTATGATTCCCTTGCCTGAGTCGACGCATGTAGGAAATCCCTATCGAAATCTCTTTGTATATATGCACTGTGAAAAATATTTTCCGTCTCTTTTACGCTAATCTGCTCTTGTATCGCATTGTCAGCGAACGTGTCCGCGTCTTTTGTACATAAATAAATAACGCCTCCCGGGAGAGAATAAACGAATTTAAAAATTCTAGTCTTTTCTGTCTTCTGTCACTGTGCTTCAAAAAGTATGGTTACAAAAAAAAATTTTTTTTTTTCGATATATTAAATTTTTGCATAAATGTCATCTGAAAGTAGAAAAACATTGCTTTAAATATCATTAATAAAAAAAGGGGGGGAGGTGTTCTGAATGCAGTGGAATAGTTAAAATCTATATTAAAATCGATAATATTTACAGGCTGGCATATTATCTGCAAATTGAGACACACATCAAGAAAAGGTGTTCCAAACGCTCGTTAGTTTTTAGACAAATCTTTATATGTAGAGCTACCAATTTGGCAAAAAGTTATTTCTTGAATAATAAATACTCACAAAGTGTTTATTAAAATTTTAATTAAAAATTAATCAAAATTTTGAAGTTTTATCCTAATATTATCAGAGTATACGATTATATAAAAACCATTTTTTACATTAAAATTTTAAAAAAATTCAATTATAATAAATTTTATTTCCACTAATTTTTTTTTTGCTCTAATAGGTTTATAAAAATATCTTTATTTCATAATACTTTAACAATAAACGTTTTACGAACGATATTAAATAGATTTTTTTATGTGTTATCGCTAGCATTAAGAACAAATTAAAAAATTAAAATAGAATAATTAAATTTAAAATATTATCATGTTATGCTTTTTTTAGACTAGAGATTGGAATCTCTTAAAATTTTTTATTATCCTTGTGGTTTTTTACATTAGACATGCAGTGCATTAAATGCCTTTTATTTCTTAACAACATAAAGACAAACAAATAAGTTTAAAATTACACATATGAAATACAAAACCTGTAACACACAAAACGATGTAATATCTTATAAGAAAATGAAATATTGTTTTATCGGGGATCAGATAAATCTGCAAAATTCCAGAAAACAAAAGTATATTTTCCTTCTTTAAGCGGATGAATTTCTGCTATAAACATTCAACCATGATCAAGATAAGCTCACGAATTGATATCATCAAAGACGATTAATTTTAAAGAGGAAGTGATTTCCAGCATTTTCCCAATGATTGCAACCAAGGATATTTACAACTATGTTTAACTCAAGTATTAAAAAAAAAAGTTTGATTATGATCAATGACTACAACTTCAAACTCACGATTGCATTCACTGAAAACTTGCATGTTTGTAAACAAGTTAATCAGAACTTGGCTTTGATAGAAATCGTGCGTCTTTTCAGTAAAATGTGCTTTAACAAGATAAGATTAGGGTTAATGTAGATCACAACCGTACAAAAGGTCAATAACTATGGTTTTATGTCATTTTATAACTCACTTAGCGATGTTGTCCAACATGCGATCATATCATACACTTAAACAATATAACATGTTTTATGTTTAGCTTCGTATGAATGTAAAGAAAATCCAGTATGAATGATCTTTGATCGAGTAACACAAAAAATTTAATACAGATCATTCATTTTGGCGTTAAAAAATGCACCGAATGATTAAAGATGAACAGACAGGTTGACTTTTTAAAAACCTATATTATATATAATATTATTTGTTGTGAAGCATGATGCAGTTTGAAGGCAATGAAGATACTTTTAATTTCGTGACGTCGTTTTATTTTATTTTGAAGAAGCAAGCATATGTACAAGCGACGAGCACACAGAACGACACAGAAAGGAATGAGAAAAAGCTCTCGGACATTTTATCCCTGGTCTTATATGACCTATGATTTTAATAGGGAAAACATTTCTTCACAGTGCTAATGTATTATGAGATTTCGATAGGGATTTTCATTACAGGCGCGGAGAAGGTAGGGAAAACAGGGAGATTTTAAAAAAGAATTTGCATGATCAGCGGTATTTTATCTCTTCACGCGTAATGTGTGAAAGTTAGATTTTAACTGATTCAACAATTTAACAAAGCTTCTCTTGAATTAATTAAGTAGAGACAGTGGAATTGGATCACGAAATAAGAGAATATTTTAGAATGAAGTTACTATGGGCTAAATTAAGATGAAGTTACTATGAAAATTAATTAAATTGAAATTAGAGTTAAAATATCATTACACACACACACACACACACATATATATATATATATATATATATATATATATATATATATATATATATATATATATATATATATATATTGTTACAAATATGCAATTTTGTTACCCGGCACGAATAGTGTCATCGTGGGAAAAACCGTTGTAAGATCTGTCCTGTGTGTGCTGAGTTTGGCGAGGCAGACACGTAAAAACTAGAGGATTAGACAGCAAGCAAGCTGCTGAACTAGCAATTAAATGTGCTGCGATTGATTGGCGGTATTTGAGTAGAAAAATTTTGTAACAATATATATCTTTCATCCAAAATTTAATTTAAATATTATATATATATATATATATATATATATATATATATATATATATATATATATATATATATATATATATATATTCTGTACTTATAACTGCATATCAAAATTCATTTTTATTTTCTCGCAAACGAAGTTATACAAAAAGGAAGCATTGTAATTGTCAAATCATTCGAACACAAGATTTTTACGAATCTTCACATTTCATATTACCCTGAAAATTACATTTTTGGAATTACGTCGGTCCATCCGTCTGTGAATATGCTTTGAGCTATAAGGATCAAATTATATATATGAATTTAACACCAAATTTAAGATTTTTATCAAATTCCGAACGAATCCAATAAGAAGAAATCAATTTATCCAGCTATCCGAGTCAAAATTACAAGGTTCTTCCCAAAATAATCCTATTGTTGTTATTAAAACAGGACATTAATATAACTAACACTTCAAAACGTCAACGTTCAGAGTTCAAGAATTCAGAGAAGAACGTCAAGAGTTCAAGAATTAGATTTGGTTTAGTTACTTTAACGTCCCGCTTTAACACAGCATTAAGGCTATTTTAGAATGGACATCGAAATTTTGAACCGTGATCAGATGACAATCAAGAAGGATAAGATGCAGATTTGCCATCTGAAATCAAGATTTATCAAATTTTGGACCAAAATTGACCATCGGCTTGTATTTCACATGCATATAAATGCAATGACTTAAATAATAGAAATTTGACAAACGATTTTGTGATTTCAAAGTCCAGTTCCAGTTTTCGTTCAGTTTTGTTTTTAATCGATTGGATAAATGGCTGCAAAATGCATATTCGGTATTAACTGCATGCCAGCAATCGCCAAAGATTGTACGCCAATAGATTCTTTCGTAATTATTGTTCGCCAATAACAAGCTGTTACTAATACATAAATGCATTTATTTAGGGAGTGTGTTAAAAAGTTTCAGGGAGATTACTCCTGTTCCTTAGGGTTGGCTTTGCTTTCATAAATGTACACATATGCAGACACCAATGTTTTTTTTTTTCGAGATTCAGGAGATTTAAAATGCAGAGATTGGTCAAAATTTCAAGGCTGAATTTTTTTATAAATATGTTCCATTTCCTTCGTACATTTAACATTCGACAAAGTAAAACGTGTTTCATCACAATTATTTATATAATGCATCTAAAGTTTTTGTTCTCGTACTTGGAAAATGCACTTGGCTCTCGTACTTGCGCTTGGAAAATGTACGACAATTCTCACAAAATTTGATTTTGATATTTGAAAGAATCTCCACGTTTTTTAAGAAGTTCGGATGCATAAAAATCCGTTTTGGGAATATATACGCATAAAGTCAAAATACGCATATAAGTATGCATATAAAGTCAAAACACAATTAAAATACGTAAACATTATAATAAAAAAAGCAAACACAGATAATTGTTGTAATAATAATTTAAATTTAATTCTTTTATTACGAATTTCATTTTAATTGCCATACTCTCAATTAACTAACTAATTTAACGCGTAATAGATCTTAAATTCGTGCGCGGGGAAAAAAAATCCTTTGAAAAGCATTTGTCGTTTTAGCCAACACTCCTTCAAGGTCATTTTGATTTAGAAGAGGCACTTATGATAATGCTCACCTTTCGTCTGAATGAGGCAAAAAAAAAAAAAAAAAAAAAAAAAAAAAAGACGATCACCGAAAATACGGGCATAACCCTTCAGATAAAAATCGGTATATCGAATAATCCAGACTTTTTTTTTTTTTAACTTGCACCTAAAAGGCTGAACTGCTCTCACAATTAACACGTAGTCCACGTTTTTGACCAGAGACCACAGAGTTGAGAAGACAATGACCTTCCAAGCGAACCATCATTTTCAGAGAAACCTACACATGACGATATTATTATTTTTTTTCTTCTCCCTTCCCCATCCGCTATCCCTTTGACTTTAAAAGGAGGCCCATTTTTGAAAACCTGTTTTGTTTACCTCGTGTTCGTTCTTAGGGGATCGCCGAAGGCTCACATACATTCGGCATCGTAACTGTATTAAGAGAAAATTCCGAGTCTATAATTAAAATCCAATAGGTCATCGCGACGATACTACAGCGATATATCATAACATAAAGTCGAAACATCATTTGAACTGTATCTTTTCCGCTTTTTAAAAATCCACATGATGAATCCGGTAACGAATAATATATATACAATTTAGTATCCGCATATACAACGCAATATTTGCGGATTCGCAAACATTGCGAATTTAAAAAATTGTTATGACTATGAAAAGCATATAAATTAAATTGCTTTTATAACTGCCCCATTAACGAATATTATAATCGTCTTATTTACTTTCCAATAAGTTTAAGTCTAACTTTATTACACAGCTGTTTTCAGTTACGTTAGAGCCTAAATATAAATGTTTTTCTTTAATGAATGAAACAATTCATTCTATCTCCATTAATGGCGCATTAGCAACGATTAAAAACTTAATAAAATTCTTTTATTAAAAATGAAAATAAATGTTCTTTTAAAATAAATCTCATAATTTTTTTTTAATGGCTTAGGTATGGTTTGTAAGCATTAAATGAAATGCCTTCAATGAAGAGAATTGTTTCACTTTTTCGACCATTTGACGTTAATTTATGTCAATAAAATTTTTATTGCATTTGCTTTTAGCATTTATGAGGCATTTAAATTTTCGTGCCCATTGTGTTGAGGAGAATCTGCAAGTATTTTATTCCTCTAAAGAAAGATAAAATTAATAATTTTTCGAGTAATGAGAAATCTCAAAGTGCATTAAAATAAGAACTCCAATTTCAAATCTCAATTATTAGCGTAAAATTATCTTTAATAGCAACTCAGAAGAAAAAGACATTACAAAATTTCCTTATAAAATAAAAAGGAAAAAGAAATAATCGACAAATAAAATTACAATTCTAAAAATAAAGAAATGATTAAATAACTTGAATTTGATTAAAACAAACCTGCATTTAGTATTTTCATTTAAAAACCAAAGTTTCTGGTCTTAGACAGAAGATGAAGTTTTTTGTCCAAACTAGAACAAATCTTCTGATCTTTCAAGCTATCTGGTACAGTAGAGATGAATGCAATGTGGTTTTACAACAATGTAGGCGTTTACGTAGGAGTCAGTATTTATTTTTTCGAATTTTCCATTTAAAATCTATATAAAACTTTACAAGCAGAAAAAGAACAGAAGTAAAAAGATATTAGAATTGTTAGCAATTTAAAATGCGTTCTAAAAAGAATTGAAATCAGAACCATATACTTAAGAACTATTATTTTTCAACGTTTCAAAAAGTAAATAAGGAAATCATATTTGATGAATCTAATATTAAGTGATTCAAAGCTTTATTAAGCAGATGTTCCTATTGAAGGCATTTTTGTAGGAGACAAAATAATGCTTAATAGAATCAGTACGAATTGCTCAATGGAATCAACTGACGTCAGGTCAAACGACAAATGCACGTCATTTAACATCAAATACATGTTCTTTTACGTTATATTTCAGTAAATAGGATGACAAGACGAGTTTTTTTTCAACAGGTGATGCAGTAGATTTGAACGTTTTATTGGCGGGGAATTTGAATTTGTATCGCTAAAATATGAATTGATCCCATTTAGGAAGTTTTGAATAAGGAAATCTAACATAGCTGATATATAGCTACTCGTAATATGTTGAATGTCAGCGACATCAAAACCACAATAACATAAATAAAGTCATGAAAACAAAGTAAAAAGAAGAATGTTTATTTTTCTTCGTGACGGTGATATTGCCAGGTGAAATACAGACGATAAAAAACGAAACAAATTATTAAAGACGCGCGAAAAAAAAAGTGAAATGATATTAGTAATATTGTTGCAAACGATTCTATCAGAATTGAAATCATGAAACAATTTTCATATTTCCTGATTTTTTTTTTTAAATTTGATTTCTTACCAAATGAGCAAAGGAAATCTTTGAACTTGTGAGGAAAGTAATAATAATATATATAATTTTTTTAAACTTTCATTTTCAATTTTTCTAGCTGGCAAACAAAGTTTTGGAGTTCGACCGATTTTGAGATGGAAAAAAACCATTCGTTTTTCTAAATATCGACGCATGCGTAATCTGATAGTCTCGTGATTGTTTCAAATCGGTTTAAACTGGTTAATGACTTAAATTAATTAAGACAATTCATAAGAATTCAGAGAATGCATAATTTGGAAATCAAGTTGTAACTTTAGTTGGCGATAAATCGCCGAATGTGACAACCTTCTGCATTTTTTTCTAATAACCCTATTTTTATTAGTTGAAATTATTCCTGAAACAAAAATGTTTATCGATTAAACAAATAATATTTTAACTTGTTTGGTTTATTAAAAAAAAAAAAAAAAAAAACGTTGCGCGAGTTAGGCACTAATACTGTGATTTCCAAGGGAAATACTACATTAGCAGAAGATAGATAATGGAAAAAACTGTACTGTCTAGCAAACAATAATCTAGCAAATCTAGATTAAATCTTAGCAAATCTAATCTAGCAAACAATAGATTAGCAGACGATAGATATTTCAAAAGCTATAGTGTGAAAAGAGACTCCAAAATAAAAAAAAAGGGATAAATAGCCAATTTGTTGCTTTCTCAATTTGAGGTACCAAAACCATCAAGCGAAAACAATATCATATTCTCACATGATGATGATGATGATAATAATAATAATAAAGGTTTTTTGACTGTTCTTGTTTTAAATTAAAGAAAGATGTCTGAACAATGACCTCAAAATGTAACAACGAATTATAAGGTCGAAGGTAGGAATTTTGATTTTAGTTACTAGTATTAAAATTTTTCGGGAAAAATGACTAAATCTTAAAAATTTCTCATAAATCAGTGAATAGTCTAAAACATACAAAACAAATTTGTTTAGAAAAATAATTGTTTGTTTTATTCATTGGTCCATTAAAATTTTTCTACAATATTTATAAACGATATTATGGATAGTTAAGCGTGAAAAAACCACCCAAACGGTGATAAAATAATTTTTTCTTCAGTTTTGAAATTTTGACTTCGAAGTGCAATGAGTCAAATTTCATAGCTCTAAGTCACATATACAAACACTCCCTTTTATAAATATAAATGGAGGGGGGATGATGATTTTGAAACAGTACAAATCAGAAATAGGTAAACCTAGCAACAAATTATAAGCAATATACATGTCTCGCATCATCATTTGCCAGAAACAATAGATAAATGCTTTGAAACGGATATCACTATCGAAATTGCATTCAAGGTCTCTGACTTCAAAATTATATACACATGCGTCATATCATAACATATAACCACTGTTTCGACACCTAGCTGTAACCGCAACTTAATGGGCGAAAGAAAAAAACGACAAAAACAGAACAGTGGTTAATTTCATTTCAGGCTAACCCAAGGTTTCAAATGCTACAAACATTTCAATTACAAATATCCTGCCCGAGTACTCTATAATTATGCAGCTATAACAATGGCTTTTTATTTCATGGTCACAGACTACAAACATTTATAGAAACACAATGACAGATATAATAATTACAACACATAGAATGCAAACCATTGTAAAAACAAAAAGAAATGAAATTGGTAGGAATGAACTTCAAGTTATCAACGCAAACATAAAATTTAATACACCAACTTTCATTACGAAAGTTAAATTGCCATATTTTAGACAAACGCGAATCCATTTAAAAATCGTTCATAATTCCAAGCATATGACATAAAAACTATTAAAATGAAATAAAAGTCGCAGCATATGATAAATTTAGAAACATCAAAGATCCGAAACAAAATCATTCATCACGAGTTTCTCAACAAATAATTGAAAACTGAATAATATTTTATATTAACTATTCCGCTTTTTTATTTTATTGCATTCGAAGGACATAAGGTGAAAGCACTGTAAACGTCAACATACTCGAGATTTTGACAAATTTTCACAATTCAGACTTCTCACAGAGTCCAAACAACGCATTAAAAAAATAAAAAATGTCTGTCGGTCTATTCATGAAATGATACCTCAAAAAGACCTTGAAGTAGACGGGAGAAATTTGGTATATATACCAAATTTGTAAATTTCTATCAGATTTTGAACGATATCCATTCAGACAGTCTGTCCGGCTATCCGAATATAAACATGGTAACTAAAAACAGACAGAGCTAAATGAATAAAATTTGGTACACACATTTAACATCTGAAGTGTGGATATATATCAAATTTAGAGCGGGTAATGGGGTAAAACTAATTCATAGCAGAGATTTTAAAATCAGATGAACATTTAAATATTAAGAAACAAGCACGATTTTCACTTTCACTAAAATATACGTTTAATGTCTTTTCGGTGCGTCTCTACTTAAATTAATCACAGTTATGTTACATTAAGGCTAGGTTTAAAATCTACATGAAATTTGCAATTGGACGAATATTGCCTTATAAAACTGTGCTAGGAAGACAAAGGATACACTTGAAACGACACCGCTTTTCCAAACTTCCACGCCACATCAATAGCAGGACGTTTCACCCTCTCATTTTAGAATGCATTAGGTGAATCAAACGTAACGGTAAATCTTCGATGGAATCAGATTTTTGAATTTGACCCCCCACTCCCTGTTTTACCTTACCGACGATTTAGCGATGCTTTACGATACAATACTTTTTTTTTTTTTTTTTCTTTTCTTTTTGGCATGCGTATTTTTGTAGATACTACTGGTTTCGTTTTCTTTCTTTTCTTTCTTTTTTTTTTTAACACAAAACAAAACCGCATTGACACGTGATAATAATATAGAATAAAAAGTGACCCGTGGGTACTTGATTTTCTATACATGAAAAAGAAAGAAAAAAAAATTTAATCAACTTATAATAAATGAAAAATATTTTTTTTCTGCGATGTCGCCCCGAATATAGTATATAGAATAAATGCCTCTCAGAATGCCTTTATGATACAATTTTTGTTCATAAAGACATTCAACTGTTACAATTTTTGTAACAGTTGAAATAAAAAGAAGCAAGCATCAAATTATTAGTGTGAATAGACACGGTAAGATTTAAAAAAAAAGAAAAGAAAGAGAGTGAGAGAAAAGAAAACCTGTTTACAAAATAATGAATTATGAACATATAAGTATCGAGAAATAAAATTAATTGAATAATAAAATGAATAAATTTCTGCGCAATTCAAGACAAGAGATTTTCAAAGCCTAAAAACTAATTAAAATGTAAATTAATTCATTATTAAAAAAGTTTTTTTTTTGTGTGTGTGTGTTTCTTAACTATACTTTTCGAAAATATATTGGGAAAAAATAATTTTTCTACTGTCTTAAAGCTCCAAAACATACTTTTTTTAACGACAATTTTATTTTCCGTTTAATTTCTTTCTCTAACGTTAATAAATTTCTTAAAATTTGATATACAATCTGAAACAATGTTTCTATTGTTATGATGAAATTCAAACTAATATACTTTCACCATCAAATTTTTCACTCGCGTGTTTTTGTCTGCGTTAAAATTAAAATGAAAAATAGCTTTCATTTATACTTTTCAGTCTCATCAAATAATCAAGTGAAATTTTAAATAAATGTTTCATTTATAATTTTAAAGCCAAGAAAGCAAGCATTCCAGGCGACCAAACTGGTCGTCAAAGGCAGCAAGTAAACATGAAAAAGAAACAACTTTTCATCCCTGAAGGAGGAAATAAAAAGGCGCCACAACACAGGGGAAAACAATGTGCGGTTAAAATTTCAATGACATGAGCTGTTAAATGGCAAGTGACTGAAGCGTCACGTGAATACATAACACGTCAAATGAAAAAAATAAAAAGGAAGTGGGGGGAAGAGGTCTGTGCTGTTTTATAAGTTTATTTTTATTTTATTTTTCAATTAGTTTTAGCTTTTTACCTGAAGTTCACTGAGACAAATAGAAAACACTAATCATTTATTATTATTACCTTAATTGAAATGAACAGATTTTAAAAAAAGTCAAACCATGTTGAAGACAATTGAAACTTGAATGTTGATTACAGGGAAAAAAAAATTACGAAAGAGAAACAGACATTTCCAGAAGTCACTAACAACTTTAACCACAAATCAGCGCATAATGATTGAGGAAAATCAATTTCTAGACACATAGGCTGCTCGAACGGCTCAAATAACAAAACCTCATCTTGTCTCTACTCTATGTGCTATTGAAAGATATTCATTAGGCGATGTCTCTCTGCTATTAGTGTAAAATATTGTATTTACGATAAGCCTATTAAGAAATACGCGGAAAGAGACCACAGATCAATTTAAGGAGAAGAATGTCAACTGAGTTAGGATCATTAATTCGGGAAATGCGACGCCATTTCCTGTATGAAGCGACCGCACTACTCTGCTTTTCGAGATTTCAGGGACATATATACAATGTAATTTATTGGGCTAGGTGTATGGGTAAATTCAGACTCTATAAGTCTGGAAATTTATAACAAAGTAGAAGAACTCAGACGGTGTTGTTTTTACCAGATTTTAGTTTACATCATTTTATAGAAAAATTGTCGCGACATTATTCAATAATGATGACAATAATTTTTTAATACTTTAAAAGCAGTAGAGTAAATGCAATATAAATGAATATAAAGAACAGATAAAATAATTTTCTAAAATTAATACTGTATTAAAATTCTCAATTTTAATCAAAAAAATTAATTAAAAATTATTTAATATAATGAAAAATTATCTTATTTCCTAGTAAAAATATAAAGCAATTAATTAATTAATAATCTTTGGATCCGTTATTTATCCGTTTTTACCAGATTTTAGTTCGCAATATTTTATTTTAAAATCGTCTGAGACGTTCAATTATGATGACAATAATTCATTTTTTAAATACTTTAATATCAGTCAAGTAAATGCAGTATAAATAATTGTATAAATAAAAATAATTTTCTAAAATTAATTTTGAGTTAAATTTTTAATTTTAATCACAAAAATTAAAAATGATTTAATGTTACGAAAAATTATATTACTTGCAAATAAAAAATATAAACCAATTTTATTAATTAACTAATAATCTTAGATGATTTGCTGGTTCGCTAGAATTGATGGCTGTTAAATTAAATATTTTATGCATCTACTTATATGGTTTCCCCAATACAATATTTTTGAATTTAAATTTTGATAGAAATGTAACACTGGTACACTTTAGAAGTTCTATATCGTCCTGTTCATTGCACTATGCATTTCCCCAATATTCAATTATTTGTTCTGAAATTTGAATTTTAAATTGAAATCGGTGTAGTTTAATTTCAATAAATAGAAAAGTTTTTTTGCTGAAATTTTTAAATGGATATATTTTAAGAATTCTTCCCCGTTTCTTATTTGTGAAGTTAAATCTTGATTTTATAACACAATTTCAAAAATTTCTTCATGATTTTCTAATCAGAAAAGAAAGAAAATTCCGAGACAAAATATTTATAATACTCATAATGAAAACGATTTTAATTTCTTATCTTAATGAAAGCGGGGGGGGGGGCATGTTTCTGGATTTTGAAATATTTTTATAAATAACACTAAATTCAAATTTTTAAAAACAATTTAAATAAACAATTATATTATAATAACTAGTTTAGATAGACATAGATTTTAATGTGCCCTTTCAGATCGCCAAAAATGGCTGAAAAAGTAAACTATTTTGTACATGTGATTGCTAGAACTATTCTGCTTAATTGTTTCGGTTACGAAATTATATAAACTTAAGGGGCACCTTAAAGCAGATTTCAAATGTAGTTTATTTCTTAAACAGAATTGCTTATAATACATAACTTTCTAAATTTATTGAGAACATTTCCCATATCTAATAAACTTTTAAGATAAAGTAAAGACATATAATTCTACAGAGAAATCAAATATACAGAATCTACTTCATTTATTTTATTCTTAAATGTCAAGTGGTGCATATTTATTTCTACTAAATAATTATATAACTACTCAAAAAATTAATTATTTAATATAAATTTTTTTAAAAAAAAACCCTATTACCTTTTTAGTTAAAATATTAATTAAAAAAACCCAAAAATTTTAATTAAATTTTTATTACTGAAAGTGGTTTTTAAATTTTTTCCGCCCTTACATTTCTTCTATTCATTTACACCGATTCAAACCAGAGAGATAAAATAATTAAGCACGGCATTCTTAAAAACCATTGAATCGATTCAAATATCACTCCTCTTGCACTGATTAAAAATTCAGAAATTCTCATCATTCGAAACGGCATTATAATTCAAGGGGGGGGGGAGAAGCTTTACTCCAAGTGGGGGTAGAAAAAACAGTGGATTCTTCACTCAAAAAGCAGCTGCACATACTCCGCAGCAAAGCCTCAACCTTGCTCCGAACGCGTTCATATTTCCTGAGAAGGCACGCACGCACTTATATAAACAGGAACAAAATAGTTCACATTTAGTCCTTGACATTTAACTCCTGCACGTCACCCCCAACACACGCTATTTGACGTGAATACATTTAAGATGTATAAAAGCACCTGCCTATCCCTCTCCAAAAAACAAACACGCAGGACTTGTGGGTAATTTGTTTGTTTCAATTACATTCCATCACGACAAGCGAGATGACGCCAATGGAATATTCGGTCAATTAAAACGGCAATCGGAGTGTTACTTTCGGTATTATTCACTCGTGCATGGTGCTCGGAGAATGTCACGTTCGTATCTCTCTACAATTCCAATCCAGTGAGTCTGATCCTTTGGTAACAGATGTCAATAGGACAATAAAGGCATCTTTTTCTCTTTTCCATTTTGTTTTTGTTAAATATTTCACTAATTAGAAAAGAAAGATGTTTATGAATCGGAAGTCAGTCAAACTGCATGTCGTCATAGTCAAATGATAAACATAATTGCGCATTTAACTGATTATAATAATGGATTTTTCTTCTTTCTTCTGCACATGCTTTCTAAGTGTAAATCAACTCGGCGATTATGGTAACACAAATCAGTAATATGTCGTGATTTGTTGGAAATAAAGACATCCAAAAAGATCTTGGATCGCACCCTTCAGAAATTTACACACGAAATCAACACGGTTATTTGAGAAAAAAACATCGCAATTAAAGAAATATAAAATCACGATCCTTTAATACGAAAAAAAAAAAAAAAAGCGCTAAGAGACCACCACATCATATCCTTCATCTCTAAGTCAACATCATAGCTTTACCACACCGATTTGACTCTGGACCAAATTTGTCGAATAACACTTATGTAAAATCTATCTTCTCTTTTCTTCATCCCATCCCCCCGATTTATTAGTAATAAGTCACCTACTAAGTAAATAACTTATTTTTCTAAGTACAACCACTTACTAAGTAATTTCATTACTATGCCATTACTCTATTCACCTTTTATGTCCGGAAGTTAAGAACCTCGAGTTCAAAAACTCCGTGATACTCCCCTCAAATCGACAAACTCGGCGATTGGAATGTCACACACACATTCCATTTCGAAGGAAGAACCTAATTATGAACCATGGTCGGATAGTGACGATGACACGAAGCAAGTATTTATCCGTATTTTCACGTCACAGCCGAGATCTTGCTATAACAGCAAGTACTTAAAGAGCCATGTCGCTATGCACTGCATGTGTTTCGAAGTTTGGGTTCCCAAGACTCAAAAATCGTTTATTACAATAGAGCAAGATAATTTTGCTCGATAATGCCAATTAAAATAGACTTCGCTAATTCTCTCTCTTCTCTAAAGTGAAAATAATAAATACAGACCAGAGGGAGTGATCCCTTCGAAACCTTTTTTTGCATATACCTATATATGATTTCTCCACCTCTCCACATGTAAAATTATGAACCTTGGAAATGGAAATAAAATTCACTACCATTCCATTCACTACTACTCAGGATACTACCATTCGTTTCAGCATCCTGAGACGACCATTTTTCGACGAATCCATTTTACTTAGGGGTAAGATGTGGAAGGATGAGCGCATTTCCTGAATTCTACCGTCATTCTGTGGCCTTGATTTCTACCCTATTAGATAATTTCTCGTTCATTTTTTTTTCACGTTTATGTGAGTATTATACCTTTTCTGGCCACATTATTTTATTTTAATTCAATCCGCGAGTAATTCTAGCTTATTTTATTGTTACATGTAAACATCTCCTCCTCTCTTCTTTCCTCTCACTCCTATTTTGACGAACTAAACCCATCCTAACGCATGTACAAAAGCGCGGAAGGTTTTAGAATTCGTTAAGAAACAATACACCTTTTGGTTTCTAAAATACAATAAAGGGGTATTCTGAAGGATATTCAAATTCTTTAATTCTTTCTACGTTTATTTCTTGTATTTTAAAAGTTTTATTATTTGGGACAGGACAACGCTTGCTTTGAATAGAAAAGCATAACACTCCCCGTCTGGGACGTACCCCATTGCAAAATAAATGCCATTTATGTAAAACCGCTCATTTCGGTCAAAGCAGGAATTAAATATCTGCATTATTCTTTGCAATTTGGTAAAAAATGCAAAAAATAAGAGGGCACCACCACCCTCAATATTGCAATAGTATCTTGAATAATCAACAAAAGCTCCATATAAATAACTATTATTTACAATATATATATATATATATATATATATATATATATATATATATATATATATATATATATCGGGCATTGAGCTTATAATTATGTTATTGGACAATACCGTGCATTATTAATATTTCTGCATAAATTTATTTGAAGTGCATTTTTTCCCATTCTAAAAACTATCTTAAAATGGTTTGACACCAAATGAACACTGAATTTACAGTTAAGAATTTATTAACTACGAAATGCACTAAAACTAATATTTTTTGAAGACAAGCACATTAGATTAAAAATAATTGCTATCTAAAGTAAAAATAATTACTATAACAGAAAGAATCCAATGGAGGAATACAATTTTCCGAAATATTTAATTCATTCTAATATCACTTGAGCAACTCTTAGGATCCACTCTAAACCACAATTAGCTCATAAAATATTTCCGCAGTTGACAGGAAAATTTCGCAATGGCCGTAAAGTTGATAATTAAATACGATTAGCCATCGTGAACTTTCCCCGAAACCTTTTCACATGTTTTCTCAAATGCTGTATCCCCTTTCTCTTCGCATAAACTTGTGGACCTTGTTCAAGGCTGCGAACACCATGAGTGGTCAGCTCGCACACGAGAATTTTGTGCTTCATAGTACAAGAGGCGTTCGAATGAAAAGGTACGAAACGACACTGTGTATATAAATAAACATTTTATTCAAAGTATACATACGCCTGAGCACAACGATCCCATTGATTAACGAGCAGAAGGATTACTTTTCCCCAGAATTCCTGTGGCCGCGACGAGACCCAGTCCTTCACAAGTTCCTTGAGATCGCTGTCCGAAGATGAAGCGCTTCCCTTTCAGAATTTTTTTTCTTTTTTTTTTCTTTCCCAGAACGATTAACTCCAATGTGTACTATGAGACATTCCGAAGACTACGCAAGTCCATCAAGAACAAAAGACCGGGACTGCTCCTTGATAACACGCGTCCACACGTCTCCAGAGTCACACACGCGGAACTGGCCAATTTCAAGCGGGAGCAGCTTGATGATTCGCCCTACAGCCCGGACATGTCGTCCTGCGATTTTCATGTGTCTGGTCCGCTGAAAAAACATCTGAAAGGGAAGCGCTTCACCTCGGACGGCGAACTCAAGGACGCTGAGAAGGAGGATCTCGTCACTTCCACAGGGATTCTGAGAACAAGGAATCCTTAGGCCCGTTAATCAATGGGATCGTTGTGCTCAGGCCTTTGATGTATACTTTGAATAAAGTCTACATTTATACCCTCAGTGTCGTTTCGTACCTTTACATTTGAACACCCCTTGTACTATGAAGCACAAAATTCTCGTGTGCGAGCTGACCACTCAAGGTGTTCGCAGCCTTGAACAAGGTCCACAAGTTTATGCGAAGAGAAAGGGGATACAGCATTTGAGAGGATGCAGCATGTTTCTTCTTCTTCTGTGTTCTATCTGCGAGGTGTGTGACAAGGGATTGTGCAAGCGAATGTGACGCATGAAGTAGCTAAGTCGCACTGTTGGCCCTAGCTGGCACTACTGAAAAAACAAGAGACGCTCACTCGGCTTAAATCGCTGACAGGTAATTGTCAGTGGGCTTGTAAAGTGCTACAAGTCATAACACAACATATTTTATAAATTATCGTGTTCACTTGTACCAAGATTTCCTGTATATGGATTTCGTTTAAAGCTCAACAAGTTACATTAAAATTATAGAATTCTATCAATGACCACATAGCAAATTTCATCTGTCAAGTTGAAAACTTTTTTGAATTATGTCCAAAGGCAGGCAGACAATATTAAAAGTGTGTTTCTCGATCTCAGAGAGGAAAGATTCGTCAAAATCTTGATTTTAACCGTTTCGAAAGTGCAATACGTTATAAGAAACAGTAAAAACGAAGCAGAAAACAATGGTAACTAAGGCGTACCAAATATATTTTTGGAGCCGAGTGGTGTAAGTAAAATTTAAAAAAAAATCACCAAATGAGGATCGTGGCAGCTAATGGGTTAATGTTTAAGTTAATTTTAAACACGCATTTAAAATTCTGGTAACAATTTTGTTACGGAAGCGATTTTCCACTGTCACGTATTTTTATTTGTGTCGCAATGTATAGAATATATAATGTATTAGACGAAAATAATAATCATAAAATAGCTGTTTTCTACGATCAGCTGTTCGCAAACCACATCAATAGCATCAATTTGGTAATGGCAATCATTTTAAATAAGTAACACCCTATGGCACCAATAAAAGAATTATTTTCACTTGGTGGCCAATTCAATTATTTCAACCAGTACAACAAACAAAAGACTCTGATTAGTGATAGATACTAAGTAGTCATATATAATCATTTGTGGGAGTAGGGAGCCTATATATAAGTTTTATTTTGTGACATTTCCCGAACATGACGAACGGAAGTGGAGAGAGGGCATAGCAATGATGATGTATCAAGATATCAAAAGCTTCCAAGTGAAATAAAAATTAGAGAAATTGCCACAAACATTTTAAGAATGGAATTTATTTTTTCTACTACGAAAATCTTTCAATATTTTTCCCTTACAGAAAAAATACAATACAGTAGCGTTTTTGAGATTTCTCTCGAAAATGCGAGACGGGTAAGGGCAGATGACCATTGATGAGATTCATATGAATTAAAAATAGACAAAATTGGACTAGTAGTTGAAACTTGGGAATTGATTCCTTGCTTCAATTAATTATTTTGTATATACGAATATAATGTATTTTTATGTGCTTAGTATACATGTAAAATGCATTGTCTAAAGCAATGAAGCAAACCGAATGTTTATAGATAAACTAAATGAACATTAAGACCGATTTCTAGATAAATTAAAGGAACGTTAGAAATTCCATGACCTGTTCTGCAAATCATTTCTTGAATGCAATACTAAAATAATACTGCAATTTAAACAATTACAGCGAATAAATCATAATGAGGTACCCAAAATTTCGTACAAATACATTAAAATAATCCATTTTTGACATGTATGGTATAAACTCTTAATGTTGCAGCAGAGAGTGAAATGAAAAAAAGTATGTCACCCGAAAGAATTGATGACATAATACCAATGAAAGTTCTTCCGCAAGAGAAACCACAAAAACACAACGAACTTTGAACTCGAAATTTTACTCTCTCTCAAAAAGAAAACTGAATTGCCACCTTCTCCAACAGTAGTTCAGATTGGTCTAAATAACAACCCTAGAAGAGAGTCTTCCCATTTAACAAAAAAAAAAAAAAAAAAAAAAAAACCTGCCGATACGAGATAATATGCGATTTTTGGTTATTAAATTTTATCCTACATGACTTCCACTACTTTATTATTTTTACATTTTTCGCGAGGCAATGTCCAACATTTGATCTTTAAAGATATCATGCAAAAATGTTTATTTAGTACCACAAAACATTCGATATAGGGAGGGGAATCCATTTTAAAAGTTCGTTCTATCTAGTACAATGAAGCAATTTTTTTAATTGATTTTCGATATCCTGAGAAAATAATCCATAGAATTGCGTCATAAGTTTTTAGTAACTTTTGAGGAATTTAAAATAATGTCTGATCCATCGAAATGTTTCAGAAATATGTACAACTCTTATGAAATTGATTTCACGTCTATTATACAATCAAGTTATTTTACCAAAGAGCAATCAAATGAATTTTCTAAAAATATTCACAAAAAAATTTTATCATTAAAAATATTTCTCATTCATCTAAGTTATCAAGAATTCATTTTCTTGGATTAATCAAATTAAATAAAAATAATAATTTAATAAGAATCAAGAATTTAAAATACAACAATGATAAGTATAAGAATTTTAATTAATTTTCTATGATCTATAATTAGGAAACTGAAAAAAAAAATACAAAAGTCGATGATGAGAAGCATCATAATCCTATCATCAACATCATGAATACATTTTGAGACATAATCAGCGTCACATTAAATGATAATTTACTCATTAACTCGTCATCTACTATGCAAAAAACACTAATCATTTATCAATTTACGGTTCATCTAGAATTAAGAAATTTTAAGAAGGGTAAAAAGAGAGAGAGAGAGTGCAAAAGACATTGAAGGTTAGGTTTAGGTTTAGTTATATTAATGTCCCGTTTAAAGCAACACAAGGGCTATTTTGGGACGGACCTCGTAATTCTGAACCGCGGTCAGATGACGAGGACGACACCTGAGCTGGCACCCCCCTCTCCACACCAGCGGGAGGACGTTTGGTCATGACGAATGTAACGTGCAACAAACCCATTACACGACAGTTCTTCGGTGGAATCGGGACACGAACCTGACACCCTCTGGTTCCGAAGCCGAGACCTTACCACCAGGCCTCCGCGGCCCAAAAGACATTGAAGATCAGATACATGAAAAATTTCACGACTTAAGATTTATTTCAAGGAAATTTAAACCCAATGTCACACGACAAACGTAACTGAAGATACCATTTAACATATAACTACTACATGTTGCATTGCTACTGAATCGCCCCCTAACTTTTTTTTAATACTTTTTCATATATGAAGTATAGAAAGAAAAAGTATTGATATCAAACAAAAATTCAATTTCGAGATTTTTAACGAATTAACGAACTTCAGACCTCTAAAAGATACATACATTTTTGGATTTACTCTGTGAACAAAAACGCTTTGAGTGAAACGGATGAAATCTGGTACATAATCTTAACACCAAATTTGTAAAATTTTCTCAAATATTGAATGGCATGCAGTTTATCTGTCAGTCTATTCGAGTGCAAGTGATCACAATAATTACAAAATATTAAGAGTTAATGGATAAAATTAGGTACGTGTTTTATCATCTAAAATATAGATCCATACCCAATTTTTGGATCAAATCCTTCCACGATTCGACCGTCTGTCTGTTTGTCGATATCTATGGAAGCATGTCAACAAGAAAACTAAAAATGCAAAGACTTGGATAAATGAAATTTGGTAAAAAGTTTTAGCATCAGAAGCACAGATGCGTATCAAATTGTTGAGTTAAATCAGTCAACAGGTAGACCACCTGTTGGTCTGGACACTCGCCTGCATGTTAATACGACAGTTAAAATACATAGCGATCTAGATATAATTGAAATCTGTTATTTGATTTTGTAGCTAAATTTGTAATTCTATACCAATTTTGGTTTCAACCAGTGAAGAAAATAGGGCGTTCACGCGTCCAAAATATTTTATGCTTTAACTAAGAAGCACAAAATGCTCTGAACGGACTCAAACTGTAGTAGCGTTCAGGGCTTTCAAGTTTCACAATCTTTATTCTTTTTTTAAGGGGGGGGGGGGGGGTACTTTATTTCAGAGTATGTGAGGAAATTTAGGGGAAACCGCTTCCGCTGACTTATTCTGTAATATGCGCTATAGATTATGAAAGTAGATTGGCAAGAGGTATCAGGGAACATAAATTGACTTTCATAAACACAGAATATTCAATACTGTAAACATTTCGTTCAAAGGGCAACAAAAATATTGAAAAATACCTGAACAAATAATATGAGTGAATCATGCATTCGATGTTATCATATGATCAGTAAATTAGTTGATAAAACAACTTACGACAAAGTTCCGATATAAGTTTTTTTTCTTTTCTTTTCAATATTTACCATGACAGAATAAAGAAAGAGTTGTGACGAGATCTTTAAAAACTCAGCAAGGCTACTTGCACGAAATTGATGATTCTGGTGTGAGATTTAATTATATGTTTACGCACCACCGATTAATGATACAAACTATTCATCTTACTAATTTCCTCAAATAAGTTTTTTCTGTCACCTCAGAAAATCCATTCGCGGCAAATAATTAAGGAACACAGAACGCTACAGAAGTCACGTAATAACCGGAATTTTAAGAGTCCCCAAATTGCTCGACAAGGATTTAGTCAATATCCTGATTGATTTACCTCTCGCAATTGCGCCGCTTTCCGGTCCCAGTTAATTACTGAGTGTAGCAGAACGTTTATTTATTAGGCGGATCATTTCTTTAACTGGAAATAGGAACAGTCCAGCTCTGTTCCCAGGGTGGATTTAGATGCGAGACAATGATTCAAACAATGGCCAGTCTTCAAGCCATGCCTAACAATTAATTTCGTAATTGAAGCGCATAGTAAATTTATTGTTTAGACAAACAATTAGTTCATTTTAATTCTATTTTTAAAACACATCGGGGATGTGATGCATGATTTGAATATATTATTAGATTCGTCAGCAATGCAATCGAATGCCTTTGAGCGTGTGAATGTTTACTTAAAGAAACTTTCCTACATAAAACTCTTTTTTTCTAGTCTATATGCAAAAACTGTAATACTTGCATGATTCTTAAAATCCATCTTTCTAAAAGAATTACTTTTAAGAAAAACAGATAGTTAAAACAATGACTCCCAAGATTACTTGATATTAGAATTTTATTTTCTATAAATTTACTTTCTTTCCGGACAGAGATGAATTAATTTATATTAATGACTGTTTCAAAGAAATAAGAAATATATTCTGCGATAAGCCAAAAGTCCGATTTAGAAAATATTTTTAGTCAAGTTGTCCAAATAAATAAATTTGAAAAATAAATAAATTAAGAAATACAAATTTTATGAATTATAGAATATTAGAGCTGCAATGCGCGTTTAAAATGAATCATTGAAATCATTATTAAATATATAATTAATTACTTCTCTCTCAATATCTATCTATCTATCTACCTATATAACGTAAGAGGCACAGAAATTACCCTTATTATTTCTTTTCGAGTGGCAACAGTCAATGTCGTACGAATTTTAGACTGCTTCATGTAATATATATTTACACCTGCATTAAATTGAGCATTTCGCTTAGTTAATTTATGGAGCTGCAAAATATTATTAAATGTTTTGAAAAAAAAATTCGTCGTGTCAGCAAAACAGTCAATTTAGTTAGTGAAAGAAACCAAGAAATAAGTTTCAAACAAAAAGTTTAATCGAGCGCAAAAATAGGCTTAACCGTCACCAGATGGGTAATCGCTGACTTGCCTATGGATAGTGACTTTAATAAACAATTAACTCACAACAATTGTCTTTGTGTCATTTTAAGATTAAAAAAAATTACGGAAATGAAATTGATTTCATTAAATAGGCACAGATAAATATCTCTTAATCTTAACAATATTGTTTAGTTCAATTTGATACACGTTTTTAAATGCTATGCTGGAATTCACATTCGTGCATCAAAATATTCAATCGCGTGCTTTTACCAATCATTAAGTCTGTAACAGAATTTTCCCTTTTCCTTTTATTTCATAATATATACACTTTTTAATTTTAAATTAATTCAAATGAATTCGTGTTTTTCAGTTCGTATCAAATAACAAGGTCATTTTTTAAAAAAATGCATTCTATTACAGATTAAAAACTCAGTAATCTAGGCGAAAAAGTTGGTCACCAAAGGCAGCTAGTTTATAATATATTAGAATATTAATTATTTATTTCGTTAATTTTATAGACTACTTGAAAGCTAAAGTAAAATAATAATTTTAATGGTATGTTTATTTGTTTATACTCCCTTTATAATGTATAATAATAAAATAGATTTGTTTTCAAGGGAAAAATAATAAATAATTATGGTTAATTTTTCAAGAATTTTATTACTTATAGTAGGCTTCCACCCCCACCCCTCAAGGCATACATATTGAAAAAAATTAACAAATTAAGAAATTAAAATACATAAATCAACAAACTGATTAAATTACAAAAGTGTTGAAATGTTAAACTAAATTATATAGCTATTAAACAAGAGGTCACATAATATGCGTTGTCTGGGGTCGAATAATTTTTCATTTTTCTGTTCCCAAATTGTTCATTGCTATTTAAACTTTTATTCCCTAACTAATATCTACTGATTATCTTTGCCTGGCTCGTTATTATGTAGTTGTATCATGCCCTCCAGAAACTAATCAAACTGATTCTACCATTGAATGCTGACCGGTTCGTACTAATGTGCACACCAATACAATAACAAATACTGCTGGTGCGCGCCTTAGCCCTTAGTCGGCAAGATTCCTCGTACAATAAACACATCCCACCTGGCATACTAATCGGATTAGAATAAAAGAAAAGTGCCTAACGAAATCAAGGGCGTTCGGAGAACAGAACCAGCTACCGAGCAAGCAGACGGATCCCGAAATGCGGTTTTTCTAGCAAGGTTGATGAGTCACGATTCGAGAGTTGACTCACGGAGTTAACCCTTTCCTAGGCATCCTCCTCCCACGGTGACGTGGTTGCACGACTCGCAACAAATCAACTCGGATCCAATCACGGAGATGTATTCCTGGCCAAGGTAAGATGAAAGCAGTCCAGCCGTATCTGATGGGGAGTGGGCGCGATAAGCCGTTGTTGGTTGAGCACTTTATATAACACATCGGTCGTTCCGTCGATGTTTTTAACTCGCAGTGGACTTCAGCTTTTATGGATTTATGCGGGCGGTTTAAAAAAAATGGGTGGTAATGTTATTGATCAAGACGTTTTAACCTCAAGTGAACGACCAGTAGCGGCAGTAAGGCATTCTGAGACCTGCGCAGATCACATTGATGCCTCTATTTTAATTAATATAGTTTGAAATTTCAACACATTTGATATGCATTTAACGCCATTTTAGATTCATTTCTTATTTTAGTAATTTTGCGAAATTTTTATTTAATTATTAGTCGCAATGATCAGCGGTTACCTTTTGCTCTATTTGTCTGTAAGAAAAAAATCTCTAATAATAATTAATTAAATGCTACTCTAAAGTTTTGGGTAAACGACAATTTTAGTTTTCCCATTTGGCACAAAATAATGCCGGAAAAACTAACAAACTTATCAAATAAAATAAAACCGTAATCTACAACTGAAGAAAAAAAAAAAAAAAAAAAAAAAGATGATATGTTACCTGGACGCATTCAAAATTTTGAAGAGCTAAAATAAGAGAAAAAGTTTATTAAGAGTCAAAAACATATGTTACTTTGTTAACAGCCTTATGATGTCAGGAGGTTCATGTAGACAATAAACAGAACATGTACACAATAAACATGTGTAAAACTATTAAAATAAATCTGCATTAATGACTGTAACAATTTGATGCTTAAAAATACTTTATTAGGAGAATCATGATCATCAAGTTATGAAAGAGACTTAACAGAAATTACATATAACCAATATTCCTGGCGAAGCAATTAGTCGCCAGAGGAGGCTAATAATATAATACTCTTTTTCTTTAGAGTAAATTCCGAAACAAATATAACTTAGCCGCTGTGACCGAATTTCCTTATTAACAAATTACAAAAATTATAATCTGTATATATAAAACACCAACGTGCATAGCATAGAAATTACTCTTATTACTTATCACGGAATGGCAGCAATGCAATGTAAACATATCGATGCACGAAAGTTTCAGCGGACTGCTTTATTGAGCGTTTTTTATAGCTGCACTTCATTCAATATTTCGTTACTTAAATAAAATTATTATATTATAAATGATGCTCGCCGTGTCAAACACTTCAATCAGTCAGAAGATCTAAAAGAAATTAAAAAATAAACTACGAGGGCAAGTCAAAAATTATCTACACTTTTGACATAACTCTGCTTAAACTGTGCACACTGACTTCTGTCCGCGCTTATTTTACTGTTATAATGTTGTGGTAATGCTGTGAACGTTTGATCATAATTCCGCCATTTTCCTTCCTTCTGTTGCAGATATATCATGGCTGCTCCATTAGAAGTTTGCACCAAAGAGGAACAACGAGCAGTGATCCGATTTCTATGGTCGGAGTGAGTCAAATGGTCAAACACTCATCGCATATTATCATTGCAATATGGGGGAAGTGCACTATCACCTAAAATTGTGTTTTTGTGGCTCGAGAAGTTTAAAAGTGCTCGAACAAGTGTAACGCATGAAGAGGGAGCAGGACGGCCTCCACTACTGAAACCATCAACGAGATGAAATTTGAGTTATTGGAACACTCTCCCTAAAGCCCAGATTTAGCATCATCCGACTTTCACTTGTTAGGGCCACTCAAGGATGCTTTGCGTGGTCGCCGCTTTGCCTCGGATTTAAACGTGCAAAATGCGGTGCAAAAGTGGCTTCACGACCAACCGAAAACTTTTTTATTTGGAAGGAATATGTAAGGCTCGTTGACCATTGGGCCAAGTGCATTGAAAAGAAGGGAGATTACGTAGAAAAATGATGTGCCTAGTATAAGCCTAGCTTCATGTTAATAAACTGTAGAATGAAAAGTGTAGATAATTTTTGACTTGCCTACATAATAATCGAGAGTGAAAATAGACTTAAGCATCACTATGGATACTCGCTAAGATTTATTTACTTGTAGATGACTTCCAAAACTATTATTTTTCCAAAAAGGTTTCTGCATTATCTTAAAAGTAAAATCTCTTTAATGATAACGATTTCATTTTTACATAATTCCCCCCCCCTTTACTTTAAATGAAAACTTCAAGTTTTATTACATTGTTACGATTCTTTTAATGTTAGGTTAGATTTGGTTTGAAAAAAGCTTTTTACGAGTCATGCTCAATAAAGTTAGTTTTTTTAATGTTATGCCATTCAAACTCATCTATCAAAATATTCAATCGCCGGCTTTTGCTAATGATAAAATAAAGAGTAAAAAATTACTTATTATTATAATTATTGTTTAAGTCATATCAAATAAAGTGAAATTTTAAAAAATACGTCTTATATTCATCGTTTAATAACCTAAAAAATCAACAATCTTGGCAAGCAAGCTGGTCGCCAAAAGCGGATAGAATTTAAATATTACAAGTATCAGAAGAAATATGCGACGAATTATGTCTTACGTCAATCTCCCCTGAAAAATTGACTATTTTCCGTTAAAAAAAAATATGGATTAAATTATATCATTAAAATACTTCATTTTCACACTAAACATTATTAGTCCTTTATATCTTGGAGTTAAATTCACGAAAAAGTTTCTAGCATTCAATTTCTTGGTGCTATTAAAGTTAGTACTTTCACCTTTTCCCAGAAGAGAAGAAAAGAAGTAATAGTTTAGATATTCCGCTGCACGAACAACTGTTTACTTCGGCGTCAGACTGTCATAAAATATATAATAAGCTATCTTACAACAGGCTAGAAGCTGAAACGCAAGAAATCAATTGTTTTAGGGTTAAACAACCTAACCACTTTGAACACTAAGCGGATTTCACATTTTACTATGCAATATAGATTTTGAGCCCTTCATGGCTTTGATTCATTTAATATTCATAACACGTTTTCTGAAGTAGAGGTGTATTTGAAAATGTACAAAAAAGCTCAAAAATCAGTGACAAGTCACAGAGAATGTCCGACTAGGCAGCTGCTTAGGGCGGTTAGGTTGAAGACGGCCACAAGCAAATCGTTTTAAAAAATACTATTAATTTAATTACGAAATAAATGAGAAACAATACCGATTCCATGAATTTTAAAATATTCGAATTAATATCAAAATATTCCATAAATAACGAACTTTACATTGAATCATTACAATTATAATGATATAAATTAAAATATAATTATTTATTTATTTCCATGTTGCATATTAGTTATTTATTTAACCAGTAATGTTATATTTCATTTTGCAAATACTGTAAAATAATAATTTTCAAGGTTATAATAAAATTAATTATAATTAAATTCATAAATAACAATTAACGAATTTTATTTCTAAATATTTTAATAATAAGGTTTTTAAAATCTTTTTGTTTGTTTATTTATTGAGTACAAAAATAAATGGATTTACAAAATTTCTAATGAATGAGTCAAAGAAATGCCTGAAAAAAATTATCTGTACTTTCACTTCTTAATTATTAATCGCCACATCACTAAATAGTTCTAGAAAAAATTAAGCAGGAAGAATTCTTGAAATTCAGACATGTACTAACGCAACGAAATCAGCAGCTGAAATAACATGGAAAATGTTAGCCGAAAAATTTAAAAAGTAAAAACTTCATATTATGATTTGCCAGACTGCAAACTATTTAGAAGCTATATTAAGGTTACTTTGGGAGGGCCGCGGTGGTCTGATGGTACGATCTCGTATTCGGAACCAGAGGGTTCGAAGCTCGAGACCGGATTCCACTGAAGAACTGTCGTGTAAGCGGGTCATGTACACATTAAATCAAATGGGGCCCACTGTCCTCTCGTTGGTGTGGTGCGGAAGTTTAAAGAGGAGGTGCCAGCTCAGGTATTGTCCTCGTCATCTGACCGTGGTTCAAAATTACGAGGTCCGCCTTAAAACAGCCCTAGTGTTGCTTTAAAACAGAACGTTAATATAACTAAACTCAAGGTAATTTGGGGAAAACCTCATAATTTTTCACCGTAATCAAATGATAACTAAACGAGTATCCCATTTTGCAAACTTCCGCGTCACACTAATAAGAAAACGATTGATGCAGATGAAAGGCATAGTATGCACCAAACTCACATATATGGTAGGTTTGAGTCTAGAATTAGCGATTCAGCAATGCCGCAATTGATAGTAAGCAACAGTGAGATTGCAAAAATAAAGCAGAAGCTTCTTTTCTTTATGTTAGAAATTAAAAGTAAAGAATTTATATCGCAAAAAAGATTATAAATGGAAGTGTTCAAAAACAAATATTTCAAGCAAAAACACATCAGAATGGAAATCGAAAAAATCGTTATCACTTGCTGACCTTGAAAACTACCCACAAACACACTCAAATAGCTTGAAGAAGAACCATAAAAATAATTCTGATATGAGTCAAATTTTTCAAGGCGGAAAAAAAAAAGATGTAATAATGAAAAATAGAAAAGGAAAAAAACTTTTAATAAAAACTTTATTACAGTGTACTGATTCAGATCACACGATGAATATGATGACAATCTTAAAGAACAGCACCAATAATGCGCAAAACGGAATTTAACCATGTTGCTGGTAAAACAACAAAATTATTTTCGGAGACACGGCACTGAAATAACAATAATTCCTAAATTTATCTATTATGCTAACAATATTGACTGTAATAATTATGCACTAGAAATAAAACGCAATTTCTTCAACAAAATATAATATTTTAGAAATAAATAATTCAACTATAAAAAAAATAAAACTCGGAGTTGGTTTTTACGTCAAGTGGAAGTCTGTCTTGAATTGACGAGGACAGTCTCAATTTTCGACTAATATGCCCAGTTTTTGACCGAGTTCTTAGTGAATGCTTCGGATTATATTATTTATTATTTATCAATATATAATTTATATCAAAAGAAACAAGAATCAATTTTTAAAAAAAATATAAAAACATTTTTCTTTTTTAATCTGCTACAGTAAATATTCTATGTTTAATTAACAATAACAATGTTATTCTATGTTTAATTAACAATAACAATGTTATTCTATGTTTAATTAACAACAATGTTATTCTATGTTTAATTAACAACAATGTTATTCTATGTTTAATTAACAACAATGTTATTTTATGTTTAATTTGAACAATGACACACGTTGATTAATAAACTTAAAGCAAAAGTAAGAAACATCAAAATATAAATTTTATATCCCCATGAGTTTTTTTAAATAAAAAATTGCCATTTTATAACTGCGGAATACTATGATGATGTTACAAAATGTGCTTAAACATGGCACGTGATGCATCGAAAATTTAACATACAGATTTAAAATATCTATAATTTCATTTAATAGGAATAGCAATACTAAAGGTAAAATAATATTATTTATACTTTGGTACATAATTTTCAATTAATAAAAGATTGGGAATTTAAGAGTAACGAATTCTTTATGTATTTAAGAACAAAATTAGAAGAAAATCAATTCAATTTGTTTTCCGTAAAGCATCAACTTTTTATGTGTTTCACTTTATTCATAATTAAGACAAGTAACTGATGCCTTAGTTAGTGTTCTGATTTCTGCGTTCGAATTCTAAAGTTCGAAAAAAATCTAGTCATTTGAACTACATGTCTCCCATTTCTAATGCGAAGACAGATGACTTCAATTGAAAAATAAATGTATCCGTTGAATTCGTCTGGATTCAAAAGAACATGTATACAGATAACATACGAACAATAACGAAAAGGAACATGTAAAAACAAAATTGCATTCATATAATGCAGTAACATTCGGAAGCATAATAAAAATCAAATAAGAATTTAGAATCATTCTGAGAAAAGACATAAGATCCAATAAAAAAGAAACGGAAAATGAATTAGTCAAATGGCTAACATAAATATGAAGTGAATATTGATGACTTCTAAAAACAATTTAAACTATACAACCCTATTTAGGACCTTATAATAAAAATAAAAATACCGCCATTTTCACGCTAAGCAATAAAGCGGTTGTTTGTTTAACAGGGCGGTCGACAATTGACTAATCAGATTTGACGAGCCAGGAATTAGAAAAAGATTTTTTTACAGCTTTTCACCCAGGACATTTATGACAAAAACAAAGAGCAGATGTTCAATTATTGACCAAAGCAGGTGGTGGCAAAACAAGAAATGCAATGAAAACAAAGCAAATACCTTTGTGATAATATAGAGAATTGATTTTAAATTCTTTATTTTATAGTACAAAAGATCTTTCGTATAAGTTTTCACAATTTAGCGTTCACTGTAAATATTAAATAACAAATTTCATAATTAAATTGATAATTAAAAATTAAAATATCAACACGAACTTATAATTCAAGTAAATCTATATTTATATATTCTTTAAAGATTTTGTTGGGGTTAAGCGACTTCCATACCAATGTCGTCCATGATGGGCGCAGAGGCTGTACTGACAGCCTAATCTTCATCCCCCCCCCAGGGTAGCCGGGGA
The DNA here is from genome assembly GCF_947563725.1 of Argiope bruennichi. Lineage (NCBI taxonomy): Eukaryota > Metazoa > Arthropoda > Arachnida > Araneae > Araneidae > Argiope > Argiope bruennichi. Next base: position 74,568,059 of record NC_079156.1, read on the forward strand.
TTGCTCGATTCTGGTTATAATTCATAGGATAACATAGGCACAATTTTCGGCATTCTTTTTTCCGAATTTTCCTGAATGCGAATTGAATGCTCCGAATTATCCTATTCTCAATATATAGTATAAAGAAATCTAGAAATAATTTTTTTTTAAACTAGTTTATGAAGAATTCTTTCTCTTAACTTTTACTATGTACACGTACTAAATATTTTATTTTTATTTTGACTATGCATAGAAGACAGTCTTGCGCGTAAATTTTGACAAATGCAAATGAATCAATTTGAAGAAAATGTTATATATGTGGAACGACTAAAGCGTATAATTCATTTTATTTTTCAAAATTTCTAGTTAATTTCCTGAAAAAACTGATTGTGAATTATCAATTTGTTTATAGAATATGCAGTTATTCCGTTAAATAGCTAATCATATTTTATGAAATAACATATTTCATTGAATGATGTCTATGATGTCATACAAACAAAACAAAAAAGATAGCGCATTCATCTCAATGGATATTGAATTTATACTCACTGAATTATGATGTCAGTGTTTTGTCATTAAGAACACACAAGTTTAGAAAAATCAAAATTCTAGCACATTAAAATGTAAAATAAATTAGATAACAAAATTTCACTTTTACAAATATGGAATAAATCTAGTTTTAAAAAATACAAATAAATAAATGAGATGGAATAGCAGGATTTGTGCAGTTGCTTTTGCCAGGTGAAACAAACGTCATTTAAATTATTTCGATTCTAATATAAAAGAAATTTTCAGTTCTCCATCTGTGATATCGTTCCAAAATTACTTGCTTGTTTTGTTTTGCTTACTATCGCAACGGATTTCAAACATTTACGATTTTCTTTTCAACGAACTTTTGACATGAAAGACTAGACGTCTCGATATTATCAAAAATTCTGCTAAATATTATCAGTTAATACAAAGATCCTTTAAATCAGCCAAACTCTGTATTTTTTTTTTTTTTTTGGTGCTCCAATTGTAAACAAACGTGACAAGCAGTTTAAAATAACAAACACAAACCACCTTTTGTAAGCAGTTAGTGAAATATGTCATGGAAAACGACAGGAGGGGGAAAAAAATAATACAAATCGAAATAGAAGCGAACTTTGATTCCTAAACAGTACAACAAACAATCGACTTTGAACAAAATTGATCGATAAATTTTTGTTCCATCCACTTCATTCCTGTAAAAGAATGAATACTTCAAGAAATGATTGATAGCTACAGCAGGTAACGTATCAAAAAGTTGAAATTTTTTTGAAACTGTCTAGAAAATATTAGCATTTTGCAACATTTCCTGAAAGTAGAAAATCAGCATAGATATTATAGCTGTTCATTCTGCATACTTATAAAAAAATATCTGCAATTCATAAAAAGTAGTTGCTGGGAAGTACCGTAAAGAGAGTAAGAAAATAACATTACCGATTTAGTCTTTCCGTCCTTCTCCCGATTTTCATCATTTATAAAAGGCCGCAGTGGCCCGGTGATAAGGTCTAGGCTACCGGAGAATTTCTGGTTCGAGACGCGATTCCCCCGAAGAACCGTCGTGCAAGCGGATTTGGTGCACGCTAAATCCGTCGGGACCAAACGTCCTCCCGCTGGTGTGGTGTGAAAGATTAGTGAGCCAGTTCAGGTGTCGTCCTTGTAACCTAACAGCGGTTCAAAATTACGAGGTCCGCCCTAAAACAGCCCTAGTGTTGCTTTAAAACAGGATGTTAATAAAACTAAACTCATCATTTATAAGCTTGAATTGTCATAAGGGGACAAAATAATAATGTTACGAAATTTCCGGGGTTCGTTTGAATAGTGGGAGTTATATGGTGTGGAGAACGCTCAATCAGCAGGCGGCAGTAAAAAAAAAACAACGACGTTTATTTACACGAAGACACACAGGACAGCAAAAAGACGACAACTATATACAGCACAGAAGGCGATTATCTTCAACCGAGACGTGCAGCATACAACAGACTCTACTGCAGACAGTAGCGCACAGCTTAATTCAGCACTAGCTTGACTCCGTCGCTGCTCCGCTAGCTAATCCCTGGAAGACCAGTTCTTCACCGCCGATCCCGACCACTCTTGTCTGTCGCTTCCGACTACTCTTCGACTACTCAATTCGCCCTACTCCCCGGCAGCTGCAACTCCTTTTATAGGTCTCAGGAGGCGGGGCTAGAAGCCTTTCAACCAATCAGGAACGTTCGAGGCGTATCTCGGTTCCTACTGGAAGGATCGGGAAAATTCTCGATGTTTCGGGTATAATCTATTTTGGCGCCAAAGTCGCCAAGTCACCAAGTTTGTCGCCAAGCTCTGGGACCTCCTATGGAACCAACTATGCTGGGAAGCCGCATCACAGATTTGTAACAATAATAATAAATTTTCTTGTTTGTGGTTATTTTTCAATTAAAAGCAATGAACAGAATGAAACAAAATTTCATGTTCCATTGTAAATATCATAAAGAAATAAATTTCGAAAAAAAAAATAGTGACAAAAATTACCGATAGGAGAAATTTTGGCGCTATCGGAATAAAAGACTACCAAGTAAATACAGTTACAAAGAAAAGTTTCAAATGCCATACATCGGCACTGTACTGACGCACTGGAGTTTCGTCTGAACCTCGATAACAAGAAATATTTTATAAAGAAGCATGAAACAGCACAGAAATAGCAGGAATGCATCATTTATACATATTCTTGCAAAAAAACCTAAACAGCTCCAATGGTATCAAATCGTATTCACGTGATAACTTCAAGTTCGTCTACAATTTAATTTTATCAACCAAAGCACAATTAAAAATAATGCAATGCTTGCTTTCGCCAGTCAAAGCCTTTGGCCATGTCGCATTTATGATTCTACTGCAATTCGTGCTTGCAGAATCATAAATGCGAAATGGCCAAAGGGTTGGATTGGTGAAAGCAAGCTGCTGCTGCATCACATCCTTACACACCGTGAGTAAATGTAAAGTTAAATAACCAGAATGTATAATCATCCAATGCCGTCAGTAACTCTGGACAAAATAAAAAACATTCCCATACTTTTGGTCGGCATCATTACTGGATGCGAAATCCCGACATCTGTTTCAACTTCCTTTTTTTTTTTAAATCTTTAAATTGACTGATTAATCGTAGTGCGAATAAACTTGAACATGAGTAAATAACAAAGATCAATGAGCTGAAGTCTGCTATTTTTATCTATTTTATATTTTTGCCATTTTAAGTTCATAGACCAAATTGAAGGTTACTAATAATATTTATATAATATAACTATATTATATAAATTAATTATATAATATAATTTTGTCTTTCAATTTTTTTTTTTTTCATTTGATTTTGAAATCGGTACATAAAATCTTTCTGTTAGTGGATCACAACAGTTTGCTCCAATCCAATTTTAATGATTAATATTGATTTGAGTATTCAATATGGTTAGAGAACATCCCACTAAGTTACTTCAAATAGTAATGTATAGTAACACTTTTTTTTCCTCAAGCACTCAACCTACATGCATGATATTTACTACTACAAATTTGCTAGTCAATCAAAGACGATGCGATCTGAAATATTGTTAACATTATAAGAACGGTGATTTACCACGTGTCTATGACATCACACGATTAACCCCAATGCAATGTCGAATGAAACAAATATTACTAACCAAATATGAAGTCATGCACTTAACACATTCCAGCATTTTGTCTATCATCCTGAATAACCACACAGATGAACAGGCCAAGGCCAGAATACAGTCATTGCATACATCGTTTACCTTGATGGAAACAAAAATTCCTAACTATTTTCAGTTTCTTTTTTCAAACAAATTGCAATAACAGGCATCAAAAAAGAAAATAATTGAGCATTTACATTAAAATGCAAATAAAATTTACACAGCCGCAATCCTAAAGTAAAGATGATGACATCATTTGTTGGAGTAGAATTGTTCACTACTAATCTTAAGAAACATTTATTATACTAGAATAAATGAGACGTGGAAACAGCTTGATTTTATTGTACTTTCCAAGTAGTTAACATGTGTTGCTGTGAAAAAAAAAAAAAAAAAAAAAAAAAAGGCAGAAAAATGTTTTTTTTTTTTTTTTTTTTTTTTTTGGCTAGCATTTACTTATCAATTGAATTACTTGTAGCAATTCAATTTGCTCAAAATTCAATCAATCACAGTCCTTCGATATTTATTTAAAAAAATTATAAGAATTGTAGCTGTTTTTCTTATCCATTTGGCGTAGATACCTATTCTAATCAAAGCCAAGGTTTAGTTTAGTTGAATTATATTAACGTTTTTCATTTTAAAGCAACACTAAGGTATTTTGAGACAAACCTCGAAATTTTGAACAGCGATCAGATGAAGAGTAGGGCACTTGAGATATAATCCTATTAATTTTCGTACCCAATCAGAGGGAGGAAATTTGAATCGAAGGGATTTGACGAGCATTACAGCCGCTTATGCAGTGGTTCTTCTAAAAATTGTTTGCCAACGGATTCTAAAACCCACCGCGCTTTTGCGCATATGTTAGGATGGGTTTAATTTAACAAAATAGGGGTGAAAGGAGAGATTAAAGGAGAAGATGTTTCCATTTAACAATAAAGCAAATTCTGGAAATGCACGTATCCTTGGTGAGATAGTACCGTCGAAAAGTGGTCGTCTCAGGATACTGAAATGACCAGTAATCGGATATCGAATCCCGAACCCTTCGATCCCAAAGGCGAAAATCTTACTACCAAATCACCAAGGGCTCATGATAAAGGAAAAATATGACATCTGCTGATTAAAAATGATCTTGGAGTATCAAAGCTGAAGCATGACTTACTTCCAAAATTTGGAGGAAGATTTTCTTAAGGGAAGACTTAAATGGGAATTTGGTGCACATTTATGTTTTGTTTAAAGGAAATTTTTTGTCAGGTAGCCAAATCACAACTAATACATTGCAGAAGCGCACATTATTCAGTTAATTTTTGATAATGCTAGTTAACAGCTCAGTAAGATGATTTAGAATTTTCTTTTTTTTTTTTATTATTTATATTTATCATTTAAACCCCTCTTTAACCTACTAGCTCAGATCCTATCTTCTATCAATGGTTTGCACTTATTAAAATTTCTCAGTCTGTAATCCTGTTAATGATCTAAAAGATTTCCGCGTTCTCTAGCATTTATACAAACGCAAAAATAGAATTAAATATAAATTAAAAATAAACAAAAAAAAATTAATAAATACTAACTCTTGAAATCAATGAAATCTTTCGAATAATAATGAAATGAAATCTTTCGGATTTGATAAATATTTTGGCACGATTGTTCAGAAGCAAAGTATTTTCACTGGCTTTTATAGAAGTTCTATAACTCCAAATGCTTTATATGGGTATTGTAAGCATATCTAAGGACATAGATTTGTGAATATTAATTAAAATAATCAAAATAAATTGATTAATTAAACAATCCCAAGAATACGAAAATATATTATTTACTTAGATGTGTACCACAAAAAGTTTTTACAAAAACCTTTCACCATTTGTTAATTAAAAGGTTAAATTGAAGTTGCTTGCTGAGCTAGAACGGAAAGAAAATCCACTCCACATGTGTTGTGATATTAACATTTCTGTATAAAAATCATACTAGGACTTACCATAGTTAAAGAAATTTTTAGAGAAATAATCTTCGTTTCTAACATTTAAACACGCTGTTTTAACTATTTGTGGCCTACTTTTACTGAAATAATAAAACGTCTTTTTCAATTACAGATGAAATTTATTTGATATGAAAGTAATAGTTACAAAGTAAATAGTGGCGTCAATTTGTTTTGCCATGTCATTGACCATTTAGTATAACTTTATATCTTTAACTTGTAACTTGTAAGTTAATAAACATTTTAAAGGGACGTTTATGACCTAAACGCCATTGCATTATTTACTGTTCATCATTAAATAAACATACAAAATTTCAACTATATAGAAAAATAATGTTTTTTTTCGGGGGGGGGGTAGATTGAGCACCATAAATTTTAGACATGATTTACTTTTTATTAAATGCATATTTTGACATAGAAATAAAGATATAAAGAAACGTGCAAAATTTTAATAAATTATTAGCTGATAATTAAATCTTCAAAATAATACATTCGTGTATTGTTATCAAGACCATGCAAATGCCTAAAATTTGTAAAAAACAGCATATTTGGAATTGAGAAAAGAAATTCATTACAAAATTCCAAATTTACATCTTGAAACGAGTTACTTAAAAAAGGTAAAAATAATATTATATACTATTAGATCGACATATTGAAGCAATAATAATTTTATTGGCTACCTGACAGAAAATACCAAACTGAAAAAAAAAAAAAAAAATAGTAATATGCAAGTCTGGAACCATGATGGAGCACATCAAATTTGGCGACCAAACATGTCTCTGGGCCAGATCTATTGAAAATTTTAATTTTGTTACTATCTTACATGCTGTGACCTTTTTTTTTAAAAAAAAAAAATTAAATAATTGTTGTTACATAAATTTATAAATTTTTCATCTACTTGAATTAAAAATTCACATTAATTTTTCAATATAATGGAAAATTCAAATTTAATTCATTTAAAAAAAATCCTGAAATGTCAATGATTTCATGCCTTTTATAGCGTATCAAATTTTGCTCTCAATCTCCTCCCTTAAAAAAAATTACATTTTACGCATAATGTTCATGTGAAAATCAAAAGCGGATATATTAAGCCGGCATCAATGCTATTATAATCCATCAGCAAATAAATATTTCGCAACTATACTCAGATTTTCAACATCATTAGAATGATTGAAATTCCAGCGTTTTAAATTTCATGGTTTCTTCATAATAAATAAAAAGTTTTTGATTCATGTAGATTTAAAAATAACAATTAGCGTCACAATGCAAACACAGATTTCACGCTTAGGCGATTATTTGAATTGAGAAACATTTTAATTAAACGAAGTTCAGGTAACATTAAATTATTAACACAGCCAACTCTAAAACCATCATATAAAACTGAGCTGACTCTTTTGCTCTAGGAAAAGTAATAGGATAATCTATTATACACATGTGTAAGCAATAATTCATTACGGAACTTAGGAAGCTGGAAATAATAGTTAGTGTTTCGTTTTAATTCCTTAAAATTAATCTAAGTTTTTGTTACCATTTGGTTTTTATCATAATCTTTAAATAAAGAAAGTAAAAGCAAGTCATGTCAGATTCTCTACTTAAAAAGTTAACATAATCAATAAACATTTTTTTTTTTTTTTTTTTTTTTGGAAAATAAGTGTCCTTAATCAGTCTGTATCCGTAAGCGAAATAATCCGCACATAACGACAGTTAACTATCATCTGCTGCGGAATAATATTGCGTCGACCTTTAAATATTTCCATCCACGGATAGTAATAAAGTGCATTTCCGAGCGTACTATTTCACGACAGCGATAATTGATAAAGTCGCCGTATGTGGATTATTCTATTTGCGTCTATAAATGGATTTAAAAAATGGAGCAAAAACATGAATAACTGCTAAAAAAGAAATTCAAATAAAGTAATCTGGTCAATTTTTAATTAATTTTTTTAACTGAAATCATTTTTTTCCCACTGTTTTCGCTTATAAATAAGCCGAAGAACCTGAAAAATAAAATTATTGAGAGATGAAGCTGCGATAAATGTCTTTTTGCTAATTCCATTTGGAATACAATCTATACTTTTTAAACGTTTTCTTTAAAAGTATTCAATAGGAGCGGGGGGGGGAGGGAAAAAACAATACAGCAGCAACTAGGACAAGATAAAAAACTTCATTACGTAGGCAGATCCTTGATAAAAGAAACATTCACAAGGAGCTAAAATATATCACCTGCGGAAACATCTGCATTCGCAATAGTCAACCACGATTCGAAATGCAAAAGATCACGAGTCAATTATTTTTATTTTTTTATTTATTTATTTTTTGTATCGCAAAATTCAAACGATAACTGATGCAGACGATTTCATGAAACACACTTTAAAGGAAGTATGAGCATAAATAAATGAAACGATAACGACAAAAATGGCACGATAAATAAACTCTGATCAGCAGCAAAAGAATAATATAAATTTATACAAAGTTTTTAAATATATGGAATAAAAGATTTTCTAATAAGTGAATTTTATACAAATACGGTATTTAGCTTACTGAAAGCGACAGAAGACAGATTATTCGTTAAATTTTCCAAAACCACGTTTGGCGCAGTATAGCCATATTTGGCTTTTGCACTATCAAACTCCACATACTTAACATACCTATCAACATTAGAATTTTCTATGAAATAGAATTAAAGAAACAATTAATACCATTACTACTTCGATCTACAATTTTAATATTTAGATCAGACACCAAGTATCTGATTTTTGGGATATCGCTTTCGAGATAGAGGCCACATACTCAATACGGTGACGCATTTAATAACACTTTGATATGTATCAATAATCTGGTGATAATCATACACATTGACTACTCCGACTCATTCTGAGGCACACGGATATATCTGAATTATCGGAGCGCCGCGACAGCATTGGCGGGAAGGTTAAGTCCTATGGGCCATCACCGGCCACGGCACACTCCTTCCCGTGGAAAGCACGTCCTGTCATCGTAAGGGGTTAGTCTGGTGATAAAACCTATATCCAATTTCATTTCTCTATTTTCCTGCATTTTTGAATAATGGTAGTGATGCATTTCAACAAAATTTCATAAGGATCTAAATTTTCATTGCAAAGATTTTATAACAAATTCTATTTCGATAGATTATTTCGCTTAGAGATTATAGCAGGGTGTGTGTGTTTAATCCAAAGAAAGATGTTTTCTTGTCTTGACACATGAACGATGATCATACATATATAAGGAAACACACAATATAGACATTTAAAAGTAGAAATTGCCACTAACAAAGAGCGAACGAATAATTCTTTTTGCCGCTAACAAAAGAGCGAACGGCGCCTCCTTGCACCAGTTTCACACCAACTCTCTGGTTTAAGTGCTCACAATAAAAAATCTTAAGTGCGCTTTCCTTACATTCCAAATATACAAATGGTTTAGAGTATATTGCGCCATCTATGTTCAGTATTAATTTTTACTATATGAATAAGTATACAAAGAATAAAAAATACAAATAAAATAATTAAACGAAAAACAAAATTACAAATAATGAAATCACATAAACAGAGGTTATCGCAGACAGACATAATTTTTAAAAAGGTAATTCAGATTTTTTTTAAAGGCTTAAAGGTTTATTTTTAAAAGGTTTTTCAAGATGATCTAAAATGTGAAAATTCGTCAAGGTATCAAGATCGAAATTTCTGACGATTATATTTTCTCTTTATATACGAAAAAGTAAAAATACATAGACATAATATCTGATTTTTATTTTTCAGCTACCATGATTTCTTGTCTTAAAAATATTCGAGCTGATCAGCCACGACAAAAATATTTCCCATCAACTTATTTCATATAACGTCATCTTATTTTTCCCTTTAAAATTAAACTTAAAGTATTTTTACTTTTATTTCTCTGACGTTTATAACACAAAACGTTTTCATCTGCTTTCTACAGTTCTGACGAGGTTCGTCTGAATTACTCGTACGTAAGCAGGAAAATGAAAATTTAAAAATATGTGTGACGTCAAAATGTACGTCAGAAAACAAACTAAGTTATCAGATAAGACAAATATACTATAATTTCGTCGGGAACCTGTTGGAACAGAGATTAAACCTAATCCTCTTTAGTTAAATTCATTTCCATGAATATAAACAATACACTGGTAAGTAAAGTTTAATTTCAGGAAATAGAGGAATTTTTTTGACAGGTTTATCTTGAAACACAATGTAACCAAAGAAAGTAGAGGAAACATTATTTCGATTTGCTTGTATAATACGGAGCATTTTATATTTAGATTTATAATATAGCGAAGAAGAACATTGTTATGCATTGTTGTTAACTTCGAAAAGTTGGCTGATTAAGATACAAAATTTGATCTGGTGTCATGTCAAGATCCTTAATAAACTTATTCGTCTTACAAGTTGTGTTTTTGAGCTAACTTTTTCATTTACAAACAGTCAAACAGTCTTTTCTTTGATAGCTCAAAACTACACATACGTGCATAATTTTGCTGTAAAACAATCTACATATGCTAATATTCGCCAATTTATTGTGTAAATGATTTACGGCATTGGAATGCACGTGAATGTAAAGACCGACAGACAGTAAACTTTTTGAAAAATTTGGGCAAAATTTGATATATATCTACAATTCTAATAACCGAAAATATCTATATTTGCAATAGTAAAAAAAAAAATCATTTTAACTAATCTCCAAGTTTTAGACCTCACCGAGAGCGAAAATGCATTTTTGGAATATCTCTGTAAATCCACGAACATGGTGATAGCAACAAAACGTATTGAACTAGAGAGGATGAATTTGAAATGTGACTGTATTCTAAAATTTGTATGTTTCCACCAAATTTTTGACAAAATGCAACTAAGTGTGCGTCTCTATCTGTTTGTCCGCCTATACATGAGCATCATAACTTGAAAACATAGTTTAGTTTAGTTATATTAACGTCCCATTGTAAAGCAACACTAGGGCAATTTTGGGACGAATCTCGTAATTCTGAACTGCGGTCAGATGACGAGGACGACACTTGAGCTGGCATCACCTTCTCCACGCCACACCACACCAGCGGGAGGACGTTTGGCATGATGGATTGAACGTGCAACAGATCGCCTTACACGACGGTTCTTCGGTGGAATCGGGTCTCGAACCTAAACCACAAGCCGAGACTTTACCACCAGGCCACCGCGGCCTATTAAAAACATAGAATAAATGAAATTCGGCAGCAATTTATTAAAATTTTAACCAAAATTAGATCAAATAAGGATGAAAATATCTGTCAATCTATGTATTCGCACGTATTATGAACACGATAACTCAAAATAATAATAACTTAAATAAACGAAATCTCACCCCAGCTCTCAATTGAACCTTCAATGGATGCAGAGTTTTATAAGGCGAACCGAGAAAGATGCTATATTGTCCAACACAAAGAAGAGAGGATATTACTAGGCACTTATCTATTTTTAGAAAATCACCGCTTTAATTAATGATTTTCAGTTTGCATCAGATCGCCAAGTTTCAATATATACTAGATCCAAGATAGTTGAAATTCTGGGTTTATTTTGCGATTTTCAGGTATTCATGCCAAATGATTGGGTTTTTTTAACGACTTTCAGACAACGTTAAGATCGCCAAGCTCCATTATACATAAGATGCCAAGATTTCGCCAAAATCGGCAAGATAATGGGTTTACTTAGCGATTTTCAAATTATGCCAAGATCGCCAACGCCGAGTTGCCAATCGCCAAAATGGTGATGGTTGCATTTTTTGGCGATTTATTCTAGGAGCCATAAAAATAAGCAAATACCTCTTCTCACTAGTTTAATATAAAGTTTCTAATTGTCATTTCAATGAACTTAGTTTTATACAGTTTTTGTTTTCGATCGTGAAACAGTACAACATTTGAAACACTTCAGAAAATTTGTTATCTTCGAACACTTCAGAAAATTTGTTATCAAGATGTAACTGTTCATTAATTCAAGACATTTATGAACTGAAATTTGGCTTTATTACTTCACTAATAATCAGGATGGGGAAAAAAATAATTCAAGCACTTAACACTATTTCGACAAAAAAAAAAAAAAAAAAAAAAAAAAAATGGCAATTTTCTCGATCTCATATGTAGCAGTTTCTGAAAGTGAAAAAACGGTCAAGTTTTTTAACACGTGCTTCAATGATTTAAAGGGAAAATTGTTCAGTGCACTTTAAAACAAATTGGATCAGTGTTGACTTTACACAATAGAACAGTAAATCAAAAGGAATCATGCAGAGGTTGTGAGAGAGAAGAAAAAAACTGAAAACAATCCTTTCTTTTAAAAGGCTGGAGATAAAGTACATTTACAAATGTGTTAACTTTTGAATAAAAATTTACATATGAATTGAATAACATAAAAATATATTTATGCCTTTCTTAACAATGTCTTAACAAAATAGAAAAATCTTGGTTATAAATGAACAGCATCTAGATTTCAAAATAACAATGTATACTTCTGCTTTAATGCATACATAATTTAATCATTAATATAAAACCAAAATAATAATCTGAGTGTTTTATAAATGGATAAAAGCAACATGGGTAGTACAGAAGAACTCAAGCTATTTAGAATAATTGTGACCACACCTGACTCGGATAAAAGATGAAAACAAATTATTTAACGGGGGCGGAGGGGCATGAAATCATTTGTAGCATATTTATATATTAAGGGGGGTAAAAAGACAAATCTATATTTTAGCCTGACAACCAAAGCCAATTCTCCAATTTTTTTATTTTATAAAACCGCCTTTGTGGCCAACTGGTTTTATTAGGAAAATTTGTCGTGTTTACTTTTCATTCAATCGCCTATGCACATCTTTTATTAAATCTCCTTAATGTTAATGACTCCTTTAAAAAAATTTAAGCGTCAAATTGCGACAGGCATCAGTTAATAATTGTAAAGTTATTTTTAATTGATTTCCATCTTTTTTATTATTTGTGTATATGAAATATGACATCGAAATGTTATTAAAAATGAAACTATCCGGATAATGTATCTTCTGACTTTCACGGTATTATAACATGATTTTTTATTTGTCTAATTAATTACACAGACATTAAACAGAATCCTTCTTTTTTAGTTTTCTACAATGGAACGGAGTCATGTGGTTAAATATTTGACAGGAACAACGAAAGTTATTTTAATTTTAGTTCAGTAATGTTTAGTTACTTATATTAGCGTCCCGTTTTATATCAACACTAGGGCTATTTTGGGACGGACCTCACAATTTTGAACCGCAGTCAGATGATGACGACGACATCTCAGCTGGCATCCCCTCACCAAACTTCCACACCACACCAGCGGGAGGATTTTTGGCCCCGACGGATTTAGCGTGCATTAGATCCGCTTACACAACCGCTCTTCAGCGAATAAGGCCTCGAACCTGAAATCCTTCGGTTTCGTATTCGAAACTTTACTACCAGAACCTTAGCTCAGTAATGAAATTTCTCTCTCTGTGTATATATATAGTTAATCTATCTTCTAAAGTAATTCTTAATCACTCGAACTACGGCTTCACTATAACTTTAAACTTCTGAGTTGTGCGGGCCTTGATTTTGCTCACGGAATTCTAATTTGATATTGGCTAAATAAATATATTATTTCCATATAAAAATATTCTTCTAGAATATAACGAAGAAATCCAATAATCGATAGAAAATTGTAGGAACATATTTTACGAAATACAAAACCAAAATTTTATTAGAACAAAAATTTTCTGGGAATAAAATACACTCCATTGTGTGATGTAACTATCACCGAGGCAGTTTCCCCCCCCCCTCCCCGTGTAAAGAAAAATAAATATATTGGTTATATATATAAGAAACATTTAAAAAAATTGAAAAATAATGATATTTTGCGATGACGATAACATTAATAACGAAGTAATATCGTTATTAACGATAATGATAAAAACAAAAACAAAAAAAATGAATAAATAAAAAACGAAAAATATCAAAACGATATTTATATTTTCCCTTTTCAGTTAATGAATTATTTAATTTGAAATTATAAAAAATGTAAAATTTAATTTAAAAAAATTAGCTTGTATAAAATAATTGAGTGTAACAGAAACAGAGTTTTGTAAACAAATTGTAAAAATTAAGTATATTGAATACTTTGTTAATAAAACTTAATAAAAATTTTACTTATTTATATTACATTCTGTATGACGTTAAAAATTTCGAATATTAAATTCTTTTTGATTTAAAAACAGCAAAAGAAAATTTTAAAAAATGTATAATTATTAATGATATATTTATTGAAATGTTTTAATCCGACTGAAATACATAAAATTATAATAAATATTATGAAAATAATCAAACATAAATAGAAAAGAAAGAAATAAGGATTTGGAAAAAAGGAAAGGGTCCCATAACCCTATGTCACCCCGGGATCCCATGTCTAGTTACAGTCCACACACATTTAAAAAATAATTTCTATGATAATTAATTTTTTAAAAACATTTATTAACTCTAAAGAAATTAGCTATACATCTGCATTTAGCAAAAGCATGATGAAAAATCGCAAAATGTATTTCTGTATATCAAAATTTCGATATTTCATATTTTTTTTCGAGAGCTTTAAACTCGAAGTTATACAATATATATATATTTTTTAACCGATACCATAAAATTTTCTTTTGTTCACTCCCAATTAATTTTTAAATTTCACTTAATCAATTCTAAATAAATTAAGTATTAACATATTGATATAATTGCACTAGTTAAATAAAATAATAATAATAAAAAAAGCTATTTAATTTATGAAAAAAGAAATATTGCACGGTACTTCAGGACGAAACGAATTGATGAAAAGAACAAAAACAAAACTTCGTCACAGTTTATTAAAAATAAAGAAGAAAAATGTCGCCTAGAAGAGGGGGGGGGGAGAAAAAAAAAACAAAAAAGAGATGAACAAAAATTGTTCCAGTGGAGTAGAAAACGAGATCACGTGAGCAGAACAGAAATGTGTACATACAATACGCACTGGTTACGTATTTTGCTATCCGATATCCTTTCAGCACGAGGATGCTGCAATTAATAACGCAGCAAATATTTGCCTACTCTTTTGTAGGAGCAAAATTTCCGTCTCAGACGCAACCAGGCTGCCCTTGACAAGTCGCTCCTCAGATCCATTACGATATGGTTTGTCCGGCATTGTGATAGCATTCCGATGCATTTGAAAGTCGCCAGACTAGATAAAAATGCCATTACACTGAGTATAGCATGACTCAAATTCCAAGGAAATAATCGATAAGAAAATTAAATACTGCGATTCGCCTTGAGTAAAAATATATTTCTTTTAGAAGAATTCGTAAGATTTCGAAAACCTTTCAACCTAGCTGATAAAGATAATATTATTTGAGTTGCGAGGGAAAAAAAATGAAAACGATTTTTATTTTAACTTCGACAGTTTTTGAATAGAAAGAATTAAATCCAGATTTATTGAAAAAGAAATCTTAAAAGTATTTATAAAATCTGTCTATTTCAAAAATATTTTTATTTAATTTTCTTTATTTTATTTCTTGCTGTAGATTGAAATTTGAAGATAAAAAAGAATTATAAATTTATTTTATTTTTCAACATAATAAAATTATATAAAGAAATCGTATCTTTTGTCCGAAATATTGTAGGATAATATTTTCTCACTTGATTTTATCAGCTGCTTCAGCGTGACGATTTTTACATTACACAGTTAATAGAAAGAATGCAAGCCTAAAAAAATATTCATAACAAAAAAAAAAAAAAAAAAAGTGTGAGAGAGAGAAATTCTACTTTTGAATCTATGTCCAAAGATGTGCATATATTATAATTTTAACACTCGCAAAAACATATTATTAAAGGATTTGATTAAAAAAAATATTCGAATTTCATTACAGCAATAAAAAGCATCGTTAAAAATTTTGAATTTTTAGTGTTGAGAATTAATTTTGAAAAATTTATTAAATTTAAAGCCTAATTTTAAAGGTTAGAAAATGATAATTCTAAAGAAACAACTGTCCGATAATTATTTTTTAATAAAAAAGTGTTTAAAGGTGGTTTTATGCGATAGTATCCTCCAAAATTACTGAAAAATAAAATTAAAATTTCGATATTTTTTTATTATATAAATTAAAATTTTGCAAATGTTGCACCTATTATGCCTGCCCTGTGCAGCATTTTAAACAATTTTCGCAATATGTATTTTGTAAGAAAAGTACCATATTATCGCTGATTTTATAGCATAAAAACAACATTTCACATGATTATTCATTTCTCGAAATTTTTCTCGCTACTATTTAATTTTTGTAAATCAAACAAATTCTTTTTAATGAAACCATCAAACGATTATTATAAGAGAAAATGTAGAATTATTCTGTACCATTACAATCCTCTTAATACATTCTTTGTTTTAAAAAGACTCAAAGTTCACAGCAGTAATTGCAGATCATTTGCAGTGACACAAAAATGAATCATGTCAAATGAGTTTTATGTCAAAATCTTTTTTTTTTTTTTTTCTTTTTTTTTTCGTTCCTCGCCATATTTCGCATTAAAAAAGAGTAAATTAATGCACTAATAATTTCTTACAGTTCTAACCAATCTACTTTCTCGTCAACGATTCAAAATGAAAAAAATTTATCCTAAAGTAGCCTTCGTTTTCATTTGTTACATGATACGTATCTTTTTCAGTTTTAGTTTAATACTACTTAGAAGAGAATTAATTGAGTGATTTTTTATTTCTAGATGGATCCAAATTTTGATACTCGTTTATAATTTGGATATCAAAATCAAGAGACAAAATTTCTTTTATCTACTTTATTGTGTTTCTGAGTTGTTGTCTTCATGGTCATCCAAGCATTAATGGATTTTATTGATGCAAATATCTACAATTTAAGTGATATGCTATATGCTTAATTTTCACCATCTCGCCCATTACGTATTTGAGTTATCGTTTTCACAGGATAGACCAACAATATTTTATAAAAGATTAAATTTATAGCTTTTGCAAAAAAAAAGGGGGGGGGGAGAAGACATTTTTATTGTAATGTTATCATTTTGAGTTTTTCATTAACTTAAGAAAGTTAAGATTATGTTGATTCGTTAAAATCATGGAGTCCAATCTTTGAACAATTTATAATACTTTTTTTTTTGTATGCTCTAAGTAGAATGGTGTAAAAATAATAATGTAGAAGATTTGGCGATTTGTAATGAAGCCACGTACCAAATTTAATTTAATTAGCTCATTACGTTTTTATTTAGTTATCATAATTACGGAGAGATAAACATAATTTTACTTCATCTTTAACTGTTTAATTCATAAGGATTTTCAGAAAGTAAGTTAAATCATTAAAAAAAAAAAAGTTGGACACTATTTAATTTCTAAAATGAAAACTTACATTAAGAAAATGATACCACTGTGGAAAAAAAAAAAAAAAATGCCTCTTAAGGGAATGTCGAGGGAAAAAAAAGTTATATGTTTAAACAATGTATTGTCCTTCGATAAATAATTTCACAGAAAAAAAAAAGTTTAATCAACTAAAAGAAAAATCGTTCTTCCTGTGTTTTTTTCAAAACACGAATTCATCCCATCTCCATACTTTACACGACAGCAAGAAATCTTTTCCTTTCACACCAAGAATCCACGCAAACACACATGAAAAAAAAAAAAAAAAGAATTAAAAAAAAGCAGATAGTTTTTACCCTGTCCACTCACTTGTTCGAATTACCCAAACGATAAAGAATTTCTTGCCTTTTCATCTCAACCAGAACAATGGAAGCAAAGAAAGCGTGAGTAGGGAGGAGGGATGGAGGGGGGGGGGGCGTCGGCAAGCAGCCGTCGCAACTCTAGATGGGGGAGGTCACAGTCCAGAAATAAAGCATGAAAACAACAAGTAAAAATAAAGCGATTGAATGGAGCATCGCGTGATGAGAAGGAATAGTATTAAAAGCCAGGCAGGGACCGAAATGGTCTGGAAACATAGCAACATTGTTCCGGTTGCAGTTCCATCCATACAGCGAAAATTAATCCCTCCTAAAAAAATGTGAATTAGTCACCGTCCTTGAATATGGGAAGAAGTTATTATGGGGAATTTGGTTTGCGAAATCTATATCATTGCTTCGTATTGCGCACATTCTACAAGGTCAGATATTGGGCAGAAAGAAAGTGTTCACATTAGACCAATGGTCGGCAAACTCATTAGTCAACAGAGCCAATTATCAAAAGTTCAACGATTGAAATCTCTTTTGGCAGCCGCATTTTTTAAACTTAAAACTTAAATTATATAAGTAGGTATATTGTTATTCACTTAATTAGGGCACTCTTATGCTGGTTTTACTAAGAACGTCCTCAATTTGATCAACGTATGTCCTGATCACGATTGGTCAACCACTAACATGGACTCGCACACAAAAGATATGAGCAACAGAGTCAAAAGAAATGGCACCCATAGCCACACAATGGTTGATTGGCAATGACCGTGTTGATGGCCTGGACACTAGTCTTAAGGGACGCAATAGAAGTAAAAGATTAGCGCATTAATGCAATTTAAGAACGAAAAAAAAAAAAAAAAAATGTCATGTCCAATTCAACACCCGTTAAGCCACTGAGCGGCATTTGAACCTTTTTTTTTTTTTTTTTTTTTTTTCACTCCTAGGTCCGATTTCGATTTTTAAATATTCATATAAATATAACATTTTGATACTATACACGCTTCCTCGAGGTTAGATGGCCTGCTGGTAAGGACTCAACTGCGGAAGGCTTCATATACGAAACACAACACGTCTGCATATATAAATATGCAATCTATATATGCGCCTTAACACTATATCATCCGGTGACACCACAGTGGTGTCGTACGTAATGTATCGACAAACAAAACTTGCCAAGCTAAACTAAGACAATCACGCACATCCCTTGCCAATCGGTCGCTAAACCACTGTAAAAAAGTGTATCAATTTATTAGGTGAACGAAGTTAATTACTGGCCATTTAGTAAGATTAAGCATATTCAAGAAAAGAAAAGACGGGAAAACGTTACTTAGCTGTCCCATCGCATCGCCACTGTCCACTCCGTCTGTCAACTTATGCAAGTCGCCAATGCCAGAAAGTGCGATAGCAATGGCGATTTGACATTCGTTAGCAATATGAAACGGTGACAGCTAATAGAACTAAAGTGAATATACGGCATTTTATTCTACAAGCGATGATATGTACCTTGTTACCGCAAAAGTAGCCACTTCCATTTCTTCACACACTTTTTTCCCCAAAAGATTTTAGAATTAATTTAATCTTTCTTATTGCTTTCAACTTTCTTAAAACTTTCCAAAACAAACTATATTGAAGCTGGTTTTGGAAAATCATCTTTGTTAGCTTGCTTCCTGACATTGGCGACTTTTAGTCCATTGGCTCGAAGAAGCGATACCGCAAATAGTAGATTTCAACTGACTAGAATTTTTGATATATGATCTTTTCTTAGTCTTTGTTTCCATGCTGCGAAATGATTGAAAACATTGAATAAACTTAATGTAGTTGAGAAATGGAGATTGACATTTTTACTGTTAAACGTATATTGACATTTTTATTGTTAAACGTATATTGACATTTTTACTGTTAAACGTATGTAAAATAAGTTCGAACCAGCCGAGAACAGCTCGCCTCAGCTTAATGTACTATCCCAAATTCAAATCGTAATTTCAAATTTCAGGTGAAACGCTTTTTTTAAGTTCTTATACTCCGAATGGACAAGGTGCCAGACAAACCGAAAATAGTGCAATTTTCGACAGCCACCTTGATTTCAATAGATATGAAAACAATCGACGCACGCGTAGATACACACGCACAAACATTTCTACCTTTCCCTTTCTAGTAAAGGAACATTTGAAACCAAGTGAGCGTGACGAACGCATTCGATGAAGTTGAAAAAATAAATAAACAAACAAAAAAAACGAGAAAGAAAAAAAAAATGAATGAAGAGGAGGAAAAGAAATCGGCATCTGGGGGTAAAAGAGTGGAAGGAAATAGTCTTCGCACAAACACACATCCGTGAGAAGGGATTAGGTGTTTCGGAAGCGTTGCGTTAAAAAATGCAAACGACTCTCTCAAATGACGCAGACGATTTGAGCTCGCAGTTTTTGGGTATAATTTCTGGCAACTAAGTGAAAGACTTGCTACTTTTTTCCCCGTTGAAGTAAATATTCTCCTGAAAGGAAAGCATGGATAATCGGAAAATTATGAATTTGAAAGATAAAGCTGTAGCATTACTAAGAACTTATTTCGATAGTTAGAGATTATAGAAACCTTCAACAATCATTAGTATTAAATTGTTCGTTTTATTGTTTTTAATACGCAAACTATAGAATAAAAAATTTTCATATTTATTTTGTTCTATTATTGTCGGTTAACAAATCTGGAAACGTTATTAACAATTAATATTCAGTAATAAAATTCCAATCTAGAAATTTATTTAAGAATTTAACTGCGAATAATAAAGATTTAAAACTAGACAATTATTTGAGAATTTAATTGCGAAATATGGAGCTTTCAAGTTAGCTTTATGGGCTTGAGCTTCAAAGCGTCAATGTTTGCGTCACTGCCTCCGATATTCTTTTGTAGTTCGACATAGCAATATTAATACGTCGTTCACAGTGCTCTACGCATTTTTAATAAGAATCTATGCAACTTGTTTTGCTGTTCGTTTCAGCATCTTGAGACGACCACTTTTGGATGATTATATCAGACTAAGGAGTGACAGGCGGAAGGAGGTGCGCACTTCCAGAATTTAATTTGTTGTTAAGTTATTATTTACGTTGTTAACTGTAAACATGTCTTCCTTTCCTTTTACCTCTATTTTGCCAAATTAAACCCATCCTAACGCATGCGCAAAAGGGCTGAGTTTCAGAATCCGTTTGCAAGCTATTTAAATAGATATTTTTTGAAATGAATTCACATAGAAGTTCTCTGAAATGAGCTTTTTGACATTTTGCATATCGAAAATATCAAAACAAGAAACCACGTCGGAATTTTTGGATGAAATTATGGATTAAGGCAAGTAAAAGAAAATTTCCAGCATATTTGGAAAATTAAGCTCTTCCAAGAAGACCTTAACATTAATTTGACAACAAATCCGGCAACATGCATCTTTCATTTCGATCCGCAAAGAATTTTTGAAACAGCAAGCACGTCTTTATCAGTGTTCCAGACGAATGGCAAACGATCTATTATCAAGTAGTTGTTTCAAGGAAACCAAGACAGACGAAAGGCCCGAAATGTGAAAACAGATGCAACATCGTGACAACATATCGTCACTTAGGGCAGAGAAAGTGAGCTAACTTCTTTGAAAAAAGGATGAGTGTTTTGATACTATGTTTCTTTTCATATACATAAACTTCACTTAAATTACCTGTACTTTGATTTTATTAAAAAAAAAAAAAAATTGGAATTGTAAAATGTCATAAAAATATTGCATAACCAGCTTCTAAATTGTAGGAAAATCCAAATTAAATCGGATGTTTTTTTAGGAACCTCCTATACAAAAATTACAGAATGGTTCAAAACAAAATTTTGCATACAAACTTCTTTGAGTTATCAGTTTTGATTTCACAGGGAAAAGAAATCGTATATTGGCCGAGAAAGCCAAAATAACGCAACGGTACTAATAATTTCTATAAAATGGAAAGTATTTATATATATATAACTGTGAATGGAATAGTTTTTCAGTGATTATGACTTAAGTGACTATGACAAACTTTACAGCTGAGCGTTACACATCAAACTCTTTTAACTGACAGCTTACAATATTTCTGCCACGCTAAGACATTTCACGCGGGTTCTTTAGGAATCGCAAAACTTCAGCAAATGATTCTGCATTCTCAAAAGATTGACAGCGAAAATAGAACAATGCAGCAAACGAGATGGAATGCAGAGAAATGAAGATATTGTGACTGCAATTGTTGAATAAGCAAGAACAAGCACACGATAGCAATAATGCACTTGCAGTTTAATTATGTCACATTTTCTTTTGAAAGAAAGGTTCAAAAACAATTTATCTACACAGCAACTCCCCCCCCCCGCGAAAATACAAACACAAAAAAAATATAAATTAACATCTAAAAATAATTAAAAATTTTAATAGAAAGCCTTCCGTTTGGGATTGACAGATAATAACATTGCAATTTCTGCATCTAACATTCAAAATCATAGAGTACGAAGGGTTCTCTATTGCAGTTTCGAGAAAAGTTTTTGAACACCACAACTGAAACACCAGCAGTACTCATCAGCTACGGCCAATATTAGATATGCTCCATCACTGGAATGGAGATAATTCGATCCCTCAATATTATTATACAAAACAAACGGGCGAGAACATGCTTGTGTATACGAATACATAGATGCTGATTTTCATCCATGTATTAGCAGTGCCCATGATAGATCATACAAGTAAATTGCGTCTAATCATTATAATGTTGGGAGTATTTTATACGAGGAATAAGAAAGGAAAATTCCCAATTCAGACAACAAGCATTTAGATATTTAATGACATTGACAATTATGTTTGTAGCTAAATATGACGTCATTTCATTTGACCGAATGAGAGATATCCATCTATGGAAATATTAGCTACGCTCCATCATTGGAAGGGAGGTAACTCAATTCCTCAATATTACTATACCAAACAGAGATGCGAGAACATGTTTGTAGATGCGGCGGATTGTCACCCATTTACTAGAGGTGCCCATGATAGATAATAAATGGATACGTAAATTGTATCGTATCATAATAATGTTGAAATCAACAGCGTATTTTATATAAGGAATAAGAAAGGAAATCCCCATGGCCACATGTTAGACAACAATTATGATTGCAGCCAAATATGGCGTCATTTCATTTGACTGAATTAGAGATATCCATGTACACAATATACAGAACAATTGAATGTTTAAAATATTTTATTGAAAGAAAGATGGATATGAAGTTGTGCATAAGAGATTTAAATGAAATTAAACACAGTCACTATTTTCAGCGAACAACCTAATCATAAGGGACAGCTAATTAAATATAAAAAGAACAACCCGGAGAATTTATTCAAAATTCAGACAAATTCGGAATCCCCCCCCTCCCAATTGAGAACAATGTCTAATCAGAATACTGCAACAGAAATAATTCAGAAATTGAGACAACCAATTATTCGAGGGGGGGGGGATAGTACGAAAGTGCGTACATAACAAACAGAAAATTGATTACCGATGATTAATTTGATCCGATTTTATTGATTATCGATGATGATAAATTTAATGTAGCTTGTTCAAAAATAATTTTAAAAAAATCATAATACAAAAAAATAAATTTAAAAAAATTACCTAATGCATAAAAAAAAGGGTACAAAATAGAACAAATCAAATCTGTGGACACTTGAAAGCAATAAGAATTATCTCACTTTGGTAGACACGTATCTTGAATTCTTTCTTCGTTTTTAAAGTTTGAACTTTATTTTAGAACTCGCTATTCTGTTTACCTTTCTTTTACTTATCTTAAGTTTATCAGTTGTACAAGAATGTCAATGAAGAAAAAAAATATACATTCTACATTTACATATACGATACTGAGGTGTGATTAGACTCAATAGAATTTAATAGTATTAGGAAAGAAGACAGACAAAATTTAAGACGGGTATATTTTTTTTTAATTGCAAAATACACCAAAGGTCACGACTACAATGAGAGACAAATTTATCTGCGCAATCATTTTTTTTTTTTTTTTTTTTTTTTTGTTACACAACAATACGGAAACATGAAGAAAAAAATGAAAGGATGTCAGAAGTAACATGGTCAATGCAACAACTGGAAGTGAAATAAAATGAATAACTTAGAACAAAATATGATTAGTTGTAGGAAGTTTATTCTCAATTAGTTTAAACTTAAAATGTAATTTTTCACTTGTGCAAGATAGGAATGTGCACCTCGGAGAATTTCTAAAAAATTTTAATTAACTAAAAATCAAACAAGATCTTAATGTTTTACCAAAATAATTTCGGAAAATATTAATGCATTAAAATAATTTTTACGTAATTCACAGTTTTAAAAATTTTTTAATGATATTAACTAAGTAACATAATTTTTTATAAACCTTGATAATTTTTATAAAATAGTTTTTTTCATAATTTCAGCAACATCCATTCTTTTTTATGAAATTGTAACTGCCACCAAATTGAAATTATTGACATTTTTAATCAAATATTTAATCATTGCTTTTAATTGTTTCATCAATAATTTTTTCTATTGCTGAAAGCAGAGGAAGCAGGATCCTATTTATCGTTTGTTCATTTACATAAGAAATTGAAATTCCTGTAATGTAAAAGAGTATGCCTATTAGAAGACGAATTATACAATGCTTTTATCGAAGAGTTATGTATTAAATAGAACAGCGATGTTATTATATTCGACTTCGTTGAGAATGTTCGTATACACAAAAAATAAAACAAAAGCAAGCCTATAAATATAACAAAGCTTTAAAGTGCATTATAATTTGATAAGTAAAAACACTTTATAGAGAGAGTCAGAACAATAAGTTAAGCATAAAAGATTCAACTGAAATTAGAAACAGTCAATATTCCTGGCGAATACGTTGGTTGTCAAAGATGACTACAGAATTTCAATTATTCGGATTAATGGAATGATATCTATTACGGATATTACTTAACTGACGAAAAGAAAAAAAAATGAGAAAAAAAAATGGCCATTCTTAGAAAAAAAGGAATTTGCAATGATCGATTTAATAACTATAAAACCATGTTGCCATCTAATATTTGTAATCTAATAAAAATATAAATGCTCACAATTCAATAATACTTCTTTTGCTGCCTTTAATTCTCCTTGCCTTTTTCATAAAGCAACCCTGATATAAGTACGATATTTAGGTCCTATTTTATTAATTTTAACGCTATTTCTTGATTTAAAAAAATAAATAACATTTCTGGACCCAGTTGAGATCCCTGGCTAAAGGACCTTTTACACCCTTCGAATGACAGCAGAACTGGGAAAATATAAAACTAAAGAATATTTTTTCGCAAAAATCCATAATTTATTTTAGAAGAAACCTCGATTAAGATTCTTCATACCTGAAAAGCCCGGAACAACAAACAAAACAAAAGTTGAACTTTATTAAATAAAGAATTATATCAAACATAAACCTCAAGAAGTAAAATAAGTAAGAGTGATTGAACAACGAATTGTATGAATTTATACAAAAAATATGATATATTCAAAAATATTATAGAATTATTACACAAAAGTAAATTAATCAAAATAAAATTCCGATTCTGGAAAACGCTGAAATCAAAGTTTCCGCGGAAATGGGTCATGTAAGCATTATTTCTATTGTTATACAATATGCAAGGTTAATTACACAATATGCATTAATACATATTTAATGTAATTACTCGAATATAACAAAATTTTACGTATTTGAGCGTTCTGATTAGCCTTGAAGCAGAATTACGTGATCAATCGTTCTTCCAGAACTGTTTCCATTCATATTAAAGGAAAAACAAAACTATTTCTTAGTAATTCAGTCAGTCCATCCGCATGTAAAAATGCGTAACTCTAATTTAATTTCTGTATTTAAAGTAAGTCTTGAAAGAAGAAAAATTACGACTAGACGCCTTCAGACATTAAATGATTAACGCAATTACCTTCATCTTTTGGATGTGGCTGCAGATATATTAACTTAATTTTTTAAACAGCAAAAAAAAAATGTATACATAAATAAAAGGTCAATTCGAGGAAAAAAATAATGGATAAGATTTAAGAGACAAATCAAATACACATAATATATCTGCCGCTTTGATAAATATTCAAGTTACACAGGAGAAAAGTGAATGCCATATTTGATTTTTCAAGAAAATGTTCCAAATCGTCAACAAAGATTATTGCTGCATTCGAATTTTCGGTTCCATTTAATATAATTCTACTTTATAAATTTATTTCATGTTACATATTTAACAACATTTTATAATTCAATAGTTTAGAGCCAGAAAACTACAGCTCTTAAAGACAGACAGAAATAGAGGAGACTTCACAGGAAGATTCAGTAAAACAATGAATGCCAGATTGTAAACTAATGGATTGCAGCTCGGCAATTAACCGGTTGGGGAACAGTAGCCGGCTGTCTATTAAGGGTCAAAACAAGATTCCAAGCTTTTTTTTTTCCCATCAACGATTCTTCGGTCATATTCTTCCACTATTACGAACAACTAATTAAACAAAGCGTTAAATGAGTGTATTGATAAAACGAAAAGATTTTCGGCGCCAACTTAAAAGAATACCTTTCTTTATCCGAACTGAATCCAATAACAGAATTAAGAAAAAAGAACCAACAAAGCGAATACACATTCTGAAGGCCTCTCTTCATCTGCGAAGACTTTTTGCATATTTCTGATTTCAATTACGTATTTCCGTTCCTAAAACATGCATTTGGAACAAATAAAACTGGCAGCTGAATAAACGGCTGAAATATTTCGTATGTTTTAAAGCTATTCCTATGAGCTTTCGGAGGCCTTGAGGTCCTTCCTGTGCAACTTGGCGAAAATTCGAAAAATGAAACTATTTTGGCACAGGAAATATGGCGCAGGAATGACAATAAAAACTGAAAGTAATAAGTCACTTTCTTTTCTTTCAGAAATCATGCGAGTCCACGGAAAATTCTTTCAAAGAATTCATTCATCCAGTAGTTCAACTAAAATGACCAGACGTTTCAGACTAAATGGAACAATTAAAAATTTTGTCTATACCGGAGTGATCTTATTGATCATCAGAATATTTTCATTTTTATCATTTCCCTTTCCACTCTTTTCAGTTAGTGTCCGAGTTCTAAAACATCCTGATTGCAGTTCAAAAAATTTTATTATTTTAAGAAAAAGCATTCTTGACAAATAAATTATATACTATGTGAAATATTGGTAGACATGAATCATATCTAAACGCACAGAATCATTAAAAAAATAACAGAAATAATAAAATGATACATGTAATAAAACAAGACTTCGGATGTAAATCGAGGTCACGAAGCCTTCAGCTCGATTTTCTGATTAATTAACATTTGTATTTTAATTTCTGTTTGATAAATGTCATTTTTATTAATTGATACCCATTATTGTTAATGACCATAATTGTTATTTATTGTTGCAATTAATAAATGTTCATAACTTTTACTATTTAATATTAAGAATATTTTTAATTGTATCCAAAATTCAGAGAGAACGCAAAATATTTCGAATTATTTATTCTTTTCAAAAAAAGAGTTATGGGGGGGGGTGAATCATGAAGATCTGCTAAAAACAAAAGAATCAAATACAGATGCCTTCCACAAAAAAATGTTAACTCCCAACTTATATCCTTCTGAAATCATTCATCCATAAATACCTAAAAACAAGGTGTGTGGTTTTTTTTTTCAAGCTACAAAGTATGTGCTAAAATTCAGATCGGATTTCGTTTTATTTTGCTAAAGACCTTGTGCATGTGTGTGTGTTTTTTAATAAAATATCAAGGAAACAAAATACTCTTTTGTCTTCAATAAACACCAGAAAATATGACTGCATATTTCACAACAAGCTCAATCATTCAAGGTACATCATCATGTGTAAAATATTACAACTGAGGCAAAAAAAAAAAAAAAAAAAAAAAAATTGTTATTATTTAATTATGAATTTGTGGAGGCAATAAGAAAACAATCAGAATTTCATGAGATAAATCAACCTCAATTATTGATCATCAGAATATTTTCTCATGTAATATTTGTATATAAAAGTCATGAATCAGACAAAACATATTTCATGTTTGGTAATTGTTATTCATGCATAGCATTTTAAATGAGATACATGTTTTTGTGCAGAAACCCTTGAAGTATCTTTAATGAAAAAAAAAAAAAAAAAAAAAAAACATTAATACAAAAAAAAAAAATCTTGTCACATTGCTAATGGAAAAAGGGGGGGAGCAGACTATTCTATAAAAGAACATTTAAAAAAAAAACAACAACTACTAACTAGAATGTAACATTTATATGAAATCAGTTAAATCTAACAAAAATATCCAAAAAAAAATATTTAACATATATTTATTTCATCACTGTATTTATATTTCAGTGATTTGTTAAAACTGATAAACTTGAGGGAAAAATATTAGAGTGTGAATGTACAAACATATAAAGCAAATCTAGAAAAACAAAAGAACTTAGTACAGATGGCAAACAATTTTTACAATACATTTTTAAATTATAGTTCTAATAACCAGGCACCTGCTAAAATATGCCACACATGAAGAAAAAAATATTAACAATTAAAAATATTAATTCAATGAAACTTTTAAACTCGCAGTAGATTCTCTAAAAAAGTAAATTTCATTTAAATCACAAAATTTTATGAAGTTGATAGACAGAGAACTAATTAGTATAATTATAAGAAATTATTTAATGCAACAATTTCATTATTTCTTTTAACTTTAACAATTCAATTTATTTTTTCTTCTACAAATTTCATTTTTTTTAATTCCATATTTTATTTTGAAATATATGGAAACATAAATAAAAAAGGAATTCAAAAGTCTTAAACTTATGAAATTTAATAATTAAATACACCATTATACACTAGATCATTGATACTGCACACAAACTATGAAAAATTGCTGAAAGGGAGTGATCATTCCTTTCCAAACTGTCATTAGCCATAAAGGGTAATAATCAATTTCATTGATAAAAATGTCATATTGTACATTCCCTCTCGTTAATAATTCATTTTTTTCCCGTACATTTTTCATTGTTTACATAAGTAATATTAGAAAAGCTTCCAAGTATGGCAAGTAAATGTGCTCTATAAATAAGAAAACAAAATTGAATAGGGCAACCTAATTTTTAATTAGCAAACATGGTATTTTTATAAACATATCTTAAATCTTGGCCAACTATCTAAACCATGTTTCCTAAAATTTTACTTTGTCCTTTTTTTAATTATATGTGCAAAATAATGAATCAGATAACAGGAAATAAAATATTTTCCTCACATTTACAAATTATAATGATTATATCTCATTTATATACAAGTTATAATATCTTGGAAAGCTGATATTTAAAATGCAATTCAATAATAAAATGCAATCCAGTTTATCACTTTACTCCTTTTAAGATCAATTACAAAAATAGGGCTATCGAGAATTAACTGTGGGCTCAAATATTATTATGTTGGAATGGAAAATAAGTTTTAAAATGAGGTGCTGACTCTAATATCATTCACTCCATATGACTATAGTTTAAAATTGAAAAAACCAGAATCAATCAACAATCATATAGTGTAAAAATTACTTCAATAATAAACTAATTATATATATATATATGAAAATCTATATATAGAGAAAAATGATTTCTTTCTTAGGAAAGCTTTTGATGAAACTAATATACACATAAACTGATGCACTATGAGAAGATGACATAGGAAAAATATGAATAAAGAAAAACTTCTTTTTAGGGAACTTATAAATTTTACATTGTAAAACATTTTTCACAAATAATATAAGCCTTAAAACATGTAGTGCATATTTCAAGTGGCAAGCTCAACATTTGCATAGGTATGCAGAAATATGGCTGGACTAAAGATGAATTACTTTAAAGTGATTTCTGATCAAATGTAATCTTGACAATTTTTTATTGCAATCATAAAAGCTACTTGTTACCAAGCCATCAAAGATTGTGGACTTTTGATTGTTTTTAGATGGTTGTCAAGGTTTTCGTCATGTTTGACAAGAAACTGAACACTAATCTTAAGTCTTATTGAGAAATGTTTTCTAATCCTATAATTATTTTTAAATGTCGCACAAACGTTCAAAATAAAATTTTTAACTATTGATGAATTTATTCAAGAAAACACAAGACAGGGTCAAGAATGAATTTTACTAAATAGCACATTATAATAAATTTCATTTTTTTTTAAATTATAGGATTATAAATATTTTATAAATTATAATTCATTAATGTTTATCAGAATTAAAAGACATTTTTAACTTCTGAAAAAGGAAAATCTTTTGAAAACTAGAGTAAAGCTAAACAATATCAGGGCAATATTGCTTAAAATGAGAGTATGTATTCAAAATATTCCTCAGATCTCTATACAAAAACATATAATAAATATTTTCATGCAACTCTTCTCAGTATATCATATAATAAAGATGTATGTATTATGCTAATATAGCAACAAAAATACCAAAGAAGTTAAAATTTTGTTGCACTGTCAAGGAATGTGAAGAAAATAAAAAATGGATTAAAATTAAATAAGATTTTAAAAAAGGAATTTAAAAGGAAATTTTAATATTTTTCAGCGAATTACAATAAATTATTAATTTATTGTTTAGTCCAATATGTACAAGAGGGAAAAAATTGTCAGAATAAATAATACTGAAAGAAGAATGAATCTTTAAAAAATATAAAAAGAAATTGCAAAAGTTTTGCTTATAGTTAATGATGTTAGTTGGTTATAATAGCAAAACACTTTTTTTCTTTTTTTTTTAAGAAAAGGATCTGCCATTATTTCACAATCTGACTATTTCAGAATAAATTAATATAATCAAATTAATATGAAAGTTTCAAAATGATTTAAGAATGATAAGAAGGTTATAAAAATATATTATGACTAAAGAAAAGAAATGTAAGTAAATATTCCTTTATCTACATTAGCAAAAAACACAACGCTCTTATTACAACCAAATGAAATTTATAAATGATTTAAGAAGTTAAAGCCGCATCTGCATAGAATACTTTTTAATTTTATTGCTTCCCGAATATTTAAAACATACACAATTATTTGATATTTATCGCCCTTATAAGTTTTAAAACATTTCCATTTGCATCTGCAGTTTTATGTATTTTAAATATTTTGGAAAAGACAGTAATCAATAAATAAAACAAAATATAGGAAAGAATTGATCAGATAATATTTCTGACACCTTGCTTATTCAGCAAGAAATTAAAAAATTTTAATAAAATTATTTTTCATATTTCAGAAAGCTTTTTTTATTTTAATAATTCATGGTAATTTACTAGATAATCTGTTTTTATTTGTTTCAAAATTTTATTATTTATTTATTTTATTCATAGTAATAAAAAATTAAGAGTCTGAAATTTCTCAGATAAAAATAAACCCTGTAATGAATAAAACCAAAAAATTAGAAAATGGGATTTATTTATCAAGCTAATATGTTCTTAATAAATAGCACTTTGTATGGAAAATTTTCTACAAAAGCCACTGCTGAAAAAACATTATGGAAATCACATAGCAAGGAAAATATTCTTCAAAGCATGTCAAGAAAGGCATTTCTCTTTTGAGTATTATGGTATAACATGGATTTAAAAAAAAAAAAGAACATATCAGCTGGCATGTTTAAGAATAGGAAATAAGCTTTCTATGAATTATATTAT
Source organism: Argiope bruennichi (assembly GCF_947563725.1). Classification (NCBI taxonomy): domain Eukaryota; kingdom Metazoa; phylum Arthropoda; class Arachnida; order Araneae; family Araneidae; genus Argiope; species Argiope bruennichi. The sequence continues at coordinate 74,599,185 of NC_079156.1, forward strand.
CATGTAAAAGAATTAGTTTTAATTAATTAGTTTAGGACTACTTACTGCATGACAAGCATTTATGTGTATATATAACTTCAAGACCTATATAAAATATTTCCCAAAAATAATACTGCAATAATAATATATAAAAAAATATCAAAATCAATCAAACTAAATCTGATAAGAATATTAAAACAAATATATATATAAAAAACCTCATCAGCCATGTATTAAAAAGAAATGTTATTGTTAATAACAATTAGTTAATTCTAACAACTGAAGTTTAAATGTAAAACTATTTGTGTTATTATTTTCAATTTGAATAAAAAGTAATTCTTGATATGTATAATATTTTACAAAACATTTTAAATGTAGATTATTATAATTTTCATACTACAATAATTTCCAGATTCTGATAAATAAAATTTACATGTAGATTGACTTTTTCACAAATTCCTCATTGACATAAATATTTTATAAAGCTAATCAAACAAGGATCTTAAAACTATATCGCAAATGAATACAGGATTCAATCAGAAACTTACGTATTTTTAAAATACCTCACATGCCTCATTTTTAAAATGCATAGGACTGTTTTGGGAACAAATAAAATTAAATAAAACAAAAACTAATAGAAAAAAAACAAATTAACTATTATGAATAGAAACATAAAGTTATATCCAAAAATGCACAGAAATTACTTACCAAAAAATTCGCCCTCAGGATTAGATTCCATTTCATCTTCAATTTGTTTCGTCAAAGCTTCAATTTTTTTCTCGGCTTCAGTTGGCCCTTTTTGCCTTGGTGGGGTCACATTGTATGGTAAAAGAGTTTTCGAATTCAAAGTATTTGGCTTAAATCCTGTACCTGGATATGGTGGAGGTGGAGGCAGTTGTCCAGCAGAAACAGATTTTGGTGTCATTGAAGAAGTTAGTATTTGAGAATGTGCTGGCTGAGGCAACTGCATCTTGGCCAGCACAGATGGTTCCCGGGAATGACAACTGTTTGGCACAGGACTAACATAACCATGATTTGATATCAAACTATGCGTACTACCAACAAGTGAAGAATTGATAGACTGCAGATTTGGACTTGAAAGCAAACTGTGCGTACTGTTAATAAGAGATGGATTTGCTGATTGGTGGGATAATGGCTTGTTTTGAATTGGAGTAAATGAATTAGATAAATTTGATTGCCTCAAAGCTAAACTGACAGCTGAATTTCCTAAATAACTGTTTAGCAACTGATTAGTGGATGTGGAAACTTTGTTTTGGGTGTATATAACATTACCAATAGGACCAGTGGCTTGTTGACACTGTGGAGTAGAACCACTTGAAACTTGATAAACATTAGTTGCACTAACAGGTTGGCAACTATAACCAGCAGAAACCAAAGGGTGATCTTTACCAATCGAAGATGTAACATGAGAAACATTGTTTAGGGAATTATAAGATGGGGTAGAAGAATATGGATAACTAGGTGGAGCAACCTGTTGATGAACTGAATTGCTTATATTACTACCACTAATAGAAGTACTACGGTGTGTTGCTGTTGCATGAGGTTTTAATGACAATTCCTGTAAGTTAGCATAAATTGGAGGTTCAGGAGCCTTAGGATAAGGATAAGGTGGAGGAGGTTTTGGCACAACGCCTATACAACATGAATTAGGATTTTGAGTATCTAAAGAACTGCTAGGTCTTGAAAGCTGTAATATATCTTGAGGAACAGATGATGCATTAATCTTTGGTATCGTTTCAGGTAAAATATTATTAGTACTTCGTATGCTACTCAAATTTTCATATATTGGACCAGTATAGCTTGTCCTGGGAGAACCAGAGTTTTGAGATTCACGGCTGCCACTAGAGCTGCTCAGGCTACTGCGAGGACTGGAATGTAATGAATCATGACCGTGCCTATTTGTTATAGCTGAGATAGAACTCAAAAGATTTTTGTTCGGAATATTAGAATACTTCAACTGGTTATGATCGCTAACTTGCAAATATGACTTATTGATACTAGAGCTGGATCCGGATAGTGTAACTTTGTGCAAGCCATTGGATAAAGATACATTTAGTGAGGAATTATTCACAGAAACAGGAAGTGGTTGTTTAGGAGTCGGAAATTTTGATGCAGCAATGACACTTGCCCGATCAATTTTAGAATAAGCAGGGGGATCTTTAATTTTCACAGTTTGGCCAGCTTTAACAAAACTTTCAATGGCCCCCAAGGAACGATTGGCATGCAGCAAATTGCTTGAAACGTCATTTTGTTTTATTGATGACAAATAAGCAGCATTAGAAATTTGCACTGAACGCGGATCCAATGATGTTTTGTTCCCTCTTATTAATAAACCATCAGATCCATATCCATGTTGAACACTTACCTGTCTGGGTCGTATTTTAGCATAATACGATTCTGGTGGAACATTGGTATATGTTTTATTGGCTTGTAGATTTGGGTGAGATTCCAAATTTAAATTAGCGTACAATTCCCTTTTCTTCTCAAAATCTTCACCGGCTGAAGTTTCCGATTTTTTCAATGTTGTTGAATTGGCACTAAAACATTCCCTCGATGGCACTTCAAATAAGCTTAAATCCTTCAAAATTCGAGAAGCGTCTTCTTCTAAGTCTTCGTCATATACATCCATACTTGAAACATTAAATTAAACGCTTTATTTGAATATCCAATTAGGTGTAAATCCTGACGAGTCCGCTCAGCACACAAAAACACACATCCAAACAACTGTTGCCTTTTGAAGATAGCTTTATGTTTCAATGTTTTCGTGAAAAACAAGATGCGGCTTTGTTGTGACGTCACAGTTAACAAGGAAAAATTTTTGAAAAAAAAAATCAAAACACAACGACAAATTACACTAATAATAAATTATTATTTATGGCTTCAATTTTATATTTATTCAAAAATTTAACTTGATATATTAAAATATATACGAACTTGGAATTCTCTTTTTTTCGTAACAAGTGCACTATATTTTAAAATGTCCCTAAAATATTGGGGACAAAGGCAAAAAAAATTTAAAACAACAAATAATTAGAAAGCAATATTAGCAATCTTTAAAGATATAATAGATACATAGAATTCTAAATTAAATATTGCTTTCAGGTGAATTTTCAAATCTCCTAAAGTGTGAAATCACTGCTCACTTTGCTAAAAGGCTGCAACATGTAAGGCTTTTAGGTCTCTTTGGGAAAAAAGAAAATAACAATACATTTGACAATCGATATAAATTTCAATTTTTTAAAAAAATATAGTTATTTTATATAAATATTTTGATTCTTATGCCGCCCCCTTTGCATTGTTGCCATGAAAAAAAAAAACCCTATAGGCATTGAATGTGTTAAATTTAAATGTCATTTGGATTTCAACTCATCACACTTTTATAGTGAAGTAGATATTCATTCGCATTTTTAGAAGTTAATCCGAGAAATAACGATCCAAGTATTAATTTACATCTAATTTGGTGTTGTAATGCGTTTGTATTTCAACACCTTTATTGTAGCAAATAATTTTCCTGCTGTAACGAGATATTCTTAATTATCTTCGATGAAAAATTATACTTTAGATTCATAAATACTAATTTATAAAGCTGAAACGAGTGTCAGTACATAAAAAGAATATTTGTAAACTCTTCAAATGTATAGAGCTTAAGTTTTTCAATTTTCCGTGTAATAATAACAATCTGACATTTACAACAATGTAATTTTCCAAGTCTAATATTTTTTATTTCTAATATATTTAGCTTTATAATTGCATAATACGCCTCTGATTATGAAGTTCTGATTTTTCTTGGAAAATAAAATAAATGTATCAACAGATTACATAAACTTCATTTTCTTTCTACAGAAATCATTATTTCCACAAAGATAAAATATAAAGACGTTTAAGGAAGGCATTGCTATTTTTTAAAAGAAATAATTTTCTTTTTTTAGAAATTTTTAATTTTTTTTCTACTATTGAACTGTAAAGTTTCCTGATTAATAGAAAATGAATAATAGAGCATTTGCATCTAATTAATAACCAAGACGTAATGAATGAATAAATGCAATCTAATAACCATAATAATAATTATTTAAAATATTTTTGTTTTAAATATAAAATATTTAAGATAAATGAGGATATAATATAATACCAATATTAAATCATAAGATATTTTCATGTAAATTACTTTAGTACTTTAATTATTATTTACATACAAATTATTACTCTATACTTCCCACGGATGACCAAATAATAAATAAAAATAAAAAACAATATATGCTAATATTGCAGCAAGATTTTAGAAGATTGACTATTTGGCTAATAGAATTAATATCCTCTTTCAAATATTACTTTTTTGTTGGATAGTATAGTTTTGTTGGATAAAATAGACTATTAAATTTTATAAATATCGAGTATTAATGATAATTTCGTTTCCACTTCATTATAAACTTTGGCAACATTTGTTTCTTAATATCTTTCAGAAATAAAACCATTCTAGTTACCGATCGATCATGTTTGGATTTTTTAAAAATAATCCTGATTTAGCTTCATGTTAAAGTTGTGTGCGGGTTGAGGTTCGAACTCGCAACGTTAGGGTTCATAGCCGAGTAACATAACCACTAGACAAAACAGTATTCTCTTCTCCGGAAGTTGTTATCTGGCTTATAATATTACCACCACAGTTGCATACTTCTGATACTCTTGCACAGTTTATCCTATGGAATGAGTACAGTAAAATAAAAATGTTTCATAAAAAAAATAGTTTTACATCAAATGGGAGCATTGGTAAACATTATTTCCTATTCAAATCTTGTGTTCTAGAAAAAATTCATCTGCAATTAACCACTGAACCATTATGAGTTGGGATCATGGATGAACATCGCTCATTTTTTTTCTTCCTGTGATTTTTTTATACCTTGTGTTAAATTTACAACCTTTCAATATTAGAACTTGCAACCAAGACATAAATGGAGGATTTAATCCGCTGGTATAACTTTACATAATATTATAAATGCATCAGATAATTTTTTGATGAGTCTCTCTTCTATTTAAGCACATGCAAATGTGGACTACCGAATTAACAATTATTTATGCCGATATATCTGACTCTGATGCTTTATGAGGAAATATAACAATTTCTTCGCCTTTCCAATGTTCATTCTGATATTTGGCAGTGTATCACTAATCTGTTAGCATGAATTGCAACTGATTCCACTTTCTTAGAAACTCATGGCCTTTCTAAAAATGCCTTATTCTGTCTATGAATCTTTCATAACAACAAATTCCACTTCACAATTAGGGATGACGAATATTTTCAGAGCGGTTATTACGTAACCAATATCAAAAAGTCACAAATACAAGTGATCAATACTTTTCAAAGAGGGGTGTGATTCAAATCCTTCATACGATCTTACTGATGATATTTCAATTACAAGTTTTGGATCACGATAGAAACTAACAATCCATACGATATCACTGAAATTTGCCGGAGCGGTGACGATACGATCTGTCCAATGGAAGCTATCGAAAGAAATCTGTGATTGGATTGAAAAGTGAACGGACTGGTTATTGGAATTATCGTATCGTATCATTGAATTGCATATCACTGAAATTTATCGCAGCGGTGATCTCACCGGAAAGTGCGAGGCTTCACTGGAAAGTGCGAAACAACGCTCCACTTTACGGGAGTGACCGATATTCGTATTTCATGATGCACTATTCCATACATATCATTTTTTATTGCTCGTGACATGATTGACTTTGATTACATGTACTCTGTTTACTGTAATCGCCATCTATTGGTAGAATATAGGACTAAAGTAAACATTTTAAAGAAATGACATATATTTTTAACTCATCTTTTCCAGAAAATGGTTCACTCTAATAAATAAATTAAATGAATAGTTTTGAGAAAAAAAATAAAATTTAAGAAGTAAGCTGAAACAGATAAATTAATTCAATCACACGTTAATTAAATTAGTAAATTAAGTATTAATTACAATTAATAAATTTTATATTTAATATTAAGTAATAATTTTTAATTAATAATATGATTGAAATAACAGATATTTGGAACGCATATTTAAAAATAACAATAGCAATATTATTTGTTATTCAAAAATTGTGGATTATGCATCTCTATTCACAATTCAAAGTTCTCAGTCGGCTATTCATCATACCGAATAAATAAAAAAATACCATTCTTAATTCATAGAATAATAATATTCAGATATTATAATCGGTACTTATAATAGAGCTGAATGTGTGTATGTGTATGTGTGTGTGTTGGCACTCTACAGGTCAGACCGTTTCATCTACAGCTACCAAATTTGGCACGTGCATACTTTGGAGATCGGGAATGTGCACCTCAGAGTGATTTTTTCGAATTTTAAATTAGAATTTTAAGTAATTAAAAATTAAGCGAAATTTTGATATTTTTCTGCCATAACTTCTGAAAATATTACAGCACAAAAATGAATTTTGCAACATATAGAAGATCATTAAATTGTCTTTTTAATAATAATAATGTTTTAACCAAAAAATTAAATTTCTATTTTTAATGAATTTAAAAAACAATTTAATTATATTTTTCAGCAACTTATTTCTTACAAAATAAAAATAAAATTTGATTTGCTTGAGCACGTTACGCTTCAACTGGAAAAAAATTAGCTTTTATCAATGCGTTGCCATCATATTGACAAAAGCACAAATTAATAAATAAATCAACTGTTATTGCAAATTAAACATATAAAAATGAAATTTTTAACACGTGTCTGTATGAAATGAAATAAATATGAAATAAGATATTTTATAAAAAGTGAATGCAAAGAAAAGATTTCTATGATTATGATCTTTTACAATATCTGCATTATTAATTCAATAAATCAGATTTATTTAAGATAAACAATCTTTAATATATACCTTTTAAATTCAAGGCCCAAAGGCTAATTTGTAAACTTTTAAAAATAGAAATGCATGTATTAAAATTGTTTTAATGAAGTAAATCATTACATTATATTGTTACGAATCTATGATGCGGCTTCCCAGCATAGTTGGTTCCATAGGAGGTCTCGGAGTTTGGCGACAAACTTGGCGACCATTTGGCGACTTGGCGACGACTTTGACGCCAAAATAGATTATACCCGAAACATCGAGAATTTTCCAGATCCGTCCAGTAGGAACCGAGTTACGCCTCGAACGTTCCTGATTGGTTGAGAATCTTCTAGCCCCGCCTCCTGAGACCTATAAAAGGAAGCAGCCGCAGCTGCCGGACAGTCGTGAACCCGTGGAGTGCGAGAATAGTGGGAAGCGACAGAGAAGAGAGTAGTCGGAATCGACGTAAAGAACTGGCCTTCCAGAGATAAGTGGAGCAGCGACGGAGTGAAGCTAGTGCTTAACTAAGCTGTGCGCTACTGTCTGCAGTAGAGTCTTGTTATATGCTGCTGTGTATGCTGTTGTTGCTGCACGTCTCGGCTGAAGATAATCGTCTTCTGTGCTGTATATAGTTGTCGTCTTTGTGCTGTCCTGTGTGTCTTCGTGTAAATAAACGTCGTTGTTTTATTTTCTACTGCCGCTTGATGATTGAGAGTTCTTCACACCATATAACTTCCACTATCCAAACGAACCCCGGAAATTCCGTAACAATATGTAACTTGAGCTCTAATAAATGACGTACGGTAAATAACATTTATTTAGATCCTCTGCTCTGTGAATCATATTTAACAAAATATTCTTGAGATGCTAATATTTTAAATAAAAGGAGTAGTAACTCCAATCAACTAAATAAGTCCTGAAACTGGATGATTTATGAATATTTGAATATCACTATTAATAAAAATGGGTGATTTTAGACCACTTAATGGGCCGTCTTAAAGAGGATACCCCAGTCAGCGTCCAGGATTTCTCAAGACTGATTGGGTTAAGATTATAAAAATGCTGATTGTTCTAAACTATTGTATTCAAAATTCTTAAATTGATAATATTTGATAGCAGAAGCTAGAAACGTCTAGAAGAAAACAAGAAAAGCTTAAAGAATAATTTGCAGAATGTGATTCCTTAACAACAAAGGACTGCATAAAATTTAAACTTCAACATTTTTGAAGTATAATTATAGACCAAGGCAAAATAATATATTATTATTCATTTCATTTAAATCCATTTGAAAGTAAAACTAAAAACTGAATTTTATTATGAATCTGAGAAATTTTTAAGGAATAATTCTTAAGAAACTACATAAATTATGAAAATTTATTCAGTAGTGCACGTAAGACTTAAATACTGAACGATTCTGTTTTCAGTATTCATATTTTAAAAAAAATGCATGGTTTCATTAAAAAAAATGTTCTTTATATTGATTGCAGTTTAATCATTTCCTCTTTAATTTAAAGCTGAAATTTTACGGGAACTGACAGAAAATTAGAGAGATACATAGTACATCATGGCTTAAGGCTTTTTAATAGCATGAGTGAATTATATGACTATCAAAATTTTGAAACTTAAAAATATTTTAATGAAGAAGCTATTAAAGACAAGTTACATAAAATATTTAACTGAAAATTTTAACAAGCATTAAGATCGGCGAACCGGCTGGTCGCCAAAGGTGGCTAGTCTATACTTATAATAAAGAGAATAACATAATGTTACGAATCTTCAATGCTGCTTCCCAGCATAGTTGGTTCCACCATCGGAAAGAATGTTTTACAGTCATTGGTATTGGGCGGAGTCCGATGTCGCGTCGGAGGGTTCTGGAGCTTGGCGACGGACTTGGCGACCATTCGGCGACTTGGCGACGAATTTGGCGCCAAAATAGATTATACCCGAAACATCGAGAATTTTCCCGATCCATCCAGTAGGAACGGAGATACGCCTCGAACGTTCCTGATTGGTTGAGAGGCGTCTAGCCCCGCCTCCTGAGACTTATAAAAGGAAGCAGCCGCAGCTGCTAGGGCAGAGTAGTCGGAAGCGACAGAAAGAAACGGCCTTCCAGAGATTAGCGGAGCAGCGACGGACTCAAGTGAGTGCTGAATTAAGTTGTGCGCTACGGTCTGCATTAGAATCTGTTGTCTGCACATCTCGGCTGAAGATAATTGTGTGCTGTATATAGTTGTCGTCTTTGTGTTGTCCTGTGTATCTTCGTGTAAATAAAGGTCGTTGTTTCATTTTCTACTGCTGATTGAGTGTTCTCCACACCATATAACTCCTCCCACTATCCAAACGAACCTCGGAAATTTCGTAACAATATAATATTCTTTTCACACTCAGAGCCTTTCGGGAAAAGGCTACCAAAAATGAAAGAGAATTGCTGATACCTTACCTAAACCTTGCAGGTTGGTGAAGTTGAAGAGCTTTGTTCAAATGTTGATTATTCCTTTTATAATAGCTGGTAATACATTGCTATTAATACAGCAAGTTAAAACGTTTATCTGATAAATTTCTTTAAAAGGATTTACCATGGAAAATTCTTCACAAAACTATTTTGAAAGATAATGGAATTGTGCAATATGTTTTAGTATCTAAAATGGTTTACTAATGCAGAATTCTAGGTTAATAAATCAGGGCTCTTTAAGAAATTGATTTGCTAAGGACAACCCGTGAAGGGCTTTAAGGTATATCCAAATGATATGTGATAGCTAAAGAGTAAACTTGATGATTTGATTGACAATATGAAATGTTTCTTATGATTTATGTCATGAACGATTAGTTAATAACTAGGAGTCATTGATTTTGTCTGAAGTATTCCAATATCTTTTATAGAGAGAAGTAAATTAATTGATATTAAAAGACAAGAGATATTTAGTAATTTTAATTATTAATATAAAATTTTCGGTATGAGAATTCTTGAAAATCAAAAAGAAGAAACTATTTATTTGTACACGAAGTCTATATTTCCTAGATATATTATTCCGAAAACTGTTCGATTGTTTTTACCTTTTCAATTACCGTAAAGACATCTACAGATTATAATCAACTGCTAAGACATAATGAATTTATCAAGCTTTCTTCAAATCCAAAATATTGTTTGATTAAAAAGAACTGATTCGTAGATTTCATTTAGATATTCTTAAGTATTTGGGTTATTATTATTATTATTATTGCATATACTGGGTTAAATTAGAAATAAATATGTTAGAAATCCTTTTATAGAAAACAAATTTCAAAAATTAAAAAATAAAAATAAAATTAAATAAATAAAATAAAACTGAAATTAAAAAAAATTATGTACTTGCTAACAATGCATTTACATCAAACTATTACTGCATTACTACTTCAAACTATTATTTCGTTTTGATGCCAGTGTGTATATGAAATGTTGATTTAGTTCAAAGAAGCAAATTACCCTAAAATATATTTCATATATATACTTTAAGAAAATGACATATGATATCAGACATCTAATTTAAAAAACAGCAAGAATAGAATTTAGAATTTATTTACTAATAATATTATTCCTTGTATCATGATAAAATATTTTCATTATTATAAAACTTATTTCATGAACTTCTGCATATTTTTATCTCACAATTTTCCACGATAATTATAAATTTCCTCATCTTTGTTTTTCTTTTTATCGATTATTTAAATCTATAGCATTCTCATGAATTTTATTTTTGTCAAGAATCTGAAAATTTCTTTAAAAGATTAATTGAAATATGTAAGCCAGCTGAAAAAATATTATTGAAAAATTAATAATTCACCCAGAATCTCTTTTAAAGTTTTTTTTAAATTTCAAATCTATAATTTTTTAAGTTTTATTGTTTAAATTGTTTTATTGTTTTGAAAAACTTTCGTGTTTTACCAAAAAATAACATTATGCATAATTTTTGTATTAAATCACTACTTTTAATTTTTATTGCACAGTTTTATATTTATTTTTTACAACAAAATTTCCATTTTCTTCAAAATTTATAACAATCATTTGCATCTGTCCTTTAAATTTGATTCATTAAAATTAGAATCAGGCAGAGACACTAGATGGCAGCACAATGAGACAAAGAAAGAGTTTCTGCATCTCTAAGCAAAACGAACAAATTAAGCTTCAAAGAGCCAACTAACCACAGGCTCAGTGTTGTGTCAACTCAAAATCCAGCGACGTACCGAAAGATAATTTCTCATCGATTCAGATAACCTCCATGAAAAAAACTGCTGTTAACAAGCATTTAACAAACATTATTATATTACATGTTATATTTATTGTACTTAAATTATATTAAATAAGCAAAATTTAGTGTCTTTCAAATGTAGATATCTTGGGAAAAATATTCCGATAAGATAATATCTAGGTATATATAAATTATTCATCATTTCCCAATCGAAACTATAAAAATAGAAGCACAGATCTATATAATATATTTTAATTTGACGAATCATGGATTAGTATAATTGGGTAATTTTAGATTGCAACAGTTTTTATTTTTTTGATGGGTAGATTTTCTTTCAAAATAAAAGATCTTATCTGAGAAATTTTGGCGTATGTGCAATCTTTTTGTCAATATTTAATTCTTCATTTTTCTTCGGCATCGTAACCTAGAACAGGCCATGACCGTCCCAGTCAGCTTGCGCCATCGCTGCCTATCCAGCATTACAGATTTCTAGTTTCTAACACCCAGCAGATTGAGGTCTTTTTTTTTTTCAACATTGTCTATCTCTTTCTCAGATACATGTAGGCGTGCTAAATGTCAGCTTTTATGTTATATTGGATTAGACTTTTACAAAGGTCGGTCCTTTAATCTTTGTTAAGTGTCTGATCCACTTGATAAGATACAATTTAATGATTGTAGTCTTAATACCAAGAATAATATTGTGGCGGATTGTGATGAGCGAGAATAGAACCTGGGAGCTTGTGGTTCACAGCCCAGTAACATGACCACGATACAAAAGCAATTGCTCGGGTAGCGTAGTTGTTTACTGGCTTATAAGCTTTCACCACAGACTCTCCCTAAGTTGGTGGTCAGACGAACGATATGGCTGTTAAATGGTGATGTATTAACTGTTGATTCTAATGCGCCTGTACCCATTTGAATAACGCCAAGTGTTAGGGCGAGCGTGTGTGGGTGAATGGTTGCTGATGCTGTTGCTGTGTCAAGTGAGTGTGACGACTTTGGGTTGCTGCTGCCTTTTTGTGTTGCTGCGTCAAGTGAATCTGACAACTTTGGATTGTTGCGTCAAGTGAGTCTGACGACTTTGATTGATGGCACCACAACAGCTGTACGAAAGTTGAAGGTTCATCGTTCGAGGTTACCAATGTGGCAGATTTGCAATGAGTGAGTATAGAACCTGGGACCTTGTGATTCGCAGTCCAGTAACATGACCACGATACAAAAGCAATTGCTCGTACAGCGTAGCTGTTAACTGGCTTATAAGCTTTCACCACATTATTATACTTTTAGATTTGCTGATTCCATGGCTTTTACAATTCTTGCTCTGTTCATTTACAAATGCCATTTTGTACTAAAGAAAATTTTACAATATCATAAGCTAAATTAAATAATTACTATAAAACTGCCTAAAACTAAATGATTGTTTATATAATGCTTTCATAAGTCATTAAGCCAGGAGCAGTGATCTCTCCAAATCTTCCTCGAATAAAAATTTTATCCTAGTGCCTTAACGTATAATAGTTACAAAATATCAATCTTTGGCATTTTTACTGAATCTATCGTGTCATCCTTGGCGAGTTATTTGGCGATTAATCTTTGGCATGGAGCTGACGATATCCGAAAATCAAATTTATATTTTAGGCGCATTTTTAATAAGCCATTGAAACAAAAATTTGACAAAGAACTACATTTGTAGCCACAAAATCTTATATTAAATTTGATGTATTTAAGTCATTGAATTTTTGAATTATCGCGTTTAAATGTTTCTGACAGAAGTACAGACTGACAGACGGTCAAACCCTCGTTGGATTTCTGTCAAAATTTGATACACTACAGATGTTAAACAAGTATACCAAATTTTATCCATCTAGCTCTCTTTGATTTGCAGTTATCATGCAAACTTATATTCGAACAAACGGACAGACAGATTTCTTTTGAGCGTATTTTGCACAAAATTTGAAGGAAATCTACAGATTTTATGTAAATAACCGTATACCTAATTTCATCCATTTAGCTCAAAGCGTTTTTAAACTTTCTTTGTCACAGACGGACTGACATTTTCCAAAATATGTGTTTATCGCACTCGAGGGGGAGTAGAAATCTCGAGTTCGAATTTTTTGACGATTCCTATACTTTCTATATACAACGTGTACGAGAAAAAAAAATAAACAAAATCGGTCATTTTAAACGCTTTTATTTAATTTGATTTATTTAAGTTTGTTTTATAATCTTTTTTCATAAATAAAATTTTATAATCAATTTTTTTCTATGATTTCCTGATATGCTATCGTTTTCAATTCCGTGTATTTTCATATTGTCGATGATAATACATAAAAATTAAGATAATTAAATGATAATACATTTGAAAATTAAGTTTTCAAAACTTAATTAAATGTTAATTGTATAATTCAATTGAATTTTGTTTCCAAAATTTTTTCACCACCTGGTAATGAATTGATACTGAATTCAAGATTCCATAATAATGAATTATAAAGATAAAGAAATGGACAATTTTATAATTATTTTTTCCAGTGATTTCCTGATATGTTGGCGTTTTCAAATTTCATGTGTTTGCATATTGTCGATGATAACACATAATTTTAATGTTTTCAAATCCCAACTAAACGTTATAATAATAAATTACAAATTAAAGATAAAAGAATGTGAAGTAATTTTTTTTTTAATTCTGTCATTTAGTTCATTGGTAAAAGCCTGTTTTTAAAAACTGATTTTATTAAAATTGCTGATTAACAAGTTTATGATCTGATGTAAAACATAGATAAAAGCCCATTTAAATGCTTTTGTTTAATAAAATGCAAAATAAAAATTCCCCAAAGGAAAAGACAATAGTTATGAAATAAATTGCTGTAACGGTAATAATATTTTTAACAATTAGTTGATCATTAAAAGAGAATTCATATCGGAAAGGAGAAGAGGGGGAACCTTATCTCAAGTTTGCGCATATCAATGTTGAAACCATTAGTTATGGAAATTCACTGTTTCGATTGTAAAACTGAATATTATTTACTTAGGAAGTTTTATTTGTTAAATTGCTCAACAGTGTTTGCATTTCTGCTGAGTAAAAGTATTGCAATCGGTGATGTAGGCTTTTCCAGTGGTATTCCCTTCATTACACCAATATTTTACCCATTAATTTGTGATAAAAGAAATATTTTTATTGCTTTTTTTTATCGTTATATGAAAAATAAAAATGGCGTCTGCTCAAGATTGCATGACATCAATACCACTAATAAAGGTGAATGTATGTGTGTGTGTGTTGATGCGTTATAGGACACAACTACCAAATTTGACACTTTGGAGGATGGAAATTTGCATCTCGGGTTGATTTTTTTTTTTTCAAAATTTTAATTATGAATGCGAGATTATAGCTTTTCTCTGCGGAAATATAAATGCACAAAATTTATTTTTAAGCCAATTTAATATATATATATATATATATATATATATATATATATATGTATGTATGTATGTATATATATATGTGTGTGTGTGTGTGTGTGTGTGTGTGTAAACATATTTTAGCAGTTGCGCGGCCGAATAGAAGAAACTTTTGAAAATTTAAAACTTTGATTTATTTCACCACGGAAGTCAAAATTTACATACAAAGAATAAGTAGTAAGTAATACGTCTGTCTACATCGCGGAGCAAGAGCAGAAGAGGCAGAAAATTTCCGCTTCCATCATTTTACTATGAGATTTTGATAGGAATTTCTTATAGGAAAGGGAATTTTAGGTATCGATAAAAGAATGTTGTAATCATTAAGAATTTTTAGCCTTTCATTCGGAGCGTGAGAAGATGCTGAAGTGAGCAGTTTTATAGAATGCGTGTAATGTAGCATTAATTAAATAAAAAGTGGAAATTGGATCAGGAAATAAGAGACCATTTTAGAATGAAGTTAATATGAGCTAAATTAAAATAAAAAATTTGGAAATTAGTTAAGATTTAAATTAGATTTAAAAATAATATTACATATGTGTTTTCCATAATACACATTTAATTAACATGCAATTGTTTTCTGAATTTTCACAATATTTAAAAATAGTTTTTCGTCAAATTTTTAAAAATTGATTTCCTTGTGTAAAAAAATTCAAACTCTTTTCATTATTTGATAAAAGATTTTTACTTTTTCATATCGATGTGTTGAGGAAGAGTATTGTAATCGTCAAAAAAAATTTGAATTCGAGATTTTGACGAATCTCCACTTTTCATATCTCCTCTTTTTAGTATTGTATTTATGTGTTCGTTTGTGAACACGATAAACACCTTTGAGCTAGACGGATGGTATATGGACTAACTGCCGAATTTTTAGATTTCTGTCAAATTTTGAACAAAATCCATTCATAGGAAGTTCGTTTATCTGGCTGTAACAAGTGAACTCGATAACTTCAAAATGCAAAGATCTAGACAGATAAAATTTGGTAAATAAATTTAGTATCTAAAATATAGATTCATATCAACCATATCTGTAGAAAAGTTGACACTTTGTTGGTCTATACTTTCAAAAGCATATAAACGCAATAGCTCATTAACGGAATGACTTTAATCACTGAAATTCGGTATGTCATTCTTGTGGCTGTAGTTATGTATCTAATTTTCGCTATAGGTGTCGGTATATACATTTTCTATTGCAGGTAGAAATGCATTAAAAATACATACTCGCAGGATAGATTCAGTCAAGACCTTCTGACCTTATCCAATTTGGCATAGATACGCTGTGTAGTATGCAAATGCAAACCTAGAGGCGATTTTTTTATTAAAAAATTAATTAATTAAACATGAAACAGGATTTTAGTGATTTTCTGCGATAACGCTTGTAAGATTTATAGCCCAAGATTAATTTTTATATCGTCTAAAATTTTTAAAAAATTGTTATTTTAAGGAAAGCAATTTAGTTGTCATGCAATTTTTTCCCAAATTTTAGCAATTTTTTTTTGAAAAATGTTTAGCAATAGATTTTATTGTTGAATTGAGATTAAAACCATCTTCATTGCTCCATCACATAGTTATTCGAAAGATTTTTCCACAGTGTTTGTTCTAGAATATTAAACGCCCTGTTACGGGAGTTATAAAAAGAGGAATGAATCAACAGTATATACGTTACCTCTAAAGTGCAAAATTCAATTAATCTGCGGATTAGCTAGCTAATCCGCACAGTAACTAGGGTGATCTGTTAATGTCCGGAAAATTGTTTCGTTTGTATATATATATATATATATATATATATATATATTTGTGTGTGTGTGTGTGTATAGCGAGAGAGCTTTATTGAGTTGGGTTCAAACGAGTAGCGGAGAGAAAACTTATTTAGAAGTATAGGGTGTTCATTAATTATTATCGAGGTTTCCGTACCTCATAACTTTCAAATAAAAAATATTGCACAAAAACCGATTACGTATTCGTAAATTGCAACTCAAAGAATTTTAGGTGGCAACAATGCGATCTTAGCGCATTTGCAGTTTGGATAATTATGACGTCATAAATAAAAATGGCGACCGTGCAAGAAAAAGCAATGTGTGTATTGTGGTTTTTCGAAACTAAATCAGTCATAACTACTCAACGTCACTTCAGGACCACGTACAAGAAAGATCCTCCTTCGGATAATTCTATCAGACGCTGGTTAACACAATTTCAGGAAACTGGTAGCGTTCTACACCGAAAGGGAGCGAGCCGGAAGACCGAGCACATACGACGATATGGAACTTTCTCCATAACCGCCTTCAACTGATTGCCTACAAAGTGCAAATTGTGCAAGCTTTACATTTTAATATCATTAATAAAATTCTTTGAGTTGTAATTTACGAATATGTAATCGGTTTTTGCATAATATTTTTTATTCGAAAGTTACGAGGTACCGAAACCCCGACAATAATTAATGGACACCCTATATATATATCTCCTGTGAGTTCTTTCTGAGTACTTTGTGCCGTTACGATTGTTTATTACAGATTTGTTGCCTGCTTGCTGCTGTTTACTGCAAGTGCTGTTTACTGCAAGCAACACTAGAGCTGCCACTTCCAGCAATTTAAATAGTAAGTTCTTGAAATTTGCTATTTCCAATGACGTTGCGCTGCCATACACAATAAATAATGCCAACAGAAAAGAGTTCCTTAATTCTTGTATAAGATTGATTTTTGCCGGCGTCCTGGCATAGGGGTAGCGCGTCTTCCCCGTGATCTGGGAGTCCCGGTTTGGGCATGGTTGTTCTTCCTGTTCTACCTGTGAGATGTGTGCATGTGCCCTCCTGTAAAAAGGGGTTGCGCAAGCGAATGAGTGATGCGTAAGTAGTCAAGTAGTACTCCTGGCCCAAGTTGGCTCTACGATAAAAACAAGAGGCGCTCCCCCTCAGGCTTAAATCGGCTGTCTTTGAACAGCGGGCTTGTCCGTGGCAAGTGCCATAAGAAACAACAACAGCGCTGTTTTGTGCAAATTTCGTTTGTGTTTGTTAACTATGTATCGTGTTTTCTTACAGAATAAGTCGTTGTTAATGTTACGTTATTGGCTATATTGGACTTTTCGTTTACAATCGAAGGTCGTTTTTTGAATTTTTCATAACGATATTCAAGCCAAATTATATTAGAAATGGTGTAAATGAAAAGTATTATAATTAGTTTCACTTTCACTTTTGTATCATTTCAGTCTGAATTTACCTATCTTACCTGGAAATGAACATTTCTTTTGCGGTTACAAGTTAACCTTGTCCGGAACATGGAGTCGTCAAGCCATCAGTTTCTCATGAATATATTTTCAAACAATATTTAATAGATGATAAACTTTGAAGTATTGAAAGTTTGTTGGAAGGTGCTGTGTAAGACAGCTGTTTGGTCTAGAACTACCAGAACTGGTATAAATATACTTTAAGGATGGGAATGTTTACGAAATTTTCATTATTATTATTGGCATCATTCCAATTATTTAAAAATAAGCGATATTTTGGCCTTTTTTCGCATTAATTATTGAATAAAAGTTATTTTTACATAATTTGAGAATTCAATAAATAATCTTTTTGATGATACCAATTTATTTGCCATATAATTTTTTGTTTAAAATTTTTAAATAAAGGAAACTTTTGGAAATGCAGTTAACGTCAATGTAAGCATGCTGTTTTTTTTTTCCTTCAAAAAATATTACTGTGTTTAGTTATAATAATAATAAAAAAAAAATGTATCTGGGTTGGCATTCAATAGGACAGACCATTTATCCTACCAAATTTGGCTCAGATATACTTTGGAGAATGTTGATGTTCTACTTTGGCCAATTTTTTTCAAATATTAACTAATTAAAAATTAAGCGAGGTTTTGGTGATTATCCGTGATAATTTCCGAAAATATTGTTAAACTAAATTTATTTTCAGACCATTTTAAAGTTTAAAAAAATTTTAATGATAGAATTTGGCCGTCGCGCTGATTTTTCCTGAGCTTTGACATTCTTTACAAATATATTTTTGTATAATTTTCAACAATGTATTTCACTGTTGTATTAAAATTCGTAACTGCGTTCATTGTTTCATCAGATTCTATATATATTCTCATTATTTTCTTTCACTTTAACAACTGAAGTAATTCTATTATTCGTGCAGTTTATGCGAAGAATAAGAAAGTAAAATTACATCACTGTGAACGAATACTTGAAATTAGAAAATAGATTATCCGAACTATTATTTTTTTAATTAGCACTATGATTCAATGGGATTTAACACCATTAAGAAGGTTCACATACATAATAGAACAAGTATCAGACTATTAAAAACACGGCATTATTACACTTAGGAATTTTTTTTTAAACAGTATAAAGTTGTACATGAAAGATTTAACTAAAATTAAATGCAACCAAAATTCCCCGTGAGACAACTAAACACCATAAGCGGCTAGTAATTGCTGTAATCGAAAGAATCCATCGGACTGGAAAGTGATTGAAAAACCAAAAACATGAATTTATTAATGGAAACAAAAAGGTAAAAAAAAGTAAAATTTTCAATAAAATTATAAACATCAATATAATAAAATTGAGGCTCATTGCATCGTCTGTAATTTATGCACAATTCAAGAAAAAAAAAACATACACTATCAATATTTAAGATGCATCGCAGTATTTCCACTTAGAAAAATGAACTTATCAACCACAGTTAATAATGGATTGATTCTCCCAACAATTATTTTTTAATCTTGCAAATATACTTTGACCATTTTCTTTGAAGACTATGGAAAATTCATCAAGATTCAACAGAACAATTCTAAAACTTTTTCATTTTCGTTCAGTCTCAGATTCAGCAAGAAATTCCCAGACACGTCAACTACCGCCATGATTTGCAATCACCTCTAATATTCGATTCAGCATTAAACAGCATAATTCAACATAAACTTTGAGCGATAATCTTTATTGAAAAACTGCTACTGGAATCGCGTGATAAACATTACATAGCCAATACAATTTTCAATTTATTAAAGACAAATAGAAGGAGAAACTGTTGAACCTTGAATCCCCTTTTTTCTAATATACAACTAGGAACTAAGAATTTATGTTTTTATTTTGTTAATAGCAATTTATTTTATGTATCATCTATTAAACTTTTGTTTTCACTATTTTCAAACGATAAATTAAGAAAGGTGAACTATAAATCAGTGGGAGTGGTCTCATTAAAACTTTCTTGCATATTCTCTAATTGATGTATTTGTATAGTATTAACAGAATATCATTAGCAAATAGTAATTAAGAAGACTCTGTTGGAGTTGAACCTTTACTGATTTTTTTTGGCAATTAATAGCTGGTATGCAGTTGATATATAAGTACCAGAAAACCGAATGTATGTTTTGGATGTTATTTTCCGACCCATTCAAACCAAAATCTAAGACAGAACTACAATTGTAGTCAAAAGATCCCATAACAGAATTTATTTATTTAAATCATTGTGTTTTGTCATCCCGTTTACATGTTTGTGAAAATACAGACCGACAGGCGGTCACCTTCTTGACAATTTTGTTTCCAAATGCGATACATATATACTGCAATGTCTTGATCTAGACTGATCAAATAACGAAGCAGAATTTCCTGACAATTCTTTATTTTACAGCCCTATATATACAAAGAACAGCTTGTTCTAATCTTGGTTAAATAAATAGTTATTTATACCTGTAGTAGGAGATACAACAGTCAAAGTCGAAGGGTTTTCTCGAAACTCAGTTGGTTCTCGGACTCCGAACTCGTGGGCGTGGTCGAACAGTCCGCCTGCAATTCCTTTCTTCTCTTCTCCTAAAAAACAATATCCGCGCTTTATTTCGGCGACAATCTCCGCCTCTTAATTTACATTGATCATTTGAGCTCACTTTCGGCCAATCGAGGTTCAGAAATATGCTCTCCCAGCGGCGCCAGTTGGTTGTGGGAAGGTCCTTTGTATGAAGCACCTTTCACAACTGACTATTCTGGAACACGGAGTTATCATAGTCCTTTCACAATGAGAAACATTTAGCAACCAGATGTTTGGACACTCCTTTCTCTTTGAAGGTACGATCAATACCTCTTGGACGAGGAATTCCACATGTGGTCTTCCACTGTAGTCGCTAATGAACAGATGCGAGACCACCCAGGTGAAAAGATTCACCATCTGGCTATTTCGAGGAGTTTAGTATTTAACAGCGTCGACACAGCTGGCTGTAAATGTCTTATCAGTACTGGGAAACGGGGAATGTTACACTACTCTTTAGATGTGTACCAAATTTTATTTTCCGAGTTACGTACTTTTTGTGGTTATCATGTTTTCACTTTTATTCTGACAGCCCAATAGGCATAAATAATTCTTCTGAATGGGTTGCGTTCCAAAATTTGATAAAAATTTTCAAATTTAGTGTAATGACTATATAATCATCCGTCTGCCTCAAAGCGATTTTCAATTATTAAGTTCACAAACAGAAAAAATGTGATTCCAAAGATGAGTTTTTCTGTCTCAAAGAAATCTGAAAAGTAGAGACTCATCAAAATGTCAAGTTCAAATTTTTGACGATTATAGCACTTATTCGTTGCGTATTTCATATAAAAAATCTATAATTGTATGCAGATGATCTGGAGTATAAAATAATGTTGTACACCTTTCTAGTTCATTCTGATCAACCTTTTCAGTCTGTTTCATTTTCATCAGTTCTGCTTTGCCCTGTTTCCAGATCCTATGAAAAAGAGAAAGAGTCAATCTCAACTCTTGGATTCTAAGTTCTTAAAGATGATTTCGACATTGGAAGAGTTGATAACTGTTGCCTTTGAAGAATTTGTTTTTTCTGGATTTCTGTTAAATAACTCTGTTGTGCATCTTATCATAAATATCATAACTATTCTTCTCCAAAGTTTTTTTTTTATTCCACTTGACAGGCTGAATTCTATCATTGTCCACTGCAAACTTATAAACTAAACTCCGAATTTCTTTCTTCGTTAAACCATTGTTCATCTTTGTCACTTGCTTTTATATTGCTTTAAACAGAGCTCTTCCTTTTACAGAAAAAATAATTTTCCAGAGTCGTGTTGAAAAATACTTTTCTAGAGTCGACCGTCTATTGGATTTCATTTTCATAGAGTTATCAAAAGATTCCAAATGCCGAATTCATGTCGTAAATTTAATTTAAACAGTTTACACGATTCTAATAGAAAATTTTTCTTCGCGTTTATCCCATATAAATTCTAATGATTATTTTATATTACAGGGTCAATATTTACACTTCCCTCCCTGTTTTTTTCCTTGGCATTGTATTATACATTGAAAAAGGCAAAGACAGAGTAAGCCAAAATGAATGCGCCCAATTTTATAGGTGCACTACGCAAAATGTAATTAGTGTATTAATATATGCAAATTTTGAATGCACTCCTCGCAAACATTCAATATCTGAATATCTTCAATGTCTGAAATATAATCCTTGCAAACTTTTTGCAGCATGTCTATATGAGATCTTTACACCCCATGGGATCTTTTTCCTTGGGGGTTTGTAAAAGATCGCGTGTATGTACTTCCAGGTCCTACCACCATAATGGATACTGCTATTGCCAGCATTGCTGCACAAAGTTTGGCAAGAATTATATTTAAGTCATGATGTATGCCATATAACAAAAAGAGCGATATTGAATGTTTGTGAGGAAAGCATTCAAAATTTGCTTATATTACCTCTGCATGCATGTACATTTTAATGAATACACTGATTACATGTTGCGTAGTGTACCTATAAAATTGAGAGCATTCATTTTGAATTATTCTGTAAAGTAAATATTATATTTGTTTGCATCAATATTATTTTATCCATGATATAAGAGTTTGCAGCTCTTTACAGATTATTTTCAGGATAAATATTGTAGTTTATTCTCAAATTTAGAAACAGCATGTAGATTTACTTTCAGAATTACATTGCTCCCACCGGAAGGCACTTCATACTAGAGACTAGAGACTTTTATACAGATACTAGAGATTTCTGATGTGGTGGTTGGTTCTCGCCCTTTGGTGGGTATGGAAACGGACAAGATTAGTACCCCCCCCCCTTATCGATGACGAACGTGTCTTCAAGAAGAGGAATTATACCTTGGCCAGTGAGGGCATTTAGAACTCAACCAAATTTCCTACTTAAGCTGCAGCGGTATCCAAATTATTCACTTATTCCATATGCCTAAAAGGGGCGGGGGGGGGTAGTTAGCTTGTGGTTATAGAATTATACTTCACAAGTTAGAATACAATGGAGATCTTTAAATTATTCTTCAAAAATTAACACAAAGAACTCTTACATATAATTCGTATATTGAAAAGCAATTTCATATCTGCACTCATAAATAAAATCTGAGTGATAAAAAATAACAGGATTCTACAAAGTTTTAGTGAGTGCTGTTTGAGATTGTTCAACTGCTTGCAACATGATGGCAGCCCATAAGGAATGATGATTCAATATGCACCATGTCCAAGATTCAACAGCCTCTCCTAATATTTAAAATAAAGGTTATTTAAATTGTAGCGAACGCGATATGTATGAAAAATATTTAAACAAATAAACAGATGCTAAAGATCAAAGTAATATTGCGAAAGTGATTCGAAACAATATATATATATATATACTTATATAAAGCTCAATGTGTGTGTGTGTGTGTGTTGGCTCTCTACAGGCTAGACCGTTTGACCTACAGCTACCAAATTTGGTACATGTATACCTTGGAGGTCGGGAATGTGCACCTAGGGTCCCTTTTTTGAATTTTTAATTAGAATTTTAATTATTAATTAAAAACTAACATTCCCGCCAAAAAAATCTTTTCATTTTCCCCACCGCCAAACGAGTAAGGCTTCAATTTTTTCTCACACTAAAAAGGTTAGGGTTAACATTTTTCGGTCGATTGTTTCAAACGATTCTGTTTATTTTCTTAATGTTTGAGGCATTTAAAATTAAACATTGTTAATTAATCGATCTTTTAGATTCATTCTGAAGTACTTTTGAATTAAAATAAAACAGAATAAAGGAAATTAAACATTTGTAATCTGCATAGCGTTACCCCAACTGGAGTAGAAAATTCACGCATTTGCGTTACCGTAATTGGCGTTGAAAATTCACGCACGCGCATTATGTTCTGATTGTTGACAACGGATAGGGACTTGGTTGTGAAGACTTAATATGTTTTCGACAGATTATTTCAAACGATTCTGTTTATTTTTTTAGTGTTTGATGCATTTAAAATTAAACATTGTTAATTAATCGATTTGTTCATGATGAACCTGAGAAAATTTTGTTGAAAACTTTTTGTGATATTGTATAAATTAAGAAAAATATTCTTTAGTGCCCATAAGGTTTAAATATTCAGCGACTCTGTTTTCAGTACTCATATTTAAAAAAAATGCTTCGTTTCAGTAAAAAAAAAAAAAAATTATTATATTTATTGCAGTTTAATCATTTCCACTTTAATTTAAAGCATAAATTCTACGGGAGCTAATAGAAAATTAGAGAGATACATATTACGTTATGGCTGGAGGCCTTTATAATATTATGAGTGAATTATATGACTATTAAAATTTGTTTTAAAATATTTTAATGAAGAAGCAATTAAAATGGGAGTTCCATAAAATATATAATTATTAAAATTTTAACGTGCATTAAGATTGGCGAACCGCCTAGACGCCAAAGGTGGCTAGTATATATATAAAATTAAGCACACTAAGAATTTGTTTTAGAGTTTTTCATGAAAAATTGAAGCAATAATTCATTTACGGTGCAAAAAGATTACATTTATACAGGCCAGAACTACTTTCTGGTTTTTATTATACACATACTTTCAGACGAATATCGTATTTAACAATCTACTACTTCGACCGGCATAATTTAAACAGTTACAGTTAATCTAGCATTAGGTGAAATTGATTCTGTCAGTTTGAATGAAAGAGGAGAAATAATATGACAGACAAAAATGCATTTTTTTTTTTACAATTAGTTATTTTAAATTACTATAATATTTACATTTTTTATAATTCCATAGAGAGAAAGAAATATTTTTCATTTTTATTAATAGTTTGACTTTTCTCTTCGTTTAAATGGAGCATTTTTTGTGAGTTTTGGTTTCAATTTGATTAAAATTTTTCTAAACATTTAATTGTTTCTGTTCTCATTTACTTGTTCTAACTACTCTGCTTCATTCATTTCCCCGAAATTCCATTAATGATTTTTAATTTTTTAAAGTTTCATTTTAGTTTTGAATAATCTTTTGGTTTTTATTTCGTTGTAAATGAATTATTTATTTATTGGTTCTGCTTTAATTTCATTAAAATGTTCTTTTGAATCATTTAATTTTATCGCTTTGCAGTAGGTTGTTCTGTTTTCATTCGTTAATTTAAAATTAAATTAATGAATTTACTAAAATAAAGACTTTTTTTCTTTATTTTTATATAATATTTAAAGCCTTTTAATTTAATCATAATTTTCTCTTATCTGCTATGTTTCATATTCACATGACTAGTTATTGAGGGTAATTGACAGAATAATAGATACTGAAATTTTTCTAAAGAATTTTGAACTCTTGAAAATACAAAATGTTTAATGAAGTTGCTTAATATTTTGCTTGTTTCATAGTATGATTTTAAGTCTGAACTGCATAAACATACAGAAATAAAATGATATATTTACTGTATACTTTGCAATGGATATTTTAAGATCATTTTTTATGCCTTTTTATGAACAATAAATAAATTAATAATTATTTTGACTGAATTATTAATTTTTGAATTCCATTATTTAAAATTTTAAAAGTGCGAATGTGATGAAGTTGCTAATTTTTAGAAGATATTCTATTAAACCTACTTCAGTTTTATTTTTAAATGCATTTATTTGCAATATTTATTTTCTGTAATAAGAAGGTGAGCATTTTGTTACTTCTTTTAAACTGTTATTCGTGAATTGTTTCCTTTTTCTTCATATTAATAATTCAAACTTTAAATAAATTAATCTAGGGTATTAGCATTATAAAATTTTAAGTTTTAATATTTAATAACTATTTTTAATCTCTATTATGGCTATAAGGATTTTTTTTTCTGTAATATTTATAAGATTAAGTTTAATTTTTTTCATCAGACAAAGATTTCTCCAACGTATACCAAATGATATATTTGAGCAGTTTTGCAACTGAATTTTACATTAGGGGAAACTCCCGGGAGTTCAAAAATCCCCGTTACACTATCAAAATGTCAACAACGCCTGAAAGTTCAGTAAAACGAAGGTTGAAACACAATGACCACCTGCTTTTTTCCACTTCTCAGAACATCATAAATTTATTTATCAGCAGACGATAGTTTTGTCGGAACAATGCTCAGTTCTGTAGAATTTCGAAGGAAGCGGAAAATCCCGGCCAGATTTTTTCTGTTTCGAAGAATGGAAAATTTTTCCCTTTCTTATCTTTCAATCATGATTCAGGTGAAATTAACTCTTCCTTTTGTTTTCTTTAGAATGGTATAAAAGGTCTCTTGCATCTGATCGCAACTCAGATACGATTTGAATCTTGATATAGATTTTATAATCTTGAAATTAATTCGGATCGCCATGAAGTACTTTGGAATCCTCACCTTCGTAACTGTGGTGCTGGCTGTCGCATTTGGTAAGTTTTATTATGTGATTAATTCTATATTTTGTATAAAAAAATGGTTGTATTTTGTTGAGATTGAAGAAGCTGCTTGACATAGGTAATGCATGCACTTTTCCTCTACTTAAATCTAAAACAGAATCTTGAGAAAAATTTCTAAATTTTAACTAAAGAGCTGTATTAATTAGAAGTGTTTTTAGTTGTTTTGATGTGTGTTTGATAATAAGAAGAATTGATTGGATTCATTATTTATTATTCATTATTAGAGAATTTTTGATTAAGTTTTAATAATGGATTTTGGAATCATAACTAAAATGTGCTACTAGATTCAGCCTGGAACAATTTACTTAGCTATAATCCGTTCCCCAACTTATAATAATTGAATGCTAAAACAGTATTTTATGAAATTTTCTGAAACTTAACTACCTTTGACGCTCAGCTTGCTCACCAAGATTGTTGATTTTTTTTAGGTTATTAAACGATTAATACAGTGTGCATTTTTTTAAAATTTCAGTTTATTTGATATCACTTTAAAACAGGGCTTTAACTGAATGATTCTGTAACAAATATTGTGGGAGCAAATTAAAAGTGTGTAGATTATGAAATACAACAGGAAATGAAAATCATATTTTGGAATTAATGATAAATTAAGTAATTTTTTAAATCTTCATTTTAACCATTGCAAAACCACGCGATTGACTATTTTGATGGATGAGTTTGAATTTCTTAACATTAAAAAAGCAACTGAAGTGAATAATACTCTTAAAAAGCTTTTTCAAACCAAACTGAAATCAAACCAAACCTAACATTAAAAGCAGCCCAACACTGTAAATTAAACTTGAAGAATTTATAAAAAGTAAAAAAAAAAAAAAAAAAAATGCACAGAAATGCAAAAATAAATAAATGAATAAATAAAATAAAATAAAAAAATGAAGATATAATTTTTTGAGTTTTAAAATAATGCTAAAACCTTTGTAGGAAATTAATAGTTTTGGAAGTCATCCATTTCCAGTAGGCAAGTCATAGCGAGTATCTATAGTGGAGGTTAAACCTATCATCACTGTCGATTATTAGACTTTTCAATTAAAGTTTATTTCTTAATTTCTTTTACATCATCTGACTAAATGAAGTATCTGACACGGCGAGCAGAAATCACTAAATAATAAGTTTATTTTATTAGCGAAAACTGTTGAATGAAGTGCAGCTGCAGAAAAGCTGGATAAAGCAGTCTACTGAAACGTTCGTGCATCGATATGTTTACATTTCATTGCTGCCATTCCGTAATAAATAATAAAAGCGAATTTTGTTCCACGTACGTTAGCGTTTTATATATATAAATTTGGTTAAAGAGCATTACCAGAAATTTGTAAATAAAAAAAAAAAAAAAACTGCCACTATGTTTAACAGCAAGAAAAAAAAAAGATTTGGTTACTTAATGGGGCGATAATATTGGATAATGGTCTGTACAACACATCTAAAATCTGCTCTTAAGTGCAGCATTTTAAGCGTAAAATTGAACTTACTACAATCCTTTGCAAAATGTATGATGCATTAATTCATGAAATCTTTTCTATTTCAAAGAATTTGCAGAAAATTCTTTAAATATTTGATGATTTGATGTAAAAATCTTATATGAAATTTCCACTATATGGATGTTTCTGAATTACTATTTTACTTAAATATGCATAGGCATAGTTCTTTTGCTCCTTTCTTCATTTTTTTTCAACTTTTTGTCCCACAATAATTTTTTAAAAAGAGTTGATATTCATCAAAAACTCTGCGTTAATATTTTTATGCTGGTTATATCACCTTTTCTAAAAAGAGAAAGCGAGAATTTTACTACATAAGATTTTGTTCAGTGTCATTATATATCAATAATATTATAGAATAGATTTTTTTGGGGGAAATAAACACAAGAGTGCACGTAGTTCTGACGCTTTGTTTAATAAATTCCAAATTTAAATATGCTTTTAGGATTTCAACAACTTATTTAGATTTAAAAGATAAATAATTTAGATCTCTATTAATCGAAAATATAAAGGTGCAAATTTTAAATATTTTTTTTCTTTCAGTTGAATGTGACAAAATAGACTGGGGTGCTAATAAACCACAGCCTCCAAAAGTTGGTGAGGTAAGTGAAATCGAGCAACTCAAATAATTGAATTTAGCAAACGATTTTCAATAATCATTACCTTAAAGAATAAAATATGATGTGATTAAATTATATCAATGAAAAACCTATATAAAATTCGAAAAATTACCGATTATTCTTTTTTTTATTAAATTAGGAATTAAATTATATTTTATGTATTTTCTTTTTTTATCTAATTAGCAATGGAAGGTGTTTTTCATTGTCTGTAAAAAATAATTTTGTCTTGATTTCAGTTTTTCAATCAGTTAATTTTGCTTTTTTAGAGAGCAATATTTTTGCTTCAACATATAACGATTTTTTTTTCGAATTAAAAAAAAATTCATGCAACCTGTTTGAATCATTAATTTTTTTATAACGCCAATTGAATGGATACTCTTGCAGCTTCCATCTAAAGTACTTCGATATATAAAATTAAATAAAATAGTGAAACACAAATATTTCATGTAGAGTTCTTAAAATAAAATGTGTATTTCTTTGACGTCAAAATTTTTTCAATAAAGCTTTGCTAACACACTAAATGTGAATAAATTATAAAAAGAAATACTTTATTCTATTACGTCAATAAAATAGGCAAATTATTGTTTACTTATTTTATTTTTGTGTAGAATTACCAATTTTAAACGCATAATATATTTTTTAAATAAGACACAGGGTCCAAAGTATTACTAATAAAAGTGAGATTAACCCACTAACGCCTTGCGTTCTCATTTAAGGGCAATTGCTCTTGATATCCGTGACAAAATCTACTGCATTTCAATGCTTATTTTTTGCTTTGTATACAAGTCAATATGTATTCCTAATCTGCTAAATATTTTTCAGTTGACTTATATTACCTGAAGATAACTTTACTGATTTTTCGAAATTATTTTAGGAGTGAAATTTTATTTTATTATTATTCATTTAAATGTTTTTATATAATTTTAAAGAATTTTATATTGAAATATATGCTTTTAATTAATTTGGATATTAATAAGTTAAACTTTCAACTATTTAGAGACTACTTTTTTGATACGAAACTTTTTTTTTACTGAATGAAACCAGCGATTTTCTCGATAAAACGTTTTTGCTTATAAATGATTTATCTTGAAATCAAATCGAATGCATTGTAAATGTTTCAATAGGAAAAAATTTTGGGTGTGGATATATTTGCATAGATATGGTTCATAACAAAATTCAGAAAGTTATAGATTCGTTATTATTTTATTTTTATCAAAATACATTTCATACTTCATTGTTTTTTTGTTTTTGTTTTTTTGAAATAAGGTTTTTATTACCTTAACATTCCATTGGCTTTGTGGCAAATGTGAAATCATTGCGTAAATATAAAATTTAAATTTTGCTGGAATTTTTATGTCAGTGGTTTTGTCATTAGTAGTTTAACTCAACCTCATTTCTTAAAGATTAATGTAAAATAAAATGGAACACTTTTTCTTTGAAACTGTATCCAATAAAGCATTTTTTTAAGGAGAGGTTCGATTATTTTGTAGTCTTATCTTCTCTATATAAAAAAGAAATACATCGAAATAAAAAAAAAATTAATAAACCATTCGTAGTAAGATCTTTTGATCTCTTTGATAGAGAGATAAATTACTTTTCACTTGCTATTTTAATGCACAAACAGATTAGTATTGAATATTTTTTTGACAGATAAACGCATATATTTTCTGTTTTATATTGTTTATTTAAAATACCACATCGACTAATATCTTAAAATTGAAATTTTTTATCCTAATCATTATCATCATAAAATTGAAATTATTTTTTTATCCCAATCATCATTATCTTAAAACTGAAGTTTTTTTTATCCCAATCATCAGTATCTTAAAATTGAAATTATTTTTTTTATCCCAATCATTAGTATCTTAAAATTGAAATTATTTTTTAACCCATTCATCAGTATCTTAAAATTGAAATTATTTTTTTTTATCCCAATCAACAGTATCTTAAAATTGAAATTATTTTTTTTTATCTCCGCCATCAGTATTTTAAAAATGAAATTATTTTTTTTATCCCAATCATCAGCCTCAATTCAGCCTCCAGGCAGCAGGTGGTGGTAAAGATTTGAGAAACTTCCAGGCTGGATACAATGCCGGAGTCGGAACTAAAGTCTGGGAAAGCAAGAGAGGAGATGCCAGCCTGGATCTTGGAGTCAGTTATGGGCAAGGAGTTGCACGAATGGACGGACACACATTCAAGTCCAAGCCTCAATATGGATTCGGTGGCACCTTCAGATGGGGTAGAAAGTAAAAGAGCTTGGAAACGACAAAGGCTTTGAATTGATTTTTCCAAATGGTGCTGTAAATGCGTGTGATGCTGCATTCATTTACACGTGCTGTAAATGAATATTTTTGAAATGGTATTTTATAATGAATAATTTCGTAAAAAGAGTAAGGAATGTACTTAAAGAAAATTTAATAACAAGCTTTAAGATTTCATTTTTTAAAAAATGGTGCTATACCTGTGATAATGTAAATAAATTAAATTCAGTATTTTGTAAAGTGCAATCAATAAAGAGATTCCTCATTTGTTGAATGAAATCTTTGTTTGTGTGTTTGCCTTAAGTATATTTAAATAAAAGACTTTTTTTATAAAAAATATAAAAAAGGAAGAATTTAATTTTTTGTGGTATAACATGGGCGTAATTAAAATAAGCATGAGAGATTTTAATAAAATAAGTTAACAGCATAAAAATAATTGTTAATATAAATTGTTTTCTAATTATTATTTTTATTGGATATTTTTTCACTTTATTGTTTCAAATGTTTATAAATAAAATGACGTAAGATTAGCGCAATTCCTACTTCTATCTTATTCTTTCTCGAGATATTTTATAAAACAGATTTAAATTTAGAAAAGAATTATTTAAAAGAAAACTACTTAATATAAAATGGACAAAATGGGGAAGACGTTTTGAATTAAATCATGGCCCCAAAAGATCATTGAAAAGGACTCCAGGAAATAATGAACAAATATAAACAAAGAGGTTATGGGTAATTAATTTATAATTAATGATAGGTGATTCGGATATTCAATGTAAGTGCTGGGCACGGATGATCCAAAATGGTGTTTGTTCGGGGTTTTTTTAAATGCAAAGAAATTTCGAAAACAAACTATATTTAAATTTATACACTTCGTTCCTTAATTTAAAATAACTTTATTTATATTTAACATGTAGAGTATATCTATGAAAAAAAAGCAACAAAATTAACTATTCTAAATATATGATGTTAGAATAGTAACAGAAAGAAAATTGCTCTGAGCTGTTTGTAGATAATCATGGGACAACTTTAAATGAGACAAATTTTTGTTTCAATTGGTCGAAAAAAGGGCATCCAAAATATATATTATATGTTAACAGCATATGTAAAATTATTGCATTTCATGATTACACAATAATTTATTTGATAGTGAAGATTGTTGCATGGGTGAAATGACTTGAAGACACATGTTGTCTTTTATGTGGTTTATTGGTAACATCAACAACAAAAGGCACATGATTACGCCATGGTGTAGTAG
Source organism: Argiope bruennichi (assembly GCF_947563725.1). Lineage (NCBI taxonomy): Eukaryota > Metazoa > Arthropoda > Arachnida > Araneae > Araneidae > Argiope > Argiope bruennichi. Next base: position 74,631,015 of record NC_079156.1, read on the forward strand.
GCCTAGAAAACTACACATAAAATTTCTCGGGAGAGAGAGATCCGAGATCATACTCCCCCTAGAACAGGAATCAAGTTCGCTTCTACTGGAAAAAAAGTATACTAACAATAACAGTGAGACCACGTGATATTTACATGATTGACAGCTAGCTCCTCTCAGGAAGACTTCGTGGTTAACTGAATTCTTAACAGCATATGAGTGATTAATCGTCAATGAGTGGACGTCAATAAGTTCTTTCCTAACTAACAATTGTTCGATAAATAATATGCGTTTAATAGAATTCTCAAGTCCTGGCTTATAGTATGGAATATATGACTCTCATGTGGCAGATTCTGAAAATAAAAGTCTGGACACTTTTGACGTTCTCTGTCTTGTCAAATGTCTACGATTTTATATTGGATGGAAAAGGGGATAATGTCTATATTAGAGAGTATACGAGAAGGTTTTGGGGAGACTATTCATACTAAATGAAAAAATAGACAATTGCTCTGCTTCTTGTCTTCTTTTCCCTTTATGGCTTTATATATTAATTAAAGTTTTTAGAAGGAGAACTAAATCAAATATGTCCGTAAAAGAGTTATGCCCTTTACATCATCTTTTCATCTGGTTTAACAGACATCTGCTCTAAAACAGTTAAGACTTACAACTCTGAAAATAATTGGTAATTTTATTTCCATTTTGTTATGCTTTTGTTTCTGTGTGAGCATCAAACTGAAGCTCTTAGCTCGTCTAACAGTGAGTGTTGGATGCGACTCAATTAGAAAGTTATATTAATGAATGCCATTCTGCTCTTTCGAAGTTTTAAGTGAGAAGTGACAAACGATAAAAAGAGTACTGTTTGTAAAATAAATAAATAAAAATAAATTACAAAAAAGAACTAGCAGAAGAGCCGGATGAGATCAGTGATTTTAAAATGGTTCATAAAATGAGCTTAATGAAATATTCTTTAAATACAATGGACATCAAGAGGGAAACCGAAGAATGGGCTTGATGTTTTACGTGAAATGACACTATGTATCAATTTAAAAACAACATTCTGCTGAAAGACAACATGCTATCACAAATTTAAATAATGAATTTAATAAAAAGAAGTATTAAGTATTTAAAAATAAACTTTTATTGGTTTACCAAAAAATGTTTTTATTTTAAGATATTTTGTATATTTTAATTTTCATTAATAATTCTTTACCAAGCATATTTTAGAATCTTGAAATCAATTATTTCTCGTACTCATTACCAGATGGCGCCTTCAGCAAACAATCAAAATTTACTTATATCAACCGACTAATTGATAATTAAGCACTGAAAATACCGAAGCAGTACGTTATCGTTACCTTTTTAGCTTTATTCTTAAATAATAATAATAATAAAATAAAGCTAAACATTGGAAGAAAAATTGACTCTCGCTGAACTTAAATTAAAAATAATGTAAATATCACGAAAACGAATGACAGAAAATTTATTAATAAATATGAAAATAACGAGAAAGAATACTAATATTATATGACAGTTAAAAATGGTCTAGTGCAAAAAAAAAAAAAAAAAAAAAAAAAACCCGGATATTACTATATAACCTTATGATAAAAAAATGGCAAAAACATTTTGAATTTTCATCTAATATACTAATATTTATAATGAACTCAAATTCCCGTCAAAAAATCTTCAAATGGAAATCATAAGAGTTTTATATATATATAAAGTATTTTATCAATAATTGTCGTTATTCTATGTTATTTGTATCAATTCAAAGTTTAAGGATGCAAATAGAACAATCAAAGGAAATGAATTGCTATCTTAGAAATGGAGCGCTTTTAATTTAAAAAATTCCCATTCGACAGTAAAAATTTATAATTAAAAACAAACACAAGTTTTTGAAACGGTGCGGAAGTTTGGCTGGAAGCTGAATGGTTTAATATTTAATAAAACGAAAAAGGAAATTAATACGACAATTGAATTTTATTTTACTTCATATCTGCAATTATTATATATTTTACTCATTCATTTATAACTTGTATTCTTTATATATGAAAATGGCTTTCTTTTCCATAGTGTGAGGATAACATTTTATATATTTTTCATGTAAAAAATTTAAGTCAGTTTTTCGAATCAAAATACATTTTTCTTCTTCAAATTTTGTGTGTTTGAATTGTTATAAATGAATTATAGATGGCAGCACCAAAAATAAAATCATAGAGTTGAAGTGCGTATTTAACTAATGTGAATTCGCACTGCAAATCAGAAATTGCATCATAAAATTTGTGTCTGCGCAAAGTGAATTTAAAAAAATGTATTGCTGCCACTGCAATAGCAAAATTAAGAATGCTTTAAAATAAGAATTAATGGCAATAATTTAAAGTATGTATATCGTTATTCAATGTACATGACAACGCCTATATTTAAAACCAAAATTGAAAAAAAAAAAAAAAAAAAAAACTTGATGATGTCAGAATTGAATTTTCTGGATAATGGGACTTTAGAATAAAAATGTGTACACCTGATTTTGTATTTCAGAAAAACGGAATTAAGTAATATTTAGAAAAAATTAACATAAATAATATTGAAAGAAAGAGCATTTCTTAATTGATGGCATTATAGCTTTGTATGTTTTCTTTATAATAAACTTGTTACCGAAGGAAGATATTGTACAAGTCCTCACGAAGTGGCTGGATATTTTGAGTAACATAAATATCGTGAAGATAAAGTTACAGTGCTGCATGTCATCTCTTGCTTTTAGAAAATGAAGCTTTATAACAATTCTCGGCGTTATTCAGGCTGTAAAAAAGTTTTAATGTCTAAATACTTATCACTCTCTAAATTTTATAGCGCATTTTGTTGTTGTTGTTGAATCATCTTTCGCTGATTCTCTTTTGCCTCCTTCAAGTCGTCTGAGCTTTCGACGAGAAACACAGTCTCTGTCCCCCCTCCTCTTTTTTTTTTTTTTTTTTTTTTTCAAAAACTGAGGATGGATGTAGGAAGTGTGGCACACTTAAAAGTAATATTAGTTATCTAAAATTATATTAGCCTTAACTTACTGTAAAACTGTTGCGTCTCTGAATGCAAACTTTTTCACATTTTTCAAATTTAGAAAGCATTGAAAAAAAAGAAAGAAGAAAAGACGAGAAAACTATGGTTTTTTAAAAAAAAATAACGTAAAGAGAAATTCTTTGATATTTTTATTAAAAATTTTTAAAGATGAATTCAAACATTTATGTTAATTAATTCTTAGTGTAATCTATTTATTCAGAATTTTGATATTGCCAAAAATGGTTGAAAAATAAATTTGAATAGTTAAAGTAAACAACCTATAAGGCTAATCTAACCAGAATTCAAGATCAAGCTGCAAAGAAAAGAAAAAAGCAACACATAAAAATGATTTGAATCCAGTTTTTAAAAAAAATTGCACGATTTTGAGTTGAGAAGCCAAAATAGCTTCCTTAAATACTGAGCAATTTTGTGCCTCTTATTATAAATATTGTATAGACCTCGCGTTATGTCTGTTCCACCCCAGTTACGCCATAGAACTGAACTAAGAGTAAATTATATTCTGATGCGGGGCTCCTTTTGAACGGTCCCTATCGGAAGTAATCAGTTCAATTGATTAAAGGTCGCTACTGCTTTGAGCTTTCTAACACAAGTCTGGAAGCCATAGTTACTCCAATTTCTTCTTCTAATCATTTTATCGATGGCTAGAAGTTCCTTGTAACGTTCCCCCTTTTCCCTCTCATGATAACTGGCATTCCGGCCAGATGTAATGCCACCTGTTTTCCCAACATTGTTAAGTGTCTCTGGACCGCCATATGGGGATCCTCTTCACCAAAGGAGTCATTGTGTCTGGCCATTTGTTGTATCCAAATAAAGGACCAAATATGTGCGTTGCGTCTTTTCAAATATATCCATCATATCTTCAAGGGAGAAGAACGTCCAAACATCCAGATGTTAAACTTTTTCTCGATTATGAAGGGACTCCTCATATCTTCGAGGAACGATCAATCACCAGCGACCGTTTTCATTAAATGTCGAAGTCAGGTGAACTTTAGCCGGTGTTAGAGGTGAACTGAGTATAATGAACATGTGTCCGGGAAGAGTCAGCTACAAAGATGGATCATGAACACACATTCCCACGATCGACTGCTGGAGACCATTAAGGAAGCATTATTGAGCAACTATTGAATGACAATGAACTCAAGTGCACCAATGAGAAAATCAAAGGCGGAGATTTGACGAAAATAAAACGCTGTTTTTTTTTTCTGAGAGAAGAGCAGTAAGAGCCATTAAAGGAGGAGTCGAAGAGACGTGAGTGTTCGAAGGTGTTCCTGATTTTGTGAGAAGCTCCATGTGATTCGGGCTTCCGTGTTAAGGTCCACCCACAAAGATCGATGGATTTCTGGGGCTGCCTCTGGAGTAGTCGTATGTGCGGTTATGTTATGTATCTATGTTTGTTTTTTTGGTGTTTATTTTTCGAATTGATTGAGGAGCTATTTCATGATTAACTTTCAACTGTTGTGTGAGTTTTGTAAATAATATTGATCTAGATGAGAATAAGTGGTGTTTGTGTACATATATAGGGCTGTAAATGAAAGAACTCTTTGTTACACTATTCTGTTATTTAATCGGTCAGGATTAAGACAGTACAACCTTCATAACACAGTATATAAGAGCTTATATGAGAGTATATGTGAGAAAGTTTGGGGGAAATTGGCTATGAAATTTTTCAGCAATCTTAATAATTTTTACTTTGTATAATATCATATATAAAAAAATAAAAAATAATAAATTTGAATTAATAATGTTTGTCAGATCAGTTTTATTTTCTTCCAATAGCATTAAAAAAGTGCAAGTTAAAGTTAATTTTTTTTATTATATTTCGATTGCTTATTTTATATTGACAACTAATTCCGTTTTTAGAAAATAGAAAATAATATTTTTTATTCCGCTTAAAATAAAATCCCCCCCCCCCCGAAAAAAAGTCTCGGGAATCATTTAGATATCTTTGTAATTACAAGCATCATTTATTTTAAAGTATCAAATTATCCAGGTCTCTAATTGCGCCTAATTGTTTCAAGAGGAATTAAGATGATTATTAACATGATCTTTATGGCGATATTTTTAAATTTATGTTAAGGAGAATTCAGTCATATTTATTTCCTTTCTCCAAATCTGTACCGTGAAATGTTATGAATTTTAGAAGAAATACAAACTATTAAGCATGCTCTTAAGACTTTGAAGGAAAAAAAATCTAAACAAATCCTAAAAATAATTTTAGAAAAAATTCTGAAGCATGAAAGAAATGGAACTTATCAAAAGGGTAAAAAATAGTTGGTTCCATTCTTTCCTTGTTTATATCTCGGTTTTTTGAAATTTGAAGGAAATTGTCTGTTATTAACGAAATTGAAGCAGACAATTAACGAATTCCGAAATAAGTGAAATGAATGTACGTTTATATTTATTATGAACAAGTACATGCTTCAAATATCTGATATTTCGATGTGATTTATGTGCATTTCTCTGTATAATGGAATACGATATTCAAAAGCAAGAGAATTTTCACTTTTGTATAACTACATATACCTTTCGATAATTCTCCTGGCTGTTTCGCTTTCATTCCTATTTTCTTTTCTATGTTTCTTAGGGCGGTAACTTCTTACTACTCTGTCCTTTATTGGCCATACAAGGGAATCGGGTACATGGCGGACATTCGGGCCAAATTGTAGCTTATTGTTGGTGATAAGTGTGACAACTTTCTTTACCATTTCCTAATAACCCTAAAAATGAACAATTGATGCCTCAGAAGTGATAAATCGCCAATTTTCCTCCGGTGAATTTTGAGGCTTAAAAAACTCCAAAGCAAAACGACATTATATTCTCAAATGATTAAAAATTTTTTTTTCCTAAAAACGTTAACATTTTATTTCCTGTTGAGTAGCAAATTTTTATAATTGGCTGATTCAATTAAAATTTCACATGTATATAGGATGATATATAAATAATACAAAAACTATTATGAAACAACTATGATCGACAATCAATACTTTATGTATGGGTCGTCATATCCTGTATATTGTTTCATATTTCTAACATTACTCCTCTGAGCAATAAGCTCTCTGGAAAGGAAGATAGTTTTACATAAAGCTCTAAAGCATGATATATGGATACCAGATGAATGACGTTAAATTTGATGACAAAATCGAAGATTCCAGAAACTACAAGAATCTTGATGGCAGTTCGATTTGAAGGCGAGTTTCGGCTATCTCTCTAAAGTTTTTTTTTTTTTTTTTGCTCTATGTCAGAAACTATAAAAACCTGAGAGACAGAGCTGAAGTCAGTTAGTATTAAGTCGATAGTTGAGTTCAGTTCAAGCTCCTGAGAGTTTCCTCTGAGCGCTTTGTAGTGTTACGGTTGTTTATGATCAATTTGCTACTTCTGTGCTGCTGTTTACTTCCTGCTGTACTTGCGTATTCTTAGGCTGTGTATTCGTGTTTTCGTACAGAATAAAGGGCCATTGTTGTTTATTGGACTGTTTCACCGTACATACCTCCGACGGATTTGGAATATTTTCGGTAATGATATTTACTCAGTTCTGTGCATTTAAGTTTAATTTCGTCATAATGCTGCATGAGGTATTTTTTAAACCTTTTTTTCTTGACACATTGATTTCAAATTTTGATAAAGATATATCATCTTGATGTCAGGTTCTAATTTCTATTTTTTTATTCATTTTACATCGCTTCGAAGTTATATTTGCATTACATAGATAGACACACAATCTTCCCTTCGACGTGTTTGTTCCAGAATTCGACAAAGATCTGAGATTTTGATATAAATATCATATTCTGTAATTCGTACTTTTAGCTTGTTGCTTTTTCAAATTGTCGCTTTTGCATGACTCGAATAGACAAGGCAAAAGTCCAAGACGATAATAGATTTGATCTAAATTCTGATTTAAATTCCTTTTCTCTTGATGAAACATATACAAAATTTCTCTTATTTACCTTATCAAGAGGTTGATTTGTTGTGATCTCATGCGTCATCAAAGGACTGACTTATTTCCAATGAATTCTATTTAAATACCACACAATTTTGGAGTAGAAACTACATGCCAAATTTCATTCAACTCACTTGGTACATGAAATTTGGTATGTGATTTCTATGTAACACGTACCATGTAACATATATATTGCATTCTCATGTACACGTATGGGCAATTCGATTTTCGAAGACGGATTTGATACTAAATTTGGCAGAAAACTAAATTTCATATTAAAAAAAGATAAATTTCCTCGCTTCAGTTCTTTGTGTTTTACTAATTATTCGGTTAACAAAGATATTTCCTAAACTGCGGTTTTTTGCAATTTCAGTGAGACAAATTTCTTTTATTTGTGGTACTTAATGCTGTCTTTAAAAAAAAAACTGATTGCGTAATACTTCAAAGACTCAGACCTTTAAAAGTCTCTTCTTTTTCAGTTTTTGTTCACAATGTCTAAAGTTTTAAAGTCCTCTTCAAATAACTCTTCAAGTTTACATCCTCAAAAATCTAACCCAATCAAATCAGTAATTCCAGTTAATTAATCATTTGGACGTGATTAATTCTTTATTTGGGGTGGTTGCTTGGAAACATCATATTTTCATTCGCTTTTATAGGATATCTACAACTCCAAATGCCTTCCATGGATGTGTAATTTATCCATTATATAATTTATGTAGGATCGTGTCCTCAATCGAAAGAAGACTGCACGTTTGTCTTTTCCATATTTTAATAAACGAACACAGGACTACACGAACATTAAGCAAAAGTATAGGGTTGGTTGCAGTTCAGGCGAACATAGCATGGCTGTTATCCTTCAACTTCGAAGCTCACACACTCTCGCACCCAGTGTCTCTCTTCTGCCGTTTGCCTCACTTATACTTCTAGTTGGAACACTACTGCCATCTGCCGGCGAGGTAGAGGGAGTAGCGTAGGGGCTCATACTACATTTATTTAAATTAAAATTAATTAATCAACCAAAATAAATTCTAAGAATATGTAAATATATTATACATATCCTATTTACTTAATATGGGCATTCTCCCAATTTCTGTTTCTTTCAACTTTTCACCATTTGGCAATTAAAGAACTATGAAATAAGGAATCAATTCCGAAACGAAATTGTAAATAAGAGCTGTTTTTGTAAAATAATGAAATTACAGGGATTTTAATACTTTGATTCGAAGCATTCTAGCATGGTAATTAATGTTTTAAACATTAATTGTTGGTTTTTTTTATGTTAAAATACTATAGAATAAGATTAAGATTATTCACTGGATTCTACTAGTAGATATAAATGTCCAATTCATAACATGTAAAAACACTAATTTGTCTACTTTATTTGAACAATGATCATCCACTGAAATTCGTCTTGATGAGCCTTCTAGTTGGGATCATTAACCCACAAACTTTAAAACAGTTGTAATCAATCACTTACAAAAGTGGGACACGCCTTTATTAAGCAAAAAAAAGTTTTATTTTCTCTTAAAATCCTGTTCATTCCCTGAAAACCTACCAATACAACTAATGCTAATGTATTTGAATATTTTTGAAATCGTTTTGAAGAAGTCAGTTGAAAAGGAAAGTCATCCAATGAAATTCGTCACGGTGAATCAACAAACCCTGACAAAATTTTAATGAGAATTTTGAAATGTTTATAATCAATCACGTGGGAGAATGCGACAAGAGTCCAACAAATAGAAAAGATTCATTTCCTCCTTTTCAATTATAAACATACACTCTCAGGTAAAACCTCAGTTTATTTGGATTTGTCATGCCATAAAAGATAGTTAAACATAGACTTTCGCCTTATTTTCATTCGTCATTGTATGAAATGGTTCATGAATCAATTTGTTTTATTTTTTAAAAAAAATATTAATTTAAACAAAGAACAGAAATTGATTATTTATAGTAGCAACGATCTAGAAAGAAAAACAAACAAACAACAACAACAAAAAAAAAAGCGATGAGACATATAAACGAGTTAGTTGTTTATGCATTTTATGTAGAGGAATCGTTTGCTGGTAAACATTAGAAGAAGAAACGATTCCATTAAATCGTTGGCAATCAGAAATAAACTGAGATTCTTAACCGAACAATAATCTTTTTTTTTTTTTTTCCTTTTCGCTTTTGTTTACGATGATTTTTTTATTTTTTGCATTATTAGTGAGTCTAGCATTAAAAGTATATATAAACTGATTATTGTTTTTTCCCAATAATAACTAGAGAAAGGAAAGGTAATTTAGAATTTTTATAGAAAGTTATATGAATATTGTTAAATTTAATCGGAATGGAATAGGTGAAAATAGCACCAATGGGATTATAATATGTTTAAGAGTTAATGTTTGTATCGTAAGAGAATAATTTTATTGTATAAATTAGACTAAAAAATGAGCTTTATAAATCTCTGGAAGGTAAATCGAGATTTTAAACATATTTTTATTCGACAGAAATCTTTTTTTCATTCTTGTTTGCTATGAGTTTTTGAAATTCTTTTTAAATGAAATTAATAATGAAAGTTGAAAACGCTAATTTCATCCCACTTTCCTAAAATAATAGCAAGATAGAGGAAAAAAAACTCATATTTAATAAAATGTTTTTAAAATCAGAATGAATGCTACTATGCTAAATTGGAATCAAGGACAAAATCATTACTTCTTATGAAAAGACCTGACTGTTTAATACTTCAAAGGCTCAGGTCTTTGAAACTCGCCTGACTATTATTAAAATAAATTAAAAATATTGCATAATTAAAACAAAACCTAATCTTAAGAAAATTTAGTTAAAAAGTTACATTAATTTTGAAGAATTTCATGAAATAGATTTATTAATAAGATACGAAAATTCTATCTAACTCATTGTTTAATTGGCGTTTAAATTCAATATTTAAATAGAATTTTTCGAAATTGCTTATTTAATAAATTTTTATGTATTACAGCTTTTATGTATTTTATGTGAACAGCTTTATTTGAAACTTTAGATTAAATATAATTAGGCAAATATATGTGCCTAAAGTACTTTTCGGTCAGAAAAGGAACTGCAGTTTCAATCGGAAAAACATTTAAGCTTATGATGCATCCAAAAAAAATCACAAGTGTAAAACATGCATTATGAATACTTCTTTTGTACTATTGTATACATTGATTTTATTTTCTTTTAGAATTCAGGATAAGTCATTTCGAATGTAATTATTTTTTTACTGTTACATTAACCCTTTCCAAGGCCTTGGTAAATATAATTGCCAAAAAAAATTATTAATTTTTGTATGCAATTCTATAGATCGTCCTATGCTTTCATCAAATTTTTCATTGAGATAAAATTCTAGAGGATTATTTTCATATCTGTTACCATAATGAAATGTCTTAGTTTGCTAATTAACCAAATCAATTAATAAATCAAATTAATTATATTTTATAAATTTAATGAATCATTTTCTTAAATTAATCTTAATTTCAAAAAATTTCATTCACCATTACTAGAAGAAAATGATCATTTAAAGAATTCCAACAATTCACGCGATTCACATATCGGATAGAGCTCTTATGTTAAATGCTTTCTCTTTGATTGATCTATAATTCTTTTACATAATTAGTATCAAAAAGAATAATCGCCAATAGTTTTTCTCTCTGACTCAGTTACAGCCCTTTTAGGCCACTTATATCAAATTCGATGGCTACATTGTCCTTCAGGGATAATTCTTTAATGGGATCAGTGAATCGATATTTTAAAACTTGGTACTGCTGAAAATTCATTGTGCATGTTGCATTGATGCTCTTAAAATCTTATTGGTAATAACCTGGGGAAAAAACTCCTATCACTCCCTTACCGTAGCATCCAAGGTGAAATGAATACCTACCACCGTTACGTCCGCACTTTGATCGAAAATATAGTTGAGTTCTAATGGGAATCACCAGCCACGGTACAACTCCTCCAGTAAGAAATATGTCCCATCCTCGACAGAAAGGCAACAACCCCCATTCCATTACTTTACCAGCTAAGGGCAGCGAGAACTAATCACCATAATTAAAGTTTGACATTACCAAATTTTGGGTTACTTCCTGTAGGGTAATCTAACGTGGGCGGCACAAAAGCTAAGCTCGCTCTAATCCCAACAGCATTAGCAATATTCTACGGTAACTATAAAAAAGCTCCCCCCTCCTTGCCAAAGAATCTGGGCTGAATCGAAATATAAAACTTCCATGACAATAAGTAAGAAGTAATGAGAGATAATGCAAAAGGACCTTCCAGTACGGTTCAGCCTGAAGGGGTACGACTGGACATTGGCATAGAAGTTATTCAATCTTAACTATTATTATACCCATGGGAAAGTAAGAACCTGCTTACTTTTACAGCAACTTCCCCTCCCTATATTTAAGGTGTTCCTTCCAATGGAATAAATGTGCCATAGTAAGTCAAAGATCCTGAATTTGGTGTGAAATGAAGGTTTGGAGAGTCAAATGGATTTCAGTTTTCGAATTTGTCATTTAATTATGATTCGAATCGAAGATATAAAACCAAAAATTCCAAAAAATAACTATTCCATAGATTCAAGATATTAAATTAGAAATTAAAAAAATAGAAAGAGAAACTGAAAATTTTCAAAACAATTCTTACTGCAAATTTAATATATAAAGAAATATCAGTTCCAATAAACTTCAATTGTGAATTGATTTTTTTAAGACGAATTTTTTCGAAAGTTAATTTGAAATTATAATTCTTGTACAATCTTCACCTTAACTCTTTTAAGATGTAATTATCATTAAAACCAATAGAATTTGTCTATTGTGTAATCCCCGGAGGTTTAGTACCCCAAAAAATCGAATTTATATTGGGGATTCTTTGGTTACCAATTAAAACTAAAATTTGACATAGAATTACAGCTTTACAACTGTCACAAGATTGCATACCAAATTTAATTTATTCAAATTATTGAATTTTTGTGTTACATAAATGTGAAAAGTATATACAGACGAACAAACCTACGGCAGAATTGGTTCAAAATTTGTTTCAAATTTTCATTTTAAATTCTAAGCCTATGTAAAAAAATTTTATTTATGTAATTCATTACGTTTTATTGTTCACTTGAATTCACACAGATGGACAGATAAACATCCTCTGTATGGATTCCTCTCGAAATTTTATAGAAATCTATAAATGTGGTGTAAAAACCACATGCCCAATTTCATTTGAGTTATAAATTTTACTGCTGGATATAATTCTAAATATGCGTTTTTCGCATATTCCATTTCCATTTCATATTGTTTATTGATTACAATATTTTTCTCTGTATTCTCCGCATAAGAAAAAGAAGAAAATCGATGAATAAAAATATTATTTATAAAATAATTTTTTTTTATAAATCTCACTTAATACCAGAAAACATAAAATCATATACAATATGCGGTATTAATAAATGCACTTTAAAAAAATGAGACGTATGCTGAATTCTAACAAAATAAATAAATAAATAACTAGGCAACCATATTTTGTCCTTTCTTGATAAATGATTTCATACGTGAAAACGCATTTTTTTTTACTTTTTGACATCCGATAAACAATTAACTATGCGAAGAGCAGGTGTTTAGGTTTAGTACTTTGCATGCTTCAACTAGAGTACTTAATCTAGTATATGTAGGGCGAATTGAACAGACGAATGTTTACAGCTTCTAAATCTCATTTCGTTACGAATAACTATTTTTAACTAGGTTTAATAGCTGAAACTTTGCAGCATTTGCATCGCTTTTTACAAATAATAAGCATATGAATGTGAATTTTCCTTTTACTGATTTTATTATGTTATGGATGCCATGTGAATTTTCTTTCCTACATTCAATAAAAAAATGTTCGTCTGGGTTCGTAGCTATAAAGTTTGGTGATTAAAGATTTAATAGAGCTTCACCAATGTGCGTTACGGTTGCAGTGAACAAAAAGAAACTTCACTTTTTTTTTGTTGCGTTATTTAAGTCAATGACATGATGATGTATTTTTGGCCAGTTGTGATTATTTTTTTTTATTTATTTGCATGTTTATTTTGAAGAGTGCTTGCAAGAGTGGAATTTGATTAATTCAATAATGGAGATCAAAGATAAAAATTGGATTTATCCTAAAATGCGAATAAAAGAAAACTTGAATTAAAATAAATGCAGTAAGATAAAGAGAATTTGAACCTCAAAAATGGGACCAAGCATTCATTTTAAATATTTATCGCTTTTTAAAATATAATACATGATTAGTAAAAAAAGTAATAGTTTCCATAAATAAGTAAATAATTAAAATGAAAGAGCTTCTGATTATTTTGTAAATTTTGACTTCAATAAATAAATAAATATTTTTAATGAAATATTTGTGGCATCATTGTCAGAAATTGTGCAATAAAATTACTAAATAAATGTAAAGAACATGATCATTATTTATTAAAATAATTAATATTTTTTTCTATTTTGATTGAGTATGACTATATAATCATTAAATTCTCGAATGAATTAAGGTCTAATAAATTATTTTTCTGTAACCATTGCGATCATTAGGTCTGGTATCATTAGGTAAAAAGATCATTAGGTAAAAAATGAACTGTTGGTTTGACTATGAATTTGCAAAGATAAATCTGGAATTTTAGGTGATACTTAAGCCTACAAAGAAATTCTAGAAATTGAAAGGAAAATTTCATTTTTTTAAATTTTTTTTTTTTTTTTTTTTTTTGTATTTCTTACATTTTTCCAGATAAGGTTACACCAATAAATTGCGATTTAAAATGATGATACCTATGTGTCAGAAATTAAATCGCATATGACGAAATAAATATTTTTAATTTAAGAAAATTTTTTGTCAAAATTATAATTGTAATTTTAATAAGTAAAAACTATATGAATAAGCTTTAAACTACTAAAATTTACTAGGTTCCGCTAAAAAAAAATTAGAATATTCATAAAAATGATCATTTATTTTATATTCATGGCATATTCTGCGCATCAGATATGCAGATTAAATTTTTTTTATTCCCCATAATAAAAGATAAACATTATTGGAAATCAGCAATTGACTTTATTGTTTAATCGGAATTTCGATAAAAAAAATATGCAAAAATTAAAGCTTACACAATGTACAGTATGATATTTTTTATCTCCAAAATTAAAAATTCACAAACAATATTGTTCTTCAGATGACTGATTTCCTTTACTTTGGGGACAATGGTGGTTCTTACAACAATTCCTTTGGCGGAAATGACTCGCAGTCATCTTTCCGGGTGGGGGACTGTCATCGACTTAATCAGATTTGATGGAGGAACACACTGAAGAGATGCTTTTCTTCCTGTCGTAGATGGAACGGAAATACCATTGTATAGGCACGGTTAACCAAGCGCCAACGCACTGTTGCCTGAAAAATAATTTACAACATTGTCCTGGGAATTAAATGGCTAAAAGAAAAGAAAATCGGTAGCTATGAATTGGGGTTCTGCTTGGGTTGGGCCATCAAATTTGATTGATTTGAATCTGGATTGGAAGCAATTTCAGAATATTGCAACTTTTCATTTCTTATGGAATTAGAGGGGGTGGTCTCTCCTAAATTCTCTCGCATATTTTCCTAAAAAGATGTTATCCCCCCTACCTCTGTAAAAAAGTGTGGACATTGGATAAGGTCACGAATAACTTGCATGGCATTGGTGAACTGTGGTTACGAAATGTCGATCTTTGACATGAATCTAGCATTTTTACTTAATCTAGCATGTGATTTTTCGCTATTAATCTTTGGTCTGCAATTAATATACAAATATCAGTTAATCGAATTCGTATTTTGGGTACCTTTTTTCACGCACCAATTTACATCAAAATTTGACATAAAATTACAATTATAGTTACAAGATCAGAATACCAAATTTCCGTTATTTCCCGATTTTCTTTTATTTTGTTTATGAAATATCGCGTTTACATCTAGAATTTTTACGGAATCTATTACGAGAATATACATTTTGAACTTGTTTTTGCCGGCCAATTAATACCACATTATAGATTTGACATGAAATTATAGTTGTATAACCTACCAAAGATAATATATTGAATTTCATGGATTTAAAACATTGCCTTTACATTCCTGCGAATTAACAGATCGGCAGACGATCAATCCTTTGACGGATTTAATTCGATAGACTAAAACATTCTTCATGTTTTGTAATATTTCTGACTAAAATTTGAAGAAAATCAATTAAATTGTTTGAATATCTATGGCGTATAAATTGTTTTTGAATTTTTATTTTTATTTATATAAAACAAATTTTAAAAAAATTGTTTCTAAATCCATCAGTTAGATATTTATGTTTTTTAATTGAAAGTTGATAATTACATTTTTATCTTTCATTATTTTTACAACATACTTATATGCCTACCTTTTTTGGTAAATGATATTTCAATTAAAGTTTTTTTTTCAAAGCTACAGTTGAATTATCAAGCACGGATCAATTTATAAAATCAAACTTTAACAACAGCAGTAAATTGCTGCCATTATCTCATAATCTGAGATTAAATTTCCACAGTTCTGGAACATTGCTATCACTTAAATATAAATTGAGTATTATTTGGCATTATTCAGATTTAATGTTCGCATTTTTCAGAAAATAATGCTATTGTATATGTTTTTTTTTAAAGTTTTTTCGGTTATTCAATCGCTTAAACATTTAAGCATCGAAAATAAAAATAGAATAATAGATATAGAAAATCTTTTTATCCTTGAAAGTCATCCAAACCAATTTCCAGTGAAGGCTACTTTCAGGAAGTGGTTAAATACTGATTCTGTTTTCGTGAATCATAGCATTTAATGATTTATTTTAAAGATTCTGCTTACAGAAAAACTTTAAAATACAGTAAAGAACAGGTAAACTGCAGTAGTGTTTGATGGACAACATAAGATAGCATTTATACCATTATGGTGAATCATATACAAAGGGAAAGCGTTTTTGTACATGGCTTAGAATAAGAAAGATTATAATAGATCTTTTTTTTTTTTTTTTTTTTTTTTTTTTTTCACAAGAAGAACAATTTTAAGGAGATTCCGAACTTCGAAATATCCTGATATGATAATGCCTGCTTTCATTTGTCTTTCTTCATTTTTTTTAAATATATCTGAAAAAGTATATTCAAAAACTTGTTATAATCTCATAAAAAGAAAAAAAAATTGATATCTTTGAAAATCTTAATTTTTAAATACTAGAGTGGAGTAAAAAATATTTTTTTTTGTCATAATAGACTCAAAAGTTATGGAGGGAAACCATCAAACTTTTGATTAATTATCAATTGAAAATATAATTAAGTTTAAAAAAATTCAGTGAGTACCCCCATGTAAGCACTAAATATGTTTGCGCACTCCAATGATCCCCTCACAAACTGCTATGAACACCTATTTTTGTTTTTGTCACTCAAGTAGTATGGTGCAATTTATAGATAGTACTAGGGCGTTACGCCTCTTGTTCGTTTCACTCATTAATTGATAAAAATCACACTAAGATTTTTTCTTGTTTTGGAGAAGGGGGGGGGGGGAAGGGGGGAGAATCACTATGTGATTACAGCTCTCTTTATTCGCTCTCATATAGCTATGCATTTTTGCTAATAATAAAAAATTATAAGTATATTCACTTTTTTAAATAAATTTAAATTATTTCATATTACCTAACTGCTATCATTAATTTTTCACCAATTCTTAAAAACTAAATCATTACTTTCTCAAACTTGCATTTTCTGATAACAGAGAGATATATATGTAAACATTAATACATAGTTCTAAAATTTTTAAAAATCAAAGATGAATTTCTTCTTTTTCTCCGTTTTGATAAAATGTATTTCATTAAAATGAATCGACATGATGTTCATAATCTTGAAATAATCGAAGAAGACGGTAACTATTAATAAAATTGATTTAGTAATGCCAATAAATTTTGATGAAAACATCTTTTAAAAAAAATACCATATTACTTTTATCATATTATTTTAAATTATACTTGAGCAATAATGATAAAACATTCCGAATGGTTTAGTATTCTTCAAAAGTGTCGAAAATAATTTGAAACGGAAATTGGCGAAACTCTGTAGTTCGGAAACTTTATTATGTAAACTAAAATGCATACGTCTCTATTTTTTCATTCCAACTGAAACTTTTTATAAATGATTCTTCAAAACTTTCGTTTATAATAACTTTTCTCTTTCGATCTTTACACGATTTTGATTTTTATTATCCAAATATAAAAAAATAACGTTGTTTCAAATTTTTCCACAGCCTCAAGCATATAAACAATCTGAAAGTGCGATCAATTAGCAAATTATGATCAGAAAATTCGATTTTGATTTAGCGTCCTCATAATCGTTATGTATGGATGTATGTGTGAGTGTTTATATATATATATATATATATAGAGAGAGAGAGAGAGAGATGCTGCAACACAAATATTATCAAAATTATTTTTAAAATATACCCAAATTCCTGCATGTGTGTTTATTTTAAAAACTAAAAGTCAGTTTTAATTTTCGGTTACAGCGCTGAGTAAACTGTACAATGCATCATGACACTTAATGAATCATACAGCTTTAAACGAGCAATACTTATATATGTAAAAATCTATTTCGTGTATCTTGGAAACGGCTCTAACGATTTGGATCAAACTTTATATTTAGATAAGATTTTTCTTTTTAAGTTCATCTTTATAGGTGTCTTTCCTGAAAAACTGCGATTTTATAAACACACACACAAACACACACACACACACACACACTCACACACACACACACTCACACACACACCCACCCACCCACCCACCCACACACACACACACACACACACACACACACACACACACACACACACACACACACACACACACACAAAAGCATTTTTTTATAACTAAATATTAGAGCCTTTTTTTTATCTGCTCTCATTCTGACAGTGTCATATAGCGCAATAAAATTTTGTGGTACTTGTATTGTTGCCATAGGATGATAACCTACTGGTACCTCAAAATTTTGTGAGATGGCGCTATATGATATTATCGGAATAAGAATACATTCGGCCCACATCCAGTATCATTCATGATTTTTCATTTAAGTGACCAGTTCAAATGTAGGTAAGACTGAAAAATATTGATAAGTAATCAGCATGTGATTTTTCTATAACCATTTTCTCCGAAATATACAAAATTTTAAAATAAAAACGGCCGAGCGAAGCTTGGTTTTCCAGATATTAATATAACTAAACTAGGATTGGGATTTCGTATTTTTTCAAATATCTCCAGAAAGGCTTGATTTGTTTCTCAAAGCGAAGCTGAATGACAGTAGATTTTCTACAAACTGACACTCTTTAAACTTGAATCTTCGAATAGTACAACTATGAATTCCATACAATGTCAGAAATATGCTAAATACCTGCCCGTACTTAGAAGAGAAGTATGTAGTTTAAATTGCAGTAAATTTGACAATCCTCCAAAATATTCTCACGACCGAATTTTCATAAAAATTTGTGAGTAAATGTACAAATTTTGCCTCGAAATTGTGAGTTAATGTACATATTTTGTCTGGAAGTTGTGAGTTAATGTACATATTTTCTCTGGTCAAACATCTGTGGAACACTTTAGGATAATGTAAATATGTTAATGATGAATAATAATTTGAATAAATAGTAGTAAATTAATGATTAATAATATTTTTATCCGAATTTGGTTAAAAATTCTGGATAATATATAATTAATGGAATTATATTAAAATCTAAAATTTTTGGATTTCATTAAGACTATCTAATTCCTAATATGCGTATAAACATATTTTATGATGAATACAAACATGACATATTTGATTTTTTAAATTCATAGAAGCATGATATTATTTCAATTTCTTATGTGTATAAAAACAGAGTTTGTGATAAGCGCTTGTAACTTATTTCTATTAAACGTAAAATTCTTGTTTAAGCATTTAATTCTCATTGAAAATGATTTTATGTCAAATTTTATTATCATAGATTTAAACATATTTTCATTAAAATCAGTTATTTAATTCATTTTAATTATACTATTTCATTCAAAATTTTTCTACTAATCAGACTGGCATGGAAATGAATTTCTAGGTGAGTTCTCTAAGACAAAGGGATGAATGCATGCATGTTTCAATGGAATATTTAATATTTAAATCTTTCATATTATTGACTAAAAAAAGAAAGACAATTCTAAATAATTAGTTGTAAATGATAAATAATAAATGATAAGTAATTGTGATGCTGAATTAAGTCTGAGGAAGTAATTGTAAATAGTTATATCTTTCAAAGGATAAAGTCATTTAGAATGATATTCCAAATTTCGAATGCTGGTTTAACTGACAGATCTCTCATATCTGATTTTATAGAATTTACAAAGAAAAGAATATATTCATATGGAATTATTATTTCTCTAAGTTTCGATTTAATTACCCAAATCAGCCTGTTAAGGAGTTTAATTCTGAGGACTAATATTCTATAGCAATGCTGAAAGTTTCTCTTTCTTTCTTAGTTTGGTTTAATCAACATTTTTTGAAGGTGTTCAATAACTATTTTGAGATGGAACTCATCCTAATTTACTGTCGTCGGCTAAAACACGCTCGCACACACACACACACAAAGAAATAAAAAAATCAGATATGAATAAATACATTTCTTTGTGAAATTCTATTTTACTTCAATTTCAAATCTAATCTGTACGATTCATCCCAAAAGATTTAGTAGTAGGTCAGTGTACTCGACGAAATTCTTCGATGGATTTCTGAAGCCGAAACTGAGCCATCAAGTTATCGGAGCCAAAATGACGTCATAAAAGACGAAAACAGTCTAAAAGGACCCATTTTGTTTGTACAAAAAAAAATGGAAAATCTTTAAAAAAAAAAAAAAAATGGAAAATCTTTAGACGGTTTGAAAGTACCCTACTTTTTCAGGTGCCAAATTAGTTTCTTAACCTAAATTCAAAACGATTAGAAAATGTCGATGGCCGTGTCGATAAAACTGCTCCTTTCAGAGATATAATTACTAGTTTATAATCCAGTTGGCACTCCTTGCAAAATTTGATTCTTTATCGAAATTTTACGTTCCACATCGGTTTCCGTAGATGCACAATTGTCACGAATCTTACACCTGTTGGTTTTTTTAACTTTAGAGAAGGGGGAAAAATGGAAGTAACCGTTAAATAAATTCCTTGCACAGTTGCAACTGTTGTTAATACAATTGTTTCGATATTGGAATCTTTTCATAATTTGAGAGCTGAATTCATTCTCAAAAGATAAATATAGGGTCTTTTAAACGCCTGTCGAGACTAAAAAAAAATTTTTTTTTTATAAAAACAGTTTTTTTAAGGGCGAAATTTCTTTTTTTTAATACTTTTTTTTTATTCCTCGTATACGAAATTTACAAAAAGAAAGTTTGCGATCAACAAAAATTTGGAACTCGATGCTTTACGAATCTCTACGTTTCAAACTTCCTTGAGTTTGAAATACACATTTTTGGAATTATGGCCCTTTGTGAATGCCACAATTTGAAAACATCATTACACCATTATGGCGCCATTACACTAAATTTGCAAATACCTCTCAAAATTTGAATGAAATCCACTCCGAGGAAGTTTGTCTGTCCGATTGTCTGAGTGTAAAGAATCATGATAACAACGAAACACAAAGGCAGATGGATAAAATTTGGTAAACTGCTTTAACATACTAATTGCAGATCCTTTTCCAAATTTCGAACTAAATCCATGAGCGGATTGTCCGTCTGTCGATCTGTACTTTCGCTTTCATGTAAGCGTGTTGATTCAAAACGCAAACGAAGAATTCCTAAGAATAAGAAAGGCGCGAGGAGGGGGGAATAAATACATTGACTTTTTAATCCTTTAACGAATTCTTTCTATCTCATTTACTTAAAAATTGCTTTAATTTTAAATTTCATATGTTCTTTACCGACACTCTATATGATTCCAAAACATTTTAATGAAATACTTATTAAAGATATTACATTCATTTCATTTCCGAATAAACAGAATAATACGTATTAAAATGCATTCAGACCAGTACAAGTAAAAGATATTTAACATTCTTAAATATTTTTATCAAGAATGTCTAGAGAAAGTGACAGAATGTTACTGATCATGTAATTTCACGCTTCCTTAACCAACAACAATAGGATGAAAAAATCATAGTCTTTCCCGTTCGATCGCCACTCACAATGGCTATTAAACTAGTGAAGGAAGCTAATCACTTGAAATTAATTAACCGAAAAAATAATTTCACAGTCTCATTCCAAAGTAAACGATTTTCAACCTCACTTTTTATCCAGCTGTCGCTAAGCTAAAGAATGATAAATAAAAGAAAGTAAAATTACCTTTGTTTACATTTCAAGTGTTCTTTTAATCAGTATTCTGATAGTATGAATATGCGAAAAAAAAACTGTAATTGTTGAGTTATATGTTACTTCCAGAATCAATATCAGTCAACCAGTTTGATTTTATGTAATCTATCATGCATGAGATTAGGAGGGATAATTAATTTTTTTCCATGATTTTATTTTGACAGTGGGATATTTATCGAAAAACCAATCTCCGTATTCAAAGAATTTAAAATGATTACAATGTTGTTGTTATTCTGTTATTCAAAACATTTACGATAAACCAAACGATTTTCTAGTCTGCTTTTTGGCCAAAGTTTACAATTTCGGCTTTAGTGTTCTTTTATTTCTGAAAAGAGAAAATACTATAATTACGATGGTACGCTGCTTCAGGAATCAAAACTCATTCCACGTTTTATCATATTTAAAGTAATAATGTTCTTAGAATTTCTTTGTGAAGTTTTTTTTTTTTCAATGATTTGTTCTTATGGAATAATGTTTATTCCAGAATTTGTTTTCGTGTAAGAACTAACAAAGATTACATGAGAAACAGATAATCTTTGGAAATTCAATGAATATTGTTATTGTTCTTTAAATCAGTATTCATCTGGAATGAAATCAAATTTTTATTTTGGCATTTACACACTACACCTACACACACACAAGTTAGTTAAATTAAGTAGAATAGTAAACATCATAGTTCATTTGGCGAAATTTGGTAAAGCGAAATGCACAACTCAGTTGTGATTGGATATTTTGATTTGCATTGCTAAAAACAATCAATTCTGATTTTCCATTCCATAAATCTTTTGATTAGGAAAACATGACAATTATGTTTCGCAATTAGGCGATAATGCATTTTAGACTTTTTTTTTTTTGAAAATAACAAAAAAGGCTTTTTTTATATTTATTCACTGGCCTTGCGCATAATTACTTGATTGAAAAAATTCGAGTAGAAATATAGAAAAAAAGAATACAGAAAAAAAAATTGCCTGAGAGATGATGATTGCCTTATAAAATTCTTCAGGAAAATAATATCAAATTAAATAAATAAATTATACCTAAATAAAATGGTAGGATTTTTTTTCGTACCATATATTCCAGTTCATATGCATACAATTCCAGTTGACTTTTAATTAAAAAAATCCATTTGTTTTTCTTACTTTCGTGCATGATTGCCACTTATTGTAATTATCTTAAAAACTTAATTTAGAAGCAATGCTAATTTCAAATACATTTTCGTCTTTTTTTAATTTAGAAAATAAATCAACATCGTTCTTTTTTTTTTTTCTATTCTCAATTTTCCGCACATTTTATGGCTCAATTCTTTTGAAATTATTGAATTTATTTTTTGAAATGGATTGTTTGAAATGATTAAGAAATTAGTGCTCATTAGTGGCAACAGAGAAATAAATGATTTTCTATTCCACATTATTGAATACAGATCTACATTAATAAAGGAAACTGTCCAAAAAAGCGATATGTAACAAGTTTAACGCCATGTTTTTTTTTTGTTTTTTTTTAACTTTCTACTGACATCGTTGTTTTTAAAGAAAAGAAAGGTTTTGAGCAGGTTATATCTAAACTGTATTGTTCATTTTTCAATTTTATTCAATAACTGTTATTTAATACTTATTTTATAAATTGGTTATTTATAATTTAGAATTAGTATCACTTTTTTGTAATTGCTGCTTATTTGTGCATTACATATTACCTATTTTATTACGAAAAATTAAAGAACCATTCATTATGAACATATTTAAATGTCATTATCGTGAACATATTTTTTAAAACTAAAATGTGAGGAAATTTGATTGCCGTAGATGATTTTGAGAAACAATCAATCATTAGTTGGAACAATCGCTTTCTTGACGCACTTTAAGCTTGTTTTATAAAGACACTATGCCATAAGTTTAAGAACTAGTGGCCTAGCCTTTAGGTATACCGCAGGTAATTTAACACAGATCACGAATGTGAACTAAGTATCTAGAAACGTCCGAAAAAACGACCTTCACGATTCATACTGACATCGCAAACGATTAGAAACAGAAAGTAGAACAATTAAACCCTTCACGAGTCTGCATATTAAATTAAAGAACCCTCCACTCCATCTCAAATGGTATCACACACTTTCCTCTTCACGAACGACCTTCCTTGCTAAACGAGCAAAAACTCTCACGAGAAACACCTAATAAAGCCTTGAATGTTAAATAAACAGGCAACGGATCTTTCACGCGCACGTTACCGCTGTTTTTTTCAAGACAGTAAAAAAGAAAGAAAAAAATCACCACCCTATTTTCTCACAATGGATCTGGTAGGCGAAGGCCGCTGAGGTTCATTTTCTTTGCTGCACCAGGAAATATAATTTGGTGGTTAATAGTCGAGTCGTTCATTCTCCTTAGCACACAAAGTAGAGCACAGAATCCATTCATGGAAAATGGATTTATTTCTTCTAATATTAATTTAAAGAAGTCACGCCTAGAATTTTCCCCGTACTGTTTCCTTTTAGGTCTTCTCGCTAAAGCGCAGGTGGGATCTGTTCTAGCAGACATAACATGTCATTTGAAAAAGTAGCTTTTTTTTTCCATTTGATGTCACAGTTAGCTGCCTTTTAATAAAATTTTGTTTGTGTTTTTGTTTGAATAAAGTAAAATAAATTGCTTCAGTTTTGAAAAATAAAGTTCACATTCTACAAACACGTGAGTGGTCCATTTTAATGATAGCCGCTGACTACAAATTTATGCAGTGAATTTTAGCTAATTTTAAAGATTTTACTTTGGAATCTTCAGAGATTAAATTTTTTTCCTTCTAATCTTTTGATTATTCTATTAACTTAATGTTAAGCTATCATCCAGAATTCGAATTCAGAATTAAAATCCTAAATTTTTTTATTTAATTTATAAAATGATCTTTTTAATTAAAAGCGCCTTTACCTTCTGAAGCCATTTTGTGTGTTTTTAAGTAGCGATGTATAAATAATTTTTTTTAAAAAGAAAGGTTTTGAGCTGATTATATCTAAATTGTATCGTTCATTTTCAAATTTTATTGTATAACTGTTCTATAATTTTTATTTTATAAATTGTTATTTATAATTTAGAATTACTATCACTTTATTAAAATTACTGTTTATTTGTGGATTATGTATTATTTATTATACCTTGAAAAACTAAAAAAATAAATTTTAACGTCAGTTTAAATTTAGAACGTGTTCTTTTCTTTTAGAGTTTTTATTTTAATTAATTCTTAATTAAAATATTGGGGATAGATCGAATTCGAATCAGCCCAAATGTTAAAAAGTCGGGCAAAAGAAAAAAAAATCATTCCATGGTTTTTTCCGATTTGAAAAAAATTGAAACGATAAAAAATTGAAATGAATTGAAACGATAAAAATCATTTCATGATTTTTATCGTTGCAATTCTTATTAAATCGTTTGCGCTTATACTAATCGTTTCACTCTGGTAGCTGATCATTAATTTGATGAAGATTCTTTTGTGTGTTTCTTTATTTGATATTATAATTTTGTTACTCTAAAAAAATTTTTTTAGCCGTTTTCTTTGTTTTACAAAAGTTAAATAAATCATAACAAGCATTTGCAGTTTTAGATTATGTGTCTATTTTCTTTATTTTTACTTTCACAGGAATGTAAACGCGTTAACTCAAAATCAAAATGATTTGAAAGTTGGGAATGAGATTATATGTCTACAATTGTAGTTATGTGTGAAATTTTGGTTTTAATCACTTGAAATTAACGCAACTGAAACACAAATTCGATTTTTTGGCACCAATAGCTAAATGCTAGAGATTAAACACCTCAAGAAGTCGCCAAGGACCATACCATAGATTCAGGCGAAGTTCAATATTTTTTAGTTAATGTTTCTAGCTAATTATCCACAATTGTATGCGGCTACAGGAGGATAGCAAACTTGTTACAGAATATGCAAAATATAAATTTCCAATGGCGGGAAATATTCTAGGGCCAATTCATCTAGGGCCAAGAAAACGACTTAGCTACGCACACGTCACAACCCTTTTTAAGGGGAGGACTTCATTCACGCATTTCATTCACTCAATCAACCACAGATCGTAATTTAGACCTGAATCAGAGAACGATCGCCCCTGATCCAATACCCCCAGTTGGATTACTCTCGACATGGAGGACTTTGTGACCACGACAGATTTAACGCGCATCAGGTACAATATCTTTATGGTACCAAACAGCATTAAGAATATCGAAATCGAACAATCTTGTCGTACGCTAGCGAAATATTTCTCTTCTAATAAAGTAATGCTTTAAATAAAGCCTTTTTCATTTAAATAATTTAAGAAATGTGTGCGAAACATTTTCATTATAACTATTCATTACAGAAACATTATGTAATGCATTATTACAATACATTGCAATTACATTTAAGTAATACAATCTAGTTTTATCAAAGAAAAATTATATCAGATAGAAGATATCTTTATTTGTTGTTGAGTTTTTCAAAAATATCTTTGCCAAAATTGCAGTTATATTCTTAAGATTTTATTACAGATTTCTCATAAAACCACGATAACAAATCCTTGCAAGCAAATATGACTCTTATTAATAAAGCCATATTGAGAGAACTGATCTCAGAAGTGAACATTTTGAGAGAAGTAGTAGAAACTGTAAAATATAAATATATTTTATTAAAATTTCTGCTCCTTCTTCCCTCTGAATTAGATCTCAGCTTAGTTTAATTTAGTTATGTTAACGCCCCGTTTTAAAGCAACACTAAGACTATTTTGGAACGGACCTCGTAATTTTGAACCTCTGTCAGATGATGAGTTTGACACCTCAGCTAGCACCCCCTCACCAAGCTTCCACACCACCTAGCCCCAATAGATTTAACGGCACCAGACCCTCTTACACGACTCTTCTTCGGTGGAGTTGTGTCTGGGACCTGAAACTTTCCGGTTCCGAAGTTTCCGACCTTACCACCAGACCACCGTGGCCAGAAGTATGCCGCACCATATTATTGTTTGGGTTTAGTATCTAAATTATTTCATTTTTTTAGCCTTACATTTAATCAAAATATGTGTGACAATTTCGGAATTTATAAGACAATTTATCTCCAAATTACACCTAAATAAGAAATAAAACTGAGTAATTAACTTTGTATGATGTTTCTAACTAAGAACAACAACTATCTTAACAACCTTATTTAATATTTATAAGAATACTTTTAACAGCATTACATTTTGAAATAACAGGTGGTCAGCTACAAGTCAACATGAGCTTACCAGTGTTATCAAAAGGATCTATATTTATGATACCCCAATGACACGACAACAAATCGCCGTTTCTTAGTTGTTCAGGATTATCTTTCCTATTGTTACATTGTTGCGGTGAGATAATTACTTGTTGCTGTGAGATAACTAACAAGTATGCTTGTGCCACTAATTAATTACGATTGCTTGGAAATACCGCTATTCGGAAGTCACATATTCCATTCCTCAACCTACTTATCGCTATTTAATGGTTGTACAAATGTTTCTCTTTGTTTCTGTGACAGATAAGACAGATAGCAAGTATGCATATGAGCGAGCAATTATGACTTGTTTGGAAAATTACTACCGAAAGTCATTGAACATTCCTGTGAAGCCTTAACCGTAACCTTTCTGTCAGGTAGAAAATCAAATGATGGATACCTTGATATACTATTGCCCTTATTTCATGTACACTGAAGAGATCAAATGAATGTACATATATCTATCTTGGAAATGGTTGTAATTATTCTAAAGACGACACTTATCAATGATTTGCTAGGCAGAACATGTTGAATAGATTTTACAAATCTACTTAACTGAAAAGATTATATTCGGGGAAACTTGTTGATGTTTTCCGTAATTAATAATTTGAAAGAAGAAAGATGTGTGGAATTACAAAGAAAAAAGAAATTCTGGTATCACTAGCGGCATTTTTAGTGCAGTAGTCGTTTGCCTGTAGTGTTTATGGATGTAATAATCAAACAGTTACTGAATAAAATAGTTAGGAATGAATCTTCTGTTTTTAAATAAGCCCGATTCTAATTATCAACAACACGCTTGTAGGATCGATGTTTCGACGGTTTGGCAAGGAGGTTTCATTAAACCAATCAAGAAAAAGATTTAGAATCGTTAAAAAAAATCAGCAAATGTTTTCCAAAGAAGATTGTTAGGCCCATTCAACGTTAGTGCAAATTGTGATACAATTAAAAACTACAGAAAAATAAAGTTTGCACTAATAAATTGAAGAAATTACAGCATATAGCGTGAGAAAAATGACAACGAAGAGGAGCCAGAAGCGAAACCACCGTTAGCCCACGAAATTTTACAAGTCTTTCGCTTCTTTAGAAGATAAATCTAATATTTTGTCGTATATTTTACTGAACCTTATTCATATGAAAACTTTCTTCAACAAATGGCAACTCCATAATCTTGATTAATTTTGGAAAAAATAGAAGAAATTAAAAAATTATGAATATTTTGCAATCGTGTACATACAACCGTTTTTTTATTTTTTTATTTCTCATTAAAATGAATAAATAATACAATTAATGTTACATGATTTTATTTGTTTCTACTATTTTTGTATACATATATTATTGCAATGTTTTTAAAGCATTTTGATGTACTGATCATTCAGTTGTAGCGATTTTTTTTTTTTTTTTGCTTGGAACCCGCTATGAACGGCGTTTACCGTAGTTATTAGACAGAAATATAATTGGAAATTAAGAGAAAAAATAGCTACACTTAACTTTTCTTAAACAGTTTAAACTAAGTCAATAAATGCTTTTATTGACTTAGATTTGTTTAGCGGTTTTAAGATGTCATTTTGTAGACAGTTGTCCATTCACTTCCTCTTGCACAAGAAGAATGAAATGGGATACATGATTTTAATGTTTTTAGAATTAATTGTTTGTAAATTATTAATTAAATTTTGACTGTGAATCAGTGATGCCACCTGTTAGTGAATTTGAGGAAAAATAACCCTAGAATTAAAGAAGGAATAAAAATATTCTTCTGTTTAATAAACTATTAAATATAGACTTACTAAATCTTTTTTTTATTAAATGTATTTCAATGTTCTTTCCATAAGACTTTTATTTCTTTGTGGTTAAAATTTCATATTAAAATACCATCTATTTAATAATATGGTTCAATCATTTCAAAATGATGTAAAAAAAATAAAAACTATGCGAACATTTCTTAATAAATATTTGTAATTCTAGACTTTGCCGGAATTTATTCCAAGTAGAACAAATTTTTAATCTTAGAAACATCAATCAAATAAGATTAAATCAATAAAGAAACTGCAAAGATTTAACAAATGAAACGTCCTTGCTTGTTCACTTCTTTATAAGGTCATTTTAATATTGATAAAGAATAATAACTCATTTGCATGCTGACCTTTTTTCTCAAGTTATTTAATATGCGAAGGAAAATTCTGGAATAAATGAAATGTGTCTGCATGGGGTGACGCCAAAGAAGAACATATTTACTATCGCCACGTATTTTTTGCTATATCCAGCGACATTTTTCGCATCAAATTAGAATTCAGATAAACTTATTAGTAATCAGAATAATTTTTCTCTAGCCAAAATAATTTGTGCTAAGTAATGGAAAAAGTGGTTTGATTAAATTCTCATGATATTTATATAATAATTATTCGAGATAATATTTCCATAGAATTTTTCAGATGGCAAAGGATGTTAGCATATTTCTTGCAATCTCGTTGATCCCGCCTATCTCTCCCCCCCCCCCCAAAAAAAAAACAGGGAGAGTGATTTCCTCGAAACTTTTTCATATATTCCGTAATAAATATACTTGTAAATTATTAACTGCACGCCATTTGCGGACTATGGTTATGAAGGAACCTATTAGAAGGCGATCTTTGGCTATAAGTCGTTGGAATGCTGTTAATACATATGTACAAGGAAACCAAATCCCCAT
This sequence comes from Argiope bruennichi, assembly GCF_947563725.1. Lineage (NCBI taxonomy): Eukaryota > Metazoa > Arthropoda > Arachnida > Araneae > Araneidae > Argiope > Argiope bruennichi. The sequence goes on from NC_079156.1 coordinate 74,660,357, forward strand.
TTTGAAACCGAATTTATATTGTATTTGTGTTATTTAATTTTTTAATTATTGTCTTTACACGCTTGTGAAAGTAAAGACTGACAGAGGGCAAGTCTCTTGAGGGATTTTATTCCAAATTTGACACATATATACTTTAGATGTTAAATCTGTGCTCTAAATTTTATCTATTATTCCTTTTAATTTTGTGGTAATAGTTTTAACTTATATTGGACTGTCGCACAGACTGGCTTACTCTGAATTTATTTTGTATGATATATGATAGAAATCTTGAAATTTGAAGTCGATGTCATATACCATATTTCATCTATCTAGCTTAAAACATTTTTTGAGTTATCATGTTCAGAGACAGACAGACATATTGCTAAGAATGCATTTATCGTCCTGAGAGAGTCTAAAACGTGAAAATTTAAGAAAATCTCGAATTCAATTTTTTTCCCTTTGATTTTTACTTTCAAGATGATTTCATGCATGTTTCATATACGAGAAAAAAATTAAACAAAAAAAAAAATACTTCTTTTTAATATTGCTAAGATTCATGTACTTCAAATTGCGAATATTGCATTGTAGCTTAAGGAAACAGTCTCTATAACGAAAATTGTCGAAATTTAAGCTACAGATAATGGGTTTTTTCAATAATACTGAATAAATCTTATTGAATACAGACAGAATGTACTCTTTTCATTATAAATAGTTACAAATTATATTTGTTTATTTTTAATAACTAATAGAAAATGTGTTGCAATGCAATAATTTTCAATTCAAAGCCATAAGCCGTGACAATGAGGGGGAAATAAAGAATTTTGATTTAGTCACTCCAAATAAGGTTCAATAAATACCGTGAGCTTATTTTCATCCTAATATACTTAATAATATTTTTTTTTAATATTTAAATGCCTTGTCACATGACAATGCAAAAAAAAAAGGCGTCATATTTTTTGTTACAAATTGCTTAATTTTTATTTCATATTAAAACTGATGTCCCCCTTCATCAGTCATTAAAAGTCTCCTGCCCCTCTTGATTGTCCTCCAACCCAATTTTCGAGAGAAATATCAGAAACATTATCATTGTACATTCTATAAGGGAAAAAAAATCCATAATAGAGTTCTCAACCCTAACCGCCTTACCGATTTCTCCAATTTTTATTTTAAGTGAAATTTAAAATAGCTAATAAGATGGTTGATGATGCCTCTGATAATGATTGTCTGTCTTCCATCTCCTCCTATTTTCGAAAGATTTATCAAAAACATTGACATAATTCCCAGATTCAACAACTGGATCGATATCGCCAATTTTATTCGCTAATTAATTTCGCCTTATGTGCATACCTAACTAATCAATGTATTCTATGTTCACTTGAAATTTAAATTAGTACCTTCATTTTGTGTTGTAAGATGTTCATTAAAGTTCATTGATTTGATTAAATGAATATTATAAGCATAGTAGATAAAACTGTTGGTCATCGACAAAGTAAGTTATTATAATTTATTATTAACCATAATAACTATGATAAATCCTATTTAATGAGGGTTTTATATTAAATAGTAGTTTAATAGTTTTTAAAAGTAATAATAAACTATTTAAATTAGACACAGCAAAATAGCAATTAATTCAATTTGAAATTTGGTATAGAAAATAAAAACAAAGTAATTTCAATTGGCACAATAAAATAATAACATTCATAAATGAATGCACAAAAAGAATTAAATTAAATAATTATCTGATAAAATGTAAATGAAATTGTTGATATTTTATTTTTAATTAAGTGGGAAAGATAAAGTTTTTCATTGAAGTGTTATTAAAACTTTTATTTCTGATTTTTTTAAAAAACTTTACTATGCATTGCTACTTTCTTGCTTTAAGTAAATACTAGTTAAACAATTGTTTTAAAATACTTTTTTCTTGATTATCTTAATAAAAAATCTTGTTTTTCGACAGATTTTAAGAAATAATAACAGTTTTGTATTTTTTATTTATTATGGGATGCAGTTATTTATTTACTATTTTTACTGTTCAAAATTAAAACTGTTACCTAGAAAGAATTCGTGAAATATATGTTAAATAAATGCAAAATGCATTCTAGGATAACGAATATTTTTTGAGTAAAAAGAAATTATCATTGAAAATTTTAAGCTATTAAAATATAGATTTTGAATTTTTCCTAATTTTTAATTTTTTTTTTTATTAATTATTAGTCGGAAAATGGGTGGAATGAATGAAATAAAATAAATTATAGTTTAGTGTTTTCTCCAAGCTTTTACTAAGAATCTGATAATTCATAAAATAGATGTTTTTACTTTTTTCTTTAAAATATGTTTTCGTAGTATAGTAAAAAGTATAATAAATTCGAACTCGAGATTTCGATGAATGTCCACATTTTAGATCTCCCTGACTTCGAAAAACGCATTTTTGGAAAATGTCCGTCTGTCTGTGATAAAGATAATTCAAACCCACTTTCGGCTAGGGGGTTGAAATTTGGTAAAAGATCTTTACATCACATTTTCAGGTTTCTATCAAATTTTGAGTAAAACCTGCTCAGAGGAAGTCTGTCTGCCAGGCTGTTCGAATATATGTTAACATGATAATTACAAAACGAAGAGAGTTAGACAAATACAATTCGGTACATAGATTTAACATCTGTAGTGTAAATACCTGTCAAAGTTTGGGCCAAATCGAACAAGGGATTGCCTGTCTGTTGGTTTGTACCTTCAGAAACATATAAACACGATAATTCAAAAACACAATGAGTTATAAAATTTTGCATGAGATTTTGTGACTATACGTGTAGTTTCATATCAAATTTCTTTTAATCCGTTGAGAAGAACAAGTCTGAAACCAAAATTCGATTTTTGGATATTTTTGACGCCAAATAACTCGCCAAGGATCACGCGATAGACGCAGCAAGAAATGCTAAATTCACGCCAAAGGTTAATATTGCGTAATTATTGAATATCAGTGCCATATAAGGTGTTCTCGGTATTACTAATTTATTAGAGAATATGCGAGATAGTTTTGGTGAGACTACTCTCGCTGATTTTTGAAATAAAATAAACATTTTTAGACACGTTAGAGATGACCCGTGAAGGGTTTAAAATTAGTTTAAATATATATATATATATATTTCAAAAATAACTGCAGAGAGATTGCATTTATGCTGACCGTAAAGGAAGTAATTTCTAATTAGGCTTAAAGAAAAATAATATTTTTCATATTAAGTTCTTTTTTTTTTTCTTTCTTTTTTTTTTAAAAAAAGAACATTTTCCCTAATAATCAAGAAAAATATAGTCATGTGAAGACTTAAAATCATTTATATTTATATATTATAACTTCAAAATTAAACATGATTAAAAGAAATGAATCATTTTTGTTATTTCTAATTACGCTTAACAAACAATAACATTTTTCATGTTATTTAAAAAAATCATTCCCCCCTAATAATCAAGAAAAATAGATTCAGGTGAAGATTTGAAATAATTTATATTTATATAATATCATAACTTCAAAATTAAACATCATTAAAAGAACTGAATCATTTTTGTTATTTCTAATTAGGCTTAACAAAAAATAATATTTTTCATGTTATTTAAAAAAACACAATAAAATTTCCTCCTAATAATCAAGAAAAATAAATCAAGTGAAGATTTAAAATAATTTATATTTATATAATATCATAATTTCAAAATTAAACATTATTAAAAGAACTGAATCACTTTTGTTATTTCTAATTAGGCTTAACGAAAAATAATATTTTTCATGTTATTTAAAAAAACAACATTTCCTCCTAATTATCAAGAAAAATAGATTCAGGTGAAGATTTAAAATCATTTATATTTATATAATATCATAACTTCAAAATTAAATATTATTATAAGAAATGAATAATTTTTGGTAAATATTAATTCTTCAGATCCTGGAAAAATTAACATAACTGCAAAACTATTGCATGAAGAATACAGTACAAAGCAAATGTATGTATTCAGAAATTATATTTTATTTGCTTAGTAGATATAGATTACAGTACCTTAATTATGTTTTAATATCGATATTATTTTTAAAATTTTTCTTCATTGATTCCATGCATATTAATATCTGTGACAATGGTCTACCAAAAAAAGAGAATCGAATCGTCTATGCCAAGTAATTAATCGTTTCAAGCCTCCCTGAGATAATAACAACATATGATTATAATATTGAAAGATAGTGTTCTCTATAAATTGTTCTAAGCCTAGTAAAATATCCATGCATAATTTTAATTCTTTCAAAAAATAAAATAGCTCTTGCTTGAATTCTGAATGAGTCTTTAATCTAACTACACCAAATTAAAGCAAATCTTTAAAATTTTGAAATGGGTCAAACGCATGCTATAAATAAATTAAAACGGCTAATATTCTCTTTTTATATGTAAATTACTCAATAAAATCTCTTGAGAAGCAATCTCTTGTATATGGGAATACAAAACAACATAATTAAGCTATTTTCAAGCTCTGCTGTCTCGAATCCAGAGATAATACAGACTGTAAATTGAGTTTTGAATTCAAAATAAGTCAAGAGGACGTTTAAAGGGCCAAACATTATTCGTTGGCCTATTTTTGGAAGTCTATTGAAACCAACAGCAGTGTGACCGAAACCGTTTTAATTTTCTTAACTCCATTCTCCTGTCTATCTTGCTCACAATTGGTATTGCATTTGTGTTTAAAAGGAACTCCAAATGCCTCTTTGTTAACTCATTAGGTAATCCGAGAAAGATTTCTAGAATTACGTAATGATCGTAAAGAAACTGGATCAATCTTATTATGTTCTACCCTGGAGTCTAATTCTAGAATGTTCTTCAGTTTATGTCCTTCCCACATTTCTTCTTTTACTTAAGCAATTGATAGTGTGAAAACAAATGGCGAATTACCTGGAAATTGTTGATTTATAGTTTTGATTGTGATGGATATTTTGAAAAGCATTGACAAATGTAATTACAAAAGAAAGTTTACTCACCATGTTATTTTATAGTGAATGAAATGTTAAGAATTTCGTAATGCAAGAACCTAAAAATTGATTAATCTTTGAAAAAAATATAATAACAACAAATTAAGAAATTATAATTCTTATGAAAAACACGATGACATTGATTCTTAATTATAAACATACAATGAAGCAAAAAGCATTAACTTAGATATAAAAAGTATCATTTTTGTAAAGTTGTGAAAAATAAATCATGAGCAATTTGGAAACTACTATAAACTATTGATTTTGAGTTTCTTTTCTTTTCTTTTTTCTTTTTTTTCTTTATTTTTTTGAATAATTGGTACTTAATGGAAGCATTAAACGATGCAATTCAGAGAACTGATTTTTTAAAAAAAAATTATAGTTAATGAGATAAGAATATCTTATTTGAATCAATAAATTTTATTTATTAATATGAGTAAAAAGAATCAATAGCAGAATATAAAGAAATGGTTCTAACAAAAGTTTATGTATACTACTGATTTCGATACTTTTATCAAAAGAAAGCAGAATATTATGTATAAAAATATATCGCATTCACAAAGATTTAAATAGTTTAAAAATATCAGTGTTATTTGGAAATAATTATATAATTATATTTAAAGATTTCCAAATCTTTAAATATAGACATTTACTTTTAATTGAAAAAAAAATGATTCATAATGAAAATTATTCACCTTTCATATAATATACAGAATCATATTCCATTTTGTTTGAGTCAATACTTGTATCCCAGTTCCATTAATCATTTTTATAAAATATTCTTTTTAACAAAATAATTTCCGTTCTTCTGCGACTAAAACTGACATATTCATGAAACTTTGAATATCATGATTTTAATTGCTCGTATAGATTGCATTTTACGGCCACGAGGAAGTTCTTAAAGAAATAATAAGGCAATTTAATATTATACATTTATATGCTGTTATTAATCATTATGAAAAAAAATATTAGCATTTATATGCTATTATTTCTTTCGATTGCTTAACATGAGAAGTTATTACTACTGCTTTGAAAAGACTTTTAAAATTTATCTCTCATTTTTTTTTTGTTTGGAAAGGATTTATTTAATCTTAGTTTTTAAGCGATTTATTTAAATAAAAAAAAATCTAATTTTCATTTCCTTTGGCAATGAATATTTTCAAATGCAATTTACGTAAAAAGGCTACATTTTGTGTTCCAGTTTTTAAATTTTTAATATCTCTATGGAAATTTAGAGAACTCAACTTTCTCTCCATCTCTAAAAAAGAAAATATTTTGTGCTAAAAATAAGAACTATAATTGTTTCCAAAAGATCATAAGTGGCTGTCAAGTGGCAAACGATAATTATTTTAATGTAAATAGAATTCTTATTCTAGTAGACAGTTTTTAATTTACTAGATTTCAGCTTAGTAAGATGGGATTTTTTTTTTGCATTATCGTTTTGATTTATCTAGAGAAGTAGTTCATTTGGATGTTTAATTTTTAGTTAAAAAACTGTTATTAACATTTCTATTAAAGTTGCGTATATTTGGTTGGGAGGCTTTCTATTTGCCCAAGGATTAATTATAAATCTTCAATTATTTTGAAAGAATTTGTTTTCTCTTACAAATAATTTGTAGTGAAAAATCGAATTGTCTTAATGGAAGAAGAAAGACTGCAAATGTGGTAATGGCAGAAATTCTATTCCATAAATACACTGAACCTGAATCTATGTATTTTCGATTAAGTTGTTCTAGGGCATGTATTCGAGGTGAGCGATGATGTCCTTCATAAGTATACATAAATCGTTAAGATCATAAAATCGTTTAAGAAAAATTAGCAGAGACTGTACATATACAAAATCTGAAGTTTGGAAATTTTATCAGATGTGAAGCATATTCATAGCACCGCATATTGAAACAAGAACTATGGTCAACAGACAAGAAGCGTCATTTTATTTTATTTTATTCAAATGATATTTAAATTCGTCTTAAAAATGGAGCACCTTAAAAAATAAGGTTTTCTATCGAGAATTTACGAATAGTTTTTTAATATATTGTTTTATTGGGACAAGTAAATCTTTTGCATCATCGCTGCTGCATAATGAGTAAAAAGATGATTCATTGGAAAGTTTGTGTATATCAGTCAAATGAAATTCTTTATGATAAGCATTATGAACAAAGAACAAAAATTTCTATATTTTTTTAAGTAACGTTTTATTTAAAGTTCATAAAACTGATTAATGATAATAATTATATTTTTATAAAGTATCCCATTTTGTGAGGAAATTATTTAATTGATTTCATCATGCTATTTATCTCACAAGCTGTATTATATTTTTAAAGGTTTTACTTAAAAGATGAATCGATTTTTTACGCTTTTTTGTTGAATATTTAAATTTATGAAAAATTATTGATATCAAATTTTAATAATTTCGTGCAAAAATTTTGCATTTTCAAAAAATGTTCATTGTTCCAAGAAAGAAATGTGTGCACAGATCCATTTATTTTAAACGACTATTACTGTTTAACTACTCTGATATAACCATAAAACAGTGAAACATTTTTGTTGTATTACTATGCTATCGAGATTTTCTTACTTCTTTTTATAAAGATTATCATTTAATAAGCTCGGGATTATTGCAACCTCTAACTCCATTCAACTAGCTTTCTGTTATTGCTAGCTCTAATTCATGCACAACTTTATGTAGTCAATCTTCCGCTATAGAGGTAGGATCATGCTGTACCATCTCCACTATTCTACAGTTTGCGCTGTCAAAACGTCATCATACACGGCTTTGGATTGATAAAAAAAGAAAAATGGTTGATTAGCGTGACGACAGAATTGCTGATTTTAGAGGCCAGATTTTGGTTAAATTTCGGATGTGTTTTACTCTTTTCTAAATTCGTTTTTTTTTAATGTTATTTTTACTGCACTTTTGAATAATTTTTTGTGGATTTTATAACGAGTAAGTTTTGATTTTCAAGACATTACTTGTTTGAATGTCTTTTTGAATGCATTGACAAGAATGACATGCATTCTATTTTACGTTATTTAGCCTTTTTTAAATTTCCATTCTATCTTATTTGTTATTGTAAACAGAATAAGAATTGTTAATTATTTGTTCTTTATTTTAATTTTATGTTACTTTTGTTTTATATTCTATTCAATGTTACTTTAAATTCTATTATACACTATTCCAAATTCTCTTCTAAATTTTATTTTGTTCTATTCTAAATTTTGTTCTGTATTATTCTAAATTATTTTCTTCGTTTTTCTAAATTCTATTCTGTGTTATTCTAAATTGCTTTTTGTGTTATTCTAAATTCTATTTTGTGTTATTCTAAATTACTTTTTGTGTTATTCTGAATTGCTTTTTGTGTTATTCTAAATTCTATTTTGTGTTATTCTAAATTACTTTTTGTGTTATTCTAAATTCTATTCTGTGTTATTCTAAATAGCTTTTTGTGTTATTCTAAATAACTTTTTGTGTTATTCTGAATTCTATTCTGTGTTATTCTAAATTCTTTACTGTCTTATTCTAAATTCTATTCTGTGTTATTCTAAATTCTATTCTGTGTTATTCTAAATTCTTTACTGTCTTATTCTAAATTCTATTCTGTGTTATTCTAAATAGCTTTTTGTGTTATTCTAAATAGCTTTTTGTGTTATTCTAAATAGCTTTTTGTGTTATTCTAAATTCTATTCTGTGTTATTCTTATTATTTTAAATACTCTTTTTTGTTACTTTAAATTTGATTCTATACTAACCGCTTTGAGAGCTAAAAGTTTCAAATAAATATTTTATGTAACTTGGTCTTAATACAGTCTTCATGGTCTTCAGGAATATATTTTTAAGCTTCAACATTCGCTAGATATATAATTCATACTATTTTAGAAGCCTTACGTTGCTCTCTTCATTATGCTATGCATTTTCCTACTCTTTTGGCAGCTCATATAAAAATTGAACTTTCTTGAAGAAATTATTAAACTTAAAGAAATGCTTTTTTTTTTTTTTTTTTTTGCTCCAACCAAATATCATTTTTAAAAATATATGAGTACAGAAAATAGAATTGTTCTGCATTGAAGTCTTATGTGTTCAACATATTACTTTTTATAGTTTATGCAATATTTCAAAAGATTATTTAATGCAATATTTCAAAAGATTATTTAATAAAAATTTCTCTGACACATAAAACTTTTTTTAGTTTTACTTTAAAAAAGATTTAAATGACTTAAACGATAATATTTTATTTTGTCCTAGTCTTTTAACAATGTAACCTAGTTTATAACTTAAAGCTATGTAAAATTTAACATTTGTCTTTTAATAATATTTTGAATATAAATCTCTTACTTATTCGTTCTCAGAATTAAGTAAATACTAGATAGATTTCCCGAATCTGCGTCGTAAATAATGCCTAACATACACAGAAGTTTAATTTCACTATTTTGCACGTTATTCGTTATTTCTTTTAAATTGTATTAATAGCGATAGTAATTCAGATTGCAAAGAAAAAAAAACCGAAAATAATATCTGCAATTTTAATAGAGACTTTTATCATACTTTTGGTGCGTTTTCATAATTTTTATGTTTTTTTTTTATCATTTATGATACGTTTAATATTCTTTCAGAATTCTTATTATCTATGATTTTTTTGAAAAATATGCATAAAATATTTTTTTTAAAAATGATCAAGAAATAGAAAAGTTTTATACAAATTTTCAAAAAATTGTTATTACTGAAAAGATATACATTTTTTTGAATTTTAAGATGATGTCATTTTTCGACTACCATATTTTCAGCGAGAAATATGGCAGTCTGCAATATATTGCGGAAAAACTTAAAAACATTTCTTAATGCCTAATTAATTAAAATAAAAAAAATGATTGCTCCGAAATCCTCATTCCCACCTTTCCAAGTGTATATGTGCCAAGTTTGGTCTATTAACCAAATTCTATTCTAACCTCAATGCAATTTCTGTTATTGTGAATTTTTCTTGGCTCGAATATATTTGCTTTATATTCCTGTCAATATTTCCTTGCCGGGATATATTCACTTTATATTCTTGTGAATTGGTAAGGCTGGCAATGTTTAAATAAATAGCCTACTCATTTCTATCTATGCCATCTCACTACCGAGATATAGCCCTGTTCTGCTTACTTTTTGTATATTATATAATAATAACAAAAAAAGATATGAAAATCAGAAGTCAAAATTTGCCAAATCCATAAACGTGGGATTTTTCTTTGGCTTCTGTATTTTCCATTTTACTTGTTATCAGTGAATAGGAATTTTTTTAAAACAAGATTAATATGAAATTTTTACATCTTGCATACCATATTTAAGGTTTCTGTGCATGACCAATTCACTTGTCAATTCGCTATCATATAAAATTATTTTAACTTTTATTTGTAATGTTAATTCCAAATGAATGTTGCGTTCTATTTAATATCTAAATTGTATTTTTTTATTTTAATATTATACATTGTGTAAATGAATATGGCTTTTGTATTTATGAGTAATTATATTAAATAAAGTAAAATTCTTTTAAAATAAAATGCAGTATTTATTCAGCAAATAGATGAGTCATTAAAATCTCATCATAAATAAACATACATAATAACAATATTTTGCAACATTGATACGATTTATATGGATAGAATGCAGATACAATAAAAAAAAGACGATTCCAGAAAGATAATACATTAACTTCAATATTATATTCTACAAACTAAGCACATTTTGAAATGGAATCAGTGCTTTATCGAAATGCAAATCTCTTTAATACAGTTATTTCGCATTTTAAAACCAAATAAATATTTTCAAAACTAAAAGCAATTCAACGTTTTTGTCTAAAAATTTTATTAATACATTACATGAAGATAAATCTCTTTATATCTTAAAGTTGTTTATTAAACAACCTACATTAATTCCTATGAAATATCTTAAGACACAAAAAGTAGTAATGAATTAGAATGATAATTATAAGTTTGTCTTTTTTCTTATTACAAAATAAAGTTATTTGTCTGACAATCAACAGTAATTCTTATGAATTATTATTGATTATAGAATTATCTTATTAAAATTAGCACATAGCTTAAGAATTAGAAAATAGTAATTCGTAAGAATGCACAATTTTATTTAACTTCTACGAATCAAGCAAGCATTAAATGTAATTATTAGATTTGTAAAATGCAAATTTCTTTTAATTTTCCTATTTTATATTTAATTACCATTTTATATAAAATAATTCCTGATTTTCAATAAAAATGGTACTATAATATTAGATTACAGTTGCATTATTTGAAAAGTTTCTTTATATTGTTTTACAGAATTAATTTAATTATTCAGCAGCTTGCATTAATTCCGATGTAATAACTTAGCAGGTAGAAAGTAATATTCCATGAATAAGAGTGCATAACAGCAAATATACGAATACATATGTGATATTTGAAATAATACAAATATATATATATATAAATTTTTCTCTTAAACTATTATTTACACAATGTCTTTTATTAAGAATGAAACCTCAAGCGTTGGAACCATACCACAGTTTCATACTTTAATTTTCTTTTCTAAAAGATTCCTTTGTTAATTCTTTGTTATGTATTTATGAGATAATTTCTTGTGTTCGTAAAGAATATTCTTGTGTTTTCATGAAGGCAATTTGCGTGTATTCGTAAAACAGATTCTTATACATTTATTTGTAAAGAAGATTTTTACATGTTTGTAAAGATGATTCTTATGCTTTCGAAAGCCATTCTGATAAAAATGAGCCCAAACCCTTAATTTTCTTCCATAAAAGACATGGTGCAAATTTGAACTAATGATTCCACATTTACATAAATGACAATAACAACTTCTAAATGGTGTCTTTAAATTGGCGTTTGTGAGAGTAACTTTGGCAACCAACTTGGCAGACTTTCCATTACAGCGGGGGTGGCAGTGGGTGGATAAGCATTGGATCAGGATGTCTTGAATGGTGATTTCTGTTGATTCTCAGCAGATCCTTCAACTCGCGATGCATGTATGGACGTCTTAAAGGAATATCAGGAATATCATCATACGGTTCTGGTTCTGGATGATCCAAAGGCTCTGGGTGGTTATTCTTGGGGAAATCATAGGCACCATATCCTCTTGTGTCACCTGAACCAGCAAATCCACCAATTCTTACGGTTGTCATATTCAGTTGTTGACGAGGTTGTTCACCGTAACTATCATAGGACACAGAGATGCTTTGATCCACATAAGGCACGTTTTGGAAATCAGAAGAGAAAGAACTGTCGAGGTAAGGAAAAGGCTCAGGATATCTCCTGAAATCTTCCTTTACAGGATAGCTTTCGGTAGCTGCTTGGTGTTCAAGTGACGAAAGGGAACTGAATTTTGGCCATTCTTGAATTCTACTCGAAGTTCTCCAGTCGTAGCTTCTGTATTGGCCATTTACTAAAGTCAAAAGAAGCAGGAAGGGAATCAAGATCTAGAAAGAAAAATAATAGACATTTTAACACAGAACAGAAAATTTGGTTCGAAAAGAAAGTGATACAACGTCAAACAAGCTTTCAGACTTTGATTGACATTATAAGAGTGAAAGTTTTGCTTCATATTTTACTTGCAACAACAGCAACAACATTATTTTCAATTTTATCTTATTAAACATTTGCTGCAATAAATTTTAAGAATTTTTGAAATGTTAATTCGTAGAATTTTTTTCAGAAGGATTCGATTTAGTTTTAATATTCGGAACTGAGAGTCAAGGTTTTCATGTTTGGAAATTTTATGGTATTTTGAAAATCCTTTCAACCTAACGTGTTTCCATTTTAAATGATGGTTTTCTAATTAAATTATATAATATTAATAAAATTTTACATCTTTAATATGATTTACTCAAAAACAAATATATTTATACAGAACTGGTAGTTGGTTACATTTATACTTGAGAGCTGTTCAATCCAATACATCTATTATAAAACTAAGAAATTCAAGAGAAAATTTAAATAATTGTATAAAATAATCAAAACATATTACTGGTAAGACAAATGAAATTAGTAAAACTCATCCAAGCAGCAAAATTTTCAAACGTTCATTAAAGTAGCAAAGATAGAAATGGAACAAATTGCTGGGCGTTTTATTTTTGATTTTTAGTTTTAAAAAATAAAAATAAAGGAAATTACCTTATTGGTAGTAAAATGTTTTTGAAATTCTGAATAGTGTTTAGTTAAATTACATAAAAATATTAATTTGTTAAAAGGAACATAAAAGGAAATAGAATAAATTCTTTTTCACTGTTTGCTAGATATTTAATACTCCTTAATAGTTATTTCTAGTTCCACAGTAATGAAATAAATTCAACTTTGATATTTTTCTGACAAAAGAACAATCAACAAAATAAAGAATATTTGACTTTTTAAGAAAAAAAATTTGAATCCCCGATTATTGCTGTTATAAATTTTAATTTTTTATTAGATGACATGATCTATTTCTAAAAATTGTTTTCTAAGTTTTGAAAAGAAAAAATATCAATTTAAAAAGCAATCTTAGTTTATACTTTTTATCGCATTTGTGCTTAGTAATGATAAAACAGATTAAATCTCAATAACATGGTAGCATTTTCACAATTTGTTTACGCAGTTTGTGAAACTCTTTATTAGATGACCTAAAAAGATTCTTTCAACTTATTTACCTAGTTCTAAAACATTACAAAATAAAGATTATTTAAGATATTATATTCATCCAGCTTTGGTTGAAAAACCCATGGATGTTTAACAATCTCAAATAACCATAACATATACATAACTATTATAAACAAAAGGAGACCAAACAGGGCAAATAAAGAATATTTGACTTTTTAAGAAAAAAAATTTGAATCCCCGGTTATTGCTGTTATATTAGATGACATGATCTATTTCTAAAAATTGTTTTCTAAGTTTTGAAAAGAAAAAATATCAATTTAAAAAGCAATCTTAGTTTATACTTTTTATCGCATTTGTGCTCAGTATATTATCGCATTTGTGCTTAGTATCGCATTTGTGCTTATATATATTTATAGGGAAAATGCTGCATCATGAATTGAATGTGTTAAAACTAGATAGATATTTTGCAATCTATTTTATGTAATCTATATAGTATATATGTTTATAATATAAAAAAAAAATTTAGGAAGAAATTTTTTTAAAGTTCTGCCTTGAATTTAGGTCCTAAAAGGATTTTATGTATCGTCTGATTCAACATAGGAAATATTGTTTCCAGGTCAAAATTTATTACATATAATAATGAATGTTTTTGTTGAAAATTATAATACGATCTGATTATTGCAATGATAAGAAAAGTAACAAATTTTTGAAGCATTTTTATATAAGAGAGATTAATGATATGAGTGATTATTTCAAAGTTTAATCAGAGAAAAGATTTTATTATTAATTAATTAAAAAATATTACAAATCAATGATCAAATATGGAAGAGATTTGGGAGAGTCTCTTCAAGACAGAAAATCAAGCATAGAACGTATAATTAAAAAACTACATCTGTATAAAAATAATAATATGAAATAAAATAAAATTATGTTATCTAAATTGTATACAATTGATGAAAACTGTTTACATAAAATAAGTTGTATAAAATAGATTATCTGTTTTTTCCTGCTATGATTAAAAAAATTGAAGTTTTTTTTAAATCGTCTGAAAATTGTTTACAGTTGGCTGGAAAATAATTTCCGCTGAAGAACTCATTTCGTTTGAACCAATTTCTGCTTATTTCATTACTTCAGAATTAGTAATTAATGGCTTGCAATCCAAAAACATTAATCAAAATAAATCTGGTTAAATTACTGCTCGTTATTTCTTTCAGTTTTGAAATGTGTTTTCATACTTAATATTGAATAGTAGCAATAAATTAGATATTTCAAAGAACACGGCTGCTTTTGTCAAATAAAAATATAAAATTATGCATTTTTTAAGTAATAATTACTTTTCTGCAAAAACTTTTATTTTCAATAGCTTCCATTATCAAATTAATAATAAAGCACTTAATGAAAAAAAAATCTTGAAATATAAACGTTTTAATCTTACATGATGCTTTTATGATGTTGACAAGAAACATTCTGATGGGAAAATAACAGCTTTGAAGAAAAACGATGCAATTATCTAAATGTATTCATAAGTATTGAATTTACTGAATATGCATTCACCTTATAGAATTTCTTTGAAAGGCACAATTCAATCTGCATTGAAATTTCATCAAACATGACATAAGAACCACACCCTACTTAACCTAGTAGGGAAATCCCGTACCGATATATTATTGCAAAATTTAAGCTTTAGGTGGGTTCAAAGGATAATTTCCGGCATGATGAATGACGGTTACAAAAAGGGGATGTGAAATGTTTTTTATCATCAAGAAAATCTGCACATATAAAGATGAATGTTTTCTTGCATATTCTTTTATACGGATTTTTCAATTTTAATGATAAATGACATATGTGCTTTTCAAGGTAAATGTAAGAATATTATCAATTTTGCAAAGTTCGAACATTTATCAAAAAATTAATTAATTAAAAATCAAGCAACTTTTGGGTGTTATTCAGCTATGTCTTCAGAAAATATTACCTAAAAAAAAAGATTTTTTTTTTTACATTTTTACTTTATTTTGGCTTTTAATTATAACAATTTCATTTCAGTATAGTTTTTTCCCTTCTTGTTCATAAATATTTAAAATTTAATTTAATAAAAATTGTAAAGAAATTTTTATTGTTATCAGGAAATTCAAACTAATACCATCGCTTGCTTTTGCCAATGTTAAAATAAATTAAAATAAAAAAGGCATTTCTTGGTAATTAACACCGAATTAAGATTTTCATTTCCTTTTTTTACTTTCTCGTATACGCATTATAGAGAAAGAATTCTAATTGTTAAAAAATTTGAACCCGGGATTTTGATGGATGTCCATGCCTTAGAACTTCCTGAATTCAAAAACTCATTTTTAGAAAATTTCCGTCTACCTGTCTCTCTGCCTGTGACAAAATAATTAAAAAACACTTTGAGGAAGACAGATGAAATTGGTATATGATTTTTACACTAAATTTGTGGATTTTTGCCAAATTTTGAACAAAATCTATCCAGAAAAAGTCTGTCTGTCCGGCTGTTTGAATATAAATGAACAAGATAACTACAAGAGGAAGAGAATTAGATGAATTACCTAGAATTTAACATCTCTAGGGTAAACACCTATTAAATTTTGAACAAAATAGTTGGGGGACTTGACCGAATATCGGTCTGTACTTTCAGAAACATGTAAACAAGAGAATTAAAAAAATGTAACTGCTTAAATATATCACATTAGATATGGGATTTTGTAACTTGTGTAGTTTTGTGTCAAATTACTGTTTCAATCGGTTCGAAAAAATGCGCCTAAAACATAAATTCGAATTTCAGACATTATTAACCACAGGCCAGGGAGTAAATGCCTGGCATGATACGATAGATCCATCAAAAAATGCTAAATTCAAGCCAAATGCTAATTTTCGTAGCTATAAATACAACAATTTAGGGTAGACTGATAACTTTACATTTTCAGTTTCACCAAATAAGAAGGCGAAATTTTGATTAAACACATTCTATATTAATAATTTAGTAGCAAGGAAATCTAATATTCTTGACAATATGTTGGTTGCCACAGGCGGATAATTTTATACAAAAATTAAATAATAAAGGAAGAAAGATACAAAAGCAGCAATTTTTTACAGCTGTTTTCGGCCTTGAAACTTTGAAAAGTCGACACCCCCTCGCCCTATTTTTTGGATTCATTCTATGATTCTTTCCTCTTCAGTGGTCCTTGATTTTAAAAAGTTCTGAGAGACTACATTGAAAAGATTTTTGAAGAATAATGACTATACCATTATAAAGATGATTATACCACTAATTATGTACATTAATTTTATAATCACTTTGGCTTTTTATCTTTTTTGCGATAGCATACATTACAGGCTTTTGCGATATCATACATGGTTTACGATAAAATGCATATTTTGCTTAAAATTTAAGTTAATGAAAAAGAAAACAATATCAATTAAATTATGCCAACATATTCAACAAATTTTGGAATACATATGCATATTATCCTATGCATTGATTGTGTTTTCAATATCCTTTTCTCTAAACAAAATCAAATGCAAAGAATAAGTGGATGGGATTTTTTTATTAATTCCTAACGTAGCATGGTCAGTTCATTTCAAAATATATTGTGTATTTGAAATTTAAGTTAAAGGAAAAATGAAAACAATGTTGACATATTGCATCATGTATATTATCACCCTCATTAGATCAGTATTTGTTTATTTTTCGATTCCCACGATAAATCGCCAAAAAATGCAAACAAACTATCTTCCCATCTTATCTATGATGGAGCTTGGCAATTTTATCTTAATTTGAAAACCGCCAAATAAACCTGGGAATGCAGCAATCTTGGCGAAATTTTAGCATCTCATATATAATGAAGTTTTGCGTAATCGTGGCATTTTATGTAAAATGGAGCTTAGCGATTGGTGCGTAATCTGAAAATTGTCAGATAAATCCATTATCTAGGTGTAGTCTAAAAATCACAAGGTAAACCAAGAAACGCAAAAATAAACAAGTAATTTTTTAATTACTTTTCTATTTTACAAAGTTATATCGATCAAGTAACTAAACCTTGATACACTGAAAGGTTAAATTATTTTATTAGGGAAGAGGGCTGATAAATATGAATATATAAAAGCTACTCATTGGTTTACTGATTTTTACGTACATATAGTTCGTAAAAACATCAAAATTCCCTGATTTCGAACTCGGAATTAGAAATTGCTTCGGACATTTATTAAAGGTTATTAGATTTATTGTGAGTGGATTTCCTGCTTTTATTCATCGAAAATAGCGATTGATGTATTATGAAAATCATACATGCATATCTTTAGAATCTTTGAATTCATCATTCATCGCATGACAAACATACTGCATCCACATATATGCAACTATTTTTTGCAATCGAAAGTCGAGTCCGAAATTGTCTAATTACAATTTACATCATTAAAAACCACAAGTGAGCCGGAACGATAAACAAAAAGCACTCATGACTGAGTATCTGCAGTAGTTTCTTTGCAAATTATTCCTATGATTTATCTTCATAAATCACGAGGTTTTTGGAGCTACAACCGGAAATAAAAATCGAATTAGAATTTTAAAAAAGAAAGAAATTTCTTTAGAATTATTCGCATCTCTTTTGATATATCTCAATATTTATGTAAATTTCTCAATATGGTGTAGTTATGATTACTATTATTTTTCCTAGCAATTTAGATGTTTAGTTGAATGGCACCAACTTGAACACATTTGTACATATTCTCCATCAATCTATTATATTACCTTGTAGATACAAAACTGACGATGCACAATATATTACAACCAGCAATTAAATGTCAGATGACATTTGTCAGATGATTGTTATGTAAGATGAATTTATTTTATTGCAATAGCTAACTAATTGCAAAAATACTTAGAGGAAGAAAAACCGAAGAACATTGTGATTTTTTTCACATGTTTAGCTCTCATCTCATCAACATAATTTTTCCATATAAGCTTTAATGGCATTCTTTTTTCCACAATTTTTTACTTTTTTTTTTGTCGTGTGACTATTTTAAGCCAAATTTTTGCGCAGTAGCTGCTGAGGGTAAAGACCCCAGAGCACCCGAGGGCAGAAGTCTGACTTCTAGCTCAAATGAAGATAGCACACACACACACACTCGCTTGCACAACCCCTTTTTACAAAGGGGCTCATTCATGCACCTCACAGAGAACAACCATGCCCGAATCCGGAATGCCTAGAGCACGGGGAAGACGCGCTTCCCCTAGGCCAGGACGCCGGCTTCAACAAGTACTATAAAACACTTATGTTATACTAATAAGTAGTTAGATACTTATGAGTGATATGTATATTTATCCATTTTTTTGTCTGTAAGCTTCGATATACAGAATGCATATATAGTCTAGACATCTTTCAAATTTTGAACCAAATCAAACAAGGGATTAATCATCTGTCAGTCTATACTTTTGGAAGCATGTAAATGCGATAACTTATAAACGCAATGATTTGAACATATCAAATTTGCTATATGATTTTATGACTATAAGGTAGTTTTGTATACAATTTTTGTTTCAAAGGATTGGGAAAAAAGCGTCTAAAACACGTATTCGATACTATTAACAGCATGCCAAGGATTAATCGCCAAATAATTCACCAACGATGACAGTAAGATTCAGTAAAAATGCTATGTTCACGCCAAAGGCTAATACTTCGTAACTATTGTACGGCAATGCCATGCGAAGCTTTTTCTGGGGTAACACCTTTATATGAGAGCATACGAGATAGTTTTTTTGTGCCTATTTGTGGCTATTGCCTGAGCGAGGATTGAACCTGCAACGCTAGGCCCCGTAGCCGCGCAACATAACCACTAGATAAAAGTGACGACATCTGTCAAAAGCCTGTTAACTGGCTTGTGAAGCTGCGCCACAAGATCACTTCCGGTGGTTTCAAAAATGCGTTGATTTTGAACACGTTAACCTAGAAACGGATAGAACTGAATGGATAAAATTCAGTATATATATGTAGTCACAACATCAAAAATGCATATCTGTATCAAATTTCGGGCTCAAATGGTTTAGGAGAATTCTAAATTTCATAATTTATTCCCTTTACTATTTGATGAAATTAATAAATAATATGATCAAAGTGAGAGCAGTCCTTTTTCACTGGTTATTACATTTTTATTTTTATATTTTCTCGTTCACTATACAAACTGCACCATAAATAAAAACTATATAAAACCGCATTTTGAAATTATAAAAGTGAGATTTTTATTTTTAATTGTTCTTAGTATTCATTGTTAAAAACATATTCTACTACATCATTTTAAACAAAAATATAATCACTTCTATCTGTTCGAATACCACTCAATAAGTCTGGAAAGAAATGAATTCCTGTAAAGAATCTTTTTCCAAACACCAACCACTAAAAGGCGTGTTCTTAATTTGTATATACAAACCAAAAACAGCTCGTAGGAAATAATGGTCTTTTATCACAGCTCTTTGTTAGTGTTATCTCAATACATTAGCTCTTCTAGATAACAATACCAAATCGTGCATTAAAAATATGTCACTGAGATGTTGGACAGGGATATACATCCAATCCCTACTATTTATTTCAAGGAATCTCTTTAAAATCGGCAGCGACCAGGAAGTCCTTGTATCGATAAAGCTCACATTCAGTTCGAACGTCGAAGAAAAACACAACCCAAAACAATGGAACGTGCCCCGCCTTACAACTAGGTCCAGGTGAAACCGAAAGCAACGATGCAATCTGCTCTTTTGTTAAATGGTTGTTAAGCGTTTCCGTTTAATTGAGTAATAGTGTTCCACTTTTTTCACTGTGGTTTTAGATTCAAACCTATTTGGGCGTTTGTGTAAATCGGACACATTAGGGTTTGTAATTTCGTAAATGTTGTTCACGTATTCTTTCGGAATTCTGTAATTTTATCTCAAAATTACTTGTATTACAACAGTTTTGCTTATCTTTGCATCGTTAAAAAAATGTTTCACTGATTCCACACCCACACTTAAGCAGGCATTTGAAATATAAAATGTAAATTACTCTTTATGTTCTATATCTAAAGAACTTTTATTTATTCAAAATCTTATAAATTCTTTTTTTTAAAAAAAATTTGAAAAAGAAAAAAGAAAGAAAGATTATTATATCTAAAGATCTTTAGTTGATTGGTTGGTTTAATAATAATAATAATAAATATTAGACCAGTTACTCAGTCATTTTTACTTTCTGTTACAGGAAGTCTACTAAGAGAATGTATTATAATCGTCGAACAATTCAAACTAAAATTTGACAAAACTTCACATTTCAGACAGCCCTGAATCTAAAAAATTCATTTTTGGATTGATGTTTGTCCCTCTGCCTACATCTCTGTGAACACGAAAAACACTTTGAGCTCAATGCTGGAAAATTTAGTGGAGGTTCGAATGCGAAGATATTTCCATTAAATTTGTAGATATCCTCTAAATTTTATACGAAATCCATTCAGGGGCAGTCTGCCTGTCTGACTATCTAAATGCACGCGATTACTACAAAATTGGATAAAAGTTAGTTAGGGAAAGTTAGATAAAAAAAAAAAAACTGAAAGCATAGATTCGGCATTTAAAATGTATATTTGAATCAAAATTTTACCCAAATCTTTCAAGGGGGTCAACTGTTTGTCTGTTCTGCAGAGCGAAACGGGAATAACATCTTTCTTAAAGAATATACAAGAAAATTTCGGGGTGAATAATCCCTTTGGTTTTAGACGAAAACATATTAAGTAAAACAGCGGACGTGCTAGCATTTCTCATAAACTTTCGAATTTAATGTTTAACTTCGTCGTAAAGTTAAAAAAAAAAAAAAAAAAAAAAAAAAAAGACAGATTTTGGAACAGAGCCTCTACCTGATCACAACTTCAGTCAAATTTTTTCATCAACCGTCCGATGGTATAAACGTTATGTTATAAAATTCATGTGTATGATTTCTTGTATATATTGCCATTGTTTCTGTTTTGAATTGTAATTTTACATTTCATCAAATTGATATACTAACAGGTAATCAATACAATGATGTGTTTGGACCAAAATTAACGTACATTTACAATTCTAATGGCAAAATCATCCAGATGTAATCCATCTTGTTCGTTGAGTTTTAATATTCACATGCCTTATGTTCCCGAATTCAGCCTCAAACTGGATGCAGATTTAGGATTTTTAGGTGTTTAATTTAAGTCTTCCTATTTTGCTGTGATTTTGATTGATACATAACTATTTGGCATTATTGGCCAACTAAATAGTTATGTTTCGTCATGCAGTTTTCATTTTTGTCTTAAAACAGAGAGATATTTCAAAATCTTGAAATAGAATTTTTTTCATGATTACAAGAATTTTTCTCTATGTATCGCATATACAAGATTGTAAATTATCTTATATAGATTTATACAGCTACTAATAGCTTATTAATATGATTTTGCTCAGTAGAAATTGGCTTTCATGCACATGTATACAAGAAGAATGAACATTTTTTTTTTTCATTTATTAAACTTTCCGATCAAGAAAAAAGAATTTTTATTTTTTATTTTTCTTAAAACAACAATGCTCAGAAGATATTTAATTAGAGCTACATGAAATTCTCAAGATTTGTCATATATTTTTATGAGAAATTTCATATACAGAAAATCTTTTTATCGTAAGAGACTTAATTTTTAATTATTATGAAAGTATTAGTTGCATCAAATAATTTTTAAATCTCGTCACTTTTGGAAGAATTACAGATTGTAGCAAACGATTTTTTAAAATTTAAAGCTACATTTCCCATAAATTATAAATAATTTATAAAGAATGAATTTATTTAAAAAAAATCGAATAACAACAAAGAGACAAATGATTCCGATTACTTATAATAATACTGCTATATTATATTTCGAATAATTATAATAATGAAAAGTGTTAGAGTTCATTAAGTCAATTTTTAGAATTCATTTTTTATATGAGATTTTGAATGATAATAAAATTAAACTTAAATAAAGAAGAACTTTCGCTTTGTGCTCATTTTGTTTTCGCTTTTTGTGTGAATACTAAAAGCGTTAAAAGATTTTTTATCACGAATATATAAATATGAAAAAAAAAATTAATTTTTGATAAAAAAAACGATTCTACAATATGAATTCTTGAAAAAAAAATTCCTAACGTAATTTAATAACAAAAATGTTTAAAATTACAATTAGTTTTGATTAAATATGATAACAGACGATTTTCATTGAAATAATTCTTATGAGATCATAAATATTATTTAACTAGTGTAGAGTCTACTTTGACTATCTATATGTGTCTTATTTTATAGAAATTTTTTATTTTATTAAAGATTCTACTGTATATTCGATGTTTTATAGCGATTGAAACCGTTTTAAGAATTGTTTCAAGATAAATTGCCATGAAGTTTTTAACAAAACATGCTTTTATTATAATGATACTTACACGAAAGTTTAAAAAAGATTTTTTCACTACAATTTTTATATTTAAGTTAATTGTTATAGATATTATCAACTAAAAAAAACACAGAATATTTTTGAATCATTTTATTTATTATTATATCTATGAAGTTTTTGAGGGGAAAATTCAATGGCTGGTAATTTTCTACTCCATTTGGCAATTTAAAGAAAATGTTAAGAAAAATAATTCGCTCTTGATTT